>NC_083810.1:12999947-14492447 GCF_015708825.2 Lethenteron reissneri
TTGTGCTCACCTGAAGAACATAATCCACTGCAGGTGCTGCCACTCCTCTAGTTATTGACATTTCTGCCATTTGTGCTTTTAGAGAGGAGTCTAAAGTTACGAGCACCTCCCAGTTCATAGCAGCATTCGTGAGCGGATACACCCTCCTGCCAGCGAGAATATTTGGAGCCCGGCTAGTGTGGAATACAGCGATGAATGTGCCCGATGTCAGAATCAATCGGAATCTTGAGCAGAATCTATATTTAGACTGGAAGAATCCGATGAGGTATGAAGCTCGTTTTCACAGATGTCGTCATGTTTTGGAAGTCAAGGTTTGGGTCCGGATATAGCTTGAATGGGCGACCACAATGCATAAATAAGTGGTGTTGTAAGAGTCAGGTTCGAGATTCAATTAAGTAATTATTCTTCAAAAGCGTGGTAAATATAACTACTTCTCATGGCTGGAAGAGACACTTGGTCCCTTCCACACACAAACTATTCGATGAACATATCGTGAGGTTGAAAAGAATCAATATTAATCGATGAATCGTCTAATTCCTAGAAAGTTACGTCCAAGTTTTCCTGGAGTGCTCTCGTCTTTAGCCCACATGCAAGAACGGTGCAAGAGGAATCAAACAAACTTTCCAAAGCAGAATCCGCACCTCCAATTAGCACGGTTGTCTACGTGGCGTGCGAAAGAAGTTCTACATACATACATCCTCACTGAAAGAGAGTCTTGAGACTTGGTTGAGAATTATATAAGAAGCGTGTTGGTGAAGTAATATCAAATTCGCACTTTATTTCCCTTACAGAATGAAGAAATAAAATATAATCATATGGAATGCACACCTGGTCTTTTTTCTATCACGGACAGTGAGGTGACCTTGGTCCAAGGGACGTGCTCTGTGTTCTATCGAAGTTCAGATGTTCACGTTGTTGTTGTTTCGTATTCTCTGTAGTTTTTGTTTCTTTAAGCAAAATCATCTGAGTTCATCTTCCAGGTATTGCAGCACTTTGCCATTTCCCCAATCAAGATTTGGTGCAACTGGGTACAATTCACTTAACTTACTCCTTTAAAATCAACACCGTCAAAACTGAAACTCGGAGTGCCCCCCTATCATGTAGAAATGCGACCGGATGGACTGTAACGTATTTACAAGTCCAAATATACTGACCGTTTTCTTTTTCTTAGACGAAAAAATATTCATTTTTTAAATAAAGTCTTCAAAATTTTTTAAATGCAGAGAATAAAAAAATAAATCCCTTGACTACGTAGGGAGTTACCTAGGACTTTGAAGGCGATGCTTGCATTTCTGATTCCTTCTGATTCCTTCTGTTGACGTGATGCCCTTCGGAAGAGAGACTGAGCTTCTCATGAACATCACAGCCTATTCAAATGAGTGACTTCAACTTAATACTTGTGGCAGCGATAGAACGACTCCTGATATCCATCCATATTACGCAGCAAGCCTGGCTCTGCTCAGAAACCAGTCCGGAAGCTTTCTCGCTTGAATAAATGCTGCTGGATACTTTTCACGTAGAAGGCCCATGACGAACGAAACATTCATTTACTTATTTGACATCTAGTCGGGTGGCACAGTTGCAGATGCTTGTGACTCACATTTGGGAAGTTCTAAGTTCAAATCCCGGTCAGGGGTGGTGGACTCCACCCATCACATATAGAGGGGCTATTAAAAATTGAAAACACTTTGTGCCAAGTCAACAGAATTTGCCCTCTAGACGTGCACATTACACCTGACTCTGGGCAGCCACAAGGGATGCGCCCTTTTGCAAGCTCGTGACAGCAGGAAACCACTTTTACTGCACCGACTGCTGGCTACGCCCAATATCCGTGGATAGTGAAATCTTAACCGGTCCTGGTTCCCCTCTTTTCACAACCCCGTATTAACCAGCGTGGTGAAATATGGTTAAA
Organism: Lethenteron reissneri; assembly: GCF_015708825.2. Classification (NCBI taxonomy): domain Eukaryota; kingdom Metazoa; phylum Chordata; class Hyperoartia; order Petromyzontiformes; family Petromyzontidae; genus Lethenteron; species Lethenteron reissneri. The sequence goes on from NC_083810.1 coordinate 13,001,860, forward strand.
CAACACCCATCGCAGACACGGAATGGTGTGGCGGCGGGGGGCAGGGAAGGGCCTTCATCCCAACATTGGATTTACAAAGGGTTGAGGATGAATTTTAATTATTGCAACTCTTGCCATAACTGTAACCACATTTTTCCAGCCTAATAATGGGATGAAGGACTCAAGCAGGTCGAGTGCTGAGGCAAGGGAGAAGCACCAATTGTCCTGCAGCGTACGAAAGTTCAGGCTGGCAACGGGTTAGATAACATTCCTGGCACAGCGATCGCAGGCAAAGAGAAGGAGTGCAAGAGCCATCGACGAAATGTGCTTTTAATAACCCCTTCTGGCAACCGCCGCCGCCTTTTAGAGAACATTATGCACCGTTTAAAGGCTGCGGTGTATTTTGAAGCATATACAGGGCCAATCAATGGACGTTGTGCATTTGTACTTTCAATGAAGTTAGCCAGCACCGCTCAATCGCAGGCTTCTAGTTCTGCGAAATAAATATTGAGAGATGATTGCTTTTGTTATTTCATCGCTTAGAACTGCTTTTTGTGTTCAGTTTGTTGACTTTTCTCCCGCACCGCCGTATCGGCGCGGTTGGCTACGTACGGTGCGAAAGAAGTTCAACGTGCACACGCGTACAATGCGAGTGGTGGGGAGAATGCGTCGATTGGTCAGTTAATATGTAGGTTGGATTTTGACGCGTGTAAGAATCGCGTCTTAATCTGATCTGTAAATGTAATGGACGTCAATGGGTTCGAGCAGCCCCTGCAGCCACTCGAGGCCGTTATATGTCGAACAATTCTTAAAATGAAAAAATAAATCCTTGAATCTAATCGCGATGAAGAATCGTGACCATTCATCAAATTGTCGGGGTGGGGGGGGGCATTTTCACACCCCAAATAATAATAATAATACTCGTTCTTCACTTATAGGAGGAAAAAAGCCTTTGACTGAGTCCTGCTTGGTAGGTTAGTCTCATCCTGCAGGGCTGTACCAGTGGGAGTTATCATGCTGGTAGGTTAGACTCATCCTGCAGGGCTGTACCAGTGGGAGTGATCATGCTGGTAGGTTAGACTCATCCTGCAGGGCTGTACCAGTGGGAGTGATCATGCTGGTAGGTTAGACTCATCCTGCAGGGCTGTATCAGTGGGAGTGATCATGCTGGTAGGTTAGACTCATCCTGCAGGGCTGTATCAGTGGAAGTGATCATGCTGGTAGGTTAGACTCATCCTGCAGGGCTGTATCAGTGGGAGTGATCATGCTGGTAGGTTAGACTCATCCTGCAGGGCTGTACCAGTGGGAGTGATCATGCTGGTAGGTTAGACTCATCCTGCAGGGCTGTATCAGTGGGAGTGATCATGCTGGTAGGTTAGACTCATCCTGCAGGGCTGTATCAGTGGGAGTGATCATGCTGGTAGGTTAGACTCATCCTGCAGGGCTGTATCAGTGGGAGTGATCATGTTGGTAGGTTAGTCTCATCCTGCAGGGCTGTATCAGTGGGAGTGATCATGCTGGTAGGTTAGACTCATCCTGCAGGGTTGTATCAGTGGAAGTGATCGTGCTGGCAGGTTAGTCTCATCCTGCAGGGCTGTACCAGTGGGAGTGATCATGCTGGTAGGTTAGACTCATCCTGCAGGGCTGTACCAGAGGGAGTGATCATGCTGGTAGGTTAGACTCATCCTGCAGGGCTGTATCAGTGGGAGTGATTATGCTGGTAGGTTAGACTCATCCTGCAGGGCTGTACCAGTGGGAGTGATCATGCTGGTAGGTTAGTCTCATCCTGCAGGGCTGTACCAGAGGGAGTGATCATGCTGGTAGGTTAGACTCATCCTGCAGAGCTGTATCAGTGGGAGTGATCATGCTGGTAGGTTAGACTCATCCTGCAGGGCTGTACCAGTGGGAGTGATCATGCTGGTAGGTTAGTCTCATCCTGCAGGGCTGTACCAGAGGGAGTGATCATGCTGGTAGGTTAGACTCATCCTGCAGAGCTGTATCAGTGGGAGTGACCATGCTGGTAGGTTAGACTCATCCTGCAGGGCTGTATCAGAGGGAGTGATCATGCTGGTAGGTTAGACTCATCCTGCAGGGCTGTATCAGTGGGAGTGATCATGCTGGTAGGTTAGACTCATCCTGCAGGGCTGTATCAGAGAAAGTGATCATGCTGGTAGGTTAGACTCATCCTGCAGGGCTGTATCAGAGGGAGTGATCATGCTGGTAGGTTAGACTCATCCTGCAGGGCTGTATCAGAGGGAGTGATCAAGCTGGTAGGTTAGTCTCATCCTGCAGGGCTGTACCAGAGGGAGTGATCATGCTGGTAGGTTAGACTCATCCTGCAGAGCTGTATCAGTGGGAGTGACCATGCTGGTAGGTTAGACTCATCCTGCAGGGCTGTATCAGAGGGAGTGATCATGCTGGTAGGTTAGACTCATCCTGCAGGGCTGTATCAGTGGGAGTGATCATGCTGGTAGGTTAGACTCATCCTGCAAGGCTGTATCAGAGAAAGTGATCATGCTGGTAGGTTAGACTCATCCTGCAGGGCTGTATCAGAGGGAGTGATCATGCTGGTAGGTTAGACTCATCCTGCAGGGCTGTATCAGAGGGAGTGATCAAGCTGGTAGGCTAGTCTCATCCTGCAGGGCTGTATCAGAGGGGGGAGGAGGCGCCCCCCCCCCATGTGGAGTGACGTCACCCGCTAATTATTATTAATGAGGTAGGGGGGTCCATTTGGAAGACGTCACCTCTTCATTATTATTAATGTGGGGGGCTGTTCGATGTGGAGTGACGTCACCCGCTCATGGTTATTAATGAGGGAGGGGGGGGGGGTCCATGTGGAGGACGTCACCTGTTCATGAGTATGAATGAGGGGGGCTGGCCGACGTGGAGTGACGTCACGCGCGGGACACACAGACATTCTTGGCTCATTAAAGTAGTAAATGTAAACAAAGTTTTGCTGGCTGGCTGGATGGAGAGATGGACAGACTGACAACGACGTCCGAATGATGCGCAAGTAAGGGGCCGTCCATAAATGACGTCACGCATCTAGGAGGGGGGGTTCAGACATTTGTGACGATGTGACGAAGGGGAGGGGGGGGGTGAGAAATGTGACGTCACATCAAAAATGCGCAACTTTAAATAAATATAAACACGTTCTACTTTATTAAATAGACTTTTTTTTAATAAATGTTTCTCCTACAACATCTGAGTGTAGCGCCACATTAAATACGCACTACAATGACAATAGTTTAAGGCGATTTGAAGCATGTTTTATTTGGGAGGACGGCAGAGCTTTGTGACGTCATATTTGAGGGGGGGGGTCTGACTTTTTGTGACGCCGTGTGACGAGGGTGGGGGGGGGGGGGTCAAAAATCGTCCAAAATCGCGTGACGTCATTTATGGACGGCTCCTAACGCTCAGTCACAGACTTTGTTTGGCCACGCAGTTCTTCTCGCTGGTCACCGCGAATGGATAAAATGGGGGTCCAGGACTGGTTTTTATAATCGCTCGCCACTGACTGTTTAGCCGTGGCTGGCAACTGAACTCGGGACGCCGGGTTTTGTTTTAGCACAATTTACACACTCACCACCGCTTCACCGCTCCATCCACATCTCCACTTCGACGATGCTAAATGAGAAGGCAAAGAACAAGATACCTGGCGTAGATGCACGCATGGAGTTTGGCGATTCAGCGAGCGCGGGCAGAGAACACCACATACCTTGCAGAATGTGTTTATTTTGGCACAGGCAGGGCACAGTCTGTGCCTGGCTCGCCCGAACCTTACGATGTTTTGTGGAGAAGGCTTCAAAGCCGGCAGACTGGCACCAAAAACAACAAAACAGCCATTTGAACCGACCGTGCCCTTGACCGGCAGAGCAAAAAAGGAAAAGAAACACCGACAAAAATAAATAAATACGGAGAGAGAACAACATTTGCTCAAAATTATATTACGGTTATTAAATGTGACTCTAATGAGATTGTACAATGAGATGTTTTTTTATGAACACATGGGCAATGTCTTTTACGGCCGATGATGTAATTGAGTAATGACTGGACCCAGAGAACATTGGCGGGCCTGACCGCGAGCCGAGGAGTCGGGCAGACCGGAGCTGGTTTGTGTTCCGTAGGAAAACTCGATCCGGGCGTTATTAGGGTTGCCCTGCTTGCAAGCGGGAACATCTTCAGGAGGGCAACGTCAAGCAATGGCCGGCTGATCGCAGCAACCAGCCCCCTGTGTCTCCTGGCAGTGGGGCAGCGATCACGTGCGCAGGCTGTGCAACTGCACCGGGGCCAACCGACTGCAGGAAAGCCCCCCCAGGCACCACCCCCCCCCCCCCCCCCCCCGGTTATTTCATTGCAGCAGCAGGGTCCATGTCGAACACGATATACGCCACCGTCTGCTGGCCTCCACAACCAGTTAGCAGCGCCGGATAAATGTTACGATGACGGACGGGACATTTTGTAATGTTCACCCAGAAGAAGCCTATGTCTTTGGAATTACATTTCAGAAAGAATATATACTATCGATGTTTTCCCTTTTAGTCAATTAAACGCTGGATGAAGGTCTCCCTAGTGCCCTGTTAAGTCGTGTGGGGGTTGTTTGGACACGCTTTCATTACGCCGGTGAGCAAGGGTTGGTGAAGGGGGTGCCCTGGACTGATTCAGATCTGATTCAGATATTCCAAGCCATGTTAGTCATGGCCTGGAACTGAACCTCGGCACAGAGTGCAGTGCGCTAACCATTGTGCCACCGCTCTCCTAGAATACGATTGTCCACTTCCTAATAAGGTACCAGTGTCAGCCCCACAATTATGATTTTCACGAAATGGGGTTGCGATTTGACTCAGGAGTTAATCTTGTTTTGCTGTTCTTGTAGTTTTAGTCCTGTTTGTAAAGTTTATCTTCACCCTATTAGCATAATTGTAACATTAGCATATCATTTGTAAGCACGTGATTCTCACGCACACACTTCAAAGCTTGTATCATGAGCGTAAGAATCAGTTTGATTGATTATTCAGTTAGTCGTGACATGCCTACCAAATTACTTTTCAGTGTTCTACTTGATAAATTTAATTGGGCTGCATGGAGAGCACCTCTGCACATGAAGAGAAAACATTCGTCAAAAAACTGTGCGCCGATAGCTCGGCAAACCTACTTGCTGTACTGCCCTTCTGCAGGCACCTCGTTGCCACAGCATATAGAAGTGTCGCACAAGAACAGGGCTTGATCTGCAAAATGTGCCGAGGAGGAGAACACCGGCCCTTGTGGTTAACTGCAGGTGAGACGAAGTATGGGGTGGTGGTGGGTGGAGGTTGGAGGTTGGAGGAGACAAATCTGTTGACCAGACTACGAAACTTGACAAACAAATGAACTCGAGGCCTTAACAATAGACACAAGCAAACACCGCCGTACAACTGATGGCCAAAGCCGTGCAGTTTTAAGCGCTAGCAGCATCGAGCACCTTTGAGCTCTGCGTGTTTGCAGAAGGAGACGTTTACTTTTATTTTATTTTCTTTGCCGATGTTGACCACGTGTGGTTTTCTTTGGCACTCACGGTCCCCGTGGCAGACAACACGCCTTCCCTCCTTCCCAGAAATCTGGCGTGAGTGCTCCTTATTTTTCGCATCAGTGGCTAAAGTATTTACAGCGACCTCTGCGCTGGTTGCAAGTCCTCTCCGCGTGCCCGCTTTAGGAATAGAATGCAAACTCAGGTGGGGATATGGATTTTTTTTGGTTGGGATTCGTTCCAGGGGAGAGAGTGCGACGTGGTGTCTGCTTGCCGCGAGGATTTTCCAGCTGTGCACTCAGCAGTGATGAAAGGGAAACACAAAAAGGCCACAGTTTTAACAGAAGACTTAAAATAACTACATTCAGCATCATGAGTATCTCTGATGCTGTTATTAAGGCTGGGAATGGCGAAAACAACGGGCGATGAGGCCAGGATCATACCTCCGATTAGCACGGTTGGCTACGTACGGTGCAAAAGAAGTTCAACGTAAAAAAACACCTGCTTTTGTTTTTGTTGTTGTTCCAATATTTAAATCAACGCAAGTTACACGTGCGATCAGGTACTCATCTAAGGCCGCGTTACCTTAGGAGAGGCACAGGGCCAAGAGCTGCTGTTGGATCTCCGGCTCGGAGACCTGGAACAGGCTACCGGCAGATGCTCGAGTCCTGTTCTTGATGTCCGAGCCAGTTTTGCAACAGACCCCGAAGAGTGGTGTTCCACAGAGCTCGCGATACGTGACCAGGGCGCATTCGTGATTGACAGGAATCTTAAGAGTGCACGACAACAAATGTCCACACTTAATTACTTAGAGGGCAGGTTCAGATCCCACTCGACAGTGATGGGAATGTGACTGGGAATGAAACCCAGGTTGCTGGCATAACAGCGCAGTGCAGAAACAATTGCACCGCCGTCTGCACTCAAAGATCTCCCCACGTAGCCCTGTAAACCGTTGAGGAAAGTGCTGTTGCAAGCCACCCTATGCAGCCAGAGCCACCTTTGTCTCCCCGGTGCTCATGTTTACACGACACGTCGGGTACTCATTTAATCGTGAGTGGGTAGGTGACCAGAACCAGTACAGATATACCTCGCCACCGCTGTTAGCCGTGGTTGGGAATGAAACCAGGTCACACCGGGGCTCAGAGCTCCCTTGCACGCACGCCCACGCAGTATGACGCGCGGTGTATTTTCTGGTAACATCAGACGGTATTATAGTCGTGTCTTTCACCGTACGCAAACCTATTTTGCCTGTCATCACATGTCACCACTATCGTCCTCGCAAAAAGATACTTCTGTGTCTTATCAGGAAGAGACCCGCTTCTCTCTTGTCATGTTTAACGGAAGATAGCCGTCGCAGGTGGGACCAACACTAAAAGTGTCTCCATCTAAAACCGAGTACAAAGGCTCGCTTTGTAATGCCGATGGAGACCTTGCAACCACAGCTGCTACACAAAAAAACCCGTGACCAGGGCCACGTAGAAATCTGCGGAAGGCAGTTTGCAACTCCGATGAGACTTCCAATACCTGTTGCACGCACGCACGCACACACGCACGCACACAAAAGAATGTTCTCGACTCGTATTTCAAAATTATTTCAGCACGCATTCATGTCGGTTGCTTCATTTTCATTTCCATGCTGAGAAGTGTCAGCGGACCAGCACCGGGAATAGAATGAGCATTGACACCGTCGAGTTGAGGTGAAAGCTGACGAGAATACAAATCAGTAGAAGTGCAACAATGCAATGGGTTCAAATCGATGAATATCGATTGGCAAGGCCCACGAAAACACCAATCGAATAGCTTGTGTAAGAATTGATGATTGTATATTTGTGTGTGTGCGTACGAATGAGACGTGAAAATTGTGCGAATGCTGAGACGGTTAAAAAAAAATCGACGTAAAAATAATCGATTGTTGAATCAAATTGGGGGACCCCCTAAAGTTGGACAATTAATCGAATCTGCCCGAGGTGGCGAGTGAACCCCCGACAAGTGACAGGCGGATCAACATTTCCTGTAAATAGCACAGCAGTTGAGAAACAAACCACACTTCATGAAAAGTGAGACGGAGGCTCATTGAGATGAAAAGTCATTTTTTTCTCTCTCCCAAAGGAGACCTCATGCGGTACAGAACACATGACATACAGAACCAACCGCACACGGAGATCGAGAACAAACACAAGTATGAAACATTAAGCAATAAAACCTGAATTAAGTGTAGAAGCTGATTATAAGGTGTATAACAGACCTAACAATTCAGAAAAACACATTTTAAAATTAGACAGAAGTTACGATTCAAACGATTCATATGCACAAGTGAGAAAGACGAAAATAGAACCAAAGGGCCGAATTGACAAATTAAATCACTGACTGGGAGGGAAATGGTGAGTGTTAATGTATAGTATGATGAAGCTCTTGGCACCGTACGTAGCCCACGGCGCTTATCGGAGGTACGGCGGAAGGACAACAAACTAAACACACCCAAGTAATGCCTCTTCATTCGTGTGCGACAGATGCAATGCTTTTCCACACATGGGAAACATTGTGGTAGAGGGAACCGACTACCAGGCAACACTGAATGTTATTATTTTCAGGGAATACAGTATCTGAAAAAGGGTAACTGCCTAAGTCTAGCCTGCTATAGATGACTTTATTCATATCGCGGTGGTAGTTCAACAATTGATGGTAAAGTGTTCTCGGATGGAGCAGTGGTTCAGTGGTTAGCGCACTGCACAACGAAGCTGGCTACCTAAGTTTGATTTCCAGCCCGTGGCTAACATCAGTGGCCAGTGATATCTTATCTGTACGAACAAAACATTTTGAAGTATGGTCAAACAATATTTCATGACCAATGCAGTGTGTGGGCGGAGGACTGGGGCGGGGGTGTTTACCCAGCAGGGGTTTTCCAACGCGCTGTACATTACGATGGTTATAATTCAAGTCTCTTCAGCCCGGACACTGAGGCCATTGCTGCTTCAACGTGCACCGCATTGCACAACCACGGCACGCTCCTCCGCTGCAGGTTGGTCACGCTTGGTGATCTGCCGCAGCTGCCGCAGCTGCCTTTAATGCGGTGCCACGCGTCGCTGGCGACGGCAACAAAGGTCTGCAGAAGCCGCAGATCACAGCGGATAGCGCCGGGGTGGAGTGCGGAGGAGGTGCCGTGCATGCCGAGAGGTCCTCGGTGACACCGTCTCTGGCTGCCAGAGAGTTTTTTCCCTCTTCTTTTTCTTCTTCTTCTGCTGTTGCTTCAGATCATTGAGATTACCGCCACGCGCGCTACAAAGCCACAATGGGAGGCCGCGTTGAGGCCACGAACCAGAAAAAAATCGAGAGAAGAAAGCCTTTGAACGGCAATCACGGCTGCAAAGCCAATTTTGAACGGTTCCAAAAAACAATCCTTTCCATTTACCACGAGGGGTTAAGTAAACTAAAACATTTTAATATTTTTTGTGGTTTGGAAATGTCATTTTGTTGAGTGTATCGTGCGAGGATTTTTCCTTCACATCACGCCGAAGCCTTTCTCCAACACTCAAGTATGATTCACTGCGGTCACGCGTTTCGTATGATGCAATGACTCTCAGGGGAGTAGCGCTGGCCCAGTGGGTTGGCACACATAGTACCACGAACCTTAGTTCCTTAGTTCAATTCCTGGCCATGGCTTACATCAGTGGTGAACAAATATCTGAAACCGTCCTGGACCTTAATTCTAGATTTGAAGTTTTCGTGACTGCAAAGGTCCATACTCTTTTGTTTTTTTCGGTAATGTCACGTAGGTAAAAAAGAGAAAATAAATTAAATCACGATGTTTTGGAAGCAACACATGATGACGGTTGCTTGTGTTGCTTCCGAAACGTCGTTATTTAATTTATTTTCTATTTTTTACCTACGTGACTTTACCGAAAAAACCAAGAGTACAGTCCTGGGCCCTCTCCCGTCACTGACCAGCGTGGCGAGGTTAAGATCAAACAACTCCCATAGCCAATACGGTATAGGGAGGCCTCCATCCAGCGGTGGATGGACAAAGGGTTGTAAATTATTGTTGTTATTATTTTAAATTGCACACATTTTAACATATACATTATATTAACAATACCTCTTTATTTGCCGAGTAAATCCTCAAGAGTCTCAATACTTTTTTTCCAGGAAAAGCTTGTTTTATAAGAACAATAATTTACGGGGTGTTTATAAATTAGAACATCTGCAAATGCTGTACAAGGCAACCGTGTAAACATAAATAGTGCACAGAAAGTAAAAACAAAAACACGAGCTGGGCAGTTTGAGCAGCAGGGTGACATCACGCACGGGGCAGTCTCAACCACCGCAACCCCCACGCACCACAAGTGACATCACCAGGGGTCTATGGTGGCTTTCCTGGTCCTGAATTACTACCCTTTCTACCTTTCACCAACGACGCTTGGGGGGGGATGTTTGGCCAATTCTTGAATATTTTTGTACAGGTGGACTGCACGATACTTGGCTCGAATGCCAAAGAAATATAAGCGCCTCGTGGCCCTAAAAAAATCCACTGCAGCTGGCACCACGTTGATTATAAACGTCAGTATCGCAGAGTTGTGTGGTTTGTGCTCATTCTGTGCCGTGTTTACCACATGGAGCATCGTCCCCCTGAATGCCACTTGCCCAGGTGTCGAGATGTTATCACCCTCGCCTGGTATGCAGGAGGTCGTGGATTCAATCCTGACCCCTGTATATTCGAATATTCCTTGCATAGGGTATCTATTTGGTGTTTGACCATCTTAAAATGTATTTTATTGTCAAAAATGGTCAAACCTATATAAATTGTTCATGCTGTATATTTGGAGTTTGCGTGTCTTTCTCCCCGTGGTTGAGTGGATTTTACTCCGGGTCCTCCGGTTTTCCCTCCACATTTAGAATCAACATCACACATTTAGAGTAATTCGGCTATTTTAAATTTCCACATCATAAGCCACTTCGTTGAGCTATCATTTGTGGCCAGGTTGCTTCTGCAAAAGAGCTATAACCACTCTGTGAGCCTTAACTCGTAAAATAAAAAAAAGTTTCGCTTTAGTTTGCCATGCTTCCAGCAGAATCCATCACCTGCCTAGGGACTATTTAGTGCAACGAACAAATCTCGGGCAACGGAGAGCAGCATGCCCCTTCATCTATCTACACGCACCAGAGCGAGCTGTCGCCACCAAATTAATGAATTAATTTGACAGGAAAATGCGCGTAATCCAACTGTGTAGTGTAGCAAGGTTTAAGGAAAGCGAAAAAAAAACCACCACCAATATTTATTGCATGTGCACTTGCCTCATGCTCGGTGCGTATTTTCTTAAAATGCATTTTTCTGGCTGCCGAACGACAGAGTTTCGCGTTTTTGTTGTTTTGTTTGCAACAATGGAAACGATTTGGCTCGTTCACGTTGTAATGCTGCCAATTAGAAGGAAATTAAGATGAGGCGCAGGCCTTGAAGTGGAAACTTGCCGCCGCTCGCTTACTTTTATTGTGCCGCCAATGCATATTTGGCCAAACGTTAAACCAATAAACAGTGCAAGCCCCATCGGTGAAAAGTTACAAAAAACATTTTTATTTTTTTATTTAGCGAAATTGTTTCTCTTTGGCGTCGTAAGGTGTGGCCCTTGTTTCTTCTGCGAGAAGCCAGAGGGAATGGAAAGAAGGTTTGTGCTTAAAAGCCCCGGGCAGACAAAGCCCAACAGGTCGCATCCTGAGCCACGCAGTCCAATGTGTGCCCTCGCAGACAGCGGAAAGGGATGTCTGAAATCCCCGTAAGACCCACGACTTTCATTTCACGCACAAAAAGCGCGACGGATGCTATTGTTTTTTGCACTTACACAGCGCATGGGTGCGGCTCCTTTCTGTTCTTTATTTATTTGTATCTTTCATAGGAATTTCCCATGGCTTCCACAGTATTCGCTGCCCACCCAAGGTTTTTTTCCTCTACTCCGCACGAGTGGCGGTATATTTTTTTCGGTTGTGTTTTTTTACGTACTTTTTTTTTTGCAGCAGCAGACGCTGTTGATGAATTGACTTTGGGTGCCAACGTGCACATTTTCCTGGCTTGTAAGTCCCCCCTCTGTGTGTTTTTACAGGAGGCCCGTGCCGCAATTAATCATGAGCAAGCCACCTTTCTCTCTCCCGTAAACCTCCGTGCCAATTTTCCGACGCGTGCAGGGTTCGTATCGCAAGAAAACGAGGAGGACGTCCTTTAGCCGAGCTCCAAATCAACGGTAAAGTTTTCCCTCGTAAAGCTAAGCTGCACTGACCGCTAAGCATAAACACACCTCCACACTTTGATGAAAAACAGACTCGACACGTGTTCAGTTCAAATATGTGGCCGCGCTTAACGTACACGTTTGCTTGTACAAGACGACGGGGCACTATCAAACAACTTGGATGCATCATATACAAACGTGTGCACATATCTACAATACAGCCGAAAACAAAATCCAGCAAAACAAATACCGTAACACAACGTAGATTTGCAATACGTCGAAATGCGACGTCATCTCAACAGCGAGATATGTGGGCAACAGCGGAGGCATATCTACTGTATTTATATATTGCATCTATGTATTTAGTTATTTTAAGACATAATTCAGAGCAGAAGCAGAATGACTTGGGCCTGGACTTGAACGGGGGCACAGAATGACAGCAACAGCAATGATTGCAATGGTGCATTCAATGAAGAACCTACTGGACTGCAATTACAGCGATCTTGTGGGAGAGTGATGCTGGTGGTCAGTGCGCACTGCACTATGGACCCCAGCTACCCGAGTTTGAATCCCAGCCATGGTTAAAATTGGTAGCGAGTGAAATCTGAAACGATCCTCGGGGCTTTCCGTTCACCAACCTGCATCTCTCAATGTAGTTCCACATTGTCAGGAAATGACCAACATGGCAAAAGGGAAGCCGTTATCCAGCAGTGGATCGACAAAGGACTGAAAATTGTTTGTATTATACAGCATAGATATATAATCATAAAAAAAAACAGTTGAGAAGCTGTATTTATCCTGTTCCAAATCACGTGTAGATTTGCAGGGTGCAGAATACTTGTGGGCATAGCCACTTACAATATATTCATTGAAGTAGGTACATCAATACAATGTCATTGCCGGTGGATGAAGGCCTCACCATGCCGTGTTGGTTTGGGTGGGGGCGTTTGATCACACAACTTCACCACGTTGGCCAGCGTGGGTTGGAATCATTGGGGGTTGGAGGCCATGATCGGTCCACCGATCACGTGCCACTAATATTATCCGTGGCCGGGAGTCAAACCCGGACGCGTGGCTTATCGCTACGTGATGGGGTACGGTACTGCACTCAGGTGCATACACACCGAGCACGTGCTGAAACACGCTCCGATGGGTTCCGCAAGGAGGGTGTCTGAGCGCGTCATTGCATCACGCGCGCGCGCGGTGCATCACTTGGTGGCGGGGTGACACGGCGCGTGATGGCGTGCAGCAAGCCTCGGGGTGGCCGCGTCTTCGCCGGGAAACGCGGTGATGAAACGCACAGCGGACACCGGGCGAGAGCGAGAGAAGAGAGAGCGCTGCTCTGACTGTGCGCACTCACGGAGCCGGAGTGGCTCAACCGCGCCGCTGTGCTGCCACAGACCAGCGTGCAGATATTAGTAGCGTGTGAAAGGTTAAGACGTGAAGACGTGAAGACAGAGCAGCAGCAGCAGCATCATCATCAGCCGCCGATGGATTCACTGCCGAATGAGGGCCTCCCCCGAGCGTTGTGTCAGTCGCTGGTCAGCGCAACAATGGTGAAGGGTAGAGTCTAAAGTCAGTTCAGATCTCATTCGCCACTGATGTTAGCCGTGGCCAGGAATCGAACTCAGGTCGCCGGGTTGATAAGTGTGGTGTGTGAACCGCTGTGCCGCCACTAAAACTGGACATGTACATAAACACGTGACAATGAATAGGATAGTAGTAGGTTTTTACCCTTTTAAACTGGTACAAAACTGACACCTTTATTTGTACCAATTTAAAAGGGTAAAAACCTACTACTATATTTTGCCACTGGTAAATGAGATATCATAGAATGAATAGGATCTCTGCAGTTTTGCTGCAATTGTTTTGGTCCAATTGTAAAATAGCCTTCTGGCTTTCAAGACAAGTTAGCGAGTCAGAGGGCCATTAAATTGCTGGAGATTTGTAGATAGTAATTCTCGAAATGCCACCGTGAAAATAAGTACTGTTACATTCACCGCACCCTTTAAATACACATTTGCCTTGAACCCTCATCCCCTAAAAATGCATCCTTGTTCTTCCAACTCACAGGCCAACACCCCCCCTCCAGAGAAATCTGGGCCCTCCCACGCCCTTCCACCCCCATCCCTAAAAAAGCCCCGAGGGCGATCCCGAGCCGTCCTCAAGCAGCCGCAGCCGCCGCACACACAGCTCCCATCGCAAGGTGCATTCAGGAGTCGTTCTCCATTCCACGATTGTGTTCCCAACTGAGTCTATCGGTGTCGGAGTTCTACTGCGGTGCCAATTACTGCCTCGACCTCCTCGCCCGTGAGCGTTTACGGGAAGTCACCAAGCCGCACCATGACACCGAGTCGGGGAGTGGCGGCCCTTAGCCGAAAGCTGCATCAGGGGCGCAGCTTTTTGGCGAACGCATCGGACAAAGACAGCGGTCACCGCGTCACGCGCTTGCAGATGAGCTTCTGTGGCCGTCTGGAACGCTCTTCCTTCTGATATTGGGAAGCCACTGGATCGAAGCACTTTTAAATCATATAGATTGACAAACTAATTTCTTTAGGACTACTTTTAGTTTATTTTGTTTGTTGTCCACCCCCCGCACCTCCAATTAGCATGGTGGGCTACGTACGGTGCGAAATAAGTTCAACATAGTACATGTAGCAAGCGAGTCGTTTTGACTACAACATAGAGTTTGTGGTCATCATCGTCGTCATCATCATCCTGATTTATTTTGTAATTTTTTCACCAATTTTTTTCGATTGCACTATCAATGAAACCCTTTGGATCCCTAGCAGGGCATAGCAATCCCGTTGCGTTCGAGAACAGCCCAAGGAAGTGAATATCACAGAGTTACTTCTGAGATTCCTTCATGTGGCCTCTGTTCAACATAAACACGGGTGACAACACCCTGCATGCCCACCTGCTCGGCCACTGAGAGTAAACGTCAAACGACACGCGAAAATCTGTATAAAAAACACCCAGCCTTGGTGCGTTATGCAAAAACCATCAACGGTTTCTGAAAGATTACACGTTAGTTATCTAATCTCAGGTCACCGTGTCAATACATTTCAGCAAATCTGACCATCTAAAGGGTGTGGGACATTCTCATAAATTACAGATTTAGTTACTGAGAGAAATGTGTGTCACATGACAATCAAACGAACAGTTTTGCTTCGCACAACTGGAATTTAGGCAAAATTGTTTTAGTTTAGTGTACAGCTTAGTTTAGCTTCGCCAAATTAAGTGCCTGAATCAAATTTAACGTGATTTTTTCCTATGCAGCCATTAGTGACCAAACTGAGACAATCATTAAACGCAACAATTTCAGAACCCGGTTTAATCACGGCTGCCTGCCAGGCTGTGAACCAGCTTCTCGGCAGTGCCATCTCGGCGCTCCGACCTCTGGTGGATTTTTAAAACGTGCAAGTTAGGTCTGGTACAAACCGCCTCGTAGCTAAACGCTAACCAACAAACCCAGACCGCGGCCGTCTATTGCCCTCTTACTATGGGGGGCATGGCAGAAGCTAATAGTGCAGAGGGAGGCTGAGTCACTTGGGGGGAGATTGAGCCTTTGCAATGCAGAAACTTGACCATGGTAGAGCATAGGTTCGATTGGAAGTCATTCGCTCGCCTCTGCTTGCGACGAGCATTGCATTGTCCCAACAGAATTGGATGGTTGCGAGTTCAAATCCCAGGTCTGGGAATGACTCGGACCTTTGTCGGGTGTCCGTCCTACGGTTATTCTTGTTCACACCGTATGAATGTGGAATTGTCATCATTGAGCCCAGCCCCGTAAGCGGAGGCGAGCTTCTGCCCACACTCGTTTGCGTGCACAAGCACTTCGACTCTATATATCCTTGTGCGGGCATGCAATGATGATTATTATTATTTTATATTTACTTTGTCGTCAATTGCATGCCTCTAGTGGCTGCAGGCAGGGGTGATGTGGGGGTCACACGAACAAAATCAACACAACACAGTCCTTTTTTTTTTAAATCATAAATGCTCGTGCACAAAGTCATCGTCGGCGTCAGACTCGACACATCTTTTACACACCTAATCATCAACCACGTAATTTCGCGGTCTGTTAGATGAAGTGCCTTTCCATGCCGACGTCGGCTGCGTAGGTGGTGAACAGCTGCGATCTATCCCACTCCTACGTGTGGCCCGTTCTCGTTTGGCCCGTGAACCTGACCGTGTAATTAATTTTTGGTTGTTATTTTTTAAAACACTCCTCTTAACTTACACGCGCCAATTAGTCACGGGCATTTTCATTTGCGGCACGGTTTTAAATGACACGATAAATATACAAACGGCTAGCAAGGTTTTTTGTTTTTCTATAGCCTCGCAATGGAAGTACAATAGTGCAAATTGTACCAAAGAACAACAGATTAAACGTTGATATGCGAACGATTATATTTCAACAAAATAAACTCACGTGTTTTTTTGAAGCCTTATTTGCTGGGGTCTGAGTGCTTGGAATGTGGTATCAGTCACTTACAGAGCGTCTTTAAATGTTTAAAATCTAACACGGTTTGCAGGCATGAAACATGGGCTGTCTGGGTTAAAATTACTCATTTTCAGATAAACAAACTTTTAGATGTAGTGCCAGGATACATCGGCTAAGTTGAAAAAGTTAACCAAAAAAAGTAAAATATTTAAATAATTTCTACTGCACAACAAAGTATTATTAGGATACCAAATATAAATATATATTTTTTTCGGAAATTTTCTAAATGTATTAACAACAGAAGAAGAGAGTATTTCTACCCAAAAAAAGTTTTCTTAAACAAGCAAACAAAAGCAAACAGCACAGCTCTTGCAAAGCACTTGCTTTGCCACCGAGACGCCAGGGTGCAGGGTGCGGTATAACCACTGGCTGTGCGCCCAACCCATCAGGGGCGCCACGGTGGCGAGGAGATGTCAACTACCTCGCCTGCTACACAGAAGGTCGTGGATTCCATCCAGACCATGCCGCCTATAGATTTCGACTTTGCGTGTCCCTCTCTCTCTCTCCTCTCTCTCCTCTCTCTGTGGTCGCGTGGATTTTTCTTCGGGTCCTCCGGTTTTTACATCCACACGACAAGCCACTTCGTTGAACTTTGATTTGTGGCCAGGTCGCTTCTGGAAGAAGAAAAAAAGCGCTATGGCTCAGTGGGCCTTACCTGGTGACATAAACATTGTTAAGTTTAGTTCAATGCGATGTTGCCAAGGACAGGAAGAAGTGGCGAGAACCCACTGCGGCCTTGCGTCCAATCGGTGAAGAGGATTAATTAACAAACTTAGTTCAATCCCGGTCATTTCCACTCGGTCTCCTCAGATCAGCCCACCACTCCTCGCCGTTTAGCTTCAGACCCAACCCACCTGATGCAAAGGCGGAGCTAACTGAAACACTCAGCACATGCCAATAGCAGTAGCAGCAGCCGCAGCAGCAGCAAGGTACAGCTGCGACAAGTAAGGCAGTGTGTGTGTGTGTGTGAAACCGTTACATTTTTTTGTTCACCCTAACTTTTTACAAGCCTAATATTTGTTGGCATCACTTTTGACTTTGTCCTTGATTCAAGGCCAGGTATTTTAATTAAAATTATAGCCTTGCCCTCAACTTGTGCTGTTCACGGTGAGGAATTGTGCCACTTTATTTCCTTGAAATGAACAATAACAAGAAAATGGTCGTTAATTGCAGGAAGAAGGATTTCCACCCGTAAAATAATTATGCAAACTCAGAAAAAAGCAAACAATCACCAAACTATTCCGCATTAACAGAGCGCGCGTTGTTGGGTGAATAACCGTCCTTGTTTTCTCTTGTCGAGGTTGTGTTTGCCTCACGGCAGAATTTCTCACAAACCTTGGCACCGCACGTTAACCAAAAGTTCTCTCTCTCACTCACTCAGCTGGGACGCATTGCGTCCCGCGGTGTCAACAAAGGCCTCCACACCAAACCACTTCACAGCGCATCCCCCGCCGTGTGGCTAATTCAAGTGGCATCGTTAGGGTAACGAGCGTACACACCATTCATCATCGCTGACAAGCCACCAATTTAGTCATCAGTGTAAGATTCCTAATTGCTATAATCATAAAACCAACGTGCATTGTGCATTTTATTGCAAGCAAACGCCTGTTTGTCACTGTAAGCTGTGAGAAGATCGTTACGATGTGAGCGATCTCGTCACCTCTAACCCAGGCTCAACAGCGTCCGGCCTTGGCTTTGTACTCGGATGTGACACCCTGCACGAAAACAGAAACTTTGGAAGACGTGGACTGCATGGTGACCACGAGGTGGTCAAAGCAAAAGGGGATTATTGTGTAAATCTGCGTGGAGCTTTGAGTGTGCGGTCCCATCGCGTGTACAAGGCTCTCCTCTCCCCAGGCACGAAGGTTTGTCGGCCACGTGCTGAACACTCCTTAACGGAATTGACCAAACATCTCAATGCAGGACCCTTCTACAAAAAAGTCATGAAAGTCTGCGAGGCTTGCCTGGTCAACATTAATATTCACTTACATTAAAATAAATAATTCGCAATTTATACAGAATATATAATGCAAATTCTTCAGAGCTCACTTACTCATCATTAGGAGCCATTATCTATACACTGCTGGATGAAGGACTCCCCATGCCATCACTATCACCGTTCTTGCGATGCCATAACCCATATCGCACCCGTGCATCCTTTCATTGCCCTTTCATATCCATTACCGTCTATCGGCAATCATCCCAAAGGGCAATGGATCCTGCTCAAGCCACCTTACTTTTCTGAACAGTCAATTTGGTATCTGCAATTTGCATATGTGCACTGGTCTGTGTTCCTCTCTATACATCCGTCCTATATACTCCCCTTCTCAGATGTCGTTTACCTGCCAGGAAAGGTCATTGCTCCCGTGTCTGACATTCGAAAATGGAAACCAACAGCGCAAGGGTGGGATTGTCTGCATGGGTGAGAGAAGCCGAGTTCTACATTTCAAAGTTGATCTGCGGAAACAAATTCCGCTACGTCCACTCCCACAGCCTCATCCCACCACTCGCGAATAATCGGAGCTGCTCCTGCAGCCAACACAAATTCCAGATGGTGCACCCCTGACACACACACGCACACGCACGCGTGCCTCTTCCCCTGCAAACGCACAACCGTGGCGGAGTGTGTCATGTTGTTGCTGCGCTCAATTTTAAATGCTTTAACTCGAGTTCAACCAATTGCCTTCTCGTCGCGACATTAAATAAGCCACTGGTAAAACAAACACGACAGACCATTCTCCAATGGAAGGCCCGGTCGTTTGTAGGGATGTGGTGGCAGCCCCCCAACAATTACTTTTATTTTCGTAATTATTTTAAGTAAGAATTGTTATTCGCCGTTTCTGTACAGGCTCTTGAGATGCCATTATGTTCACACAACTATAAAGTGTATCTGTAATAAGGAAGAAAAGTGCTTCGGTGTGCAATGCTTAAATAAAAAAAGATCACCGCTAGCCAATTAACTCCTCCACGATGGCACTTCTGCACATTGCCAAATCGCGGCCGGGGATGCTGGAAGGAAGTGAGTTGCACATCCACTTCGTCTGCTGCGATTCCAACGTGGAACAGGCAAATTGAAAATCGCTTTCGCTACGTTGTCCCCACCTGAAGAAGGACGCCTGTGTTGCGCCCGAAACGTCGTGATTTAATTGAGTTGTTTTCATTTATTTATTTTATTTTTTACCTACGTGACTTCACCGAAAAAAAACAAAGAGCATAAATTGAAAATCGCTTGATAAACCCGCCACCAGGCCAGCCAACTTACGGGCTCTGGGTTCCGCACTCGGAAGCGCTCTTCATAGTCCCACCCCAACAACGCTCCACTTCGCTGCCCCAAGATCGCGAATGCCTGGAGCTGTGGTGTCAACCTCGCCCGACTTCTACCGGGAGCCGGGGATCTGTGGGGCCCCCCTCTGGAGCTGGCTGCGCCCAGGTCTATGTATAGGAGCGTAGCAACAGTATGGATATAAAAAGCCGCGTGCACGGAGAATGAGAGAAATGTGACGGCTGGTTATATTCCGGGGAGCGTTGGGACCGTTCTGGTGTTTACCAGGTTTCAGATGAAATGGGTGCCGCTGAGATGTGAGGAACATTTCCCCCTCCCTGAAACTCAAAAAGAAACCTCTCTGCAGCCTCTGCATTTTTTAATTTAAGGTGCAGCTGTGCACTTAAGGTAAGCAAGGCCAGAGGCTGCTCAGGCAATGGATGTAAAAAAAAATTGGGAGCTTTTTGCCAGTATCAAAGTATGGAAAAATAAGAAGGCTGTCTCTTACGTAGACCAATCAGTTTCAACGAAAATGCATACATTATCAGAGCATGTTTGTTTTCATGTTCACCACAAGTATCTGTCGTTAACGCAGACAAGATTCCTTGCAAAAAAGGTTTATATTTGGTGTTTGAACATCTTAACACCTGTTGTATTGCCAGAAATGGGTAAAACCTATTCTTATTTAGTTGTCACAATGGATGTTATTTGCAATTGCGACACCGATTTATCAGTATAATAACACAAGGCAATTGGCGGCATTCTCCCAGCTAAGTCAGTGCAGTGCAGTGCTCGGTTGTGACCGGGAGCTTTGTCGTTGGGGCGGCTCAGCAGTGTAGCCGAGCCACGCCCCTCGTTGATCATCAGCAAGTCGCTGTTCTGGCCATCCTCACGTGAAACGGATTAGCCGTGAGATACGGCGTTGAGGAACGCGGTGCACACAACCCATGCAATATGCAAGATGTGAAGCATCACCGCTCCTCGCAATTATTGCATCTTCCCGTTATGTATCAGTACGTACTAAGACATTACTGTAACGCAGAGTGGGTTTTTTGTGTCTCATAAAACCATTCAGACCACTGCTCATTACATACACGTCCCAAGCACACTAGCACGTACACACACACACAATGTGGGATTTGCTCACTTTTGTTAAAGCGCAGACCTTTTCCCTCGTTGGCGAGACGGCTCAATTACTCGAGGGGGTCGAACAAAAAAAATCACCGATCAAAAATGCAAACACCGCCGTTTAAAACGTCAGCAGATTGTGATGCGGGCAAAACATTCGTAAGCGATCCGTGAGTGTAGAGCAAAAACTTGAAGGGGAAAGTTTCACGTCGGCTTTTTTTTCTTCCTCTGAACCCCCGCATTGAGTTGCTCTAAAAAACCCTTTGGAATAGATCCACTGGCGTTTCAGATCACGGTAGAAATATTTTTTTCTCATCTCGGAAGCCCACGCGGGTTCTCCTCCCGTTGCAGCTCGGGCGAGTCGCGTCTGTCACGCTCTCCTTTAAAACAGGTGCCGTCTGCAGAAGCTTCAAAAATAAGGTGCTTAATTTGCACCGCGCACATAGGCCGTCATGTACAAACACCAGGGTATAGGGCTAATAGGGCCTCGGAGATTCCTAGCATTGCAAGTCTTCACGGCCACGGATGGTTTAGTAACTTAAACCCTTTGCTTGTGGAATTCAACGCTATCCCATTTCACGTCAACGAAACCTTATTACAAGCAAAATATATATTGAAACTTTAAATTTTAACTGATGTCAGGACACCGCATAAATACATTTACCCACAATGCCACGAGTACTCCGTGTTTATTGTTGAACGGGGGTCGGTTTTGGTTGCTGGGTGTTGGCTTGCAATCCCTCCGGAGTTCATTCGCCACTGATGGAGATGCTGCTCCAAAACCTTCCGAGTTGATGAAAATGTGCCGAGGACTCAATAGCAGACTAATAACTATCCATGCCCTTCCTTCGCCACTGAGTTCAACATCTGTATTTTACACTGGACACGGTAAGAATACCTGGAATAGTGATGATTAATTCAGTCATATATACATTTATATGAATACCCCATGGACCACAGAATAATTTATTTAGCCACTGGTAAAGGAGGTCTCAGTGTAAATGCTTACCCCGAGCTCTCAATACTCTGATAGTGCGCTGTTTTTGAGTTGTACGCCTTTTGGCGTCATCTGGCCCAACACCAATGGAGACTAGGCTCTAAGAAAAGCTGTCTCGGGTGTGGACCAATAAACTTCAAGGACAGTGCATATCATTATCAGAGTTGTTTCTTTTTGTTTGCATTTTTACTGCTTGTGTTGTGGTTATTGCAAACATGATGCCTTGTATAAAGGTGTCAGTTTTTGTAACAGTTGAAAGGGTAAAAACCTATCACTATTTTGCCACTGGTAAAGGAGGTCTCATAGTGAATAATTTATTTACTGTGCTTTTGGCTATTGACTGGTATGAAATAATGGATGTCTATCTAGTTTGGGGAGCAGTGGCACAGTGATTAGCACCGCACTGTGAACTCAGCAACCAGAGTTTGATTCCCAGACCTGGCAACCATGGATAGAGGGTTATATGTAAACCATCTTATAATCCAACAGATGTGTGCGTGCGAGACCAGATTTGTATAGTTGTATTGACACTGGGAACAAGTTCTGGTGTGCGTCTTCGTCTTATAATCTGGAGAATGCCGTATAGCAGTCGTGTGGAGTATTGGACTGCTTCAGAGTTCGTGCACAGATTCTTAAAAGGAATGACAGTAAATGTAGGAATTCAGGTGTATTGCCCATCTTTAAAATATATAAGAGCCGTGTTTGTAATGAAGGCCAGCCAACCAAAACACCACATTTTTTCCCTGTCCTACTGAAAAAAACATGAACATATTTCATCCTTATTATTTTTATTATTTGCATTTAGTATCAGTAAAGGTCAGCACGTTTCTCTGCTTTGTATTGACTTTCGTGTCACACTCAATGGAGAGGCAAATCACTTGCTTCGCCGATGATGGTGATTGTGCACTTGCAAGTGTTTAACACAGCCTCGGAACAAAGTACAGCACGAGGCTAACCCTGCCCTGCGATAGTGACAATCAGCACCCGCAGCTGTGATCTTTGGGGGGTCCAAATTCTAAAATGTTAGTTTTGGCATTTTGTTTTGTTTTAGTGATAATCATAGACTCGACTATGTTCGTTCCAAATTTCAGCTCCCTCCTCGCCCTTGTAGAACGCCGTTGGAATGAACATCACTCACCCGGCCAGTCACCATGAGTTCAGTCCTATTATGCAGTGATTGTAAATGCCTTGTATAGACCCCCATAGGTGCATTCAGAACGATTAATAATTAACAGCCTTTGTCAACCTACTGGTGGTTAAAGGCTTCTCAACGCTATGTCGGTCATGCGGGGTTGTTTGACCATACTTCACCACACAGATCACTGCAAGTTGGTCATAGCTGGAAGGGGGGCAGGTGTCCAAGACCGGTTAATACATCACTCGACACAGATGCTAGCGGGGCCCTATAAATTGCAGTGTATTTCCCTCGTATATATGTACATAACATATGACCGACTATGTTTAAAGCTACATCTGAAGTTTTCGTGACTGCAGGGATCCATACTCTTTGGTTCTTTCGGTAAAGTCACGTAGGTATAAAACAAAATAATTTAAATTAAATTAAATCTCGACGTTTCGAACGCAACACAAGCGTCCATCATCAGGTGGGAACAACCACAGCAAGAAACAACTGCTGAAGCTGGCAGAAACGTCGTGATTTAATTTATATTATTTTGTTTAAGACTACGTGACTTTACCGAAAGAATCAAAGAGTATGTTTAAAGCGTTCGCTGAATTGTACACACAATTCAGTCAGTGTACAGCTGCGTCCGGTGAAGGCTTCAATGGGCATTAGGTCACCCAGGCTGATGGCACAGTCCCTTTCAGCGCAGGCGATCACAGGAGGCTGTGAGAATTTACACCTTTCACTGAGAGTTGGCATCCGTGTCAAATGAGCAAGTGACATTTGGGTCTGGGATGGCAGTGAATATGGAAAGTGGAAAACCAAACATTTTGACAGAGTGAGAGAGAGGGACCGGGGGGGGGGGGGGGGGGGGAGTTGGTGAAGGAGAGGGAAGAGAGAGTTGAGCGCACACAACTCAAAAAGGTTCTCTAAGCCTGCGAAAACTCAAGTACAGGAACCATTAAATAATTTTTTTAACCATGTTTGTTACAAAAGCCGAGGGCCGTGCCAATACAATCTAAACCCGGGCACCGAAATACCTGGCCGTGGCCCAGTATCTCTGTGCCAAATTGAGGAATGGAAAAAGAGAGGCAATCGGAAAGAAAACAAAGGGGAGAGAGAGTGAAATGGGGATTAAGTGAGAGGTACACAGCCTGTGGGAAGATATCCGGGGAGCATTTGCAGCTTGCGGCAAAAAAAACCACGTTTCTCAGAGAGGAAGAAGAACGATGACGCATAGGACGTCCACCGTGGAGACGGAGTGGTGAAGTCAGCTCGTGTGCAGGTGCTAGATGGTTCGCTCTGTCGCAGGACGGTGAGAGATGGTGGCAGCTAGTAGAGGCCTTCATCCAGCAGTGGCTGATGATGATGATGATGAGAGGAGATCGAGAGGACATTGAGTCATTTTAGTGGGAGGAGAGGAGGGAAAGAGCTTCGCGGATAACAATTGCGAAATTAAGTGGTTAGCAACCAAGGAGACAGACAAACAGAGAGAGATAGGGAGATGGACAGACAGGGAAATGGACAAGGAGACGCACAAGCAACCAGACATGGAGATGGACAGACAGACAGACAGGGAGGAAAGGCACAGACATGGATATAAAAAGCGAAACACAGGGAGGGTTCAGACAGACGCACAGACATGGAGAGAGACAGACAGGGAGACGGACAGGGAGAGACAGAGAGAGAGAGAGGGAGCGTGAGATGGGAGTGAACTCGTGGCAGGACGATGAGGTGCAGAGACGGAGACATTCCTCGGGCTTCCTGTTTGTGCCGCTTGCGGCTTGCGGGTCGCGCCAAGCAGCGGTGGGCAAAGTCGCTGGCGCGCGGCCACGGGCACGCGCACGGGCACGCGCATTCCCAGCCAACTGCGGCGCGCGCGCGGAAGGGCGTGCGCGTGCGTGCGCTCACGTGTCCGGGAACTATTCAGCTCGGGGTGGAGGGGGGCACAAACACAGTCGAGAAGGACCCCCTCCCCCCACCTTCCTCCCCCCCCCACCACTAATCGCCGTGGGCGAGGGCTGTTTGCGAGCGCCTGTTAAGGGCAGGCACGCCGTCGAGTTACGCACGCGAAGGGTTTAGCGGGCGCAGCGCGAGGCACGTCGACAGGAGATTCGGAGCAACGCGGCGAACGCGAACCGCCGGGGAGGCGACGTGGCCGCTCGCCGCTTTGGCAGGCGAGCGGTGTTCGCGCGCTGCGCTCCGGGTCTCTATTTAGGGGGACGAGTCCAAGCGTAGCCGTGGGCGGGAATGGGATCTCAGTTTGTGTGGTTCGGAGGGCAGAGGGCACCGCACGCACGCGCGCGCACGCTTGCCAAGAGCACCGGCGTACGGAGGTGAACAACATCAAGAGATGGTCCCTTGATTAAGCCGCTCAGTCTGTTTGGGGCGCGTGTTGTTGTTGGTGAGCAACTATGAAGGCTGGTGTAGCACACCAGCCTTCATTAGGGCTGGCCCATGATGAATCCTTTGCTGATAACCATGGCCATATGATAGCAGATACTGTTTTAAGCCGAGCTGATCTAGGGGAGAGCCAGAGCAGGTTTGAAACATGCAAAACGTTCACGGATGGAAATAGCCAAACAACTGAAATCAGATTCCACTCGAAAGTTCTTGAGATTTCGCAAGGGCTTTCCTGGGCAAATAAATAAATACGCGACATGATGTATTATATAATTATAAATACCACTTGCCACCAGGATTATCTACTTTTAGGAATGGAACCCGGGATGCTGGAAGTGCATTGCATGGCACGAGCCACTATGCAATCACTCACTGCCCATGCAAACAAACCAGGAGTGTGCCACATTGCCGAACGGACGATAGTGGCAGGTGTTCCTCACTAAGCCGCTCTGAAGGCCGGAATGGTGCACGAGGTGATGGTGTGGCTAGCACCACGACCTTTGTTCTCCCAGCGCCGATGTTGACGCAGCGCAGATACTCATTTGAAGCTGATTTTGTTTTGTTTTAAAACCTTGGGAAGGCCCAGGAGCGGTTCAGATGCCCGTCACTGATGTTGGCCGTGAGCCGCGGGGTTGGAAGCGCACACCGCTACGCCGCCCTCATCCCGCCACACACAGACGAAGACAAAGATCCCCCGTATAGCCTGTACAGACTGTTGAGGGCAAGTGCTGTTCACGAGCGCACCACACCCCACGCACGCGCACTCACTCAGGCAAGGTGGGGTTTGGGTGCGGCATGAAAGGGATGGAGTAGATTCCAGGCCCGGCAGAGTAATGGGGCGCCCTGTAATCAATGTCCACACCTGGATGGCCTGCAGACAGCTTGCTTAAGAACGCGCCGCGCGAGTTGGCAATCGTCAGCAGGAATGTATCCTGTTTACGCTGCGAGTCTTTCTTGACAAGGCCTGAAAACAATCATTAAAGACCCCGCTGTCGGGAGAAGGATAAGTGGCGAGACGTAACCCGTTGCAGATAAAGCGCCACTGACAGCCAAGTCGTTGCCGGCGTTATGTCGAGTTGCTCGGCTTTTTTGTTTGCTTGGTCGGGGCGTGCGAACACACCTGGGGAACACAACGTGGGCCACACGCGGAGGCGGGGGGGTCTCTAACTCGGTCTCTCCCACGGCCACCCTTTCCTAATGGGCATTGCCACTCTAAGATGTAGCAGTACCGGCCACTCAGAGAGCCGTGTGGATGATGCTCATGGCTCACACGCTGCCGAGAATGGAAATAATTAGCGATTGTATTTTCCTCGCTTGGCACATTATCTGCGGCACAAACCGAATACTACAAACACAGCTGCGCCTGTAACTTTCTATGGAGCCACAGGGTAGGGTAGAACACGAAAACAACAGAATGCCATTACATTTGTGATCGCTTTAAATTGTAGATGACGTCTCTTGTATCAGTCGGGTAAGGCATTCATTCATTCACGGTCCCCCAAGATTCGGACGCAAGCGTGGCACAGCGACCCGAGTTTGATTCTCAGGACACGGCTAATATCCCGTGGCAAGTGATCTCTAAACTGGTTCCAGAGCACTTCCACGAAGCAATGCTCCGATGATCAACGTGGCATGAGCAGGCCCTCATCCAGCAGTGGACGGACAAAGGGAGATACAAATCAATTTTTATTATTGATAAACTCTTTGCTGATAAGCCAACAAATTAAACTCACATTTGGAGAGCACCCATTTCTCACCCACGTTATTGATTTACACCGTGCTGCAGTTGTTTTGGTAATTTGTTGCCAGCCATCTGATAGTAATGTCCCCCTAGGGACTTATAAAACACTGTGCGAGGAGAGCACGCTTGTAAGAATAAGTTTTCCCCTTTTTTCTGGCAGCAAAACAGGTGTTAAGATGTTAAAACACCAAACTGAAAATTTTGCAAGGAATCATGTCTACATTAACCGCAGATACTTGTGGTGAAAATACAACAACAAAAACATGCTCTGACAGTTTTGTCCGGGTCCTCCGGTTTGTCTCTCCACATTCAAGAACACGCGTTTCGAGTCTTTGGCTGTTCGTAATGTCCACATGATAAGCCACTTCGTCGAACTATCATTTGTGATAGCCAGCTCGCTTCTGAAAAAGAGCTATATATCTTCTTGGTTCTTTCGGTAAAGTCACGTGGAAGGGAAATAATACAATAACAAAAATAAAACATAATAAAATAATATAATATGATAAAATATAATTATAATATAATAAGATAATATAATAAAATAACAAAAATGAAATGATAGAATGTTTTTATAATTTTATTATTTCCCTTCTACGTGACTTTACCGAAAGAACCTAGAAGATGAATCCCTGCAATCACGAAAGCTTTAAAAAGAGCTACAGTATATAGTTCAGTGGGCCTTACCTAGTAATAATTTAATTGGAGAACGATTCCCTGCATGCATGATGAACAAAAGCATTGATTTTAAGTCGTGAATCATTGGAAGCAGCACATGCCCAGCAGACATCCTGCGTCTACCACGCGCCTCGAGGCAGATGATGTGCCCTTACATGCCAATGAGACAATGTATCCCGAGTTCTCACATCTCGTTGGTTTTTTATCCCGCCGCCCTGCTCTGAAAACTGTTAGCGCGGTGCTATTTTAGCCAACTCGTCGAGAAGATTTCATGGGGTGAAAAAAATCCGCCGAAAAGTCAAATCTCTTGCACAAGAATGGGGCCAACGAGCGATGGAAACACAGAAACAGAGCGACGGCACACGGGGACGAATCAATTAGAAATACAAATTTCGATGTAAAGCTTTCGTGACTGCAGGGATTCATCTTCTTGGTTCTTTCGGTAAAGTCACGTAGAAGGGAAATAATAAAATAATAAAAATAAAACATAATAAAATAATTCTCACGACGTGTGGCCGAAACGTGAGAATTATTTTATTATGTTTTATTTTATTATTTTATTACTTCCCTTCTACGTGACTTTATAGAAATACAAATGTTGAATATAGTAATAGGTTTTTACCCTTTCATCTGGTACAAAAACTGACACCTTTATACAAGGGGTCATGTTTGCAATAACCACAACACAAGCAGTCAAAATGCAAACAAAAAGAAACAACTCTGATAATGATAATGATATGCACTGTCCTTGAAGTTGATTGGTCCACACCCGCTGTTTTTGAGTTGTACACTTTTTGGCGTCATCTGGTCCAACACCAATGGAGACTAGGCTCTAAGAAAAGCTGTCTCGGGTGTAGACCAATCAACTTCAAGGACAGTGCATATCATTATCATTATCAGAGTTGTTTCTTTTTGTTTGCATTTTGACTGCTTGTGTTGTGGTTATCGCAAACATGACCCCTTGTATAAAGGTGTCAGTTTTGTACCAAATGTTTAACTTAAACAAATCACGTCAAGCAACTTTTGCGTATCGTTAAGACCTGCTGACATCAGGTCAGTCGTGTGGGTTGTCCGACACAGACTGCACCATGCTGGTCAGCGCAGATTGGTGAAGGAAAGGGTTGAGGATCGGTTCAAATATCACTCTCTGCTGATGCTTGCCGTGGCCAGGAATCAAACTCGTAGCACAGTGCGCTAACCATTGCACCACTGACGATTCACCCAGACACGTGCCTATATAATCCATTCTCACACAGATCACCCATATCTCACCCCACACGCATATTACAGTCCCTTTGTTTAGCTCACAGTACTGCCAACAGTGCTCAACAGTAAATAAGCCAAGATCAAATAGAAACCAGAGAGGAGACGTGTACATACAACTTGCGGCAAATGTCAAATTCAAGAGCAACTCGATGCACGCTTCAGGAGCCGTCCATAAATGACGTCACGCGATTTTGGACTATTTCTTACCCCCCCCCCCCCCCCATCGTCACACGGCGTCACAGAAAGTCAAACACCCCCTCAAATGACGTCACAAAGCTCTGCCCCCCCCCCCCCCCCCAATTATTTTTTTTACATGCTTCAAATCGCTTTAAACTATTGTCATTGTAGTGCGTATTTAATGTGGCGCTGCACTCTGATGTTGTAGGAGAAAACATTTATAAAAAAGTATATTTAATTAAGTAGAACGTGTTATCTATATTTATTTAAAGTTGCGCATTTTGATATGACGTCACATTTCTCACCCCCCCCCCCGTCGTCGTCACACATCGTCACAAATGTCTGACCCCCCCCCCCCTATGTGCGTGACGTCATTTATGAACGGCTCCTTAGCTGAATCCGCAATTATTGTCGCTTATAGCTCTGACATGCAACATTACATATACTAACTTGTGTAGAACAAGGGACACTGTGTGCGGCCTCGATTTGATTACTAAATAGCGCCATTACGGCAATGGACCATTCACAACCATGCGCTCCGTCGGGTTATTTGTGGGGATGAGAAGGGGGATCTGTGGCGGAGGGGGATTGTTGGTGGTGGGGGGGGGGATTACCCGCAGTTACAGAGTTATCAGATCGTTTCATACTCGTTGGTTTTTTCGGTAAAGTCACGTAGGTAGAAATAAAATACAATACAGCACGACGTTTCGAACGCGACACAAGCGTCCGTCTTCAGGTGAAAGTCTCGATATCTGCGATGTCTGTTGCCACAACCCACAGGGCAGCCACAACCCACAAGTCAGCCACAATCCACAAGGCAGCCACAACCCACAACTAGGCAGCCACAACCCACAAGGCAGCAGACATCGTGCTGCTCGCAGCAGACGTAGCAGCAACTATCGTGATTTTCACCTGAAGACGGACGCTTGTGTCGCGTTCGAAACGTCGTGATTTATTTTATTTTATTTCTACCCACGTGACTTTACCGAAAGAACCAAAAGAGTATGGATTGCTGCAGTCACGAAAGCTTCAAATCGAGATCGTTTCATCCTGAATACTTTGGCTGGGATCACTTGTGCCCCACGGTCTGAGAAGAGAATTGCCGAGTGAGTAAATTGATTATCTGTGCGGTGTTATCGCAGTAAAGAGACCGGTACATTGGAATATTAAATAATAATAATACGT
Source organism: Lethenteron reissneri (assembly GCF_015708825.2). Taxonomy (NCBI): domain Eukaryota; kingdom Metazoa; phylum Chordata; class Hyperoartia; order Petromyzontiformes; family Petromyzontidae; genus Lethenteron; species Lethenteron reissneri. Next base: position 13,032,021 of record NC_083810.1, read on the forward strand.
ATTGTGTCAGCTTTAAACATACGAACACAAGGCAGTTGTGTTACGACTCTACGCAACCCGGACTGCTATGACACCTCCTGACTGGCTTCGAGTCACGCTCACAAAGCACGCATCTTCAAGAAGACACAAATGTTTGCACTGTTGCATGAAAGCGATGCAAGCACGACGTCATTTCGTATGAAAAGGGGCCTTTTCAGTGCAAGTTGTAGCAGACTTGGGAGAATGGGCGTCGCGAATGGTAAACACGGCAGGCGATGACTCATGGCTCTCCGCGACTCGGAGGGGACCCGAGTCGCCACCGGTGGAACAATCAGTTTCGCATGAGCACGGCCAGGGAAGTCCCCCCCCACCCCTTTGTCGAGGTGACGCACAGTTGCACAGAGTTCCTAAAAACATCACGCAAAGCTCGGCTGCCTATCCGTCGTCATGGCCAAAAACAAATCCACAATGCGCGCAGTTTTATTTTTCACGAGTTTTTTTTTTAAAGGAATGTGTTTTTTTTTTGCAGATGAAGATAAAATAGACCGGAGACTCTGACATCAACAGTCACTCCAATCACTCGCTTGCCCAGTGGACAGTCACTTCCTTATCGCTCTTCTATTGCTGCCGACATGGTCTCCGTTCCCGTGGACGTGAATCATTGACGCCTTCCACCCATGTTGGGGACTTTCTCAGCCAGTGATCGTGTCATCTCATCTCGACTGTGTTCAACCACCACACTTTCCGTCACTGTCAGTCACGACGCTTCCCCCTTTATGCTGTGTTCCTTCCACTGCACGACGTTGGATTTCCCTTCCGATCATCTATTTTCAACAAGCATTCATAACCGTGTTCAATTTAACAAACGTGTAAAACTTTTATCGATGACACTTTCAACGGTGCTGGATGTTTCTGCCCACTCGATGTTTTGGGCCTTTGTGCCGCAGCAACTGCGATGTCGAAAAAAAATCGTAGATTTTATAATTTTCTGACATTAAACAGCTTGCAAGTACTGCAGCAGGCAACTGAATGAGTCAAGGTGCTGTTTTTGACCGCGGTTTGGCGTCCGCAGATTTCCTTTTCCTTTGCAGGTTTTCGCAGATCACCAAAAAGCCATCATGGGCCCGAGTTGTAATTTTTCCGTCATTGCATTCCGTAACCTTTCATCAAGTCCCGGTCGAGCCTGCGCCGACAACGGCTGCAATAAGCAACAGGAAGGCGGTAATGACCTGGGGACTTCATCGAAATCTGCGGGTGAACCAATTTCCTCGCAATTACATTTCTTCCCATATTTGGTAGCTGACTAAACGTTCCCTGGAAATGTGCCATTCCCATAAACTTGCACTTATTTCTCTTACCTCCCTGAAAACAATTACAGCCCCTTTTTAAATAAAATAAAAAACATGCCTGGACTTGCATTGTTAAATAATCCACGTAACTTCTCCGCTTTGCGGGCAGACGCAGACGTCGCTTTACCTTGGAAAGTACCAACATCAATTTGGTACAGCCAATTACACCCGAGCGTGACAACTAAGCTCCGTCCACGGCAATCCACGACAGTTATCACAACACGCGACGTTGGCGAGGCGAGATGCGCCCAATGACATTACAGCCACATCGGTAAACCGCACAGCGTGTGTCTTATTAGGTTCAGGGTCGCAATTCCAATCAGAAGCAATTCTTTCCTTTCAAGTTGTGAATGGTAGCGCCCTCTAGTGGCTGCAGGGGAGACGTGAACCTCATTACATGCCACACGAGAATCGAAAAACATGACCTCCACGCGATTCTCAAACAAATTGGTGAAGTATAAGAATTAACATTCATGGACTTTATCCAATGCGTCTTTCCAGCAGCAGTGTTTATACCGAAAGCATTCACGCATCCGCAGATGCAGTCCGTCGCCAATGGCTATGATTTGCCTACAATGTTTTCTGTGTCTGAGGACATTCTGAACCAATTGATGAACTGGCAACTTGAGAAGCTCATCATCAAAGACTTATCCACAAGTTATGAATTGCCCCATGCATGCAAAACGATCGCGCTGGCAAAGCCAGCCTTTGCGTAATAGCATCCACGGGGCCATGGGTGCAATCGCTTGCGGTTGAGAGGCCTCAGTGGAAACAGAATCGTTTGTTTACTGCGGTAATTTTTGACGCTTCTCGTAAATTTGAAATGACGAGGAAAGAATTATGGCAAGTTATCCGATTGCCGCTATCATTTACGGTCACTTAGTTTACTTCAAAAATGCACGTAGAGCAAGCAAGATCGTGCGTTAATTGTGGTTCGCGTTAGATACGGTTTAAGCGGCAATTCCAACCTCAATTGTCCTATCAGAGTTATAATTCACTTTTAATTACGCAAGAAAGTACGACCGAGTTCCAACAGCTTTTTTTTTTTTCACCAGGATGGGATGTTTGACCAATTCCATTCACGAGTAAGTGGCTTCACGTGGAAGGAAACCGGAGCTCCCAGATAACCCCCCACCATTCACGGGACGCTCAAGGCTGGGCACAACTGGTGAGAGAGGAGAGGCTCTACGCTGAGCCACGACCACAGCGCCCTGGTTTAATGTGATACGCGTCCCACTGCAGGGCCAATTTGTGGTGTTCATAGTGTTCACAGAGAGACCGAAGGCATCCACAAATCAACAGGTTTTGTTTTTCCAATACAAATTGAGGGTGGCCCAAAAATTTAACGGCGTCATATTAAAATGGACTGCGTGACCCTAAAGTGTAGCAGGAATATTTGGAAACTAAATCTTCAAATATCACAGAATATTCGGTAAACTACATCATTTGCCTTTAAATTTTACGCTGCATTAATTAATAATGTAGGTCTGTACATACTGTCTGTTTTTAAATTGTGACATTCCTTTCACTTATATTGTGTACAAAAAATACTTGCAGTCCTTTGTCAATCCAATGGCGATGATTACACACCAAACGAAGGACTCATTTGAGGCCGAGTCAACCTACACCGACTACATGCCCACACGCGCACACACATTTTGTACAACAAAAAAATAGTACCTATGGGAAACTGAATTTCATGGTCTCGTCAGATATTACAGTTTTATATGGCCCAGCAAATTGCTGCATGGTGGCTACATTAGTGAGTAAACTTTAACCCCTGATACTGAACACAGTAAAATAAGGCCTCACTACGACACAGCATTAACAGCACGCAAGCGAATACATTCGGAGATAAAGATCCCTTCTCGAGCTCGCTGTGCACCGTGTATCAAGAGACTAAAAGTCTCAACCACTGGGTGACGGGGGTTTGACTGGCAAATAAACGCCCTCTTTACGCGTTTTACCACGACGTACAACATCTCCATTTCACAGCCCTGTGTTTGGTCAATCCACTTCTGGATGAAGGCCTCCGCACGATTGTGAGAATGGATCGGTGCAGGTTGATGAACGTACGATGCATGGGCATGGCAGCACATGAGTACAGTAGAATAATATATTGTTGCCACACTGCACTCTGCTGCCAGCAACACCGACTCAACAGGAAACGAGAAACCCACGTTGACGCATGGTGGTCCCCCATCCAAGCAAGAACAGGCCAAAACTCTAATTAGCTTCTGAAATCTGGTGGAATCGGGCTCAATCCAGGAAATTTGGTCGTAAGCAACACCATAACACAAGCACATTTGGAAAAGTGTGGCAGTTGGCATCAGCAAAGTTCACCGGAAATAGTTGCCGCACCCATTTTCGAGAGGGCCCGGGGGTCACCGTATCTCGCTCCTGTGCAAGTGGCCGTCGCGAGTAAATGCGTCGACGGTAAAGATTTTTTGGCAAACGATCGGCCTAAAGTTGCCCCCCATCTCCATCGTGGCCTTTAGGGAAGGCCTCCCCCCCCCCCCCTTTGGACGTCGAGACGGATTACCGCGCACGCATACGCACGCAACGACACGCACTCGCACAACCATCGGAATTCACCGCCTTCGGCGAACGGGGCAAGACAGGGATGTACGCGGCTGAAGATTTCTTCGGCTCCGGTAGAAATGCCCGGCCCAACAACCCCGCTTACTCAGCCAAACTGAGGCATCATCCCCCTAGCTATTCCAAATAAATAAATAAAATAAACAAACGGCAAGATGAAAAGGACGTGCTGGGGAAAGTAGCACAACATCAATACCCGCAGGAAGTGAACCATCCCCATTTTCCCAGTCATCCGGCCTTTTGCTTAACGCGAGGCGGGCGGAGGAGTCTTATCGCCCACTATCGAATTCCATCCCGGCCGCAGAAATTCACGGAATGTGCACGAGGGCAGCCATGTATCAGTGTGTGGGCGTAGTGGTGCGGTAGTGCCACTGGTGAGCTGGTGGCTGCGATTGGTTGGGGCGCCGTGGTGTCCCTGGGTTGTACCTCCTTAGTCTTCGTGTGTGGGCACAGCACTGGCACGGTAGGGGGTACACAGCTTGTGCATCTGTCAGTCATCTCGGTCAGTTAACCTATGGCACCTGGGTTTGCCCCGTGATCTCCTCCTGCCAGCGAGCCTTCGATACTTCACATGGCCTCAAAGTGCACCTGGCCTGGCACGGGCGCCGTGGTGACGTCACCGTCACTTAGTGGCGAATGGCAAGGGTAGTGGTGCTCCTTTCTGTGCATCACTGGCAGTGATTTCATTTCTGAAACGAAAATTGAGAGATATGGCAGGAGGTGGAGTCCTATGAAGTCACGGATAGCCACCATACGAATGTGGAATTTCCACCACTGGCTCAGGGCCATAAATGGAATGGAGTATCCCGGTATGCTTTCTTAAGCAGGGTGACAACTTCACTTTTGAGAGGTGTTTTATGGTGGCCACACGCAAAATTAAAATGAATTCCTACATTTTAATCAAATGTTATTTGTAATTGCACCGTCAGAGAGCAGTGCATCGCACCATATTAGAAACCAGCCTGCAGAAGGTGATATTACAGAACTAATTTTGAGATGTCTTCAAGAGAAGTCGAAGCTACATCATTAGCCCTCCTTTGCCAGTACCAAAGCTGTCGTGGCTGTGACGGTTCCACCTGAAGACGGAGGCTTGTGTTGCTTCCGAAACGTCGTGAATTTTTTAATTTGTTTTATTTTACTTTTATTAATTTAAATGTTTTACCTACGTGACTTTACCGAAAAAACCTAAGAGTAGAATAACAGGGTTTATCCTCTTTTTTCTGGAAACAAAATTGAAACCTTTTTACAAGGAATCATGTGTGCGTTAACCACAATACTTGTGGTCAAAATGCAAACAAAAACATACTGATAATATATTGTCTTTGAGCTGTATGCCTTTTGGCGTCCTCTGGTCTCGCACCAATTGAGACGAGGCTCAAAAGAAAGCCGTCTCTGGTGTGGACCAATCAGTTTCAAGGACAATGCATATATTATCAGTGTGTTTTTTGTTTGCATTATGACCACAAGTATTGTGGTTAATGCACACATGATTCCTTGTAAAAAGGTTTCAGTTTTGTTGCCAGAAAAAAAGGGGAAAACCCAAATTATTATAAGTCTAAGCTACTCTAGGGGGTGCCGTGCTCTTACATTGCGTGGTGGCAAAACTGGAATGAATAAAAAGAAAATCACAGCTGGAATGCTGCCAAACCGAGTGAAACAGCTCATCGAACAGTTATTGACGACCATACCGAGGCCATCGACTGACCACACCTTAAGAATTCGGTTTAACCAGACAGCCGGAACCCCGATGTGAACCCAAGAGATGAGTGCTGGTGGATCCCGGAGATTTGTGAAGAGAAAAAAAAACTCGTCGCGCAAGGAGTTTGCAGTACGGAAAGTGGGTTCATGAAACCATCTCTACGGACCTTTAAGTGTTATTTATTTTATATCCGTGGAATTTCTATTATATAAACTCGCATGCAAGACACTTTAAAGGACTTGCCAAAATATCACACAGCAGAACCCAACAAAAGTCTTGATACTCAGCGAGACTTTCCTAGATACAGAAATGACCATGACAATGTCTGACCATTGGCCTAACAGCAATCTCAGCTGAAGCAATAGCAGCAGCAGTAGCAGCAGCAGCAACAGTAGCCAGGCTGTCGGCTGGGCTTATCAAGAGCCCTGTGACTCACCACTTCCAAACAGGAGCAGTTTTTGTAGCACCCACCGTGGGTGGACGTGGTGGGCCGGGGTCGGAGGGGGGAAGAGGCTGAATACACAACCAATTGACATGCACCCAGACGGGCCATGGTTACTAGAGCGTGTGTGTGTGTAGTGGCAGTGCAGCGGTTAGCGTTCTGCACTACGGACCCGGCAATCAGAGTCAGATTCCCGCTCACGGACAACACCAGTGACGATGATCAGAACCGGTCCTGGGCTTCCCCTAAGTTGACTCGGCCTAAACTGAGTACTTGGTGCGGTGTGTAAACATAGCCACTGGGGAGACAAAGGCGGCCGAGCGCGGTGTTGGCCACCCACCTCCTCGTGTACCGTTCCGGCCTTCATAGGTGCTCGCTAACCGCACTTGCCCTAACAGTCTGTTAAGGCTACACGGGGGATCTCTGTGTGGGTGTGTGTGGGTGGGTGTGCGTGCGTGCGCCCACTCAGAGAGGGCACATTGTGACAGGCGCACGGAGGAGTGGAAGGTGAGGGGGTGGGGGTCAGGCCAGAGCGAAATTCTCTGCACGTCCTCGTGCAGCATGGTGAGAAGGCTCGTCACACGTGTGTGTTGGTGGGTGTGTGGGTTGGTGTGTGTGTGTTGGTGTGTGTTGGTGTGTGTGTTGGTGTGTGTGTAGATGTGTGTGCTGGAGGGTGTGTGTGTGTTGGTGGGTGTATGTGTGTTCGTGGTTGTGGGTGTGTGTATATGTGTACTGGTGGGTGTGTGTGTGGGTGAGTGTGTGTGTGCGTGTGTGAGTGGGTGTGTGAGTGGGTGTGAGTGTGTGTGTGGTGTGTGTGTTCGTGGGTGTGTGTGTGTGCTGGTGGGTGTGTGTGTTGGTGTGTGTGTGGGTATGTGTGGGTGTGTGTGGCTGTGTGTATTGGTGGGTGTGTGTGTTGGTGGGTGTGTGTGTGTGGCCTCAAGTCTGGCTTCAAGCCCTTTCCCGTGAAATCCAGAAAGACGCAAAAGAAAAACACCGGCGGGTTTCCTTTAAGCAGGGGCCCACTGTCGCCGGCACAGTATCTGCGCAGTGCCGGCTTCCCTATAATATCATTATATAACGTTATTATTTTGTGTGTGCTATTCAAATGAGTGCCCTTTGTCGTTTGAGAAATAGATGTTCAGAATAAAAAAAGTGCGTGCCGGGTAAATCTCATCCTCCTCACAAACAGGAGCAGAATGTAAACGTCCTAAATATTGTAAAATAATGCATTTCGTACAGAGTTTATACGTTTCAATTTGAAATCGGTTCATTGTAATCTATCACATCTAGTTACAAACGGTTTAATCAGGATAGGGTGTAGTGGTGCGGTGGATATGAAGCCTGCTACCAGAGTTCGATTCCCGGCCATGGCTAACAATATAATTGGCAAGTAACACGTGAACCGGTCCTGGATCACCCCCCACCCTTCACCAACATGGTGAAGGGTGGTCAAATAACCCTTATGGACACATAGGGGGGAGGCCTTCATCCAGAATTAGATTGACAATGGCTGGTAGATTATTAATGTTTTCATTGTTGTTCTCATGACTGTGATAGCATTTTGTTACATTTAAATTTCTGCATTTATTTCTCAAAACCAGACAACATCTTCTAATGTTGCTGTGAATAACTGGAAATTAACCACAGGAAATTAATGGCAAAAAAGCCTGCAGAATTGTATTTAACATAAATAAGTGCCAAACAAATGTCACTAAAACAATTGAAGAAGTATGCTCAAGGAACATATCTGGTAAACACATTTCGGTATGAATACCCAGGACAGTGTTTGAATTGTGGCCAGGGTCAAACTGATGATATAACGAGGTGGACAAGAGCAATATGGATTTTTTAAAAAGACGTTGATAATGTCAAGTACCATAAGCAAGGGCTAGCAGCAGCACACACAGATATAAAACATTTGGAGTTTGAAAATCATTGGCGATGACATATGGGATCATAAATCTGGCACGACAGCCAATACGTGTACAAAGGAGCAAGGGGAGGTACACGACCAGGATTACAACGAGAGACAGAGAGGAACACGTGGCTCAGAGAATACATGCAAGCTAGAGATATCGTAATGACTTGTCAAGAAAACCCAAGTAGGCTTGGTAAAGCAACTTTCCCAGCAGGGATGATGGCGAATGGTCAAGACGAACAGACTTGGTAGCATGTGTAGGAGTTGGGTGGATTATTGCATTGTGAAGAGGCCTTCATCCAGCAGTGAAAATAGCATGGCTTATGATGACGGCGATGAATACCATGAGGCTGCTGTTAAAATAAAACACGTAATACAACCATAACATGAACCCAGGAGTGACTGTCAAAAGAGAAAAAATGCCACGTAAGAAAATTACGTTAAGATTACACAGCCTACACAAATACATTTTAAAAAATCAGACGAAGCAGAGTTGTTTTCCGTACTCCTTAGTGGACACCAAGTTCCTGTTCGCCTGACACTGTGTTGGTGAAATGAACTATAGAAGCATTCCAGCAGAAAATTGCCCTTATAAGGAATAAACTTTTAAAATAAAATTGCTAACTTTATTGATGCTCGAAACGGGAGTGCTGCTGTGATTCACGTGCACTCTGACATTCTGTTTATTTTAGAACAACTCACAATGGATGCCCAAGAAGTAACAAGACAAACAGCATTGCAATAAACACACAGCACGCAATGACACAGAGGACGGGAAACTGCAGGAGACAGGTAAACATTGTCTATCGCACGTTGCACGGACCCGTCACTGGAAGAAATTGTGGCAAAAGGGTCGAGAACAATGACGGAATGGCAGTCAAGGGAGGCAACGCGCCCGAGAGGACCTCCACCGTGGAGACGGAGCGATTAGAGTATCGTGTGCCGGGTGGCTTGTTGGAGAGCGGTGGCGCAGCGGGTTAGCGCAGCGGGTTAGCGCGCTGTACGTGGAAGCCGGGAACCCGAGTTCGAATCCCGCTCACGGCCAACACCGGTGACGATTGTCTGAAACGGATCCTGGGCCTACCCGTAGGTCGACTCAGCCTCAAATGAGTACCTGGTGCGGTGTGTAAACATCGCCAATGGGGAGACAAAGGCGGCCGGGCGTGGTTGATGGCCACCTACCCCCTCGTGCCGGCCTTCATTAGGTGCTCGCCAACAGCACTTGCCCCAACAGTCTGTTAGGGCTATACGGGTGATCTTTGTCTTTGGCGGCTTGTTGGATCGCAATGATCGTGGGAGGTGACTATTCACATTTTGAACGAGCAAAGTTGTGCCCCGTTGAAGGCAAACGTGCGCCGGGTCTCTTCGTGTGTGTGGCCCTGTCGTGGATATTTATAGGCGGCAAGCCAAATCCGCGGGCAACATGAATCGTTCCCCTGCCATTCGTTATAGCGCCTGACATTGACCAAGCGCCGAGAAGCACAGGTGCTAACAATCAACTGCGGAGCATTCCAATATGCGAGAGAGTGTTTAGAATGTGTCAGCCATCGACGCGCGCGTGTTATTGTTCGAGCACTTGCTGAACCATTTGCCCCGCCAATGGCAGTTCACGTTTCATTATCATCATCATCATCAAACCTTGGTCTAGCCACGACTGAGATGAAGATCTCCTTAAACTATCACCGCCTCTCATGCCCCTACGTCATAAACACAGTTTCTTCCCATCCGCTGTTGGCCTCTTCAGCAAGACAAAGGGCTTAAAATGACTTTTACACTTACTTTAAAATTTTATCTACAAAATTACACCTTGCCATATTTGCAACATGTTACCCTATTTGTATTTTTGTATTTTAAGATTGTATGTTACGGCTAGTTTACATTTTATATTGTATACTTATTTAAAATTTTACATACATTAGCCCCTTAGTATTAGTTAGACTATGTAATTTTAGTATAGTTAGACTGTATACCACTTATTTAAGTTTTAAGATTCCTACATGTTGAATGTATGCACCTTCCTGCCATAGTAAATTCCTCGTCTGTGCAAACTTTCATGGCGAATAAAACCCTTTCTGATTCTGATGGGACACAATTCACACAGCACCTGCACACGCAAGACGATTTGGCCGGTGGACGCACGCTCGGAGCGTGCCACTACTCCACCCTCGTGGCTCTGTCCACACGCCCGACGCGTTTGAAATCTCCCCGATGATCGAAAATGAGAGCAAGGTCAACAATAAAAAAACACTCTGCGCGTCTAAATACACATGCATCTCAAATCGCTCCCCACCCCTCCCCCTCCATCATCTTCGTTCAGAGTACGCACAGAAATTGGAGCTCATGGGTGGCATTTAGATGGAGTGGTTTTTATATTGTGCACTACGGGAACACAAAAGCTTTGCCATTTCATTTTCGGCGGCCCACGGTTGTTGTTTTTTCCCCCCCTCAAGGAACTCGAGCACACGGATCGCAGGAGGGACACACGGGGTGAATCGGAGCCAACAGGACACACGCCGATGCTCGCTACAGTGCAGCGTACACACAGCTTCTAAGAGCGCGTGACAAGCAGATAAGCTCGTGCCAAATCTCTGCGTCCCCGATAATCACCGGGCAACTGACCTCTCCGCACAACAAATCAAGTGAAGTCACCACAGTTCAAACACCTGCAGCTTCCTGTAGTGGGTGGGGGGGGGGGGGAACACCACAGCCTTGGGTTTAAGGCCAAATGTAGAGCCAAGTGTTTTGTGAACTAAACAAAACACAAACGATGTTGACCTTGTACAACATCTGCTGCCGATTACGTTCCCTAATTTGGACTGGCAGGATATTCCCCTAGGAGGCCCCTCTGGCCTTCAAACCCCAGGGCGTGTTGCTGCGAACTTGGGAGCGAGAGCACGCGAGCGAGGCTGTGCCACCCCAGGCAGTGTGTGGCACACCTAAGCACCCTCAGCAGGGCCACGTGGCGAAGGCTGAATTAATTAGTTCGTAGCATGCCTGAATGATGAGGCACAGAAAGGGAAAAACCAATCCTTCCAAGGTTTTCTTGTTTTAAACAGTGTGGTGTTTGTGTCGTGGCCAAAACAAGCATCTGCTTAAAATGAAATCAGTCATGTATCGCCCACCAACAACGGCAATGAACAAAAACTAATCTCAACAGGGTTTTCCTTGTGGACAAGAGGTAGCGAAGCAATGAATGGTGGAGAAAGATTATGGCAAACACAGTGAGCATGACGCCTTGTGGAAGTTCCATCACGTTATGAACACTTTCACGCAACGCTCCAGATATGGCTTCGGGTCTGAATAATTAATCCCCCTGTTTTCACACAACTCTACTGTACTTTTTTCAGAGCCTAAATGCAACATTCTTATTCCAGCCAGAGATATTTTGATCAATACGTATTGTATAATCTTTAAAGTATAATATTAAAATGCTAACTTGTGGGGGTATGCGTTAAATATGGCCTTGTATTGCACAAAGCAACTATGGGAAAAACTAAAACGACAGATGAAAAGAAAAGCCAGAAACTCTTTTTCATTGAGAAACTTACAAAAAAAAAGTAATTTCCCAAAAAATGCAAAACCTCATGTCCCTCAACCAACCACGATGGCTCCCCTCTATCACGTGTGCGCCAGGTTGTTGTTGTTGTTGTCACGCCATCTCAAGCCGTGCGGGCATGATGATCGCTGCTCGTAGTTTTTATTATTATTATACATTTCATTAAAATGTCACGCGAAAGTCATATTTGTTTCAACGCATGAAACGCCCACTGGACAGCTCGTCTGGAGCGCTGCTTACAATAACAAAGCCCGCGGGCTGGGAGGCGAGTTTGTACGTTAACGCCACAAATTAAAATTAATAAAGCCTTAACATATTTATGGTACAGTTCCTTGTTATTTTTGTCAGCTTGGAAGCATTTTGACAATTGATTTGCATAGCACCGACTCTTGTGAGGTCCCAGCAGCACTCGGCACCTTAAACCACCCTGGGAGATCAGACGCGAGCAGAATACAAGGCTCCAACATTCCTGATAAAGCAAACATCAACGTTTATATACCGCATATAGATACACACGTGCATAGTAAGGACAGATCTACCCGCATAGCCTGCATAGGCTGTCGGGAAAGTGCTGTTGAGGCCTGAACGTCGAATGATGGGGCCAGCACCACGCCTTGCCACCTTCCTCCTCCAGCGCCGATGTTGACGCTGCACCAGAGGAGAGGGTTCAGGACTGGTTCAGATGTCACTTCGCCACTGATGTTAGGCGTTGCTTGCAATTGAGCCCGGGTTGCGGGTTTTAGAGCGCAGTGCACCGCGGAATATTTCGGCAAACAGACGTAAAATATAAATAAATACCTTTTGGACATACTCTTTGGATTTTTCGGTAAAGTCACGTAGGTAAAATATAAAATAAATGAAAACAACTAAATTAAATCACGACGTTTCGCAGGCAACACAAGCTTCCGCCTTCAGGGAGAACCGTTACAGTCAAAATCACTGTTCCACCTGAAGACGGAAGCTTGGATTGCCTCCGAAACGTCGTGATTTAATTTAGTTTCATTTATTTTATTTTTTTACCCACGTGACTTTACCGACAAAACCAAAGAGTATGAATCTTTGCAGTCACGAAAGCTTCAAATCCAGAGTTAAATACCCTTTGGGCAAGCAACAAGTTAATGCATGTTCATAGATGTTTTTTTGTTTGTTCCACAATGGCTTTTAATTAAAAAAAATTTCGATGGCTCAACAAAACGAATAAAGTTTTGAGTCTGTGCTGGAATGCCGACGCATATCCCTAGCCCAACTCCACTTGTGCCGAAAAAACAGCGTCCAAAGGGGCACATCACTTGCTATAGTAAAAAAAAACATCACACATGAGTGTATAGCAAACACACACACACACCATCATATGTATAGAGTTCACCTCGGAATGGTTAAATTTCTTAGATTATTTAGTTCATCATGAGCCTTGATCTATCCACTTATGGCTGAAGGGTCCCTCTACCGTTACCGTCTCAAGGTCCTGCGATAAATACAATAAAAAGACATCACCTTCACGAGAACCGATTTCATTGCTCCATCTCCATCCGTGGACGTTACCATTGGTCGCATCGATTGCATTGGCTGTCAGTTTGTTGTGGTTGTCAGTTTGTTGATGTTGATATCAACCCGGCCAAAACAAAAACTTCCGAAGCAACGAAGCGCAGTTGAACTGGAGACAATTGGGAAAGATACATTGGAGACATAGATTGTGTAGGTGAGGCGGGATGAAAAGGAACTACATCGTTCTGAAAGTGGAAACCCTCCTCTTCTATCTGCGAGGGAGAGTTGACAGTAATTATAGTGCAGTGGGATCCTTAGTCTTCCTGGGAACAAAACATAGAGTGTTAGATTTCACGAGTACATACATGAGAAACATAATACGGTCGCACTGCCCTAAGTCAAAACAACATGTCTGTGCACTCAATATACATCATTACTCTGCACTGCTGTTAAGGGTGGCTATACAATAATAATAATAATCAGTGCGCGCAGGCGGACATAACGTGCATGTGCACGCTCACTCCGTCTTTAACCGAAAGCATAGCCGTGCATACCAGACTCAAACAGCGAGCACGTGCCAAGCGCGCACTGAGCGATGCTGGCCTGCTGTGCGTGTCGAGGTGGCACGGGCCACTGTGCGCACCAGAGAGAGAACGACTTTGACTTTCAAACAACTTTTATTGCCGCCAGCAGCAAAAGCACTGGAGGCGATTTCGATACGAAATACACAAAGTCACCAGCAAACAAATGAAAATAAACGCTACAAATCCACGCGCTGTGGCCTAAAAGCACCGCGCACAACACGAAAGAAAAGTCACGTGGTGGTGGTCTTCGCGCACGCCACGGTGACGAGCGAGCGCTTCAGAAGGTGAACACGAGGGTGTTCGTCCACGCTGGTACAGAGGGCTTTTCCGGCTCCCCAGCGTTCGAAGAAGACGTGCACATCACCGACATGTGTGTGGTATGCGTGCTCCAGCCGGAGCCGTGCCTTAAGAAGAGCGCGAGAGAGAGAGGGCAGTGTGCGTTGGAGGAGGCCGTGTGCTCGGTGGCAGGAGACAGAGACCTCTGTATGGAGACACGAGCTACCGGCGGAGGCCATGGGACTGCGAGGGGTGCTGGGTGCAGATGCAGCACTTGTCGTAGTTTCAAAAAAGAGAGAGAGAGGGGGGGTAAAGAGATAGGGAAGGGGTAAAGAGGAGGAGCAGAGCGTGCTTCTTCGTGTTGAGGTTTGTGTCTACGAAGAAAGTAGCACAGATTGAGTTTGTTTCACAATGGGAAAACACGAATAATCTTTCATTTAAAGGGGGGGGGGGAGCACAGAAAGAAAAGCAATGGGGAGAAAAACCAATATGATGAACGAAGCAAAGTGCCGCTAAATCGAGCATCTTCTTGTTTCCTCTGATCGTAAACAAAGAAAGCGAGAGAGAGCGAGCGAGCGAGTGGTTGAGTGGATTAGTGAGAGTGGGTGGGGAGTGTGCGGGGCGAGTGGACCGGGTGAGCATTTGAGTGATCGAATAAGTCGATGGGCGAGTGGATGTGTTGGTAGACGGACGAGCAAGCATGTGGTTGAGTGACAGAATTAGTCTGTGTGTGAGAGAATAAGTGGGCGAGTGAGTGAGTAAGCGAGTGAGTTGGTGGGCGAGTGGGTGAATGTGCGTTTGAGTGGGTTTGTAAATGTTTGGGTGAGTGGGTGAATGTTTGGGTGGCTGTGTGAATGAGTGTGTGAGGTGTGAGTGAATGGGTGAATGTTTGGGTGGCTGTGTGAATGAGTGTGTGGGGTGTGAGTGAATGGGTTAATATTTGGGTGGTTGTGTGAATGAGTATGTGGGGTGTGAGTGAATGGGTGAATGTTTGGGTGGCTGTGTGAATGAGTGTGTGAAGTGTGAGTGAATAGGTGAATGTTTGGGTGGCTGTGTGAATGAGTGTGTGGGGTGTGCGTGAATGGGTTAATATTTGGGTGGTTGTGTGAATGGGTGCGCGGATGGTTGAGCAAGTGCGTTGCTGTATGGGCGAATGTGTGTTTGAGTGAGCGAGCAAGTGGCTCGTATTAACCATTCCCACGATCCAGTGACACGTGTGCCGCGTGTCAACACACGCGGGGAGTCTCGGATTCCCATGGTCCCCCCCCCCACAGCCGCCGCTCACGTTTTTTGTCGCTCTCCGTGCAGTTATCATTGTTTATTTATTTAATTTATTTCCTTTAACAATCGAACACGAAGCAATAAAATGTCTCACAATTTCTCTTCCACCAACATCTGTGGCTCTGAGAATATACAAACACCCCCCCCCCCCCGTTAGCTTCCATACAGTCGGGGAACATGCTGTTAGCCAGCATCTATTAAGGCCGAGATGGAAAACAGCAGTGGTGTGGCCAGCACCGTGCACTACGCCGATGTCGAGCACCCTCTCACCACGGGAGATATACATTTAGGCCGAGTCAACCAAGGCGAGGTCCAGATACCAATTTCCAGCGAATCCTCTTCTCAATTGTCGAACACCACGGACATACTCTTTGTTTTTTTCGGTAAAGTCACGTAGGTAAAAAAATAAATTAAATTACTAATTTAAATTTTTACCTACGTGACTTTACCGGAAAAAACCCAAAGAGTATGAATCCTTGCAGTCACGAAAACTTCAAATCTAGAACCACGGCCATAGCCAGCGACGAGAACGCTTCTCATATCTGATGATATCGGGTACATTCCGAATGAATTTGGCCTCAGGCATAGCCCGCGTTGAGTAAAAGAGTTCAACGTGTTCAAGAGACTTGGGTGTACTTGTGGGAAGACCCCCAATTGTGGGTCAATTACGTAACGCGTGGGCGACCCACGGCCACTCGGTGCTCTTAAAACCATCGCAGAGTTTCCAATAGGCAGCGGAAAAACTTAATCCGCAGAGAAGAAACCGAACGGTATTTATCTCTCTAATTCACTGCATCCCAAAAAATTCATTAATTTGGAGGGACAAACATAATGAAGGGTGCACACAGATGTTTCAGCCTTTAGTGGCATATATTTTCAGGTGAGTAATGTCATCTACAGGTTTTCCAAACTCTTTTTACGGAAATAAACATAACTTTTTAAAAATCTAACTGGAAGCGCTGCGCATGCCAATGTGTTTAAGTTCCCCCCCCCTCCTCTCCCCACCACCACCACCGATACTCGCGTTGTGTTCTCGGTATCGTATCACACGGAATGGTCAAACTGACTTTTACAAGTGAAATCTCAGAGTTTGCGAGCAGCCAAACCTCGTAAAAAAATCCAATCACACGTGATGGGTTGTGTGCAGTTAATAACGACGGGAGCGGAAGGCCATAAACTCATCACACGCCTGAGATACCCCCCCCCCCCCGGTTGGAACTCACTAGTAGCTTAAACTCCAATTCGAACCCAAGATCTCACTCGCGCAAGCCTCCGTGTGCTCAGACCCCTAAACAAAACAAAAAAAATCACGCTTGCTCAACCACCTCAAGTTTTTTTTCCTCTTCAGAATTTCCCATTTCTCTACCTCCTACTGACTAACTAACGGCACTTGACTGGCGGAGGATCAATGCGCCACTAACTCCACGAGAAGCCACGGCGCCTCCGTGCGCAGAGAGGCAGGCAGTGCCCACGAAGCCAGGTGGCAGGTGGCCGCTTCGAAAAATCGCCACCTCGGTCGGTCTCACTCGGCGCGCGCCTGGGCCCGGGCGTCTCTCCACCACTGGAATTTGATTTCATTAGCGGCAGTCTTCATGCGGTTTGGTTGCGGTGGGGAGGGGAGGCGTCGAGGAGGAGGTGGTGGTGGTGGTGGTGGTTGGGGAGACAGGCGCTGCAGGTCCCGTTTGTGCAGCTGTCCCACGCAGTCTCGGAGGCGTCGACGGTGCCACCTGGCACGGGGCCCAAACCCCACGTCGCATGTCGAGATAAATTGGGCTGCGTGGAGGAGGCGGCCGGGTCGGGCTGGGGGGAGGGGGGGGGGAGACTGCAGTCCATTTCCCGGCAACATTCGTAACGTTAGCTATTGTTTGGCTGATATCCGCGCCTCTGGGGAGAAAAGGAATTCCAGATATGCATATGTATATAAAACTCTACGCTCTATTATATATGTGCGTGTACGTGCATTCACACGGAAAAGTTGAAGACACTCGTATCAGATAAAGCGAACAGATGCATCTGCTGAACGTTACGTGCTTGATGTACCTTACATGGTTCGTCTAGAGACGTTCAAGGTTAAGAGGTCATCGTGGCCAATGCTCCCGATGCCACCACACGCACTCTTCCTTCTACCAGATCCTGCAGCTGTTAAGCAGTTGGCACGCAGCCCACGAGGACCGCTCCGAGAGGCTCGTCTCCGCCGTCTCGCCGTCTCCCTCGGTCGTCGACCGCCTCGTGTCAAACTCACGTCATCGGCTTCAACTCTCTGACACACACACACAGTACACCCTAGGCCAACACCAGAGGTCGCAACCGGGTACCCGATACCCGTACCCTACCCGATACCCGGCTACCCGTACCCGGCCGGGTACGGGTACCCGTTTGCGACCCTGGTGCGGCCGGGTACGGGTAGGCCGTGAGTCTCTGGTGAGTAAACGTTTGTCACTCATTTTGGGTAGGGTACGGGTAGGGAATGGGTACCCGTACCCGGCCGGGTACGAGTACGGGTACCCATTTGCGACCCTGGTGCGGCCGGGTACGGGTAAGAAATCAAAACCCGTTTGCGACCTCTGGCCAACACTAGCCACTCCTGCTCGCCAGCATCTTGCAGTCAACACATTTTTGCATTTTTGAAAATGTACTTTTTGCATTACCGTACATCAATTTTGAAACTTCTTAAGATGATCTATGAACTCCTGCAGGAGGGCACCTTTGACATGGTCAGTCTCGCCGAGACTTGGCACGACACCCAAACAGCTCTAGCTCACTCCGCTCTACAGCAGCCCACACCTCCAGCTCGTCGCTTCTCCCTTTCCTCATCTCTCTTCCACTCGCGTCCACACATTCTCCGCTCCAGCAAACCGATGTCTCTAATTGGCTGTGTCGGGTGGTGGCGGGTTTAACGACACATTTATATATTTACGCGATCTAACCCCAAAAAATTCTGTATAATGCATTGTATTATCAGGCTTGGTGTTTCATATTCATGATGCTTATCGACAATGTTTAATTGTTTACTTCAATCGTTAAATGTGAGAGTAACAGTCGATTCACTGCAGCCAAGAGGACTCTGGCCAGACCCCCCCTTGCGTTCCTCCACTCAACGAGACAGAGAAGCAGAGAACCTGATGGGCAGCCCAACCGGGGGGGGGGGGGGGGGCAAGCGAGCCTTTGCGCTGCAAGTCGAGTGGAAACATAGCGAATGCCAACATTGTTATTGAAGCGAGGGGGGGGCACATCTATCTGTTTTATTTGTTTGAAACATTCCTCTCTTCCCCAAATTGTATTCCAATCGTGCTCTCGACGTCTCACGGGACGAGGCAAAGTGGCCTTTTCATTCTTTCCACAGCGGGGAGGAGTTACACTTCCCGTACGCTCTGCTCCGAGGCTGTTTGTCGCGCGGCGGCAAGAACACCGTTATGAATTCTCTAGCGATGGGGATTTTAGCCAAACGAGGAACACCGCCAAACTTTGACGCGTTGGGTTTCAACGCAGCCTTTGGCCACCGCGCAGGCTGCGTCCATCAGCGGTCTGCGCTGGAGAACCCGGTTTAATCACAGGTCACTTAAACCGGATTTGAACCCAGTAGCTCAGCGGTGTCGGCTTAGGGCCCTGATCCATGGAGCCACTAGAACACCCTAAAGCATGGGGGGGACAATGTAAATATATTTTTACGTAATTACAGTAATTTTAAATGTATCATTTGGCCGCCTACCAAGAGCACGGATTTTCAAATTGCAGATAAGGTACACCCTTCTTCTTAGAATAGCCACCGTATTGAGGTTTATGTATGGAACAATGAAAAGTTATTTTTAAAAAAAACATCACTACATTTATTTTAGTTTCCGTGTGTCTCCGCCACGGCAGATAAACAGTCTGGTCTCCTTTGTCACAGAGTTTCCTGAAAAATAAGCTCACCCCATGACACAGCGTCTACGGAATGAGCGGCGGATCCCCAAAATATCTTCAGTCGCTCACAATGAAAATAAACAGCGGACTATTGGTCTTCAAATAACATTTCATCATGGCCGAAATAATGTCACAAAGGGTAGCGCACTGCATCAGAGGTATCGATTACGAACGTATTGGAATGCAGGGTTGCTTGGCTGATGGACACACACTCGTCAGAGGGATTTCTTAGTTTTTTTTAGTTACCAGGTAAGGCCCACTGAGCTCTAGAGCCATT
Source organism: Lethenteron reissneri (assembly GCF_015708825.2). NCBI lineage: Eukaryota > Metazoa > Chordata > Hyperoartia > Petromyzontiformes > Petromyzontidae > Lethenteron > Lethenteron reissneri. Next base: position 13,051,368 of record NC_083810.1, read on the forward strand.
TTTCAGAAGCGACCTGGCCACAAGGGATACTTCGAAGTGGCTTATCATCATGGGGAAATGTATAGCAGCGAAATACTTTAAAGTGGAGGGAAAAACCGGAGGCCCTGGAGAAAAATCCACGAAACCACGGGAAGAGAGACACGCAAACTCCAAATATACAGCAGGTATCAGGGTCGGGATCGAACCCGCGACGACCTCATGTATACCAGGCGAGGTAGGTAACATTTCGCCACCGTGTATACTGTACACACAGTGGTCATAATGCGATAACCCTCTATTACATGATTATAATCACAGAGGCGTTTGGGCTAGGTTATTGAAACCACACACACACACACACGTGGGCAGTGGGCAGGTTTCATGATACGAGTTTACATTCCTCTGACCCTTCACGTGTCTGTCGCGACGTTGATGACGAACGTCACATCGAAATTTAAACATTTGAGTCCCCAGGTGTTCTCGCGGCAGTGACAAGCGTGGTCGTTTCGAATGCCTCCGTTATGCCCTGTTAAAAATAAATAAATAAATAGAAATATATTAATGAATATATTGCCAATAGTTTGATCGCACAACTCCTGTTCGGATTCTAATTCTTTAAGAATGGATGACGCGTTTATGGACTGCCTTGTATATTTCTATGTTCCCAAGGGCAAGAGCCGTGGTCAAGTTTGCTTGAAAATAAAATCGTTAAAAAAAGGTGTTCAAACGCCAAGCCAATGCTCATTCCTTACATCCTTGTAAAGCGTACCTCTCCCAGAAGCACTGACATGACGCCAAGGACACCTAGACAGCAACATCAACACAGCCCTCTCTGGCTATATATTTACAATATTGAAAGCGAAGATTTTCCGCACTCAATCTAGGACTTGTGAAGAAAATCTAAGTATGGCTGGCTGCCTTTGTAGCACTGCCGGAGCAATTACGCTACATCGAATCTGTTATGCATGACTCACGCGTTGCCTCGAAACACGTGCCAAAATAAAAATCGAAAGGAGCGGAATTATAACCGCGTCGAACTTGAAAAGATCACAAAGATCCGAGTGGGTGGGCATGCAGACCTCCTGCAGGCAGCGCTCCAAACGTGAGGCTTTAATTGAAATTCCACAGCGTGCGGTGGGGAGGCGGAATTGGATAAAATGCCTTCAAATTTCCACATTTTACACCCAGATTTTTGCGGGAAGGACGAAGCGGCCCAACCGCGAGACTTAAATGGAATTCAGACTTCAAATGTGGCATTAATGATTATTAACCCGACTTTCCTGTTTGAGATATACTTACTCTCCATCCGCGGGTCAAGATTACGCCACGGGTAGCGCAGCAGGTGATGCTTCTAAGCCAATTTCCCCACGTCGACTCAGATTACACCTCCGAGGAAGAAGCCGACGGTGAATGTCCACATACGTCCACAGTCCTGGTGGGCCCGTGTCCGATTAATCACATGTCGTTTCTTGAACCCCCGCCGCTCCTTGCCAATGTTACACTTACAAACATTTTAGAGCGTCTCTGGAGTGTCATTTTTTTGAAGCGTTGCTAGCAAGACCCGTTTATAAAGCCACGTTTTCTGTTGTTGTTGTTGTTGTTATTGTGTGGACTCTATTGCCGTTTTTTATTTTTGTTCCGGTGACATTTCTTAATTTTGTTTATTCACTTTTAGGTTTGCTTGGTAGAAGCGGCTGTATATGGGATTTGGTCCTTATATATCATTAATGTACAGTGTTATGGGATGCTATTGGTATGAATTACGCCATATAAAATGAAAGTATTATTGGTATGCTAATACGATACCACATTGTTAGGGGCCGTGGTTTTCGATTTAGTTTCGGTAAACGTAGACCGGTCGTCTCATCACTCTTGCGTGAACAACAGATTTTATCTCCGGACAACGACATCTGATAATTCGCAGGTTTTCTCCAATTTACCCAATGACATTGAAGGTTTGCATCGCGTTGTGCGAGAAATAAATGTTTCCAAGTGTGATGCCAGCAATGCTATAACAATAGCAATGTCCTCATGCGTGAAATTGCATAATACACATTAGCAAGATAAATTAAGTTGGCAGGACAATCCAAACTGTTTCATGACAAGCACGCAGATGCTCTAATATTGATTTCTTTCTCATCTGCTCCCTGTAAACCGAATGGACGTGAAAGTACAATGATAAAAATCAATTACAAACTTTTCCCAATCCACTGCTGGATGAAGGTGGAGCATGCTACAGCCATGCTGGTCAGTGCGGGTTGATGAGAGAGGGGTGGGGGGGTCAGTCAACCCTGGTACGGAGAGCACTCAGCACTGACGGAAACAACAGCCAGGGAGTGAATTCAGGTTGTCGGTTTCCGAGCGAAGTGCGCTCACCAATCCACCGCCGTGTCTGCCCGCCCCCCCCCCCCCCCATCAACCAACTGCACAGCAGCTTCCTTGTTTAAAAGTTGGATGGGATCGGCTCTACGAATCCCGTTGTTGCCGTCGTTGACCTGAAAATGCAGTCTTTCAAAACCACGTGTTCAAGGCACTAAGCGGGTGCCCCCCCCCTCCTCGTCCCATTGCTTCATGCCTTGGGAAGGGGGGGGGAAGAGGTGATCCGAGACATCCTGTGAAAAACCTCTGCCTGGAGGAGTTTAGCCGGCCACAAAAACCCACGAGCTGCTCGCCGCCCACGGACCAAGATCACCGAACTAAATCGAGCATGTCATTAAACATGGCTACCTCCCACCTACCACCCATTATTTACACGAAAATGTGAATTTATGTGGAGCACGAAGACGAGTCCCTCTGTCCTATCAGCCGACTGTGGCTGGAAATAACAAAAAAAAATAATAACAGAGGTTTACGTTTTATTACACGCGTAGATTGTAGATTATGAGAATCATATGCTTGGCCAGGCATGGGAAAGGGGGAAACTGCAATGCAGTTAACCAAGCAACTCTCTTAACTTGAAGGAATCCTGCGACGAGGTCACGTGGCTTGTAAAGTTGTATCGCCCGTGGAGTGTTGGGCAACGCAAGTCACACGACGCGCGCCGGTAAACATATTCGGTAAATAAATCACGTGGCCTAAATGTTCGTGGCCATTTTACGTTTAAACTTTTTGTTTTTACTGCAGTCAAGTTGGCTACGTGCGATGTTTAGGCACGAGTTATTGTCCATGTAGGCAACAACTTCATGCAACGTTTCCACGACCACTGGGGGAAGTGAACCAAAGCCATGCTGGGCCACTGTAAGAGCGGCTTCTGCCGATCGAGCCTCCCAAACTCATTGCAACCTCCCTCTGTTCACGCCACAGCAAAAGGACAGGAGGAATGACAATTATAAATAAATAAAATTTCTTAACAATACCATCCAATGATTAAACATGTTTATATTACCCACTTTAGACTTAAAACTTTCGTGACTGCAGGAATTCATATTATTGGTTCTTTCGGTAAAGTCGCGTAGATATAAAAAAAAATGATGAAAAAAATTTCAAAAAAAAAAAATCAAATTTGAAAATAATTAATTAAATTAAAAACACTATACAAATTAAAAAGAAAAAAAATAGTAAAATTAAATTACAAAAATGTAAATAAATTGAAAATAATAAAAGCTATTTATTTTAATTTTTAAAATGTTTTATTTTAATTTTATTCTACAATTTTACTTTTATTTTTATGGTGGTTTTTTTTGCTTTTATTATTTAATATGTATTATTTTTATGATTAAAAAAATTAATTATAATTTTCATTAAATTATACGAATATTTTATTTTAATCATATATTTTTCATTTTTTTGTTTTCTAATCTACTTGACTTTACCGAAAGAACCAAGAATATTAACAATTTTTTTTAAACGAAAAACACAACCCTGACTTTAAACGATGAGAGACAGAATTAATTTGTGCTCGTCGCTTCTGTTCTGACCCCGCGAGGTCACAACGGGTTCGGAGTGCACAACGGGTGTGCACGCCAGGTGTGCATCCTCTTCAAGAAAGTGAGCCATGCACCGCAGCCCGTTACAAATGAGCCGTGAGGTCCCACTCTCTGCCGGCTTAGCCCAGCGTAAAACAACTACCGTGGCAACGCGAGCCAGACCCACTTGCCTGCTTTGTGGAGCGAGCCGGCTCGCTTCACATTGACCCCGGGAACGTGGCGCCTAAGGGGGCAGTCGAAACCCAGGAGCCATCAACATACAACCGCTCCCCTCAACTGCACTTCCCCCCCGATACAATCCATGCCTCCCCACCGATGCCAAGACTCGATAATGATGAACCGTGGCGTTGGAGGCGCCGCGGAAGAGAATGGCGATCGTATTTATAGCGAAACAACTATGATACATTGTTGTTTCTAGTTCTATACATAGTATAGTGCTGCAGGCCATGGTGAGATAAAGTCGGCAGCTTCTTGCCATACTCTTGGGTTCTTTCGTCATCGTCACGTAGCTATAAAAGAAAATAAATCACCCACGTGACTTTACCGAAAGAACCAAAGAGGATGGATTCCTGCAGTCACGAAAGCTTCAAATCAAGCTTCTTGCCAGTCTCCAGGTTGTAAAGTCTCCGTGGTTCACTTCCTGCTCACTGCTGTCACTGCAGCTGGATCTATGAAAACACAACGCAGAATAACAAACAGGTACTCATGAAAGGAGTAGTGTGTATCGATTCACTAGGTCCGAGATTAATATCAGTTTGGGGAAACTCGCATCGAATATTGCTTGCGTGAAAGAATTTACGTTTTTCAACTCGTATATAAGACGCAATGGGTTCATACGAAACGACTGATTCTTGAACCACGAAAGTTCGTTAAATCGTTGGGGAAAGGGAGGAGAGAGAGAGAGAGAGGTAGCGAATCGCTCGACCCAAAATGTTCATGACACGAATCACAACCTTTTCAAAGCAGAGCAGTGTATGCCAGCAGGTGGGACCGAGACTTGTGTTGCCTCCGAAACGTCGTGATTTTTATTGTTTTATTTTTATTAATTTTAATTTCATTTTTTACCTACGTGACTTTACCGAAAGAACTAAGAGTATGAATCCTTGCAGTCACGAAAGCTTCAAATCTAGAATTAATACCCCCCAAAGTACCTCCTAATGACGACAAACCTGCCCAGATAGGCGAGCAACCCTCCAGCGGACAGACCACCTCGGAGCCCTACAATGAATTTGCAACGGGAATGGCCGCGTGTGTGTGGGCACAGCGAGACGTCGATAGCAGCTCAAGGGCGTCGGCAGGAGTGTACATTCGCACGACTGCTCGGGCACAATGTACCACTTCTTCTTCTTAAAAAAAAATCTTGAGTGATTGCCACGGGCTTAAAATCAAGAGCGTCGGGAAAAAGAAAAAAAACTTGGCAAAAAAAAAAACGCACGCGCGCAATTAGCCCCCGGAGGCGAATCGCACAGAAATTAAAACAGAGACGCCACCGACACAGGCTCTCGCTTGTCAACACAGATCTGGCGGTGGGGTGGGTGAGAGACAGTGGAACAACCCTCCCCCCTCTTGTCATCGGGGGCTCCACAAGTTGCTGCCCGTGTTGTGCAGCAAACACCGTCCCGTTTTCGCGGGCCTTCACCGAATGTTAAGGATTGGACCTGCGACTCTTCTTTGGTGTCTCTGCCCAAACTACAGGTTTCTCGGTTCAAGTTGCCTCCATCCTGTCCCAAGGATGTGCTGCTTTCTTCTGCAAGACGTTGAACGTCTACATCTTGGCATCTTGGCCAAGATGTGTGCATGTGAGACGTTGAGCAATGTCCTCACTTTTTCGACATCTTGGGATCATCGCCAGCTTCTTTCTGGAGCTTCCTCCAGCAAGAAAATCTATATTCTCCACTCGGGATAATTTGCAGTTCAAAATGGTTCAAATTTAGATGCAGCTTCTCTTCCTCAGCCCACTCCACCTCCTCATAACCAGTCCCTCCTTTCTCAGTCGAACACCATAATCCACAATCGGGCCCCCCCCTTATGCGAGTCTCCTTCCATTCCCTGCTCATCCCAACATGACACAGCTGATGATGGGTTCAAACTTGCCGTGCCAAACAAAAAAGCTAAATCTTTTTTTTATTATATTGCTAACAGACGACATTAAAATGGCAGGAATAAAGCATGATGCACCATGAAAACTGCGTGGAATTCACAGTTATAATTTTATTTTTTAGAAATCCATAAAATGGTTTGTAATTCCGGCACGCAGCTCCTTCAGAATAAAATTTGAATTTACAGTTATGTTACAGTCCAGCCGATGGCTTAGGACATCCCCATGCCGTGTTGGCCATGAGGATTGGTTGACCACCTTTCACCACACCGATGGTCAGTATGGGTTGGTGAAGAATTGTGCCCAGGACCAGCTCAGAAATTATTTGACACTGATGTTAGCTTTGGTCAGGAATCAAACTCGGTGCTCTGCGTTCTTATGACACGGTGCGCTGACCACTGCACCACTCCACCCAAAGCTCCGTTAAGTGCCCAACAAGTCTAAAAACAGAAACTTTACTCTCTTTATTTTTAAACAAATAAACAAAGAAGCCAAAGACTAAAGACCGAAGAGGCTAATTTTCCAGGCGCTGCCTTGACCCTGTTAGAAACAAAGCTGAGAGGGTTTCTGGGAGGCGACGGTCTGGATGCAAAGTCTAATTAAGTCATCCGGGGCGACAGAGGCAACACAGAGGGCACATCGGCTGTCGACAGATCGCCGTGTTCGGCTGCTAATGCAAAGTCACGCAGCTCCTCATGAACTGAACCAGTGTGGGGCTGGGATCTTGCTGGCAATCTTCCACGTGGCAGATTTTTTTAGTTTAAAAAAGAGCTTATTGTGATTCCCCCCCCCCCCTCTCTCTCTCTTTACCCCTTTTAAAAGAGGTTGATGGTGTAATGAAATGTCATGTGTTAGCCGAGTGCAAGAAGACCTTTTTGTGTGTATACGCGGCAAACCCACTTGGACAGTAATGCTGTTTTAAACGGTCGTTAAATTGAAGAGGGGAAAGAATGAGAAAAAAAATATCTCTGGCCGTAAAAACTCGAGCTATAAAAACACATGTTTTGGTTTTATTAGATGTTCAGATTATGTTATGAGAATCATATGCTTTGCCTGGATGAAACGGGAGTAACTTTAGCAATAATATTGGAAGAATTCTGCACCGCATTTTTGCCGTCGCATTTTTGTTGGATTTTTATTTTATTTTTATTTCCACAACTGGTGCCAGAAGGCAAGTGATCGGTGAACAGTAGAGGAATCTGCTTCAGCACTTGTAGCAAATTCACTCAGATCGTAAGTGTACAGAATTCTACGTTCCTGTCTGTGCATGTGTTCTATCGTGGAGAGCGGTGGCATAGCGGTTAGCACGCTGCGCTACGAACCCGGTGACCCGAGTTCAATTCCTGCTCACGGCCAACACCAGTGACGATTATCCGAACCGGTCATGGGTCTCTCCCCTATGTTGACTCCGCCTCAAATTAGTACCTGGTGTGATGTGTAAACATCACCACTGGGGAGACAAAGGCGGCCAGGCGTGGTGTTGGCCACCCACCCCTTCATGTGCCATGCCGGCCTTCATTAGGTGCTCACTTACAGCACTTGCCCCAACAGTCTGTTAAGGCCATACGAGGGATCTTTGTCTTTGCGTGTTCTATCATTCCCATAATGTGATCACCGCATCCTCACACTCACAGTCGTGGTTTGGTGCACACTTAAAATCGGGCATCATCTCCAATAACTCTATTAAGAAAGCTTTCTTGCGACAGACCATGGTGCAGTGGTTCGCGCCCGTCCCTGTGATCCTAGCAACGAGAATTTGATTCCAGATCAGGGCATAATGAGTAGTGCGTGATATCTCTACCTGGTGCAAGGCACCCCCCCCCCCCCCTTTACCAACCCACACTTACCAATAGCGTGAAGGATGGTCCAGCAACCTCCACGATTTGAGCACAGCTTAGGGAGGGGCCTTCCCCTAGCGGTGGGGTGATTAAGAACTAGAATCTTTTGTCATTTTTTTAAAGGCAGATAAAGTAAAGCTATTGGTGACATGCTTTGTCCGTGGCGAGTGATATCTCTGTATCGGTCCTTCACCAACAGACATTGACCAGCATGGTGAAGTGTGCTCAAACTACCCCATGCGATTGGGAGGTTATTATCGGAGCAGGAGATTGAAACGGATCTGATTATATTCATTATAAATATAATAGAGGCATTCCAAGCATACACCTATCCGTACTTTTTTTCTTCACGTTTCAGCTTTGGGGAGGCCTCCATTCAGCAGCAGATAGATCTTGGCCGATGACGACTGCAATGTGAGCGACTATTTCCCCTTGCTTCTCTAAAACATGCGTTTAAAATCTGCACACATTTTTCAATATCCCTTTTAAAATTGCATGCATATCGGTGCTATCAAGTCAGCAGCTAATCAGGTGCACAGACGATAGATACAATCTCACCATACAGGGTTTAAAAAACAATGCTAACCAGCTTCAAACCCCTCTCCACGAATACGCCCCAAAATTTGCTCGCATCCGAATGCTTAGATGGACCATTCGTTAGGCAAATATTACGGAGCATCAGAAAACAAACCGTGTCACGTTATCTGCCAAACATCTGTGCCCCGTGAGCGAACACAAAACCCCAAGGGCACAAGGGGCTGGCTTGGCTCAGCCAGATGTCGGCCTGTGGAGGTGGACTGGCACATGGTGCGGCTGCTTTTGCCGCGCTGGACATGTCAGCGTCGATGTGCGGCTGGGGTCAACAGAAAATCCCGCGAGTGGATCGGAGTCAATCCCCTTTGGGCGAAGAAAGAATGCGGTCGGACTCCGGGCGCTAACGTGAAGCCGAGGGATTATCTCTTACGGTTTTGCATAATGACATGATTTTAAAAAGGGGTCTAAAGATGAAAATAACCTCGAGAGGCTGTGCAGAGCGAGCGGCATTAAGTGTAACGCACAGCCACGGATATACAAATAAAAGTCAAAACGATCCCAGCATATATAATTCACAAACTACAACTCCAAGGAAATAAAACGTATCGTACGTCGCGCCCCAATAGACGTAGTTGGTCATTTGTGCAACTCCCCTCTCACTTCACTCCCAAATAACTTTGTGAAATCACAAACATGATGCCTGACAACAACAACAATAACAAGTCCACAGCTGTTGTGCATATTCTGCAATAATTATCCTTCTTTGGCTGCATAGAGAAACGAACGTAATAACAATAAAATACTTTTGGGCAAATATTTTTGGTTCTTTCGGTAAGGTCACGTAGAAGGGAAGTAATAAAATAATACAAATATAACATAATATAATAAGACAGCGTCCCACATTGGGACACTGTCTTTCCAACAGCTCTGTTTCTTCACCCGAGGACGGCTGCTTGTGTTGTGGCCGAAACGTCGTGATAATTGTATTATGTTTTATTTTTATTATTTTATTATTTCCCTTCTCCGTGACTTTACCGAAAGAACCAAGAATATGAATCCCTGCAGTTACGAAAGCTTTAAATCGGAACTTTTGGGCAAACCAATTCTTAAACCCAAAGAGTGAAGCACATAAATTACCGTATACGCTGCGATGTGTGAAATCTCACCACAACAATGTGACATGTTATTCGACCATTTCTTGGCATCCGAGCAACAATAATACGTACAGTGGTCGTAGTACAAACATGCTGGAATACTCGTCGTGATTTATATTACACACCCAACGTGTTTTTTTGAAGAAGAAGAAAAATCCCAGCAAGTAATTTTCACACAAGAATTAATAATTCTTGTGGAGACGTCTACACGTCCTTAAGAAATTGCTCTTGTGGGATAAATGTTTACTTATTTAATTTGGTGAAATATTAAAAAAGGTTAAATGTAGCCAGAGTTATGTGGAAGCTTGCAAGTCTTTAAGGTAATTATTACAAACAAGGTAATAACACCAATAAGATCTCTACGTGGATACAGCTCAATTGGCTTTAACTTAGGTAATGAAGTTCTGGCGGACTGAATATAATTATAGATTAAAAAACAATTGTCCATTTAACATATAAATAACATTTTAGACTTTTACACTATCAGCAAACGGATTGACAATGGTCTGTAAATTATCATATTATTATTGTTGTTATCACAATGATAAAAATGTATTAATATTATTTATATGGTTTCATTGGAATCAGAACAAAAGTTTGAAGGTTGTAGGACCATAACATTTTATTTTTTCACTTTTAACTCTTGATGGAATAGTTTTTACGGCAGGGATATTTGCATAATGTCACTCCAAAACGCTCCCCGAATTTGTGTTGTTTTATAATTCACTGCTCATCCCGGGATGAAAGCACACTAAAGGGCGGTCAACAACCCGAAATTACCGAGTCTCCGCCTGATAAACAATAATCGGGCACACCAAGTCGAGTCTGTGCAGAACTCGCAAACAACATCGCCACCCGCATTGCACGTCGGGTATGAAGATGAGGTCCACGGGACCACCTACCAACTCATTTGAGTGGCGGGAGCAGGAGGTTTGGTGGTGGTGGTGGTGGGTAGGGCGGAATTGTCCGCGAGACTTGAAGGGGAAACGGAGAAAGGGGGTTAATGAGAAAGCATAACGGAGGATCGGGGCCTTTTGCCAGGCAACTTTCGACGCGTGTGTCGGGGCTGTTCAATAAACACCCAACCAGACCAAGAGCGACATCTGCGACTGCTCGACGCGAGAACGCGAATTTAGTTCACCGACTACAAGACACTAAAACAACGCCAGTGCCCCCTATTGTCACAGTGCGAAGTAAAGAGCACAGCACAATAACATTTCTCTCCATCATGGAGTACTTCACGCGGTAGAAAGGCAGATTGCCTTTATTATAACCAGATTAGGATTCCAAAGGGCTGTCAAATATTCTAACTACAACAGCCCATTCAGAATAGGCCGTTTCATTGGCAAGGGAGACCTGGGATTAAACAATTTACCTCTCACCCTGCCTCTCGCCTACAACCAAATAAACACTGAATTCGGCGAGCGCATCAGATCTCGGACCCCGAGTACCAGGTGGTATAGGATTGGGCTGCTTTGAGTTTCTCCCCTTGCTCGTGCGAGTTTTCTCCGGGCATTAAGTTTTCCTTGAGGATGCCAAACACTGATTAATGTGGAACTGCCAACGTATCGCAATATATAGGACCCTTCAGAAAGCGCCTTCATAATCAATCGAGGTTTTTCCTGTGTTAATAAATTACCTTGTTATTCAATTTTAATATGTACGGCCCTTTGTCAAATCCGCTGCTGCACGTTGGCCATCCCTCTTGGCATGTCAGTCATGGGCATCTTTTAATCTTAAGTCACCGATGTTAGCGGTGGCTATATATTGAACTTCAGCCTCTGGGGCACATAACGCAGAGTAACAACGGAGCTCAACTCCCCCCTCTTAGAGTATACATTCTGTGAGAATTAGCACTTACGCGTCAATATTTAGAATCAGAACGAAGTATTAACTAGTAATTTAAAAACTGGAAGTGACCTGGAGACATTTTACCCCAAAAGTCCACCCGAGTAGTTTACGCGGCTTTCATCGACTTTGCCAAGCGCATTTAAGCCACCAGTGGTCGTTCATATTCTTGGTTCTTTCGGTAAAGTCACGTAGAAGGGAAATAATAAAATAATAAATACAAATAAAACAATACAATTCTCACGCCGTTTCGATTGCAACACAAGCAATCATCAGCAGGTGTGAAAACCACAGCAATCGAAACGTCGTGAGAATGTAATTGTTTTATTTTTATTATTTTATTATTTCCCTTCTACGTGACTTTACCGAAAGAACCAAAAACATGAATCCCTGCAGTCACTAAAGCTTTAAATCGAGATTAAGTGGTCGTTTGTCTAAAATTGCCAATTAGGGGAAACATTGTGCGGGGCAACCCAATAGAATTATCAGAATCAGAAAGGGGGCTTATTCGACATGAAAGTTCGCACAGACAAGGAATTTACTTATCTTGTGGCAGCGACCACGACACGAGCTGGGAAACACTTCAGCAGTCGGTGTCACGTGGCCCGGTGTCACGTGGCCAGCGCATTTGACAATGCTCAGATGCACGGTTGATTTAGACGCAATTTAAAATAAAGATAATTACCCTAATTTTGAAAACACATCTAAATGCAGGGGCTCAGGCATAGATGAAGCCTGGCAAAAGGTGCGTGGTATAAATGTTGCAGCCGTTCCATTTTCGATACGGGGTGTGTGTGTTGGGGTACCAGCACCACCTCTCACCTGTCCACATCCCCCCCCCCCCCCAGCCTTCCCAATCATGGTCCCGACAATCGTTATTTTTAATATCTCTCGGCGAGCTGCCCACGCGTAAATCACAACGCAACATTTGCAAGCCCCTTCCGATATCCGATTGCGGGCCTCGCCCGCTTGTGCAGTACACATTTTTTGCTCTCTCTCTCCAAATTTCCATCCGTTCAGGTTATTTAATTATTATATTACATTTGGCAGCAATGCGAGAGAGGGGAGTGGGCTTTTTGGGAGGTGCAGTTTTGGCTTGAGAAGCAGCGCGGTGGCTCGGGGGGGGGGGGTGGGGGGTGCTCCGGTTTCCCGAGGGGGGGTTGGAGGGGGGGGGGGCCGCGGGCAAGAAAAGGCGCAACAGAAACCCCGCCTCGAATTTTCCAATTGCAACCGACAACGTGCAGGTGACTTCATTGATAGGTATTCATTGGATCGAAGAGGCAAAGCGTGGCAAAGAGTGGCAAAGCGTGGCAAAGCGCATCGTGTTGGGCTTGAAAACTAAAAACTATAGTTCCCGTTGGGAATCTGGAGATGCTATTGTTGTCAGCGTTTGCCAGGCGGAACAAATGTGTCTGATGATGATGTCATCGCCACTGCAGTTCACTTGAACGCATTGCGATTAAACCACTTGGACTGAGGTCGCACCTGAAAATCGGAAGAACCCAAGCTGGGATTTCCTTCAGCCGCCTCAAATTGGGGCCACAAGCCGTCACGTACAGCCTGGGCTGGTCTCGGGAGGGTCTGCGTTACTCGCGCGAGTCCGGATGACACAACAACAGCTGTAACATCTGGCCCTGAAGCACACTGCCTGTCGGGAATTACCGCACCTGCCACTCTCTGCTGCTGCTTCTGCTGTTGCAGGGACCCAAGCTCGCACGTGGCAACTCAACAGCACCCCTACCCGCTCCTCACCCCTCCTTACCCCTCACCCCCTCCTCACCTTCACCCCTTCACCCCCTAACCACCACCCCCCCCGAACCCCCCATCACAGTTTTATATTTCATCGTGCTTTTTTTGCACATACCAGAGTCGTTCCATTGTTTGAGGAAATAAATAATTTACGGCTAAATAAATAAAATAAAAAGTCAGGAAATTTGTAAAAATGGGACATTTGGTGCATTGTTTCATTCGAATTCAAGTACTGGCTGTGCACCCGGCCAAGAAAGCTGCATTTCAAAGGGCCCCGAGCAGAACATAAAGGGAACCTTGTGCGACCTCTGTCGTGGCGTGTAATTGCGTTTTTTATTTAGCGCACGGAAGGTCTTTTTTTTAAATTGGCTTCCTAATCGCAACGCTTAAAACCAGGCAAATTGGTACGTTGCCCGAGTAAAAAAAAGTGCACTTTTATGGCAAGAATTTGCGAATGCACGCACGCTTCTTTGCACAACTTTCTCTCGCTCCCTCTCGCTCTCTCGTGCAAAAACGACCGTCGGGAAAGCTCTGTGAGCCACCTCACACGTGATTTTCATTAACGGTCAAAATCGCGCCGCGTGCAGCAAGCGCCAGACGACGATGCCGCGAGGCCTTCAAATGCGAGGCCCGTCATTGCGAGCTGTAAAACATGTTCACTCGAAACGTCGAGCTCATAAAATGGGGTTACTGAATAAACCCATTGTGGATGTGTAGATGCTATTAACAGCCATTGCATTCATTGCCCAAGGAACCGTTGCAAAAAACTTCACGTTTGTTGCGACGATGCCATCTCGCCCCGAGTGAACCTCAATATAGTCTATAATGGAAGGTGTACTGAAGCTTGTTGGTTACAAATATTGAACGTGTGAGCAGAACCAGATTCGAGTCTTGAGCAGCAACAGCAGGATTATCTTAACAATGAGAAGCAGCAGGATCAGCAGCAGCTGCAAAATCAGGCTCATCACGACAATCTGCAGTAACAACAGTATCAGCAGCAGGATCATCATCATCATCCTGAGGATCATAAGCTGCTGCAACAACAGCAGCTGCAGTATCATCATTTTGGCGATGTATTTTATTTCACGACTGGATGAAACGAGAACCTCTCGATGGCAAATAACTCCAGACTGAGCTATGACTGGGATGCATTGGCATAGCATCACACCGTTTAATTGCCTCATCTGCGTGGATACTTCCTGCATTGCGATACTTCAGTTCAAAAATGTATTTCCCAGGCAAAATAAATCGTGCAAATAATGTCAGTAGAGTACCTAAGAAAGCCACGCGGAGTTTCAAAACGTGATGCGAGTTCTGCATTGGTGATGTCTGTGGCCAGGATAATTGGCAAGTTCGGTTTCACGCGAGAGGAAAGCGAGGGGGTGGACATGCCAACAACGCCGAGCGAGCCGTGATGGTCACCCACCCAAGTACCAGCGAGACTCAATCCTGCTTAGCTTCCCAGATTCAACGAGATCGGGCACATTCAGGGCGATTGAATTGTTACTATCAGCTAACAAATATAAATGTCCTTTCGAAACGGTCATCCAGTAAAATCGACGATTTTCTCAGGATGCCTATCGGTGCAAAGAATAAACAACAAAAATCTGCACCGACACACCGGTCGTGTTATCCCCACGAATACGAAGATTGTCCCCGGTTCGGGTTGAGTTCCACATGAAGCCACCGTCCTCGCCAAACATCCCAATGCAGGATCCTCCTCAAAAGGAGTCTTGAGACTCAGTTTTGTGTTGACACGAGAGTAAATGGAGTGCACCGTTTTAACGAATATAAATCGTGTACAAACAATCCAAATGATGTTATCCTTCATAATGTTGCAAACACTATCCACCTCACGAAGTAAGTTTACGTATTTTTAAATGAAATTATTCGCGTTTTATTTGCCAAGCAAAAACAAAATCGCGAGGCCTTCTTGGGCCAACATCTTTTTTTATCCTTTAAAACTAAATAATTGGCGTTGAAAATATTATCTTTTAAAACATTAAATCATTCCGAGCACAAGCATCGGACCTTTTTCGGAAACGGCACCGGGAATCCGAAGCTCATAAAGGGAACATTGAGCGAGGCGTGTGCGCGTGTGTGTGTGTGTACGTGTGTCTGTGTACGTGTGTTGTGTGTGTACATGTGTGTGTGTGTGTACGTGTGTCTGTGTACGTGTGTTGTGTGTGTACATGTGTGTGTGTGTGTACGTGTGTCTGTGTACGTGTGTGTGTGTGTACAGCCTTGTTCACGTCTCCAAGAGTTGGCCGCACGCTTAACTGTGGCTGGAAGTCCACAGCCACCGCTCGCGGACAGCTGCAAATCCCAAAGGCCAACAATGCCGCTTTTGTTTGGAAAGGGGGGGGGGCGGTGGAAAGCGTAGCAAAAAAAATATCAAGAGTGCCGTTTGCATTTAGCTTAACACGGCATACATTATTAAGCTTTTATTAGGCGGGTTTCAAAGTCAATGAAACAGCGTTTGTCTTTCACAAAAGCCCCCAATGTGCGCGAGCAGGTATGGTGCCGGGCGCTGTCAAGGAGCTGTTTTCTTGCCGGGTCACAGCCGAATGTGGCACGAGCCCGCCACAGCGGCAGTGCTCAGTGGTAGAACAAACTTGAAAGCCTGAACTTTGGCTCATTCCTTGCCGAAACTAAAAGCCCAAAAACCCAACGAGTTACAAGACTTTTCCTGCAGGCAATGTTGTACATCTCAATGTCAAAGTGTTAAAAAAAAAAATGAAACCTTCCCATGAGTACCGCATTCAAAATATCGCTGGATGCGAAGTCTCAATGCAGTGGTTCTTCACCTTCCCCGTAAAAACAATTATAATGTTAATAAATACAGAGGTGTTGATGAAACAAAGTAATTGTACTCACGTGCCCACGTGCTTAATTTGTGTTTCAGCGATTTACCTTCTTTAAAAAAACATCTGGTTTATCTTCTTGGTTCTTTCGGTAAATTCACGTAGAAGGGACCTGTTCTTCACCGTAGAACGGCTGCTTGCGTTGTGGCCGAAACGTCGTGAGAATTGTATTTTATTATGTTTTATTTTAATTATTTTATTATGTTTTGTTTTTATCATTTTATTATTTCCCTTCTACGTGACTTTACCGAAAGAACCAAGAAGATGAATCTCTGCAGTCACGAAAGAAGCTTTAAATCGAAATTTAACATCTGGTTTGTCTCAAATCGCCAGAAAGGGTATCTCGCACCCCCAGTGGGTGCGTGCACCCCAAGTTAAGAACCACCGCCTTCAATCAGTTTCTCCATCGTGCGTGTGTCTAGAACATCAGCAGCCTGCGTGCAGCTCGCGTTATCCACCCAGTGGGTCGCTTAATGAAATGTCACACAAGGAGTTGTCATCTTGCGAGCAACAGAGAGGCGATGTTCTAGCGCCTGTCAACTGGAGACAATTATGTGCGCCCGACCTGTCGTCGCGGGTAGCGAGATCTCCAGCCGATCTTGGTTGCTAGCGGCGTCGCTGTCGAGTGTGCAGGCGGTGCAACTGCGCTGGGGCAGAGAGGGGCCCAAAAGGTGACCCCATTTCGTGTGGAGCGCCGAGGCTCATGCGCCGGGACTTTGCTAAACGTTCGAATGAGCGTAATTACGATGCACACAGGCAACGCTGTGTGTAATACACGGCAGAGTAATTCACAAAGGCAGATTACGATTGCAGTAATTAATGTGTCACGACTTGAATGCTTTGTCCACACAGCAAATTGCCCAAATGCTGAAGCCGACTTCACGACGAAACCAACCGCAATTAATAGACACGAGATCAAACGTGCTAGAAAATGCAAAACCAATTAACACGCAAAACAAACTCGATAGGCAATGTTTATAAATAACACGAAAAACATGCAACATATTCCTTAACAAAAGAAGTGATTGAGGAAGCGACGATGGTCGCCACGGCAGAGAGGGAGAACGCTTCCGATCTCGTCTGTGTGGTGGTGGTGTGTGCGTGTGGTATGTGTGTGTGGTGTGGTGTGTGTGGTGTGTGGTGTGTGTGTGGTGGTGTGTGGTGTGTGTGGTGTGTTTGTGGTGGTGGTGTGTGGTGGTGTGGTGTGTGTGGTGGTATGTGTGTGTGGTGGTGTGTGTGGGTGGTATGTGTGTGTGATGGTGTGTGTGGGTGGTATGTGTGTGTGATGTGGGTGGTATGTGTGTGTGATGTGTGTGTGTGTGGTGTGTGATGTGTGTGTGTGTGGTGTGTGGTGCGGGTAGCGCGCTGCGCTACAAACCTGACGACCCAGGTTCGATTCCCGCTCACGGCCAACATCAGTGACGATTATCTGAACTGGTCCTGGGCCTCCCATAGGTCGACTCAGCCTCAAATGAGTACCTAGTGCGATGTTTAAACATCGCCACTGGGGAGACAAAGGCGGCCGGGCGTGGTGCTGGCCACCCACCCCCCCTGTGTGCCGTGCCGGCCTTCATAGGTGCTCGCTAACAGCACTTGCCCCTACAGTCTGTTAAGGCTATACGGGGGATCTTTGTCTTTGTGTGTGTGGTGCATGTGTGTGTGGAGTGTGTGTGTGTGAGTGGGGTGATGTGTGATGTGAGGTGTGTGTGGAACACACGCGGAGTCGGTCTGTGTGTGGCCTGCCTCAAAAGCAGTCCGAGTCAAACAATCTCACTTCAGATTAGCACCGTTGGGGGTTGCTACAAAAACAATGAGTCCGACGTACGGGACACACATCGCCCGCCGACTACGAGCCACACTCAGCACCTGCCGTTCCCCACCTGGCCAAGGGACAGGCCAAGTAACGAGCGCGTCCCCTACCTCATGGGAGGGAACGAAGGGGACGCTGGTCGCCCTGGAGATGGAGCGATGCGATCACTTCATGATGAATGGAAGCAGAACTGGACGGTCTCCTTCTTCCTCGTACCACCGACGTCGACCAAGAAGCATCAATTCGCTCTTGATTCAGCGTCAGGAGTAGCGGTGTGGTGCATCGTCGCTGCGATGCCTGGGGTCGTTCAATGGTCCATGGTTCCGCTCTGGGTGACCGCAGTCACGCACCGGAGATGTTTTTGTTTGTAATTCCATTTTCGCAACAGAGGATAACGATGGCATGCGGAGGCCTTCATCCAGCTAATGGCGATTAAACATGACGATGCTATTAAGAAATATATTTTTTAATGTGTCACGAACAGATATAATCAGAGCAAAACGAAAGCCATTCCTAAATGTATAATCTGACTAAGAGTGAATTGTGTATCGAGGCTGGATTCAATGAGATGCATTTTGAAAGTAATTATATAAACGAGCCGTGCTATTTGAAGTAAATTGGTATTAGGGAACGGGCGTTCGAATTGCAATCAGCATCGCGTGGTTTGGAGATGATTGGGCTCGTCATGGAAGCAAAGCCAGAAATTCCACTTGTTGCTGTCACGATTACTATTCCTTAAAATGAGGAAAACAGGATATTGGCAATGCCACGCCGTATCTACTCACAGCTGTAGTCAATTACAAACGCCGGCCTAGTCAGTTTATTCATAGCTCATCTGACGAGTTTTAATTTTCTTGCCAAGTTGGCCGTGACTTTTTGTACAAATTAATACTGTAATAACAGTGCAGTTATTATAGCGCTAAACTATTTAATTATAATAAAAAAATCTGTCATGTTTGCCAACAGTTTTCATTGGCTTTAATCACAATTATTGTCAACATGCAATTTACCCTGAGATTTTCGCCAGATATGGGACATCTATTTGCAATACATTTGCTGCAGGCAGCTGGCTTGGAGTAAAGTTTCGCAAACTGAACCTGCGATCCAGAGGTCGCAGGTTCAGAGGTCGCAGGTTCAGAGGTCGCAGGTTCAGAGGTCGCAGGTTCAGAGGTCGCATGGTTCAGAGGTCGCAGGTTCAGAGGTCGCTGGTTCAGAGGTCGCTGGTTCAGAGGTCGCTGGTTCAAGTGCACAGTTAGTCGATGGGCAGGTTGCGTGTGTTGTGGGGTCAAATGTGGGTACTCCCACCTCTTTCAACACATCTGATAGCGTGGAAGAGTAGGCTAGATATTGTACCCACGAGAGCTCCCGCTAGAGGAGGTCATTTCGCCAGCCTTGGCTTGAGCTGACTGTTGCAGGGCTGCACCTTAATCTTGAATCGATTAATCGATTTATATTTATTTTTAAGCATTGCATCGTCTCTGTACTCATCGATGTCATTTTTGTACGCAGTATGTTGCAATGAGTTGACATAGCTCCATGCATTAACAAATGCCACTACATTCACCTGGAGATTGTAGGGATGGCATTTTGTAATCTCACGACTGAAGAAAGATTATCTAAGCATATGGTCAACCTGGAGATGTATTTGTTATCACTGCCTGGGAAGGCAATGTCACATATTCTGTTGAACATAATGAAGGAGGCAGTGGATCAACCGCTGAGAGCCACAAGAGCCAGGATTTTCTCTTACCGGGAAGGCCACGATGCTGTGAACAGATAAAGACGCTGTTAGCCACGCGAACTTCTCAGTGTCTAGCCTTCGATGAGTGCATAGGCCACAGGGGACCCACGTGGTGGATCGTGCGGAGCAAGGGAGTTCCAGTGAAGATGTCAAAGTAGCCGAAGTGCAGTTAGGGCAGCATTTGGAGAATGTGAAAAAATCAATTAGGTGTGGCAAGAATATCACACTGTACACCAGTACATCTCTTTTTTTTCAAGTACAAAAAAGCAACAGTGCTGCAACGCTAGGTGGCTTTATAAGGTGTACATTTTGTGGAAATGCGACGTTCAAGGCCAGAAGCCGGCCTCTAGACCTTTGGGGGCCCTAAGCAAAATCTGGTTGGAGGCCCCTTTGATGTATGATTTTTTTCACCCACTAGCTAGCAGTGACTCTAGGGAGCCCTCTGCTGGCCACGGGGCTCTTTGCAATTGCAAGGGTCGTTTAGTGGCTGGGCCGGCTCTGTTCAAGGCACACTTGAGCTGACACGACCGCACCTTGAAGCGAGACCTCATCCTAGCCCTACCCATCAGCGCTCCCTGCCCGCAACCCCAACCCATTCCAGAGGAAATGCCATCGCTCGTACTGGAGGTGTAGGTGCAGCCCGCGATGGCTAGAATCGTGGGCCGACTGTTCTGTGGGTGTCTGCACTATGTTGGGTGTCCCGGAGCAGCAACAACAAAAAAAACAATAAAAATAATATAGTTTAAAAAACATGATCCATTACATTTTTTCCATTCCCTCCCTCCCCACCCAGCGATCTTCACCCCCCCCCCCCCCCAATTCCCGCAAGGCGTCAGCGGGCTCCGTCCTTTCAGCGCGCGCGCGTGCACACACAGGGGTCCCTGTGTGCACGCACGCGCGCGATATCGGGGCTCGATAAACACGTGGCGTGTCGGGACGCGTGCTCACAGCGCGTAACTGCTGGGGGGGGGGGGGGGGGGCCTCGAGCTTCCTCTGAACAAGAAGAGAATGAGGCAGAAGGCCGATTCCAGAATCTGCCCATCGGTTTGTGCATCTCGGAGGCTCGCTCCAGGTTAACGGGCCTAATCTCTTAAATTTAATCAAACGATCAATATTTACTATCCCGCGTAATAAGCTGTTTTGCTTGAAGAATAACAAGCAGAGAATTGCACCAATGGAACTTTGAGTTGTTTTTGCCTTGCGCTCTCATTGACGTTTTGGAATGCTTTCACATTTTTGGCGATTATACCTGCAAGAGTTGAATATAAAACTGTGGTTGCTTTTTTTTTTAGTGTGTGTGTGTGTGATTCTTCCTGAAAGTTTAAAAAAAGGTAAAATGTTAACACTCACACAATTGTTTCATTGAAACACTTGGGTATAATTTAATAACGTAGGGGGATCCATGCCGAAGCAGATTTTTTTCACAGGGAAATCTTAATTTTCACCCATTTCCTGTCGGGAGAGTGACTCCTTTCATGCGGGTTTTAAAGAAAATGCCCTCTTGTCAGAAGCTGTCCAGATCTCAAAAACTGGGTCAGCCAAACCAAATGAAATGCTAAATTCACGTTCAATGTTTATTTAATGTTCACCATTACTGGCCAATGTAAAATAACAAACAATGGGGCTATTTTTTGGTCGAATAGCCTTTGTTTATAAACCTTTTCCTAAACTGACCTACGAACACGAATCTTTCATTGGCTTCCAGGGTGCGTTGTTTTTGTGAGAAATGTGAAAAAGCTTTAAAAATTAAACAAATGCTAATTAAAGCTGCATTCAAGCCACTGTATCCATATTTATCAGCCATGGTCAATCCACTTCTGGATGAAAGCCTCCCCAAACCTGCCACCATCTTTCAAGATGCTGCGGATGTAATACAATCCATTGAGCAACGGCACACGAGATAATTCCATTGCTCCATCTCCACATGGGACACATTCGCAGATGAGTTCCACTCCTTGGCTTCCGCTCTCTCGCTCGTCTTTGACCATCGGCCACAATCGCTTCTTAGCGCCGTGTCCTGTGTCCCCCCCTCCCCCCGCTTACTTTTCTGAACAAGTCTAATTGTCACTGACCTCTGGATGTTCTCTAATCCACGTGCTCCTCTTGCTGCCGATACAATAAAAGGCACTTTACAATTAAATGTCACCACTTCAAAATAAGATTCCGTGGATTTTTTTCAACGATGGATTCCTGTATTATGGCTTAGGTTGGTGATGACCTTTGAGACCTGTTTTTAATTATTTGAAAGTGGTTTTACAAAACGCAAATACGATCTTTGATGATTAACAGGTGACCGCTAAAATGTACATCAAATTAAGACTGAGATACTGACAACAATTATCCAATAAATCACGATAGAATGTCTCACGTTTTTGTGGTTGAACACAGGTCGGCAGACGTGTTACACCCGTGCAGACTTGTATTGCCAGCAGCTAATGATACAAAACAATGCCAAACACTAAAGCACTTTGTTACCGAAACTCAGACCAGTATATGACCATGAAGTCATCAGCAGCAGCCATGGTCAATCCACTGTTGGATGACGGCCTTCCCAAGCTCCCACCATCCCTCACGATCTCACCATGTAGATGGCTGAACGTCTGCCGATCATGGAGTCAATTCTCACAAATCCACATTTGGTGCGAGGTTTCGTCTTGAATTAACCTCACTTGTTTGGTCTCCAAAATTGAAATCCCTTCATTGGAAACTGTGTAACAAATCCCACCGACCCGACCCCACCAAATGACGTGTGCATGCCTGCAGCGTGACCTCTGAGGAAATGCCACAAAACAATCAAGGAATTGCCTAAACATTTCAGAACAGGTGGTCATACGGAGGTGTTGGGTGAGAGCGAGCAATTTCGAGGTTGGGTTTTGATCAAAGTGCACCCTGTAGCCATGCAAGGATCGCTCAGTGCAGCATGTTACAACCGAATCATAATCGTCCATGACCGATCCACTGCTGTATGAAGGTCTCCCTAAATCATCGCCATCTCTCGCAGCTCTGCACTGCAGCAATACACCTCCACAGCTGCACACAGTGGGGTGAGAAGTCACACAAAACCGGCTGCCACATTTCAAATTCCACGTTCGTGTCCTGCAAAGAGCCTCGGCGCAACGTGTCTGCGAGCAAAGGGGCCTTGGCTTTGTTTTGACCCAAACAACTGGGGAACTCCCTTCAAAATAAAATAAACAATTTCTCCACCACCACCACCACCCACCCACGTGCTAAATGCGTTCCTGAAGCAACGCGCCACCTCTCCTGAATGTCAGAGAGGCGCACTTTCAACGGCGACTGAGTCACGTCTGGGCGAGAGTCTGAGACAGTTTTTTTTCGCATTTCTCTCTCTCCCCGCAGGTTTTTTTTATATTTTAAATTTTACGCTGCAGGCGGTCGGGCAAGTGAACCACGCAGCCCTCTTGGCTCGCCGGCTTGCTCGCGTCCTGACGCCTGCACGAAATTCCTCACCCAACGTCGCCGGCTCTTCGCTCACGTCGGGCTGAGTAGCGGCGGCGGTGTCGGCCGATTCGTTCATCTCCATTTGTTCAGCCTCGGCGCCGCAAGCGGATTTTCAGCTGGCGCGGCGTTGCTTCAATATCTTTTTTTCCACAGTTCCCTTCGAATGATTTCACTTGTCGAGAGTACGCTGCTACTCTCGCTGACGGAAGACGCCTTGGCTCGGCTCACAGGGAACAGTGGGGACTGCGTTGTGTGCCCATGTGAACCAGGCAAAACACACGTTTGAAATAAAGAAATAAAAAGTACGTGCACTGTGTTTGTGGAATTGCCATGAGTTCATCTCCGTGCTGCCTAAGACCTGTTTACATAACTTTTCAAGCGTTATCCCCAGCTCGCTCCATTCCAGACATTCAGGTTGCGTTACTGAAGCGATGACAACGTCGACTCAGGCTGACGCCTTCTTTGATTGATTGGGACAATCGACGACATCCACTATGGAAACAGCGAGAACAGCGAAGCAGCCTGGCCACGGCCGTGTTCGTAACTTTACATTGCAAGTTGAATTCCCAGCGAGGCCTCGTGCGCGTGCGTGCGCGCGCGTGGCCGGGTGTGATAGTTTAAGATGGTTGTGAGTCTATTAGTGGAAGGGAATCAAGAGATTGTCAAGAAATGGACGGTGAAGAGCTTAAGAGCTCCCTCTACTGACTGTTAAAGGTACTCGTGACGCCGAGTGCGTCTTTGAGCACACGGGGGGTCGTGCAGCGGTGAGCGCGCTGAGCTACGAACCCAACGATCCGAGTTCGATTCGAGCTCACGGTCAACACCAGTGACGATTATCTGAACTGGTCCTGGGCCTCGCCTAGGTCGACTCAGCCTCAAATGGTGTGGTGTGTAAACGTCCGCCACCTCGGGAGACAAAAGCGGCTGGACGTGGTGCTGACCACCGACCCCCTCGTGTGCCGTGCCGGCCTTCATAGGCGCTAACTCGCTAACAGCACTTGCCCCAACAGTCTGTTACAAGCTACACGGGGAGATTTGTCTTTGTCTTGGCGGTCGCTGCAAGATGTTCGTGGTTGGAGTTCAGTGGCCGCCCTATGGATCACGATGGCGCGCTGCCCGCTTCAGGGCGGACGTTAAAGATCACGGGACGTCATTACGAAAGAGAGCTGGTCCCAGGTGCACTGGGTGGCAACATTCACCACATGTGGAGATCTACCTAATTGGGTAAAACCAAACAGCAACGTCACCTCCTACTGACAGACTATGCTCGTCTGTGAAATGCAGGGTGCTTCAAAAAGATGTTAGCACATCTGAGAACTGGCAACAATACCGCAAGAAATGTGCCTCCGGGCTCTGGATACCACCTGGAAAAGATTCCAGGCAACGTGTTGACAACGATGGCGAACGAGTGGAGACTCTTTGCCTTTTTGAAGCTGTAAAAATACATTTGTTATCATGTTACAGTGTATTATTAGCCGTTATTTTTACGTTAAAAACGATAGTCCCATATAAGTGTTAACATTTGTTTAAGCGCCCTGTATATCTCCTTTGCGACAGCGTCTTGTTAGCTATACGATTACCAAATGTACGACAAATTAAAAGCAATGGTGAAGTGTGACCTTGGAAGAGTCTCACATGCTACTGGATAGAGCTATAGAACTACACCATGGCTTGTTGTCCAGATGGAAGGTAAAACACTTTCACATTACATTTACAATTGAAAAAGTACTGACAAATATTGTTTTAATATCAAGCACGTTTTACAGCGTTTATATGAAAACATGTAGAAAAAATTAACCCGTAAAAACAAAGTTTTTCACTATAAATCCTTTATATGCGTGGCGGCTAGAGTCCTCTCGCCCTCTGGCTTGAGATGGCTGCCACCTATGGGTCAGATGATTGCCTGCCACCATTAAGCAATTGGTAATTAAATATCTTTCTTTTTTTCCTAAAAAGTGTAAAATTTTGGGAAAAAATTTTCACGAAAATTAATTGTCACGCACAACGAGTCTGTGTGCAAAACGTCAGCTCGATTGGATCACGGGAAGTGGGTTAAAAAACGACCGAAAGATTTGCACGGTCGTAAGCGCGCAAGCAAGCAAGCAAGTGAACTTAATATAAAGGATTTAAAAATGGAACATACCCGACTCATCAGATCCCTTTAAAATATATATTTTGTTAATAATTAGTAAGTCATGCACCTACTCATGTAGCATCACCTCTTGGAGCAAACCGAAATGACCATATTAAGTTCTTTATGACTTTTCTTACCATGTAAACGACGAGACTTCTAAAACTGGTTCAAGGCGCATTTCGGTGGGTTCGCATAAACTGCTGGCAGTGGGTGATCCTTTAATTTCTTGACATCCAAATACTGTATATGCACTCAAGATCAAAACAAGCTGGCAGCTACATTTAAGCACGTCTGCATAAAATGTTCCATGAAATCAGATCAATGGCTCAATTTATTTCCCACACAGCGGCTCCGGTCAGCTTCCAGCGGGCGCCGGCAAATGCCCTCTTCCACGAACAACAGCCACAAAAGCTGGAATTTCCAGCGGGGGTAGACAAACATAACATGATCAGACGCACACGGGCCGATAGCTTTGAGATGACAACACGGGCACGCTCACAACAGGAAAGAGTGGCCTCTGTAAACAGGAACCCCGTGTGAGTTGGAGAGGGAAGAGGGAGGGTGGTGGTGGCGGCGGTGGTGGTGATGTGGCGGCCGTGGATGTGTTGAAAAAGCGACGTTTTGTTTGGCCACCGTGGCTCCACAGTGGCAGGCGCAGACGAAGGGGCCCAGCCGTCTGGTGTGAACCTCCCGTCACGTCTTCGCCGCGTGCCTCGCAGTTCCTGTCTTTGTTAGCCCGCGCGCTGTTTTTCGATCCGCGCGCTGTTTTTTACCGGCCTCCCGTCCCCGTGCTGACACGAACCTCGATTCCCGGCAGTAAACACGGCGGTGATTTACGGCTGACGGAACGTACAGTCATTCTTGCTCACCGGAGTGGGGATAAAATAAGGGCAAGGAGGTGGGTGGGTGGATGGGGGGGCTGACATGCCACGCACGGGCCACGCACGCGAGGGGGTCTCTCCGCAGATGTTCCACCACTTTTTTTTAGTTGTTTCATGGTCCGTGGAAGCACCCTGCGCTTTGATTTTCCACGACCTGTCGTGACCCCCACCGTTCCAAATTTAAATAAATAAAGTCACAACCTTCAATGGTTTTTTAGCCGTAGGGTTTATTCTTGCTGCGTTTCAATGTCACCCCTTAGATGGCATTATATGATGTCAGGTAATAAAACAAATTTCCGTGCTGTTATTTACCCATGAAAACCTCACTAATTCTTAATACTTTTTTAAAGGAGGGTCACAATCTGGCACGTTTGGCCATTGCCATTCATGAATGTGTTTCTCTATGCAGAATAAAGGCCAATAAACCCACCGCATGGCACATGCCGAAGAGGTGACACTGCCACCTCGTGGTCACATCGCAGCCCCTTCCCTACAACAGCTGCCAGGCTCTGGTGATCACCCGTCCAAGTACTGTCCAGGGTCAACTCTGTTTAGCTTCCGGGATGAGACGAGATTGGGCTTATGTGGCGTGATGTGGTCATAGGATTATTGACGGGAATTCAATAAATCGGCGTCAGACAAATGGTTTATAAGCAAGAATAATTATCAATCAATATTTTTAATTGTTTAATTGTGATATTCCGTAATGGAGTGACGTCAAGCGATACACGATAATTTTGCCGTGCTGTAAAACATTCTCAGAATGTGGAACGTAATTTGAAGTGATGCTGATTGTCACTAACAGTGCATATTACATTGCAACGGGATAAAGTATTTAGTCACCGTGCATTGCAGACTTGTGTACTCACCACGGAATGAACCAAACACAAGGGTACACGTGCTACATCGCTGCCATGTACCACACACATACAAAATATCCGTTGTACATTCCAACCTAAAAAATTGCATCACAGAGTGCTTTCATTTGAATAATCTCACACTGTGATGAAAAAAACAACACTCGTGTCAATCTCCTCTTGCGGTTTTCCAAAATCTTGACAAAATATAAAACATGTCTACGTCGTAAGCGCTTTAATTATCTCTGTTAGCAACATTTTTACGCTCATTTGTGAAATCGCATTTTTACCTTGCAACAGTTTAACTTGAGTATCGACACTAATTTGGAGGTATGATTACAATGAACAACAGCCATGAATGGGCCATTATTGTTAGATCCAATACGAAATATGATACAACCTCTATGAAGTTTGATGACTATCTCACATGTGTTTTGGGTGATAGCAATTTCGCGAGAAAGAAAAAAAAACCCTTAAAGTGGCAGGCGTGGAGTTTGGCTCTGTGGCTCAGCTGTAGCCCAAGCTGCTGCTGTGGAGGTAAAGGTTGCAGGTCTTGACACCACCGCGATATGGAACTATAAACCGCGACCAGTGAAACCGGCATATTTTTGGAGATCCCCTTGTGCATGACCACCTGAGTAATAATTTAGTAGCGAGGACATCTGGTAAAATATATATATCTATAGCAAGGTGTGACCTGGGTTGCTTTGGCATTTGCCACGTGTATCAGGACAGAGCCTTAAGAGCAAGCTTCATGGAATAAATCACTGCATTAATAAAAAAAAAACCTTGATATTTCTGGCTTGAACGTGAAGGAAACTCCAGCAGGTTGAGTTATTTTATCAGCATTTTTTCTTGTCAGCGTAATCCCTGCCCAAACAAGTATCACTTGATTGTAATATAAACTACCCTTTGATGTTAACATTCAGAAGAATTTATTTTGCTTTCTATGGCAAATACTATGCAGCCTGTGGCTTTGAAACGGCAATGTTTTAAAAGTGCATATTATTCTTGCCTAATCTTTGTCGACAGCGTCATTATCGAGAGTAGTGTATGTGTGTGTGTGTTCCCAATGTCGCTGTCTGATCTCTTATTTTCGCGCAGCGCTTCCCAACGTCCGTGCATGGGGACCGTGACGGGGTTCATCCCAAGTCGCCATCGCTGAGGCTGCTGCTGGACCCCGCCGTGAGCTGGCGACTAATAAACTCCTCGGTCGACGAGTCGCTCTGCGAGCCTGGGAGCCTCAGCGACACCGAGAGCTTGGGTAGACTCACAAACTCGAAGTCCTGATCACCAGCACCACCACCATCGTGGTCGTCGTCGTTGTCGCCTCGATCGATTTCATCACCAGGTGGAGGAGCGTTCGGTAGTGGAGGAGGCGGAGGTGAGAGCAGGTCCGGCTTGGCTGCCCGTGCCCTCGTTGATCTCAGCTGTTCATCTCCGCTGGATGAAGAGGAGGAGGAGGAGTCGTCGCTTCCCCGTCGACCTGTCCGCTTCGTGAGCGAGAGGAGCGCGTCGGATGAGAACACGCCGCTCTTCTCTCCAGCCTTTGGTGCCATCAGCAGGGCCGAGGACAAAGCCTCGCTGAAGCCAAAAGCATTTTCTGTTTGGAGCGTCACGTGTGGCTGCGCAACGCCAGTCGGGTCACTTGCTCCTTCGTCACGACCCTGCGTTAGGAACGATGAGACTGTCCAGCTCGACTCGAATGGCGCCGCCTTGGTAGCACCACCCAATGCACCCCCTCCATCAAAGTCAACTTTTGTTGAGTAGCCCCACTGAGTGTGCAGCTCATGTGTTGCCGAAACGTTTCGGGTGGCCGTAGGAGTGACAGTGGCCCGTTGCTGCTGCTGCTGCTTCTGCGGCACCGGACGCTCCACAGATTCGTCGTCAGAGCTGGTGCTGGACACAGACACACGTGGCTGTCCGCGTCGTGTTCCGAGGATGTCCGGTTTCTTTGTAGGCCACGCCGCCAACGTGTTTGCTAACAGATTGCTTCTCGGTGATGGCGAGACCTCGTGCTCATCGTCCTGCCTGTGCCTGCTGCCCTCTGTGTCACCACGCGGAGGCCCCGTGCGGCCCCGCGGTGGCCTCTCCCCGTCATCGCTGGAATCGGATTGAGAATTGCCCCACCTCTGCCTCTCCCGGCCCCGAGATCTCGCCGGCTGTAGGGAGCCGGTAGCTTGCCTAGCATCACTGGAATCAGAGCTGGATTCCTTGTGCGACTGCCTCTCCTGGCCACGCGTCACCACCGCTTGTAGTGAGCTCGCAGCTTGACCACCATCGCTGGAATCGGAGTGAGAATTGTGGAGCGTCGGTCCCTCTGAGCCCCGAGATGCTGCGAGCTGTGGTGAGCTCGCAGCTTGACCATCATCGCTGGAATCGGAGTGAGAATTGTGGAGCGTTGGTCCCTCTGGGCCCCGAGATGCTGCGAGCTGCAGTGAGCTCGCTGCTTGACCATCATCGCTGGAATCGGAGTGAGAATTGTGGAGCGTCGGTCCCTCTGAGCCCCGAGATGCTGCGAGCTGCAGTGAGCTCGCTGCTTGACCACCATCGCTGGAATCGGAGTGAGAATCATCACGCGTCTGCCTCTCCTGGCCCAAAATCGATGCCACCTGTAATGAGCTGGCGACTCGCCCATCCATGCTACTCGTGCCAGGAGATGCATCTTCTTCGCTGTCCTCCCCACGGCCAAGTCTGTGTAGTGACTGTGTTGTTGGCCATTTCGCGTGTCCAGATATCAAAGAGCCCTTCGCTGTTCCGTCTCCGAGGTGCGAGGCACGTCGGTCATCATCGGACTCACTGCTGTCGCTAAGTGACTGTGAATCCCCTTTACCCAGGTGAGCTTTTACAGCCAGACTGACCCCTTGCGGGCCATGCTGGGCTACTGGTGCACGCAGTGTACTTTCCAAATCCTTAGCCCTATCGTTCGATTGTTCTGAAGCGTTCGATGAAGAAGGACTAGATTGCTTGCCGTCTTCGACATCGACCTTCACCGTAGCAGTCTTCGGTTTGTTATCTCCATCCTCCAAACTGCTGTCTCCCGACGACTGGCTTTCAACGCTTTCCTTCTTCTGAGCCTCTGCTTTGCTTTTATCCTTTCCCTTCTCCTTCTTCGACGTTGGCAACATCACCTTTAAATTCATTGCCGCCTTCAGCTTGGCGAACGTAAAACGCTTCGATGGCGTACTTTGACCAGCGGCGGCGGCATCGCTGGCCTGCGGGCCCAGCTTGCCTTGTGCGGCCGCCGCAGATTTGGGTGGAAACTCGCCGCCCTCGGAGCTTCTCTGTAGAACGTATCTGGGCGCCACCACAGGGGCCTTGCCGCCGGGGAGAGCCACGCCACCGTTGCCATCGTCCGTGTCCGATGAGTCGTCACTGCTGGAACTGCTGCGTCTGGCGGGCTGAGCCGCATGCATCCCCTGAGTTTGGCTCGCATCCTGCCCACCTGTTTGTCCGACATTCTTTTGAGAAGATCCATGAGCCACGGGGCTATCGATGTGAGCATCGCATTCAGTTTCTCCCGTGTCAACCCCATCAATGTGAACAACGTAATTTGACGACAGAGATATTTCTTCCAAGTCTTTTGCTTTGTCAGGACGCATCATGCCACTATGGGCTCGACCAGGGACCACGTTTTTTCCCTCATCGCTTTCTGAGTCGGACGTGGAATCACTGTGTTCACGTCTGGGAGGCTTTTTAGGAATCATGCTCTGCGGCTTATTGTGCTGCTCCTCCTGCAATTGATCATTGTACCTCTCAGACTCTGGCCACCTCTTCAATGCACCAACCTCTGAGGGCTTACCAAGCACGGCCACACTCACGGCACCTGCAATTGCTCCAGAATTCTCCTTTGATGGCAGCTGTAGTGCCGGCGATTTCGTCTGAGAGACATTTGCTGGAGGTAGTGGAGCCAACCTTTTTGGGGAACTCAACTTAGCCGTGGGAACTCGATTACCACCGTGACTCACTCCCATGCCTCCGGAAACTTGGCTCAGGTGCCCAGGCTGCCCCACTCCCCTTCCCGGGTTGATGTGCCCAAGTGGCTGCACGTTGACGTTCACAAACGAGTTGTGGCTAGAGCTCGTATCAGAGTCAGAATCCGAGTCGGGTTTTTGAGGTTTCGCATGGCCATGCGCGTTTAATTGCACATTTTCGTAGGTTGTCTGGGAGCTTCCTATCGCGGAATCTGTGCTATCAATGTCTCTCCTGCCGCCAGCTCCCATGCCCATGCCCGGGAGGTGCGTGTCTCTGTAGGGACCTTGAGAGGAGTTGGAGCTGGAGGAAGCCCGCGAAACCTTCGCTTTGCCCTCACGATGCAGCATGGCGCCCGGTGGCTCCGAATAAAATTTCACTTTCGGCTCGGCGATTTCATTTTTTCTCCGACCGAAGAGCCACACGCCCTTCTTGCGACCTGCGCCTTTCCGTCCGTCGCCTGTGGGCCGCCCCTGAACGCCGTCGTCCGAGAAAGCCGGATTGTCGCGAGCCGCGGCGCTGCGGTCCGTTGCCCGCCCCTCCTTGGGCTTCCTCGAGCAGCAGGAGAACAGCGGCATGACGTAGGGCCGAGCCAACACGCCCAACGCGAACGCGCCGAGGAACGTGATGATCACCGAGAGGGAAACGGCCAGCACAAACTGCTCCTGCGACACCGCGCACGCGGCCCTGGGCTCCCCGGCCGCCGAGCGGGCGCGCCGGTGCCCGCGCTCGGAGAGGAGCAGGTGGACGGGCGCGAGGTCCCTGGCGGCCCCGCTCCAGCGCACGCACTCGTACCGGCCCTCGTGCTCCACACTCGCGTGCGGCACCACCAGGGCGCCGCTTCGGTCCACGTGCGGGCGGCCTCCGTCGCCGTCTCGTTCGCCGTCGACGGGCCCCAAGGGAGTCCTCCAGTAGAGAACCTCCATGGCTGTGAATAAAAGTAAACAAAAAAAAAACGGGGTAAAGGGGCAGACCAGGAAATTGCTTCGCTTGCAGCACTGTTGGCGGAATGGCTTCTGCTCGAGGTAGCACTGGAGAGCCCTCCTAGTGGGTATTCTGGTCTACTCTCTTGGTAAGAGGTGGTGGGTGTCCCAACGCGATACCCCACCACGTGCGGCTGGCCGATCGACGAACTGCGGTGTCCCCATTCATACTGCCGGGTGGACTCAGCCAGGGAGGGGTGAAGAAACTTGGACTGTCGTTTCAATCGCCGCGCTGGGAGGTCAAATGGATCGCAAACCGAAAGTCAACACATTCGTCAATAACACTGCATAATTGGCGACGTTTCGGCCAATGGCCTTTATTCATTGCACATGGGAAATCCGGTTTTGCGAATGTTCCTAATGTGCCACACGAACCACGACACCATCCCGATGCCTGCAAAACAGAGTGAGCAAAGTACGTATTTAATACACACGCCCATTGTGCATGAGTGCGAGTGGTATCGCTGTTGAGTGTGCACCTGCACTGGTCTGGCGGGACCCAAGGCACTGGGATACGGAGAGGCGGCGCACCGTTTACGTGACCCCCTTCGCATGCCGCGTGCGAGGCCGCACGTCGGCCACCCTATGCCGCCGGCGGGTGTGTTGCGTACACATCTACAAAGCTGGTTTCAGGTTCCCACTCCGGTGAAATTTTCCCCGATGAAACGTCTGCCTTTCATCTCAAGAGAAGAAAAAAAGCCTGTCGCGAATTGGAATCGTGAAATGGTTATTTTACACATCTGTACGTGACGGCTTGATGCTCGATCTGCCCAACTCGTGTTTTGGAATTATAAATTCGTTTTATATATCTATATATAAAAACGTGAAAGGACTTCACCAAGTCGAGATTGTAGACTACGTATTGTTTATTTCAACCACCATAAAACAACATTCGGCCACGGCAGCTGCAGCCCCGGCATCAGAAGCCCTCTCGTCTTTCTGGAGCTCCCCGCCGGTCACGCCACTCATCGCTTCACTCCCAATTGTCCACTGCGCCCATCAGCGGCCTCTCCACTCACTACACCTGCCGCACATCGTGCGTGCTGGTCGGTGCAGACGATTGTGCCGTGACGAAGCGTAAGTGCGGCAGTTGCACCCCGGTTCACGTCGGGGGGTGCGCTCCTGAAAGGCGCGACGACTCATATCGAAACGGCGTCAATCAAAGCCAATTTACAGGGTACGGCGGCGGTGGTGGGATGGAAGGCTGAGAGGCAACAGATACGAGAAAGCACGGACGATGATGCTGTCAGCGACGTAAGTGTGGGGTTGAGACGACGCAAATCGGGGTCGTGGTATTAATAAAGTGACGACGTCTTTGCCAAACGACGTGAAAGGGGGATTACTGTACCTCTACACCCGTTGCCCATTATGCAGACTCCCAGCCAGCCCCATCATTACTCAATTATCTTTGATACTACATCTCTGATATTAGATTTTTTTAAATTAATATAGTTAAAATGTTGGTACATGTTATTTGGTTTTATATGGGTATTGTTTCAGGGAACAAAGGATGAAAGAGGTGATTATGGGTGCGCTGCAATAATAAATGAGTTGACGGTGTGAGACGTCCATCACAGATGGGGCTTGTGTGAGACGCCCATCTGCTGATGCAACACAGCAAGTAGGCTGCTGCCTTGTCTGTGTGGAATTTTACTGTTCTTGTATATGTACAGTATCATTTATCAAATGTAATTGGTCAAAGAGCATCAAAGGACCTTTCTAAAAAGATTTCCTTGGCAATACAACCCTCAAGATATGAATGTATTTGTATAATAATGGCAGTAGAATAATGACAGTATACATTTATTGCATATATACACCAAATGTACATTCATTGATGCCACCTAAAACTCTCCGTAACTGTAAAAAATTTGTAAAGCGGGCACATGCAGCAAAGTAACGGAGTAAAACTCACGTCACTTCGAGAGACACTGATTCGTTATGGCTGCTCCACAGTTCTTATCTTGTGAATGTTTCTGTTTTATACAAACTAAAATAAAATGTTCCACTGAGCTGTCTGTATGGAGGTCCCACGACATATGTGCCAGGTTGCCATGGGTGGGTTTGCATAACTATGATCCCCATTCCAGTGATGCACTGCTAAGAAGTGTGTTTATCCGTGCTTATCCAATGGTGATCACATTCTCAGCCGCTTTGTTCCAATGCCAAACTGGTTTTATCACCGCTTTGCACCTCTCAACTATTCTGAGCCGTACTTGTAAAGCGTACCCCCCTAACACGCCCAATTACGACCTCTTGCTTTGAATCCATTCCGAATAATAAATTAGTCAGCCACGCGTTCGGAAAATAACGTTTCGGTCCTTGGCCCTCAGATTTTGAACTCTCTCTGCCTGAAAAATTGCGCCTGACCGCTGAGATTTTACCCATTTATAAAGAATCCAAAAAAGCTACATATTTCATTTGATATGTTAACGAGATAAAAGGTGTTTCTCTCTCTCTCTCTCTGACTCTCTCTGTACAGAGCTGTGAACCCCTTTGTTGGGTTTGCAGCGCCTTTAAAAACGTAAATAGTAAACTAATGAAGAGGTCGCTTCTTCTACCCTGCTGTCCCCATAGTCTGGGAGTTAGTCAGGGACTCACTTCCACCGGTCATCTCAGCTGTCAACTCCCTGCCCCAACTCAAGTCCAGGCTCAGACACCTTATCCTTTTTTTTACCTCTTGCCTATGAGTGACCGCGCATCTCTCTACAAAACAATTATCCCCGCGTCTTTTTCTTCTTCCGTACGGCTGCTGATGTAGATTGCAGAGCAGCAGCAGCAGCAGCAACAACAGCAACAACAACAACCAGGATCTCAGGTTCAGGTGGTCAAGCCAGGCAAGCGCGCCGGCAGCAGCGGAGCGGAAGGTGACGGCCCTTCAACGCGGCCCGCTCCGTCGAGTTGAGAAAGCAACGACGGATAGGCCACCGGATCTCCCGGTCTCCGGAGCGACGGACACACGAAGGTATTCCCACCGCTTCTGCACGGCGTCTTAAGAATGCGGCCGCATTTCGACGCCGATATAAATACGT
Organism: Lethenteron reissneri; assembly: GCF_015708825.2. Taxonomy (NCBI): domain Eukaryota; kingdom Metazoa; phylum Chordata; class Hyperoartia; order Petromyzontiformes; family Petromyzontidae; genus Lethenteron; species Lethenteron reissneri. Next base: position 13,086,227 of record NC_083810.1, read on the forward strand.
TACTTTAATCGCCTATAAACCGCATTTAACAACAGATTGTCAACCCCAAGTCGCTACGGCAACACAAAGACAGCTGAAATATGCAAGGTCGTAGCCGTGGATGGGTAGACTTTGTCTTTATAATGCTTGGCTGCCATAAAGTGTTATAGCGGCGGTCCTGAACATAGCGATATGATCTTCTCTAATGCCCCATGTGGACCATGACACCGTTGCCTCATGGTGTGATGGACTCGCCGGCACTGCATGGCTGCCAGTCAATTGTGACACTAACGCCTGCGGTCATTGCGCGCCACCATCGCAAACCTGGTTTCGGCGTGAGCTGGAAACTGATTTAAAAGTGAGAGCACGCGCCCGATAACACACTGCATCGAACGTCGACAAATCATCCGAACGGTACACCGGTGTGGTGTTGGAAACAACTGGAATACCATTCTCCACATTTGTCATTAGCGCTGCCATAAATGATACAGTAGGTGGACGCTTTAGGGAATTCCCCTTCTTCAGAGCAAGGAGAGGTGGCAGAATGACTGATTAAAAAAATAATACTCAAAATGATCCTGACGTTTATTTACTAAGGAAAGACTCACTTGGGATGCTTGGCCAATTCCATGAATGCGTGTTTGGCATGTGGGAGGTAAACAGAATACCGGCCGTTGCCGATCATTGCTACAACTCGGTGGGCTCTCATGAAATTGTATTTTCCGAGACCAAGGTTCTTTGCAAACCTCCTGGCTACCATCAAAGGTTTGTACACGAAGCCATACAAATATACAAACACAGACATAATTTCAACCGTGATGACGGTTACAAACTGAGTAATCATTGGAAAGATGTGATTAACCATGCAAAAAAGATTTAACTACACTTATTTGCCAATCTTATTTGACAGACAACCATTACTGTTTTACCATGTTTAGTGTTGGTCTCCCTGTTACAGGTTGAGTCACAAACCGCACCTCTCCATAAGGCTCAGCCTTTGTTATGCAGTCTATCTTAGTCTCAAGCCTCACCTTACCATATTAATAATAAAGATGCGGCCCATGCCCCACCACCTTCTCCAACCATTATATAAACGCAGTGGTAACTCCTGAAATCTCTCATTTACTTGATACAGCTGTCGTGGCTGTGACGGTACCACCTGAAGACGGAAGCTTGTGTTGCCTCCGAAACGTCGTGAATTTTTTATTTTTTATTTTATTTTACTTTTTATTGTTTTTACCTACGTGACTTTACCGAAAAAACCTAAGGATATGAATCATTGCAGTCACGAAAGCTTCAAATCTAGAAAGAATACCTGGAGTAAAGAACGGTGCATAAGAGGAGGTAACACTCAGCATTGGCATCTGCTTGCCATCTCACAGCCCCATATCCACAACACCTGGCAAACCCCGGTGGGCACTAATCCGTCTATAAAGCAGGCTCAAACTCAGCTTGGCTTCTGTAAACCGATAATATCCGACTTTTTAATTGTAAATGTGTGATCACACGTATGACTTTTTTTTTTATTCTTCGCCATACATTTTGTTGACAGCCGAATGTGATACACGGATTGTGCACGCGCACAACTGTTGGAGTGGCGCAGTGATTAAGCGATAATCCTACTGATAGAGGTTCAATTCCAGCCCACACTCGCCACCAGTAGCAACTGCTATCTACACCGTAACTGGATTTCCCCTAGGTTATATCTGCCTAAAATGTGTTCCTAGTCTTATTTGATAGTCCATAAAGCTAAACGGGGGATTTTTTTAATAGTTGACCATAGCCTTCATAAATACTTTGTAGCTTTAACTAACGCGGCACTGATACGACATACATGTAGAAATATATTGCTTGCATAATATATTCATTTCACAATACATGTAAACTAATGCAGGTGAGATTTTTTAAAATCCTTTATATTAAGTTCGCTTGCTTGCTTAGGACCATGCAAATCTTTCAGTCGTTTTTTAACCCACTTCCCGAGATCCAATCGAACTGACATTTTGCACACAGACTCGTTGTGCGTGACAATGAATTTTCGTGAAAAAATTTTTCCTAAATTTTACACTGTTTAGGGATTTTTTTCAAAATATTTATTTACCAATTGGTTAATGCTGGCACACAATCATCTGACCCATAGGTGGCAGCCATCTCAAGCCAGAGGACGAGAGGACTCTAGCCGCCCCGATGCCACACATATAAAGGATTTATAGTGAAAAACTTTGTTTTTACGGGTTAATTTTTTACCTCTGAAGTCGTTGGCAGAGCGATCAGGGTGCACTGCGCCTCACCTAAGTTCGATTCCCGGCCACGGCTAACAAAGTGGCGAGGGATATCCAAGCTTCTTCCTTCACCAAACCAGCGCTGATCAGGATAGTGAATAACGGTCAAATTATCCCCACGACCCACACAGTGGAGGGAGGCCCTCATCCCGCACGTACCAATTCTTGCTATTTGTTTCGCTTACCGATGAAACCGTGAATGTAACTACGATCTACACTGTACAACATCCGTACCGTCGCAGGACGCGCCTGCTGAAATCAATAACATCTAAAAGGGCTGTGCGTTCACCCATGTGAGCATGTGCTGTGGTATTGCTCGCAACAAACTCTGACCCGTGGCCTTCAGTGAGGCCACGCGACGTGCGGCCTCCCCGACAATACACGACGAGTCATCATCGTGCTGCTGTCAAACCCACAATGGTTTCAAATGGCGTGACGGCCCTCACACACACTGGCGATGTCTTATCGGCGAAAGTGCCCCACAGGGTCCACATCCCCCCCCCCCCACCTCTGAAAATTAGTGAAGAACAACTGCTCTTAGGTTTTTTCGGTAAAGTCACGTAGGAAAAAAATAATAGAAATAAAATAATAATAATAATAATAATAAATGAAAATAAATCAATTAAATCACGACGGTTCGGAGGCAACACAAGTCTCCGTCTTCAGGTGGGACCGTCACAGCTAAATTTACTGTATCAAATTTACTGTAGGCTTGGAGCCAGGATGCGGATAACGAAGTCACGCTGCGTCTCAGACACCTGCATGCGAGTCAACTGAGCAACTACATAGGCAGTGCAGCAAGTAGGGTTCAGACTTGTGCGCAAAGGTTGAGTGCTCTGCCCTCGGCAGGCACTCTGGTTTCGATCAATCCACTGCTGGATGAAAGCCTCGTCAAGAAGTCGCCCTCTCTCACAATCCTGCAATTAATCATCCACCAAGCACCGGCTTTAATAATCCACCGAGCGCCCGCTGTTTAAATACGGGCAAAACAACATATTTGTCGATTTGAACTTTGAGATGTATAAGGGGCACGTGGTGACCAATAAGGTCTGAGTTGGTCTGCAATGAGGCAGGGCACTGATAAGGGGTTGACAACTATGCAGTGGTGAGTGTGCTGGTGGTGAGTGTCTATTTGTTTGTGTTTCTCCCGTGTGATGAGACTTTGCAGGATGAACGTTGACATTTATAATGGGCACGGGGTGACCAATAAGGTCTGAGTTGTTCTGCAATGAGGCAGGGCACTGATAAGGGGTTGACAGCGCTGCCATTGCAATGGACAAAACGACATCTGCGGCCACGGCCGTCGTGGTGCCCGCCGAAGAGGGACAGACAGAGAGAGAGAGAGGCTCTCAAAAGGAAAACGGGCGGCAGCTTGCGGAAGCCGAGATGGCTCACCTTCTTCCGGGCCGCACGGCAGCACGGCGGTGGTGCCCTCTGCTGCGATGACGCTGGCGCCCGGACGCCCACAATCCTCCTCGGCGGCCAGGAGGCTCCGTCCGGCGGGGCGACCCCAGCACGTGACCTCTCGGAGGAGCCGGGCTCGCGCTTGGCTCTGCCGAGCCCAGCCAAGCAGGGCGGACGCCCTGCAGTCGCATCTCCACGGGTTGCCCCTCAGATCCAGGGAGAGGCTGGCCCTGCCGATCGCGTCTTCGAGGTCCGCCAAGGGGTCCGGTGTTAACGTGGAGAGCGAGTTGTCACCGAGGTTCAGCTCCTGCCCATGAAAGTTTGAGCGGTTTGTTTAAATGCCAAGCCTATAGTGGGCTGTGGCATGCTGAGCCACATGTTTTAAGTGGGGTGGGGGAAAAAGTGTCCACTGAAATAACACAAAGTCGCTCATTTCAGGAAACGAAATTGCATATGAATTGAGCCTTGATCGTATAAAATGACTTTGCATCAATTGCATGTTTTTTTCGTGTGAACATTTACTTTCATGAACATGTTTAAGACTTGTTTTACATGCAGTGGCTGCAATTTGCAGGGGGAGCGTGAGGTAACTTCACTCGAGGCTTCAGCTGTATACTGATACAATATTCATGTTAAGGACATTTCTTTATGATCATTGGACAAGCATAGGTGGCAACATCAAATACAGCTTACAACTGAAGGGTGACAATACGTTTTTGCACTTAGACACCAGAAAATGTCAACCTAATGGTAAGTTTATTTTGTAGATTCACATTACTGAAAAAATAGTATATTACAAACTATACTCTGGTTATTTCGGTAAAGTCACGTAGGCATAAAATAAAATAAATCACGACGTTTCGGACGCAACACAAGCGTCCATCATCAGGTGGTCTGCTGCTGAGGCAGACTTTTTCTACCTACGTGACTTTACCGAAAGAACCAATGAGTATGGATTCCTGCAGTCACGAAAGCTTCAAATCAAGATATTACAAACTAGTTGGATAAAACATTGTTGTGTTCGTGCCACATTTATCGTGATTGTGAAACGTTCATATCTTATCCTCAAAATGATCAACTGTGACACTAACGATACCTGTGATGAGTGATGGTGGCGGTTGTGACGGCAGAGGTAAAGATGAAAACGGTTGCAAAGCCTGCGATGCCAACGCTGACAATTTGAATGATCACATGTGTTGTGAGTCTTAGAACTTAAGGGGAATTCCTCATGGTTCATGATCCTCACGATCCTTGGGCAGACAGCCCGTAGGTTTCCACTGCTCATTTCGTCATTCGTTTCCACTTTCCTCTGTCTTGTGCCAATATAGTCAAGTAGTGGCCACATCTTGACTTAAAGCTTTCGTGACTGCAGTGATTCATATTCGTTGAGTCTTTCGGTAAAGTCACGTAGATAGGTTCAAAGAAAATAACAAAAAAATAACAGAAAACTACGACGTTTCGATCGCAACGCAGGCGTTCGTCATCAGGAACCTATCTACGTGACTTCCTGATGACGAACGCTTGTGTTGCGATCGAATCGTCGTAGTTTTCTGTTATTTTTTGTTATTTTCTTTGAACCTATCGACGTGACTTTACCGAAAGACCCAAAGAACAGTGGCCACATCTTTCTGGCACCAATCCCTTGTGTCGTCAAGCCAATCTCTATCCGGTCTTCCTCTCTTTCCAGTCCCTTACATTTTTCCAAACAACAACAACAACACACTTTAATTTTACCGATGTTGTCCATCCTACAGATGTGTCCAAATAGTGCCAGTTTCCTTCTCACCACTGTCTGCATCCAGTGCCGGATGAAGCTAGTGCGGGGCCTGTAGCATATGTTATAAAGGGGCTCTAAATAAAAAAAACACGTAAATATAAAAACACTAAATTTTTACTTGCATAGTAATTGTATTTTTTAATTTGCTATACAGCCACATAATACGACAAATCGCTAACCTTAAACACCCAGTCGTTCATAAAAGTTGAAGGCAGTATAGTACTATAGTAATAGAGCAAGTGCAGAATCACTGAACCGGAATTCATAGCTTGAAAGCATTTAGCGCGGGGCCCTTGAAAGTGCGGGGCCCGTAGCGTATGTAGTAGCTGCATATATAGTAGCTACATATATAGTAGCTACTGTGGTAGCTACTGTTGCTACTAGGATAATCCGGCACCGGCTGCATCATCAGGTTGTCTCGTTCTATGTGTAACTGTTGAATTACTTCTATGTTGGTCACTCTTTCGGTCCACCTTAGATGCAGTGTCCTGGTTAGATAGCCACAACTAAGGTGCCCTAATGTATGTGTGTATGCTGAACTTCTTTCGCACCAAACGTAGTTTAGGCAGAGAGCAATTATAACATTTAAACAAGACACACACAAATTGCTCAGGCGCAGGCTTCCAGCATGAACGTGAGTAAGAACTCCAAGGAGCAGACATGGCCAGGGGGCATCCAAATCCCTATGTCACAAAACTGAGCTGGCACAGTTGAAAGTCTGGGCTTAAATCTGAACGTCATCCGCCCGTGATTAATCGCAGGTACTCAAGTGTAGCGAGGCGATGGTCTCAGCCCAGTCGCCAATGACAATAAACAACCGTCGTATTACATTTAGTCTATGTTTTCATGCCACGTGTCATAGCGCAGCTCTTAGAACTGAACGTTTGATTGCCAAGTGAGGAATGTACCAACACGTTGTGTGGATGAGAGGAAGCTGAGCACACCTCGGAAGCACTTCTCAGGTGTCATCTTCTCAGACACAAGATGGTGCACTGCTTTCTGCAGGAGTTTTGAATTGAACGTATATTTGCTGACAAATACGAAATGTACTTGCTATTAATAAAGCAAGCGATTATTTTTTTATTTCCCCCCCCCCCCATCCACCTAAATATTGTCCCGATTGTGTTATCGGTCTCACGTCATGAAACCCGGCTTCCATCCGGATCTCTCGCAGAGCAGTGCGACCCTTCATGTTGGAGAACGTCCCGCGAAAGTGGATATGACAGAGCTACTGTACCTCTGAAATCCCTTCAAGTGACCTCTGCTCCGCACGGTCAGTGAGAGTAATGTTCTTGGCATGACAGTCAAATAGATATATATCGAATTCTCAGTGCTGGAATTTTGCCAAATTCAGTTTAAAAATCATTTCACTGTTTTTGGTTTATGCAGTCACTGGTGAGCGGACTGAGATCATCAACTCTCTGCCCTTGAGAGCGCTGATTACTCAAAGGTCCCGGTTGCCTCTATCCAAATTCCACATCTCGGCGGTTTCATTTCAGCACTCTGACCTATGCGGCGTCACCTGGCGACCTCCCCAAACGGGCTAGATTTGTGTTTGCTTGAGACAACATTTCGGTGGGTGGCGAAGAGCCCACGGACGGTGGAGCCGAGGGCCTGGGCGAGCATCTGCTTACCGTGAGGGCGCTGAGGCCCCGGAAGGCGCCACCTTCCACGTGGGAGATGCGGTTCCCTTGCAGCTCGAGGTGACGGAGGGAGCTCAGCGTGTGCAGAGCGTCGCTCCGCACCGTCACGATCTCGTTATGCGCCAGGCTCAACCTCTCCAGTGACGTCAGCTCCCTGATAACTAGACACAGTCACGTGATACTACGATGGCATGTACTTTGGGGTGATGTTTTTGTTGCTCCACTGCTGGATGAGGGGCCTCCCCAGGTCGTGCAGGTCATGGGGGGTTGTTTGACCATATGGGGGGCGCCATGGTGCCGAGATGTTAACTGTCTCACCTGGTTTACAGGAAGTCGTGGGTTCGATCTTGACCATGACGAGGAAATATTTGAAGCTTGCATGTTTTCCCCCGTGGTCGCGTATATTTATTTCTGGGTCCTTCAGTTTTCCCCCGCATTTAGAAACATGCTTTTCGGGTATTTAGTTGCTATAAATGTTCACGTGGTGATGATGAGCCACTTCATTGAGAGATCAATTGTGGCCATGTCGCTTCAGAAAAAGAGCTACACAGAGCTCAGTGGGCCTTACCTAGTACAGTGTAGTGTCTGTCACCATGCCGGCCAGTGCTGGTTTGTGAATGCGGGCAGCATATACGTTGGAGCATAGTACAGTACAACGGCAGATTTTGTTGCACTGCCTTCTTCGACAAAATTCATTGTTAAACCGCTGTCTTCTGACCCATCCAAACACTATCCAGGCTCAAATTCTGCTAAGCTTCCTAGACCTGACAGGATCAGGTGCATTCTGGGTGATTTGTTCATAGAAATTTTTTTTTGCAATAATGTTATGCAATTATCCTTAAAATTAATGTTGGATTCCTGTTAAAATTAACATTGCTTGGTGCGTACCTACTCCTATACGAACCTGGCTCGGTGATGTAAAATCCACATTCCTATAATGGGTGTGTGTCACTCCATAGGACTTCTACAAAGCGGTACTTAATTACAGTAAATTGAAGCCAGAGGGACGTATGTATGTGGAACTTCTTTCGCACCGTACCTAGACAACCGCGCTAATCGGATGTGAGGGATGAAGTGTTGAATGGAACTCCAACCTGGATTTGAACTTGCAACCTTACTCATATAAGCTGCACACACAAACCACCATGCTACCAAGCCAGATATATCAATTATTATACTTCAACAAAAATATATTTTATACAGGAATGGCTCGCTGAGTCTCAAGACTATTTATGTCATTCTTTTAACAAGCCAAAAAAATACATTCACGTTTACAGAATTAAAATGTATAGTGTCATAATACGAGTGTACCTCAAGGCCCGCTGCAATATATGAGGGTTCATCTGATTTTGAGGTTGGGATGAATTCCAACAGATTGCCCATGAGGACTGAAAGAATCCACGGGGCTCCATACAGAGTGGTATGAGTTATGGGGTCTGTTCCAAAAGACTCACGAACATTCCCTTGCTGTACGTTATATATTCCCATACCTGTCTACAAACGAGGACTTTGTAGAGCACAGGCAAAATACACGAGTGGCACTTTCTCCTTTCACTCACATTTTCAACGGAATAAAATTTCCTTTGCATTACATTCCAACGTATTTTTTTCTCTGTATTAAACAAGTTTTTGTTGTGTTACTTGGCTTAACCATTAACTGCAGTTTAGTCCAAGTTCCGATCATGATTTCACGTGAATGTGGTGAAAACTTAGCAGTGGCAAAAGAAAAAAAGCCAAGAAAAACATCACCATTAAAACCACAACACTATGTGAACCCCTTAGACAATAAATACCTCTCAAGCAAGTTAAATAGGCACAATAAATGCATTGCAAAAAAGGCAAAAAGACAATAAAACTCCCAATGATGTCAGAAGATACTAAAGTGAATTCGCATACCTCAGATTATGGGTGAAAGATAACAGAGTCCAAGCAAACCAACTAAAATATTCAATTGGTGAATGAGTAACAACGCTATATAAAACGGCCGCGCTGTAGCGCAAGTCCGCGTGTGTGTTTCTCATCAATTACAATCGGGTTGCTCTTTGTCGGTCCACTGCTGGTTGAAGGACTCCCCCACACCACTCTAGCCATGGGGGTTTGTTTGACCATACTTCACCATTCTGGTTCGTGAACAGGGGGGGCAGGACATCACTGTGGTCAGTAAATTTAATCTGGGCCACCACCACCACCAGGTTCCTAGTGTAGCTTGCAAGCCACAACGCTACTGCTCTACCTCCATGATTACATCACGAACATTAACGGGCACCTCCGATTAGCACGGTTGGTTTCGTACAGTGCGAAAGCAGTTGAATGTACATGCAATTTTCTTTCATGGTCTCTGTCTACTCTGAAGCTGATAAGAAATTCCCATCAAGTGGTTAATGACAATTGAAGGTACATATGCAGGGAGATCCCCAACCTCCCCAAGCCCCCATCAAATCGCGCCCTGGTTAGGGGGGGGGGGTGTAACAATGCAACGATCCAGCTATTAAAATGCATCCTATCATTTTTTTCCACCACAAATTTGCTGCACCGCATATTTCGATCTCACGTAACACGCGAAGGCACTAGAGGGGCCAAATGTCACGACAATGTAAAACAAACGAAGACAATCCTTTGATCAAACGACTATCTATAATCGTGGCAAATGATCCAGTCGCAAAAGGGAAAACATTGTTATATCCCAATGTTATAGCCCCATTGTTATAGCCCGAGTGTACAGCCATGTCCAGTCCACTGCTGAATGGGGGCCTCTGTTTGACTTCGCAGTGTTGGGTTGTGTGAGATGCTGAAGGTCGAGAGCTTCAACGTGAAACCATAGAATCACAGTACAACTACTGACCCATGCTGCAAACCGCGTAGTCCCAGAGCAACGGCGTTGTGCTTGGTGGTCACCTATCCCAGCACTATCCAGGCTCAGCGCCTGCTTACCTTGAGATTTGACGAAACCACGTGTATTCCGGGTTACTTTATCAATGGCAGGCATAGTGTACACATATAATTTATATTTTATCTGGGCTGCAAGGTGCCAGTATGGTGAGGTGTTTTTGACCGTACACAAGAGATTGTGCAAGCAAATACTGCTAAGGAAATCCGTGTGACATTGCTCCATCAAGGCGACAACATCATGGTAGTTCCCAGGAAGGCAAGCTACTCGTGATAAGAGTTGAGCATTTTAAGAGGGCTATGGAAAATGTTATCTTTAAAAAGTTGCAAACTATGCTGTAGTACGAGGCAATACGAATGATTATGCATACGCCTAAAACTGCGTTAGAAGCTCAACGTCAAATGATTGTGCCTGCTGACATCTCACAATGTTTACCAACTCGTTTCATCTGCTGCTCTTCGTGTTGACACTGGCGCGGTCCTTTGAACGTCACCGACAAAAGCGTAATAAACTTTTTTTTAACAACAATAATAATAAGAACAACACAAACCTGCGGGTATGTTGTCAAGCTTGTTGTCGTTCAGAAGGAGCACCTTCAGGTTTTTCAGGAGCTGCCCACCACCTCCACCACCACCACCAGACACCCCACGTCCCCAGGGAGTCAGTCGCCACCCACCCCGTGAGCCACTCCGCAGCTCCACGACCCCATTGCCGCCGAGGTGGAGCACCTCGAACCCAGCGAGACCGCCGAGGAGGGCGAGGTCCACGCGGGCAACGCCGTTGCGGCTCAGGTCAAGTGTACCCACGGCGGCGGCGTCGATCCCGGCGAGGGAGGAGGAGGTGGAGGAGAGGCCCACGCCGCTGCAGTTCACCGCCAGGACGTCGGCAGCGGCCGGGGATGGTGCGCACGTGCAGTGGAGCGGGCACGCGGGGGGCACGGGCGCCGCGCGCGTTTCCAGCGCGAGGAAGAGGAGGATGAGGACAGCGGCGGCGGCGGCGGGTGGTGGCAGCGGCACGAGATGCATCGCGCTGCGAGTGAAGGGGACTTCTCCTCGTCAGCCCAAGCGGCCGTGCGTGTGCACGGAGAACGTATTTCACGCCGCGCGTAGCCGCGCCGTGCTGACCGGAGGCGCGGATGAAGCACCGTCTGGAAGCGCTTGCGTCGCGCGCTTACAGACGGTGCTTCTGCGGCCGTCTGGAACGCTCTTCCATCCGACATTAGGAAGCCACTGGAGCTATGCACTATTTAGATCATCATCTAGATTGACAAACTGATTTTTTTAGTACTGCTTTTTCGCGTTTGGTTTTATTATCCTTCCCCCGCATCTCCGATTGACACGGTTGGCTACGTACGATACGAAATACTAAGTTTAACATACATACATGACTGTGATGGTGTTGAGTGTTGTCATGGGACGTTAGTGATATCGAGGAGGATGTACCAACAAGACATGGGGATCTACCCAGCACAACTACTTTGATAGTTTAAACATCGAGCACCAGATCATATATTTTCGATGAGGTGCCTAAATTTGAAAAAACTACCGTAATGTCATCATTCCAGCCGCTCGTTACCTATGCTCTGAAACCACTATTTATATATTCGAAGTCCAAATAAATACACATGTCATAAAGCGCCTAGATGCGTAACCACATTTAAGACATTTCTTTAACTATAATTGTATTATCATTGCAACATAGCAATGGCGGAAATTAGTTGTCTACAAAATACACATTCATGTATACAAGCAATACAGTGCATATATATAAGAATCATGCCATGTGTAGTATTAATCTGTCTCGTGCTCAATTAGCTTAACTCGTATCTTACCCTTGTCTGGAATGGAGCATTCTAAAATGGCTCTCCAACTCATGACTTGGCACAGGTGTAACACGGCCATTCCAAGGTGTATATCACCCCCTGGAAAAAGTACCAGCTTTTCCCATTAAGTTGGAACGTTTAGCACGAGCGCATGCAGGAAAACATACAATTACCATTCAGAACGTGGCTTGTAGAAGCAATAAGCACGAGTTTGGAGTTGTTTTTCTTCACTGCAGACTTCTATTTAATTAGCATCATTGTCAACAGTATCTTCCAATAAACGATAACTTAAAGTGTCTGTAAAACTAAAGTTCATTTGATAAAAAAACGCATTTGGAGTGTGTGTGTCTCTTACATTTATTCCGAGCTCGACGGATGCTTTACTCATAAGCAGTGAAGGACACTTAGACTTTGCAAGTGCTTATGTACTGCAAAAAAAGGGGACCTACATCTCTAGGTCAAAGTCTCAGTTCAAAGCTCACGGTGCTGAAGATTTACTACTATTCACGATAGGGCTTTGGAATTTCACTGACGCATGAATGCATTCATTCACGTGGATTATTCATCAACAGCTGAGTGAGACAGTAACAGAGCGAACGGGAACGACAAAAGATCAAGCAGCTATCATCAAAAGTCAGCAGCCCCATGCATTTCGTTACACATCACCTAACTCTCTTAATATGGACGCTGAACCTTTACCATTTGAACCTGTTGTTTTATTGAACACGTGACACAAAAAACGTGATGTTCAAAGTTTAAAAAAATGATAAAAGAGGAGGAAACAGTTGTGAAATAATTACATGTTCAAACTACAATAGAAGTTGTTACTTTGCAGTACTGAAACTTAGAGAAAACAGGTCAATAGTGCTCACTTACGAAACTTATTTGATTAAATTATTTTTTCAAATACCTAAACACATAATGTAAACTTCCACACAAAGCAAGAAAATATTCCGATTATCAAACGCACATCTTCAACGATACAAATTTCCCGTGGACAACATATTTTACATTGTTTGATTAAAACCTCGGACATTTTAATCAACTAAGTATTTATTGAGTGCATAAAAGGCGGGCCATCATCACATTTCAACAAATGTAACCTGACGGGGAAGTAGAATACGTTCCGTAAACTGTGCACAGACACTCACCAGAAAGATTTCGACAGTCAGCCTGTGAAACATTAAGATAGGTTTCAACATTAACGTTTGACGTTGCTTAACTTAAGAGTTGTTTCCAATGGATGCCAAAGGCACTCGAGTTAAACCTTTGGACAACACAGAAAATGGACAGCTGATATGTGGACATTAAGGACATCAATGGGAAAGTAAACACGCGATACAGTTTTGGGCTTTAGTGCTTCAGATGTCCGTGGAAGGCAAAACAAAAATGCTCTCCGAGGCTGGGATTGAATGTTATGTGGTGCCAAAAACATCAGAGGAATGCTAACTTCCCTTCACGAAACATAACATACTCCTTGCATTGTAGAAATAAACCACCTGAAGGATTAGGTTGTTTTTGTTTGTGAAACGATAACAATAACACTACATTACAAATCGCTGTCAGTGAGAACGTGTGGTTTTTCATTGCTGTGCTGGTTCACAGTCATTAACAGGGACATTGAAGATACATTACAATGTTTCAATTTTCTCTTTTATTAGTGCTAATACATGACACCACAAAGCTACGTGTTATTGTTGTTGCCTCAACAACAATAACATGTGTAGCAATCGACGCACGCTGCCATGATCTCATTGCCTTGGCTGAAAAGAGGGCATCGCCTGGTGACATTCCTCACCCTGGTCGACAAATCCCGTCATGGTCTTGCCCCCACCGTCTGTTGCCACTCTTGCGTCGGTCTATGTCGTTTTCTAGTCCTCTACCTTCTCAATCTTTGCCTTCTCTCGCCGTTCCTCCTTCTCCTTAATCCACGCTATCGCCCACCCCCTTCACTAGAACAAACTCCCCCCTCCACATTCAGCAGGTCACATTTGCTCACGAGTTTCCGTTCCGCACTCAAAACTCACGGATTGTTACCCCGAGCTCACCCCACGACCCCTTAATCTCCCCCTCATAACCGCCACCGGTCACTGCGCCCTCTTCATATTCTCATTTCACGGCTATCACTCATTCCCCCATTCATTCATTCATTCAATCCATCCATCATCATTTCCTGTTATAAATTTCGCTTTCACCGAATTCACGCATCTTCATAGATTTGCCTCCTTCGCTTCCTCTCATCTCTATCATCCACCTCATCTCCTCTAGACATTCATATTTACTCTTGACGATTGTGTGTAAAGCGCATTTTGTTTACAGCAACTGCACTAAAAAAGAAACACTGCAAGTGAAAACAGCGTCATACAACGGCAGTCGGAATTCCTCTTTTTATTGTACGCTTGTGATATAAACATACGATTTGAACGCAATTATTTAGTGCCTTCAGACGAGGGTAACAACCAACAGATTGCTCGCACACGTCCCCCATGCAGGTTGAACATGTTTCCACTTAAATAGTCAGCGACGGAGATCCCGACAGGATGCCTGTGCTTTCCACCGCACGTGATACAAGGCATTGTGAATACATCGTGTAACGGTAAAATATAAATCTTAAGGCAGCAAAAGAAAAAAACCACAGAACTCTGGCATGTTACAGTGTGTTTTCAATCATGTTTCCAGTTTAATAAGCCATTATTTTTTAAAACGTCGTAAGTTTTAATATTGAAGTACAGTTTTTTTTAATCTCTGAAATGCACACACAACAGTCGATATCTGCATAGAGTAGACCATGGGTCTTTATCGAGAAGGCGTGTTGTTTACTGATTGTACTCGACTAGCGGGGTGATGAACTTGATCTGGAACTCAACGCTTATCTGCACTGAAACTAAAAAGGGGAATATTTGTGACCTGGCAACGCTCTTTATATTTTTAGTTGCCTCAAGTCACGCATTTCAGCAGTGGCTACTGAGGTGTGTTAATGTGGCGCACCAAAAGGGTATTTCAAAGTCCAATTCGCTCCTCAAAAAAGAGGTTCTCCACGCCCGTGCTTTTACAAGCGAGTCACCTGGCTTTCTCAGCAGCCGTTCCGACCTTCAAATGGAGGAAAGGTTCGTGTTGACTTGTGTCAATCTTGCGATGTGCAATTAATTTGCCTTTGAATAAAGACTGAACATAGTCTGGTGAACGTGGGAGGGCACAAGGCATGACGTTTGGGAAACCTGAGTGTAAACAATTCATAGATTAACGACACTTGCATGCAACTGGGTTTGTGTTTCCTCCACAAAGACCCATAGTGTCCCTTAAGCAATACACCATAAATACCAAACAAGACGTCAATTAAAAAGCATACACACATATATATACACACAAACACACGCTGTTTATAACTTAAGGCAGACATGCAATACTGAGTAAAAGAACGTGCAAATTAAATTAAATGTCTCATCTGTGAAATCTGGCACAAGTCGTTACAAAAACCTTCAGGACGTGTTTTGAAAATACCTCCACTGTGCGGAGAATTTCCCTGCCACCGGTGCAGCCAGGAATTCACACAGAAAATAATACCTGGCCTCAAACCCATCGAGTAAAGAATTGAAATACTTCAGGACGAACGCTGTGCTTGGTGTTGCGTGGTGGTTATACTTGGTGTGTTTACAGAGATCCTCGCTAACACTCAAGCATATAACCAATCCTTTCTTCAAATAACTGTTCTATTTTCGAATCCTAAAATATATAGAACGTTAGCTCTATCTTCACAACATGAATGGCATATTTTTTTTTACTGAAACACTGTCGTACATTTAGTGTTCAAGAGCGTATTCTTCTCAAAGTACCATCAGCCACTTCAATATGTTCTGACATGGCACCATCGCCCTCTACAGGTCATTTTAAATACTATAAAGTCCACTTAATAGTGTAAAAGGTGAAACTTTATAGAATAGTGTAAAAGATCATACTTTATAGGCAGCTGACTATTCCACAGAGTTGCACAGAAATACTTAAAACATACATATTAGTGATGTACATTTCACACGTGGCCTTCTGTACAAAAGGATTTGTAACATCGGAGATTCAGTGGCATCTGTTTGACGGCAGTACACAAAACTAGGACCAGTCGGCAACAACTGTAGTGTTTAGAACGGCGGTACTGACTGCTATACATAAGCTGATTTTGTATAAATGTGCATTCATTGATATTACAATTAAATGTGCAAAAATAATACTTTCAATACTAGGAGGTAATTTTCATTAAACTGTCCCCATCAACTAGGCATATAAAGAAATGTTAGGCGAGTCATGGCCTCACGATTTCCGCAACGCACACAAAAGTCAGATAAAAATTAATGTAAATCCAATGTAGTAAAATGATGATGTAAAGGAGCGGTCGAGTGGTGTTGCAGTGGTTCGTGCATTGCACTATGAACCCAGCGACCAAAATTGGAATCCTGGACCATTGCAAATATTTCTTGGTGAGCAATATTTGAACCGGTCCTGGGCCACCCTTTGACAAACCCAAACTATGGTCAAACAATTCCCACGACCCACATGGCTTGGGGAGGCATTAATCCAACAGCATACTGACGATGGGTTGCAAATTATTGCTTATGTGAAGGATGTGATTTCATGGTTAAGATTTTAAAAATCCACCCTATAGTACCTCCTTTTGGGGATCAATAATTATTAAAATATGAAAAAACTTGCATGAATTGTAATCACTTCAGAAGTTTGCTTTTAAGTACTATGATCCAACATATGACCAGATTTCCATTACAGGTGGCTATGAATATTACCTTTGGCAACCATAAACACTAACTAATCCTCACCAGGACATAAACTCACTTGAAACAGTGACAATCCATGAGGCTGGATGTACTTGGAAAGAGCCACATATAGAGACACGGGCCAAATAAGAGGCATGGACATCTTGGGACAACCAAATAAAATGGACTATCCATTATTAAAACAATAACAATCGTGCACAAAAGTTTTCAAATACATTTGAGCAGTAAAAAAGTTGGTGCAGCCCTGCAATTTCTGGCTCTCGCCACTACTGGCGCAAGGGTCTCCACTAGAATGAGAACTACACCACCCCTCAAGAGGGCATCTTTGCCGACTCTGCCACACTGGCCACCAGAATGGACCTGCTGATCCAAGTGGACAGAGGCGGGGACATTGAATAAAACTGGGTCATTGTTTCAACTGACTTGCTGGGAGACCCAAAATTGGATCAGCAATCTCTGGATTCCAAGTCCAGT
The DNA here is from genome assembly GCF_015708825.2 of Lethenteron reissneri. NCBI lineage: Eukaryota > Metazoa > Chordata > Hyperoartia > Petromyzontiformes > Petromyzontidae > Lethenteron > Lethenteron reissneri. The sequence continues at coordinate 13,103,276 of NC_083810.1, forward strand.
GTGCTCACCATTACATCATGCGTATGGTGATGGGCCACATGGCATGAGTTCTTGTCTCAGTCCAGTTAATCCATGTATGGCCATAGATGTCTATACATATATATATCTCACGTAATGGCCCTTATTAAGAGATCCATCCCTTGTGGGTACAAGCCGAGTCTCTGAAAGGAGGCGTACGCAAGTACACACAGACGCACGTACGCACGCACGCACGCCGGTACTGTTGCAGAGCAAACGCTTTAGCGCGCGAGCCCGCAGGGGGTGTTGGTCACGAGGCAGCCGGTGTTCTCCGAGGTGACGCGCACTCGGAAGAGCAGCCCGTCGGCGCACACGCACAGCTTGTAGCGCTCGGCCTCCGCACCGCGCAGCAGCGCGCCCACGTCGGAACTGGTGCGCGGCAAACGCGCGGGGTTCAGGGTCACGCCGCCATCCAGCACGAGCGATTCCGTCTGCCGGGCCAAAGCGCGGGTGGGTCGGGACGAAGGTTGGAGCCAGCGAGACGGGAGGCCATGGCACGGGAGAGAGGAAGGGGCAGATGTAGCAATGAGGGCAGATAAAAGCAAGCAGTAATATTTCAGTCAAGAGAGTCGGGACAACAGCTGGAAATACAGGCAATCAGTGGAGGGTCAAAAAGCGACGAAGATGATGACCCTTAAATCTCCTCAATGAGTGTCACGACTCGTTTTTAGGAGGGCCATGCCAAGTGTTCATAGTGGCGGGTCAATGTATAATCCCAACAGACTCATTTACCGGTAATTTTAAAAAATGCAGATCTTAACGCCAGCAATGGCCTTCCACTGTCAAGCAGACGGCGTGTATTTTTTGCGGTTAATACACACCTCAGTTATAATCAGGGAACCCCCACTGGATTAAAACTGTGAAACTCTCCAAAAAGTAACATCTGCTACCGCCGGGTCTTGTTAACCACCCACAACGCTCTGCACAAATCCAATATAGAATTAATTCCACATTAACGTCTCTAAATATAATACTGTTCCCTATCCAAACAAAGCGTCAAAGACAATATTTCACTGCAGCACATATACGTTTAGACAGCTATTGCAGGCAGCCAAAAACTATTTTGGGAAATTCCTCACTTATGTGTGTTTGGGGTGTAAAAAAGCAACACTGGTCTCACCGGCTGCAGATGAATGTCTCCCTTCACGTGGATCGCCAAACGCACGCCATTAATGTAAACACCTTCATTGCCACGGACTATTGCCTGCTGCGACTTCAGCACCAGGTCCGAAGTGTGGTTGCTTGTCACCTGGATGTGGCAGTGTTCACAGCATGTTGTATTTTTTTAAAACATCTGTATTTCATTTTGAAGATGTTTTATTGATTTAAAAAGGCAATTCATCTCAAAAAATGTTTTTTTATTAAAATGTTTAAAAAAAATTGGGTTATTGTCCAATGGAACACCCAAAAATGTGTGATTGTGTAAAATGTAGTTAAAATGTGTGTTTTAATAATATATTGGGATAATCGTAACATAACCAGGCATGAAGCAAAGCATTACTATAATTTAATTTTACAGGTACCATACGTGCATAAAATCACGTTTGAGAATGCATTCTCTTCAATCCGTATACTTTTCTCCATCACTGGTTCCCATTAACCCCGAGACATGGGAGTCTAACTGAAACACAATGGGGGAAAATTTCCTGTTTAATAACTTTCAACCGTGAATCATGACAATTTAGCAAATTGCAAAGGGAGTAATTTAGATGCCTCCAAATAAAAAAAATACTTACATCCCTTTGTCAATCCACTGCTAGATGAATGCCTCCCCATGCCGTGTTATCAATATCTCAATCGATTGAAGAATTTTCTGTATTTACGATTACCATGGGAATCAAATCCTGACACATTTTCACTAATACATTTCTCAGCCAATAATGATGATGACAATGATGCGATATGCAACTCAGCCAACATACCCGCTCAGTGGAGGCACGTTGCACGTGCAGAATCTTGACGCCCTTGGGCAGGTGGAACTCGTGCTTGTTGTAGTCCGTGCTGAAGTAAGTCTTCTTGGTGCGTGGATCGGTCACCTCCAGGCCCAACTTGCTGACAACCGATGTCTTGTCTGCGTCCACCGTCACGCTGCTTTGCTTTCTCTGCATGATAACCTGCAAGTGCAAACGTGTAGTTTCGTGCTTAATTACCTTTCAGAAGTTTAACGGTTACCTGCAGACCAAGATGATGTCCTTGTTTTAGCTGTGAAAGTTGGAGTAACGCTGGGTAGCTTATTTATATCTACCAGTGCACTAAGAGCAGGATTAGAGGATTGTCTCTGAGGTGCTGTAGAAGTGAAATAAATAAGTAAACTATCAGTGCTATTTTACAGTGAATAAAAAATTCATACATTGCCAATATTGAGCAATGGCTTACAAAACAAGAGCAGTGAATTGTTATATCTGTGAACGACTGGATTATAATTTAAATATTTAACAGGATTGTCAATGTGATCACCGAGTAAAGATACGCACATTTCTAAATCCTTGATAAGTAAAATTCAATTTAAAGGAGTCTCTTTCTGGAAAAGTAAAAGGACATCAGCAATTTAAAACTAGAATTCAGCACTTAATATCCAGTACTTAGATAGTTGTTACCAGTGGTTTATACATGCAATATACACTCATGTTTACAAGTAAATTCACTCCTAATACACAATTAGTGAGAGAGAAAAACCCAGAATGGTAGATAGATTTACAACGTCCACAATGCAAACCACAACTCTCACCGGCTTGGTGTTGCCAGTGATGACCAGGTCTTCGTTACTGCGGCCACCAACAGCGCTATTGTAGGGGCACACGATGCCCATGTCTGACACCTGCTTGAAGCGCAGCAGGCCAGTATTGTGAAACTCCATGCTGTCACAGCCCTCAGGGCCCAGCCGAATCACGTTCCAGATGATCAGCGTCGTCTACAACATAATGCCCAGGTGAGGCACGTAGGAAAAACTCGTGTTATCTACAGTGGTAGGTATGCATAAATGTAGCTGCTATCAATATAAAGTAAGCTCACAATTCAAACATTACATCATATATGTTAAAAACTTGATGAGAATGGAATGTGTTGTATGTTATGGGTTCACATGACTTCTCTGACCACTGGAGCATGCTACAGGAACTCCTCTACTTACGAACTTTCTGATATCAAGAAACCTGTGCGTATTTCATGTAGATGCTACGTGAAGAACGAGTGACAACTACATCTACAGCACATGAACAACCAGTGGCATCTACATCTGCAGAACATGAAGAACCAGTGGCATCTACATCTACAGGAGATTTTACAACTTTTAAAGCCATTCCCCGTGTTTAGGGTACATGCTAATTCCCTTTGTTTCCTCTCTACTCTCTTGTAAAAACTTAACAAGAGATGCCTGTCCATTTGTTCTCTTCTTCCCTTCATGAATCAACTTGTAACAGGCAATAGCATCGTGAACAGCTGCAACTGGGCATACGGACAGGTTTGTTCGTATCCCTGAAAGTTCATAAGTCAAATTTTCGCAAGTAGACGAGTCCCTGGATCTTTCATTCGTGAACCAAATCGAACGGCGGGCCATAGCTTGGCCGGCCACTCCAAGGGCCTTCGTGGGACAGAAATGTCGAAAAAGAAAGAAAAAAAACCCTGATTTTTTGCACAACGGCGCTCAGTGGTGCAGAACTTACGATGAGGTTTGCGATGGCCAGCAGGAAGAGGAGCACGACCAGGCAGATGGCGAGCGAGCGCTTGCGGCCTCGGAGGCCCGTGCGGTGCAGCCTGCCCTCGTCCACGGGCACGTAGCCTGCGCGGAAGTTGCTGTTGTGCTCCTTGTTCACCTTGCGTCGCTCCACCGCCTTTTCCCGCATCGACAGCCTCCCTCCGCTCCCATCATTCTGAAACAAGAGTAGAGTAATAGCAGAGTTCACCTCAATACAAAAAAAACATGTGGAAGAGAATGTACTGTATGTTAGGGGTTTCATGAATAATGTGACGTTTCACTTATTAAAATCAGATTGTGCATGTACGAATCACTTATTTTAGAGTCATATGTTGTGATAAGTTCATGTAACCTATGCTGTAATGAGAGAAGCTAAATCAACCTAAAATAGTGAAATAATTAGGGATTTGAATCGTGACAATTCATCAGATCACAATGGGTTATTTGCTTATAAACAATTAATCTTAAACCATATTACAACTGGAGGTTATACGGTATTTTACAAATAGAATACCTGGATTGTAGAAACATTTTTTTTACGTTTTAAGTTGCGAACCATAATTTTAACTCGTGACCTCACACGTAGGAGTGCCGTTATAACTAAAAGGGAAATGTTACAAACCAGTACCGTATACGTTTATGATGTAAATATAACTCAGTGCAATAACAATGTATGCTTATTCTGTAAAGCCTGGTTTTAAATACACTTTTCAGCGAGGAGCTGCTTGTTGCGATCTTGCTAACCTCTTATTCCACGTGGTCCTTTCCCCACGATGATATCGGATCAGATATTTCAACTTTGTAGGGTATCAGAATGAGAAAAAAACCCAAACATGGCCCAACCAAAAAACTTTTCGAAAATCACCAAAATAAAGCCATAAAAGCAATGAAACAGTGACTGTCGAGGGGATGGGAGACCCCCGGAGTAGCAGGGTAGACAATGTGATCACAGCCGCGGGGAGAGAGACACCGCAAACCCCAAACATACAGCAGCAGCAGTAGCGTGTGTGGTGGGGATCCAACCCACAAACTCCTTGCACACCAGGCGAGGTAGTTAACATCTCACCACCACCACGACCTACTTGCTGCACTGCCCCCCCCCCACCCCCCACATCTGAATTAAACACAACACACAGAGGGGCGACGGCGTTACAAGACGGGCGGACTGTGAGCCGGGGCTATTTGTAGAGGGGCAGTGGCTCGCTCTGCCCCATTAATAGCCTCGGAGCAAGTGGCCACCGCCACCACCACCGAGTGCCTTTTAAGGCGGGCGGCAAGAGAGAGGCAGCCGTCTGCAGTGGCGACACGGAGCCCCCCGGCTGGAAAGCGGCACGCTTTTTTCGTATTTTAGTTAAGTCGAGATGTGATGATGAGAATCAGGGAGAGAGAGACAAGGAGAGAGCGACAGGGAGAGAGACGCGAGGGGGAGGAAGAGACGGAGAGAAATTCGCGCGGACGCTGACAACACCACTCACTTGACCGGACGCCATGTTGAACGTGAAGCATTCTGGGTCCGAGCGCCGGTGCCAGATGAGAGGTTTTAGCCTCCAGTTTAACCCCCTCTTAGTCCAACAACACGTGTCCAGTTTAACCCCTCTTAGAGGCCGTCCATAAATGACGTCACGCACCTGGGGAGGGGGGGGGGTCAGATTTTTGTGACGATATGTGACGAGGGGGTGGGGTTGAGAAATGTGACGTCACATCAAAATGCGCAAATTAAAAAATATATAGAATTGTTATAACACTCCTCCTACAACATCAGAGTGCAGCGCCACATTAAATACGCACTACAATGACAATAGTTTTAGTTTAAAGCGTTTGAAGCATGTTTTATTTTCAAAATGGAAATATGGTCATATTTGAGGGGGGGTCTGACTTTTTGTGACGCCGTGTGACGAGGGGGGGGGGGGGGGTAAAAAATCGTCCAAAATGGCGTGACGTCATTTATGGACGGCCCCTTAGCCCTGCAGCATGTGTCCAGTTTACATACCTGTCACCCCATACGGTTTACCCGTATTCTTGTACATGGAAATTGAGTTCAGGTCCAAACGGCTTACAGCCATTTCAGCCGTTTCAATACGGGCAACAAAAGTGGTCTGTTTGTGTTTCTCCTTTGTGATGGGACTTTGTAGGAGGAACGTTGAGATTTATGAGGGGCACGGGGTGACCAATAAGGTCTGAGTTGGTCTGTAATAAAGCAGGCACTGATAATGGGTTGGCAGGTTTGCTTTTCGTCTCATTGTATTTCCATGTATGCCTCTCTCATTGCTTATTTGCGCACTTTTCAGCTTGCGTTAGATGTTCTTCGTTAATTTCCATGTTTCGGAACTACGAGTCATAGCGGGTAGCAGATATCCTGCGTGTACACATTATGAAGGGGTTAAAAATCGGTGTGGTGCCGTTCATGATCAAGTTCAATTTTCTAACAGCATTCCGACCCCCTATTGTCCGCCTTCATTGAATCATTCAAATCCCATGTCCTCTTTCAACAGCTGTCCTAGCTACCCAGTAAACATGGAACGTCGGGCTCACCGTTGGTCCAACAGTTGCAACCACATGCTCACGTTGGCCCCAAACGTTGCATGTTCATGGGATATATACAGTGATGTGTTTTCCAGTCGACTTTCAAGAGCTATCTTGAGTTGTTTAGGGAGCTGGTTATACCTCGCCCCGTTGTTTTATTCTTATTTATCCGGAGGCGATCTTTGCAAACCGATATTCAATTGTGATTATAATGCCAAAAACACTATTTTGACAACCATAATTTGATGATCCTCATCATCATGCCCCAGTGACCTGACATAAACATAAATGTATAAAAGGTTTTGGAAGAGCAATCGTCAAACTTCAAGAGTATCCTTGCCCGCATCAGTATTGTGGCAATAAGCATGTACATTCACAACCCTAGGCCAGTGGTGGAAATTCCACATTCATTTTGCGTTGTGCCAGTTTTCAATGGGATAACCCCTGTTGACCTCTCATTCGACAACAAAGGGATGAAAGGCTGGCCCATGACCTAGAATTTAGAAATGTAGAGGTTGAGTAAAAAAAAAAATCAAGATTTTTTAAAAAATAAACTCCAGTTTTTAATGCATAAATCAAGGTGTTTCACTCATCTGAACATTATATTTGATTCAGCGCCAATAGTTTGATAAACAAGTTGACTGCAATGTATCTATAGTATGTCAAGTAAATTTAACAATGCTAGGTTTAAAAAAAAAGTTTAAACGCATTTAATTATTATGTTTTTTAAACCGATTGACTATCCCAGCATATCACAGATGCACTATTTTTGGAAGTAACTGCTGTGCATCTTGCATTTAAATAGGGCTTGGTTTAAAGTATATTGCACCGTTTCAAGACACATTCCTTCCAAAGAAGACCCCCCACCAATGAAAGAACCGCTCATCGCCATTGTGCGACTCAATGGCAGGCAAGCGTCATTGTCCACCACTCCTGCCATGGCCAAATGCAAATTTACAATTTATGACCGAGGTCTCCAAAGACTCCTCTGTCTGGATCAGGATGGCCCCCTTAAGAGCCTGGTCAGAACTTCAGTAAAGGGGATTTGGTGATTTACACGTTATTTTACAAGTGCGAGGTGAGAGCGCAATCAGTGGTGGAACTCATCCATTGGGAGCCCTAAGCAGAAATTGTGTTTTCTGGGCCCTCTTTCAATTTATAAAGCCCAAGTGAGATGGCGAGATAGAGACAAGATTTATAGCTGGTGTCAGAGAGATAAAAGGATATTGCAACTGTTAATGTCATGAGAACGCGCCCTAGCAATTTAATTTAGTCACTGTGCATAATTTCCCATGAGGGTGGTATGTACTTTTAATATTAACACGTATGTAATCTCTGTAATAATATCACCATCACAACTAGAAAAACAAGATAAAGGTGCAGCCCTGCAATTTCTTATTCACCCCACTGATAGTGGAAGGCTCTCCACTATAGGGAGCTCTAGAAAGCCCCTTCTAGCAGATGCCCTCCAAGAGTATGATCACATGAACACTGTGAGAATACCCAATTAATTAAATCACTTAGCACCAGTGTGGAAATCAAAGGCACATATGCCGTGGTTACGGGAGCACTTGTATTTATAACCGCGTTGCGTACACACGGTTGCGCGTGTGCAAGAGTCTGACCGGACATGCAATGGAATTCCCAACAACCATCAAGTCTCAACAAAGTCCTCTCAAATAGAAATCTGCGGAAGCTCCCCCCGGGGGTGGCTATTGTAAGCGCACGACCCCATTGATTTGTTTGCCGTCACCCACCGGTGTGCGCATGCGTAGCGTCGTACATCACCATGACACGCTCGCACGTGGATTATGACATCCAACACACACGCAAACAAAAGCACACGCTTGCACACACATTATCGCACAAAGACAAAGATCCCCCATATAGCCTTAACAGACTGTAGGGGCAAGTGCTGTTAGCGAGCACCTATGAAGTGGCAATGTTTACACACAGCACCAGGTACTCATTTGAGGCTGAGTCGACCTAGGGGAGGCCCAGGACCGGTTCAGATAATTGTCACCGGTGTTGGCCGTCAGTAGGAATCGAACCCATGTCGCCGGGTTCATAGAGCAGCACGCGAACAGCTACACTACCGCTCCCCACTATCGCACGCACACTTACACACACACACGGAGGGCAACACACATACTTAACATAAAGCGCACGCAATACACACAATCTGTTTTAAATCATGTACACACACGTGCACGCACGCTCATAGCGAGCCTCTGTGTTGGCCCCGTTTAGCCTTGGGGCAAGTGCTCTTAGCAAGCACTTACTTAGACACACTCGCACGTGCACACAACGTTACATACACAAACCAGCACATAGACACAGTTTATATACCCTAAGACACAAATACCAACACGCATGTAGCATGCGATTTGATGGGAGAGTTTCCGCAACTGATTTTTTTTTTACTCCCTGAAATGTGCTTTCAGTCCTCATCCCCGGTTGGGGGATAACATTTATCCCCGCCTGGATAACAACATTTGAATTGCCAATGGCTGGGTTGAACCTGGTTAGTACGGTACTTGGGAAACTGCTTTGGGGACACCAGGCGCTGTGGGGTTCGTGTTGGCTGCGATGTAGCCAGGAGATGAAAGCAAAGCAGCGGTGGATTATCAAATCTTAGCGATGGCAAATGTTTCGTGTCACCCCCTCTTATGGGTGGTGGGTTTTACTCCAGGTTCTCCGGTTTCCTGCCACAAGAAGCCAAACACTCATTGATGGAATTTGGCCAAACGTCAGTGTAGTAGGGCCCTCCAGAAACAAAACAAACTTGAAACTCAGTGAAGCTTCCCAAGATAAACTGCATTGCAGTATTTTATTTCAACGTGCCGATAACACGTCAAACGCAACAAAAGATGTCACGTGTTCAACTGCGATATTTTCAGTTAATTTGCCAATCTGTTAATTGGTACAGGCCTCCACACATGATGTTGGCCTTGGGGGTTTGTTTGACCATACTTCACCACGCTGGTTAGCGTGAGTCGGTGAGAGCGTATATTATAATTATCCCCACCACTGGAAATGAGAAAAATCACTCCTTTCACACATGTACATATAAACACACACACACGAAGTACACGTTCACAGAGACACAACATTTATTTGATTTCCAAATCAGTTTTTTTTCTATTTACTGCTGTTCATTGGACCAAAAATATTGTATTTATTCAATCTATAATACGAACTGAAAAATAAAGAAATATATACTCGGAAACAATAATGAGTATGCTTCCCTACAGCAGAAAAGCAGTGCTAATTGAATAAACAGACATTGCCTTAACTTACCATTACATCGCCTAAGTACAATAACGTCTACGTTGGAAACCAAGCAATTGTGACACCCTAGCACCCCAAACACCTCCACAGCGCCTCCAAAACACCCAACCACGTGCGCGAATCACCAACCCGCACGGGGGCAACGCCACGCGGCTCCTTCACAGGTGGAGGAGGGGGGGGGTTAGGGACCCGCGACTTTTCACAACGGGGGGGGGAGAGTCGAGCGGCTGGGGTGGGGTGGGTGGATTGGGGGGTCCGTCCCGTCCCGAGGGCGGGGTGGGCCGTGTGGGGGCCAAGGCAGGACGCTCCGGCCACCCACCCACCCCTCTCTCAGGCCACCCCCTCCCCCACCTTGGGTTGGGAAGAGCTGAAAAGCCGGAGGAGAGGGCGATCCCCGTCACAGTCGCGGACAGCACCACGAGCACGCGAGCCATGGCAGAGTCACTGCGACGTCTCGCCAACAGCGGCGCGTACGGAGCCCTGCAGGAGAGGCTGGACTCCTGGCAAGACGACTACCACGTGAGATCTTCAGAGTCTTGACTTGGTGTCCTCTATACACACACACGCGCACACGCGCGCGTATATATACTGCATGCACGGCGAGCGAGAGCGATGTGTTATAACTGTCGTGCTGTGTGTGTGATGGATTCATCTTCTTGGTTCTTTCGGTAAAGTCACGTAGAAGGGAAGTAATAAAATAATAAAAATAAAACATAACAAAATATTGTATTATTATATTATTTTAATATATAATATTATTATATTATTTTATTATATATTATTTTATCTTGTTATGTTTTATTTTTATTATTTTATTACTTCCCTTCTACGTGACTTTACCGAAAGAACAAAGAAGATGAATCCCTGCAGTCACGAAAGCTTTAATTCGAAAATTATGTGATGGATGAGAAGTCCCTCTCAGCTCATGACTTCTATGGGTCCATATTTTAGAGACTATACCTCCATAGCAGTTATGAGTACGACGATTTTTTACATACTCAATATCAGCCAATGTATGCAGTGATTGATTGTATAAAGAATATATATATGCCTTTTATATGGCAAAAGTCGAGTCGAAATTTCTTGCAAATGAGATTATCCTGGTCTCTCTCCTGCTAAACTAAATAAACGCGACTTGATATACTTACAGCTGTTGTAGTGACAGCTGTAAGTGCATTGTGATGTTGCGTATGTCTCCACTGCACAATGGTATTTTGTTTGCCTTCAAATATAAAGTATGTGTATAAATATAAAGTCTGTGTATAAATATAAAGTGTGCATATAAATACACGTTGACGTTTCGGACAGTGGCCCTGATCATTGGTGAAGATCCACAGTATAGTTTTTCCGAGGTTGTACTTTATGTGTACGTATCGTGGTGTTTTGCGTGTATGGATAAGAGATGTGTAATTATATTCGATGTTCAGAGTGCAGACTTCACTGTCTGTGAGCTCGCAAATAGCCTATTAACATCATTCAATGATTTTTACAGCCCGAAGTAAATTCTAATAGGACCGTGTAAAACCTGTTTGCGACAAACTCTTTGCAGGGATATATTAAGTATTGTTTCTTTGCACTCTGAATCCATAAAACACAACAACTCGAGCCTGGCATTACGGTTTTTTTTTACATATACAGTTGTTCAATTGATTAAGTCGGAAATGCATTCATATGTAGGAAACATATACCATTCTGAAGTAGTGACAAGGGTTGATTATACATCATGACTCTTTTACTGAAACATTATCGCGTGAAAATGTCATAGAAAATTCTCCATCACGATTTCGCTCCAATGTATTTTTTTTAATAACTCCAGTTCATTGTACCCCCTTCTAATAATTTCCTAAAATGTTATGGCTACATCTCATTAAACTACACACGTTATATTTTGATTTAAAGCTTTCGTGACTGCAGAGATTCATATTCTTGGTTCTTTCGGTAAAGTCACGTAGAAGGGAAATAGTAAAATAATAAAAAAAATTATTGCTGTGGATTTCACACCTGATGATGATTGCTTGTGTTGCAGTCGAAACATCGTGAGAATTTTTATTGTTTATATTTTTATTCTTTTATTACACACGATATCTCAAATGAGCCCAGACCTACGTTTAAAAAGCAATGTGCATTGGGGATTGATTAATGTATTTCCCCCTCGTTAGAAATTCCACATACAAGTAGAACTATCCAATACATTCCAAACAGGATACACTTTAGCAACATCTTTAAACCATTGACGAAGCTCTCTAGAGTATAGATTTAAAATGTACAATTGTAATCGAAATCACAGCGATTGATCTCGATGGACAAGTAGGGTTGGTGGCGAACTTGCTTGTCGACAGTGCGACAAACTCAAGTTGGTTTCCCAGGAGGGAGACAAACGTGGCTGGGATTCCACAAAGTTTGGTCCGTGAGCCCGTGGCAACAGCACCAAGAAGTGATTATATAAATGCAGCGATGCATTGCTTTTTTATATATAAAGGCCACCTTTATTTACACTTTAAAGGATGTGGCCGCCTGTTGCCACGGCAAGTCACTACGGACGCTAGTTGCCCAGAGTTACTGGCAGAAGAGAATAAAAACATTCCGCAACAGCACGGGGCGCTGGTGCGGACACGCGGGGTCGACTGCCTTCCCCTCCTAGCCAGCCAGCCAGCCCGTGCGTGTATGTGTGAGTGTGTATGTGTGTATGTATGTGTGAGTGTGTATGTGTGTATGTATGTGCGTGTGTTTATGTGTATGTGTGTGTATGTGTGTGTATGTGTGCGTGTATGTGTGTGTGTGTATGTGTGCGTGCGTGTATGTGTGTATGTATATGTATGTGTGTGTATGTGTGCGTGCGTGTATGTGTGTATGTATATGTGTGTATGTGTGCGTGTGTGTATGTGTGCGTGTATGCGTGTATGTGTGCGTGTGCGTGTGTATGTGTGTATGTGTGCGTGTGTGTGTACGTGTGCGTGTGTGTGTACGTGTGCGTGTGTGTGCGTGTGTATGTGTGTGTATGTGCGTGTGTGCGTGCATGTGTGTATGTGCGCGTGTGTATGTGTGCGTGTGTGCGTGTGTATGTGCGTGTGTGTGTGCGCGTGTGTGTGCGCGCGCGTGTGTATGCGTGTGATGTGCAGAGTGCGTGTGTGCAGAGTGCGTGTGTGCAGAGTGCAGGCGTGTCCCAACAAGCGGGAACGCTGCACTCTCGACCCCAGCCAGTCCTGATAGATGATGTTGTACACACAGCGCCACAAACCCACCCCCCCCCCCTTAGCCAGCCACCAAACCAACACACTCACCCATCATCGACCCACCCACCAACCAAGCAATATGCCGTCAAGCTACAAACTAACAACATCCATCAACCCACCCACCCACCAAACACAGTGCCTCCAACCCACCATCGGCCAGCCACCAAACCACTCACCCATCATCAACCCACCCACCTCCCAACCAAGCAATATCCCACCAAACGACAAACCAAGGCTCTTTGGTTATTTCGGTAAAGTCACGTAGGTAGAAAAATAATAGAGTGGTGATCTATTATTCGTCTACCTACGTGACTTTACCGAAAGAACCAAAGAGTATGGATTCCTGCAGTCACGAAAGCTTCAAATCAATATACAAACCAAGAGATCCATCAACCCGCTCTCCCACCCACTAAACGTACACACCTAGCCATCCACTAACCAGCACACACCACCACCTCTCAGGCAAAAAAACCAACAACGCACCACCAGCAACAACAACCGACCTACTCACCTACAGTAATCGCAGCAATCCACCACCAACCCATCCACCGCCAAACATAACCTAGCCACCTACACATCACCAACCCACCTTCACTGCCCACCAACCACAAAAACACCAAACGGCAAGCTGTCCAGCACCAACTAGACCCAAACCATCCACTCATCGCCAAGCCGCGACAAAAATAAGTAAATAAATAACCTGGCGTTTCCACTTCATGGGCACGTTGCTAATTGCAAATTTAAGTTCGAAGGTCGTTGCCAGTTTGCGGAGTGTTTTTAAAGTGGCGGCTGACGACGATCCTCGCTCCCTCCCTTTCCACCGTGGCGCCGAGGCACGGGGATGCCGCATGCCTGGAGCTGTGAAAGGAACCGAGCAGAATATGACAAATTTACGTTATCAGGCAGTGTTAATGAGAGACGTGGTGTGTGTTTGGTTACATTTACTGCATATATGGCAAATACGCACACAGGGTTCATCTTCTTGGTTCTTTCACGAAAGCTTTAAATCGAAATATAGCACACAGGGTTGTCTAAATGCAAAACACATTTCACTGACTTACAGCTTGGACTGGAGCACCAGTTAACTTGGGTATGTGCTTGCTAAGTCCTTCCGGGCATTCAGCCAGTTTTTACTCCACGCGACTTCAATTCGCCAACGGCCAATTGTAACAAAAAGGTTTAAAACAAGCCGTGCTCAACTCCAGATCTGGCACGCCGAGCAAATGCCTGGTTGCCTAGCGGCCCCGTCAAACCCTTGCTGACTTACACCTCGGAATAAAACCAGAGCAAGCGTTGTGTGCGTCTTGGTGCCGAGCAGCGAGCGGCAGTCACCAGAGGTCGCAAACGGGTTTTGATTCCTTACCCGTACCCGGCCGCACCAGGGTCGCAAACAGGTACCCGTACCCGGCCGTACCCGTACCCTACCCGTACCCGGCCGGATACGGGTAGGGTACGGGTATCGGGTACCTGATTGCAACCTCTGAGATGAAGCCATGTTGCAGGCACGGGTGGATTGATTCTAGGAACTTGAATTGTGAGAAGAGACAAGACGTTGGGAAATGAGTGAAAAACAGATACTCACCAGTGACTCACGGCCTACCCGTACCCGGCCGCACCAGGGTCGCAAACGGGTACCCGTACCCGGTAGCCGGGTATCGGGTAGGGTACGGGTATCGGGTACCCGGTTGCGACCTCTGGCAGTCACGCAGCAGGATGACCTGGGGTGCCGTGCCCAATGATGTGACCCGGCGTGCCCGATGCGCTGTGTGTGTGCGCTGTGCGTGCAGCTGAACACCTGCAACGAGAACCTGAGCCGCTGCTGTGAGCTCATCGAGATGACTTCGAAGGTGCAAAACCAGCTGTTTAACATCATGAGCAGCACGGCCAACAGGGGTACGTTACTCAAGAGTCAACGAGCACGCAGCCACCGCCCACTGCCATCGCGAGCACCCACCTCGGCATATATAAATTAAGATATCCCGGCCATAATTCACTTATTGATTCAAACAATGGATTTTTTAAAATTACACTTTGCTCAATGTTTCTTTATTCAATCGACGGTGTAAGTTGAGATTTGGTGACACTAGTAAGATGAACTGTGGTGAGAGGAACAGGCATGGCCAAGTCGTCAGCGCATGCACCATTGTCGTCTGTACATCGGCAGAACCTATCAACGGTTAGCCAGCCACACACACTGTGTACATAGTGCACACATGTACACTGCCAGCAGACAAGTCGCAGAGCATGTTGGATCCCAGCTTGTGGTGGTCCCACCTCCATGCAGAACAGTGTGGCGACAACACTGAGCCTCTCTCTCCGAGGCCAACCACTTCATACTTGACTATTAGAATTCAAGAAGGGGGGAGAGGGCATGGTTTAGATTTCAGCGTGGGGTATAATCCCTCCCCCCCTCCTCCAATGCTACAGAGCTGCCAAGACGTCAACACGGAATATTCGTGACCGTGCTGCGTGGATCTCTCCCCTAGGTGGGCCTACAGCTGGCGCGGAAACCATCAAGTCCCGCTTCCTGCCGTGGCTGAGCAGCAGCTTCACCGTCTCCCCGTGTGTGTCGCCCGACACCAGCCTCACCCTCATCCGGGTAACGGGCCCTGTCAGCTGTCGACACCACACAGCCGTGAACACAGCTGGGGGTGATTGTGAATGAGCTAAAGAATGAATGGCAGGGGAGGGTAAATATGGTGCAACCTCCCTGTCATATGTTTACTAAGCGTGGCGTTGTGGGCCACGTAGTTGACTTCAACAAGGGCTGAATTACTGGGGTAACAAGTTTCATGTGGGTTTGCAACTTTGTTTGAAATACTTTAGAAATTGTTGCAAATGCAACTTCACTGTTATTGGGTGGATGAGGTCACATGGGGCATCATGGCAATGCCACGCCACGTTTTGGGGTCATTATTTGATTCAATTAGAAAATTATTGTTTCCTTTTCACCATTTTGTTTGTGGTTTCAAATTCTGCATCGTTTTTCCAGCGCTCGCAGCATTCGCCTAACATTAGTTACATTTGCATACAATTTGCATAGATTGTAAACAGTTGATTCGTATACGCACAATTCATTTTATGAATTGACGCATCATATCTCGGTAAATCTTCAGGGCTTGCTGCCTCCCCACCTATCAAAACTTAGCGCCTTCAGGACAGCAGCATGCTACAAGAATGGCGTGATTACAATATGTTCGAACAATTAAATTTTTACTATTTGAAACTCTTCATTTTACCAGGTAAGGTGCACAGAGCTTTGTAGCTCTTTTTCAGAAGCGACCTGGCCACAAATGATAGCTCAGTGAAGTGGCTTGTCACGTAGAAATGTTGTCACAACCAAATACTCAAAACACTTGTCTATAAATGTGGAGGGAAAACCCAGCGGACTCGGAGAAAAATCCACGCGACCATGAGCAGAAAATGCAGCTCCAGATATACAGGTGTCGGGTCGAGATCGAACCCACGACCTCCTGCATACCAAGCGAGGGAGTTAACATCTCCTAGCCACCGTGATGATGATGAGAGAGAGAGACACGCAAACTCCAAATATACAGCAGGCGTCAGGGTCGGGATCGAACCCACGACCTCCTGCATACCAGACGAGGTAGTTAACATCTCCTAGCCACCGTGATGATGATGAGAGAGAGAGAGAGACGCCATAAACTACAAATATACAGCAGGCGTCAGGGTCAGGATCGAACCCACGACCTCCTGCATACCAGGCGAGGGAGTTAACATCTCCTAGCCACCGACTCTAACCACCGGAGGGTGTCTCGTGCTCAGGAGGCGGCAGAGAAGGAGCGACAGCTGCAAGACCTGAGTACGCGCCACATGCGGGAGGTCGGCTCACTGGAGTCGGAGCTGCAGACCACGCACCAGGCGCTGAGCAACGTCAAGCACCGGTGAGCTGCCGCTCCGCGCCATCCGGGGCGTGGTGGCGCATGCACCGTGATTTGTGTGCCAGGGTTGGCGGCAGTGTTAACCCTTTCCCGTTCCGAGACGTCTGCAAGTTGTAGGGGGGGGGGTCCCGTTCACCGCTGAATCTCGGAACGTGCAAGCGGCTCGGCGTTAGTTTTATTTAGAGTGGCGTAGCACCGTTGTTTTTAAAGACACTGTACCCACCCCGCAGAGAAGTTCAGAGAAGTGTAGCGACACGACCGCACTATGGTAACTGGCGCCAAACTGCGCCATGCCCTCCCACGTGGCCTTGTGAGAGCCCGGCACGTCTTACGACCTGACATACGGATAAAGTTATTTTATTTTTTCTTCCGTACACGTATGTCTTTGGGATGGGAAAGGGTTAATAATCACTAGTCAATCGGTCGTAAGTGAATATATCTAATAACATTACGAAATTACTTTATAGCCTGCGTCTTTATGATGATTTTCGTCCACTCGGTCATTCGTTGAACTAAAAAAGAAACACTGTTTACGAATATTTTCGTCACTAACTTTGTTAAAAAAATAACAACACTGGTTGGTAGATCACACACAGGTTTAAAAAAACTCTCAAAACCCACGGGGGGCTGTAATATGGCCAGAAACACAGCAGGACAGTGAGTGGGTTTGTGAACCCATCTGTGTGGACGTTTGAGTGTTATTGCCCTCATTTAGGCACGTGTCTCACTGGTTGTCGCCTTTATGTAAAACAATTCAAATGTGTTCAGGTTTTATGGTACATGCCATGTAGATTTAAATACAGTTAATAAAATATATAACAAAGTATTCGTCAACTGTGTTTTACTGTTAAATTTGTCCAAATGTGTTTAATCCATAACGTACCTTGAGCATGGGCACATACATGCCATAAAATTGTCACGAATTAAACAAACATATTTTTTATACCCATTATTCAATGCCCGTATCGCGATCCTTTAAGAATCGACATTAATCGGCAGATCAATACTTCGGCACACGGCTAACGAATTGTGAATAATGGACGTTGGTCAAACAAATCTAAACGTAACATTGTGGAGTCGTAACTGAACAAGAGGAGACTCAAGTTGCATGGCAAATTAAATCATTCACCTTTTGACGGAAGCATCGCTCGATTTCCTCTAGATTGCAAGAGACGACCTATGACCTCGAAGATGCAAAGACCAAGTCGGCTACCACCCTCCTGGCTACTGAGGAGGAGATCCTTCAGCTGAGGGCCGAGTAAGGATCTCTCGGCTCACACTGACGGACGGGAAAATGCGGCTCTGTTGGTCACTGGAGGCTTCGTCTGGACCAAATGCTCACTCAAAACACTGAACTCTCAATCACATCCACTGTTAACACATGCACAGGTCCAGGGTTTCCGACAGAAAAATATATGCTAGATATCATGGGTATCTGGATACCCTCGGCATTTTTTGCTACGGCCAAGATACACCGGCGATATATCTTTGACAAAAATCGGGGTACCTTTGAGTTCACGTTTTTCTCCTTTCAACAAGGAGACAAAATCCTGATTATGCAGACGATGGAACCATTGAAACCAATGAACACAGAGGGCACACACATGAGGCTCAGTACTGAGTCAGTAGCCAGTGGCTGAATAGATGTAATACAAACATGATATATGGTAGTTAAAGTTTGTCAGCACTACGTATAAGCGTGGCACCAGTATTTAATTATATAATTAGCTAATTATGGGTCACTGCATCTCGAAGCAATAATCCCTTGGAAACATTTGCTAGGAGGACAACCCGAATATCCAAAGTGTGGCCACACCCCAAATTTCCAGGGTAAACAATTAACTATCATCTTTTACCGTGGACGTGTGTGCGTGTGTGCGTGTGCGTGCGTCAGCCTGCAAGCGGCGCGCGAGGAGGCCGAGGTGAACCGGCGCGAGCGCGAGGACAGCGAGAGGCAGGCGCGGTACCTGCAGGCCGAGATGGCGACGCTGCAGCAGGAGAAGGCGCGCCTGCTGGAGCGCATGTCGTACGTGCAGCGCGCTCCCCGTTCTCTCTCTCTCTCCTCACGCTCTGCCCCCACTGTTGGTCATGTTCACAGGAGTCAGATTAAAACAAAACGTTTTAACACTTTGGTACAAAGTACAAAGCTGCCCGTTGATTCACAGTTGTAGAGCTCCAGGTGTTTGCTATCGTTCAGTGCTGAACACCAGCTGCTTCCCAGCAATTCCCTATCACTTTAGGTCAATGCGTTGAACCCATAATCCTTTAAAAAAATTAGGTGGGGGTGTGATAACCGAATGTTGATGGAGGCAAGAAAGGCACGTGGGAGTATTGGGTGGACTAAGTGTGACAATTCACGTGCATAGCCTCGTTTAAAAAAAACAAAAAGCTGCATCAAAATAATAAATGTCATGACCAAAGTGAAATTGTCTCCCTGCGAGATAACGAGCAATGGGGCGACATTAATCACCCCCGGTGGTGGACATTCCGTCTTGCCATTGTGGGGTAAAATTCTGCCCAAAAGGGGCAACCATTGGTGGTGTTATTCTCGTACAGTGCCCCTCGCTTTACCGAGTGACAGGCCGCGTCCACCGGGATTTAAATTGATGCCTTGGCCAGACAGCGCCTTCAAATGTCCTCACGTGTTCTGACCCAAGCACCAAAAAAAATGCGATGAAATTAAATTCGCACAAAAGAGAAATGCCATTTGCAGAAAATTAGAAAATGTATGGATTACGTAATGCTTTCTGAAATGGGGCTGCCCTTCGAAGAATTTCATAGTGGTTAGCTGTTAGAGACAAACGGGATTGTATTCTTTTCAAATAGTCCTGTTTACTCTGGATCTTGGCTTCAAGTTTTTGGGCAAAACTTTCATCAATATGGGTGGTTTTCAAATGGGTAAGTCACTAAAAGCAACAATTTGGTTCACACTAGATCATCGACCTGAGCATTATAGTGCCCTTAGTTAGCGAAGAAGCTAACGAACGGACAAGACTAGTTCACGCATGCATTTGTTTTTACCTCGGTGGGAACGCAACAAAATTTGTGCATCACCAAAAAAACCCAAAAACATTCCTTTTGTGCCCGTCCATTGTTGTCGCCGCCACTTCAGGGGATGGCTCTCGACGCCGTGCCGTGGCCGCAGCCCTTCGCCTCGCCGCAGCGCGTCCCCGATCCGCTGCTCCTCGCCGGTCCGGAGCTCCTCGCCCATCCGGAGCTGCTCCCCGATCCGCAGCTGCACGCCGACGCGCGCGCGCCTCACCAACGCGTCGCGCCAAACCCGCCTCGTGGCTCGATTCAACTCCATCTACGCGGGCGACCGGCTGGACGCGCAGAGCCTGCTGCTGCGCTACCACGATGACATGGAGACCGTGCAGCGCATCATCTTCATCGCCACCGTGGTGGGTGCACTGCTCTGTGTCCCGTGTGTGCTGGACCTCTGTTGCAGCGGAAGTGACCAACCGTGATGAAATCGGACGTGTGATTAGCCTTGGTGGTAGCCAAACGTGCTGTCCCCCACCTCCACTTCCTCCTCCGCTCTCATCCCTTGAACTACTTTTTGTGTTCAGTTTGTCGTCCTTCCCCCGCACCTCCGCTGAGCACTATTGGCTACGTACGTACATGCAGGAAAAGGTGACGCAGATTGAACCATGAATCTCCACCATCGTCAGTTGTCACTGTCATCAGTCATCATCAGTTGTACCACTTGCCGTTTTTGCATGATTGGTGTGATGTCAGATGTTTCAGATATCACGTGAATTAGTTTTAAGACAGTCCTGCTCTGGTACAATTTGGGAAAACAGATGTCTGGTAACTTTACACAGGCAAAGCCCCGTGTGCATGAGATGAGAACACAAACTCCGTGCATTCCTATCAACTCTCCCGATGTAACCGTCACGCTTTGCAAATTCTGGATTCACTACCAAAACGTCTCCCCCAAACTCTTCATTGTTGCAGGCAGCAGCAGCAGCAAAGTGGTTAGCGCACCGCAATACAAACCCGGCGACGCAAGTTCGATCCCTTCCCACGGCTAGCAGTGGCGTAAAACCGCCCCTGGTCCTCACCTCGTCAGTTGACAAAGACTTATTTAATGAGTTTCCAATGCAGAGCATAAACATCAGCACTGGGGGAGACAAAGGTGGCCAGACGCTGTCCAAACCACCCCCTCGTGCGCCGTGCCTGCCTTCATAGGCACTGCTCGCCAACAGGGCCTGCCCCAACAGTCTGTTCAAGGCTGCACGAGGAATCCTTTTTTTTGTTTCCCCCGCCCCCCATCCACAGGAGTCGTTCCGCGCAGCCAAGGCCGCCTTCCGCGAGCTGCGTCTGCGCACACGCAAGGCGCTCGCGTCGACGCACGCGGGGCCCGAGAGCATGGAGGAAGCTGTGCTGGACTACATCGTCCGCAACCTGGACCTCTATGACGTGCAGAGCAGCGTGGCCGTACGTCGGCTCGCAAAACCACACCGCCACCCCGAGTGCACCGTGACAGGGCTGCGGCCCTGTTTTCAGAGGGCCGCAGCCTGTCCCGCTAGTCATTCGTTTAAGAGCACAGCAATTCCTCGCCAACCGCTGGGGTTAGGTTTCTGAAAAAGGCCGTGGTAGGCAAATCCGCGGTGGGCGAGGCGTTGCTGCATTCAGACAGCGTGAAAGGCGACTTCTAGATGGCGAAGGTGCAGTCGTGACCATAGGGAATGTCCCCTCATTGTGCCTCGCATGTCAGACGATGTCACCATGCCACATGTAGAATGTCCTTGTCGTTGAGACCACTTTATATAAATAAAATATAGTGCGATAAAATATTTGGCAATTAAAAAAATAATAAACATACGAGTCGTGTGATTGGAAAAGGCATGATTTGTAATGCAATTGGCATGTACGATGAACTTCTTTCGCACCATACGTCGCCAACCGCGCTAAATCGGAGATGCGTAGAGCGATTCCCCCCGCCCCCCATCCCATTAAATTCTCCTCTGGCCGTTTTGCCCTTCCGCGTTCTCCCCGCGCGCGGCTAGGACGTCATTCGGGAGCTGCACGCCGACCCGCGCATCTCCTTCCCGCCTGAGGTGGAGTTTGCGCTGCTGGCGGGCTTCGTGCGCGAGGTGTGCCGCGTCGCCTTCGAGATGCAGGCGCTGGAGCCGACGCTGGACGTGGCGCTCGCCGTCGAGGGGGAGCTCTACAACGAGCGCAAGTGAGCGGCCCCCCCCTCCCTCTCCCTCTCCCCCACCGCGTCGGAGCCACAGTACTCTTTTGAACTCAAGGGTTCGCGCAGATGGCACAGATGGGAAACGTTACAAAGCCAGTATTGTGTACGTTTACGATTTAAATAGAGCTCAATGCAACGACAAATTGATCTTCTAGGTTCTTTCGGTAAAGTCACGTAGAAGGACAATAATAAAATAATAAAAATGAAACACAATATTATTTTATTATTTCCCTTCTACGTGACTTTACCGAAAGGACCAAGAAGATGAATCCCTGCAGTCACAAAAGCTTTAAATCGAGTTTATTCTTTCGGTAAAGTCACGTAGGTAGAAATTCTACCTACGTGACTTTACCGAAAGAACAAAAGAGTATGGATTCCTGCAGTCACGAAAGCTTCAAATCAAGATTCATGTTTATTCTGCAAAGCCCGAAACGAAATGCGCTTTTCGGCGACAGCCTGCTTGTGATACCTTGCTAACAGTTATTCCATGTGGTCCTTTACCCACAATGATGATATTTTATTATTTACTAAAACTTTGTAGGCTATCAGAATGAGAGAAAACCCAGCAGTGATACCAGGGTGTACACATACTCAAGGGTCCACACAGATGACACAGATGGGTACACAAACCCACTTGCTACCCTACTGGAGTCTCCCAGCAGCCCCCCACACCCCCCCCCCCGCCGTTTGTTTTGAGTTCCACAAAATCTCTGCGTGACCCACCAACCCTTGCCTCTCCCAAAACGGCTCTGGATTTCAGGCGCGCACCTAAACTGAAACTAAACTACTTTTTATTTTACCAGTTAAGGGCCCGACTTGAGCTATGTAGCCCTTTTGTCGAGAAGCGACCTGGCCATCACAAGTGATAACTCAACAAAGTGGCTTATCGTGTGGACATTTATAGCAGCCAAATTAATCCAAATGGGTGATGTCGATTCTAAAATGTGCATGGAAACCCCGGAGAAGCCGGAGAAATGTTCACACAACCACGGGGAGAGAGACACCGCGAACTCCAAACATCCAGCAGCAGCAGGCGTCAGGGTCGGGATCGGACCCACGAGCGCCTGCACACCAGGCGAGGTAGTTAACATCCCGCCACCGTGGGGTGACATACAAAGTTCGAGTAGGCAGGGGAGGCACAACAAAGTCAATGTTAAACTATGAACCAACGTATAATGCTAAACAGAATGAGTGACAACTTGGGTGGTCCCGATCACTTTATGTCGAGAATGCTATTGACCAAATGAAGGGGGAGCGGTGTTGCAGTGATGTAGAGGCTCGTGCAGCATTTTATGAATCCAGAACCCAGAGTTCGGTTCCCGACCACAGCAGTGGCAAGTAAAATCTAAACCGGTCCAGAACGTTGACGGAAACCCAAACACCTCTGAGTCCACCCCCCACCTCTTAGAACAGCAGCAGCGAGGTCTGCCGTAAGCTTCGTTGTTAGCACGGTCGGCTACGTACGGTGCGAAAGAAGTTCAACATACGTACGTACGTACAAGCGTTGCCGTTCCCCTCCTTTCCCCCGCAGGTACCGGCGCAGCTATGACTCGGAGTTCTCGGCGCCGCTGGTGGCCTGCCACGTGTGGCCCGCGCTCACGGAAGGGGGCAACGTCGCGGCCAAGGGGGAGGTGGTGACACGCCGCGGTGCACTGGTGGGTAGCGGGCGCACGGCGCTCCGCCAACGCCGCCACCGCCGCCGCTGCTGCTGCTCCGCGCTCGCCGTGCGGAGACAGAGGTCTCCCTTTGGGTTGTTCCGTTCCCTCGATGGATTTCTCTCTCACTTTGCTCCGCAGAGCTCTGGCCGACGCTCCCGCAGCAGGAACACGAGCCCGGTCCGCTCGCACTCCCTGAGTCCGCACCGGGTATGGCGATATACCGGCATACGCTCCTCTTTTGCATATCTCGATGTACGAAGACATTGAAGGATGCTAACTAACGTGGTGTAATGACTAGCGCGCGCTGGTCTTACATATAATTAGATCGATCTCCCCCCCGACCCCTGTCCAACCCGGGGTATAAATGGGAAAACCACAGTGACTCGATCGGCAAGTCGCGTGTGACGGTGTAAAAATGTAGCTACTCGCACCTCTAACAAGAGGCCTGGCCAGAGTGGAAGAGTCGACTATATACACACACACACCCTCTAGATGGCGTGAGCGAATGTATGGCTACACTTTTGCTCTTTACCTTGACGTCTGTTCAGCGAAATTCCCCCTTACAGCGTGGAGGCTCCCCGACTACACTGGCTTGCTAGCTTGTTTTCTGCTCAGAATAATTTGGTGGAGTGGTGGCACACTCGTTAGCGCAATGCTCCACGAACCCGGCAACCGGAGTTCAATTGCCGGCCACGGCCAACATCAGTGGCGAGTTATATTGGTACCGGTCCTAAGCCCCCCCACCTCCCCCCCCCCGGAACCAAATTGTACTGACCAGCGTGGTGAAGTATGGTCAAAGGGCTGTGCGTTACGTGTCAATGGGAGGTTCGCCGTGCGTGCTGACAGGGGCTGTGCGGACGTGTTTCCCCACACACAGAGCATGCGCAGTCGGAGCCCGTCACCGATCCGAAGCCTCAGCCCACGTAAGCACCTTCCACTCTCTCAATGCGTGCCTCTTGTGTGCCCCCATTCCATGCCGGCTATCACCGACGGTGATCAACACAAGGTCACGTGTTTTTGGATGACATCTCGAATCTCCCCGCGATTGCGTCTCTAACCACGCTTGCGCAAATGTCAGTGTGAATGTACCGAGCATAGGTAGGACTCTGGGGGCGAAGGTCAGGCGGGCTGTCGCTCACCGACTTGGCAAACAATATACTTTGGCGCCCCACTGAAAATGAATGTTGAAAGGGAGGTAGAAGCCCATTGACCTACATTATTATTATGACTGAAATTAGTATGTGCCTTATTGAAGCGACATAACATCTCTGGTACATTACAAAAGTTTAAAGTGGTCACCACTCATTACACACAAAGCGCTTGCCACAAATGAACCACGATACCTAGCGGAGCTCGTCAAGGAGCATAAACCACCATCACGCAAACTTCGGTCATCCTCGCAGCAGCTTTTGTCTAGCCATCGAACAAAGACGGTCACTGCATCGCTCGCTTTCAGAAGCGCTTCTGCGCTCATCTGAAATGCTCTTCTTTCCGATATTAGGAGGCCACTGGAGCTTTACGCTTTTAGATAGATATAAGTTAAAAACTCATTTCCTTAGAACTGCCTTTTTGTAGTTTTGTTTGTTGTCGCTTCCCCACACCTCCGATTAGCGCGGTCGGCTACGTACGGTATAAAAGATGTTCAACATACACCTGAAGGGGTGGGTAAAACAAAAAACGGACAAGCATGGCGACAGAATGGCAGCTTAAAGGAGAGAATGCATTCAAGAGGCCGACCACCAGGGGAGATAGAACAATGGGGGTCGTCTAATGTTGTGGAGAAAGATGGATTGTGGCATCCCAGGATCATGGGGGGTGGTGACAGGCTTTTGGGAGGCCTTCATCCAAAAGTAGATAGACCATGGCTGATGTTGATTGGGCAGTACTAATGTAACAGGATTACTTCCCCCCCCCCCCCCCCACAGGTCGCTAATCCCTGGAGGATGTGCAAGCAGCATGGAGCAAGAATAGTAACGTGAAAGCCTAGATACACCGTTATGCAACTGAAGGGGGCGCGATTATACTGTGCATAAAATACGTACTCACAGACACGTGCAGTACACAGATTCACACACACCTACACATACAAATCTATGCATACACACAGAAAGCAAACATGTGAAATCACGCACATCCTTTGACACATGGCAGATCCCCCTTGGAGTCCGACTAAACTGTTGGAGCAAGTGGAGTTAGAGAGCACCTATTAAGGCCTACTCCGTGCACGTCGAGTTGATGTGGCGAGCATCACGTCCAGCCACCATTCTCCTCCCCAGCGTAGATGTATACAGACCGCACCAGGTACTCGTTTAAGACCGAGTCAGTACAAGGGGAGGCACATGACCAGTTCAGATATTCGCCACTGATGGTGGATGTGAGTGGGAATTGATCTGTTTCCTGGGTTCGTATCGTTGTGCGTGAGCCATTACGCGCTGCGTGTGACAAAACACAGCAGTAGCACAGCGGTTCGCGCACTGCACTACGAACCCGGTGGCCAGAGTTGAATTCCCGCTCACGGCCATTATCGTTGATGGATATCTGAACTGGTGCTGGGCCTCTCTTAGGTTGACTCGGCCTTAAATTAGAACCTGGTGATGCGTGTAAACATCACCGCTGGGGGGAGACAGGTGAAGTGGCGTGCTGCTCGCCGCCCACCCCCTCGTGTGCCGCGTTGGCCGACTTCACAGGTGCTCGCTAACAGCACCTGTCCCAAGTCTGTAAAAGCTATCGGGGGCATATTTTTCTTTGTACGTCTTACTCGCATCTGCACGTACATGTACACACAAACACACATCTATGCTGTGAAAAAAAAAACTTTACATTGTTAAAATTGTGCTAATTTTTTATTAAGAAAATAATTATTTTCTTATTCAGATATCATTTGTTTGGAAACAAAATCTTAACATATAATTAGACTTTTTAAAAAAAAGTAATTATATTCATTGTTAAATCTACATTGTTTAAGTTCTTGTGAATGAAATTAAAAAAAAACTATTTAACCAAATCAAGTTTTCAAACAACGGATAGTATTTTGAGTGGGTTTTGAATACCCTGGGGGCAGAGGAGGTGTGTGTATGCGAGCTCTCATTCAAATGTTTTCACTGCTCTGTGAAATACCTTACCACGCACTGATAAAGAACGCAGCAGCAGGGAAGATTTATACGGGTGCCTGTAAAATATCCAGCCTTTTACATTTCATTTTAATCCTGGGACATTTCTAGAGCACATTGAGTTACAACACCTATGCCACGTGACTTGAATAAAACACGCTGAACTAACAGTGATTTTATATATTTGTTTTTAAACAAAAAATTGCCTTTGACACCAACCAGGCAGTTTCCACCGTTTGGGTATCTAACGCCCAAGTCAAAAGATCCCAGCAGCAGCATCATCAGCGGCAGCATCATCATCAGCGGCGGCAGTGTCTCTCTCGCTGCCCAACGTAACGCGCGCCATCTGTAGGGGAGCAGAGACGTCGAGACGGGCAAAAGTGGCGACTTCTTGCGGGTAGGGCCCAGCGCGCCACCAGTTCCATCCCCGCCGCCTGCACAATCATCACCCAATGAATGGACGAAACATTCATGGCCACGAAACGAAAACGGCAGCTTTGAGCGGTACACGCACGCGGTCGCCACCATTCTCACCGTTGCCTTTCTCCAACGATGCCGTCTGTCTGTAACCCAGGATTCGATCGCGCCTGTGCGTCCCAACACCGCCGTGGGCTGCAGGCCCCTAACGCGCAACCCTCCTCCCTCCATCCCCACACACAATGGTGCTTTTGCGCGTTTTCATTTTATGTTATTGACAAACGCGAATTACCTGCACGAGTCACTTTTGCTTCATTCGTGTTGCTCACGTGTGGCATGCAGTGTCCAATCCCAATGCGTTAAAAAGCAGGTTTTTTTGAACTGTAATCATTTCTCGTAGTTCGATTTGCATTGATCATTGTTGATGAAAATAAAACTTTGAAATTCCTAACAGAGTACTCCGTTTTATATGTTTTACACCCATACGCCACAATGTGAGATTCACAATGCATAATAAGTATGCTACAAGTGTATTGATACCTTGCTGATTAAAGACACGGAGCTGGCACTGCCACGAACTGACGTTTAAATCCCAGCTTCAGCTGTTCACGATTTCGAGTGTGGCGAGTCGAAAGCTCCAAGTACCAGTTGCCAACGATCGAGCAAAAAAAATGCACCACGTGAAACTTGCGTCGTCGAGAAAGTTGGCAACACCCAAGCCCAGAGGTCGCAAATGGGTTTTGATTCCTTACCCGTACCCGGCCGCACCAGGGTCGCAAACGGGTACTCGTACCCTGCCAGGTATTGGGTAGGGTACGGGTATCGGGCACCCGGTTGCGATCTCTGCCCAAGCCTCGTGGGGTAGCACAGCAAGCCTCGTGGCGAGATCACAACGAGCGCATGAGATCACTGAGGGACAGAAAAAACACGCATACAGTTACAGAGATTGCATTTTAATATGACGCTTGTTTACCCAGGAAATACAATTTTCAGCATTGAAATATTTGGCCAATACCAGATAGATTTCGATTTAAAGCTTTCGTGACTGCAGGGATTCATATTCTTGGTTCTTTCGGTAGAGTCACGTAGAAGGGAAATTATAAAAATAAAGCAATAAAATAAACAAGAAAAAGTTATTGTTTAATAGTTATTATTTTATTATTTCCCTTCTACGTGACTTTACCGAAAGAACCAGTAATACCAGATAGATTGTTTTTCACTCGTCGAGCGAACGGAGGGACATGCCTCCCCGTTCTCGACGAACGCGAGGTGTCTTCGCACTGCGCGAGTGCTAATCGGACTGTCGCTTTCCTCATGGCATGAAAATAAGTAATATTTAAAAACACTTTTCTTTTTTAAACTCGCTTTAATGAAATGTGAAATGTACCGTACGAGTAATGGCAGAACTCCACGACTCCAGGAAGTGTCCCCGAGGCTTGCCACAACGTAAGGGGTCGTGGTGATTTACAGCCAACGTGAGTTGCGCGTGGACAATTAGACCCAAGGTGAAACATAACATATATAAAAAATATAATTTTCAAATATTTATTTTTTATTTTAATGATAGAATATAGTATTGTCACCAGTATGACATATGTATACCAAGTTTGCAGTCGATACGACATTGGGAAGTGGGTTAAAATTGAGTTACAAGATTTGAGGATACGACAACAGACAGAGTGAGTTTATCAAAAGTGTGTAAAAGAATATTATTGGTTCTTTCGGTAAAGTCACGTAGAAGGGGAATAATAAAATAATAAAAATTGGGACGCTGTCTTTCCGACAGCTCTGTTCTTCACCTGAGGACGGCTGCTTGTGTTGTGGCCGAAACGTCGTGAGAATTGTATTTTATTGTTTCATATTTGTATTATTTTATTATTTCCCTTCTACGTGACTTTACCGAAAGAACCAAGAATATGAATCCCTGCAGTCACGAAAGCTTTAAATCGTGTAAAAGAATGTTTTAAAATTTATGTTTTAGATTTTGTTTTTAATGATAGAATATAGTCTTGTCATCAGTATGACATAAGCATACCAAGTTTGCAGTCGATAGCACATTGGGAAGTGGGTAAAAATTTAATTGCAATATTTTTTGTGGATACGACAACAGACAGAGTGAGTTAAATAAAAGCGTGTAATAATAAAAACAGACGACGACAACAACAACATGCGCAAAGTCTCGCCACTTTAGTATGTGAAATATCATTGTTAATCATAATCAACGTTTTTGGGTTTAGATCGCGTTATTTATAAATGTGTCGTAACCCTCCACCACCCGACACGGCCAAACAATTGTAAATTGTTGTGGTTTCACGCTTCAACACACCGGTGGGCTAAAGCAGTGAACTAATTGTCCTTTGTCAACGTGACACTTTTTTACTGATTGGCCGTGTCGGGTGGTGGAGAGTTACGACACATTTATAAATAACGCGATCTAAACCCAAAAACGTTGATTATGAATAATATTGGTCGCGAAAGCCTACGTGTTAAACTGATCATTGTTAATGTTTCGCGATTGAGTTTGTTGTGTTTATTGGGATGCGAGTTTAAAGCTGATCTTTGACGCATCCACAATGTTGTTGGTCACGAATGTGGAACCCCGTGATCTTCTTGAGGCCTCTCGGCCTTTTGCTTGGTTTGTTCATGTCTAGTGCCGCCGGCAAGTGCAACACCACCCTTAATCGTATTCGTTGGTTCTTCAGGAAATGACTCAAACGAGTCTCTGGACTTAATTACAGAGGGACAACTATTTCAAATATGTGGGGACTGTTATATATTTTTTTCAGTATTGTGTTTGGAGGAAACCAGAGATTGGCCAGAGATGACCTACATACCTAAGGAGAACACATTGCAATACCCTACATATTGAACATACTTATTTAAAAATAAAGGTCAAAAGTACAGCTTATATGGTAACACTCTAATAATAAAATAACGTGGCCAACTTCCGTTTTTCTATTGGACTTAAAGTGACTTCACTCACGGTTTAATGTTATGAGCATGATCCCGGGATAAATGCGTGTTGTGACTTCACACAAAACTCAACAACAAAAAATCATCATTAGTGTTGTCGTGGAGAATGACTAACAAAATACATAAGCAAACACCACGTCTCCTTTGCATGTCTGTCCCTCCACATAAACAAGTACGCTTGACAATTCCCATACATTGTAAGGACTTTTGGCAGTACGCAATGTACAGTAAGCAGCACCGGCCCAATCCTGTTTCAACGGATATTGTGCACTCGCAGAAGGCAACGTAGTTTTACAGTAAATGTTAAAAGGTGTTTTTTTATCGACATTATACGTGGTGAAAGTAGATATGTAAAGGAGATATATTGTGTGCTTATATTTGTAACATTCATGCTGCGTTTACCAGAGCGTAGCCAAGACATGCAAAGGGAATAAAAAAAAGACAGCCAGTTTCAACAATGGCTTTTCAAAAGGAATTCTGCGGAATTTCCCGGAATTCCCTGCGCCTCCCAGGTTTGTTACGCCTCTGCGTGGAAATGATGCTTTTCGTGACGTTACAAGCAATCCCCTCCCGCCTCGCAAGGTTTCCGGCATATAAGGAGTGCTGAAAGTGCACAAGCTTCCTCATTTCCTCATCTGCACAAGCGCCCGTCAGCAGCAGAAGCAGCAAGTACATCCCAACTGGTGAGTGTTTTGCTTTTCAAGTCTCGAAGTTGGTAAAAACGTGTGTATTTAACAATATAGTTTGTGTTTTACCAAGGCCACCTGAGCTACATAGCTCGTTTTCAGACGCGACCTGACCACGAATAATATTTATAGCCCAAAAGAAGTGACTTATCACGTGGACATTTATAGCAGCCAAATACTGTAAACTCGCGTTTCTAAAATGTGTAGGGAAAACCCGGAGGGGCCGGGAGAAAAATCCACGCGACCACGGGGAGAAAGACACGCAAACTCCAACTATACAGCAGCAGGCGTCAGGGTCGGAATCGAACCCACGACCTCCTGTCTAGCAGGCGAGGTAGTAAACATCTCCTAGCCACCGTGATGATGATGAGAGAGAGACACGCAAACTCCAAATATACAGCAGCAGGCGTCAGGATCGGGATCGAACCCACGACCTCCTGTATACCAGGCGAGGTAGTTAACATCTCCTAGCCACCGTGATGATGATGAGAGAGAGACACGCAAACTCCAAAGATACAGCAGCAGGCGTCAGGGTCGGGATCGAACCCACGACCTCCTGTCTAGCAGGCGAGGAAGTTAACATATCCTAGTCACCGTGATGATGATGAGAGAGAGAGACACGCAAATTCCAAATACACAGCAGGCGTCAGGGTCGGGATCGAACCCACGACCTCCTGTATACCAGGCGAGGTAGTTAACATCTCCTAGCCCCCGTGATGATGATGAGAGAGAGAGACACGCAAACTCCAAATATACAGCAGCAGGCGTCAGGATCGGGATCGAACCCACGACCTCCTGTATACCAGGCGAGGTAGTTAACATCTCCTAGCCACCGTGATGATGATGAGAGAGAGACACGCAAACTCCAAATATACAGCAGCAGGCGTCAGGGTCAGGATCGAACCCGCGTTGCCCCTCAGTCACCCAAACAGCATTGAATGTCTATGAAGTAGAAATGAGGTTTAGAAAATTGTGACAGCCATTTTTATCTCGTAGCTAAAAATACTTGTTTTCCCCTCTACTGGCTGTACTGTTTAATGTCGTCCCGTGCCAGGTCCCTGCAAGCACTGAAACTGCACCAGCTTCCTCATATTCTCCTCTGCACAAGCGTCTGTTGACAGCTGAAGCAGCAACTACATCCAACTGGTGAGTGTTTTGCTATTCGTTTGCCAAAGTTGGTACAAAAACGTGTTTATTTAAAAATATATATTAAACCCTTTAATACAGCACTCTAAAAACTAGAACACTTGTTTTTTTTTAAACCAAGCAAGCCCCACTGAGCTCTATAGCTATTTTCTAGAAACGACCTTGCTATCACAAATTATACCACTCAATGAAGTCGTATATCGTGGTGAACATTTATAGCAGCCAAATGCTGTAAACGCACGTTTATAAATGAGGGAAAACCCGGAGGGGCTGGAGAAAAACCCACACGAACACGGACGAAAAAGACACACAAACGCCAAATATACAGCAGCAGGCGTCACAGGGTCGAACCCACGACCTCCTGCATACCAGGCGAGGTAGTTAACATCTCCTAGCCACCGTGATGATGATGAGAGAGAGAGACACGCAAACTCCAAATATACAGCAGCAGGCGTCAGGGTCAGGGTCGAACCCACGACCTCCTGTATACCAGGCGAGGTAGTTAACATCGCCACCACTGTGCCCCTCAAAAGTCACCCAACACGTACTGGATGTTTATTAAGTAGAAATGAAGTGAAACCGATGCAGAAAATTGTGACTGCCATTTGTTTCTCGAGCTAAAATTACTTTATTTCCCCGTACTAGTTGTACTGTGATTTACGTATGGTGCGAAATAAGTTAATACTTACATATTGCAGTCATTAATTTCAGATTTTAAATCAATTTAGAATAGCAACGATCTGCATGTTGCTCTATATTGCCCTGTATATAGAATATTAACATTTAATGTATCCAAATAACGTATACAATTGACTGCAGTTGATATCACCATATCATAACAATAATTAAAATTAAATAAATTGGGCAAAAGTAAACAAATATAATCAAATTAATTAAATGAAACCAACGAAAATGGTACCATTTTCGGAAATGACGTTGCGGTCCAAAAGCTGAACTGAAAACAAAGCCACAAAAAACACAGAACCTAGATTGAAACAAAGTTCCCAAATATAACGGGCATCGTTCCTTCAATGCATGTCCAGAACAAACAGCCACCATTGGCCACTAGGTGGCAGAGACATAACCACAACGCATGCCTGGCGAGGTTCACTTTAAGGGCCGCATGAAGTGTCGAAGGATCCCTGCTTGCAGAAGTTCACGGGACAAACCCAGGTATTATGTATTGACTGAAATGACTGACCGATGTGCTCCCCACTCTGCCACTTCAAACTGTTTATCCGTACGGTAGATCAAATATTGTTGTGGGCCGATATTGACACCGCTGATACGAGTCATCAGCAAGTCAATCAGATCCACATGCTTCATGCTTCTGTACTGCATCAACCCTATCTATTCTCTAATCCATGCACCGCCCATTTAGCTCCCTTGGCATATGATGACTCGACAGCCTAGCCTGTCGAAGGAGCTCACCGATGGGACTATGTCCACAACTTTTAAAGATCTGAGCTCCTCACACAATCCAGCTGGGTTAAACCACATAGGACTGCCTGAATGTTTAATACTGGTGCAGATGCTCCTTCAAATGGGGGGGGGTCTATGTTTGGCAAACAGAAAATAACTGTGGTCAAGAAGAGAATTCCTCAAACCAAATGGAGATATATTTTAGAAAGACGTAACTGGAAAACAGCAGAATATTTAATCCGAGGGCAGTTATGGAAGACGGAGCACGTGGCGGCGGCGCTTTGGCTCTTGTCTGCTGTTCACAGGTTCACTTTCATCGGCGTCACCATTCTATTTTCGGTCAGCCAGGTCACTCCGGCGTATATTGTGCGTCAAGTCTAGCGAGAGCAATCAAGACCATGCGCATCTGAGACAATCCAATAGGGTTTGGTTTGCCTTCATTATTAGATAAGCCACCCTGCCAGTTTCTCACGCAGTAGCATATCTCTAGAACACTAGGGTGCACTCACAATATCTTACAGAAACGGGACCCCTCTATCCGGACACACCTAAGCCTACACCGTTCCCAAACACTCACACCCTTAAAATAAAGCACGTTTAGCCTTAGATGGCGTTAACCACCTGTTTTGGACTACATTTGTAACACCCCGACTCCAGGTGAAGCTCGACCACCCCGCGTGTCGTGGGCCACCACCGGCCTGACACCGTCGCCAGAGCAGAGGAAGGGAGCCAGCGCCTGCTAATAGCATGAATAATGCTATCTATCAGGACCAAATCTCATATACAGCCACTACCAAGCAAATGAAACCTAACTACCAAGCAAAATCCAACATCAATGAACAAATTAATGTGTGCACAAATGAAAACACAAATTAAGATGTGCACAAACAACATTAAAGTAATTACAACAAATAAATTAGTCCAATGTCACATCCCAGACCACAATCCCAACTTCCCAAACAAGTCAGGAAATTTTCACAGGAGGGGGCGGACACAGTGTGGTAAGGCCTTCATCCCAGCAGTGTCTTGATAAAGAGCTGTGTATTGTTATTATCACCATTAAAGCCATAGAGAACTTTTAAACAAATACGTTTCACGTGACTTGTTTACAGTTATACAAGTGTATGATTGTGCTTTCTATGCCCGTAGATGTTTCGCGTGAGGGTCT
This sequence comes from Lethenteron reissneri, assembly GCF_015708825.2. Lineage (NCBI taxonomy): Eukaryota > Metazoa > Chordata > Hyperoartia > Petromyzontiformes > Petromyzontidae > Lethenteron > Lethenteron reissneri. The sequence goes on from NC_083810.1 coordinate 13,137,720, forward strand.
CATGTACAGACATGCAGCTTGCAGCAGGCGCAACCCCGCAGAACGGCAGCGTGTACACCATGTTCCACGGCACCAGCGAGGATGGGGCCAGAGCCATCATCGCGAAGGGCTTCAAACAGTCCACTGATGGCATGCTGGGCCCCGGGGTGTACGTGAGCCGGGACATTAATAAGGCCAGTAGGTACCCGTTAGACCTACCGCGTCACGAGAGGGTGGTTCTGCAGGTCGAAGTGCGTGTGGGAAGAGTGAAGAAGATCGACAGACAAGGCCACCCGTTGCAGAAGACGTGGCATGATAAAGGCTACAACACCGCGTGGGTGCCACCCAACTGTGGGATGGTATCCAGTGGGCTGGAGGAAGACTGCATCTGGAACCCGAAGAGAGTGAAGGTCATTAGACGGGTGCCAACGCCTCCAGAGGATGACGGAGTTTGCGTAATTATGTGACACGGAATCCTATTATCAATTGCTTGTGTCCTAACAACGATGCATCTTTCCACATTCACCAGTCTTCCATATTCAGATACAAATACAAATTAGTCGCATTTTGGTGGATGGAGGAGGTAAATATGTTGTCCAAACGAAGCTTAATTTACAGTCTGCAATATACAAGCCTAACTTTTTTTCCAAAAACTAACACTATGCTTGAAAATATATCTAATTATAAAGACACATGTACTAAACTACTGTAACTACAGGGAAATGTCAACGAGTCTAAAAATATAAAACCTCAGCGTTGAAACAACCCACTACTACGCACGAGTACACTTCTAAATATTGTCTCAATGCAGAGCTTCCCTCTTCCCAGTAACCATTCAAGGGAGGCCAGCATTGGCGTGTGGCTCTAACCGATGGATCAACGTTGGTCCAACATTGGCCCAACGTTCCATGTTGATGGAGTTCACACCCCAGACTGGGCTCACTCTGTGCCCCTTAAACCTGTTTAAGGAGACTCTGCCTCTTAACCTTAACCATCTTATGCTTCTAATGAGCCCCCCCCCCCCCCCCCACCATGGAACCCTATCCAAGTTTGGAAACCTCTGGAAGGTTCTAGCCAATCGGCCACTGTCTCTACCCACAACTTCAAACTTGATTTCACAGCTTCTTGGTTCTTTCGGTAAAGTTACATAGAAGGGAAATAATAAAATAATAAAAATAAACGTAATAAAAGAATTCTCACGACGTTTCGGACACAACGCAAGCAGCTGTCCTCAGGTGAAGAACCAAGAAGATGAATCCCTGCAGTCACGAAAGCTTAAAATCGAAAAATTGATTTCGCAGGTGTGGGGCTGGTGCTAAAATGCCCACAACCTCCAACCCAACGACGCACCCTGCGTTATTTAATCCGCACGTATCTACTTGTATATCAGGGATTATTGAATAAGTTCCGTCCGATCACCGGCCTCTTGTAATCCAATCTGGGTCTTGGCTTCTGCAGGTGGCACACAGTGAATCCTACCATGCAGATGTTCTCCACTAACAGCGTGCACTCGCATGATCTGAAACACTGGCCTGCAATGTTGTCAATGTATCCTTCTGTTTAATCTGTTAACATGTGCCTCGTATTTGTATTCGTTTTTATAGATTTTATGCAAATTACTTAAATGGGTAACTTGCGATGTATCTACATACATTAAGCAATTGCCTTCAATCAGTGTGGAAATGTCCCATTGAGTGTAGGTGTTTTATTCTCATCAGGCTCCTTGGTATAGAGAACAGTCTTCAACTTTTGTCTACTGTCTCTCTGGCTTCGCTATGTATGTGCTATGAAGAAGAGCCATTTTAAGATCACGTTCTTGACAAACGTGAGTTAATTGAGCTTACGCACCACTGCCAAATGCAGCATTGAATTTCCATCCATCAAATGCGTGAGAATGTTCCACGTGTTTGGGCGTTTCATTCAGCAAGGACTGCGCCTCACCCCGAAGACTCGGGTTGTGTGGTCTAGGAATCGCGAGTAAAAGGATATCATAAACAAATTCACAGTACGTTCATCAAGAGTGTGGGGATACAGGTTGCGTGGCATGGCGTCTGCGTGACGTATTCATGGCCGCTGATCCATCTGCCCAAGTCGTGGTTTATTTTTTTATGTTGTTCGATGTTAATTTTGTGCGTACTGTTTACCTTCATATGGCTGCCTTGTACATCATCCTGAGATGGTCTTGTATTTAGACGCAATGTATGTTCAAATAGTATTGCTGAATACTGCTTCTGTGAAAAATAGGGCTGGCTGTCAACCAGAATTAGTTTTGAGGGCTAAAGAGGTGCAGTAGTGTGCGTGGTAAGGGACGTGCTGGGTAATCTTGTGTGGATAAAGGGGATACATGATGGGGTTCTGCGAGGGATAGCATTAGGGCCCTACCGGCTGGCTGTAGTTTTCAGAGTGGCAGTATTGCGTAATGCGGTGTCAACAATGAGATTATAACGGTGACCAAGAAAACAAAGGGAATATCTGCATCATTCATGTGGGGTTTTTTTCTTTCTGGGAACTAGTTTAACATTTACAATTGTGTTTGCTGAATGGTGCATATTCATTAATACACGAATTGGCAGAATTTGTTTCATTGACAAATATTTAAATATATATAGCATTTAAGTCAATTATCTCATATTCCTTGCAAACCAGTGTATTTCAGCAGCAATTGATATATGTAGAACTTAAATATATTTTTAAATAACTTAAAAAAAACACGATTTAATGATATGTACCGTATTCGTAATGGCAGAATTCCACGACGAAGTGGCCCCGAAGCTTGCCATAACGTAAAGGGCCGTGGTCATTTAGAGCCAACGTCAGTTGAGCGTGGACAATTACTGTAGACCCAAGCCGAAACATAACATATAAAAAAGAACGTTTAAAAATATGAAATTTTCATGATATAATATAGTATTGTCATCAGTATGACATACGTATACCAAGTTTGCAGTCGATACCACGTTGGGAAGTGAGTTAAAATTGAGTTACAAGATTTGAGGATACAACAACACAGTTACTAAAAAGCGTGTAGATAACAAAAATACGCACCGATGTACCACAACATTAGGTTTGTATATATTTTGACAATAAAATAGACTATACCCCCCCCCACCCCACCTTTCTGCAAACCGCACCACGACCACGCTCACGTTATCTCGCTCAGACCAGCTTGGCGGGGAACAGGGAAAGTGGCACTGCCTTTAAAAATCCGTGACAAAAGACAAAACGTGCGTCTGGAGGAGGCGGGGCCTACAAGGGAAGGGGTGGGGCCTAGAGTGGTGGGTGAGGCTGTCAATCCATGAACCTCGCTGTTTAATATTAATTGGGTCTTTCGGTAAAGAAACGAAGATAGGTTAAAACAAATTTAAATGAAGGATTTTTTAAATAAATTTTTTATTAATCATTAATAAATGTACTTTTACATTTTTGAACCTATCTACGTGACTTTACTGAAAGACCCAAAGAATATGAATTCCTGCAGTCAAGAATGCTTTAAGTCAAAAAGAAATATCTCGCTGTTGAAGTAAGGAAGTGAGCATGACATAATACAACTCTAATCAAATAAGTATAACAGGGAACCATTTAATACCTCAAATGTGGCCACAGGCCCACTAGTTTAATGAATAATCTGAAAGGAATTGTATATAATCGCTTTCAGATACAGTGGTGGAAATTTGTAATCGATTTCTCCATTTTTTGCGTTTTATTTTCAGAACGTGTTCGTTTTGATTTTGTTGAATATGAACCATAATTTACAAGACCTGTCTGGCGTCTTTTTTTCACTCGGGTGTTTTGGTGTCAGGTTAAGCCATACCCAGCCGCCTTTGTCTCTCCAGTGGCGATGTTTACACACCACACCAGGTACTCATGAGGCCCAGGACCGGTTCAAATAATTGTCACTGGTGTAATGCGAGCGTAAATGGGGTTGTTGCTGGCCTCTGGTCCAATCCCCCGGCCCGGGGCATTGGGGGGCGGAGCTTGGTCTTCGGGGCGTGTGGGAGGGGCCACCGTTCACCTCGGCTCCAATGGGAGGCGAGGTGAATGGGGGCGGAGCCAGCGGGGTAGTATGGGAAGGCCGGATCTGACGATCCGGAAGGGGAGGAGTCAGGGTCACGTGGGGGGAATGTATATGAGTGGGAGCCCGGAAAAGATCGGTGCAGTCGGGGAAGTTAAGAGGCTGAGCCACGTTGGGTGGTGAGGAAAGATCCGCGCCATCGGCCACGTGGCCGAAGGACCTCAGCACGCCGTCGGCAAGCGGAGTGCGGGAATAGAGGAGCTAACGGAGGAGCGTGCGGGGCACGCGAGAGAGAGAGCGTGCGTAGCACGCGAGAGAGAGAGCGTGCGTGGTACGTGAGAGGGAGCGTGCGCGGGGAACGCGCGAGACGACACTGGTCCGAGAGGAGGCCAGTGGGGGTGCGGAGAAGAATCTGAATAAAAGACAAACGGAGACCAGCATCGCCTTACGGAGTCTTTTATTACACTGGTATTTGCTGTGAGCTAATTTAGCCATTTACAATTAAACAAGGGTGAGAAAACCCTGACAAAGTTCAATCATGGACTCAAAAATCATGGATATTCAGGCAAGGCTACAAGACGTTGCGAGTTGTTAACTTCCTGGCCTGGTATGCGGGAGTTTGTGGGTCCTGACTTTAACGCATGTATATTTGGAGTTTGCTTGTCTCTCTCCGTGGTCGCATGGATGTTTTTTCTGGTTCCTCCAGTTTTCCTTCCACATTGAGAAACGTGTGTTTCGGGTATCTGGCTGCTATAAATTTCCACGTAATCAGCCGCTTCGTTGTGCTATAATTTTGCCAGGTCGCTTCTGATAAAGAGCTTTATCGCTCAGTGGGTCTTACCTCGTAAAATATAAAAAAAAAACTGTAACAGTATGTTTGTATACAGGGATAAGGGCACATAAGGCATATCGGTGAAGTGTAAGACTGATCTCATTTGACTTCGTGACTGCAGGAATTCATATTCTTGGATCTTTCGGTAAAGTCACGTAGATAAGTTCAAAGAAAATAACCAAAAATGACAGAAAACTACGACGTTTCAATCGCAATGCAGGTGGTCGTCTTCAGGAAAAAGGAAAATAATATTTTAGATTATTTTCTTTGAACCTATCTACATGACTTTACCGACAGACCCAAGAATATCATCTCATTTGCTTTGCTTTCACGAGTACGGTCCAAAGCCTGAAGTACCGTCACAGATATTCCCATAATGGTAGGGCAGCCTGAACCGTAATCAGCCACCAGCAACTCTGAATTAATCTCACATGTTGGCAGGTCTAACAATACCGGATGTTAATTATTGGGTAAATAAGACCACTTCTAGATTTCACCACTGCAACACACACAACGTGCTCGCTCGGTCCAAACAGAAAAGTTAAACTGCAGTGAAAACTGATACGCGTTGGTAGATAGTTGGCTTGAGTTGGGCAAGACAAGTGCGAGGGAGGAGGATAGAGAAAGTCGTCGATATTTCAATGTGGATGCAGGGAGAGAGTCCATTCGGCCTCAAAGCGATGGATCTTATAAGGGGGGTTCGTCTCGTGTCAAATTGAAATGAAATAAGAAATGCGATGGGGGAGTCTGTCGTCTCATTCCTTATTTCGTAACAAATATGCAAGTGCTATAAGGCGATAACAGCATGTATACCCAAGAGGGACATGGAAGAGGGTGGTCTTGCAGATTCTCGGGGTTTTTGGTGTTAGGTTAAGCCATGAAGTGTTCGGTTCAAGAGGCATGTATTTAATTAAGTTTCATTAATTCGGGTGAAATCACAATAATAAATCTGAGAATTAAATATTTGAACGTTTTGCCCCTTTGTGTAAAAAGCAACAAGTTAAAATATATTCTGCATTCCCTCCCATAACAATGTTGGCAGGGAAATCCCCAAACTTCCCCCTGCCTGGTGTTTCACTAAACTTCCCCAAGTCCCCTCGGAGTCGCGATCATGTATTGGCAGCCGTGGCGTGCACTCTTGACCTGCCAACGTCGTCTGGCGACTTTTTATAGCAGCCCCTCCCTCCCCCTCGGATTAGCTGACGTTTGCTCGCCTTCTGTTTGCTAGCCTTACATTTACTTACAAATTCCATCCCTGACCCCGCCCACTTACCCTTGGGTGTAGCCACCACACACGAATATAACCTCTGGTGGCAGTAGCTCTCTCGCTACATTTCCTCTTGCCTCAGCAGTCCGCCTGCTGCATTGTTTCACCTGAGGACAATAGCTTGTGTTGCTATCGAAACGTCGTGATCAATTATTTTCCTACCTACGTGACTTTACCGAAAGAACCAAAGAGTATTCACAATGTAATTAACTCTCAACTTTTAGGTGCCGAGAAATTATTTCGATTGTTTATTTGCGTTGAAATGCTCGTCTCACAATTCCCATTGGTCAATTTAATTCTACCCATAATTCCAGTGGCGGCTCGTGACAATTACACCAAGTGGGACTGTTGTGAGTGACCTCTGAAAAGACGGTGTTCTAATTAAGAAAAAAACTCGTCATGTTTTTGGCCTTCCCGTGAAAGTCATACAACCGACTTATCTACCAACGGTATGCATTTGTAAAAAATACGCAAACAAAACAACAAAGCACTCAAATGCTGTCCTCATGACTCATGTCCACACTACACAACCCCTTTAGCACTGCCAAAAGACGTGAGTTGCTACACGTTCACAGTGCATCCCCAGCGTCGTGACATCGTCTCTCATTACAGCCGTGGGTGAAGTTTTCACCGCCCTGAATGGGTCTCAAACAGCGTGGCTAAAATGCTAGAAGCTCATCGCAAAGAATGAAGGGAAATCTCACTCGGACGCCTTCACAGCCGCCCCGAGACCGCCCCGAGACCACTCCGAGGCACAGACTGTGGTGTTGCAGCGGTTTTCTAATGTGGACAACTTAATGTTATCTTCATTAGGTAATTCACGTTGAAAGAATTATATTTTTCTAAAGAATACAACAAAACATTCATAGAAAAGTATTTTTATTACAAAAACATTTCTCATCTCCAGCTGCTTGGTGGGGGCAGCGCCCCAACGCCCCTAGTGGACGAAGCATGACTGCACGATTCCCCGTTTCAAAAAATAAAAATCACCTGCACCAAACCCGTTCGCATCGCCCAACGCCGGCTCCAATTTGGTGCATAAAACCTTTTCGAAAGTGATGGAAGGGAAGTGCCATAAAGATGTGGTCTACAAACAAATTACCCAGAATGCACACGATCTCATCAAATATTGGAAGCCAAGCAGATTTTGAGCCTGGACAGCGCCTGCGGGAGCAACCACCAGGCACAAAGAGGTTGCCGGAGAGCAGTCGAGGGCACTGCAGCAAAACAAACTGCCTCTCTTCACTTGCTGCCACGTCTACGCTCCCCGCCTTCACCAACTCTATCGTGGGTGAAGTATGGTCAAATGACCCCACGCGAGGCCCCTCGTCCAACAGTGGATGCACACAGGGGCTTGTACAGGAGCTTGTACAAGAAACGCTCTGCCTGCGCCGTGCTTATCGCGAACGTGAAGCAGTGTTTCTCAGAAATGATGCCGTTCCTGATAATAGTTCGATGACGTACAACCCCTCCCCCCAACCACCACGCTCGATACGAATGCAATCACCGTAAAAAAATGTCTGCACGAGGTCCCTGCATAGTGCCACAAGGAGGGTTTGAAAGCATACACCACACCAGCGTCTTCACCTCCGCTGAACAACCATCCCGTTAAATTTCGATTTAAAGCTTTCGTGACTGCAGGGATTCATCTTCTTGGTTCTTTCGGTAAAGTCACGTAGAAGGGAAGTAATAAAATAATAAAAATAAAACATAATAAAACAATTCTCACGACGTTTCGGCCACAACGCAAGCAGCCGTCCTCAGGTGAAAAAGCTAGATGTTAACAAAGTCGTAATTAATCGCAGTAACAGTCCTATTTCTGAAGGTTTGAAATCCGTTTTAGCTAAAGGACTAAACTTTGCAGTCACACCTAGACACATACCAGTTAATGACATAATTGCTCGAGTAGATGTAGCTCTCAAGGGCTTGAGTCACATCGCTGCAGACGTAGCAAGATCTGAAATCTCTGTAACCCTAAAAAACGCTAAGATGCCAGCTAGCAACATCAGCAAAGATGAGCGTTTTGAATTAGCTCAATTAAAAAAGAGGGATGACATTGTCATCCTCTCAGCCGACAAAGGCAATGCCACTGTCATCATGGACAAAATAGAATACAACAACAAAATTCAAGAACTACTCAACGATGGCAGCTATACAAAAATAAAAAGAGACCCCACCAACAGCCTCGTCTCCAAAACCAACAACATCATTTCTGCTTCAACCGCATTAATTGATCAGACCAAACAGTTCTCGTTGAAACCTTCTGCAGCCAGGCCACCAAGATTGTACGGCTTGCCAAAGATACATAAAGAAGATACACCTCTTCGTCCCATTGTCTCTACTATCAACTCCCCCACTTACAAACTGGCTCGTTTTTTGTCCGAAATCCTACGGCCTTTCACTGGAAAAACCACCTCTGCAGTACTAAACTCTACTGACCTGGTATCGACAATCAAGGGGATTGCCCTGTCCCCAGACGACCTGCTTGTCAGTTTTGATGTGGTTTCCTTGTTCACCAAGGTGCCTGTGCCTGACACTATCGCAATCATTGAAGACTTGGTTCATCAAGGACTGAATGCTGGGGTACCCCCCCTGGGGAGACACTACTTAACCAATACATACTTCACCTGGAATGGAACCTTCTACAAGCAAATTGAGGGCACCCCAATGGGCTCTCCGCTATCTCCGGTTGTAGCCAACATCTTCATGGAGAAATTTGAGACGGACGCCATCCAGACTGCCACTCTACGCCCGACCTTATGGAAGAGGTACGTAGACGACACTTTTGTCATCTGGCCACATGGCCGGCCTGCTCTAGACCAATTTCTCGACCACATCAATTCCATACACCCAGCCATCAGATTCACCATGGAAGTCGAAAATGATGGCAAGCTACCCTTTTTGGATGTCCTAATCAAAAGGAGACCTGATGGTTCAATGAGCCACTCTGTCTACAGGAAAGCCACCCACACGGATGCTTATCTAAAACCGGATTCCCACCACCATCCATCCCAGAAGAATTCCCTCATCAAGACTCTATATCATAGAGCCCAATGCATCTCCGACCATGAACACATTTCCAGTGAACTCAAACACGTACGCCAAGCTCTTAAGGCTAATGGTTACTCCGACTACACAATCCGCAAAGCCATCACTCCAACCATCAAGAAGGATCCTGTTGAGGAGCCTTTCAAGACAATCACCTTACCCTACATTGCTGGGGTCACAAAAAAGATCTCCAAAATCCTGATTAAACACAAGATCCAGGTCCGATTCAACACAGTACATAAAATCCGTGATCTGGTCCCGTCTGTAAAAGATGTGGTTCCAGACATACAGTACCCTGGCGTCTACAAACTAAGTTGCCTCTGTGGTAGCAGTTACATTGGAGAAACCAAACGACATGTCTCGGACCGCATCCGTGAACATAAGGCAGACCTGAAACACGGTAGGACAAACACCTCAGCCGTGGCAGATCACTGTTACAATTCAGTGGGCTCACATGACATTGACTTCTCCAAGACAGAGGTTCTCTGCAAGCCATCTGGCTATCATGAGAGATTCGTTCATGAGGCGATCCACATATACAAACACAGAGACAATTTCAACCGAGAAGATGGATTCTGGCTTAGCAATCATTGGAAGGACGTAATAAACCATTTCGGATCTTAACTGATTGTGTTCACGTTTACGGTGACTTTCAGACCACGTTCCACTCACTGGCATGGTGCAGTGTGCAGAGTAATGTATGGTGTCGTAATTGTACAGTAAACATATAGCAGTATGATACACATTAGGGTGGGTAGAATAATACATAGTGTTATATTAAAATGGATAAGGCAGCAACTGCAGCAGCAGCAGCAAGTGCAGCAGCAGCAGCAAGTGCAGCAGCAGCAGCAAGTGCAGCAGCAGCAGCAAGTGCAGCAGCAGCAGCAACTGCAGCAGCAGCAGCAACTGCAGCAGCAGCAGAAACTGCAGCGGCAGCAGCAACTGGTGCAGCAGCAGTAACTGCAGCTCCCTTTGATGCTGTTAATCCTGCATAATGCACATGCATATGCAGTACTAATCACATTCCTGCATTTCCCATAAATATGCAAAATTCCTTTTGATATGCAAATTCCTTTGTCAATGCGCCCAGCTTATATATATGCTCCAAGCTCTTGTGCTGTTTCATTCAGACTCTGTTGCCTCGACGGACCTGGTTTTCACCTGAGGACGGCTGCTTGCGTTGTGGCCGAAACGTCGTGAGAATTGTTTTATTATGTTTTATTTTTATTATTTTATTACTTCCCTTCTACGTGACTTTACCGAAAGAACCAAGAAGAACCATCCCGTTGGCAGCCGAACCAGCAACTGCATCCAACTGGTGGCGAGTGGCTTGCTATTGCAACATTGTCAGCGTTGGTAAAAGTGTGCGTTAATTATCCCGCACTACAATCTTTAATCATCCATTGTTTAACGGTCACCCAGCCAGCAACGAATGTTGATGAAGTAGAAATGAGTTCCAAACTACGCGTGACATTTGGCCTGCCATTCGTATATTGGTATTAAAAAATATTATTTTCATGCAATGGTTGAGATTTAATTAATTGATAATTTCATTGCTCCAAAGTGTTCTTTAGAGCATATTCTAATTTACGGTGTTTAAATAATACGTATAGTTAACTGACTGTAGTTGCAATAACGATGTATGTCTCGGCCTCGCTGTGCGCTGCGTTGCACCGCTATCCGAGTAGTTAACCTCGCATCCAATAAACCCTCAGAGCGAGGGTGAACATCCGACTCCAAACATAATTTATTGAATTGGTAAAACGGATGGAAAAACACAGCACAAATACAGCATATGTTAATACTTGGTAATATCAATACAATGAATGAGCACTACATCATCATAACATTGCCTTAGATAACCTGAACTCAACAATAGATGCTGGATCGACCAGCCACCTATATTAGTACTGAATAGCTATACAAGAGAATAAGCTACTGTGTTAAATGAAGGCACATCGTGTAATCATCACACTGCACCCCAGATGTACAGTACTGCACATAACACTAAATTGTGGATGAGATATTTCGTCAACCTTGCTCTCAATATCGCAATAGTTACTTGGGTACAAGTTTGACTCGACTTATTAAATTAAAATTAACATTCACAATAAGGAAAGTTGCAGGCTTCGTTGTTAACTAGGCCTCATATTTATCATAACAATTTCACAGCATTATAAAGGCATTTACAGCATTATAACGATCATTATAACATTATAACAGCATTCCCAGCATTACAAGAACATAAACGAACTTACAGACAATGCTTCTTAAAGTCCCACAATGTACAATTACAGCTGGCTTCACTGGGACGCGATGTGTGCCGCCATCTTGAACTCTGTGTAATGGCGGACCCACAGCCTCGTGGCTGAAAGGCTGTCAAATCGGAACTACCCGGTCACGTGACCAAACTCAGCATAAAAAAACGGGAAATTCCTGTGTACTCACACCCCCACATCTGCCGTGAGGCAAAACACCAGCCGTGAGGCAGAACAATGTCCTTTATACAATTATAATAATCTAATCATCAGCAATTATAATAACCACAATGAACCGAAATGATTGAAAGCAGTAGATTAATGTGCCATGAGGAAGTTCCATTGCGTAGAATAAACTGAAACCGATTTCCCAGAAGAAAGGAAACGCTATTAAGGCATGCATTTGTAAAATGTTTGGTTTTGCTTAAACCATGTGCAGTCCACTACGTTTGCAGTTAGTGGTGAGCATTTATAGCAAATTTCGTGGCACATTCCGAAGTTACACTTACAATGAGTTATGCCTAATTTTACAACTCAAAATAACGTTTGATTAATTGTGCTGTAGGTGTACTGTGGCGAGGCACGTGGCTGCTCACTTACGGAAAAGGATGGTTCCTCGTCTCTCTCCATGTCTGTGTCTCCGTGTCTCAACGAGTGTAGTCACCTGGGTGTGTGTGTACACTGTGCAGTGGCATCTCCCTCCTCAATGTGCCGGGAAAGGTCCGAGAGCACGGATTATTCAACATCGCCTTGCCAGGCACGCTGAGGAGAGGCTTGCGGAGCCCCAATGTGGGGGGTCCTGCACAGATGCCATATTTTCTGTCCGTCTACTACAGCAGAGGTATAGGGAATTCCAACAGGACCAACATCTTTGGTTTATTGACCAGGTCAAGGTCTATAGATACCATCAGTAGGCCTGGGCTGTGGGTTGATTGTGCTTTCAGAGTCCCTGACTCTCTGCTTACAATCATGAAGGACAATCATGATGGTGAGCAGGCCCGTGTAAAACTACGTGGCTGGGAGTCGAAGCCATTCCCTGTTCACCTTGTGGTGTTACAGGGATGTCCTCCCACATTAAAGATCCTTTTCGACCACGTAGTTCGTGAAGCCTTTGGTGGCTATACCGGAGGAATTTCCATCTGGTACAGATACAATGGTAGGCTAATCAATGCCAGGTGCGGTCAAAGGATGGCTCCGTATTGGTCAACCATGTTATGTATTCTGATGATCTGGTGATTGCTGCTCACTTAGGAGTTTGAGGTGCTGCTGCTGAACCTGGAGCGTGCCACCAAGAGGTGGGCCCTCTATATGAGCCCCTCCAAAACTGAGCACCTGCTTGGGTATTTTGTACCATCAGATACTCAACCCCACAACTCGCAATTGGTGATGGGGCAGTTGTGGAGAAAGTATAGAGTTTTCCATATCTGAGAAGTGTGCTCATGACCAGCTCCGGTTTGACAGCAGAGATCTCACTCAGAATTAGTCGAGCAGCATTATCTTTTCATTGGCTGTATAATGCTGTGTGGAAGCTATCTGGTATGTCGCTCCACACGGAGCTTCGGGCCTTCTTGGCCACGGTCTTTGCTTGTGAAATGTGGAACCCCCACTAATGGACAATCTTCGCCGGTTAGAAACAATTAGGCTGGCCTGACTACGATCCATCCTGGGTTTAACCAGGCTGGATTGTGTGAGGAGCTCACAAATCCTTGAAAGATCTGGACAAAGTCCAATCCGTGAGCTCCTCCGGCAGGCAAAGCTGCATTGGCTGGGTTATGTAGCCCGCATGCCCAGCCACCGCATGCCTAAACAGCTTTTGTTCGGCCCGATGGGGGGGGCTAAAGAGATGGAGTGATTTGGTACAGGAGGATGTGGAGCTGAGTGGACTTGCCGATGACTGGTACTAGCGGTGTCATGATCGGCCTCTGTGGATGAGGCTTGTGAAAGACGCTGCTGCTACTGGGCAGTTGGAGGCAGTCGCCCTCCAACAACAATGGAGGGCGGAGGAGCGACGCTCACAACAACGAGCGGAGCGCTGGGTGGCTAAAGCACAGCAAATTGGCACGGTAGGGGGCACAGATGGTGCATCAGCCAGTCATCTAAGTCAGTCTGCCCCGTGACCTCCTGCCAGTGGGTGTTCGACACTTCACGTGGCCTCAACGTGCACCTAGCCTGGCACAAGCGCCGTGGTGATGTCACCGCCACCAAGTGGCGAATGGCGCTTGTTGTTGTTGTGTCGCAGGGGAGTGGTAGTGTAGTGGTTAGGTTGGTTCATGAAGTCATCCAGATATATAAACATAGACATAACTTCAATCGAGAAGATGGATACAAATTGAGCAATCATTGGAAGGATGTTATTAACCAGGTAAAACCTTAACTGTTTATGGTTGTTCCATCATATCTGCCGACTACTAGTCTATTTTTCCGAATTAATTTCCCCGCGCATCCCCAGCGTATGGCATTGTTGCTGCATTGACGTTGTTGCTTCAGTTGCATTGTTGCTGCATTGGCATTGTTTCTGCATTGGCACTCGTGCACCGACCGTGCCTTCTGGTGTTGTTGTTACACTTGGGCTACTCCCATCCCCAAACCCTTATAAACAGTTTGCCTTTAGAGGCTGACTCCTTTGCCTGATGACGACCGCTTGTGTTGCGATCGAAACGTCGTGATTTGTTTTATTTTTAGAATTCAAATCTAGAATTGTTTTATTTTATTTCTAACTACGTGACTTTACCGAAAGAACCAAATAGTATCAATACCAGATAGATTGTTTTTCACTGGTCGAGCCACCGGAGGGACATGCCTCCCCGTTCTCGACGCACGCGAGGTGTCTTCACACTGCGCGAGTGCCAATCGTCGCTTTCCTCATGGCATGACGCCTACGGCACGACTGGACTACAACCGGAAAAACAGACGACGACAACAACAACAACATGCGCAAAGTCTCGCCACTTTAGTACGTGACGTATCATTGTTAATGTTTCGTGATTTAGCTTGTTGTGTTTATTGGGATGCGAATTTAAAGCTGATCTTTGACGCACCCACAATGTTGTTGGTCACGAAGCTGGAACCGCTGATCTTCTTGAGGCCTCTCGGCCTTTTGCTTGGTTTGTTCATGTCTAGTGCTGCCGGCAAGTCCAACACCACCGTTAATCGTATTCGTTGTTTCTACAGGAAATAACTCAAACGAGTCTCTAGACTTAATCACAGAGGGGCAACTATATCAGATATGTGGGCACTGTTATATATATATATATTTTTCAGTATTGTGTTTGGAGGAAACCAGATATTGGCCAGAGATGACCCACATACCCAAGGAGAACACATTGCATTCCCTTACATAATGAACATACTTGTTTAAAAATAAAGGTCAAAAGTACAGCTTATATGGTAACACTCTAATAATAAAATAACGTGGCCAACTTCCATTTTTCTATTGGACTTAAAGGGACTTCACCCACGGTTTAATGTTATGAGCATGATCCCGGGATAAATGCGTGTTGTGACTTCACACATAACTCAACAACAAAAAATCATCATTAGTGTTGTCGTGGAGAATGACTAACAAAATACATAAGCAAACACCACGTCTCCTTTGCATGTCTGTCCCTCCACATAAACAAGTACGCTTGACAATTCCCATACATTGTAAGGACTTTTGGCAGTACACAATGTACAGTAAGCAGCACCGGCCCAATCCTGTCTCAACTGATATTGTGCACTCCCAGAAGGCAACGTAGTTTAACAGTAAATGTTAAAAGGTGATTTTTTATCGACATTATACGCGGTGAAAGTAGATATATAAAGGATATATATTGTGTGTTTATATTTGTAACATTCATGCTGCGTTTACCAGAGCGTAGCCAACACATGCAATGGGAAAAAAAAAGACAGCCAATTTCAACAATGGCTTTTCAAAAGGAATTCTGCGGAATTTCCCGGAATTCCCTGCGCCTCCCAGGCTTGTTACGCTTCTGCGTGGAAATGATGCTTTTCGTGACGTTACAAGCAATCCCCTCCCGCCTCGCAAGGTTTCCGGCATATAAGGAGTGCTGAAAGTGCACCAGCTTCCTCATTTCCTCCTCTGCACAAGCGCCCGTCAGCAGCTGAAGCAGCAAGTACATCCCAACTGGTGAGTGTTTTGCTTTTCAAGTCTCGAAGTTGGTAAAAACGTGTGTATTTAACAATATAGTTTGTGTTTTACCAAGGCCACCTGAGCTACATAGCTCGTTTTCAGACGCGACCTGACCACGAATAATATTTATAGCCCAAAAGAAGTGACTTATCACGTGGACATTTATAGCAGCCAAATACTGTAAACTCGCGTTTCTAAAATGTGTAGAGAAAACCCGGAGGGGCCGGGAGAAAAATCCACGCGACCACGGAGAGAGAGACACGCAAACTCCAAATATACAGCAGCAGGCGTCAGGGTCGGGATCGAACCCACGACCTCCTGTCTAGCAGGCGAGGTAGTAAACATCTCCTAGCCACCGTGATGATGATGAGAGAGAGACACGCAAACTCCAAATATACAGCAGCAGGCGTCAGGGTCGGGATCGAACCCACGACCTCCTGTCTAGCAGGCGAGGAAGTTAACATCTCCTAGTCACCGTGATGATGATGAGAGAGAGACACGCAAATTCCAAATACACAGCAGGCGTCAGGGTCGGGATCGAACCCACGACCTCCTGTATACCACGCGAGGTAGTTAACATCTCCTAGCCACCGTGATGATGATGAGAGAGAGAGACACGCAAACTCCAAATATACAGCAGCAGGCGTCAGGGTCGGGATCGAACTCGCGGTGCCCCTCAGTCACCCAAACAGCATTGAATGTCTATGAAGTAGAAATGAGGTTCAGAATATTGTGACTGCCATATTTATCTCGTCGCTAAAAATACTTGTTTTCCCCTCTTCTGGTTGTACTGTTTAATGTCGTTCCGTGCCAGGTCCCTGCATACAAGCACTGAAACTGCAGCAGCTTCCTCATATTCTCCTCTGCACAAGCGTCCGTTGATAGCTGAAGCAGCCACTACATCCAACTGGTGAGTGTTTTGCTATTCGTTTGCCAAAGTTGGTACAAAAACGTGTTTATTAAAAAATGTATATGTTAAACCCTTTAATACAGCACTCTAAAAATTAGAACAATTGTTTTTTTTTAAACCAAGCAAGCCCCACTGAGCTCTATAGCTTTTTTTCTAGAAACGACCTTGCTATCATAAATTATACCACCCAACGAAGTCGTTTATCGTGGTGACCATTTATAGCAGCCAAATGCTGTAAACGCACGTTTATGAACGAGGGAAAACCCGGAGGGGCTGGAGAAAAACCCAGGTGACCACGGACGAAAAAGACACGCGAACGCAAAATATACAGCAGCAGGCGTCAGGGTCGGGATCGAACCCACGACCTCCTGTATACCAGGCGAGGTAGTTAACATCGCCACCACGGTGCCCCTCAAAAGTCACCCAACACGTACTGGATGTTTATTAAGTAGAAATGAAGTTAAACCGATGCAGAAAATTGTGACTGCCATTTGTTTCTAGAGCTAAAATTACTTTATTTCCCTGTATTAGTTGTACTGTAATTTACGTATGGTGCGAAATAAGTTCATACTTACATATTGCAGTCATTAATTTCAGATTTTAAATCAATTTAGAATAGCAACTATCTGCATGTTGCTCTATATTGCCCTGTATATAGAATATGAACATTTAATGTATCCAAATAACGTATACAATTGACTGCAGTTGCTATCACCATATCATAACAATAATTAAAATTAAATAAATTGGGCAAGAGTAAACAAATATAACAACCAAATTAATCAAGTGAAACCAACGAAAATGGTACCGTTTTCGGAAATGACGTTGCGGTCCAAAAGCTGAACTGAAAACAAAGCCGTAAAAAACACAGAACCGAGATTGAAACAAACCGAGATTGAAACAAACTAAGTTCCCAAAGATAACGGGCATCGTTCCTTCAATGCATGTCCAGAACAAACAGCCACCATTGGCCAATAGGTGGCAGAGACATAACCACAGCGCATGCCTGGCGAGGTTCACTTTAAGGGCCGCATGAAGTGTCGAAGGATCCCTGCTTGCAGGAGTTCACGGGACAAACCCAGGTATTATGTATTGACTGAAATGACTGACCTCAAACTGTTTATCCGCACGGTAGATAAAATATTGTTGTGGGCCGATATTGACACCGCTGATATGAGTCATCAGCAAGTCCAATCAGCTCCACATGTTTCTGTACTGCATCAACCCTATCTCTTCTCTAACCCATGCAGCGCGCATTTAGCCCGCTTGGCATACGATGGCTGGGCATGCGGGTTACGGGACCTAGCCAACGCAGCCTAGCCTGTCGAAGGAGCTCACTGATGGGACTGTGTCCACAACTTTTAAAGATCTGTGAGCTCCTCACACAATCCAGCTGGGTTAAACCACGTATGTATGAATGTTTAAGACTGGTGCAGATGCTCCTTTAAAGGGGGGGGGGGGGGTCTATGTTTCGCAAACAGAAAATAACTGTGGTCAAGAAGAGAATTACTCAAACCAAATGGAGATATATTTTGGAGAGATGTAACTGGAAAACAGCAGAATATTTAATCCGAGGGCAGTTATGGAAGACGGAGCACGTGGCGGCGGCGCTTTGGCTCTTGTCTGCTGTTCACAGGTTCACCTTCATGGGCGTCACCATTCTAATTTCGGTCAGCCAGGTCACTCCGGCGTATATTGTGCGTCAAGTCTAGCGAGAGCAATCAATACCATGCGCATCTGAGACAATCCAATAGGGTTTGGTCTGCCTTCATTTTTTAAATCCTTTATATTAAGTTCACTTGCTTGCTGAGGACCGTGCAAATCTTTCGGTCGTTTTTTAACCCACTTCCCGTGATCCAATCGAGCTGACATTTTGCACACAGACTCGTTGTGCGTGACAATTAATTTTCCTGAATCAAATTTTTCCAAAATTTTACACTGTTTAGGGGGAATTTTTTTTTTCATTACCAATTGCTTAATGCTGCCAGACAATCATCTGACCCATAGGTGGCAGCCATCTCAAGCCAGAGGACGAGAGGAATCTAGCCGTCCCGATGCCACGCATATAAAGGATTTATAGTGAAAAACTTTGTTTTACGGGTTTACTTGTAGATAAGCCACCCTGCCAGCTTCTCACGCAGTAGCATATCTCTAGAACACCAGGGTGCACTCACAATATCTTACAGAAACGGGACCCCTCTATCTGGACACACCTAAGCCTATACACCGTTCCCAAACACTCACACCCTTAAAATGAAGCACGTTTAGCCTTAGATGGCGTTTACCACCCGCTTTGGGCTACATTTGTAACACCCCGACTCCAGGTGAAGCTCGACGACCCCGCGTGTCGTGGGCCACCACCGGCCTGACACCGTCGCCAGAGCAGAGGAAGGAAGCCAGCGCCTGCTAATAGCATGAATAATGCTATCTATCAGGACCAAATCTCATATACAGCCATTACCAAGCAAATAAAACCTAACTACCAAGCAAAATCCAACATCAATGAACAAATTAATGTGTGCACAAATGAATACACAAATTAAGATGTGCACAAACAACATAAAAGTAATTACAACAAATAAATTAGTCCAATGTCACATCCCAGACCACAATCCCAACTTCCCAAACAAGTCAGGAAATTTTCACAGGAGGGGGCGGACACAGTGTGATGAGGCCTTCATCCCAGCAGTCTTGGTAAAGAGCTGTGTATTGTTATTATCACCATTAAAGTCATAGAGAACTTTAAAACAAATACGTTTCACGTGACTTGTTTACAGTTATATAAATGTGTGATCGTGCTTTCTATGCCGGTAGATCTTTCGCGAGAGGGTCTACCGTACAGACATGCAGCTTGCAGGAGGCGCAACCCCGCAGAACGACAACGTGTACACCATGTTCCACGGCACCAGCGAGGATGGGGCCAGAGCCATCATCGCGAAGGGCTTCAAACAGTCCACTGATGGCATGCTGGGCCCCGGGGTGTACGTGAGCCGGGACATTAAAAAGGCCAGTAGGTACCCGTTAAACCTACCGCATCACGAGAGGGTGGTTCTGCAGGTCGAAGTGCGTGTGGGAAAAGTGAAGAAGATCGACAGACAAGGCCACCCTTTGCAGAAGACGTGGCATGATGAAGGCTACAACACCGCGTGGGTGCCACCCAACTGTGGGATGGTACCCAGTGGGCTGGAGGAAGACTGCATCTGGAACCCGAATAGAGTGAAAGTCATTAGACAGGTGCCAACGCCTCCAGAGGATGACGGATTTTGCATAATTCTTTAATGCGGAATCCTATTATCAATTGCTTGTGTCCTAACAACGATGCATCCTTCCACATTCACCAGTTTTCCATATTCAGATACAAATACAAATCAGTCGCATTTTGGTGGATGGAGGAGGTAAATATATTGTCCAAACGAAGCTTAATTTGCAGTCCGCAATATAAAAGCCAAATTTTTTTTCAAAAACTAACACTATGCTAGAAAATATATCTAATTATAAAGACACATGTACTAAACTACTGTAACTACAGGCGAATGTCAACAAGTCTAAAAATATACAACCTCAGCGGTGAAACAACCCACTACTACACTTCTAAATATTGTCTCAATGCAGAGCTTCCCTCTTCCCAATAACCATTAAACGGGAGGCCAGCATTGGCGTGTGGCTCTAACCGATGGATCAACGTTGGCCCAACATTCCATGTTGATGGAGTTCACACCCCAGACTGGGCTCACTCTGTGCCCCTTAAACCTGTTTAAGGAGACTCTGCCTCTTAACCTTAACCATGTTATGCTTCTAATGAGCCCCCCCCCCGCCCCTGGAACCCTATCCAAGTTTGGAAACCTCCGGTAGGTTCCAGCCAATCGGCCACTGTCTCTACCCACAACTTGATTTCACAGGTGTGGGGCTGGTGCTAAAATGCCCACAACCTCCAACCCAACGACGCACCCTGCGTTATTTAATCCGCACGTTTCTACTTGTATATCAGGGATTATCGAGTAAGTTCCGTCCGATCACCAGCCTCTTGTAATCCAATCTGGGTCTTGGCTTCTGCAGGTGGCACACAGTGAATCCTACCATGCAGATGTTCTCCACTAACAGCGTGCACTCGCATGATCTGAAACACTGGCCTGCAATGTTGTCAATGTATCCTTCTGTTTAATCTGTTAACATGTGCCTCGTATTTGTATTAGTTTTCATAGATTTTATGCAAATTACTTAAATTGGTAACTTGCGATGTATCTACATACATTATTCAATTGCCTTCAATCAGTGTGGAAATGTCCCATTGAGTGTGGGTGTTTTGTTCTGCCCCGTGGTATTGAGAACAGTCTTCAACTTTTGTCTACTGTCTCTCTGGCTTCTCTATGTATGTGCTATGAAGAAGGACCATTTTAAGATAACGTTCTTGACAAACGTGAGTTAATTCAACTAAGGCACCACTGCCAAATGCAGCATTGAATTTCCATCCATCAAATGCGTGAGAATGTTCCACGTGTTTGGGCGTTTCATTCAGCAAGGACTGCGCCTCACCCCGAAGACTCGGGTTGTGTGGTCTAGGAATCGCGAGTAAAAGGATATCATAAACAAATTCACAGTACGTTCATCAAGAGTGTGGGGATACAGGTTGCGTGGCATGGCGTCTGCGTGACGTATTCATGGCCACTGATCCATCTGCCCAAGTCGTGATTTATTTTTTTATGTTATTCGATGTTAATTTTGTGCGTACTGTTTACCTTCATATGGCTGCCTTGTACATCATCCTGAGATGGTCTTGTATTTAGACGCAATGTACGTTCAAATAGTATTGCTGAATACTGCTTCTGTGAAAAATAGGGCTGGCTGTCAACCAGAATTGGTTTTGAGGGCTAAAGAGGTGCAGTAGTGTGCCGTGGTAAGGGACGTGCTGGGTAATCTTGTATGGATAAAGGGGATACATGATGGGGTTCTGCGAGGAATAGCATTAGGGCCCTACCGACTGGCTGTAGTTTTCAGAGCGGCAGTATTGCTTAATGCGGTGACAACAATGAGATTATAACGGTGACCAAGAAAACAAAGGGAATATCTCCATTATTCACGTAGGTTTTTTTTTCTTTCTGGGAACTAGTTTAACATTTACAATTGTGTTTGCTGAATGGTGTATATTCATTAATACACGAATTGGCAGAATTTTGTTTCATTGACAAATATTTAAATATATATAACATTTAAGTCAATTATCTCATATTCCTTGCAAACCAGTGTATTCCAGCAGCAATTGGTATATGTAGAACTTAAATAAGAATATTTTTAAATAACACGCTTTAATGATATGTACCGTATTCGTAATGGCAGAATTCCACGACGAAGTGGTCCCGAAGCTTGCCATAACGTAAGGGGCCGTGGTCATTTAGAGCCAACGTCAGTTGAGCGTGGACAATTAGACCCAATCCGAAACATAACATATAAAAACATGTTAAAAAATATATAAAAAAATGTTTTTGATAGAATATAGTAATGTCATCAGTATGACATTGGTATACTAAGTTTGCAGTCGATACCACATTGGGAAGTGGGTTAAAATTGAGTTACAAGATTTGAGGATACGACGACGACGACAACGAGAACAATGACAACAATGACAACAACAAGCGTGTAAAATTGGAATCATCGAGAGTATTCTATATGAATATAGCGCTCTACCTAGCATTTACCGTTATAAACCTTTTTCATGTGTAGTACCCCAATAATTACCCTGTAATTGGGTAATTTGTATGGGGTAAGGGTAAAAGGTAGGGTAAAGGTAGGCTCGTTGCTTTTTACCTTACCTGCTAAAGGGTAAAAGGTAGGGTATAGTGCTTGTATTGTGGTAAGGTAAAAGGAAGGGTAAAGGTAAGCTCTTTGTTTTTACTTTTTAGCTAATACCTTACCTTGCCGAGGCCTACGTCTGGAGGAGGCGGGGCCTACAAGGGAAGGGGTGGGGCCTAGAGTGGTGGGTGAGGCTTTCAATCCATGAACCTCGCTGTTTAAATATTATTTGGGTCTTTCGGTAAAGTAACGAAGATAGGTAAAAAAAATGTAAAATAAATTATTTTTAAATATTTTTTTTTATTAATCATTAATAAATTTACTTTTACATTTTTGAACCTATATATATGACTTTACTGAAAGACCCAAAGAATATGAATTCCTGCAGTCACGAAAGCTTTAAGTCAATCTTTTTTTTAGCTGTTGAAGTAAGGAAGTGAAAGCATGATATAAAACAACTGTAATCAAATAAGTACAACAGGGAACAATTTAATACCTAAAATGTGGCCACAGGCCCACTAGTTTGATGAATAATCTGAAAGGAATTGTATATAATCGCTTTCAGATAGTGGTGGAAATTTTAAATCGATTTCTCAATTTTTTGCGTTTAAATTTTCAGAACGCCAACATGAAAAAGACACGTGTTCATTTTGATTTTGTTGAATATAAACCATAATTTACAAGACCTGTCTTGCGTCTTAATTGTGTAATAAAAGATGTTGACGACACACAGCTTGGTCTCCGTCTCTGGTTAATTCTTGTTATGCCGCTCACACTCCGCCGATCCAGACAGTGGACTGCCTGTCTCTCTTGCGCGCCCTGCGCGCCCTTTCCGTCAGTTGCACTTCCTCCTGCTCCCGCACTCCGTTGGCTGACGGTGTGCTTGGAGTCGTCTCCAGCCACGTGGCTGATGGCGCAGGAGATGGCCCACAACCAAACGTGGTCCCACAACCAAACGTGGTCCCACTCCGTGACTACACCAACTGACCACGAGTCTCTTCTGGATCCCCCTTATATTCCCCTCACACGTCATCCTGTCTCCAGCCTTCACCACGCCCTTTCGGAACCTTCCAGATTACGCCCTTCGCTTCGCGCCCCTCCGGCTCCGCCCTTAAGCTCCGCCCCTGATCTTCCGGGCATCCGATTGGACCGGAGGTGGGCGGCGGACCTTCCTATACGCCCACATTACTGGGCAACGCCCCCAATACTCCGGGCGTCTGATTGGCCCAGAGCTGAGTGGCTAAACCTCACTCACGCTCGTATTACAATTGTGTTGTAGCTTATGTTCCAATGCAGCAATCTCATACACGTGTACACGAAAATTCTCATTTATCCATTTCAAATTTCAGATTTTCACTCGGGTGTTTTGGTGTCAGGTTAAGCCATGCCCGGCCGCCTTTGTCTCTCCAGTGATGATGTTTACACACCACACCAGGTACTCGAGGCCCAGGACCAGTTCAAATAATTGTCACTGGTATTGGCTGTGAGTTAATTTAGCCATTTACAATTAAACAATGGTGAGATAACCCTGACAAAGTTAAATCAAGGACTCAAAAATCATGGATATTCAGGCAAGGCTACAATACGTGGTGCGTTGTTAGCTCCCTGGCCTCGTATGCAGAATTCATCTTCTTGGTTCTTTTGGTAAAGTCACGTAGAAGGGAAATAATAAAATAATAAAACATAATAAAATAAAATTCTCTCTCTCGAGAAACGGTGCCTTAACGCGGCGAGAGAGTTTGTGTACGTCTGAGAAGCTGATCGCTATACCGTCGAGAGCCTAGTGCTCTCAGAAGGGTCACCCAAGGCGGGAAGACTTCAGTGGAGACGTCAAACAAAACCCGTTTCGAAAGGTCCCCACATGACCTTTTCAAATAAATTGTGATCCAAGAAAGCAACGGGAAACTACTTGGATTATTTCTCCCTTGAAAACTTCAATGATGACAAGCAAAATCAACAAAGGCCCTGAGTATCGGCGTCCTTTAAATAGGACAGGGGTGCTAAGAATCTCCGAGCTTGTGTCAAAGAACCCTTTCAAAGTAGCAACTTGGAACGTTAGAAGTTTACTTCAAGCAGGAAAACTAGCCAATGTCATACAAGAAATGGATCGACTTAAAATCAACATAATCGGTCTAAGCGAAACTAAATGGCCTGGAACAAAAAAGTTTATATCGAGCGAACACCACATCTTCTGCTCCAGAGGAGAAGAAAACACCAAACAAACATACGGTGTCGCCTTTATAGTACACAAGAAATTAGCGAATAAAGTCAACAACTTTACCCCAGTATCAGAACGAATAGCACTACTACAA
Organism: Lethenteron reissneri; assembly: GCF_015708825.2. Classification (NCBI taxonomy): domain Eukaryota; kingdom Metazoa; phylum Chordata; class Hyperoartia; order Petromyzontiformes; family Petromyzontidae; genus Lethenteron; species Lethenteron reissneri. The sequence continues at coordinate 13,162,257 of NC_083810.1, forward strand.
TTAGCAGGCAATAAAGTCAACGTGAACATTCTACAGGTTTATGCTCCAACAGCAGATAAACAAGATCATGATATCAAATCGTTCTATGAGCAACTAACCAACACGGTGAAACCGCTGAAGAAGCAAGATATCACTATAATCCTCGGCGACTTCAACGCCAAGGTTGGCCACGGTCGAATGCAGAACATTGTCAGAGAACACGGACTAGGAACAAGGAATGAACGAGGCGACAGACTGGTTCAATTCTGCCAAGAAGAACGTTTCAGTATTGCTAACACGTGGTTCCAATTACCACCTCGACGACTGTACACGTGGACCTCGCCGCAAGACTCCGACAACAACATCGTCAGGAACCAAATCGATTATATCCTAATTAACATCAGGTTTAAGTCCAGTGTGATTACAGCAAAAACCTACCCTGGAGCCGATATATCGTCAGATCATAACCCAGTAACAGCTACAATAAGACTCAAATTGCGATCAATACAATGTACAAAGACGAGACGAGCAGACCTGGAGAAACTGAAGAACAGCGCCGATAAAAGACAAGTACAGCAACATCTCAACGATAGCATCCGCTCAATAACAACAGAAACAGCAGATGTTCAGGAGTACTGGCGCTCGTTCAAACAATGCATCACAGAAACAACAGAAGTCATGCTGGGACATCAGCCACCGAAAAAGAAACAACGATGGATGACACATTATATTCTCGATCTAATGAGCAAACGAAGAATGTACAAAATAACGACTTGAAGAAGTACAAACAAATGCAACAGAAGATCAGAGAAGCAATCCGACAGGCAAAAGAAAAGTGGATGGAAGAACAATGCGCCGAGATTGAAGAACTAATTAAAAAAAAACATGACAATTTTACTCTGCACAAGAAGCTCAAAGAAGCTGGTAACATCTACAGACCAGCCCCAACAGCTACCTTGTATGCGGACAACAACCAACCAATCCTAAATAAACAAGAAAAAATGGACACCTGGACAAACTATATACACAAGCTCTATGGCGCCGCGAGAACACCTGCAGAAAAAGACCAACAGATGTCGAAAGACGCTCTACACATTTTAACATCAGAAGTAGAACATGCAATCAAAACAGCTAAGTCAGGCAAAGCGTGCGGGCCCGACACAATCCATGTAGAATTGCTCAAACTATTAGACAGCAACAACATACGACAACTGACTAATTGGTACAATCAAATATACAATGGCAATAAAATTCCCTCCGACTGGCTACAATCCATCTTTGTGGCCATACAAAAGAAAGCAACAAGCCGGAAATGAGAGGACTACAGACTGATAAGCTTGATGAGCCACGTGCTGAAAGTCTTCCTGAAGGTGATCCAACAGCGCATACGCTCCACATGCGAAAATGCATTGAAGAACACACAGTTTGACTTCTGTAAAGGACTAGGCACAAAAGAAGCAATCTTCTGTCTACAGATACTACTACAGCGATGCCACGAACATCAGAAAGAAGTGTACATCTGTTTCATAGATTACGAGAAAGCCTTTGACTCAGTCGACCACGACCGACTAGCAGCTCTATTAAAACAACTGGGACTAGATAAAAACGACATCAACTTCATCATTGCTCTTTATTGGAAGCAAACAGCCCAACTCCGATATGACAACGAATTGACAGACCCAACACCAATACAAAAAGGTGTACGACAGGGCTGCCCATTTTCACCCAGTCTTTTCAACATCTACTCGGAGCAGATTTTTGATCGAACACTAGTAGATAAAAACATAGGTATTAAAGTCAATGGACAATACATCAACAACATCAGGTATGCCGACGACACTGCACTGCTGGCCGATTCAGAACAAGACCTACAACAAATCTTGGACGAGGTTGCCACAGAGAGTCAAATATGGGGCTTACGAATTAATAAAAAGAAAACAAAGGTTATGAAGGTCAGCCGAACTACAAGCGAAATAACAATCAAGCTGGGCAGCGAAAAATTGGAACAAGTACACCGATTTAAATACCTTGGTGTAATCATTGACGATCAGTTGAACCATGAAGTCGAAATCAAGAGCAGAATTGAACAAGCAAGGCAAGCATTTATTAAATGGAAAACACTCCTTGCAGACCGCAACTTGAGTATATCACTGAAACTGCGCACACTGAAATGCTACATCTGGTCAATTTTGCTGTACGGAGTAGAGACGTGGACACTGACAACAACAGCAACAAAAAGGCTCGAAGCTTTCGAAATGTGGCTGTATCGAAGGATGCTGAAAATCCCATGGACAGCCAAAACCACCAATACACAAGTTCTGCAAGATATGGGCACTGACAGGCAACTGCTGAAGACCATCATTAGCAGGAAGTGTTACTATCTAGGCCACATTGCCCGAAACGACCACAAATACCAGCTATTAAAGCAAATCCTGGAAGGAAAAATCGAAGGGAAAAAACGACCAGGACGGCCAAAAACGACATGGCTCAGTAACATCAAAACATGGCTACAATTAACAACAGCACAAACTCTACACGCCGTGCTAGACCGGGACCAATATCATCGTGAAGTCGCACACGCCGTTAGGCAGCACTAAAGAAGAAGAAAATAAAATTCTCACGATGTTTCGGCCACAACACAAGCAGCCGTCACAGGTGAAGAACGGAGCTGTCTGAAAAACAGCGTCGTAATGAACACCGCTAAGCTTGGCAGCGTATATTTAAGCTGGGTGGGAGGAGCAGAGTGCTGTGACAAAGGAGTTTACATATCAACAGAGGAATTTAGCATATTGACGCTAAGGACCTGCAACTACCCTACTTCCATACAATAAACCGATGTGATAAATATAAAATACATCAATGCAATCAATGTACTCAATATACTCTCCAATAAGCTGAGCTATTAACATTAAGTAACTGGGTATACACTACACTATATAATGACTACCATATATCTTCTTGGTTCTTTCGGTGTTTGTATATGTGGATCGCCTCATGAACGAATCTCTCATGATAGCCAGATGGCTTGCAGAGAACCTCTGTCTTGGAGAAGTCAATGTCATGTGAGCCCACTGAGTTGTAACAGTGATCTGCCACGGCTGAGGTGTTTGTCCTACCGTGTTTCAGGTCTGCCTTATGTTCACGGATGCGGTCCGAGACATGTCGTTTGGTTTCTCCAATGTAACTGCTACCACAGAGGAAACTTAGTTTGTAGACGCCAGGGTACTGTATGTCTGGAACCACATCTTTTACAGACGGGACCAGATCACGGATTTTATGTACTGTGTGTTCGTTCATGAGGCGATCCACATATACAAACACAGAGACAATTTCAACCGAGAAGATGGATTCTGGCTTAGCAATCATTGTTAGGACGTAATAAACCATTTCGGATCTTAACTGATTGTGTTCACGTTTACGGTGACTTTCAGACCGCGTTCCACTCACTGGCATTGTATTCTCCACAGGGAATGGATTCTTTGCTCCGCTGCAAGTTTTCCCCCCACGACTCACCCATTGACACGACGGTCAATGGTACAGTGTATAATAACAAATAGTATAACATTTATATGCTTAATACAATGTACAAAGTAATATATAGTATCGTACTTGTATAGTAAACATATAGCAGTGTGATACACATTAGGGTGGGTACAATAATACATAGTGTTATATTAAAATGTATAAGGTATAGGGTGGTTTATAGCAATACAGTATATCATTTAATGTTGGGTTTGTCTATGGCAGTATATAGTACGGTGTAGACTCGTGTGATGTAAGAGAATAAAGTTTAGATGCAAGCATATTATATAATTTTTACGACGTAGAATTGTAATGTATTACTTACTGTTAGTAACTCAGCTTATTGTAGAGTATAGTAAGTATACTGATGGATGCTATGTAGTTTATACTTTAGTTGTTTATGTAGTTTATACTTTAGTTTTCTACGTGGTTGTTTAGTAACTGCAGCTACATACTATTAACATTCCTTTCCTTTGTTAATGCTACCCCCCTTCCCCCTCCCTTTGATGCTAATCCTGCATAATGCACGGGCATAATATTAATTTGAAACCCCTCCGCCCACCTCCTACGCATTTTCCATATGCTAAATTCCTCTTGATATGCAAATTATTTTGTCAAGGTGCTCTTCTTCCCACCTCCCCCCCTCCAAACCAGCTTAAATATACGCTCCAAGCTTGGTGGTGTTTCATTCTTCACCTGAGGACGGCTGCTTGCATTGTGGCCAAAACGTCGTGAGAATTATTTTATTATGTTTGATTTTTATTATTTTATTACTTACCTTCTACGTGACTTTACCGAAAGAACCAAGAAGATGAATCCCTGCAGTCACGAAAGCTTTAAATCAAAAGACTACCATATAGTCAACCGATAAAAAACTAAAATATAAACTACATCAATATCATCAATATACTCTCCAATAAGCTGAGTTTACATATCAACAGAGGGATTTAGCATATTGACGCTAAAGAACTGCAACTACCCAACTACCAGACAATAAACCGATGTGAAAAAACGAAATATAAACTACTGTACATCAATATAATCAATATAATCAATGTGCTCAATATACCAATAAGCTTGAACCTCCTAGTGAGTTCGAGAAGGGAGGCGTGGCCAGGGCGGAGCCAGGCCGCGCTGGGAGCATAAAAGGGGCCGAGAGCGGGAGCCCGAGGCGGCCGATTCTGGGATTGGATTGTCTCGTCGTTGTTGGCGTCTCGTCGCCATCGTCGCTGTCGTCTTCGCTCGACATTGCGCTGCTAGTAAGTAGTTGGCTGTCTCCGTCAGCGCCGTCGGTGTTAGACGGCTCGCGTTGTGTATCGGCTAGTGACTGTAGAGGTGTGCAGCCGAGATCGAGTTTGTTGAATAAAGGTGCCTCGACGAACCTCGTCTCCGGTTCACTGACATGACACAGGCACAGCAACTACCCCCACCCATCATGGACTACTTCCTTGCCCCCCCCCCTAGGGGAACCCCGCCCCCCATATTGTGCACATTTACATTTAAAATTTAAGAAATCAATCCTCGCAGTGGCATCATCTGCGTCCGATGCCATTGCATAACACCTTTTCGAAAGTGATGGAAGGGAAGTGCCATAGAGATATGGCCTACAAAAAAATTACCCAGAATGCACACGATCTCATAAAATATTGGAAGCAAAGCAGATTTTGAGCCTGGACAGCACCTGCGGGAGCAACCACCAGGCACAAAGAGGTTGCCGGAGAGCAGTCGAGGGCATTGCAGCAAAACCAACTGCCTCTCTTCACTTGCTGCCACGTCTACGCTCCTGCCTTCACCAACTCTATCGTGGATGAAGTATGGTCAAATGACCCCACGCTGAGACTCCTTGTCCAACAGTGGATGCACACAGGGGCTTGACCATGTGCTTGTACAAGACACGCTCTGCCTGCGCCCGTGCTTATCGCGAACGTGAAGCAGTGTTTCTCGGAAATGATGCCGTTCCTGATAATAGTTCGATGACGTACAACCCCTCCCCCCAACCACCACGCTCGACACGAATGCAATCCCCATAAAAAAGTCTGCACGAGGTCCCTGCATAGTGCCACAAGGAGCGTTTGAAAGCGTACACCACACCAGCGTCTTCACCTCCTCTGAACAAGCGTCCCGTTGGCAGCCGAACCAGCAACTGCATCCAACTGGTGGCGAGTGGCTTGCTATTGCAACATCGTCAGCATGGGTAAAAGCGCGCGTTAATTATCACGCACTACAATCTTTAATCCTCCATTGTTTAACGGTCACCCAACCAGCAACGAATGTTGATGAAGTAGAAAAGAGTTCCAAACTACGCGTGACATTTGGCCTGCCATTCGTATATTGGTATTAAAAACATTTATTTTTATGCAATGGTTGAGATTTAATTAATTGATAATTTCATTGCTCCAAAGTGTTCTTTAGAGCATATTCTAATTTACGGTGTTTAAATAATATGTATAGTTAACTGACTGTAGTTGCAATAACTATGTATGTCTCGGCCTCGCTGTGTGCTGCGTTGCACCGCTATCCAAGTAGTTAACCTCGCATCCGATAAACCCTCAGAGCGAGGGTGAACATCTGACTCCAAACATAATTTATTGAATTGAACGAGGTAAAACTGATGGAAAAACAGCACAAATACAGCATATGTTAATACTTGGTAATATCAATACAATGAATGAACACTACATCATCATAACATTGCCTTAGATAACCTGAACTCAACAATAGATGCTGTATAGACCAGGCACCTACATTAGTACTAAATAGCTATACAAGATAATATGCTTTGTTAAATAAAGGCACATCGTGTAATCATCACACTGCACCCTAAATGTACAGCACTACACATAACACTAAATTGTGGATGAGATATTTCGTCATCCTTGCTCTCAAGATTGCAATATATTTATTTGGGTACAAGTTTGACTCGACTTATTAAATTACAAGTAACATTCACAATAAGGAAAGATGCAGGCTTCGTTGTTAACTAGGCCTCATATTTATCATAACAATTTAACAGCATTATAAAGGCATTTACAGCATTATAACAGTCATTCTAACATTATAACAGCATTTCCAGTATTACAAGAACATAAACGAACTTACAGACAATGCTTCTTAAAGTCCCACAATGTACAATTACAGCTGGTGTCACTAGGACGCGATGTGTGCCGCCATCTTGAACTCTGTGTAATGGCGGACCCCCGGCCTCGTGGCTGAAAGGCTGTCAAATCGGAACTACCCGGTCACGTGACCAAACTCAGCATCAAAAACGGGAAATTCCTGTGTTCTCACACCCCCACATCTGCCGTGAGGCAAAACACCTGCCGTGAGGCAGAACAATGTCCTTTATACAATTATAATAATCTAATCATCAGCAATTATAATAACCACAATGAACCGAAGTGATCGAAATCAGTAGATTAATGTGCCATGAGGAAGTTACATTGCGTAGAATATACTGAAACCGATTTCCCAGAAGAAAGGAAACGCTATTAAGGCATGCATTTGTAAAATATTTGGTTTTGCTTAAACCATGTGCAGTCCACTATATTTGCAGTTTGTGGTGAGCATTTATAGCAAATTTCGTGGCACATTCCGACGTTACACTTACAATGAGTTATGCTGTAGGTGTACAGTGGCTAGGCACGTGGCCGCTCACTTACGGAAAAGGATGGTTCCTCGTCTCTCTCCATGTCTGTGTCTCCGTGTCTCAACGAGTGTAGTCACCTGGGTGTGTGTGTGTGTACACCGTGCATGGCATCTCCCTCCTCAGTGTGCCGGGAAAGGTCCGAGAGCAAGGATTATTCAACATCGCCTTGCCAGGCTCACTGATGAGAGGCTTGCGGAGCCCCAATGTGGGCGGTCCTGCACAGATGCCATATTTTCTGTCCGTCTACTACAGCAGAGGTGTAGGGAATTCCAACAGGATCTACATCTTTGCTTTATTGACCTGGTCAAGGCCTATGGATACCATCAGTAGGCCTGGGCAGTGGGGCATATCGGGGCAACGTGAGACTGGTCCTTTGCTCGACTTTCATGAGTCCGGTCCAAACTATGAAGTACGGATATACATCTCCACCCCACCCCCCAGCCATGGCCGTACAGCCTGAAGCAGTCCTCAGCACCTGCAACTCTGGTTTCATGCCACATGGTGGCAGCAGCGCAATGGTCGTGGATGTGAATGCACGTGGTGCGATTGTGGCCATGCACCCCACACGACGGACCATCGGCTGCCACTGGAGTCTCTACACACCCCTTCAGCGTTAGGAGGAATCGCAAAACTACACGAACTCTCTCCAAAAAGCTCTCTCGTCGTGGTATCTCGTGACGTCACGGTGTATAACTTTTGTCAAAGCATTTTATTCTCATCCGACTCCCTTTGTTAACATCGACCATAAAGCACGCGCAGCGAATGCTAAAGGCTCATTATGTCATTTGATAAAAGTAGGCTATTGTATGCCAGCATCATGGTCCAATTTTTACTTTCTTCTAATCAACGGCAAATTACTAAATTTTGATTGCACGTAGCAAACACTGCCCCCTACTGAGAGACTAATACCCCCTTTGATGACAATTTCTGAGTCACCTTAAACACAAGGGCAGCTGCCACTGGTGGTCCCCGTTGAATGATTGTCACGTGATGTAAGGTGCTGTGAGATGCTGAGGTAATTACATTCTAAACAAATGCAAATATTCAAATATAAATCTACGTTAATGTGAATCTATAGAATCTGGATTATTTATATATAACAGTGGTCAGATCTATGCCATGTACAAATGATTTAAACTCTAAAAAGTCACCCATACTACAGGACAGTACTCAGATAATGAGACATGAACCAAGTTATAAAGCTTGACAAATCAAATTTATGTATTGATGCATTATACAGTGAACAATATAACAAAAGTATCCATCAGCTGACATATCAAAAGTGCATTTATAATAAAATGTCATGTTACAGATGGTAAAATCAAAGGTGCGAACTATAAAATAACAGGACTAAATGTTTCATTTTTACCGGTAAATACATCACTTTATAAGATTATTCCAGGAATTTTAACTTTTAAGAATACTGTGCTCATGACACCGCGCGCTGACATTAAAAAACAAAAAAGGAAACCTTCCATCGTAATCAACAAGTATTGGCAATCGGCTCAAAACAACGAGACAATATACATTTCAAATCGGTAAACAGGCACTTGAGCAATGGCGTGGGAAGTGTGGGTCATATTTTCTATGTTTAATCAACAACCACATTCAGACAGACGCATACAATTTTCGTTTGACTCTTACTATATACAAACAAATACAAAACTAACATGGAATGGTATGTATGCAACTTCAACCGTTGGCATACTCTCTTCTTAGACATGAAGTTCGCGTGGGTCCTCGTGTGTGTTGCCACATCCAACAAATAAACTCAAACACACATCATTGGTCCGAGATCCGAAAATAACCATCACGGGCTTAACTATTTGGATGAAGATTTGTAAAAGTTCCATGAATATTTATGGAAATTAAATATATGTACGAGTGCAGCCACGATAGGATGAACAGTTTTTTTTGTCAACATCGTACATCTGGCGGTGATGACCACCCACAAGCGGAGATTTTGTAGAAGGCAGTGGCTGCAGGTCCACCCTGACAATGGCCAACTGGACAGAAGACCGCTCATGAATTGTGTCCGTCAATTCTTCAGGTGGCGCGTGCGTGGGGCACGTGACTACCCTCCCCGCAGGCGGCCCTGCATGGTGATGGTGGAGTATTGCTGAATCCCGTACCACTCCAGCTTCTGATCGTCCTCCAGGGTGCGGCTGCTGAAGGTGAGCATCTGCTGCTCTACCGGTATGCGCGCCTTCTGCTGGACCTTCTGCTTCAGTGAGAGCACCGAGTCGGAGAGCTTCACCTCTATCGTCAACGTTTTGTTCGCGAGCGTCTTCACGAAGACGTCAACGACCTGCGTGGAAAATGAAATGAAAAGTTACAAAAATGCCATCGCGTTACAAATGCCATCTTCACTTCGGCTAGTTGAACACGTAAGCTTTTAGGACCAATATTATTCATAATAAAGGTTTTGGGTGAGATCGCATAAGCCAAATGGGTCGTAACCCTCCACCACCCAACACAGCCAATTAGAATGGCATTTGTCACGTAAACAAAACGCCAATTAGTTACTACTTCAACCCACCGGTGTGTTGGAGAGTAAATCAACAACATTTACAACTTGAGTGCGACGTTTCAATGGTAATTACATCCAGCATCATCGGGCGATTTTCCAAAATAGTGAAACAATCTACCTGTTTCCGGTCTTAAATAGAACACTTAGGGTCTTAGGCTATGCGCTGAGTTTTAATTGCAGGCATACAGGCTTTTGTTAATTTACAATTGCCACCAAGTGAACGGTGGCATATGTGCTGTTGGCTGGCTGGCTCCACAATGAATGTTACGGTCCATCTTCTTGGTTCTTTCGGTAAAGTCACGTGACTTTACCGAAAGAACCAAGTAGATGAATCCCTGTGGCCTGCAAGAGGCCTTTGAAAGTCAAATTCGGCCCTCGGTAAGGAAAATGTTCCTCAGCCCTACCCGAGGGCAAGGCTAGCTGAAACAGAAAGGAATTAACGACGTCACTTTTCTAATCTGTTTTGGCATTTTCTCACACCGGCCCAGAGGTCGCGTTGGCGATTCCGAGTGCGTGGCAAGCGGCTCTGCTTACGTGGTACACGTGAAGCAGGTTGACGATGGCATTCTGCTTCAAACCGCACTTGGCGAGGGTGGTGGCGTCCTGCAGCGCGGCGCCCCCGTAAGCGAGGCGCTGCTGAGCGGGCGACACCTTCCACTTGCTCTGGATCCTGACTTTCAGCGCCAGCACCGACTCGGACAGCTTCACCATCAGCCTCAGGGGCTTCCCCTCCAGGTCCTTCACGACGATCTGTACGGCCTGCGTTGGGGAGCGGGGGTGACGGGAGAGTGCACGGCATTTATTTTCAACGAAGGGTGACACGCACGTGAATAGTCTACAGCGATCCACTTAAAGTGCTCTACATTACAATGCGTTGGCGATTTTTTTTATACTCGACACGTGGGGCCCAGGCTTGTCAGCTTTTTGACTACCCCATGATAATACAGTTAAAAGAAAACAAATATTAAAACATTCAGATCGCACTGTAATGTTTTCACCAACGATGTATCGTGTAGAAATATGTAAATGACCATTAAACGTAAAAAACAAGTCACGTTTCAGCTTGCATTTGCCATCTACGTTGCGTTCTGTTTGATGCACAGTATAACAGTACAGTTTCATTCACAGCCTGTACGTGTCCACAAATCTGCATGCACGCAAATATTGTTGCGATGTCAAATTCACAAAGTTGCCCGGTAGGTCAGTGGCATTGTGTGGTTGCGCCTGGAGCAGCTACACCACTGCTGGTGCGCCTGCATGCGTGCGTGCCTGAGTGCGTGCCTGCGTGCCTGCGTACCTGCGTGCCTGCGTGCGTGCGTGCCTGAGTGCGTGCCTGAGTGCGTGCCTGCGTACCTGCGTGCCTGCGTGCCTGCCTGCGTGCGTGCCTGAGTGCGTGCCTGAGTGCGTGCCTGCGTGCCTGCGTGCCTGAGTGCGTGCGTACCTGCGTACCTGCGTGCCTGCGTACCTGCGTGCGTGCGTACCTGCGTGCGTGCGTTCCTGCGTGCCTGAGTGCCTGCGTGCCTGCCTGCGTGCGTACCTGCGTACCTGCGTGCCTGCGTACCTGCGTGCGTGCGTATCTGCGTGCGTGCCTGCGTGCCTGAGTGCCTGCGTGCGTGCATGCAACTCACGTCGTTTGGGTTCTTAATCATCGCGAGCAACATCGTCTTCATTTCGCTGCTGGGCGCCTCCTCGACGCCAACGACCGTGATCCTCTCCGGATCCCAGACGCAGTCCTCCTCCAGCTCGCTGGTCACCATCCCGCAGCCTCGCGGCACCCAGGCGGTGTCGTAGCCCTCGTCGTGCCAGGTGAGACGCAGGGGGTGGTCCTGGCCGTCGATTTTCTTCACGCGCCCCACGTTCACCCTGAGCTTCAGAATCACTTTGACGTTCTCGGGCTTCCCAATCGGATACCGCCTCGCCTTCTCGATGTCGCGGCTCACGTAGACGCCGGGCCCCAGCATGCCGCGTGCGGACCGCCTGAAGCCCTGCGCGAGGATGCCGTGTGCCCCCTGCGCGTCGGTGCCGTGGTACATGATGTAGCGCCGGTCATCCTTGGGGCTCTCTCCTCTCTGCAGGGTGCAGGGGCCATTGCGGTCGCCGATGGTCTCGGAGCAGTCCATCGTCGTGGAGCGGTGAAGGCGAGAGGATCTGTAGGCGGTGCTGAGAAACGCAGCACGATCTTGGTGAAAACGCAGCCTCACAGTTTAAAACCACGAGCAGACGAAACGGCACTTTGTTAATTCGTCACCATTGGCTACGTTCGTATTTGTCGAGAAACCTCGTGTGGCAAAGTTACAAACAGATGGAGCCTATTGTTGCGAAACTTAATCTAACATAAACACCTACAGCTATTTTGTTAAACCCCCTGCTGCATGAGGAGTTCTCCAATCCTCGGCGGTCGTGGGGGTTATTTGACCATACTTCACCAACGCACAACGCACAACCTGTTGTTGTTGTTGCACTGCACGCAGCCGGGCTCCGCTCTACGCAAGAGGCAGCATCGGCAGAGAGCGCAGCGACCGCGGGTATCTCACCTGTTCCACGTGACTCGTCTCGCAAGAGAAGAAGAAGGAGACGAAGAAGGAGAGGCTGCTTGTGTCCCTGCCGTTGCGCGCTGCCCTCCTTTTAAAGTCGCGCACGCGCCTCCCCCTCCAAGCGCAGAGCCCCGGGGCTGGGGAATCCACGCAGAGCCTCTCCCACTGAGTCCAATCCGCACCGCCGTGTGGGCTCCTCCCAGCCGCCAGCCCTCCCTTTCGGGTTTCCGAAACGTGCCGCTGCTGCTGTTCGTTGTGACTGTGGTGCTGGAGGTGGGGGGCGAGGAGGAGAGGGGGGGCGAGGAGGGATTTCGCTTTCGGTGGTTTCCCGAAACCCCGCCGCGTCATCACCGCTACGCGCGCACTTTCTGAACACAACACGCGCTCGCTCTCACGAGTCACGCCTCACTGCACGGGTTCCGCTGAGCCGGTGGGGTCATTCGACATTCCCATGGCGGGAACATGACCTTTGCAGAACTGCCCCTGTGAACTTCCTGCAAAGGTCTATTTACGTAACCGTCCCATGGAGACGATTGGTTGAATTTCAACCCCAGCCGGCGTTTGTGAGTGCGGCACTGTAACCACAATGACACGTGCCTAAAATGTTGTCATCCCTCGCTATGACGGCAACTCAATGGCACGAATTTTGCTACGCAACGTAAACTTAGAAATTGTGGGAAGAACGAACTTCGACATACGTTACGTTCATTTCGCATTAATGAAATTTTTGGAATCCTGACATTAAAATATTTTATGGGGGGGGGGGGGGTCGGGGGGTGGTGGAAAATGAAAGAGTGCACACGAGAGGCCGACCGAAATTCGGGTTCGGTTTTAGGCGCCGAAAGTTGGCAAATGGCCTCTTTCGGCAAACTTTTTGGCTTCGGCCGAAAGTCAATTTTTAACTTTCGGTCTGATTTCGTTTTCGGACGAAACCAGAAATTCAGTTTCGGTCGGCCTCTCGCATACACAGTTGGGGGGGTGGGGTCTCTGTTGCGTGTCCCAGCAGCGCTGCACGTGGTTCGCTCGCCTCCTCGTGGGTTCGGTGCTTTGTGTTGTTCCGTGTTCATTTTCATTTCTGTTTGAAATAAATCTTACTTAATTTTTGTTTATTCTTAGATCAGAATGTTTATTTATCCTGGGGAAATCCAATGAAATATGAAGTTATTTTTTTATAGATGTGTCCAGTAGATTGAAGTCAGTGGGAAAACGGGGTTCGATAAACGGAATTTCGCTTTACGGATAACTTTTCATGGACGCATCTGTTCTGTATATCGATGGATTCCCCAATAAGAAATAAACCACCATTGGCAATGCTATCTCCACGTATCATGTTGACTAATGGTACAATTGTGGTTCCAACTTGGAGATGCATGTGGTGTGTTGATCAAATCGCTAAAAACAGCCAACACCAACCATAGGTAAACATTATTTGGCGATACTGTATTGGCAGCAGTGCACAAGCACAAATAGCCAAACAAAAAAGTCGCTCCGCAAGAAACTTGGGTCTTCTCGACCACAGTCATGCCCTCCATTTTCTATGTTTGAAACATTCAGGCTGGCATGCCTGCGATCCATCCTGGGTTTGACCAGCCTGGATTGTGTGAGGAGCTCACAAATCCTTGAAAGATCTGGACACAGTGAACTCCTCCGGCAGGCAAGGCTGCATTGCCTGGGTGATGTAGCCCACATACCACCGCATGCCCAAGCAGCTTTTGTTTGGCCACATCGAGGGGGCTCAACGGGCGCGGTACAGGTTAGAGAAGAGATGGAGTGGTGCGGTATGGGAGGATGTGGAGCTGAGTGGACTTGCCGACGACTGGTACCAGCGGTGTCAAGATCGGCCTCTGTGGAGGAGGCTCGTGAAGGACGCCGCTGCTACTGGGCAGTTGGAGGCAGTCGCCCTCCAGCAACAACGGAGAGCAGAGGAGCGACGCTCACTACAACGAGCGGAGCGCCGGCCGTCTAAAATGCAGCACAGTAGGGGCCCTGCGTGTGGCCTCCACACCTTTACAAAGTTGCCGTTAGAGTATTTAGATGATTTTGCTGCTGTAAATGTCCACACGATGAGCCTCTTTGAGCTATTAATCGTGGCCAGGTCGAGTCTGAAAAACAAGTTAATAGCTTAGGGGGCTTTACCTGGTAATATCAAAAATATATTCTACTTTTATTTGTATATACTTAGTGATTTAATCTAGGATTGAAGCTTTCGTGACTGCAGGAATAACAATACTCATTGGTTCTTTCGGTAAAGTCACGTATGTAGAATACAAATAAAAATAAAATGTGTTTTTTTTAAATAAAATGTAATTTATATTTTATTTCTACACACGTGACTTTATCGAAATAACCAATGAGTACTTGGTGATTTGTTTTACATGTCCCGTATTCTGCACTCCTGTCGTGTTTTTGTTTTGTTGTCGTCACGTTCTGAACAAGCCCCTACAGGACATCTGTGAAAAAGAGCTTCATAGCTCGTCGGATTTCTCCAAGTAATAAATAAATATTCTGATTCCGGCCCTGCGGCAGCGGCCTCTCCGTGCTGGGGAGAGCGCTGGCGGCAATGAGCGTCCCGGCACCCCGGTGGCGCCGTTGGCCACAACTCCTCTCGGTGGCGTGAGGCGGCCTCCCCCTGCATGCCCTGCTGTGTGTGGTGGACTAAGCAATGGCACGGATGGCTCCATCAGATTCGCAGTCTTTATTTTGCAACCGGTAACGGGAACAAAGAAAATAAAACGGGCAACAATACAACCCAGAATTGTTTGCTTTAGTCAGCTGACACGTAAAAAGTGCATTTATAATAAATGTGATGTAAGGTGCTGTGAGATGCTGAGGTATTAAATGCTAAACAAATGTGAATATTCTAATATAAATCTACGTTGATGTGAATCTATAGAATCTGTAGGAGTGTGAATCTGGATTATTTATATAACAATAATGGATGTGATTATTTTGAATCTATAGTGGTCAGATCTATGCCATGTACAAATGATTTAAACTCCTAAAAGGCACCCATACTGTAGGACAGTACTCAGATAATGAGACAACATGAACCAAGTTATGAAGCTTGACAAATACAATTTATTAATTGATGCATTATACAGTGAGCAATATAACAAACGGATCCATCAGCTGACATATCAAAAGTGCGTTTATAATAAAATGTCACGTTACAGATGATAAAATCAAAGGTGCGAACTTAAAATAACAGGACTAAATGTTTCATTTTTACCAGTAAATATATCACTTCATAAAATTATTCCAGGAATTAAAACTTTTAAGAATACTGTGCTCATGACACCGCGTGTTGAAATTAAAAAACAAAAAACGAAACCTTCCATCGTAATCAACAAGTATTGGCAATCAGCTCAAAACAACGAGACAATAAACATTTCAAATCGGTAAACAGGCACTTGAGCAATGGCGTGGGTAGTGTGGGTCATATTTTCTATGTTTAATCAACAACCACATTCAGACAGACGCATACAATTTTCGTTTGACTCTTACTATATACAGACAAATACAAAACTAACATGGAATGGTATGTATGCAATTTTAACCGTTTGCATACTCTCTTCTTAGACATGAAGTTCGCGTGGGTCCTCGTGTGTGTTGACACATCCAACAAGTAAACTCAAACACACATCATTGGTCCGAGATCCGAAAATAACCATCACGGGCTTAACTATTTGGATGAAGATTTGTAAAAGTCCCATGAATATTTATGGAAATTAAATATATGTACGAGTGCAGCCACGATAGGATGAACAGTTTTTTTTGTCAACATCGTACATCTGGCGGTGATGACCACCCACAAGCGGAGATTTTGTAGAAGGCAGTGGCTGCAGGTCCACCCTGACCATGGCCAACTGGACAGAAGACCGCTCATGAATTGTGTCCGTCAATTCTTCAGGTGGCGCGTGCGTGGGGAACGTGACTACCCTCCCCGCAGGCGGCCCTGCATGGTGATGGTGGAGTGTTGCTGAATCCCGTACCACTCCAGCTTCTGATCGTCCTCCAGGGTGCGGCTGCTGAAGGTGAGGATCTGCTGCTCTACCGGTATGCGCGCCTTCTGCTGGACCTTCTGCTTCAGTGAGAGCACCGAGTCGGAGAGCTTCACCTCTATCGTCAACGTTTTGTTCGCGAGCGTCTTCACGAAGACGTCAACGACCTGCGTGGAAAATGAAATGAAAAGTTACAAAAATGCCATCGCGTTACAAATGCCATCTTCACTTCGGCTAGTTGAACACGTAAGCTTTTAGGACCAATATTATTCATAATAAAGGTTTTGGGTGAGATCGCATAAGCCAAATGGGTCGTAACCCTCCACCACCCAACACAGCCAAATAGTATGGCATTTGTCACGTAAACAAAACGCAAATTAGTTACTACTTCAACCCACCGGTGTGTTGGAGAGTAAATCAACAACATTTACAACTTGAGTGCGACGTTTCAATGGTAATTACATCCAGCATCATCGGGCGATTTTCCAAAATAGTGAAACAATCCACCTGTTTCCGGTCTTAAATAGAACACTAAGGGTCTCAAGCTATGCGCTGAGTTTTAATTGCAGGCATACAGGCTGTTGTTAATTTACAATTGCCACCAAGTGAATGGTGGCATATGTGCTGTTGGCTGGCTGGCTCCACAATGAATGTTACGGTCTATCTTCTTGGTTCTTTCGGTAAAGTCACGTGACTTTACCGAAAGAACCGAGAAGATGAAACCTTGCATTCACGAAAGCTTTAAATCAATAGATGAAGCCATTGTCAGGCCGTACTATCAATGCTTTGAAATGTAATGCAACAACGTGGCACTTCAATACGCACAGCGAACCCGACTGCGTGCGAGCTGCATTACGTGGGCACCAACGGGGATTGTGTGCAACCTCTTTCTAGTTTCAGTGTTCTCGGTCACTTCTGTTACAGCACGGGGTGCCTTGAGTTGTAACTGAACTGTGTTTATCTGTGGCCTGCAAAAGGCCTTTGAAAGTCAATTTTGGCCCTCGGTAAAGAAAATGTTCCTAAGCCCAACCCGAGTGCAAGGCTAGCTGAAACAGAAATGAATTAACGACGTCACTTTTCTAAATTTGTTTCTGCATTTTATCACACCGGCCCAGAGGTCGCGTTGGCGATTCCGAGTGCGTGGCAAGCGGCTCTGCTTACGTGGTCCACGCGAAGCAGGTTGACGGTGGCATTCTGCTTCAAGCCGCACTTGGCGAGGGTGGTGGCGTCCTGCAGCGCGGCGCCCCCGTAAGCGAGGCGCTGCTGAGCGGGCGACACCTTCCACTTGCTCTGGATCCTGACTTTCAGCGCCAGCACCGACTCGGACAGCTTCACCATCAGCCTCAGGGACTTCCCCTCCAGGTCCTTCACGACGATCTGCACGGCCTGCGTTGGGGAGCGGGGGGGACGGGAGAGTGCACGGCATTTATTTTCAACGAAGGGTGACACGCACGTGAATAGTCTACAGCTATCCACTTAAAGTGGTGTACATTACAATGCGTTGGCAACTTTTTTAACTCGGCACGTGGGGCTTATGCTTGGCAGCTTTTTGACGACCCCATGAGAATACAGTTAAAAGAAAACAAATATTAAAACATTCAGATTGCACTGTAATGTTTTCACCAAGATGTATCGTGTAGAAATATGTAAATGACCATTTAACGTAAAAAAACAAGTCACGTTTCAGCTTGCATCTGCCATCTACGTTGCGGTCTGTTTGATGTACAGTCTAACAGCACAGTTTCATTCACAGCCTGTACGTGTCCACACATCTGCATGCACGCAAATATTGTTGCGATGTTGCCGTCGGCCTTCAGCCATTGGCAAAAATATTGTCAACTTCACAAAGTTGCCTGGTACAGATATAAGAAGTGTATCCGGTAGGTCAGTGGTATTGTGTGGTTGCACCTGGTGCAGCTACACCACTGCTGGTGGGCCTGCGTGCCTGCGTGCCTGCCTGCCTGCATGCCTGCGTACCTGCGTGCCTGCGTGCCTGCGTGCCTGAGTGCCTGCGTGCGTGCGTGCCACTCACGTCGTTAGGGTTCTTCATCATCGCGAGCAACATCGTCTTCATTTCGCTGCTGGGCGCCTCCTCGACGCCAACGACCGTGATCCTCTCCGGATCCCAGACGCAGTCCTCCTCCAGCTCGCTGGTCACCATCCCGCAGCCCCGCGGCACCCAGGCGGTGTCGTAGCCCTCGTCGTGCCAGGTGAGACGCAGGGGGTGGTCCTGGCCGTCGATTTTCTTCACGCGCCCCACGTTCACCCTGAGCTTCAGAATCACTTTGACGTTCTCGGGCTTCCCAATCGGATACCGCCTCGCCTTCTCGATGTCGCGGCTCACGTAGACGCCGGGCCCCAGCATGCCGCGCTCGGACCGCCTGAAGCCCTGCGCGACGATGCCGCGTGCCCCCTGCGCGTCGGTGCCGTGGTACATGATGTAGCGCCGGTCATCCTTGGGGCTCTCTCCTCTCTGCAGGGTGCAGGGGACATTGCGGTCGCCGATGGTCTCGGAGCAGTCCATCGTCGTGGAGCGGTGAAGGCGAGAGGATCTGTAGGCGGTGCTGAGAAACGCAGCACGATCTTGGTGAAAACGCAGCCTCGCAATTACAACCACGAGCAGACGAAACGGCACTTTGTTAATTCGTCACAATTGGCTACGTTCGTATTTGTCGAGAAACCTCGTGTGGCAAAGTTAGAAACAGATGTAGCCTATTGTTGCAAAACTTAATCTAACATAAACACCTACAGCTATTTTGTTAAACCCACTGCTGGATGAGGAGTTCTCCAATCCTCGGCGGTCGTGGGGGTTATTTGACCATACTTCACCAACGCACAACCCACAACCTGTTGTTGTTGTTGTTGCACTGCACGCAGCCGGGCTCCGCTCTACGCAAGAGGCAGCATCGGCAGAGAGCGCAGCGACCGCGGGTATCTCACCTGTTCCACGTGACTCGTCTCGCAAGAGAAGAAGAAGGAGACGAAGAAGGAGAGGCTGCTTGTGTCCCTGCCGTTGCGCGCTGCCCTCCTTATAAAGTCGCGCACGCGCCTCCCCCTCCAAGCGCAGAGCCCCGGGGCTGGGGAATCCACGCAGAGCCTCTCCCACTGAGTCCAATCCGCACCTGCGGTGTGGGCTCCTCCCAGCCGCCAGCCCTCCCTTTCGGGTTTCCGAAACGTGCCGCTGCTGCTGTTCGTTGTGACTGTGGTGCTGGAGGTGGGGGGCGAGGAGGAGAGGGGTGGGGCGAGGAGGGATTTCGCTTTCGGTGGTTTCCCGAAACCCGCCGCGTCATCACCGCTACGCGCGCACTTTCTGAACACAACACGCGCTCGCTCTCACGCCTCACTGCACGGGTTCCGCTGAGCCGGTGGGGAGCATTCCACATTCCCATGGCGGGAACATGACCTTTGCAGAACTGCCCCTGTGAACTTCCTGCAAAGGTCTATTTACGTTACCGTCCCATGGAGGCGATTGGTTGACTTTCAACCCCAGCCGGCGTTTGTGAGTGCGGCACTGTAACCACAATGACACGTGCCTAAAATGTTGTCATCCCTCGCTATGACGGCAACTCAATGGCACGAATTTCTCTACGCAACGTAAACTTTTAAATTGTGGGATGAGCGAACTTCGACATACGTTACGTTCATTTCGCAATAATGGAATTTTTGGAATCTTGACATTAAAATATTTTATGGGGGAAGGGGGGGTAGGAAAATGAAAGAGTGCACGAACAGTACAGGGAGGGGGGTCTCTGTCGCATGTCCCAGCAGCGCTGCACGTGGTTCGCTCGCCTCCTCGTGGGTTCGGTGCTTTGTGTTGTTCCGTTTTCATATTCATTTATTTTTATTCTTAGATGAAAATGTTTTAGTATCCTGAAGAAATCCAATGAGCTATGAAGCTCTTTTTTCATAGATGTGTCCAGTAGATTGAAGTCAGTGGGAAAACGAGGTTCGATAAACCGAATTTCGCTTTACGGATAACTTTTCATGGACGCATCTGTTCTGTATATCGAGTGGTTCCTAAATATGAAATAAACCACCATTGGCAATGCTCTCTCCACGTATCATGTTGACTCTAATGGTGCAATTGTGGTTCCTACTTGGAGATGGATGTGGTGTGTCGATCGAATCGCTGAAAACAGCCAACACCAATCATTGGTAAACATTATTTGGCGATATTGTATTGGCAGCAGTGCACAAGCACAAATAGCCAAACAAAAAAATCAACAAATTGGTCAACTCCGCCTTAAAAGGAAAAATATATAATCAGCGACATTTTAAAGAAAGGTAATAACCATTCAGCGTACATAGGCCATAGAGACAAAGCGATTAATACATTTCAAGTACAGTATCATGTTTATTTTGTGTAACCCGATGCGAACTCAAGACACCAGCACGAGCCGTTTGCAAGAGCAACCCGAGTCACCAACATGGCAAAAGCAGCAACGAAGGCAATCAGAACAAAAACACGACGTCATGTTCTAGATTTGAAGCTTTCGTGACTGCAAGGATTCATATTCTTAGGTTTTTTCGGTAAAGTCACGTAGGTAAAAAATTAAAATTAATAAAATTAGAATAAAAAATAAAATTTAAATCACGACCTTTCGGAGGCAACACAAGCTTCCGTCTTCAGGTGGAACAGTCACAGCAGTCACAGCACGATAGCTGTACCGCTATCGTGCTGTGACTCTTCCACCTGAAGACGGAAGCTTGTGTTGCCTCCGAAACGTCGTGATTTTTATTTTATTTTTATTTAACTTTTATAATTTTTATTTTTTTACCTACGTGACTTTACCGAAAAAACCTAAGAATACGACGTCATGTATTCTGTATCGTTGAACACGAATAAGAAAGCAGTTCATTAACAGCGAAGATGGTGGATTGAACAATCCGACTCATGGACGAGAAATCCTACAAGGCACTTGCCTACTGGGAGTAAAGACCTATTGGGTGTGAGGGTAAATGATTGAGGGACAATGACAGGGTGCGGGAGGGAATTGTGACAGCAAGGGGCGTTTTAGTGAGCGAAATACGGACACCCTTGTACAAAAATGCACGCGGAACGAAATTATATCAGGCAGTTTGCGAATTAAATGTCTGAATATCGACTGTTGGTTTACATTACTTTAGTTTGTGTTTGTTCCCCTCGTTAATAAATGCCTACCCCATTTCACCCACCTCGCCTGTGCCCACAATAACATGTGTACTCTACGTTTTGCCTTGAGGCAGTGTGAAGCTATTTTCCAGTTACGTGAGCAGACCCGCATTTGAATAACACTGAAATGTCACCTGCGATTAGCGTGTTCTCTTTGTACCGTGAGCTTTGCCCGTGTTAATAGGCAACTCAATGCCGTATACGTTAGAGGCACGATTAAAAGGTCTGCCCGTGTGCTCCAGTTGCGGTGAAAGATTTTAAGAAATGTAGACCATACGTTGTCGGGTTAACGTTGGTTTTCGCGACCAATATTAGACCACACATTGTGACGCAGTTCTAAGTTTTGTTCTATTGTGTTTGAAATCGCATTCTTCATCACGAGTCGCGCTCCATGAACGAGGAAACCGCAGCAGTCAACACCAGTTGTTGCCCAAGTGGGCAACACACGTACGTTACATCCTCAAAACACATTTCTATTTAAAGCTTTCGTGACTGCAGGGATTCATCTTCTTGGTTCTTTCGGTAAAGTCACGTAGAAGGGAAATAATAAAATAATAAAAAATAATAAACAAATAAAATTCTCACGACGTTTCGGCCACAACGCAAGCAGCCGTCTTCAGGTAAAGAACAGGGCTGTCTCATTCGGACGCTGTCTTTCCGACAGCCCTGTTCTTCACCTGAGGACGGCTGCTTGCGTTGTGGCCGAAACGTCGTGAGAATTTTATTTTATAATGTTTTATTTTTATTATTTTATTATTTCCCTTCTACGTGACTTTACCGAAAGAACCAAGAAGAAAAAAACACATTTCGTTTCTTCTACACCACAGACAACAAAGGGGGCGCCGCTAAACGCTCCAGAACCCACAAGGTAAGAGATATATCCCTGGTGGAGGTGGCGCTCAAGGGGAAAACCGAGAGAGAGGAGGCTTCGACACGGCACAAAGCGAGCGTGTGAGTGCCCCGTGCCAAGCCACCAACCCGGGCTTACGACCCGAAACGCTCAGTTCGCACCACGGCGCTGTCAGCAAGCACGTGATGCTGCCAGCATTGACGATGTCAACATCCACCGGAGTGCGCAAAGATTGACATCACCAGAAACCCGGCAATGACGCGCGTGGAGGACGCGCATCGACTTGCAGTACGCAAGAGCAACAGGCAGAGTTTGGTTCCGTGTCATGGCCATGCACAGAGTCCGTGTGGCGAGGTGTGTCTACACTTGTCGGAGCCACCCCCCTAGGTTGACTCGGCCTTAAATGGTTACGTGATTGCACTGAATTAAAGTCAGAATTTGGGAAGATGCGGAGAAGGGGGGGGGAGGGGTGAGTGTTGCTCTCTTTTCATTCAAGCTTAATCCGCTACTGGATGAAGGCCTCCCCATACCATTTCGGTTGGGAGGGGGGGGGGGGTTGACTATAATTGATCACAATGGTCATTTCGGGTTGGTGAAGTGGACACCACTCGCCACGTACGTAAGCCATTGTTGGGATTCGAGCAAAGGTCGCTGGGTTCTTAGTGCCGTACGCTCAACACCGCACCACCACTCCGGACCCAATGGATCTCTTGCCTGGTTGTCATACATTTGTATTTAACTTTCATGTGAAGGTTCCGTCGGCAGTGCTAAACAGGCACAGACTATGTATCCCCGACGAATAAAGGGCCACTTTGCCCGAAAGGTCGCTTGTTCTTATACTTTTTTTTATTTTTTAGGACAGTGTTATTGACGACCGCGTGTTGAGCTTTTGTTTGAATGGACGTCACCGCTGACGGTTCGTGCAGAGACCCTTATGCAGCGAGCGGGGCACTACGAATCAAACTTTATTTGTGTACGTGTCAATATCGCACTCAACACAATAGGCCGTCAGCAGTGCACGCAGCGCCAGGGGCTAAATCGTAAAACGCCGTCACGCCCTCATCGGCTGACGCCGCCGTATTTGCCAAGAAGCGATTCTTAATCGACGGCAAAAGTCGAGGAACGCACGAACTCGTGGGGGTTTTGGAAGTTACGCGGCTAATCAAACGCGCCGCGTTGAGGTCCGTCACCTTTTCGGGGAATTCACGAACAGCTGGGTGACGGTGTGACCCACGAGTATAAAGATCAGCTCGCGAGTAGCGAGTCGTCAATATCCGACATCTTCCTCCCGAACGAACACGGCGGACTGTAGAAGTCTCACAACTGCAGGTGAGTGGTAATTTAAGAGCCTCTGATTTTTTTTCGTAGGAGCTGAGTTCTAGGTGCACGTGTGTAACTGAAGCATCTTGTTTAAGCACATTGACGCTTCAGTTTAAGAAATAAAGCAGGTCTATCCAGTGCAACGATGTGCTACGTATTGATGTACAGTCCTTTATTATTTACGGAAATGTTACGTGAGCAATGACAAACCATGTTAAACATAACATGGACATTTAATTTTGGTATGAAACTTGCTTATTGCAGTGTCATTTTATTATTTAACTGGTTTTAAAATACATCTCAAATTTGTATGTTGAACCTCGTTCGCACCGTACGTAGCAAACCGTGCTAATCGGAGGTGCGGAGGTAAGACAACAAACTAAACACAAAAAAATATTTCCAAAGACATGAGTGTTCAATCTAGAAAATGATATAGAGACAAGAAGAGAGATCAGCGACAGTGTGAGTGTGTAACATCAAAACAAGCGAACGGGTGAGACTGGGATAGTGATAGCCGACTTAGTGTGCCGAGTGGCAGTGGGTAGGAATCGGCCATACGAGTTACCCACCCGCGACTATTGACAAAAGGGCTGTAATGTAGTATTATAACATTTAGGCCTCGAAAATAATATTTGAACAAGGATGTTTGCCTCCTTTCCATATTCTCTCCGCTTCCCCCTGCCGCTTGCAAAAATCATGACAAGTTCAAGAGAAACCCATCCTCCATTCGGAGCCCTCCCCCCCCGTACCCCCTATATGTCGTGCATCTTGAGCTGCACTCACATGTAGACATTCTGTAAGTGTGGACTGTGCAATTGTATTGCATTTGCAGTCAGCTCTGACATATCTACGCCTTTTGCTTTTGTTTACAATAGTGAACGAGTTTCTTCCATTCTCTGCTCCATCATGAATCCCGAGACAATTGCCTCGGAAACCATCGCGCCCACGTGGTCGCTCCAAGCGGGCTTGACGCCCACGGATGACCGCGTCTACATCATGTACCACGGCACCAACGTGGCCTCGGCCAAAGCCATCTTCTCCGAGGGCTTCAGACAGTCTGCCGGCGGCATGCTGGGCCGTGGCGTGTACGTGAGCCGCAACATCGACAAGGCCAGACGGTACCCGCTGAACACGGAGGATCACCTGAAGGTCATCCTAAAGCTGGAGGTGGATGTGGGCAAGGTCAAGAAGATCGACAGCCAGGACCACCCCCTGCGTCTCACCTGGCACGACAAGGGCTACGACACCGCCTGGGTGCCCGCAGGGTGCGGAATGGTGATCAGCCATCTGGAGGAGGACTGCGTGTGGGACCCGGAGAGGGTCAAGGTCATTGGCATCGAGGAGGCGCCTGTTGGACAAATCGCCACTCTACGGGAAAAGATTAGGATGCCATCCAAAGTACGTGTCAAGTAAACGGCACTTATGTGCTTCAGTAAGGGATGTTGTGAATGAGACGTCTACGTTATGAATGATACGAGTATTGAACCAGTGCCCATATATAAATCACATTTGGATGCACATTGTTCAATCACGTTCTGTGTAATTTCAACGGCTGACACAGGATTGCCTGTGGAAATAGGCGTGTGTACGCAGGTTCACGTGCGTGCTCAATTGTCGTGTGTCCTGCTCGTTATTTTGTGTTAATATTACCTCTTTGTCCTCACTGCAGACCGTCCAGATCTTCGTGGTGAACTTTCAAGGGAGCACCCGGACGTACGACGTGAGCCTCTCGGACCGGGTGCAGCAGCTGAAGGTGGAAGTCCATCGGAAGGAGGGAGTGCCCCCCAGGGAGCAGATTCTCACTTTCGAGAGCCGGCAGCTGGAAGACCAACGCACACTGCGTTCCTACAAGATCAGGGCACAAAGCACCATCCAATTGCAAGCCCGCCTGCGCGGAGGGCAAGCCTAAAGCCAGACAAATCACGCACGTGGCTCACGTTTGAGATGAATGTGACCTTAGCCTCGATTGTTTTCGAGTCGACGCGACTTCTCAAACTGCACTCACCGTGGTGTGAGTTTTTGTGCCGAGGGATCATGATACACAGTGTAACGACTTAGCCAGACCATTGGAACCTCATTTGCCAGAAGAAAAAATATGATAATTGTTTTTTTACCCTTTTATCTGGCAACATAAGTGACACCTTTTTTTACAAGGAGTCATGTTAGCATAGACCACAATACCTGCAGTCGTAATGCAAACAAAACACATAACTCTGATAATGTATGCACTGTCCTTGAAGTTGATTGGTCCACACCCGAGACAGCTTTCCTTAGAGCCTAGTCTCACATGGTGTTGGACCAGATGACGCCAAAAGGCGCGACTTAGCCAGATCCACAGATTCCCAAATGTCCTTTTCCGTTATTGCATATTTAAATGAACTGCGAATTTAGACACTAAGTCAATGCTACTTGCACATTGTTCGACTATATTGTTCAATTGTCTCTCGCAAATATATAAACAATAAATATATTTCTACTTTAAGGAAACTTCGTGTGGTTTCATGTTTACGAATATGCCTTACACGCATTCCCTGCTTGGTTAACATCAAAATAGATCACCCATCTCTCAGTGAAGTTGAAAGAAAGTCGTTTTAGATGGCTGTCGTAGGAAGAGAGGAAACTCATCAATGGGACGAAGATGATGAACATGGAAGTACCTGGCCAACAGGAAAGTGGTTTAAAGTGGCGAGGATATGAAGGATGGTGTCGAATGAACGTGGAAATGGTTTAAGCACGGTATTTGAATGAGCGGAGAAAGAGGACCAGGAACGCAGAGGAAGAACATGAGGCACCAATAATGGCTTTGCCCAGAGATGTCCTGCATTAGAACAAAAACTCAAATTGTTAATAACAACACTGCCCTAAAATAAGAGTTTATATAAATAAGTAATCTTTTGGGAAACGACCCTTTTTGGCAGCAACTCACTAGGGCGTTTGCATGAAACGTCGCCTCTTATATAATTTCCTTTTTAAGGTGGTGGATATAACAAAGTTGTTTGGTGTGGTTTTGTTAATTGTGCTGCCACTGCCAAACGCAATATCCCCAATGGATTTGTAATGGTAGTAGTGCTTCCGACTCCATGCTCCGTGCTTGTGAGCGTGCCAAACGTCCAGGGTTTGCGGGGCAACCGAGCTCATTGAACCTCGAGTAAGTCGCGCAATGCTGCGCCTATTTCTTGGCGTGAAGTGCAGAGTGCAAAAATCAACATTAAAGAATTCAACTGCATGCAAGGAACCAATTCAATCTGAATGCACATGTGGGGCAGGCTCGCAGGTGAAGAGCACGCAACTACTCACGCGTTATCGTCTGTCGACAGCTGGATGTACCTGCAATAAAAAAAAATGTGTAAAGCCCTTTTGGCCGTTCAACAACGTGTTGGTCATGGACACCGCTTAACCATACTTCCATACTTCACCACGGTGGCCAACGTTGGTTGATAAAGTTGAGAGGTGCCCAGCACCGACTCGGTATAAATCGACAGACCTGTGTATAAATATCACGTGCGAGAGCAATCACAAAAACACTTTAAAGCCACACGTTTCACACAAAACATGTCACATTGCAAAAGGTTTGGTTATGTGTCTGTTTGAAAAAACCTAGTTAAAAGGGTTCCACAACCTTTACATAATGAATGGAATAATAAAAACAATCTGTCATATGCACAGCCTGTTGGTCAATCTACTGTTGGAAGGGCTCTCCAGATTGTCTCGGCCATGTACGTTGTTTGACCATACTTCACTAACTGTGTGCGGGGTGGTGAAATTGTGTGCGTGAGGGTGCGGTGGGGGAAGCGGTAGTGTAGCGGTTAACGCGCTGTGCTACGAACCCGGCGAGCCGGGTTCGATTTCCGCTCACGGCCAACGCCAGTGACGATTATCTGAACTAGTCCTGAGTCTCCCCGGAGGTCGACTCAGCCTAAAATGAGTATAATATCTGGTGCGGTGTGTAAACATTGCCATTGGGAAGATAAAGGCGGTCGGGCGTGGTGCTGGCCACTCACCCCCTCGTGTATTATTCCGGCCTTCGTAGGTGCTCGCTAACATCACTTGCCCCGAGTCAGTTAAAGGCTATAGGAGGAATCGTTGTCTTTGTTGGGGGGAGGGGAAAGATGGCGATGGCGTAGCATCGATTCAAACGTCACTCGTGACCCAGATTGAACCCACGTGGCCGGCAGCATGACACTGTGCGCTAACCACTGCGCCACTGCTCCCCCGCGTGAGCGCTGACAGATAACGCTGCCGTCACATATCCGGCTCTCGGCATAAGAAAACGTAAACACATTTTTATTCTACAACCCATCACCCAGAGGGCCTTCTGGGAGGGCACAATTTCAGCGACATTGATTCAAATACGCATCGTGCAAGCATAACCCGGTTTCGACATGCAGTGTCTCATCAGCAGTCAGACTTGAATCAATGCTGGTAGCTGTCCACCTTACAAGCATATGGATGGACTGTTTACGAAATACTTTTGTTTTTACGTGGAGAGACGGGAATATTAAGGAGACATTGCACATTTAACCCATTCATATTTTCCACAACGACGCGAATTGTTATTTTGAGTTTGCAATAGTAAGCACACGCAACATTTCCCATACCAAGAGTGTTTTCACTCTACCTTGAATCTAATGGAATGTGCGATTATATATATGTACACTGTATTTACAGGTCAGAAGCCACTAAAGAAGACATGCGCCATGAAATTAGCCGACGGGACAGACACGTGGCAGCTTCTCGCGTCTGACGCTTGTTTTGTGGTCAGGTCATGAACAGCAGTCGGTTGATTATTAACCGCGAACCAGGCGACGTCAGTTCCAGCAAACAGAAGACGGAACGTCACGCGACGTGCACGGTGCAAGCCCGTGCGCCACGTGGAATGAGAGCCTTTGCAATGCGCCACGGATCCAGTCGCTTTGATAATTTCACCGCTGGATGCGCGCCCTCCTGCACGCCATTATGGGTCGTGGAGGTTGCAAGACCATAAACTTCGCCGCGCCGGTCACTGCGGGTTCAGTTAAGGTGGGGACCATAGACGTTGGAGCATAGTACAGTACGACAATGAATTGTGCTTGCACTGCCTTCTCCCGACAGTGTGGCACACCAGCGAACGAGGCGGTGTTGGTATAACCACGTCAAACCCCACGTGTGTAACACACGTGTATAACATACCACAGCACTCGTACGGTATGTGATATGTTAATGAAAATAAAGTTAATGTTCTAAAACTAAGCGTTATTAAAATAAAACGTCGTCATCGTGAGAATCAAACATTGCACTTTGTTTTGCATGGCGGCTGATGACTGGATTATAGTCGGGGTGCGGTGGGCGTTGGTGGGTCACGAAGAGATGAGAACACGATTGCGTGAGATCACCAACTCCAGGGCAATGCTTGTCAGTAGCAGGAGAGCAAATTCGTGCCTCATGAACGACTCTGCGTTCAGTTTTGGTGTCATCCCCTCGCATTCAACTGTAAGAGTAATACATCCACAGGTCTCTGCTAATCCACTGCTGAATGAAGGCCTTCAAAACGCCTTTGTTGGTGACGGGGGTTGTTTTACCGTGCCGTTGTCAGTGTTGGTGGATAAGGGGTCGTGTCGGGCCGGATCCAGTACAGATATCCCTCACCACCGACGTTGGCCATGGTCAGGAATCGAACTTCTCTCTGTGGCCCCGGGTTCGAAGCGCGGCTCGCCGCAACATGCACTGGGCACTCTTGTTATTGTGTCCACGAGGCTGTGACTACTGCGTCACGATCTATAAATAAGACGACAGTATTGTTCACGCTGCTCTATTACTCAATAGACTAGCCTCGTCACTATTTGCAAGGCAACGCCCCAATGGGTAATCGAAGCGAGGCTGCCCGCTTGCATGCACAGCGCATCGCACGAGCGATGTCACCCTCGACTTCATTTCGCCGAATTCGCGTGGAATTCAAGAATCCACGTCACGCAGCCAGAGCGCATCGGTGCCCGAAGGCCATCTCCAGCCCACTTCGCCTCGCAAGTGCAGAGACGCTACGTGGTCACTGCCATGCATCGTGCATTATATAACCGTACACGTAGGTTGAACTTAATCTCGATAATCGGAGGTGCGGGGAAGAACAACAATAGGAGTGCATGCACACACGCAGTTGCTTGCGTGTGTGCAGGGTCTGTTGCAGGCGACTTACAACTTGGGCTATCGCAGCCGATGCGATGACCCTACGACATGTTTGTGTTGAGGTGATGCCACGGAGTGGTGGAGAGACGAAGATGACCTTCTGAGAAAACCGGCACTTGTGACAACTCCACTGAATTCACGGATCTCAAAGGGGTGCACGATTTTACAGGAACGTCACGGGAGTGCTGTGGACGAACTGGCCCGAGCATAGGAATGTTGAATATCCACCACTGGCTCAGGGAAACCGGCGGAGATTAATGCCGACCAATTGCTCGTCCGAACAGAGAGACAACGATGACAAAACGTCTCCAAACATTGCGTCGGCACGGACCGGTGTGAGAGCGGGCGCGGCACAGCGCTGATGACGCGGCGGGTGTCGGGAAACCACCGAAACCCCCCACTCCCCCCCCATCATCGCCCCCCCCCACTCCTCGCTCCCCCCACCCCACTCCTCGCCCCCCCCCCGACTCTTCGCTCCCCCCCCCCCGACTCTTCGCTCCCCCCACTCCTCGCTCCCCCACTCCTCGCCCCCCCCCACTCCTCGCCCCCCCCCACTCCTTGCCCCCCCCCATTCCTCGCCCCCCCCACCCCACTCCTCGACCCCCCCCCCGACTCCTCGCTCCCCCCCCCCGACTCCTCGCTCCCCCCACTCCTCGCCCACTCCTCGCCCCCCCCACTCCTCGCTCCCCCCCCACTCTTCGCTCCCCCTCCACTCTTCGCTCCCCCCCCACTCTTCGCTCCCCCCCCACTCTTCGCTCCCCCCCCACTCTTCGCCCCCCTCCCCCCCCCATCATCGCCACCCCCCCACTCCTCGCTCCCCCCACCCCACTCCTCGCCCCCGCCCCGACTCCTCGCTCCCCCCACTCCTCGCTCCCCCACTCCTTGCCCCCCCCCACTCCTCGCCCCCCCCCACTCCTCGCCCCCCCCCCACTCTTCGCTCCCCCCCCCACTCCTCGCCCCCCACTCTTCGCTCCACCTCCCATTCCTCGCCCTCCCCCCCAAATACCAATTCCGCGCCACTCGCCACTAAGTGACGGTGACGTCACCACGGCGCCTGTACCAGGCTAGGTGCACTTCGCGGCCACGTGAAGTGTCGAAATCTCGCTGACAGGAGGTCTCGCGACAGACCCAGGTGCCGCCATGGGTTAGCCGACTGAGAGGACTGGCCGATGCACCACCTGTGCCACGACTGTGCTGCATTTTAGACGGCCGGCGCTCCGCTCGTTGTAGTGAGCGTCGCTCCTCTGCTCTCCGTTGTTGCTGGAGGGCGACTGCCTCCAACTGCCCAGCAGCAGCGGCGTCCTTCACGAACCTCCTCCACAGAGGCCGATCTTGACACCGCCGGTACCAGTCGTCGGCAAGTCCACTCAACTCCACATCCTCCCATACCGCATCACTCCATCTCTTCACTAACCCATGTCGTGCCCGTTTAGCCCCCTCGATGCGGCCAAACAAAAGCTGCTTGGGCATGCGGTGGCTGGGAATGCGGGCTACATGACCCAGCCAATGCAGCCTTGCCTGCCGGAGGAGCTCACTGTGTCCAGATATTTCAAGGATTTGTGAGCTCCTCACACAATCCAGCCTGGTTAAACCCAGGATGGATCGCAGGCATGCCAGCCTGAATGTTTCACGCATAGAAAAGGGAGGGCATGACTGTGGTCGAGAAGACCCGAAGTGTCTTGCGGAGCGACAGACGAGGGAGCTTCCACACAACATTGCGCAGCCGATGGAAATATAGTGGCGCCCGACTGATTCGGAGTAGGACCTCTGCTGTCAAACCTCCAGCACCATGGTCACAAACAGAGGCAGGTTTCGGAAACCCGAAAGGGAGGGCTGGCGGCTGGGAGGAGCCCACACCGCGGTGCGGATTGAACTCAGTCGGAGAGGCTCTGCGTGGATTCCCCAGCCCCGGGGCTCTGCGCTAGGAGGGGGAGGCGCGTGCGCGACTTTAAAAGGAGGGCAGCGCGCAACGGCAGGGACACAAGCAGCCTCTCCTCCTTCGGAACAGGTGAGATACCCGCGGTCGCTGCGCTCTCTGCCGATGCTGCCTCTTGCGTAGAGCGGAGCCCGGCTGCGTGCAGTGCAACAACAGGTTGTGGGTTGTGCGTTGGTGAAGTATGGTCAAATAACCCCGACGACCGCCGAGGATTGGGGAACTCCTCATCCAGCAGTGGGTTTAACAAAATAGTTGTAGGTGTTTATGTTACATTAAGTTTTGCAGCAATAGGCTCCATCTGTTTGTAACTTTGCCACACGAGGTTGCTCGACAAATACGAACGTAGCCAATGGTGACGAATTAACAAAGTGCCGTTTCGTCTGCTCGTGGTTTTAAACTGTGAGGCTGCGTTTTCACCAAGATCGTGCTGCGTTTCTCAGCACCGCCTACAGATCCTCTCGCCTTCACCGCTCCACGACGATGGACTGCTCCGAGACCATCGGCGACCGCAATGTCCCCTGCACCCTGCAGAGAGGAGAGAGCCCCAAGGATGACCGGCGCTACATCATGTACCACGGCACCGACGCGCAGGGGGCACGCGGCATCCTCGCGCAGGGCTTCAGGCGGTCCGAGCGCGGCATGCTGGGGCCCGGCGTCTACGTGAGCCGCGACATCGAGAAGGCGAGGCGGTATCCGATTGGGAAGCCCGAGAACGTCAAAGTGATTCTGAAGCTCAGGGTGAACGTGGGGCGCGTGAAGAAAATCGACGGCCAGGACCACCCCCTGCGTCTCACCTGGCACGACGAGGGCTACGACACCGCCTGGGTGCCGCGGGGCTGCGGGATGGTGACCAGCGAGCTGGAGGAGGACTGCGTCTGGGATCCGGAGAGGATCACGGTCGTTGGCGTCGAGGAGGCGCCCAGCAGCGAAATGAAGACGATGTTGCTCGCGATGATGAAGAACCCAAACGACGTGAGTGGAACGCAAGGCAGGCAGGCACGCAGGCACTCAGGCACGCAGGCACGCAGGCAGGCAGGCGCAACAGCAGTGGTGTAGCTGCACCAGGTGCAACCACACAATGCCACTGACCTACCGGATACACTTCTTATATTCACACCGGGCAACTTTGTGAAGTTAACAATATTTTTGCCAATGGCTGAAGGCCGACGGCAACATCGCAACAATATTTGCGTGCATGCAGATGTGTGGACACGTACAGGCTGTGAATGAAACTGTGCTGTTAGACTGTACATCAAACAGAACGCAACGTAGATGGCAAATGCAAGCTGAAGCGTGACTTGTTATTTTACGTGTAATGGTTATTTACATATTTCTACACGATACATCTTGGTGAAAAAATTACAGTGCAATCTGAATGTTTTAATATTTGTTTTCTTTTAACTGTATTCTCATGGGGTAATCAAAAATCTGCCAAGCCTGAGCCCCACGTGCCGAGTAAAAATCACCAACGCATTGTATTGTAGAGCACTTTAAGTGGATAGCTGTAGACTATTCACGTGCGTGTCACCCTTCGTTGAAAATAAATGCCGTACACTCTCCCGTCACCCCCGTTCCCCAACGCAGGTCGTGCAGATCGTCGTGAAGGACCTGGAGGGGAAGTCCCTGAGGCTGATGGTGAAGCTGTCCGAGTCGGTGCTGGCGCTGAAAGCCAGGATCCAGAGCAAGTGGAAGGTGTCGCCCGCTCAGCAGCGCCTCGCTTACGGGGGCGCCGCGCTGCAGGACGCCACCACCCTCGCCAAGTGCGGCTTGAAGCAGAATGCCATCGTCAACCTGCTTCACGTGGACCACGTAAGCAGAGCCGCTTGCCACGCACTCGGAATCGCCAACGCGACCTCTGGGTCGGTGTGAGAAAATGCTAAAAACTAATTTAGAAAAGTGACTTTGTGAATGCCTTTCTGTTTCAGCCAGCCTTGATCTCGGGTAGGGCTAAGGAACATTTTCCTTACCGAGGGTCGAATTTGACTTTTTAAAGTCTCTTGCAGGCCACGGATAACACAGCTCATTCACTACTCTGAGTGCAAGCTAGGGGCGGCCCATCCATATAGGCGACCTAGGCGGTTACCTCGGGTGCCACGTTAAGTGAGGCACCAAATTCGAGTAAAAAAAAATATATACAAATAAAATAATAATTGTGTCACTTATTTCAATTCCCGTGCATGCACAGAAGGAATATGAATTATAATTAATTTCATCAACATTTGAGAATTTATTGCTTGGACAGACGGACAAACCATATAATTATGCCTCTGTTTAAAACAATACGCTTAAAAACATGAAGTGGAAAATACGGGCAAAATGTTCCCCAGTTTATCAAAAACCTCAGCCTAGATCTGCCCTTGGGGTTTGGGGGTGCCGATTGCATGGTTCTCCGAGTGCGACAGTTGCTGGCAAACTAGTCTAGGGCCGCCCCCGACTGCAAGGAACCCCCCGTGCAGTTACAGAAGTGACGAGAACACTGACATTATAAACTAATCCCCTGGTACTCACTGCAGCTATCTTGAGTCTGATTCGATGTGTATTAGTGTCATGTTGCATCTCATTACGTTGCTTTAATAGTATGGCCTGATAATGGCTTCTTCTGTTCACTGTAACATTCATTATGGAGCCAGCCAGCCAACAGGTGGTAGAGCACCTATGCCACCATTCTACGAATGGACATTCTAAATTAACAACAGCCTATATGCCTGCAATATAAAAAAAACTCGGTGCGTAGCCCAAGTGAAGATGGCATTTGTAACGCGACGGCATTGTTTAACTTTTCATTTCATATTCCACGCAGGCCGTTGACGTCTTCGTGAAGACGCTCGCGAACAAAACGTTGACGATAGAGGTGAAGCTCTCAGACTCGGTGCTCTCACTGAAGCAGAAGGTCCAGCAGAAGGCGCGCATACCGGTAGAGCAGCAGATCCTCACCTTCGGCATCCACACCCTGGAGGACGATCAGAAGCTGGAGTGGTACGGGATTCAGCAACACTCCACCATCACCATGCAGGGCCGCCTGCGGGGAGGGTAGTCACGTGCCCCGCGCACGCGCCACCTGAAGAATTGACGGACACAATTCATGAGCGGTCTTCTGTCCAGTTGGCCATGGTCAGGGTGGACCTGCAACTACTGCCTTCTACAAAATCTCCACCTGTGTGTCGGTCATCACCGCCAGATGTATGATGTTAACAAAAAAAGAATTGTTCATGCTATCGTTACTGCACTCGTGCATATATTTAATCTGCATAAATATTCATGGAACTTTAACAAATCTTCATCCAAATGGTTAAGCCCGTGATGGTTATTTTCGGATCTCGGACCAGTGATGTGTGTTTGAGTTTATTTGTTGGGTGTGGCAACACACACGAGGGCCCACATGAATGCCACGTCTAAGAAGAGAGTATGCCAACGGTACAGTTGCATACATACCATTCCATGATAGTTTTGTATTTGTCTGTATATAGTAAGAGTCAAACAAAAAATTGTATGCGTATGTCTGAATGTGGTTGATGATGAAACGTAGAAAATATGACCCACACTACCCACGCCATTGCTCAAGTGCCTGTTTACCGATTTGAAATGTATATTGTCTCGTTGTTGAGCTGATTGTCAATACTTGTTGAGATTACGATGGAAGTTTTCGCGTGTTGTTATTTTATTTGTCTTGTACACCCGCAAGCATAGTGTGGCCATCTTTATTTAACGATGCAACGCGCTGTGTGATTATCAGCACAGTATTCGTAAAAGTTTAAATTCCTGGAATAATTTAGACATTTTGTCTCTTTTAAAGTTTACACCTTTGATTATACAATTTGTAGCATGACATTTTATTATAAATGCACTTTTTATATGTCAGCTGACTAGATCAAACAATTCTGGGTTGTATTGTTGCCCGCTTTATTTTCTTTGTTCACGTTACCGGTTGCAAAATAAAGACTGCGAATCTGATGGAGCCATCCGTGCCATTGCTTAGTCCACCACACACCCCGCAGCTCGCGCTCCAATGGGCCACACAGCAGGGCACGCAGGGGGAGGCCACCTCACGCCACCGAGAGGAGTTGTGGCCAACGGCTGCCACCGGGGTGCCGGGACGCTCGTTGCCGCCAGCGCTCTCCCCAGCACGGAGAGGCCGCTGCCGCAGGGCCGGAATCAGAATATTTATTTATTATTTGGAGAAATCCGACGAGCTATGAAGCCCTTTTTCACAGATGTCCTGTAGGGGCGGGTTCATAACGTGACGACAACAAAACAAAAAGACGACAGGAGTGCAGAATACGGGACATGTAAAACAAATCACCAAGTACTCATTGGTTATTTCGGTAAAGTCACGTGTGTAGAAATAAAATAAAAATTAAATTATATTTTTAATTTTTTTTTCTACATACGTGACTTTACCGAAAGAACCAATGAGTATAGTAATTCCTGCAATCACGAAAGCTTCAATCCCAGATTAAATCACTAAGTATATACAAATAAAGTAAAATATATTTTGTATCCTACCAGGTAAAGCCCCCCTAAGCTATTAACTTGTTTTTCAGACTCGACCTGCCCACGATTCACAGCTGAAAGAGGCTCATCGTGTGGACATTTACAGCATCAATATCATCTAAATACTCTGACGGCAACTTTGTAAAGGTGTGGAGGCCACACGCAGCCCGCAGGGTCCTCCACTGCGGCCGTGCGGACTTGGGACCCCGTTGGCAATCCGCCAGCACCCACTCCACACGTGGTGATGACGTCATCTCGTTTATAAATAACACTAACAAAACGGTATTTTGTTCCTGGGTAGTAAATGTTATTTCCTAATTGTTTATGCCTCAAAAGTATAGAAAAATGGCTGTTATTCCCCAAACACTTTACTTTTGTGACCAAGACAGTGATATTTCGAAATTTGCCTATTTTCAATGAGAAAACGTGTGCATTTGTATAATTCCTTCACATAAAGTCCTGGTCAGAAAAGCTAAGTGTGTGGGGAATAATATCCATTTTCTGTACTTTTTAGGCATAAGCTATTAAAAAATAACTATTAATATTCAGGAACAAAAATTGTGTTACACAGTGTAGTCTGGTTCAAAAGCGGATGTAAAATATCCAATGGCGTGTTAATGCAATATTAAGTCAAATTTGGCGAACTTGAAATATTATCCCGCGAATTATACAATTGAGATTTCAAAACACGTAGCAAGCATCTCCCGCAAGGAGGCTGGGCCAATGCCTGGCGCGGGCTCGTCTGTTTTCCTCGCCAACGCGAGCTCGATAGACCAGATTCCTCCCTCTCATTCGCGAACTTTATGCTGTTTTTATCGCGGCGCTTTGGTTTACTCCCAAATTCCAAACGCTCATTGGTCGACTTGGTCTTAAATGAGTGCCTGCTACGATTTGTAAAACATCGCTTCTGGAGAGGGCCAAGGACGGCGTGGTGCAGCAAGCCATCATCGCACCAGAGAAGCACCCCGGGGCAACCTCACGCCACGTCTTTTACAATCAAAGTGACGCTGTAATCAACGGCTGCACGCATATATACGTTCGTATTATCCACGTGAACGCACATTTGGGGCCGCCCATAAATGACGTCACGTGATATTGGACGATTTACCCCCCCCCCCCTTCGTCACACGGCGTCACAAAAAGTCAAACCCCACCTCAAATATTACGTCAAAGCTCTGCGCCCCCCCCCCCCCCTCCCATAGAAATAAATAAACATGCTTTAAATCGTTTTACTATTGTCATTGTAGTGCGTATTTAATGTGGCGCTGCACTCTGATGTTGTAGGAGAAAACATTTATAAAAAAAAGTCTAATCAAGTAGAATGTGTTGTCTATATTTATTTAAAGTTACCTATTTTCAATGAGAAAACGTGTGCATTTGTATAATTCCTTCACGTAAAGTCCTGGTCAGAAAAGCAAAGTTTGTGGGGAATAATATCCATGTTCTGTACTTTTTAGGCATAAGCTATTAAAAAATAACTATTAATATCCAGGAACAAAAATTGTGTTACACAGTGTAATCTTTTCATTTCTTAGATGATTTCTCACTGATTTGAAACGCTCTGTGACGATCATCAGCCATGGCGTGTGACGTCACGCAGTGGTCGGGGAGGCCCATGTCATTAAGGACCTAATTGATTATTGTTTGAGGCGTTAAAAATCAATAAATCTTGACTAAGGTTAGGCATTGGACTGGATTCTTACAGACGGTGACCGGCGACTCATGACTGTATTCTAGTTCAGGGGGGTTGGTGGGTCACGAAGAGATGAGAACACGATTGCGTGAGATCACCAACTTCAGGGCAATGCTTGTCAGTAGCAGGAGAGCAAATTCGTGCCTCATTAACGACTCTGCGTTCAGTTTTGGTGTCATCCCCTCGCATTCAACTGTAAGAGTAATACATCAACAGGTCTCTGCTAATCCACTGCTGAATGAAGGCCTTCAAAACGCCTTTGTTGGTGACGGGGGTTGTTTTACCGTGCCGTTGTCAGTGTTAGTGGATAAGGGGCCGTCCTAAATGACGTCACGCATCTAGGAGGGGGGGGGGGGTCAGACATTTGTGACGATGTGACGAGGGGGGGGAGGTGAGAAATGTGACGTCACATCAAAATGCGCAACTTTAAATGAATATAGACAACACGTTCTACTTAATTAAATCTACTTTTTAATCAATGTTTCTCCTACAACATCAGAGTGCAGCGCCACATTAAATACGCACTACAATGGCAATAGTTTAAAGCGATTTGAAGCATGTTTTATTTTTGGAGGGGGGGCAGAGCTTTGTGACGTCATATTTGAGGGGGGGGTCTGACTTTTTGTGACGCCGTGTGACGTCATTTATGGACGGCCCCTAACTACTGCGTCACGTTCTATAAATAAGACGAGTGTTGTTCACGCTGCCCTATTACTCAATAGATTAGCCTCGCCGCTATTTGCAAAGCAACGCCCCAATGGGTAATCGAAGCGAGGCTGCCCGCTGCATGCACGAGCGATGTCTCCCTCGACTTCATTTCGCCGAATTCGCGTGGAATTCAAGAATCCACGTCACGCAGCCAGAGCGCATTCGCCTCGTAAATGCAGAGAAGTGACGTTGTCACAGTCATGCATCATTATTATTATTATGCTATACCCCAAAGGCCGTAATTATAATATAAATTGGGGGAGAGGGGGACACTTCCCCCCCTCCCCCAATATATATTGCTATAAAATAGATTTATGTTTATATGATTGTGGTTATGGTTGTACTTTATTAATCCCTAATCTCTGCCATTACATACAATGAAACAAGAAAATGTAAAAGAAAAAACAGAGCAATGTAATACAATACACTATTAGACACTATTGTAAAAAAATGGTAGTGATTTTTTTATATTTTTGGCAGGAAATTCGTTTTCAAATTTAGATTTTTTTTTTTTCTGGGGAGGGACCCCCACACCCCCTGGAAGATTTGGTCCCCCCCCCATTGCTATACCCTAATGAGAACGCATGGACGCGTGGTCGCTTGCGTGTGTAGGCTCTTGTACACGAGCCTTAACTGAAGTTATCGCAGACGATGCTACACGATCCACGTGTTGGTTTTAGGCGTAACGTTACGCGGCAGTTTCACGCCAACATTTTCGTCATTCATTGTCAGTGCATACGGAATGTACACAGAGCCGCGGGCACCGCAGTAGGGCCCCCCCCCCCCACCCGGTCTTCAATGTCTCATCCGAATTGGCGTTCAAACGTCGTGTCCGCATAGATGCCGTGCCATGAGCGAGCGCACTGCGAATGTTCGCAGTGCGCCCCGCGGCCGTGAAGTGACGCGCGCGGGTTTCGGGAAATCACCGAAAGCCCCCCACCTCCCCGCACCAAAGACAAAGATCCCCCGTGTAGCCTGTAACAGACTTTAGGGACAAGTGCTGTTAGCGAGCACCTATGAAGACCGGCACGGCACACGAGGGGGGGGGGGGTGGCCAGCACCACGCCCGACCGCCTTTGTATCCCCAGTGGCGAGGTTTACACACCGCACAAGGTACTCGTTTGGAGGCAGAGTCGACCTAGGGAAGGCCAAGGACCGGTTCAGACAATCGTCGCCTGGTGTTGGCCGTGAGCGAGAATCGAACTCGGGTCACCAGGTTCGTAGCGCAGCGCGCTACACTACCCGCTACACCCCCCCACCAACACCCCCACCACAGAAGCTTTCGGAAACCCGAAGGGAGGAGCCTACACCGCAAGGTTTGCTGAACGAGCTCAATAGGCGAGACTCTGCGGTCCTGTTGTATGCGGAGAGTCTTATTTTATTATATAAATACATGATTCTCGCAAGTTCGTGTCTAGGGGTTTTCTGACATCAATTGTAATAAAGACATTCTCTACAATGGTCACCAGGTTCATGGATCCGTCCAGCAGTTCAGGCTTTTAAACAATACGACTCAAGAAACAGCAATAAACCACTCGGATTTGTCGTTGACCGAGTGTCCGAGTTTTTGATAGATTAAAGCATCAACTAGTCTCATAAGCACGTCAACGCTGCACCATTGTTCTTCTACAGTATACACGAAAAACACGCGACCTACACAACCGTACAAACCAACGTATGGTGAAAAAGTTGAATGTCTAGGTGGATAATCGGCTAACGTATGAGCCCTCTAAAATGAACTCATCCCCTTTTTAGGTGCCGTGAATAAGTGATGTTAGAATTGGAAAAGATCTCGATTTAAAGCTTTCGTGACTGCAGGGATTCATCTTCTTGGTTCTTTCGGTAAAGTCACGTAGAAGGGAAATAGTAAAATAATAAAAATAAAACATAATAAAATACAATTCTCACGACGTTTCGGCCACAACGCAAGCAGCCGTCCTCAGGTGAAGAACAGACAGACCTGTTCCGACCTTTAAATCACACCTCTTCTCATCGATATTAACGACCGTTAATGCAACCAGACCGTGGGACGTTGTAGAAACTAGTTACTTAGACTAGGAGGCCGGATGTTATATCCATATATGGCGTTTGCTACTTCTTGCTAGGCTCAACATTAACTAACTTATTTCGGTCAAAGGGCCGATGCCCCTTCAAGGTCTTAGGCGCGATATCACGAATGTATTTCTGGGCGAGGGCATGAAAACCTCCCTTCCTCGACCTGATAGGAACGAAGGCCATTTTAAATGAGCACAACACATAGTATAAACGAGCGCAACTCAAAGACACTTGTGATGAACAATTATAAATATAATATTAATTACATGTTAATTATCATATCGGGGTACACACCCAATAGTCCGGGGTGGGAGGGTCGCGCGCACAAGACTATATTTAGAATCAGAATATTAATTTTCAGAATATTTCTGTATACTGGGAGGAATCTAATGACCGATAAAGCTCATCGGAACAGGTGGGACAGGTGAGATCTCCCTTACTGTCATTGGCAATTTCTGCAAATTGTTGTATGCGTAACTATGCAGTATAATACAACAGCATCAGCTACGGTAGCAAGAGCAATATTTTATTTTTTTCCACGCGACTGCATCATCCTGACGGTGTACATGAGGGGTTGCGAGCTGGCTAAGGGCTCGCAGTACAGAAATCGAGTCTTGCAATCCATATGTGCGGAGCTACGAGTGCGAAACGGTCTAGCAGCGGTAGCGCGTTCGCTGGCATGTCGCAGAGATTTGCGGTTCGACACCAGCGGTCGCCCTGGTTAGTGCTGCGGGTGTATTAACCATAAAGCGTAGGCGCCGTCTGGTTCAAAAGCGGATGTAAAATATCCAATGGCGTGTTAATGCAATATTAAGTCAAATTTGGCGAACTTGAAATATTATCCCGCGAATTATACAATTGAGATTTCAAAACACGTAGCAAGCATCTCCCGCAAGGAGGCTGGGCCAATGCCTGGCGCGGGCTCGTCTGGTTTCCTCGCCAACGCGAGCTCGATAGACCAGATTCCTCCCTCTCATTCGCGAACTTTCTGATGTTTTTTTTTATCGCGGCACTTTGGTTTACTTCCAAATTCCAAACGCTCATTCGTCGACTTGGTCTTAAATGAGTGCCTGGTACGATTTGTAAAACATCGCTTCTGGAGAGGGCCAAGGACGGCGTGGTGCAGCAAGCCATCATCGCACCAGAGACGCACCCCGAAGCAACCTCACGCCACGTCTTTACAATCAAAGTGACGCTGTAATCAACGGCTGCACGCATATATACGTTCGTATTATCCACGTGAACGCACATTTGGGGCCGCCCATAAATGACGTCACGCGATTTTGGACGATTTACCCCCCCCCCCCCCCTTCGTCACACGGCGTCACAAAAAGTCAAACCCCACCTCAAATATTACGTCAAAGCTGTGCGCCCCCCCCTCCCATAGAAATAAATAAACATGCTTTAAATCGTTTTACTATTGTCATTGTAGTGCGTATTTAATGTGGCGCTGCACTCTGTTGTAGGAGAAAACATTTATTAAAAAGTCTAATTAAGTAGAACGTGTTGTCTATATTTATTTAAAGTTGCGCATTTTGATGTGACGTCACATTTCTAAACCCCCCATCGTCACAAATACCTGACCCCCCCCCCCCCCCAGGTGCGTGACGTCATTTATGGACTGCCTCTATCCATTTTTAGCACTTATAGATCAACACGATAAATACTACAACTCTACTGAATGATTTTTAACAAGCCGTGCGTTCGCCGGAATTAAGGCTTCGTATACAAGTGTAAATAACAATGCTTTACAAATCCTTGTAATGTAGAGTTCTTGGACAAATGTGTCATTTGCTCTCCACCACACCCACCCGGCTCGTCGAGCCCTGCTCGTCTCAGAGAGGTTTTGCGCCGCCTGCCGACCCCGAGGCGCTACCGCACTGCGCATCGATAAGTTCATATCCATGCGTGGGGCTATTGCGTAATAACCAGAACACAATCTTCACATCGTGCTACAATACCCGAGTTGGCCTCCCTGCACTGGCGCCCACAGTTTTAAATCCTATCGTCAACTTCCAAATCAGCGAACCATCCTCCCCAGCCTACACTCATTGCCATGCTGCACCCACAGGTCCCCTCGAGGTCTGGGGCGTGATGCACATCTTCTCTGTGCATTTCCAGGTCGACGTTTCGGTCTACGGGTCAGAGATTTTTTCCCCCGTGCAAGCCATCAGGCTATGGAACGCTCTTCCACGTGACATCAGGAATCTCTCAGAGTCCGTGGAGACTTTTTAAATGCGCCTTAAAATCTATTTATACGCTTCCACTTATTAAACATTTGAGTTAATTTAGTAAATGATTCCTTAAGATTGATACTATATTTATGCAGAGTATCTGCTGCTGCGTCCTTGTACATCGCTTTGAGATCCTCGATGAAAATCCGCCGTATGAATTGTAATTATTATAATTGTTGTGTGTGGAGGTGTCTGCTCGTGGCCACGAGAGGAAAGTCCGTGCGGATTTCCCATCGCTCCTGCGGTCAAAGGGGGAGCAGCAACTGCAGCGAGTGGCTGTGAGCGAAGTGGAACATCGTCTATTCAAATCCTGATACCAAGTTCATTGATTAGGTATAGCCCCGTGAGCCATGCGGTTCTTAAGTCGGGTGCAACCGCAACAAACTAAATATGAACACAGAACATCTTAAAGCGACGACGCGTAACAGAAACATCCTGGAATAAACCAGCAAATATAAAAAAAAAATTCTTAAAACGCTGTGCGCAAAAATCCCAATCATAAAGACAATTTAGATTAACCATGTTTTCGAATCACCAAAATAAAGCTACCCTGGCGTCGGCCATCAC
Source organism: Lethenteron reissneri (assembly GCF_015708825.2). Classification (NCBI taxonomy): domain Eukaryota; kingdom Metazoa; phylum Chordata; class Hyperoartia; order Petromyzontiformes; family Petromyzontidae; genus Lethenteron; species Lethenteron reissneri. The sequence goes on from NC_083810.1 coordinate 13,205,634, forward strand.
CATCGGCCCCCTGATCAGCGTGAAGCCGTGAGAGGGACATTTGTCAGCAATTGGTCGTACTCTTAGGTTTTTCGGTAAAGTCACGTAGGTAAAAAATAAAATATAAAAAAAAATAATGATAGAAATAAAATAATAAATATATTTTTCTTTTATTTCTATTATTTTTATTATTTATTATTATTTCTTTTTTACCTACGTGACTTTACCGAAAAACCTAAGGGTATGAATCCTTGCAGTCACGAAAGCTTCAAATCTAGAAGCAATTGGTCGTGGTTGTTGGTTCGACCATACTTCACCACGCTGGTCAACGCGGGCTGCAGTTCCACACCTCACCCCTCGTGCCCTGCACATTGGCCTCGTGCACGATTACGATTCCTATCGGGCGAGCAACTTAAATTAGAATCGACTCAACTCGCCATACCTCTCAACACGGTAAGCGGACTCGACAAATCGATTCCGACTCGCGGATCGACTCTCGCAACGATCGTTGGGGTCAGGGCGAGGTTCACTGGAATCGATTCCTGCGGTAAAACACGAATCGATCCTCCCACAGAGATATCAAGCCCACGTGGAACGGTGCTCGCGATGGAGGCGGCCGCGGTGACAGCGACGGTGCCTCCTCCGAGTCCCCGGGGGGACGCAGAGGAGGCAGGGCACGAGGGACGAGGGGGGAGGAAGGTCCGCGAGACGAAGGCCGACAGGAAGGGGCAGAGGAGGCTGCGCAAGGCTCGCCTCACGCTGCTGAGGCTGGACGGCGTTCAGACCGTAGACCACCCGACGCAGGTCTGACGAGACAGACTCGGGAGCTCGCTAGCTTCTCGTTACTTGCACGTCGTGTTGTCGTTACGCTACACAACGATAGAAACTCCTGGACGAGGGAAATAGAAACTCTGGGGGGGACACACACGCGGCGGGCTTCCAGGGAGGCTCTCGAACAGAGGTCGCAACCGGGTACCCGATACCCGTACCCTCCACCACCCGACATGGCCAATCAGTAAAAAAAGTGTCACGTTGACAAAGACAAATAGTTCACTGCTTTAGCCCACCGGTGTGTTGAAGCCACAACATTTACGGTGGGCTAAAGCAGTGAACTATTTGTCTTTTGTCAACGTGACACTTTTTTTTACTGATTGGCCATGTCGGGTGGTGGAGGGTTACGACACATTTATAAATAACGCGATCTAAACCCAAAAACGTTGATTATGAATAACATTGGTCGCGAAAGCCTACGTGTTAAACTAACCATTGGGCTACTAATAATCTGGAAGCCACACATCTCGAAGAGAGAGAGGGGGGCGACCCTCCATCTAGGAGTGCCAATAGGATTTGGCCCGGATCAACGCGAAATGCGACTGATGAGACACTGGATGTCGGAACCAAGTTGAATGCGTTGTGCATGCATTGTGTGGCTTGGAAGTCGTGGATTAATTCAGCGGTGGGATAACCCCAGTCGAATCAGGGGCATTTACACATTTCCATGACCAAATTGAACCAATTTACAACTTGTAATGTTAAATTTTGACTTAAAACTTTCGTGACTGTAGGAATTCATATTATATGGTTATTTCGGTCAAGTCACGTAGATAGAAAAAAATAAAAACAATGAATAAAATAATAAAAATGACAATTGTTTTTTTACCCTTTTATCTAGCAACAAAACTGACACCTTTTTTACAAGGAGTCATGTTAGCATTGACCACAATACCTGCAGTCATAATGCAAACAAAAAACACAACTGTGTTGTGTAAAAAAGGTGTTAGTTTTGTTCTCAGATAAAAGGGTAAAAAAACAATTATCATATTTTGCTACTGGCAAATGAGGTTCCAATGGGAATAAAAATGACGTTTCGATCGTAACGCAAGTGGTCGGCATGATCACCTGTTTCTGATGACGACCGCTTGTGTTGCGATCGAAACGTCGTGATATTTTTATTAACTATTTTCATTTTTACTATTTTATTGTTATTTTTTCGATCTACGTGACTTTACCAAAAGAACCATAGAATATGAACTTGTAATGTTACTTGACCTTTGGATTGCGATTTTAATGTTATACATTTGTTGCCATGCCCACCCCCAAAACATCATGCGCAGAACATCGCACATCCGAGCACATTATTTCAAGGTCGTAGCAGTTTCCCGTTCGAGCCCACCGTCCACTCCATATTTACAATAATCACCCTGTGACACGATGTGACACGGAGTGGGGCCATGCGTGCCGCAGTCCCGGCCGAAATTTGTTCGATTTCTCAAACTTCATCGACAGCCGCGTTGCACCACCCCCCGTCTCCCCACACGCAGGCTGGGTTCTGCTTTCACCTTGTGCCACACGGGGGGACATCTGCCACGGGGTGTTCCCCCTGCCGAAGGGCACCCTCGGGGGGGGGGGGGGGGGCGGGGGGGAAGGTAGTGCAAAGGGAGGCACGTTATACAAACATGCAAAGGGGCCGTCCATAAATGACGTCACGCACCTGGTGGGGGGGGGGGGTGAGAAATGTGACGTCACATCAAAATGCGCAACTTTAAATATAGAATTGTTATAACACTCCTACAACATCAGAGTGCAGCGCCACATTAAATAGCACTACTATGACAATAGTTTAAAGCGATTTAAAGCATTTTTATTTTCAAAATGGAAATATGGTTTTGTGACGTCATATTTGAGGGGGGGGTCTGACTTTGTGACGCCGTGTGACGAGAAGGGGGTCAAAAGTCGTCCAAAATCGCGTGACGTCATTTATGGCCGGCCCCAAATGTGACGGATGTCATCTGTGCGGCGCTCTTGCACACACACCGGGCGGCAGCACCTGTTGATCGCGAACGGGGGCCTGGGGAACGGCGTGGCCCGTGCGACGCTGCTGGAGCTGATGGGCGCGCAGGGGCACCTGGAGGCGCTGGAGACGCCGCGGGGGCGGCCGTACGCCTTCGCCTCCTTCTCCAGCGTGCACGAGGCGCAGGGGGCACGGCGCAAGCTCGACGGCTGCTCGGTCTCGTCGGCCGTTGCGACCGCCCCCGTCACGCTCCACCTGTGCCACGTGGAGAGAGGTGGGCTTGCATAGCCGTCGACCCGTACGGTTTAACCCCCCGTATTCTTGCACGGGGGAAATTGGAGTTCTCAGGTCCATACGGCGTACAGCCGTTTCAGTACGGGACTTTGTCGGGGCACGGGGTGACCAATAAGGTCTGAGTTGGTCTGTAATAAGCTAGGCACTGATAAGGGTTTGAGAGATATGGGGTTGTTTCCCAGCATTCAGCATCGTCATCCACCATCATCAGTCCACAGCTGAATGGAAGACTTAAAACATCGCCATCTCACCATCTAATTTAAAGTTGTTTTTTTTAACCAGGTAATGACCACCGAGCTATTAATTACTTTTTCAGAAGCGATCTCGCGCAACGAAGTGGCTTGTCACGTGGGAATGTATAGCAGTTGCCAGAACGCATGCTTCTAAATATGGAGGGGAAACCCAAAGGATCTGGAGAACATTTCACGTGACCATGGAGAGAACATGCAAACTCCAAATAGGCCACCAGGGTCGGGATCGAACCCATGACCTCGTGCATACCAGGCAAGGGAGTTAACATCTCACCACCACGGTGTAATATTCCACCATGCACCAAGGTCACTGCTTAATCTCCATGGTGGTCCTCTCAAGCACATTCTACCATCGCTGCCACTATCCTTTACCACTGACAATCATCCATTCGAATGACACGTCCTCCCTAAGCCCATATTTTTTTCTTTAAAAAAATCAAGATTAGGTATTGAACATGTGTTCTCATCCAGTCATAATATACAACCCTAGCCCCACCACAGGGTCCAAACCATAACTCATGTTTACTTCATACTCACACCAATTTTATGGAGTCTAAACGGTCACGCTAATGACCATGGAATGGGCATTGAGGCATAGGGTAATCGTTTGGTGCACATGGGTTGCAAAGTTGTTGCAAAAGAGCAAAAGCAACTGGATAAAATTGGCTGTTAGTTAGACAGATAAACACCTATTGCTGATATTCAGTAAAATAAATATTGGCAGCCAACAGAACATTTCAGAGAAGACACCCACAGAGGATCTGGAGCCATCAAATCAGCTTGTATGCAGGTGGATTATTACAATGCAGGACAAAGATATTGGCTTGGGGAGGTCATCCTACAGGAGGATTGATTTTTGTTGACCAATGGAGACATTTGACAAAGCTTGTGTTAAATAAAGATAAATGATTTTATTCAAGCTAAAAGTTCAGTTGTGAATGTTAGCGTTTGCACTTTAGCACAACTCAGAAATGTTATGGCTTCCTCACATGCTAGCCTGGGACCAGGTTGTTCTTATCCATTGACATTGTGGCACCCTCTAATGTTTGGTGTCGTTTCTATTATGGCACTTGGAGCTCATCCTCTAGTCCTTATCCTTCAACCCCATCTCACCCACTCTCCAAACGACTTGGATATGGTTTCATTTTTGCTCAAGTGCGATGAATTAGATACACCGTTAAAGAGCATTTTTATCTTCCCTCAGTTCCGCGTCAGGAAAGCTGCACAGAGGCCCTGCCACCAGGCCTGAAGCTCATCCCAGACTGCGTTTCATCCGAGTACGAGGACCAGCTGCTGAGCTGCCTTGACTGGGGCAGACAGCAGCCAACAGGTTTGTGACTCGAGGTCTTTATGGTGTGGGTTGGAGCAGTTGCACAGCAATGATCAACTTTAGTTCCTACTCACAGCCAACCATGGCATGCGATACCTCAAATGGCACCAGCCAGCGTGGTGAAGTTGCGGCACAGATTCGTAGCCGGCATCATTTGTGACCCAACTCGGTGACATGTGCATGTATGATGGATGGAATCGCAATGCTAGCTTTTCACCTGTAAATTGCACATTGTAGGGGTCTATTTTGTAGGCAGGCCAATCAGAGTTTAACAGGTAGGAAAGTTTTCCAGTGAGCACAAGAGAATTAAGCCAAACTACTCACGAGAAATGACACCAGAGCACACTTGCACCTATGTCCTACTGGGATTTGTGCACACAGTGTTGGTGTATGGTGCTTTTTCTGCAATATTTTGCTGTCTTCTTGGATTTTCTGTTTGCATAGTCACATAGTCACTTTAAGATGTTTTCTTGTTCTTGTTTTTTGTTTGTTGCGGTTGCACCCGATTCAAGAGCCGAATGGCTCACAGGGCTCTACCTAATAAATGAACTTGAACATAGTTCTGAACCCACACACTTCAAAACAAAGGTTGCATCCGCCACCGCTAGACACCAGGGCCGTTTGGGAGAGTCTCCCAGATATGGGAAAGTCCCCTCTAGCTAAAGCAATTAGACATAAACTGGGGTTTTACACACACACCACACACACCACATGACATTTCACCCCACCCTTGGTTTGACTTGTGGGTTCTGGACATCAATGTGGAGCCCTCGTGCTCGCTTCCTTCCAACCAGAACCCCCCCCCCCTACACAAGGGCTGCCACTGGTCACGAGGGCCTCACGCACCACAGCCAGTCCACCAGATGGCACCCCACCCCCACTCAGAATCCACTGCATGCCAAAAACAAAAACACGACACCATCCAGTCGTAGAGCACACCAATGCTTCACCCCACAAGCAGACAGGTTCCATTTAGAGTTCAGTAGCAGGAATTCCTCCTTGCCACAGGGCAGTACTAGGGCCAGCTTTCCCAACCCCAATCCTGCTTTACCCTTGACCATACTGCAGTCTTGACAGCCAGTAAACCACAGGGAATCGATTACTCAAAGGATCTCGATGTACAGCATGTTAAACTGCACTATTGAACCACAGTATAGGATTCTACTCACAGGATAAAGCTGGGCAGTTCCCAGTGGCCTGATGAGTCAACTCTGCTCACCTTCAGCCCCCACTACTGCAGTGCCCCCAAGTGGTAACACAGCATGCCTCCATTCTAGATAATTTGCTGATGTCCCCGGGTCCTCTGCTCAGAGCTCACCTTTTATACCCAGCCCCTTGCCAATGGGAGAGACGCTCCACCCCACCTAATTGCTCCTAATTAAAACTTTGCCCACGATTTCAACAAGCAGTTGCTTGATTTGAAAAGCATGCCAAATTGACCAATGGTGAGAAAGCAATTATAATGACCTGCTGGGGATTGAGTTATTATTCCCGCCACAAGCGCTCGGCCCACTAATCATGAACAAAGTGGTAGTTCTGCTTCTCACTGAGTGATACTCCACTTCCCCACACATGCAAGTTAAGCCTAGGGCAGCTCAGTCACACCTCACTAAACACTGCGCATGCATATAATCAATAGTTGTTCCAAGCACGAGATAATGCAGTCATCCCAGTGTCAGCATGAATGAAAACCTAACCTCCCTTTCAGTAGTTGCCGCGCGCCACGTCACAAAAGTACGGTCAAACAACGATCATGGCGTGAGGATGCCATATCCACGCAGCGGCTTTTGGCTAGCCATCGAACGAAGCCGCATCGCGTGCTTTCAGATATTGGGAAGTCAGTGGAGCTATGCACTTTTAAATTATGACTGAAAACTAATTTCTTTACAACTGCTTTTTGTGTTTAGTCTGTTGCTCATCCCTGCACCTCGGGTTGGCTACGTTTGGTGCGAAATAAGTTAAACATACATACAAAATGGGCCATTTAATTTTTGTTTAGTTGTTACAAAAGTAGCGTATGTGAATCCGGTGCGACACTGAATTTATTCTCTAAAAGTTTTAGCATTTGTTTTTCTTTTGTCTTTGTGTGGTTTTTCAGCCCAGCAGTCTCTTAAGCATAGGTGCGTCCAGCACTTTGGATATGAATTCCGCTACGATAACAACAATGTGGACAAGGATAAGCCGCTGGATAGAGGTGAGGATCTTCTTAATTTCGGGGGGGTGGGGGAGGGGAATTCACCAGCTCATAATTTACAGACAGATTCGTGAAACAACTTGAAATGACCTGCTTATTGTGTGTCGCAGGTTGTTGTTAAGATAGAGCGTAAATATTTTACCTGTTGGAGTCTTTCGTCATTGTAGATTCATGTGTGCCATTTTAGGCTAGTGTTTACAACCGTGTCAAAAGTGTTGGTGTTGAAACCGTTGCCTAACTCACATTGTCAAATGCTATTTTTGTCTAAGTCACAGTCTGCTGCCTACCCTCACCGCCTCCCCTAAAGCTTTGCTGTCTAATATGCTTTTCAGCCAAATGGCAGTCTATTTAATGATGATGCTGAAGTATATTTGTTCTTTGTCCCCAGGTGTTCCAGCTATGTGTGATGAACTCACTGACAAGTGCCTATCAGCCGGTTACATTCAACATCGGCCCAATCAGTTGACAGTAAACCAGTACCAGCCCGGTCAAGGTTTGTGTCTCACTATTAACACTACCCATCGTAATTCAATCTTAAAATGAATATCCAGTCCTGGATGAAGGATTCCCGCATATAACTTCGGACATTGGGATCATTTGAAACATACTTCAGGCGAGTTGCTATGGGTTGGTGAAGGGGGTGATGGTGAGGTGTTGCTCGCGATATGATCCCAGGTTTCCAGGTTCATAGCGCAGTGCGCTAATCGCGGTGCCACCGCTCCGCCCCACCGATAGTAATATCGGTACCATACATGCATTCATACATTTTGAATTAAAATAATTTTTGACCGTAATAATAATTATTTTATGTAGCGTCATGCATGCAAATTGCATTTCTAAATATTGTACATCTACATCTACACCACATTAACTTTAAATATGGCACGAGCAATGCCACAGAGGAACAATACATTAAAGCGATGAAGGTTACGGACACAAACACAACACGGAGCAGGCGGTGTGACTACTCATGTCAATATTTACATCTCAATATTTGGTGTGGTAAAGCACACTCCTTTTAAATGCTTCGCTTAAATGTTTGCGTTGTTGTTTTGTTCACCCCATGCAGGGATCCCCCCGCACATTGACACACATTCTGCCTTTGAGGACGGCATCATGTCTCTGAGCCTGGGAGCCTCGGTAAGACTTGCCACAAATCAAACGCCACTCGAGTAGAGTACATCATTATATTTTCAGGGAATTAGCATCACAGGCATTCAATCATTTAAAAATAGAAGAACTAACTTACAGCCCGTCATCGAATGGATTAAAGCCTTCTCTCACCATATCAGTTGTGGGAGGGCTATTTGATGAAACTGCACTGTGCTGGGCAGAGTGGGATGGTGAAAGTGGGGTTGGGCCCATCACTGGTTTGGATATCACTCGCCACCAATATGATCTGTGGTGGAGAATCGAACTCAGGTGGTCGGGTTCACAGTGCAGTATATGAATCACCGCACCGCATCTTTTCTGATGCAATATCCAACAATCCATTGGAAGAAACCCTCACGTCGTGCTATGCCGCCGTTGTGACTCGTGACGAAACACCGTGTTGTTCCCCGGTAACCCGTGACCGCGCCGCAGACGGTGATGGAGTTCCGGCACCCCGATGGCAGCCACGCGTCTGTGCTGCTCCCTCGCCGCAGCCTGCTGGTGATGGCGGGCGAATCGCGCTACCTCTGGAGCCACGGGTACCACCCTCCGCGCCACCGAGTCGACGCCCGCTCGCATTCGAACCCTGGGTCGCGGGTCGCCCGCCTGACCGTGGCACTGCCCGCTCAGCACAGGCCGCAGCTTCAGGAAGCGATGGATTATCTTGTTAAGGCTGCTCTGCAGTAGCGGAGCTTCAGAATCAGAATATTTATACTGTAGGAATCCGATGAGCTATAAAGCTCTTTTTCACAGATATCCAGTTAGAACGTTACAACAACAAACAATACATAAACACGATGGGAGTGCAAAGTATAGGAAAGATATATAAATAAAACTGAACCATTTTTTATCTGACCAGGTATAGCCCACTGAGGTATTAGCTAATTTTTAAGAGTGGCTTATCACGTGGCTTATCAACGTGGTTTATCACGTGGAAATTTATAGCAGCAAAATAATCTCAATAATGTAAATGCATGTTATTAAATATGGAGGAAAAAACTGGAGGACCCCGAGAAAAAAAATTCACGTGACCACGGGGAGAACATGCAAACTCCAAATATACAGGCGTCAGAGTCGGGATCGAACCCACAACCTCTGCATGTCTCGGTCAATCTGCAGCACACAAAACTGTCACGATTCACTCACCCTTTCTCCATCGACGATGTTATGAATTCGAGGACATGAGTGGAATCTTGTTTGTCGGTATCATATAATACATTTTTACTTCTTTTCTGCCTCATTTATACAATTGTGTTTGCTCCATTAGCCTAAATGTAACAAACTTATCATTTGCACAGAAATTTCCATCAATCATAGATTCTCGCTCTTGTGATTTTCCGAACGTGAACGCGGAGATCGATTTGAATCGATGCACCATTACATGCTGACTCAAAAAGTTATATTTCACTCTCAAGAGAAGATGCTTGCAAAGCTTAGACAAAGTGAACCATCGACCTAAAGCTGGGTTTGCTTGTTGAATTATAAAGCTTCCCAAAAGGGAATTCCTGCCTCAATAGCTAAACATGCTTCTTTGACAGCAAAGCCACTCCATCAGTTTGTTTGTGCTAGTCGGTACAATCCGCAGATGCTAATCAAGACCAAAGAGGGTGAGACTTGATTTATAAAGTTGCTATGCCTAGGAGACTATTAAATCTTGAACTGCTTTACAATTCGATGTTCACGATTCGTTCCCATGTTTTGATTGAAGAATCTATTATTTTTTAACTTTGCGGTCGTCAGCGGCAGAGGTCACAAATAAATTATGTACTAGATGAAGAAATCCGAATAGTTTCTTACACGTATGGTTCAATACACGTATCATGAGTGTAAAAATGTACTACACACGATGAATGTTTACACATGTAGAGATAATGAACACTCGGTCCTCAAAATACTGGACTTGTATTCAGGGATGAGCTGCCCAAACATATCTGCTGTCTTCATAAAACAGTTTGTTTTTCCGCCAGGACCAAGTTTAGCACGTTTCTTGCTTGTAAATCTTATTTGTCTGGTTTTATCATATATATAAAAATATATATTTTAAAAAGCAAATTTAAAGCAATTCTGGAATACATAAGCAAATGCTTGCAGCTATTTTATCTTAAAAAAAAAAATTCGAGTAACCCAAAACCTCCCACTTATATGCCGGACAGCAGCATATCGACACGCGTCATTTGGCAGACGCGCTGCAACTTGACAGGGAGGGGTGGGGAGAGAGAGACGGCGCCACTCGGCGTGCGTGCGTGGGTTACGGCAGAGCAGCGACACCCTGCGCGCGCTGCGGTGGGCTTCCGGCCGCGCGACGCGCCTCTGCCCGTGACAACCCCGCCGCCTTTATCTTTCGCAGCATCACGCCCCGCAAGTTCGACGTGGTGCCGGCGCCGCCGCCGCCGCCGCCCGGGGATGGTGCGGAGGGACCGCAAGGGCCCACGCTGGCCCAGCGTGGGGTGCGGACGTCTTTCACGTTCCGCACCGTCCGGAGGGAGCCGTGCCGCTGCCGTGAGCTTCCTCACATTTAGGCATTCATCTCCAACTGGATGTTTTTTTCCAGGTCGCTGCTAGACTGGTGTGGGCACGCGACTGGTACCCATAGTCCTCGTGTGGGAGGTATGCCAGAGATGGTGTGCCGGGCGTGGACATATGTTTCCTGGTCGCAGACCAGCATGGACCAGAAATAAATGAAGCACTGCGTATATCCCTCTTTCATTGATCGTATCATAGAGTCAAAGTGAAAGGACAGAGGCTGCTGTCTAAATACATTAAATGTTTTTACATGCTCCTTGAATGGTGGAACTTGTTGGGAGGCATGTAAATATTTACCCCCTACTGTCCCATTTATGAAATTCTGCGTTTTGATTCGATTCAAGAATATATATATTTTATATATGTTGAATTCAGTGGCCAGCAGTGGCTGCTGGTATAATATAAACCCAGTATGTACAAGTATTTGCAATTGGATTCATGTGTCATGAGCCTAAGACTCGATATCATTTGATGAATCTCGTGCATCGTTTCACTGCTACTTGGTTATCCCTAAATGTAAATTGGAACAAAGTTTCATCTGCAAGATCTTTCAGTGTAAATTGCTGCCAGGACAAAAAAGTAAATATGGAAATTGTTGTCTTCGCGACCTTAGGTTACCCTTCGGTCTGTGACAGCCAAGCTGAACAACAGAACCTGCAAACTCCCTCCTCGCGCAGTCCGATCAACGAACCGCTGCCCAGCACTGCAGGGATGACCACCTCCGGCGCGACACACTTGGGCCCCTCGGAAGAGAGCCGCGGACCCGACCAGGTGACACGAGCGGTCGCGACTGAGCGCGTAGAGGCGGCGGCGTTCTCGCATCCTGCCCGCTCGGTAGACGCGGAGGACGACGAGGAGAAGGAGGAGGAGGAGGGAGACGCGGCGCAGCGGCTGGAGACGGAGCACGTGCACCGCGTGTACGAGCAGATCGCGGGCCACTTCAGCAGCACCCGCCACTCGCCCTGGCCTCGCGTCGCCGCCTTCGTGCAAGGCCTGCGGCCCGGCGCGCTCGTCTGCGACGTGGGCTGCGGCAACGGGAAGTACCTGGGCCTCGCCAAGGGATCATACGTGGTGAGTCTGTCGTGGCGTGACCGCGGCAGGCGGGGGGAACCCGCCGGACACGGCCCCCCGCGACTTCGGTTCACACGGCCCGCGGCCACGCAATGCTTGCCGCTTCGAACGGTCCCACAGACTAGATTTACACCTCGTTTCAAGCGTCTTCAATGCACAGATTGGGTACTAGAGGGGGATGGATGCTGCCGTGCTCCAACGGTTATCACACTGCACTCGCAATTCAGAGGTCGCTGGTTCGATCTCCCATTGTTGTAACAATTCGCAAGTTTCTTAAATCCCCCCCCCCCCCGGCTGTGTCCACCCAGCAGTGTGAGTACACCACACTCAGTTGGCAGGACGCAACCACGTGAAGCCTACCGCTACGATACGGCCCATAAGCGGTATTTATCCCTCACTCTGAGCATCTCAGCGGCACTAGTCGGGTACTTCAGGTGTGGGAACATTTTTGATTTGGCTATTGGATATAGCTCGGTTGTGTTAATGCGGTCCGCTGTAACGGATTTGAAAGTGGTAGTCGAGCACTAGTCGAGAAAACGTCCCCACCCCTGCTTTAGTGTGGGACCTGAGCGCCATTAGAAGGATTGGTGAGCAGGTTGGGAGATGTCCCAGTGGCACTCAGTTTCAGAGTTTCTCTTTCTTTTCACCGATGCTTTACATTGTGTCGAGGTGAAGCTGATTTGTAGGGGTTTTTGAAGGAGTAGTCCTGAATGGCTTTAATGACAATGGATTATCGTCTGCGCAATGAAAATTGTTTGGCAACGTGTGGAGTAGACAACTGCTCATTAAAGGAGGTGAATTTGCACTGAATGCAGGACAATCGCACAACTGTAGAACTGTACATGCATGCCTTGCCAGATGTATTATCCCACCTCGTACACATTTGTTCTCAGTAAATCTGCTTCTGTTTCTGTCCACTTGTAGGGTTGTAATTCAACTCCTTCTGCACCGATTGGGATTAAACGTTGCTCAATTGGAAAGTTCGGCATGGTTATGTCATGAGTGGTTGACTCAAGAACCCTGTGTTATATCCAAGATTGAGTCATTGTGTGACAGTGTAGCGGTGTCAATATTACACGTCCAGCCCATTTGTCAATCAACTACTGGATGAGTGCCCTTGTAATGGATTTCCATGCCATGTTACAGTGCTATAGAAGTTGTCATTATTATTATAGGGTTCTTTAACCATACTTCACCACACCGGTAAGCACAGGTTGTTGAATGCAAGGAGCATGGACTTGAAAAATAATGTACAAAAAATGTATCATCAATTCTTGAGTTTGCATGAGTGGGTTTTGTATTTATTTTCATCCTGCGCGTGGGCGTATTAATGTTGTCGTCACCTGCGTGTGTGTGCATGTGGGTGCTTGAATGTTATACTGTCTCCTTGGTGCTTAATTGCATATTTTTACAATGTCACCTACGGTGTGCATGCGTATGTGTGCCTATGTTCTCAGTACTTTCATTCATAGTTGCTCGCTCACAGCGCTTACCCCCACAGTCCGTTAACCCCATACCGGGGATCTTTGTCTTCGTTCTCTTTGTCCGTCGCCGACCGCCCGCGCTCAGTTTGGCTGCGACCGCAGCGCCGGGCTGGTGGGGATCTGCGAGCAGCGCGGCTTCCAGGCGCTGGTGTGCGACGCCCTCGCCTTGCCCGTCCGCACGGGGGCGTGCGACGCCTGCCTCTCCATCGCCGTCATCCACCACCTCTCCACGCAGGTGCGCGCCACAGCGCCGACACTCGTCCGTCGCGCGCCTCGGAAAGAGACGAGAGACCGCTGATACGAATGGCGATCGACGCCGGGTCTCTTGTCATTTATAAACGGTAGTAGCTGTCAGTGTTGTTGTTAATAAACAACCACCCGCTGTGTGGCTGGCTTTAGACACCTGTTTTATTGTGATTGGTTTACAATCACGCTGTTGTTTTCTTTTGGACTGTTCATATATTTACCGTTTGATTTTTAATGATGTGCGTGGAGCAGTGCCGACAGGACTTGCCCCAATAGACTGGGTAATCTTTATAATTGTGGGGAGCGGTGACCAGTGGTTTGCGCAGTGGACTATGTTTCCTTGATTACCTGAATTAATATTCCTGGTCACTTTCTGCTCAAGTAGCAAGTGGCATCTGAAGCTGTTTATGGGCTTTCCCAGGGTTAACTTGCTTAAACGAGTACCAGGTTCAATTTGTAAACATCGGCACTGGCGAGATGAAGGGTGTGGTACGGAGTCCACTGTTAACAAATGCTCGATGACATCCCTTGCCTCTGCTCTCTATAGGACTCACCGGGGGGCGTCTTTGTTGTCATGCCCCTCTGTAGGATCGAAGACTTGAAGCCTTGCGGGAGCTTCTGCGAATCCTTCGGCCTGGAGGGAGAGCCCTCGTTTACGTGTGGGCGCTGGAGCAGCAGTACCGCCAAGCGCGATCCAAGTACCTCAAGCCCAAGCACGGGGAGACGGTGGGAGGCGGCACTGGGCCGCAGCCTGTGGTAGGAGTCGGGGAGACGGCGGACGACGAGAAAGGGACGAGTTGCACTCCCACAAACGGCGTAAAATCCCCATGCGATGACGTCGCTGAGTCCAGCCGGCCCGCGGAGCCCGCTCCTGTGCCACCTGAGCCTCGCAGGGATCCGGGGATGCCGACTCGCGGCCACCTGCCCGTGCACACGAACCGCACGCCCTTCCGTGCGCAGGACGTACTCGTGCCCTGGCACCACAGGCGGCAGGGCGAGACCCCGGGACCGCCCGAGCGGGCGTGCGAGGAGGCGCCCGTTTACCACCGATACTACCACGTGTTCCGCGAGGGTGAACTCGAGGCTCTGTGCGCTCGGCTGGACGGCGCGCGAGTGCTGGAGAGCTACTACGATCAGGGAAACTGGTGCGTGGTCGTGGAAAAGTACTGACATGTGCAAAACGTGGTTTTAAATCATGACGACTGAGCACGGGCCCTAAGCAACCAAGCAGCCAGCAACAAAGAACACTCTTGAAGGTGTAATCCATAAGAGTTCTACGTTTCTTGAATTGATTAAGGTTTTAAGAGCTTGGGGAATGAGACGATGGCAGTTCCAAAGTAGAGCAGCGTGGCGAAAAAAGCAAAAAGAGAAGCGTTGTAGCCTGCAGCGTGGTGATGAAATACAGTATGGATCAGACGAATTGTCTGGTAGACCGAGTGGACATTCAGGCCCCACGGTGGCTAGGAGATGTTAACTACCTCACCTGGTATGCAGGAGGTCGTCGGTTCGATCCTGCCTGACGCCTCTATATTAGGAGTTTGCATGTTCTCCCCGTGGTCACATGGACTGTTTCTACGGGCCCTCTGGTTTTTCCCTCCACATTTAGAAAGATGCGTGTAAGTGTATGTGGCTGCCATAAATGTCCACGTGATAAGCCGCTTCATTGAGCTATTATTTGTGGTCAGGTTGCTTCTGAAAAAGAGCTACTTAGCTCAGTGGGCCTTTCCTGGTAAAATTAAAAATAGTATAGTAATCACCGTAGTAGCAATAGAGGAGTGATAAAGAGGCTATTGCACAAATTTGTGGAGAATGGTTTAAAATACTCGCTCAAAGTGCCTGGCGGTTGAGAACAACCACTCTCTTACACTTTGTCGGCAACGACTTTCTTCGTTTTAAAATTGTTCTTCATTTAAAAACATCCATCTACATACAGGGATGGTGTGTATACAACTAATTTATCATTGCAATATGTTAAATTATTGTGATGTTTTTGAATTGGTTGTGTTTAGTTGCTGGTATTTCTCCCCAAAACGCAAACGGTTTGTTTTCTGTTTAACACGTGGGCTTTCATGACCAATATCCATAATAAAGGTTTTTTTTGGATTAGATCGCGTAAATATAAATGTGTCATTAACCCACGACCATCCGACACGGCCAATTCGTAAGGTTTGTCACGTGAACTAAACGTGCTAATTAGTTACTACTTGAGCACACCGGTGCGTTGGAGAGTAAACCAACCCACAACATTTACAATTAGTACGACGTTTCGCTGGTGATTACAACCAGCGTCATCAGGAAATTTGCCGGAATTGTGAAGACTTCCCGTTTACATCTTTAATCGAGGAGTAAAGGTGATGTCATCACTGTGAGGCTATCGAGCGTGAAGACCAGAGCGGCGGGGGTTAATGTCGCCATTGTGTTCTGCGACCTGATTGGCAAGACGTTTCCCCCCCCCCCCCACTGGGTGGCGATTTCGCACGTGAGATGGCAGGCATGGCCAAACACCCACAGGGGGCTGCTTCTCAGTCAGGCGCTTGAATGCGTAAGTTGAATTTCTTTCGCGCCGTACGTAGCCAACCGTGCTAATCGCATGTGCCTAAACATGCGCATTTTCACGCGAATAGGCGTGATTAAAATGTATTCTTTTGCTTATGATGCACGTGCATGCGTCAAATTATGCGTGCTAGAATTTGTCGTGTTCGAGGGGTGGCTCGTAGATCAGAGTGCTCCGCTGGTGAGAATCCTGGGTTTGAATCCAGGCAGCCGCCTGTGATCAAACCGGATCCTCAAGTAAAGCGAGTTGATGGACTTTGCCTGTTCGCCAACGACCGCACAAAAAAACCCATCGTATTTTTACTTGGTCCGACACTTAATTTGTCGTGTCCATCATACCAGCTTCGATAAATGACGACCATTTTTACGAGCACAGTGCCGCGCAATGGTGCTTAAATCATCAGCTGGGCACGGCACCCCTCTAACAGACGACACTGGATTGGATGAGCGGGGAGGCTTCGTCTGCCCCTCACCGCAGACGCAGTTTATGTTCCGAGCCTGGTCAAGACGGCCCCACCTCCCAGGGTTTGCTTTGCAGCAGCTGACACCTGTCCGGAGGCGGTTCAGGCATTGTCAGATTTGCCCGTGGTCCTGCTGACCGTGGTCTTTATATATTTATATAGCGCCTTCCCATGCCGAGACGTCTGTCAGTTGCAGGGTGGGTGTCCCGTTCATCTCTGACTGACGTGAGA
Organism: Lethenteron reissneri; assembly: GCF_015708825.2. Lineage (NCBI taxonomy): Eukaryota > Metazoa > Chordata > Hyperoartia > Petromyzontiformes > Petromyzontidae > Lethenteron > Lethenteron reissneri. The sequence continues at coordinate 13,222,194 of NC_083810.1, forward strand.
CACTGCTGGTACGATGAAGGTAAAATTGATTGCATTTCACATCATACGTACGTGTAGCTGGTTCGTGGCAGCCCAGCACCTGCTAATAGGTTCTGCATGCACCACATTGGCCAAAAATAATGTTCTTCAACTGACAGCGAATTGAGCCAATTCATCAAGTTGAGGAAGAGATTAATAGTTTTTTTTTTTCTTACTAAGGCAGTGTGTTCCATCTGTGCCCGCTGTGGTGCATACATTGTAAAGGCTTGCGATAGGGCTGTCATTCAATATTGTGGACTGGATGCAATTCTTTATATATTTTGTAAAGACATTTTTTTCCTACACATTTCATATCGTTGCTGAAGAAATGTTGGTTCACGAGATTGTTGGTTCACGAGAACCTCCAGTGTGCAGCATTGTGAGATGCAGTGGGCAGGAACGACGCCACTGTATAAAACACTCATTGTTACCTGAATTATTTAAAAATGTGATTGTGATACTGCGTACGGTTATGGAGTCGTGAGAGGAATTGATTAAACACATTCCTGCAGAGGGAGCTGGTAGGAACGTTTGGTTGCTCGGTCAATGGCCAGGGTCAACGGCGGCGTGGTGTATTCCGCAAATATGCCCGACTGTGAGGGCGGGCACAAGCCGGCGTGAGTAGGTTAAACGTTGAGTTTTATCAGGGCACCACGGGGTGACCAGCCCCTCCCCACCCAGCCCCACCCCTCCCACCTCCCACCCAGCCCCACCCTCCCCACCCAGCCCCTCCCCACCCTCCCCACCCAGCATCTCCCCACCCTCCCCACCCAGACCCACACTCCCCACCCAGCCCCTCCCCACTCTCCCCTCCCCCCCCGCCCCTCCCTCCCCACCCAGCCCCTCCCTGCACGACGGACACCCTGTGGGCTGGTGTAACCAGGAGGTTCCTACCAGTATAATCTGTCGTGTGTGTGTGTGCGCGCAGTGGTACAGGTGATAGTACTTTGGAAGCGGGCAGGCAATTGATGTTGGATGAGAATGGGAGTACTCTAAGTAAGAATACCGCAGGAACGCCGGTAGGTTTACAGCCTGCGTTAGTCCACTGCTGGTTTGAGAGCCTCCCATGCTGCGCGAGTCATGGATGCTGTTTGGTCATTATTCACTTATTCACCAGTGCGTGCGTGTTTGTTAAGATGGGATGGGAGTACAGGGAGACACCAGCATCTATTTTACTCTGTTGGTGCGTTCACCCACTCCCCCCCCCCCCCCCGCATTTTATTTAACTTTCTCTATCGGTGCAATGTCTTGACATGAAACCATTTGGAAATCCTGCAGAGTGTTTAACCCGTGCGTCAGAAGATGGTTTGCAAGATATATTTTCAAATGACTTGTGAAAATCTTTCAAGTAGTCTTTTTTTAATCCTCAACACATGAAGAATCGCACTTTCCTCCATGCTCTACTATGAGATTGTCCCGTGATATGAAACCAATAAAAACGTTTTCAGTCGCAGAGCTGAGATGTAACCAAGGGCAAAATCTAATATGTGTTTTTTTGTGTGTGCAGTCATTGGTGACTGAGCTGAGACCCATGAACTCGCTACACCGGAGAGCCCAGTTTAATCATGGTTCGCTGCCCAGATTCAAACCCAGGATATGTCATCGTTGCCAGCTCGGTGCTCTAGAGCTCGGAGCCACCTGGCTCCCACATGTTTTATATTTAAATATACTTTTCACACGTAACTTGAATGCTGTCGCCTCTTAATGTATGCACTACGTATGAACGTTGAACTTCTTCCGTACGCAGACCACCGTGCTACTTAGCCGTGCTGTAGTTGAAATACGACTTTGAATAAATGACTGTTGTGCTCTTTAGTGTTGTCATTGCCACACACGGGCGTGAGTGAATGCATCACGGAGAATACTTGTACTGGGTTTTTGAACAGATTGGCTCTTGCATGGAAAACGTGTGCACGTGCTTACGTGTGCAGGTGTTGTAGCCGGAGTGGCAACGCTTTTTTGTTACATTTTAAAGGAAGGCGCATGCTGCAGATTTTACTCAGGGGTAATTTCTTACTCAACGGATGATTTGTTGACAGTGATACATAAACAATTTATGTGGTGGCAGTCAGCGATGTGGACTTGCACACACCCACAGCGTAATAATAGGGTAAACGACGTGAATGCAAATTTTAAAAAACCTGTTATTTTTGTAACTTATTTTTTTTTCTGAAATACATGTTATGCATCGATTCTGAAAGTAACAAACATTGCGGAGAGTCCAAGCAATGTTTTTAATGGATTTTTTTTGGAGAGTGTGGTTACTGTTTGGAGGAAAACCTCCCCCACACACATATCCTGTTAAAACCGAAAATGTATTTGCTTGGAGTAAAATAAGTAGTAAAACGACACACTTGTTGGACAAAATACTGGGGGGGGAAATCGTCTAAATGTTTCTTGTTAAAGCCTCCATCTATGTACGAGGGCAGTGCACATGAAATGCACCCTTAAAATAAATATGATAAAATAATACAGCGCATGTGAACATTAATACTATATTTAAACCATTACAGTTACATTCCGATGTTTAGAAATAGTTGTGCAAAGTTACTGCTTATGCCCGCCCCTCCCTCGCTCCCCCACCACCATCACCACCATCAACACCACCATCACCACTACCATCACCACCATCACCATCACCACCATCACCACCACCATCACCACCATCAACACCACCATCACCACCACCATCACCACCATCACCACTACCATCACCACCATCACCATCACCACTACCATCACCACCATCACCACCATCAACACCACCATCACCACCACCATCACCACCATCACCACCACCATCACCACGATCATCACCACCACCATCACCACCACCACCATCAACACAATCAACACAATCCCCACCATCACCACCATCAACACAATCACCACCACCACCATCATCACCACCATCACCACCACTATCACCACGACCATCAACACCATCAACACAATCACCACCACCATCACCACCACCATCGCCACCGTCACCACCACCACCACCGTAATGCAAGCGCAGTGTTCTCGGCGACCTGACTGGCAAAGCGCTTCTCGTCGTCGTCCCTCCCCCACTGGGTGGCGCTTGTGCGCGTGTGGGATGGCAGCGTGGCCAGCAACTTCCTCGAGCGGCTGTCTCCCCGGTCGTGTTGGCTGTACGTATGTCTGGAGAGACAGGGACTCCTCGACTTACGCACGGGTTAGGTTCCAGAGGTCTGTTCGTAAGTCGGTTTGTTCGTAAGTTCAACTGCTGTCGATTCCAAACATGTTGTACGGCATGTACAATATACACGGGTAATGGATTTAAAAGTTGGAAATCTCATATAGGTCTCGATGCCACTGGTTCTTCATGTTCTGCAGATGTAGATGCCACCACCGCCATCTATTGCGCGGCGATTGAACTTACGACTTTCTGTCCGAACATGCAACTGGACATACGGACAGGTTTGTTTGTATCTCTGAAAGTTCGTAAGTCGAATGTTCGTAAGTAGAGGAGTCCCTGTACGTTTAACTTCTTTCGCACCGTACGTAACTAACCGTGCTAATCAGCAGGTGGATAATGACAACAAACTAAACGCAATAGACCAGGGCGGCCCTTTACCTGGTTTCAAGTTCGCTCAACCACACGCACCTCCGATTAGCACCGTCGGCTGCGTACGGCGTGAAAGAAGTTCAACATCCAAACACAACCGCACCTATGGTGGTGGTGGTGGTGATGGAGGATGGCAATGTATTCTCGGCTAAAGTGTGGTTAAAACTAAACTCCGCGTGTAATAATAGGTGTGGTAACGATTGATTCGCAATAAATTGTTTTTTACGCTTATTATACACGCATCGAATATTGCGCGTGAGAATTAATTGGATTGCAAATTGTGTGAATACGGGTGTTGCTCCTGATTCATGTGAGCGTGCCCCCACCTCCACATCCACTCCAGATTGTGCACGCACCTTCTAAATATTGCTTTAAATAACGCGGGCAGATATAACGAGTTGTGGGACTCACCCTAAATATTCAAAATCGCACTCCTCGAGCTGAAACGTTGGTCAGCGTACCCGAGCAATGTCGCCTTGTGAGCTGCGCAGAACCATTATGCGCCAGGCAGTCCCAGTTCAGTAGCGTGCTGTAGAGTAACTCACACACTGCTGCAGCATTGGACTGCTCCAAAATTGTCTTCTGATTTTCGGTGGCTCCGTCCGTCTTCCTTACCGTGATTTTATACGCAGTTTGTATTTTCACAACGTAAGAAGGCAATATAAATAACAGATTGTAAGTTAGATAAATGTGCTGTACGGTCTGTTTATGGAAAGAAAATATATATTCTGGGTCACAACACCCATGATTAGCTCGGAATTTCGTGGTCACACTCTACTCTCGAATCGTGATCCCAGATCGACTCAATTCATCTCGTCGTGGAAGAGGTGTACCATTGCATGCCCCCTCGGCAACGCATTGGAGCTGTGCCCACGCTGGTGAATGCGAGTGAAGCACGTGCATCAGGGCTGCCGTTCAACTTGTAACGGACTAAATGTTAATTTTGTTGGAAGGAAATAGTTTGCCGTCCATTATTGATGGAATGGTGCTGAAGCAATTGTGGTTTGCTCGCAGAAATAATGCAATATATTTAACACAGTACATGCGACCCAATTAAGCCTTTTGTTTTACTGCCTACAGCAATTGCAAGAAAAATGCAAGAAGGCCCTTAATGTAAAATGTCATGAAATGTTTACGTCACGTGGCCGGAGGGAGTGTAAATGTCACAATTAATCAAGAACAAGGTTCAATTAACTCGGTTATATGGATCACTGAAACAATCTGACCATGACACTGCGTATGATTGTTGTCTCGTAACAGGAATTATTTTCAAATGTGAAATGTTTCTGCAGTGATGGAGGTGATTGTGCATTGCACACAGCCAGAGATACCTCGTATTTCGCTGAGAATGAGGGCACTCAGGAGAATGATGCCGTAGGGACATGCCAGCATCTGTTTTTACTTTTGTTCTTTCCCCCCTTCACGTACTTCATCCCAGCCATCTTACCAGTATCGAGCCACGAGATTAACACATTCCTGCGGAGGGAGCTGGTAGGAACGTTGGGTTGCCCGGTCAATGGCCAGGGTCAACGGCGGCGTGGTGTATTCCGCAAATATGGCCGACTGTGAGGACGGGCACAAGCTGGCGTGAGTAGGTTAAACGTTGAGTTTTATAAGGGCACCACGGGGTGACCAGCCCCTCCCCACCCTCCCCTCCCCACCCAGCCCCTCCCCTCCCACCCCCCTCCCCACCCTCTCCTCCCCACCCAGCCCCTCCCCTCCCACCCCCCTCCCCACCCTCCCCTCCCCACCCAGCCCCTCTCAACCCAGCCCCACCCCTTCCATTTTTGAATGCACGACGGACGGACGGACACAATCATCCCCTGTGGGCTGGTGTAACCAGGAGGTTCCTAGCAGTAAGAATCCTCTTCGAGGAGTATTCAGAGCAGTGGCACTTTCAAAACGACTTCTGAAAATGCGATGCAAGGGTCCTTTTTATTCTTTACACAAGGAAAGGTCGCACTGTACCATGCCCTCTGACATGAAATCATCCCATGACATTCAAACTGATTATACATATATTCTTGGGTCTTTTGGTAAAGTCACGTAGATAGGTTCAAAGAAAATAACAAAAAACCACGACGTTTCGATCGCAACACAAGCAATCGTCATCAGGAGAACAAAGAGTGGCTGTTTTCAAGGTTTGAAATGGGTGGAGCCCAAGGGTCATAAGCGAAGTGGGCGGGGCTAGTTATGTTAAAGTGATACATTTGCATGTCAATGGAAGGATCTGAGAGCGGAGGTGGCCATTGTATAGTGAGAGATTAGCATGTCAATGGAAGAGATTAGCATGTCAATGTAGATCGCAGAGCCGCCGCCACATCGAGGACACGAGCGACGGTGGCTGTGTTAGTGTGAGACATTTAACATGTTGATGTAAAGACATTTAACCTGTTAATGTAAAACCAGAGAGTCGAAAATAACTACTAACATCGGAAGGTGGGATGGGAACATCACAGCCAGTTATGACTTAAACTGGTTAATAACGTCCTTCCAATGATTGCTCAGTATGTACCCATCTTCTCGGTTGATATTGTGCCTGTGTCTCTATATATGGATGGCTTCATGAACGAATCTTTGTTGATAGCCAGTGGGCTTGCAAAGTACATTCGTCTTGGAGAAATCAATTTCGCGTGAGCTCACCGCATTAAAACAATGATCAGCCACGGCCGAGGTATTGGTCCTACCGTGTTTCAGATCTGCCTTATGTTCACAAACACACACGTATTTGTATCCGCAGAGATAGGACTCATCCAAATGAAGCGCAAGCCCAAAGTTAAAATTGAATGATTGTGAAGAAAATCATTGACTCGGTCGAATCATGGGTGGCTGCCAGGATTCGAACCTAGGATCTCAACGCTGCTAGCCAATGGTTCTGATCTCCGAAACATGTGGCCCCCGTATTTTATTAAAATAAACTTTTCACATGTAACTGAAGTGAAGTCAATCCCGATGATCACAAGTCATGCTGTTGTTGAAATATTACATTGAATCATGGCTGATGTTCACCCTCGTGTTGTAAATTGCACACAGGGGCATGAACGAATACATCACGTATGCTCGCACAGAATTACTTTCATATAAATGTGTGCGTGTGTTGACGTGTGTTGCACGTGCTGTGGCCCAAACGTCAAACGTATTCACGTTAAGTACCGTGGCACACACTTGCACTCGGGCATTTGTTATACAACTGCAGCTTCGTGGATTGACGGTGGGACACATCCATCATTATTCGGCGATGGCCTTTGATGGTGTGCGTACTGGCATACGCCCACGTGGTGGGGGGTACAAAAAACATCACGTGATTTCCAGAAATGTGTATACGCTGTGCATCTATTCTGAAAGTAAAAAAATAAAAAGAATTGCAGAGAATTGAAGCAACGTTGTCGGAAATGTGTTTCAAAGTGGTGCGATTGTCTGTTGAATAGATATTATATAGATATTGAATAGATGTTGAATAGATTTTATTGAATAGATTTTTTATTGAATAGATTTCCCATCGTTTGTGTCTTTGTACAACATGAAACTATGTGATCATGCCATGATTTAACATATATTGAATGAACTGAATATTCAAACAAACTCAGAAAGGGATCGGTAGCGCAGTTGTTTAGGGCACCACCACTCGGAACCTGCCTCCCTGAGTTTGATTCCCGATCTCACCCCACATCAGAAGCGATCCTGCCCCTTTCTTCCTTCACCAGTCTGAACTGACAAGTGTGGACGAGCAGAGTTAATCAACCCCCGGCTGACACGACGCGGGGAGGCCTTCGTGCAACGGTGGATTGACAAAGGGCTGTAATACTAATAGGGTTTTTTCCCTTTTTTCTGGCAACAAAACTGACACCTTTTGCAAGGAATCATGCTTACATTAACCACAATACTTGCAGTCAAATGCCAACAAAAAACAATACTCTGATAATTTATGCATTGTCTTTGAAACTGATTGGTCCACACCAGAGACAGCTTTCTTTAGAGCCTAGTCTCATATGGTGTTCGACCAGATGACGCTTATCAGAGTATTGTTTTTTGTTTGCATTTGACTGCAAGTATTGTGGTTAATGTAAGCATGATTCCTTGCAAAAGGTGTCAGTTTTGTTGCCAGAAAAAAAGGGGGAAAACCCTATTAGTATATTTTGGTACTGACAAAGGAGGTCCCATGATGAAAGGGCTGTAAATTATAATGTTTTAACGATGAGTCCTCAACAGCCACGATTCATCCACTGCTGGATGAATCGTGGCTGCTTCCCCACGTGGGCGCAATTTCTCACCTTTCCCACAATGCAAACATCCACTCAGTACTTCCCCACGAGCTGATTTCATCATGGTGGGTGTCATCCTGAGCGCCTTTCGCTTCCTAGGCAGTTATTCTCACACCGGTTCTTCGCGACGTCTCCTGCTCAAGCCCCACTTGCTTATCTTAACAGTCAAACACGTCTTTAACCCGCACGCCTTCACTAATCCCTGTCTTGTCAGTTGAATTCCGAGCATGTATCTCCACGTGATTCATTGCACACTTCTGAACGTCTGTCACCGCCCCTTCATTCGTATTCATCTTTCCGATCCATATGCCATAGATAATACGCAATAAGATCATCGTGCATTTCATTATTGAAATAATGTTTTTATTTAATTTGATTAATTACCTGGATTACTGCAGCAAGAACTAAACTCGAGACATTTTGTAAAAAACTGCAACAGCGCAGCATACGCAAAGTAACAGTGCATTACATGAAAACAATGGTGCAATAATTCGTGGGAAATTGTGGTTAAAAACGACCTCTGATTTTCTTGAGAGATTACCAAAATTTTGTGTTGTTTTATTGAAAGGTGAAAATATGTAATAATACGAAATACAAATTTTATTTTCAGTAGGTCATTACAAAAAACCGAGTTGTATTGTTTTAAAATATTTCTTACACGATTAACGCCAAAATATCGTTATATTCAATGCAGTTAAGAAATCCATTCTTTAACATACAATTTTTTTGTAAAATAAATGTTGAAGCTATTTCACTTGCGCTCATGTCTAATTATGCCGACTCAAGCGCCCAAGAGAGATGAGGTGAGCAAGAGAGTAGATACAGGGGGAGCAGAGGGAGGGAGGGAGCAGGGAGGGAGTGAGCAGATACAGAATGATGAGGCAGAGTGAGTTAGAATGGGAGAGCATCGAGGGAGTGAGGATAGAAAGAGAATGAGGAGAGAGAAAGAGTGAGCAGAGGGGGTGGGAAGAGAGAGGGAAAAAAGTGAGTGGATGGCTCAATCGTGAGCCCTTGCTACAGCTGTGTAATTGTACCCTGATGTGCTGTGCGTGTGTCATTGTTATGTTTTCCGAATCTGGTGTCATTCCTGACAATATCCAGAAAGTATTAAATTATTGTTTCCATGTACATGGCTGCCACTTGCCAGTATTTGTCATATGCAGAGCATTATAATGGTGAGCCGCTAGCCAAACTAGCACAGGTATTTAAGCAAAACAATACTCAATAAAAACATTGCCCAATATAAATTGAAACCTAAATCATGCATACTATAAGCAATAAATATCGATCGCAGTAGAATTACAGGGTCCTTAATTCACGAAAGAACAGATATAATAGGCTACAAATCACCTGTGCCCTACGCGGTGATTTGGCAACACAGTTGCAACACAGTTGCCAAATTTCCCCTTTTATGCCACGCGTCTGCTAAATGTCACAGCCCACTTGGCCCTATTTGTACTCTGCAGTTTAAATTGTCACGCCGCACTGACTCACGCCGCTTTCTGGCCGTTGGCTTCTCGTTGCCCCGGGCGGTTTGTGAAGACGCCGTATCTACGGTGAAGTGCGCTCAGCTTTAGGTGAAGTATTCTTTGGTTCTTTCGGTTAAGTCACGTCTAAAGATAAAATAATAAATTAAAATAATAGCTATTATTTAGCTATTATTTTAATTTATTATTTTATCTTTAGACTATTATTTTAATTTATTATTTTATCTTTAGACGTGACTTAACCGAAAGAACCAAAGAATAATTCCTGCAGTCACGAAAGCTCCAAAATTAAGATTAGGTGAAGTGTTTGTTTTGGCAGCAGGGATTGCCGACCGAAGAATGGATTTGCTCCCCGAGAATTATGAACAACGCTTGGTGCCGCTGCCACATCTGGGTCACTCATTAACTGGCGGGCCATGTGCGTTGTGAACAAACAAGCGGCGAGGCGGCCGAGACTACTCTGCCTCGCTCCATCTATGAAAATAAAATAAAATGCAAATCCTCCCTCTCCTGTGAGCGCTTGCAATAATACTGGGCAACACCAAGAGGCGCGCATACCTCAACAGTGAATGCCCTCGTCGCAAATGACACTGCCGACAAAAATAATGTGCCAGCATTCGACTACACGCTCGTGCAGTCGAGAGGAGTTTGCTCGGGAGGGGGAGATGCCTGGCTCCGCGTGTGACCGAGTTACCGTGACCGAGTGTATTAATATCACGTTTAACTTTCGTGAGTTCTGCGATAGAAATAAAGAAGGCATCTGGTCATCCGAGGCCCCCAGAGAGGATTTACAGCCGAGTTGGGGGTTTGGAGAGAGCGGTGAGAGGCGGTGAAGTCTACGGCGGCTGGTCGGCTAAAGAACGACGCTCAGAATTAAATAAAAACAAGCTCACGAATAATAAAAAACCTCGAACTCAAATAAATATATAACGTCGTAAATTAAATCAGAGAGAGAGAGTGAGGGAGAGAAGTAAAAAACAGGACCCCCTTGCGCCATTTCACGAAGCTGGTACATAGCAGCACGGCTGGCAGGTCGGCGTGACCTGGGCACGGTAATTCGTGTTCAAGCAGCCACATCAAATGGCACCGAAGGCGCATTCCACGTGGCTAGAGTCACCGCCGCCACCACCCGGCAGGGCTGGACGGGATGATGCCAGGCGTGTCGGGGCGCGGTGCAGCGGCCACACAGGAGCGAGGCCCCCTTGCTGCTGCTGATGCTGATGGTGGTGATGCCGCTGCATGCAGGGGTTGGTGGCGTTCACTGACACACACACACACACAGTCTCTCTCTCTCGTGCCACGGGAGAGGGGAGCGGGAGGGAGACAGAGGGGGGGTTGACCTGAACTTGAATGGTAAAGTGAGCTTCGCCGGAGTTCATCGACAAAATAAAAATTATAATAATAATAAGAAGAAAAAAACCATTAACCCACACCCTTGGAATTACGTAACCCACACATCACCTGAATGCAGGTGACTGACTGGTGGCGACTGCGTGAGCTGGTGTTGATGTTGAGATGTGCCCCAACACCACAGCCAAGATGTGTATCACTCCGAGAAATTCAGTTATATATTAATTAAAAATAAATATATATTCAGCGGCTGTGATAAACTCCGAGCGGCGGTGCAGGCCTGAGCACACCATGCCTGAGTTGGATTTGTATTGGCCATGATTAATGTCAGTGGTGAGTAAATGTATGAACTGGTGGTCCTGGCACCACCGGCGTGGAAGAGTAGACCAAATCCCCTCCAGGTGGGTACTCGAGAAAGCTCCGTCTCGTAGACGACTTTCCATAATCAACGTTTTTGGGTTTAGATCGCGTTATTTATAAATGTGTCGTAACCCTCCACCACCCGACACGGCCAATCAGTAAAAAAGTGTCACGTTGACAAAAGACAAATAGTTCACTGCTTTAGCCCACCGGTGTGTTGAAGCCACAACATGTACAATTTGAGTACGACGTTTCGCTGATAATTGCATCCAGCATCATCGGGCAATTCGCCCGATGATGCTGGACTTTCCATCAGAGTGGTGAAGTATGGTCAAACAATCCCTATGGCTGCCATGACGTGACGAGGCCTTCATTCAGCAGAACAGCGACGTGTGAGTGCATTATTGGGTGATCAATACTTTTAAATGCGGTAAGTTTTTATTCCACGTGTACTCATCGTCTCTCCACGGATTTACGTTTAGTTTACGATGGTGGATGCTTTGTACCATGAGTGCACATTTAACTTTTACGATATGTGACTCGGATCTCGCTCACGTATAGGCAGACGTTTGATCCCAGTAGCCTCTCACCTGCTTTTAATAAATATGCCCGTTCGTGCCAAATACCCAACGGGTGTTGGAGTAGCGTACGGTGCCAATGAAGAACGCCTGCCGTTAGCAGATTACCACAACAGGCAACTAACTGTGTTGTCGACTTTGGTGTTCGTGTTAGTAGGCAGTACGGCACGCCAGGTATGTTATATAAACTGACAGTGTTGTCCTCTCGAATTAGGAATAGCACTGAACCACAAGGGGATGCTGCGCCCAGTGTAAATGGTTCGCACAATGGGCTTGCAGCTTTCCACGAGGTCGCCGATTCCATTCGACCTCCCGGCGTGGCAATTGAAACAATGGGGCGAGTTTCTGAAATCCTCTGGCCTACTTCCACCCAGTAGTTAAAAGGGCCCACCACCACATTCAATCGGAGGGTCGTGTGAGGTGGGCTAAAGTGATGGTTATCCCACTTCTTCCAAGACTTCTAGCCACCGGGTGGAAGAGTAGACCAAATGCCCCTCTGAAAGGGTCTCCTTCGAGCGCCCATCTTGTGGTGTGAGCAGGTAATTGCCGGGCTGGACCTTTACATGTGAGAGCACCGTCTTGTGTGAGTTACAACTCATCGCTGGTGTATGTTTTGTGATTGCTGTTAGAGGCCACAGCCAGTTGGGCATATTGTAAACAAGTTTATCTTTGTTGGTTTTTCCATTTTTGCTTAATCGTTCTCGTAATCATCATGGGACCAAAGGAGGTCTCATGATGTAGATGCTCACCCCGAGCCCTCAATACTCTGATAATTATTGTATTTTTGCTGTTCGCCTTTTGGCGTCCTCTGGTCTAACACCGTTTGAGACTAGGCTCAAAAGAAAGTTGTCTCTGGTGTGGATCAATCAGTTTCAAAGACAATGCATATATAATTATCAGAGTATGTCTTTTTGCATTCTGACCACAAAGTATTGTGGTTAATGCAGACATGATTCCTTGTAAAAAAAAGGTTTCAGTTTTGTTGCCATAAAAAAGGGGAAGAACCTATTCTGATGTTTTCGTAATATTTGGTGTACGCAGATGGTCCTCCATTAGCGCTCCATGCAAAGCGCCTTCGACGCAGTAAAACTCCACCTGCCCCTCTGGCAGAGTTGGGGGCGCCGTGGAGGATGATTCGTGATTTGCTATGAGGACAGCAAATTACTCGTGGAGGTCCTGGCCAAGTAAACAAATGCAAACACATGTACGCCCATGACTAAACAAAGGGATATATAAAGTATTATTTACCTCATATTTACCTCATATTTACCACATATTTACCACATATTTACCTCATATTTACCTCATATTTACCACATATTTACCTCATATTTACCTCATATTTACCTCATATTTACTTCATATTTACCACATATTTACCTCATATTTACCTCATATTTACCACATATTTACCTCATATTTACCTCATATTTACCACATATTTACCTCATATTTACCTCATATTTACATCATTAACATCACAGGCTGCCTCAGAGCTTTATGGATAGATTTTTTGATTGGCATCAAGAAGCAGCCCCGGCATTTGCTTGCTCCTGCTACTGTTGGCAGAAGGGATTTCCACTAGAGGGAGCTCGAGTGGAGCCCCTTTGTAGAGGGCATCTTGGCCTACTCTTCCATGCTGAGAGGTGGAAGTACCACATCACTTTAACCTATCACACCCGACCTGCCGTCAATTTCACGTAATTCGACCACCTGCTGAGAAGAAAGTTAAAGAGAGGGCATTAGAAGTGAGTGGAGTATCGATCTGTACGTGGGATCGACGTGCATGATGTGTCAAGGTAAAGGCCACCGGAGGCCTCATCAGAGGCTGCTGCTGAGGACCCTGATGTTGAAACATCCACAAACACAGGGCCGTCGTGGCGTTTCTGTGTCACTTTCTCTGTTCACGTCTCCTGGGGTAAACAAAAAAACGTGCCAAATGGACTCCCTGACAAACAGGGCCTTTTACTTTAACCAAAAGAAAAGTAGTTTTCCCAAAGTTTTATGACAATTGTGCTATTGGCATCATCTCATGAGACCAAGCATCCACTCTCCCATAGTGCAACCATATAATGGCCCACATTAGTGGATATCGCAAAGCCACGTCTGAGATTAATTCAAGTGACCTTTGATGCACACGGTGTAGGGCAACACTTTTCCACACACTCTGCTGCTATATGAGAGTAATGTTTGTCACATGACGACCAACTGGAAGAGCTGGACTTTCCCTAAACTAAGTGCATACCGAAATAAAATGTGATATTCTTTCGTGCAGTCGTTGGTGACTGGACTGAAACAATCATCTGACTCCACTAGAGCACCCACGTCCATGGATGCCTGAATTCGAACCCGAGATGTTAGTTCTATGACCCATGAACCAGCCGGCCACATTGTTATCACGTTTTTGTTCAGTAGTACTTGGGGCTAATCGAGTGGTGTTTAACCATATGTGATTTTTCTCGGCAAGGCATTGAATATTCTTAGGTTTTTTTTTCGGTAAAGTCACGTAGGTAAAAAAATTAAATTAATTAAAGTCAAATAAAATAAAAATCACGACGTTTCGGAGGCAACTTTCATTAATTTTAATTTTTTACCTAAGTGACTTTACTGAAAAAACCTAAGAATATGAATCCTTGCAGTCACGAAAGCTTCAAATCTAGAATTAAGGCATTGAATGTTAATATTTAGATCTAGTTATAATTGGATATGATGCTCTACGACCCACCCGAAATAACACGGAATATTGGGACGAATTCTGAACATTAACACTGTTTATTATGTTTAGTGTTCGCGTGGCAGTGTAGGGTCCATTAATTATTTTAATGATGTGTTCCCATTGCTATGAAACATACTCGTCTGCAAGGTTACTTACGAGGGAAAAACTATTATTTGGGCTGACTTTTTACATCAGCACAGGAATTAAACATTGGTTGATTTATGTTGATTGCAGCATTTGCAAAGAGATTTCTATCCAAAAACAACTATTGAAAGTCTATCAACAAAATTCATTACGACTCTCATAATTGATAGACCATGGGGTAAATGATATAGAAAATGACAGCTTTAAATCAAACCAAGTGTTACATTATGACACACGTGAATTGTTTTGTTTATAATTACATGGACAAGTCACAGTAGTTTATATGAATTTCCTTTAAAATATACATAAGTGGTTTTAACATTTTTGCCTTTACTGTAATCCTTCAAATTGATCCTATCTATAACCCTACTTTTAACCCCGAATGTTAACCTTAAAATGTGGTTATTTCTACCAAATCATCCAACATGTGCTTGACCTCCTTAGATCTTGGATGTTAAGCAGGCTTCAACATGGTTAACATACTCACATTCGACTGCACACTGGTGCAGTCGATTGCGGGTATATTATATTTGTCAGCAGTATGATTACTACGAGGGAATTCACTGTTTGAGATGTGCACTTTTATATTATTGGAAGTACTCACAGCGAAATTTTTAAATTATATTCTAATAGGATGAACAATCATCCAGGGGATTGCCAGATGCTGTAGGGTTCAGGCTGCGAGATGTCCAGGAGATCACAGTACTGAGTCAGTTTAACACGTAGGCTTTCGCAAACAATATCATCCATAATGTAGGTTTTTTTGGGTTAGATCACGTAAATATAAATGTGTCATTAATCCCGCCACCACCCGATACCGCCAACTAGTCAGATTTGTCACGTAAACAGAACATGGCAATTCGTTACTAGTACAGCACAGTGGTGTGTTGGAGAGTAAATCCACTCAGATTGTAAATGTTGTCGATTTGCTTTCCAACACACCGGTGTGCTGTGCTAGCAACGTATTGGCACGTTCTGTTCACGTGACAAACCTTACCAATTGGCTGTGTCGGGTGGTGGCGGGTTTAACGACACATTTATATTTATGCGATCTAACCCCCAAAAAACCCTATATTTTGGACAGGACTGAGTGTCACTTCCTCCGATGCATGTCGGGGTTTCTCTGGCTCCTCCACTTTCCTCCAACTTTAGGAGAGAGAAAATAAAACCGACCCGTGAATGGATTTGACTAAAACATTACAATGCTGGACTCGTCTGAAAAAAAACCCTTGAAGACAACACGAATTTAACTAGGTGCGATCCATTAGGATTTCACGTATCTTGTGATTTATGTCTTTTATTCGATCACATGGAAACTTTTTCTTGCAAAGGGTGTAATTTATTCTTTGGAGCTCATTTGCAGGACCTTCCTGAAAAAGAAAATTAGACTCATCGAGGCTTTCCGAGGGAAGTAATTGACGCGACTATTAGTTTACGAGTCCCGTAAAATAGGATGGCCTTGGAATTTTCACATTGCCCTTCACATCTGTAATGAGCAGCGTACCGCACAAACACCGGCCTACACATACACACCGGACCCACGCAGATGCATACTAATAGCACACCTAATGAAGCGGTTATTGCGGTTGCAATGCCTACGCCAATCCAAGTGGGTGGCCTTGTAAAACAAATCCTATCTGTATCCGCAAGGGATCTCGTAAAAATGATCAGGTCAGTGCAGTGAAAGAGCCTGCAATGTGAGTCTAAAATAAAATATAATCTTAGTCTATCCAAGCACGCGTTAACTGCAGTGTTAATGATAAAGTTGATTCTGTTAGCGATGCGTACACGGCAAAGTGCTGCCACGTGCTGCGAATTTCACCCTCATCAAAAGTTGCTGTCGACAAATGACCTAAATGCCACGTGAGCGTAGCATTTGCATGAAATGTAAATAATAGCTTATTTATGCACGATTCAATGCTCGTGTATCGTGAACGAAATATGAAATTTATTTTACGAATCCATGCATCGCGGCTTGCCGAGTTAATATGCACTGGTAACAGTGGAAAAAAACCAGCACAATCTTTTCACGTGACAGCCGTAGCTGGCTATTCACCAAGGCTCAGGGTTGTCCCAAACCAAAGTCCCGGCGACCCCACCACGCGATGTCCCCCCCACCCCCCCACCCCGTATACCAAAGTATGGCTCCCATTCAAGTGCACGTTAACTCTTTCCACGCTGCACGCGCCCAATGATTGTTGAAGCACGTGGTCACCGCTGTCTGCGCCACGTGGAATATATGTGCCCACCCACACACACACAGTGAGATCTCAATCTTAATTTGAACCGGTTCTATCCAGCGCAGGCAGCGTTAATTGCTCAGCCCGTCACGTGGGACGTGTCGAACAATCATCTTGGCGCGTGCTGCTTTGTGTTTGAATGGGAAGTCAATTGGTGAATGGTGGGGGGGGGGTCACGAGTGATGAAAGGGTTGAAGCGACCACTCACAGGGATTTGAACTCCTAACCTCACAATGGCTGCAAAGACAAAGATCCACCGTGTGTAGTATGTAGCCTTAACAGACTGTTGGGGTGATGGCTATCACGGGACACGAGGAGGTGGATGGCCAGCACCACGCCCGACCGCCTTTGTCTCCCCAGTGGCGATGTTCACACACCGAAACCAGGTACTCATTTGAGGCTGAATCGACCTAGGGGGGAGGCCCAGGGCCGGTTCAGACAATCGTTCCTGGTGTTGGTCGCGGTTCGTGGCGCAGCGCGCTAACCGCTACACCACCGCTCCCCCAATGCTCCAGCCGCCGCACCACCCACACATAATGGGGCTCACTGCAACTTTACGAGTTCCCAGATTCTGCGGAGGGTTTCGCCTCGTCTCGACCATCGCAGCCGTTGCACGCAGCAGCGGCCCCCATCCCTGCGTCGCGCGTGGAGTCTCGTGTTGATACCACGAGGACGTCAACACGTTCATCGGAGTGTGATGACGATTTGAGACAAATGTTGCATACTGAGCCATCTGTCCATACGTGTCCCGAATGGGTAATCGCAGCATTAACATTTTTCCCGAATCTCCGGCACAGGGCATGCCTTGATGAAAAAAACTAATTTCTCTTCAGGAAGGGGAGTGGGTTTTTGTTCTTCTTCTGACTCGAGGTGCATCGCTGTTGCCTGCACAGTGCTGCCTTACTCGTGGTTCTCAGGTTGCAAGAAGAATCACAACAACCATCCTGCGATCTCTTTTGAGTGATATGCGCACGGGCACGCTATTAACTCACGTGTAGAAGAGGAGGGTTGAACAGCGCTCTGCCATGAACACCGCTGGCATGAAGGCTTCCCAAACCCTTGCGAGCATGGCAGCTCACTGCAACTGGTCACACTTCACCACACTGGGCAGGTTGGGGTGGAGATGGGGCGGCAGGGGCAGTGCCATCTCGTGTTCTCCCCGTGGTCGCCTTTTGGCTAGGAGATGTTCACTACCTCGCCTGGTATGCTGGAGGACCTGGGTTCGACCCCGACCCTGACGCCTGCTGCTGTATGTTTGGAATTTGCGTGTCTCTCTCTCTCTCTCCCCGTGGTCGCGCGGATTTTGTTCTCCTGGTCCTCCGATTTCCCACCTCCACATTTAGAAACACGCGTTTAGATTATTTTGCAGGTATGAATTTCCACGTGATAAGCCACTTTGTTGAACGATCATTTGTGGCCAAGCGTGCTTCTGAAAAATAAGCTAATAGCTCAGTGAACATTGCCTGGTAAGATACAAAATATAAAGTTTAGTTTTATTTGTTTATATATTGAAAGTGATATTGATTACCCGTCCTATACTTTGCACTCCTATCGTGTTGTTGTTGTGCTGTTTGCTGCTGTAACGTTCTGACCCATCCCTACTGGACATCTGTGAAAAAGAGCTCCACAGATCATCGGATTCCTCCTGCACTCTGAATAAAGATTTTTATGATTCTGATCATTTGCCACTCATGGTTAGCCATGACGAGGAATCGCGAGCTCAGGTTACCACTGTCGTAGCGTGAATCACGACACCACTGCTCCACCACCCCACGTGACGGCACGAACCGATGTCAACTAGAAACGCGTGCTTAGAATGACACTATTCCTAGAACTGCGTGCGTTTGCCGAAGTGCTTCACACATGCTTACATACGAGTACGATCACTCACCCACACTGGCCTGTACTACCTACTGTATATTAAACATATATTACGGCGTTGGGTTCAGTGTTTGGGAACTCTCAGTAACTCATCTCGGGACGCACAACAAGACGGTGCCAAGGCCAAAACCACAACTCCAGCAAGCCTTGTTAAGTGAGACATTCGACAAACCGATACGCTGTGCACACAGATGGGTATGTTGGCAAAGTTATTCAACGTAACTTTATCAGACTTAATGTTTCGAGACAGAACCCAAAATGTCGTAATGACATATGATCCCGAAGTCCTTAAACTGGGTTTTTCTTACAAGTGCGTTTGTTTACAGACGTACATTATTGCTTGGGAAGAGAGAAAAACCCACATTCTTCTGCGGGGAAGTCAGTAATGATTGTCTTATGGAGACACTGCGTAGGAAAGCAGACAATTTCCACCGCAGTCTGAGGACCACCAACGCAGATGAGCACCATCATAATACACAATTGAGCACAGACAGACCCCAATTCGCGTTTGCTTACTAACGTAGCGGACACTCTCCTCACCAGCACACGGAGACAGAAAGAGGGTGCCAGTCCCTTTATTCCACCGTCTCCATCACGCACAGCTCCCTCCTTCATCCACAGCTCTCTCCTCTCTACCCAGAGCTCTCTCTTCATCCACAGCTCTCTCAACTCTACCCAGAGCTCCCTCCTTAATCCACAGCTCTCTCCCCTCTACCCAGAGCTCTCTCTTCATCCACAGCTCTCTCAACTCTACCCAGAGCTCCCTCCTTAATCCACAGTTCTCTCCCCTCTACCCAGAGCTCTCTCTTCATCCACAGCTCTCTCCCCTCTACCCAGAGCTCCCTCCTTCATCCACAGCTCTCTCCTCTCTACCCAGAGCTCTCTCTTCATCCACAGCTCTCTCAACTCTACCCAGAGCTCCCTCCTTAATCCACAGCTCTCTCCCCTCTACCCAGAGCTCTCTCTTCATCCACAGCTCTCTCAACTCTACCCAGAGCTCCCTCCTTCATCCACAGCTCTCTCTCTCCTCTACCCAGAGCTCCCTCCTTCATCCACAGCTCTCTCCCCTCTACCCAGAGCTCCCTCCTTCATCCACAGCTCTCTCCCCTCTACCCAGAGCTCCCTCCTTCATCCACAGCTCTCTCCTCTCTACCCAGAGCTCCCTCCTTCATCCACAGCTCTCTCCTCTCTACCCAGAGCTCCCTCCTTCATCCACAATTCTCTCCTCTCTACCCAGAGCTCCCTCCTTCATCCACAGCTCTCTCCACTCTACCCTGAGCTCCTTCCTTCATCCACAGCTCTCTCCTCTCTACCCAGAGCTCCCTCCTTCATCCACAGCTCTTTCCCCTCTACCCAGAGCTCCCTCCTTCATCCACAGCTCTCTCCTCTCTACCTAGAGCTCCCTCCTTCATCCACAGCTCTCTCCCCTCTACTCAGAGCTCCCTCCTTCATCCACAGCTCTCTCCCCTCTACCCAGAGCTCCCTCCTTCATCCACAGCTCTCTCCTCTCTACCTAGAGCTCCCTCCTTCATCCACAGCTCTCTCCTCTCTACCCAGAGCTCCCTCCTTCATCCACAGCTCTCTCCTCTCTACCCAGAGCTCCCTCCTTCATCCACAGCTCTCTCCTCTCTACCCAGAGCTCCCTCCTTCATCCACAGCTCTCCCCTCTACCCAGAGCTCCCTCCTTCATCCACAGCTCTCTCCTCTCTACCTAGAGCTCCCTCCTTCATCCACAGCTCTCTCCTCTCTACCCAGAGCTCCCTCCTTCATCCACAGCTCTCTCCTCTCTACCCAGAGCTCCTTCCTTCATCCACAGCTCTCTCCTCTCTACCCAGAGCTCTCTCTTCATCCACAGCTCTCCCCCATAACTCTGACGTCCCCTCTTATCCCCACGGTCCCCTCTCCAATTCCCTCCCCACGTTCCTATAACCTCACTCCCAGTCACCGAGACTCTATCTTCTTCACACCTCGGATCGTGTCTCACATCGCCCGCACCAATGCCCTTTCTTCATAGCGTGGAGGTACTCCCCGGTTAACGCGATGCAGAGATCGACATCAGCGCGCAGGCAGTAGGGGATGCCGATGTTGTGGGGACCGTTAACAGAGGACCGATTCACTGACAGACACAGTCACGGCCACACATTCTTGCCTCTTTCGTTTGCTGCCGCGTCTTTGAACTTTGCCTCCTTGCCCTCTTGGGAGTGTCGCAGGCCGTCCGTTGACAAAGACAATGACGTCTTGGCCTCTTATCTCGGTCCAGTTCATTGTGCGATTTCCTGCGATTCACGGACTACACGCTCACAGCAGAGAACCATCCTCCTCCTCCCTCCTCCTCCTCCACATGCACCTACCGGTGCCACGACCTTCCCGGCACCGCAGCGACGGCGTTCATGTAGGGATGATTTTCTCAGCAGCTGGCTTTGTTCATGCGTCAGTCAGGATGCGTGGGTGCCCTCGTTGGCCGCACAAAGGTGCTGGAACCCGTGGATAATAACTCATCCCACTTTAAAAAAAACACACAAAGTCCCCTGATCCTAAGCAGTGGCTAAGCTGGATGTTTAAAATAAAAGATAAAATAAACAGCACCACGGATACCCCCTTGGAAAATAAAATACCACGTTTCCCAAAGATCTGGAACATGTTTTAAAAAAAAAACATCTGCATTAATTTACAATTAAGACATATATTAAAAATTAACTACGTATCGGGCTGAACAGAGTGGAAGGCTGTTGTATTCTAAAGCACTTAAGCTGATATGAGATTGTGACATCGCCTGTTTTGGTTCGTACGGATGAGTTTGTACGGTTTGCTTTTATATATTGCAGCTGCCAAATGCTGAATTGCTTCAACTCGTTACAGTAAATAGCAAAATAATATCTCTCCTCTCGTGATAATCCATCACCATCCCGACACCGCGAACATGCAGTCGCTGCTTCTTCCAAAGAGATGCAACTTGCGGGCTCCCCAATGACGTGCTACGCTGATCTCTCGTTTTCAAAATTGAAATCGACCGCATGAGATCGGGAGGGGTCTCCAAAAAAACCCATCCATCACACCTCACCAACGTGCACGTTGCCGTGTTCTCGCCAATCAACAGGTGACCGTATTCTCTGCATCACAAAAATGTCCCCAAGGTCAAACAACCTTGGAGACATTCTGAAGAAGGAGAAGAAAGCAACTGGGGAGAATGTGGAATTGCTCTGCAGCGCCGCCGTCTCGGCCGTGATTGCCAGTGCGCTGCGGAGAAGCGGCTTCTCGTGTGCACGGTCATCGCCTGTGGGACAGCCTGCCAGGGGATTTGAGGGCTTCAGAACCATTAAGCACTTTTTACAATAAATCTAAAAACTTACTTTTTAAAACTTGCTCTTAATTAGGATGTTCTTAATGTGTTATTTTTATTATGTTAGAAATGTGTTACGTGATTATATTTTGCCTACAATTTAACTTTTATTGTTCATGCCTGTAAAGCACTATGTATTGCATTTTTTGCACGAATAGTGCTATGTGAAATAACGTTTGATTGATTGATTAAAACGGGGAGCGATGCCTTCGAGAGAGATTATTCCGATTGGCTGGTGTTGGGTCTTCTGTAATTCATTGCTATGGATTTTAAGAACTATTAATGTTTTAGCGCTTTCAAAATCTGATGGGATTGGGTACGCTCCAGGTGATTCAGTCATAGGCGTAACGACTTCATTTATCCTCAAAAATTTAAAAGAGCACACGTGGAAAAAGCAGCCCGTAATGGAGCGTGAGTTCTTTGAAAGCCTCGCTCAAGCACAAAGACCTCACACACTCCACCTGAAGTTGGTTCCTCTCGCCGCTGTCTTCCCTCCACCAGAAGCCGATAATGAATATAAATGAAAAACAAAATGCTATCAAGTCTACATGTATACACAAAAAAGTAATGTACGGGAGACTTAATCCACAAACGTAGAATGAAAAAAAGCAATATTTGTCTAACTTCTTTATGAGCGAGGGTTCGCGTCGTGAGCTACGTTGTCGAGAATTTGGGTGAAGACAACGCGAGTGAGCAAAGACGCGGGAGGCCAAATCACAGATCCCGCGACCTCTGCGCGCCTCTTCCCCAACGGGTGGTGTGGGGGCTGGGTGGGGGGAGAGAGATCGACGCGGCAGACGAACGCCATTTGTTCGAGCCCTTGATGAAGAGTCCACGAGACCAAGACGCGGCCTTCCACACGTTTTGTTCGCGCTGCCGTTTTAAGGTGGGTTAATCGTCCGCGCGAGACGGACGCACGAACGCACTAACGCGCGAGACGGCTCTTTAACGCATATCCATGCGTGCGCGCGCGTGCACTCATTCGCTTACACCGCCGATGTACCCAGACCTAGTCTCAATGGCCATTATTTTCGAAAAATGACCAAGTCGGTGTTTTTAATTTAGATAAAAAAAGAGATGGCCTCACACCAAATGAGGAACGCTGATTTAAGGGTCTCACTTTCTGCAAAAAGCTGAAATTGTGACCGTGAATAAGGCCGCATGAAAATACGGAGTTTTGCGGATTAAAAATGTAAAATACACGTGTTACTTGGACGCTATTACTTAACGTGTATATGTATGTGTGAACTTCTTTCGCACCGTACGTAGCCAACCGTGCTTATCGGAGTTGCGCGACTGGTGTTGTAAAATCTAGGATGAGATCATTTGTTGTTTCGGGAGCAGTTGGGGTTAATAAATTAGGTTTTAAATATCCATCCTGACAGCTGGTCTTCTCGCGTTTTGGTGATAATTATAGCGATAATTAAATGAAGAAAAAATAACTTTGAAGCAGAATCAAACGCCAACATTGTTTCTGAACACATTTTGAGTTCAAACAAAACACGCGCACACACATAGCAGGGCAAAAAGATCTATATATACATAAAAAATAAACCAACAAAGAGAAATTCTGCAATTAGAAGTTTTGACAAATAGTTTACTGTATGCAGGCACAAAACAGCAGCTTGACAAAGTTGCTGTTTATTAGCAACACAAATAACCCCTCCGTTAATAAACACGAGACAAAGGCGAACAATAAACACAGGACACTACTACTGAGACATCCAAAGCATATCGAACACAATAAATCCATCTCAAAACGATGCGTTAAGAGCCTTGGAATTGTTTTTTTCTTGAAGGGCAAGACTCAAATTTACGCAAAGGTGCATAAACTTGGTTCGGCTTGTATACCACAGTTAAACGCAAACCGCCGTTGAGGTTGTGGGTCGGGGTTAGAGGTGGCAGCGGATTAGAAGTCGGATGCTGTTATCGGACAGCCCAAACATCTCGTCCCCCCCATTCTCAGTTTGGAATCTCCCTCATCGATTGGAACGTCCTCGGCCGGCAGAGCATGCGGCATGCAGATTTGAGCCATTCCATGTGTGCGCGCTGGGGAGGGAGGCGATGGGGGATTTTTTCCCCCACGACAGTTGTTGGACAGCCAGTGTTAGGCCGACGTGAGCATGAGGGCAGGCGAGCATGCAGCGAGTGTTGGTGTGGGCTAGCCGGGGGGGAGATTTTACACGAGTCGAAGTGCTCGCTGAATGACGATCACATCTTAGCGCCAAACGTGGCACGCTTTTGCGAAGAGCGCCATATGAATGGCGGATAGAACTGTTATGATGTGATAGTCCGTAGGTGTTGTAACAAAAATCAGATGGGTAAGAATACCGAGATTTTTAAATGAAGCTCACAAATGCCCTCCAACAAAGGTACTGCTTTGGCAATAAATGCATAAAGCTTCACCGTGATACGTGTTTAAATAAGTCGCACGTATCTTTTTAATTATTTTCTTAAGAGCTTTATGAAGATGACAGAAGACAAGAAGTTGCAAAAACTTAAGATTTATACCAGAAACTAAAAAAATGCCGATTTCCATTTTTTTAACCAAAAATAAATGCTTTACATAGAAGATTTAAAATATATATAGACAATCTCATTCACAGACAGAAAATACAAAAGCGTATTTTCTCGAAGTCCTACTTTACACACATTCCTCGTTTCATAATTATTCCTATCTCTGGAAATTAAGCGACTACGTCGTACCTTTGCAAGCACAGAGTACCACTTAGTTCCCAAACAAGTATCTGCAAATACCTGCCAACCTTTGAGTGTCGCAGTTGTAAAGGTACTGCTATATAGGAATAATACATTCAGGCACCAGTCTCTGGGCAACTAAGTTGCCTTTAAAAGGCAGAACAGCAAGTAGGATTCGGCCTTATCTTTGTAGTGTCGAAGCGTTGTCTCCAAGTATGCATGGACTCTCTCTGAGCACTCCAGTTTTCCTCCCACACATCACACATCACAAATAAAAACATTCAAAAGTTAACTTGGCCAAACATCCAAGAATTCGGATGAAACTAACTCTTGAAGACTGGTGGAGGATTTCCACGGGTAAACATTTTAAATGTATGTTTTATTATTATCATTATTTTTATATACAGTGACTTTATAAGTACTTTATGTTTCGATTTATAGCTTTCGTGACTGCAGGGATTCATCTTCTTGGTTCTTTCGGTAAAGTCACGTACTTTATGTTTGCAATCACACTCAAGAGAGGGGGGGTAAAATTTTGAGGTGCGCAGCCACATTTTTTTAATTTGCGGAGTCCTCTATGCAAATTTGTTTCTGGTGGTTATTAATTGCAGCATGGTGCCGCAGATAATTGGAATCACGGTGAAAATGGCTGTGGATAAGTGCAGTTCTACTGCACTGTCATTATCTAGAATCTACAAAACTCCTGGCTACTGATCTCAGTATTGTACCAAGTCTACTGTGTGCGCACTACTGTGCATCGGAAGGCTCCTGTCATCAGCCTACTCGGCATTTAAGCCACCTTGCTGAAGGGAGAAAAAACGACACAAAAAAACACCATGACTTTGTCCAACACGTGTTATGGGTGCCTCTTAAGACATAAATGAGATTGTCGGGGGTGTCCGACCATCCGCGACAGACCCCCAGTGGCTGAGTCCCAGCATAGGTGCTGTCTTCATTCCAAAGCGCACAAGAGTGCCCCTTGAGAGGCAAAGTAAACAGCACAGTGGCCTACGTCGGCTTGTGCTGCTGTGGAGCATTTATCCTACAGACCACTGTTCATAACAGAGTTCACCCTCCAAACCACACCGAGCAGATTTGACATCTTGTACCCATGACCTTTTCCGGGGACTGTGTGTGCGTGGGCGCGCGCGCGCACGCGGTTTCAAGTGAAGCCATCTCGCTGCTACGTCCCCGTCACCCCCTTGTGAGTGTGATCACTCTGTCCGTTACACCGGGGGTGGTAGGAACCAGGTAATGCGCGGTGACCGCGTGCTCGACCTTCTCCAAAGAAACACCCAGCTGCCACGACTCTCACTCGGGGTCGTGAAGGGGCCTTAAGGAAATTGCACTCGTCTGAAACACTGAATTTAAAAAAACACGCACAGGCGCCCGCACACACACACACAGCAGAAGAGTCTCTCCCTGTGTATGGTCCATACCTTTCGGAAGGAGATCGCATTTACAACGTTTGGAAAAGCCCGCAGGATACCGACGGCACGGAAGGTACCACGGCAATATACATTAAAGAGTACTAAACAGTCCACGAGCTGAACTACTGTACTGTGGGATAATGTGCGTGTATATACTGTATAAGTGCTAATTTACGGTCGCGAATGAACAATGATGTAATATGATTGCTTTCAATTATTATACAAATGCATGCTAATGAGAGCAGATTAAACCTCGGCTCTGTACATTCATTGGCAGAGTGCACACACACACACGCACGCACAAAAATACCGCATCGGCCATATACACTTGCTTGATAAGAGCGAGGCACTGGGCAGGGAAAGGGGTCCCCGGTGTGGGGTATTAGCAGCAAGCGCAATGCGCTGGAGACGGCGCCACCACCGCCGCCACCGCCGCCACCGCCGCCACCGCCGCCACCGCCGGCCGGCGTTGACGTCGACCATCGCAGCGCCCAAAAGAGAAAACGACCGCGGCCGTTTTACACTTCCCACGTCAAAAAGGTCCAGGGGATGCGGGCGACGATTCCGATGACAGCAGTGCTACAAAAGAAATTCCCTCGTGTGGCAACGAAAATAATAAAAATAAAACAAAGTTGGAACACCTCTTGCTCCTATGACTGCCTCAAGAGAGGCTGCGGTGATGCATGGGGTTTCGGGTCGGTGGCATCCACTGAGCGTCTTGACCTGGGCGAGGGGGGTGAGAGGCATCATATTTTAGAATGTGAATATCTCCTTTATAGGTCGGATATTGGACTACAACTTCGAGCTTGTTAAAAAAAAGAATTCTAGCAGGTCAACTCAACTTGTACTCTGAAGCATTTAATCTTTGGCTGCTATGGCCCATAAAACATTAAAATGCTTCCCAGCAGCAAATGTTGAGGAAGGCCCCCCCCCCCCCCCACATTGGAGTCTTCGTTGCGGAGGAACTAACGCCTCGAAGCATTTGGCCAGCAAGAATGAATATTCTTTGCTCACTCTTCAATTCGTGCCAGAGACCACATTAAACATTTTGGTCTCCACTAAATGAAACAGAGGGGAGAGGAGAAGAATAAACACGTCGTCGTCATTTTGATAGATAGTCAATTTTTGTCACGCTGGGTTTTTTTTAACATTTCAAATGAAAACAGAACTTCTCGTTTTTACTTGGCAGCAGATGAACATTTGACGAT
This sequence comes from Lethenteron reissneri, assembly GCF_015708825.2. Classification (NCBI taxonomy): domain Eukaryota; kingdom Metazoa; phylum Chordata; class Hyperoartia; order Petromyzontiformes; family Petromyzontidae; genus Lethenteron; species Lethenteron reissneri. Next base: position 13,249,494 of record NC_083810.1, read on the forward strand.
GTTTTTGACAGCAACAAAACCCTCGAGTATTAAGTATTTGGTGCAGGCAATTGGGACATTCAACCCTTTGCAGAAAATGATTTCCAACTGAGGGGAAATTCACAGAGGGGGCTTAACCTTTTAAGCTGAAATATCCGACAAAGCCAAATTATTTTTTTTTGTAACCGTGTCTGAAATGCAAACATTTTTATAAATTATGAAGCCCAGCCAACCGACACCTATGCCAGCCGGAAAAAATTATCTGGGCTGCAACCCTCGGAAAATTCTGCCAAACACCACAAACATTGCACCCAATTCGGGTCTGTAATGTTTTGCATCAAAGTCTCATAGAGTCTTTAAGACTTCCAAGACTTCACAGTTGTATCATCATTGTTTACACTTACAAAGCGAAAAGAGGGAAACTCAAAACACTCGAGGAACGAAAGAGAACGAGCGAAGTGACCAAAGACACGAAAATCAAACATCCAAAACTGTTAAGCCATCAAATTGATAGGGTCACACACGTGTCCTTAGATGCTAACACCTCCAGGAAAGGCACCTCAACAACAACATATGGGTGCATTCAAAGCCCACATTGAAGGTCACGATCTTTTTAATATCTGCAATGGAGATACTCCAGATTACTGCATTTTGGTGCGATTGTTGTTTTCAACACCTAATTCACACATTATGTACTGACAAATAAAAACCGCAACACCATCATCATCGCGCAGTTTGTCAAGACAGGGGACCTGACTGTGATGGTGATATGGTAATAATAATTGTGGGCGCTGTGGAAGAAAACTGGCAGATGAACCGGCTGTACCGGTCAGCTGTGTAGTTTCTCGCGGTTGTGCTGTGCGGCTCTCCGATGTGTTTTCAGGTTGTGCCATGCGTTGTTGTGCATGTCTGACGCTTTGCTCCAGGCTTCCAGCTCCACACTCTGGGATCATCTCCGCTTCCTGAAGAAGCTTCGATTACGTGGAGCAAGACGCAGGACATCGTTCCGAACAACATGTGGCGTAACCTGATGGACACGCGCTACAACCTTGGAGAAGGTGCACAGGGCCAAAGTTTCACGGGAGAGGTTAATTCCGCGCTCTCAAAATCTTTTACCGAAATCCACTGCTTCGCCGCAGCGGCGCAGAGATGGCGTGATCAGTGGCCTGTGTACTGCTTCATAAGTAACCGTTGCGTTAAATACTAACGGAGCGGAATTACGTAATAAATCCCGGTTTACGTCCAACAGCTGTCCCATTCCATAAAGAAGCCATGTGTGATCAGCGACTGTGGAGAAGGCTGTAAAATTCATTTGAATTGAGGCCTTTGTTTTATTGCTAGCATTGAGCACCAACAAAATTGATGCCCCTGCTCCTGGCCTGGGTATGTCTCGGCGCAGGTGAACAATAAAAAGCAAAGGCACAACTGAGGCTGCACTTAAACCACGGAGAGGAATGGGCAATGGCGATGTCAGTTGGGCTCTATATTTGCAGTCGTTATTTCTTGTAACTTGCCGAATACATTAAGGGAATACATTATATATATAAAAAAAAACTATATTTGAAAAGAGGTGTTAAAACAAAAACACTTGACCACAATCATCAACTAGCGTCACCAGTCGCCTGATGATGATGCTAGTTGTAATTACTGGCGAAAGGTCCTACTCAAATTTAAAATGCAGTGGATTTATTCTCCAACACACCGGTGCGCTGTACTAGTAACGAATTGGCATGTTCTGTTTAGGTGACAAACCTTACTGTCTGTGTCTGGTGGTGGCGAGTCTAACGACACATTTATATTTACGCAATCTAACCCAAAAACCCCCTCTATTATGGATAATATTGGTTGCGAAAGCTTACGTGTTACACTGGCAATAAATTGCCGTGGAATACATCTAAACAAAAACTTGCCCCCGGAAACAATTGTACCACGAGCACCAATTCCTCTGGCGATTTCATACGTGCCCTGACTTGTGTGTGCAGCGGTGAGCCTTGATGTTTATCGCGAAAGGGACTCGACTGCATACTGTAATTATTCAGATAATTTATTTTATAAGTCACAAAAAGTGCTTTTAGTCGATGTTGCTATGCCTTTCCAGATCATGTATGATAACAGCCACTGGTATATTGGACCATGCTATAATAAGAAGAAAAAAGAAACACTCCTAAAATTCAAGGCAAAAAATTAACAAAAATATCCCATTAATTACATGATCTTAAAAAGTGTCCAAATTCAGATTAACGTAACATCACCTGTTAATTTTACGAGCAAAAATAATTGGCACAAAATGAAAAAAAACCGTGCAAGGAATGAGATGGATACTCAGAAGAGAAGAGCATGGAGCGGCACGAGTCACTTCGTCGAGTTTTCTACAGCGGACGCACGGCACACCGCGTTAACCTTCGCGTCCGGGTACCTTAGTGCTGCGTTCTGCCCTCCACTTAGTTAAGAGCGTCAGGTATTGATGAGTCTTTCGACCAGACACACAACCAATTACGCTATCCGACTCTCAGTTCAGTGGTAAACAAAACCAGCTTCACCGAGCGTAATAAACCACCGGCTCAAAAAGCGGAGGGAGCACGCCGATTTCCCACGACCGCGGCGAAGCATGCCGGCCTGGTGCTCGGACCAGGCTTGCCGGCTCAGCACGTTTTCCCCACGGTACCGGAATGACCCGACTCCCAGTGAGCTTGGAAGACAGGCCTGGGAGTTCACGACCGCATTTTTTTCGTATCATAACCAAGTCGCGACGTCACGGGGTCAACGCAAACTGAATATTCGCGCAGCTCTGCGATGTCACCTGTTCAATTCAGTTTCCAGTCGTATTTGTGCAAAAAATGCTTGGTGGAAAATTACAAAAGTAACATTTTTTTAATTTATATTTAGAATAGTCTAACGTAACCCATGCCTGTATTTAACAAAGTGCATTTTTCTAGATCGCTCCTCGACCTTTGCGATAGCCATGGAGCGGTAGCGAGGAACCGAGCCTACCGAGCCGAATAGCTCACAGAGAACTGGGATGGGAAGCCGTGCCGTGCAGCTCATCCTGCACCAGAACTGGAGCCATGCAGTGCCCAGACGAAGCAAGTTTCCCCACACTGAGCCCACACTTTACAACAGCACAACCCCAGCGATGAACGCCGACCCCGCAATGGGTCAATGGGCCGCAAATAAAACGTATTAAAGGCCTCCACGTGTGTTTGCGACTCCCCTTGGTCCCATGATGCCACAATCCTTCGCACTCCGGCACATGAGCTAACCTCATCGCTCTCGTCCCACGGTGGTCGGTCTTCCTCTCGGGCAAGACACGTGGCGAACATTCCACCACCAGTCTCCACCACCCACAATCATCCCTTCTAGTGACGTGTCCTGACAATCCTGATGACTCTTTTTGACAGTCTGTTGCTCAGCATGGTTCCCAACATGCATCTCTCCATGCATCCTTGCTCACTTTTCGGCTCCTGTCCCAGTTACTTTGTCCGTGTTTCTGATCACAGCAGGTGATATAAACAGATTGAATAGTTTCCTCATTATGATATAATTCAATAATCCATAATCACTCCAACCTGCTCTCATTCCTTCTTGTTATTTCATAATTTATAACGCCAATAATTTTACCTGGATATGGATATTCTGTTGCATTTCCCAGTGGTGTTCCTCCAACAATTATTTTATTTTGTTTCGGCAAATTTGTTGTCCGTGAATTTAGTTTTGTGAATTTTTGCCTGGAGCCCAACTTCTCTTATTTTAAGTTCTTCAATAATTTCCTCGAGTTCGTGAATTAAGTTCTTAACTTACAAAACAAAGATTAGCGAAGTTCGTCTAACAACGAATGGGAGTATGGAAGGGTGAAAAGATTTAATAACTAGTAAACCACAAAGAGTAGCCCTTAGAATGCAAGACAGCACTATAGTAGACAACAGATACAATCATGAAACTAGTGGAGGCATTCAATGCAAATCGTCAAAGGCCAATAGACATATTTCTACTAGTGATCACATCCAACTATCAATCAGCTTCTAAAAATGACAATAAATACCAAATACCACTATGCCTGGCTTTTGTTTTATATGAAAATGCATTTAAGAAATTGTAAACTGATAGTCACCCAAAGCCCGAAAGTCCAAAGCCTTACTAATATTTATTGAACTTAATGAACCCATTTGTAGAGATGGATCATCTATGGCGAGATTGCGTGAAGAAAACAAGAAAAGACAAAGCAGAAGAGGAGTTAAGAAAGGAGAATCTCACGGCAAGAGAATTCACGACGACATTAGGAGACATTTTCTGAGAATTAAATTGGAAAAGGTATGATCCATCTCAGATTTTGCTGACAACATAGCCATTATCACATGCACCGCAAGGTGATATACAAACATGAAAGTAAACTACGCAGGCTTGGGTTATGTAAGGCTTGTCCAAACTAATATCCATTATTGTAATTTAACAAAAAATACACGGCCCTGAAGTTTCAACTACGCAAGGGACTGCACCGAGGACGAATCCAGTTACAACGGTGACTCCGTGACATCGCGACCGGCTCCGAGAACAACCCGCGTGAAAACCCGCGGCCCTCTCACAAAGGCCGCTTAACGCCGGGCCGGCTCGGCGAGGCTACCGGGGGGAACCACAAGGCTGAGCCCCGTTCGGCCCACTTTGTGATCCAAGCTGCCTCGCTTCCCGGCGGTCACAGAATCACGGCAACGAGAGACGTGGCAAACGGACGAAAGCGTTGCGTCGACAGCAGTCGCAGAAGGCGGGACCGTTCTGGGAGGGGAAGGTGGAAACGGGGCTGACCCACAGCGAGCGGATTCTCTCTAGGATGGCGTTGTCCAGCAAAACATTGACAGCTCTTGGGGACACCTGGAGGAGGATTGGCTATGGCGGCCGTCGAGGGGTAACCGTAAGGGGTTGACGTCAGCGGGGCTGGATGCGAGATGTGGCTTCTGGAGGCGGCCGCAGTGGGCGAATGGCGCAGGCGTGGCTACAGGAAAGCAGCTGTGTAAGGTAAAAAAAAAGTAAGAGTTTCGTGTGGGATGGTTGAGGCAGAGCTGTCCGGTGTCAACCAGAGCTGGGCTAGTGCAATGGGCAATCACAAACCTGCCACCGTAAGCCAGTTCAGGAATCAGGCCACACGCACACTCCACCCACGTAAAATCTCATTTGTAATCGGGCGTAAAAATCTCAAAGTGTGTGGCGGTCCAATTCCAAGGTCGCCCTTAAGGGGCAAGCGTCTGGTTACGTGTCGGCCCAGTCGGAGCCACGCTCGTCGGGCACGACGACGACGACGCCACGGGGGCAGCCCACGTGCCGTCACACTCGCTTGCCGTGGAAGAGCAGCGGCTTGGCCATGCCGGCGAGCACGCGGGGCAGCTGGGCGTTGATCATCTCCGACATCATCTCGGGGAACTCCACGGATAGCGTCTGCGACTGCACGAAGGTGTGGAAGCAGAACTGCAGCATGCCGCCCACCAGCTGGGGACAAAGACGAAGATACCCTGTATAGCCTTGACGGACTGTTGGGGCAAGTGCTGTTAGCGAGCACTGGCTGGGAACCAACACGCGAGCGCGCATAAAGCAAACGCGCGCGCACATGAACACAATCCAGACATGCATAAACAAAAACGGTGCACACAAAGCAAACACACAAAGACAAACACGCGCATACACACCATACGTGCGTACACACATGCACAAATCAAACACGCGCATACACACCATACGTGCGTACACACACGCACAAATCAAACACGCGCATACACACCATACGTGCGTACACACACGCACAAATCAAACACGCGCATACACACCATACGTACGTACACACACGCACAAATCAAACACGCGCATACACACCATACTGCGTACACACACGTACAAATCAAACACGTGCAAAAGGCAAACATGAGCACACACACAAACCATACACGGACGTATCGACACACACCAAACAACAGATGGATACACACGTGCAAAACCCAAACATGCACATTTACACACATGTCAAATATGCACGCACACACAAACACGCTAAATACGCATGAAAAACACGCGTCAAATATGCACACACATAATGTCCACACACAGACCACACACGTATGTTAGGAATACACCTACAATTTGGAGTTTACATCGAATCTCAACAATGCAGCTGCATCTCAAGATGTTGTACAGAAAGTAGGACAGCCGCATCACGAGGGTCTGCGTTTCTATTCGAGGTACAGGCAGAAGGGAAGGTCTTGAGGCTTTACGTGAACAGGGGCAGGGAGTCGGTAGCACAGATGGCCAGGTGGAGGGAGTATTCTTTGGTTCTTTCAGTAAAGGCACGTATCAAGATAAAATAATAAATTAAATTAAATACTAGCATACGACGTTTCGATTGCAACACAAGCAATCATCATCAGGTATCAATTAAATAGAAACACAAATCTAGTAACATAACAGTCAACACCCTACCTGGTTGATTACGTTCTTCCTGAGAATGCTAAATTTGAGAGAGAGATAAAACACAGAGCCAGAGACATATAGACAGACATATAAGCAGACAGATATCACAGAGATACATAGAGAGAGAACAAACATAGGCACAAAGAGAAATCACGTCTCTGTGTGTCGAGGCCTTAAATAGCTCCAAATTAAGTTTCAGGTAGAGGGAGTTCCAGACTACATGGGCAGCAGCAGAGAAGGAGTGACCTCCCGCTGACTGGAGGATTTGACAGAAGGCCTCGGTCGTCGAGTGCGTGGGGAGGAGGAGTAGGAGGAGAAGAGTGAGTTGAGAGCAGAGGAGGGGGAGAGATGTGAAAGTCCATGGTGGATGTTGAAGATGGTGAGGTCAAGCTTGAATTTCAATCGGAATTATATGATGATCCAGTGGAGGAGTGTGAGGGTTTGGGGGCGTTGTGGTCTCGCTGACAGGAGCGGGTCACGAGGTTTCAATGGGATCCTGGATGTTCGTGATTGAATGCCAATCTGCACAAGTGTGGGGGGAAATTTCGCAATCGATATTGCTTATGAGAAACTCAGATTTTGCCAACCATATTAGTCGATCAAGTGATGTAATGGGTTCAAGAGCACAAAATGTTCAAAGTTGACATTAAGAGAACTTTTTATACAATAAAATCATGTTAGTATGACATTACAATCATATTTTTCCTCACGAAAACCTTAATGAGTCTCCAAGCCTCATATTCTGGAATGGCCATTCAGTGTTCTGCCAATTTCCTCATATTTGCAAGTAATTTTGCAAATATGAGGAAAGTGGTCATGCCCAGAGACAAACCATGTGTGCAGACTGCACTTCCTCAGGTGTGTGTGCACGTGTGACTGACTACATGAGGGACATGCACTGATGTTGTTGACCGTTGCATAATAAAGTATAAACTACTACGACATGTACATCATGCGGTAGCCTTACAAGAAACCTACATGATTAAGGTGGTCTACAAAATGTTCTATTATCTCCTCGTGTGCATATGTGTGTGTGGTGTGCAGCTTGCATCTGAGGTTGGCTTCCCACCCCCTCCTTCTGTATCTGAGGAGAAACGGCTCAAACAGCTGCCATGTCTGCGCAAGGTATCTAGCGAATATCTTCTCAGAAATCCCAGCTGACAGAGGAAGTGTTCTAGCCAGGTGAGCGAAAGTGGCGAGTGCCTTACTTGCCGCACCTCCGATTAGCACGGCTGGCTACGTGCGGTGCGATAGAAGTTCAACGTACGGACATTGCCAACGACATATCGCACCCACTTAGAATGAAAAGGCTTACCGCAGCCTCCGCTCAAGAGGTTCCCAGAGGCGTTCGTCGCTGCAAGAACGAGTGGCAGCCATGCGTTTCCGGGGACGTCACGAATTAATTCCGTCAAAAGAGTAACTTGCAGCAACCATTGCAATTAACAAACTGAAGGAGAAGAATATAAATCTGTTCTCCGACTCCAAAAGATCAGGTCTGCCAATTTGCTGAGCATTTCCTCGAGGAAGGGGGAAGCCCCTCAACCCAAACGGTGTAACGGGGCAAGGGGAGGTTGACCCTTCATGGACCGCAGATCGTCAAATGCTGGAGAAGGTAGCTGCACCCTGAGCGTGGCTCGTATGTACGTACGTTGAACTTCTGTCGCACCGTACGTAGCCAAACGTGCTAATCGGAGGTACGGGGGAAGGACAACAAACTAAACACGAAAAAGCAGTTCTCAAGAAATGAGTTTCAATCTCGATTATTTAAAAGTACGTAGCTCCAGTAGCTTCCTAATATCGGAAAGAAGAGCGTTCCTGGAGGGCCACAGAAGCGCATTTGATGTGCTGTTTGCAGAGTATGTGCGAAGAACGATCCGAGGTTAGATAAAGCGCGGGGCAAATATGACTTCCTGTTGAGGCAGGGTGGCGATTTTGTGCAGGCTGATCTGTATCATATTACAGCTGGCTGGTTGCTTCAAGCTTGTGAGGATGCCCTGGTGGTCCCCTCTGTAAGACAGGGGTACCTGACCAGGGCATCTCCCTCCTCAGTGTGCCAGGAAAGGTCAAATATAATTTGAGAACGCTTTGCTTCGGAATGGAAAGGTTACGGTGTTGGAGCCCCAGTGTCGTTTAAAGCAGAGCTGGTCCTGCATGTATGCCATATTCTCTGTCTGTCTGCTACGGCAGAGGTGTCAAGACTTCAGCAGAACCTACATCTCTACTTTATTGACGTAGTTAAGACCTAAGATACAATCAAGAGGCAATGTGCTCTGGTTGTGATTCATGCTTTGGGACTCCCTGAAGGTAAGCAGGGCCAGGTAAAGCTGCATGACCATGAATTAGACTCATTCTATGTTCACCTTAGTGCAACAGTGATGTCCTCTGTCTCCTACACTATTTAGCATTTTTTTTAAAGCCTTCCACGGCTGTATCAGTTGAATTTTGCATCTGATAGAAACAAAGTGTACAGTCAAGCGGGTTGTTCGGCCAGATGAAGGGGGCTCAACGGACATGAAGATATCAGGTGACAGCAAGGCTTAGAGATGAGTGGATTGGCTGATGACTGGCACCCGTGGTCTCAAGATCGGTCTCTGTGGAGGATGCTCGTGAAGGATGCTACTGGCGCACTTGGCAGCAGCCGCCCTCTATCAGCAAACTACGACAGGGGAGCGATGCTCACATCAATTATCAGAGCGCCAGAAAGCTCAAACACAGCGATTTGGCACAAAATTGGGGTTTGCAATTGGTGCATCTGCCAGTACTCGCAGTCAGCTAACCCACAATTCCTGGGTCTCTCCCGTGAATTCTTGTCGGGGAGCCTTTGACACTTCACGTGGCCTCAAAGTGCACCTAGTCTGGCATTGTGGTGATGTGACCACCACTCAATGGTGAATGACAACTACTGTTGTTACTGCTTGCGCAGGTGCAAGTGTGCGTGTGTGTGGATGTGTGGGGAGTGGTGGTGCAGCGGTTATAACGCAGCTGTGCTATGAACCCACCGACCTATGATGAAAATCTGAAGTGGTTCTTGGCCTCTTCTAGGTCGATTTAGCCTGAAATCAGTAACTGGTGCAGTGTGTAAACATCAGTATTGGGGAGACAAACGCGGCGGGATGTGGTGCTGGCCACACTCCTCACTCGTGCGCCATGCTGGACTTCATAGGTGTGCACACACAGCACTTGCCCTAACAGCCTGTTAACTGCTATACGGGGAATCTTTGTCTTTGTGTGTGTGTGTGCAACAAAATTGTGTATCAAAGCTCCCAACGTTGTGGTGACATTTTCTTCGCTTCTGGTTACCAAACTTCAAGGGTGGTTGCCCTGCTGGGGAAGGTAGCATCGCTTGCTAATGAATCCAAAGGTTAAAGAACTATTTGTTTGAAGGCGACCTTATAGACTGAGCTGGCATTGAACTTTCAGTATGACAAGTCGGGTAAAGATTTACCGCTTGCAGGCTCTTTTGCTTGATCAAAATCACTTTGAAGGGAGCCGGCGAGTGGGGAATATGAATAATGCTTTGACCCTTGCAACAAAAGTGGGCTCGGGTTTTTTAAGCTTTGGCCTGCAGACAATTAATTAGAAGAAACAAATTTATATGGCTGCAACTTTGATGAATCAAAAGAAAATTGGTAATAAAAAAAACTTCAAAGGTGATGGGTTTTTAAATGTTGTTTTTTAATATATTCCACTGCCTTAATCTTGTCCCTCGTGAGTAAAGTGCAAGGGGTAAATTATCATTAATGATGTATTACAGACAACAATTGATGTTTGCATATGTATGTGTATATTTATGTATGTGTATATTTATGTATGTGTATATTTATTTGGCCCATGATGCTTAATTGTATACAATCAATTCATAAGCCCGCAATCCATGCATTGAATTGTGTGTGTAAGAATCGAGGAACTACCATTCATGCAAATTATACCACTACACAGTAACACTGTACTTGGACTGATGGCAGTGAATGAGATATGACCGATCTTAAAAAACCAAAGAAGAGATATGACCGATGAGACAAAAGCAGACGAGACAGACAGACAAGGCAAATGGGACAGAAAAAACTGGAAAGAAAATAAGAGATTTTACATTAAACAATGAACCTGGAGCCATGGCGATTCATCTAACAACGAGGGCAAGTCGGGGGAGGCTGTGGCCATTCATTAAGATGCCTGAATTGACGCAGCAAGTTGTACACTGAACTTCTTTCGCACCGTACGTAGCCAACCGTGCTAATCGGAGGTGCGATGTGCGTTGAGTTCCCAACTTCGGCATACAAATCAAATGAGATCCAATTCAATGTGAAAAAAATATCTGGGCAAAAATAAACGAGCTTGGAAAAGGGTGGCTAAATTGAATTGAATTACTAACAAATGAATTGTGCATCAATCACCGATTAGACAAACTGAACTCTAATAAGATACCCATATCCAAGACGACCCATAATGGATAGTGATGCAATTGGTTGGCAAATTCACAATGATGAAATAACCATTTAAGGACCCCTAAATGAAATCTGCAAATTGTTTTCAGAAAGGATTGGAAAGGAAGAGCGCGACAACAATCACATTGAGTGGCGGCTGCTGATTCGTAGCCCTGCTGCGATTGCCACGGAACCGAGAGAAAGCGGATTGCACGAGCTCATTCTGCAAGCAGTTGCGCGGAGGTTTTAATGCGCGTTTTATAGACCATTGAAATGCTCATGAAAGTTTGGTGGACAAGAGCATCCAGCGGGCAGGATCAGATTAAGTGGTGAATCAGAGGCGCTGAAGGATGTTGTTGAATTCCATTAAAGCCATATGTCCTTGCTTGTGTTTTTGACATTCCACGTTCAAATGTTTTCCAAACAATGCCCAGGATCCGTGTTTTGTAGCCTTTTTTGGGCTGATGAATGTGGAACCATCACCCTTAGCAATTTGCAGACGCTTCCTAATGAGCAACGACGGTGCTGCACCTTGTTCACAACATATATATACACACATATATATACATATATATACACACACACAGACCCCATTATCACATGCCACTGATGTTAGGAATAGCCAGGTGTTAAACTCAGATCGCTGAGTTTGTAGTGCAGTGCACGAACCATGACCCCACTTACACAGAGACCAACACACACACAACAACAACCGCCATTCGCCACTAAGTGGCGGTGACGTCACCACGACGCTTGTGCCAGGCTATGTGCACGCTGAGGCCACGTGAAGTGTCGAACGCCCGCTTGCAGGAGGTCACGGGACAGACCCAGTTGCCACGGGTCGACTGACTGAGATGACTGGCTGATGCACCACCTGTGCCCCCTACTGTGCCAACTTTCTGTGCTTTAGCCACCCGGCGCTCCGCTTGTTGTTGTGAGCATCGCTCTTCGTTGTTATTGGCGGGCGACTGCCTTCAACTGTCCAGCGGCGTCCTTCACGAGCCTCCTCCACAGAGGCCAATCTTGACACCGCTGGTACCAGTCATCGGCAAGTCCACTCAGCTCCACATCCTCCTGTACCACATCACTCCATCTCTTCTCTAGTCCATGCCTTACCCGTTTAGCCCCCTCTGTCCGGCCGAACAAAAGCTGTTTAGGAATGCGATGGCTGGGCATGCGGATGACATGACCCAGCCAACGCAGCCTTGCCTGCCGGAAGAGCTGGCCGATGGGACTTTGTCCAGATCTTTCAAGGATTTGTGAGCTCCTCACACAATCCAGCCTGGTTAAACCCAGGATGGATCGTAGGCAGAACAGCCGAAATGTTTCTAACCAACGAAGATTTTCCATTAGGGGGGTCCACGTTTAGCAAGGGTAGAGAAGGGAGGGAATGACCGTGGCCGAGAAGACCTGAAACTTCGTGCGGAGCAACAGACCAGGTAGCTTCCACACAGCGTTACGCAACCGATGAAAAGATAATGCCGCTCGACTGATTCGGAGTGAGACCTCTGCTGTGAAACCGGAGCCGGTCATGAGCATACTGCCCAGGTATGGGAAACTCTCCACTCTCTCCACAACTGCCCCATCACCAATTGGGAGTTGTAGGGGTGGAGTGTCCAATCGTTCAAAATACCCAAGCAGGTGTTTAGTTTTGGTGGGGCTGATGGTAGGACCCCCACCTCTTAGTGGCAAGCTCCAGGTTCAGCAGACGTGGTTTTGTGGTAATTAATTGAAGGTGGAGGGGTTATCAGCCCCTCACACCCATCCAGAGCCTCTATTTGGCCAATATGGTGGTTACAAATGCCATTTAGGGAATGGCCAATCTAAATTGACCCTCCCCCCCATGTTACTACTCACCACAGCGTTGCCGTCCGGCACCAACGAGGAAGTAGGGGTTTTTTTGCCGGACAACACACACACAAGCACTCACATGCAAAAAGACAAAGATCCCCCATATAGCCTTAACAGACTGTTGGGGCAAGTGCTGTTAGCGAGCACCTATGAAGGCTGGCACGGCACACGAGGGGGTGGGTGGCCAGCACCACACCTTTGTCTCCCCAGTTCTGATATTTAAACATCCCGCTCCAGGTATTCATATTGAAGTTATGTCAACCGAGGGGAGGCACAGGATCGGTTCAAATGTTTGCTGTCACTTTTATTGGTCATAAGCTGGATTCAAACTCGGATCGCTAAGTTTGTCATGCAGTGCGCTAACCACTATACTACCACTCGCCAATACACACACACGCAAGCACACAGACGCACAAACACATAGACGCACAAACACACAGACGCACAAACACACAGACGCACGCAAGCACACAGACGCACAAACACACAGACGCACAAACACACACAGACGCACAAACACACACACACACGCAAACAAACAGATGCTCAAACACACAGACGCACAAACACACAGACGCACAAACACACAGACGCACGCAAGCACACAGACGCACAAACACACAGACGCACAAACACACACAGACGCACAAACACACACACACACGCAAACAAACAGATGCTCAAACACACAGACGCACAAACACACAGACGCACAAACACACAGACGCACAAACACACAGACGCACGCAAGCACACAGACGCACAAACACACAGATGCACAAACACACACATGCACGCAAACACACAGACGCACAAACACACAGACGCACAAACACACAAACGCACAAACACACAGAGGTGTGCGCACTCGCAGAGAGATGGACGAGTAGACAAAGACGAACACGACTCCAAAACCGACCCCTTACATCATGCATGGAGTCGAGCATCTTGGTGAGCTGGTAGAATCTCTTCCAGCCGTCGGCCGTGTTGTTCTTGCTGATGACCACCTTGTTGAGCTCCCGGATGTAGTTCATGCGCATCTCGTTGAAGAACGCCTGCGTCTTGAGGCCCTCCTGGGGGACTGCGTCACAGGGCGGGCGCCGCGTCACGTTGCGCCATCTGCGCCACCACCACCAACCACCACCACCAACCACTAACCACCACTAACCGCTAACCACCACTAACCACTAACCACCACCAACCACTAACCACCACTAACCACTAACCACCACTAACCACTAACCACCACCAACCGCTACCAACCACCACCAACCGCCACCAACCACCACCATCCACCACCAACCACCACCAACCGCCACCAACTGCCACCAGCCACCAACCACCAACCACCTACCACCAACACCAACCACCACCAACCACCAACAACCACCACCAACCACTAACCACCACCAACCCCCACCAACCGCCACTAGCCACCAACCACCTACCACCACCAACCGCCACCAACCACCTACCACCACCAACCACCACAACCACCAACCACCACAACCACCACCACCAACCACCACCAACACCACCACCAACAACTACCAACCACCACCATCAACTACCACCAACCACCAACAACCACTAACCACCACCACCAACCGCCACCAACCACCACCAACCGCCACCAACAACCGCCACCCACCACCAACCACCATCACCACCACCAACCACCAACCACCAACCACCACCAACCACCACAACCACCAACCACCACCAACCACTCTCACGGCTACACAGCATCAGCAACTCTGGGCACGTGACAAGCGGTGGCCACGGTATGCACCGGCGCGCGTTTCCGGCCAGAGTGACGGAGCGCTACGGCGTGCCAGGAAAACGACAACTAAATAAACGTCATTGTGGTGCTGGCATCGTGACGGACCATCGCCCGCCAAATGAGATTTGCAACTCCGGGATATCCGTGACGTGAGCGGAATGTTTCAGGTACTGTTTTAAATGCGCCACAATACCGTTACGTAGTGTATAACGTACATTCAACGCACGGGAATGCACTGTGGAGTACGCAGAATTCGCGAGGTTGCGAGTTCAAATCCTCATCGTGGGCCGACTCAGCCCATCATCCCTCAGGGGATGATGGCATGAGGAGTAGCTCTGTGCGTGGGAGTCAACTGTGGCTGTCCTATGGGTAGATTCCCCCACCTCCACCACCCACCACCCACCATCATAAACATGAGGAATTTCTACCACTGACTCCTGCAGGGCTGTCCACTGCAGGATGATGAGCACCGATGCCTCGATGCTCATTTGCCCACGACATGTCTTTGATTTTTGGATGTCTATTAACACGCAAAGGAATAACCCATCCGTCGCACATTTCATTAAAAAAGAAAAACGCTTCAAGCACTGCACCTACGATGTCCAACGTTCTCATCGTGGCTTCTCGTGATTCACCGGAAACGCCTAAAGCTGAGATGTGCAAACGATGGCACCCTGACAGGATGGAGGTAATGGCACGTGCTTATACGCCCTTTATTCATCCCAGGAGCCTGACGATTGTCCCAGACTCATCATCGATTGAGTGCCGCCAGCGGTCAGCCCCCAGGTCCGCTCACCTGTGTTGAGGAGCATGATCGCCTTCATGCAGAGGAACTCTTCCTGTGTCACCTGCAGGAGGCCAAACTGTTTGAACACCTGCTGCATACCCAAGCACAGCTCGTACATGGCCGACTGCTGCATGCGCTGCCTGCGAGTGCACACAAAGACAAGAGGCATAGCATTCGACATACTGAGGGCAAGTGCCGTTAGTGACCACCTATTAAGGCCGGCACGGCGCGCACGTGAGCACTGTGGCCAGTACTACATCCCGCCACCTTTGTCTCCCCAATGCTGATGTTTACACAGCACACCAGCTGCCATTTAAGGCTGAGTTAACTTCGGGGAAGCCCAGGACCCTGCCACTGATGTTAGCCTTGGCCGGGAATTTAATTCAGGTTGCACGTTTTGTAGAGCTGTATGCGAATTGCTACACCACCACTCCACACAGACACACACACACCCCTCCCTGTACATGGCAGCAGGTGCCTGGGGAAATAATGTTGTTGAAAAATGGCCATGGGTGCTGCGATATGCCAAAGGAAAAACACAGACGACAAAGCTCCCCTGTGCAGCCTTCGAGAGACGGATTGGCAAGTGCTGTCAGCATGCACCTATGAAGGCCGGAGACTGGCCATTGGGAAGATGTTGTGGCCGAGACTTTCACCCGGTTTCTTTTGTCTCCCCAAATTCTGATACCTACACATCAACGTGACGAATGCACCAACCTTTCATAAGCATTAGCCACGCGATGATATATCAATCAAGCCATTGTCATTTATCATTACGCTCAAGACACACACATCGAATCGTATGCGCGAGTTGGATAATTTACACATTATTCTAATCATATTGAAATTATATGCCAATGCTACGTTTAGGTTAAAGCAGAGAATGAGACTTTACACACGAGAGAGACAATGCGAACGAGACGGCAAAAACAAAAAAATATACACAATCATTTGTATCGAATCGTCACCCCAAATCATGACAATTCATTAAATCACTGTGTGGGTGAATCGTTACACGGTTAACATTGTTATTATTATTAAGCATGCAACTGCAACAAACACCGACAAACGGCAACAGTAGACGTGCGCCGTGTATCAAATCCAGCTGCGGCTCGCTCGAGAGTTTGGGGCGAGTGTACGTGCCTCAAACTCAGAGGCAAGGATGTTAAGGTCAAGCGTAGAGAGAGAGGGGGACAACCACGAGGGGAAGAGAAACGCTGTGCGGATGGCAGCGCGGCTGTTCTCTCCGCCATGGGCCTCAACTCCCCCGCATTTAATCACCGAAGAAATCAACAGATGTGCGCAGCTTCCCTCAAGGCTACAGCTAATGGATTAAAGTGGTCGACTGAATCAATCTAATTTTTTTATATTCCAGCAGAAAATCACCTTGTGTTGATTCCACTAAACAATTTTTTGTTCTTACACAGGAACGCCTCACTGAGTGCCAGGCGACTTTTTTGCAGGACTGTGCATTGGGATGTTTGGCAGATCCTTGGGGGTTCACGTGGGAGGAGGATAACACTCAAGAGCACAGCACAGATGGATTCAAGAATCCATTGCCGTACCACCATCTCCTGGCCACCTCGCAGCCCAAGCCTCCAACACCTGATATTGCCAGGCGGTCTCCCGTTCAACGACAAACCAGCATCATCCCGCTTAACCCCGGAGATCAGACAAGATCGGGCGTGTTCAGGGTGATTTGGTTGTAGGCAAAATAAGCAAAATGGTAATGCCAGGGCGTTTGTGGCTGTACTGTAAAACCCTCCCACGTGCGTTCACGTTGCACAGCCCGAGAACACGCCGGAGAGCCTCACGCGCGATCATATTCCAGCGTGTGGTCTGGCACACGCACACGTGGCACGGATGGACTCTCAGCCTCACCAGCATCCACAGCGTTGGGGAGAGCAGCGTGCGGTTTTCGTTCGAGAGCGACACTGCTCGTGGAGAGGGCAGGAATGCAAGGTTGCCTGGAGACCAAATGATAGCCTTGGTATTTGCAAGGTCGGGGTGACACGAGACTTCCCCTTAGGTGGAGCGAGGCGACACGAAGGTGTTTTGTGTCCTCGAATACGGCAAACACGCAGCGTCTACGCAGCACCATACGCTGCTTTGTTCCTAGCGGTGCAAAAGTGGAATTGAGAGAGTGCAGCTTTGCATAATAAAATACAAATCTGAATTTGCAAAGTGTCCAAATACAGGCGCATTTCAAGACGACGTGACACAAGGCAACCACACACACATGATGAGTACACGCAATTGGAATTAAGTAAAATACGAACAAAAACTAAACCGCAAAAGCATGAGTTGGGCAGATTGGAAATAGTTTCCATTTGGCAGCAGCAGGAGGTTTATGGGGCTAATGGGTAGCATGAACGTGTGCCCAGTCAGCACCTCTGAGACACGCAAACTCAATCTGGATGAGATGAGAAACCGTGAGGCTCGTACTGTGGAAGCTGCAAGGGCTTCTCAGACCAGCAGCAAGATTTGGTGGTCTCAGCAGCCACTTCACTTCACAAATTCAAGGATAAATTAGTGCTTGCGCTTGATGTGTCGCTAATCGCGACAAATACAACCAGCCAGGAAATTCCCTGTTGGATGGCAAAGTATTTAGGTGACAGGGCTAAGGCCTAATGATTGGGGAAAAAGTCCCACAATGCCCTATTGGCAGGTTTGCCCATTAATTCTGGGAAATCTCAGTGTAATTGTTGCCAGGCTAAGCTGATGAAGGTGGTTACAAAAACACGTAATATACAGTAAGTAACAGGCATATTTTAGCGATGAGATATCTCGAGAAAAGCAGCATCCTCCACTGCAGTAAGTGTGTGCTCGTCCTTACACAAACAACCACATGGCTATTGTGCAATAACAACTATAAACACGCAATCCAAACAACGCCCACGATATTAATCGTACCGCATGCGACAGCGGTTAAGGGAAATGGATACGGGGAAAACCACATGAATGACGGCATGAAACAATTATAAAACAAGCGAGAGCTTACTTAAAACGTTAATGTTTTTGCAAAACGTGTGTCTTGGGTTACTTATCTCTTGATCAAAAATTATATTTTTATTCTTGGAAATGCGTCACTCACCTAGAGGGCACTCTACGATCCACTGACACGCACTGGGGCTCTCTGAAATTCCCCTCGCCAGCAAATGCAGGTAATTGAATACACGGCTGTAGGGGCAACTCTTCCATTACTTTTACAGACCACCGTGAACGCCTGGCTGCGTTTTAGGGGCCTGTAATAGATCATGCCACTCGTTCTAGCAAGAGTCCCAGGCTGCGCCCTCTCAGGATGGATGTGTGCACACACACACAGCGGTGCCAACTGCTGTGGGTGCAGGAGTCCTCCCGGTTTCTCGACAGCACCTCACCTGGCAATGGGCAGCAGGGGTGACGAACGTTACAAAAGGAGGCTCGCGCAAAACGGTTATTTACGGAAGGGGTTGCTTGATGCGGCGAGGGGTCACGCGCGATACGCGTGGCGTTAAACTGCCGCGCGTACGGCGCCGTTCAACGCACGGTTTTAAGTGTCTCGGTGGTGAGCTTCGACGAAGAGAGAGAGAAAAAAATCGCCAGGATGCGCTGAATATCGTCAGATCTCGGATGCTAAGGGGCATCCCATGTGGTGGGCAGCAGAGGGCAGTGCAGCGAAAATCCATGGTTGCCTTGCTTCCACGTCTATGCTCTCTGATTTTAACACACACTGGACCAGCCTGGTGAAGTATGGTCAAATAATCCCCATGACCTGCAACGGCGGTGAGATGCCCTCTCCCGGCCCGTGCACAACGTCGATATTCATCTCCCCGTGTCGGAGTCTATTAAAACAATGTTTAGTTAAAGTACAAGAATAAACACGTAACCCAAGTGCTGTGTTATGCCTGTACGAAGGAAATTACAAAGGGGCTACGTGTCTCAGGAAGTAGAGCCCTAAAGCTCGTACCACTGTGACTCTGGGTTGACATTAGAGTTTCAACCACCCGCGATTAAACTGGGTTCTCGAGTATAGCGAGTCCACTCTCTCAGCCCAGTCGCCAATGACTGCACACACAAAAACCATAACATTATATTTGGTATAATTTGGCTAAATTCTAGCTTTGAGAATTAAAAATATCTTTTTTTGAACGTCATGCAACAAACGATCTCATAGCGGGGCGTGTGGGGAACATTTGCCACCGACTGTGTTATAGATATGGAAAAAAAACATGTCACTTGAAATGTTTTCAGGAGGATTAACGTGAAAAAAACCTCTTCCCGTAGCCACTCTCGGAACACTGCTCAGCAAAACTTCAGAATGGATTCTGCATCTCATGACAAGGTGCTGATGACAAAAATTTCGTGAGATATAATAATAATATAAAGTAAATGCCATTCGCTGTTCCTTCCCCCAGATGTGGAAGGAAGAAGAGCCCCCTCACTTTGGCGGGCCTCCCACGGTAAACCTTTTTTTTGTTTACCAAATCTCTACCGCAGCTCTTGTGGAAGCTCACGTGGTGCGCGCCACAGCCAGGGGCAGCATCGTAAATCTAAAGCAGCGACTACAATGCGTTTTCCGAAGATGCTTGTTCCTTTATTCATTTGACTATTTAATTACTAATTTATCTACTCGCTTTGTTATTAGCTTCCGAACGACTGCCACCCCCTCCAGGTTTTTTTTTGCCAAAGATTGTCCCGGTGGGATTCCGTGCCAGGATCCGCGTGGCCAGACCCCGGCGAGCGAGTGAGAGCGAGAGAGAGAGAGCGAGAGAGCGTGCTGTGAGCCAACGTCCAAAAGTCACCTCGACCCGGATACTCGCACCCCGTTTGAAAATGTTGCAATTTATAACGGCTCTCGCCCGACGCCAAGGAACCGTAACCCGGGGTCCGCGCCACGTGGCAGCCTCCCCGCCCCCCAGGGGGGCCGGGAGGCCTCGGTGGCATGCCGGGCACGGTGTAATGTCATTATTACAATATTTGCGGCATGGCGGCGACGCGCAATTAAGAAACAAAACGCATAATGCGCGCTCCCCCGATTGAGGGCAATCTTTTGCAAGAGCTCGCACGAGGAACACGGGATGAGCACGCGGCGCGCCCGTCGGCGCGTCCGGAATTAAGGGCACAGATCGCTCCCGTTTAAACCGCGTGGCAGCGCAACCGAGGAGGAGCGGAGCGGGTGTGCCGCCCCAGCGAAATGGTGTCACGCGGTCGACGGTTGCTTCCGGAAGCAACCCCATCGCCGAAATCGCCGAGATGCCTCCGCAAAATTACAAGCGAAACCCACGAGCATCGCGTTTTGTCCAGCCGAGGCACCACAAACACGGGAAAGCGCCGTGACCTTTACGCGCGACCCACTGTGTTTAATCACTGCTGGCCGTTCCCGCTGGGTGGCTCACACGGCCATTATAAAACTGGGTCCGACCGTAGCCATTTCATACGTGCCACTCCATCTGTGCGGGTTAAACCGCCTGGTCTGCACAGCCTCGCGGTTTAAGACCCTTGCCGCCAGCCAGATGTACCCGAGTGCATGACACGACGGCTGCATTGCGCAGTCCTGCCTCTTGGGTTTAGGGTTACCGCAGTGGGACGTGATGGAAGAAGGTCCGACCGAATCGTCCGAGCGTGAGGCGTGCGCAGTAAAAGGCAAAACTCCACGAGCACTGGTGCCTCCGCCATGAGTCTTCTTATCTTGTACGGCATGTAAGCAACAGTTCGCATAGATGATGTCATAGTTGCATGTTAAGGTCCTTCAACAAATCCAAGACGATGGCAGATGCGTTATGGATTGCAGCGATATTGCGTGCGTGGATCCGCCTTAGTGAAGAACAGTGGCAAAAGCTTGAAATGTACATAAGTATGTTGGGACTTCTTTCGCACCATACGTAGCCAACCGTGCTAATACGCGGCGCATGCAGCAGCTGCCAAAAACCCAATTATCTTTTTTTCTTCTCGCAAATCCGTTAATTTGCGGGTCTATCTAAACACTAAAAGCGGGATAAGTATGTCCTCAAAATTACATGCACACACACATACGGCTCATATTTTTTTTCCGCCAACTCTTGGTTGTTCCTAATTCCTAGAAACTGGCGCAAGCATTGTGAGTAGGTGAGAGAGAGATTCGGATACGGCGCGGTACGATGTGCACGCATCAGCAGTAAGGTCACACAACCAGTACACTGCCGTGATGGGGTTAACGTGTGAGTAGAGCTCACCGCTGCTTGGGACTTGTCTCCCCAGCTTTTAAATATTCACAGCGGAATAAATGACCTTGATATTCAATATACTTGCCAACAAAGCATCATTGAATGGATTCCTTCATTTGCCCAGGAGAGCCTTACTAAGTCTCAGGACGTTTATTTCAGGGCTGGGGCCGGGAGGGGGGGCTGTTTCTTGCATTCATGGATACTTGGCCAATTCCACTAATGAGTGCTTGGCTTAACGTGGGAGACAACAGGGGTGTTCCCGGAGTAAGTTGCAGTTCGACGGTCATTTGTTCGAAATTACGAAAGTGAGAGCTGTTTACCATCGCGGGCGTGTTTAAAAGTCCCCGTTACATCGACTGGCAAGAGCCGTCCTTTGTGTGCCGCTTTGTAGCCCACATGCCAATGGTTGACCGTCCACCAAGCTCCTAGACAAACTTCCAACAGAGCTTGGCAGCTCCTTGGTGACCCAGATGTACGTTGCAAGAGAAACAATCAGACCTCATTGGGCTGGTTGAATAAAGGACAGTGGCAGTGACCAGGAAAGAGCGAGGGAGATAAACGACTCCACGAGTCATTGTGTTTGCTTTTTACTTTTGTTTTGCAACTGATCCCAATCTTCCTAGCCCCCCCCCCCCCCCAATATAGTAAGCTGGTGTGATCAGAAGAATAATGAAGGACATGCTGAGAGAGAATGATAACAAGCAACAGTTAATGTGTTGTGTGATGAGGTAGTGTATGCAGGACACATCCTAAGAGGGTAACAGCTCGAAGTATGACGAAGATGAATCTCCATAACAGTTTTCTTTTTTTTTGGGGGGTTATGATGATTCTGCAAGTTGCTATGGAAGAGAAGAGGGGACGAGGAATTGAATCAGTCAGTGGGACAATGTCAGATTTCGGGATGAAACTTTCCACGAGCAACGCTGAAGATGACAGCTGTCACGGGCATGAACTCTTGAGTTATGGGGATGTCAAGAGATGGATGGATGGATAGCCTTGCTCAGTCGTGCTGTGTAAATTGTTTAAGTTGTGGACTTCTAAGCCATATTCCTAAAAAGGCCGCTAAATGAGATTATGGAGGAGATTAGGTTTCGTGCGCATGTGTGTCACGGTGACCTAAATGAAAAAAAAAATGTTCATCATTTTAATTCACATGCTGCTTGGCAACCAGCAAAGGCACAGAAACAAATGGAAAATTACCAGGAGCTAAATGTCATTTCCCTCCAAATAATTACAAACTTTAGTTAATTTTTGAGATGTTCACATAGCGCCCCACACATATATACACACATACACAAGTACAATTTTAATACTGCTGCTTCAGCAAGCAGTGATATTTCTGCCAAGATCTGCACATTAACAATTTAATAGGCACGCTCGCTACATGACTATGTTACGTTTTAAATATATATATATTTTAAACAAAACCGCCGCTCCACGCTACGCAATGACACTATTGTTGTTGTTAATATTACGACGCAAACCGTAGTAAAAGGGATGGCCAGAAAACCGACGAAGCCACCAGTGGAAACAATGATGCTGTTGCACGAGTAAACACAATCGTGAATAATCATAAAACTTGCAAAAAAATAAAAGAGTTGGGCCCCGCGCCCGCGGTTTCAGAGTTGCGTCACAGTCAGCGATAATAAAAGTCCACATCTGCCCAACAATTTCAACTGCCCTGCGCAAACCCACAGTGTGCACGCGTGTTCTTTTTTTTTCCGCAGTAATCTCCGGGCAGCGTCGCGTCAAAGTTTATTTGTCGGTGCCAAACGACTTCAAAAGGTGGCCTTAGATGTCTTGGGGCGAATGTGGCGCGATGGTTCGGACGAGGTGCGCGACTCGGTGCCAATCAAGTCGGCGGTTGATGTCCCGTTGATCTGACCTAAGGCAACGGAGCAGCAGCAGCTGATGTTATAACCGTGTACGGTTAACATTTAATCCCTTTCACGAATATAATGAATCACTCTTTTTCGCTGTAAATGATCAGGACGTCTTGTACTGCCTGTTTCGTCAAATACTTGTGAACTTTTTCTTTTCATATAAGGGAGGAGATTGAACCACCTGATGTGGGGGATGCGTGTCAGTGAAGCGCCAATGAAAAATCTTCCCTTCATCAACCCCCCACATTGGCTGTTTTACGCTTTTAAAGTGCGAAAGACAGTCAGTTGACTCACAATTTTTTGTTAATTTTTTTGACGACCGATTTTAATACTGGGGGGATTGGGGCGAGGTGAGCGTGTCCATCTACGATGCTCAAAGTGGCCCTCGCTGATGCCTCCTGTGAACATCGCTCGCATCCAACGAGCAAAAACTGTGGCGGTACAAACCTGTTCACGGGAAAGGGCGCCCAGTGACTGTCAAGACGTTCGAGTGTTTAGCAATGATTGTGTCCATACTATAAACGCATGGCTGGCATGCACATAAGTGTCATCCAATTCCAGATGGTATTACCATCCGTGTTGCTAAATCAGTCCGTCTGAGACCTTTTCTCTGAGCGAGTCGTTAACAGAGCCATTTACCCATGAATTCATCCAATTACTTTTCTCTCCTGTGGTCCCATTATTAATTTCATAACTCAAGCCGTTAATCTCAACGAGTGAATGAACACATTAATTGTTTATT
Source organism: Lethenteron reissneri (assembly GCF_015708825.2). Classification (NCBI taxonomy): domain Eukaryota; kingdom Metazoa; phylum Chordata; class Hyperoartia; order Petromyzontiformes; family Petromyzontidae; genus Lethenteron; species Lethenteron reissneri. The sequence goes on from NC_083810.1 coordinate 13,273,575, forward strand.
TTCACAAAGCTGAACGCAGGTACAACAAAATATCTGTTTGTGATCAAGACCCGAAAATTGGACGGTTTAGAATTTTTTTAAAATAGAATGACTAAAAATGGCAGCAAACCAGCAATAAAAATATACTGTACGATAAAAATAGTGCCAAGTAAAATAATGAAAAAATGTGAGTCTTGGGAAAAGGTGCTAGCGTTAAATATAAAAAGCATGACCTTAGGAAAACTATAAACATGAAAACCAAGTCCCAAGATGTTTTTTCCCCCATTATAAAAGCTTACTCCCTTTACTCAACCATCAATAAACTGCCAAAACCAATCGATTATTAACTGTTGCAATCACATATTACACAAACTCGCCTTTTGCCCGTCCAAGGACGGGTGTATTTCAGTAAATCTGAAACTTGCAAGCGAAAACAGAACGCGACGTGAGATATTCATTGCATCAATTAGTGTGCAATTTGTAAAGCCGCCATGATACAGACGTATTTAATTTAAAGGTTTTAACCCCGTGTTCACTATGACGTCCTTTTTACTTTGATGTCTCAACAGCGTTACGGAGATCACGTGACGTGAGGGTTCTGCCTTTGTAGTGAGGGTTGTGAGTTGACGCCGAGGAGGGGGAAGGAGGCGCCTCGCCCCCCCCCCCCCCATGTGGAGTGACGTCACCCACTAATAATTATTAATGGCAGGGGGGGTGTCCATTTGGACGACATCACCTCTTCATGATTATTAATGTGGGGGGCTGTTCGATGTGGAGTGACGTCACCTGCTCATGATTATTAATGAAGGGGGGGGGGGTCCATGTATTATACGTCACCTGCTCATGATTATTAATGAGGGGGGCTGGCCGACGTGGAGTGACGTCACGTGCGGGACACACAGACATTCTTGGCTCATTAAAGTAGTAAATTCTCACCTAAAGTAATCTGCCCTGCGATAGTTGTTTTAAGAGAACTATAGAAAGAATCATGCATCCATAGGAGTCTGCATCAGCTGTCGGGGTTGTAGCGACACATACACTTACAAAAAGAGACATTAGATCGTGCATGTGGGAAACCACGATTTTCAAGTAATGTACAATTAATGTTCAATGTGTAAGCATTGGACAAAGTACCTCACGGGGGACCCCTGTGCTGCAATGCACCAAAATAAAATCATCTTTAAAAAAAATGTGGGACCCCCAAATATTCAAGATTAAAATAATCATCAGGGGCGAATCATTTCAGGCCTACTAGGTAACACTGATGAGCCAGCACTAGCTGGCTAATTGAGGCCTACTAGGTAGCACTGATGAGCTAGGACTAGCTGACTAATAGAGGCCTACTAGGTAGCACTGATGAGCCAGGACTAGCTGACTAATAGAGACCTACTAGGTCGCACTGATGAGCTAGGACTAGCTGACTAATATAGGCCTACTTGGCAGCACTGATGAGCCAGGACTAGCTGATTAAATGAGGCCTACTAGGTAGCACTGATGAGCCAGGACTAGCTGATTAAATGAGGCCTACTAGGTAGCACTGATGAGCCAGGACTAGCTGACTAATAGAGGCCTACTAGGTAGCACTGATGAGCCAGGACGAGCTGATTAAATGAGGCCTACTAGGAAGCACTGATGAGCTAGGACTAGCTGATTAAATGAGGCCTACTAGATGGCAACAGCCAGCTGCCGTTGGAGTGTGGCAACACTTACTCGTTGAAGATGAGGTCGGGAGCGAAGTAGAGCATCTGCCCGTTGGCGAGCTTGTAGGACCTCCAGCCCATGGCAAAGGCCATAAGGCCCATCCACGAGTACTGAATCAGCGTCATCTGGTCGTCAATGTGCAGCTCCTTAAACCCTGCGGGAGGAGACCAACAGCACAACATTGCACACGTATCAACACACACTCTTGTTTCATGACACACCTCCTAAATATAAACCTCTCCGCACTCATGATGGTTGTGTTGTTTGTGTGATATCCATGTTTGCATGGTGGCGGGAAGGGGGGGGACATTGTGTTTGTGGACGTGTGGGTTGATCAACATCGGTGATGAATATCTGAACCACTCTTGGGCCTCCTTCTAGGCTGACTCAGCCTTAAATAAACTACTGGTGCTGTGTGTACACATCAGCACTGTGGGGGGCAGAGGCTGCCGGGCATGGTGCTGGCCAAATCACCCGCTTGCTACCGTGCCGCCAGATTTAATTGGTGCTTGTTAATAGCACGCCATATGTAGGGTATACGGGAGACCTTTGCATGTTTGTCTTTGTTTGACCTTCATGGCATTATACAAATCTTACAATCAATGCAATGGGTATAATGTGCTGCTCTGTGAGCATTCCATATTTATTTATATTATTATTTTATCTCATGACGCCAAGAGCACAATTGGAATAAAATTGGTGGGAAAAAGACAAAAAAACATAACTTTTCTTATTAAAGGACATTCAAACTCGTATGGGGTAGCCACGGGACACGCACCTCGGGTACTTGTCTACACAATAAGAGATGGAAGTGAAGGTGCTGTATTCAACAGCAAAACATGACGGGAATCCCAGTAGGCCTTGACGAAAGAATGAACAATTGATAGTGACTCCTCTGAACATATTCTGCACACAGCCATGCGATGACCGCCAGGCTCAAGAGAGCCGGGAATGCAGCACTTTCATTTTGGCAGCAGAAGATAAAAGGCAACTCTTTACTAGTTTCATCGTTATTGGGACTCATCAGAACAAAATAGCCAACTGTTTGATTGTTCGGTTGCATCTTTCTTCGAGATCTGACAGCGATTCCCACCATCCTGCCCTGTCAAGATTTTAAATCCTATGATGAATGCTACCTTTTAATACATGCATGAAACAAAACTGTGTTCACATGCCTGTTTTTGCTTTCCTTATTTGAGATGTGGTGCTCACATAAGCACAGATATTCTGTTATTCTATTTACAACATTTTTTATTGCAATTTTCTCCAGGCCAGCAGCGAGAGACGTCTTGCTTCCGTGTACTCTCAAGCGACCGTCAATAACAAACTGCACGATGAATTGATGTCACTGACATATTAACGAAGAGTGGCATCAACGGAATGTACATTCGTGAAAACCCAACGCTGAATGCCGGAGTGGCCACGGGTCCCGTTAGTTTGTGAAGTCATCTGGGTCAACCTGATCTCTCCACCCATTTTCCAGGACAAACCATTCGAGTTTTCCATCGAGTGTGTGCGACAGGTGTCAGAAGTAAAGGCGGCGTGAGCCAAATGTCAATTATTCATGATGTTCAGTGCAATTCTCATTTCTTGTATTGGTAACAGCTGGCCTGGCCAATATGAAAAATATGTGAATGGCTCATTTACTTAGTTATGTTGGCATTCCAGTTACTTTTTTTCCCTCTTCTAAGCCAATGTTCATCACCTACTTCATACTGCAGTTCCTTATGGTTCAAAGGAGTAATTACTCATACAGCATGCATGTAATTGGTTATTTTATTGTTAAGGGACTTTACCTCTCTGTAATCCGTGTGCAGATGGATGATTGTTTGTTAAATGGATTTCCGTAACTTAGTGCCCTGTGCCCAGCTTGTAAGCTGCATGCATCACAGGTAGCCTACAATAACATCCAGGCATAAACGGGAGGATCGTTGATCTTAATTTACGGGGTGGAACGGTGGCGCAGTGGTTAGCACACTGAGCTATGGACCTGACCGTCTGAGTGTGAAACCCCGCCGTAGACAATATCGGTGGAGACCGATATCTGAACTGATGCCGAGCCCCTCACTCATTCCTCTCCAAGCCACACTGACCCAGCATGGTGAAATATAAAAATTGTATAAATGTCAATATTTTTATATGTAAGCATATATATTTTAAATATTGTCAAATGGGATTCAGGACCGAAAGGCACGGAGACGCATTTATCAGCACTGAATTGACAAAGCGCTATAAATTATTTTTATGATGATTATATTTGTTATTTCATCCCATTTTACAATAGAAACATTTCAGTTAATTCTGAAAAATATGAATTCAGCAACAACAACAAAACATTTTTAACGGCTCTCAGAAGTGCCAATCAATCCCATAAGGCCGGCATTTAATCAAACACCCGCAGTTGTGTGTGTTTAATTTGGTCAACCTGCTACTGTTTGTTATTGTGTGCTGTGGCTCTTCACGCCCTGTCGCTCCGTTAAGGCGCGCGCGGTTAACGAGTGCAGCCTTCGTGCTACGGACCACAAACTTTGCTCGAAGGAGGATAACTTTGGCCCCAGAGAGAGAGAACTATCCTCCCCCACATGGGCCCTCGCTCAGGCCGCTGGGATGGGCCAGCATTTAGATGTCTAAGCGATGCCCGTCGGTCTACTCAGAGGCCATCCCAGAATGTCCCAGTTTCATATTCTGGGCATCTCACTGCCGAGTTACACAGGCGGTGAGGATCTGATCTCAGTCGCTTTCCGATCCTCCATGGTGCATCATTCACTGTCATTCTCCAATCGATTATGGATGAGGTAAATAGAAATGTGGGTAAAATATCTACTTCTTGTTTCGATGCTTCGGCAGCAAGCTGCACAGACTGCGCATTGCAGCTTCTACCCAGGTCCTATCTTATCAGGAAGCGCTTCACCATCGAGCCTCAACATCGTGTTGGCTGTCGTCAGTGTTTATCGGGGTAACCAGAGTCATCACCATTGTTAACAACATTCAATTGCTCCGCTTTCTGATCGTAAATCACGATCGATACCGATACATTTACGATAAAGATGGAGTGGACGAGCGGGCCCCATCAAACAACGCTTCATGTGACTTTCTTAAAATGCGCTGCTCTGAAATTTCTTGCCGATGCCATTGCTCGCGGAAAAAGTCTGCACTAGAGGGAGCTCTAGCGAGCCCCTCACAGGAGGGACGTCGGCACATACTCTTCTACACTGGCAAGATGTCATGGAAAAGATTTAAGTATCCACACATTGATACTGTTGAGTGGACATTTCTGGTTATCACCCAGTCCAGTGAACTCATTATTATATCTGTAATAAATGGACTCGGACACTTCCTTCTGTCTTCGTGTCTTTTATTGGGTTCTCGTCTTCACCCACACGGCACTCTGTTATAACTCTGTATTTGTAGCCCCCGGCTATTCACTGCTATTATAGCTTCTTCTTCCCTCTGACTCTCTGCTTCATCTACTGTAACCTCCTCCCTGCAGACTCGCTGCTACCTCTATGCAGACTCCCGCTGCTACCCCTATGTGCAGACCCTCTGGCTGCTACCTTATGCAGACCCGCTGCTGACTCTGTATGCAGCCCCGCTGCTGACTCTCTGTGCAGCCCCGCTGCTGACTGCAGCCTCCTCGCTGCTTCGGGTCGGTCACCGCTGGCCAACGGTGCCGATCCTCGCTCCCCCGTGTTCGTGGCGATCTCGCCACCCTCCGCTTCGCCCTTCGTGGCCTCTCTCCGTTCTTGGTTCCCCGTCACCCCCCGTCCTCTTCCGGTTCCCCTCCTTCTATAGCCTAACCCCTCACCCCCCCACGTGACCTAACTCCTCCCCTCCTGACGTCACCTCCGGAGGGCCGTTTACGCCCGCATTACATATCACTGCAGCAGCATTCCGTGTGTGACATAGGGGGTCACAATGTATGATGCGTAAATACGGCTGTCCTGCCTCTTGCCTCGGCCAGTCTGTTGCGAAGCACAGCCGTGCACATAAGGGGCGCCACGGTGGCGAGATGTTAACTACCTCGCCTGGTATGCAGGACATTGTGGGTTTTATCCCGACCCTGATCACTGTATATTTGGAGTTTGCATGTTCTCCCCGTGGTCACTTGGATTTTTCTCCGGTTTTTCCCTCCACATTTAGAAACATGCATTCAGAGTATGGCTGCTGTAACTATCCACATGATAAGCCACTTCGTTGAGCTATCATTTGTGGCGAGGTAGCTTCTGAAAGAGGAGCTACATAGCTCAGTGGGCCTTACCTGGTAAAATAAAATAAGAAAAATAGGTGGCCCACGGAGCAGCAAAAACCACGATCAGCCGCACCGGCAAGAGACTGATTTCTCGCCGTGCCATTCAAAGAGAAAATCTGGGATAAGCGCAATTCGGTGAACGCAACCTGAAAGTGGCACTGTACATTTTTCGAGCATTTACGGAAATAATCGGTGTGAGATTCAGGAAGACACCCCATCTACGGGAGGGGGGCGGGCGGGGGGGATGTACGCTGCAGATTATTTTATTCATTAGTCTTCCGTGCTCATTTTATGCAAATCTTTTCTTTTGGACACAAAGCACGGGGCGTGCTGACACGGCTCTTTGGTGATAAGTGCCGGCTTGCCGATGTGGCGGCAGTACCGCAAATTGCCAACGCAAATGACAGCCTTACATTTGGTGAAGTAATTATCGGAGCAGCATAATTAAAATTCTATGACTTTGGCAGATTAGCAAGCGGGTCTCTCAATTGATGGAAGTAAAACAATATTACATTTTAGCATTTATTGAGGTTATCAAAGCTGAATAAACCAAATAAAAATAATGGTGAAATTAACGAACGAAAAAATGTCATTACAGACAATACTTATGTCTGAGATCAGGTACCTTAGCGTAATCACTCTATGAGCATTGGATGACACAACATGCTTCAACAGCAATGCACTGAGGTGGCTGGTCAGTTCAAGGAGCAGAGCACCAAGATCCTGGGCATGAATTTTGGTAGATGCTCAAAATTAAACCGGCTTCTCAATGGAGTCAAGTTGGTGATTTCAGAACGGTCATCAATGAACAAAGGAGATAATTAAATTAAACTTTGATTTTCACTTATTTTGGTTAAATTCCAGCTCTGAGAATGATCAAAAGCATATCAGTTTGAAGGCCACGTGACAAACATTTGTGGTGTGTGGATAGAAACAAGAGTTCCCTCGAATGGATCTGAGACAATCGGTGATATCTGCTTCCACGGGCTCTTCTCAAACACACGGGGCGACGTGCTGCACTGCACAGGTTAAGAATGGATACTTTGTCTCAAAAACGTGACGCTCACTCATGGCGCTGTTGAGAGATGCAACTGAGCCGAGTGAATAAAGTGAATAAGAAGAAAAGTAACAAACAGGTAAAAAAGGTCACAAATAATAATAGACAGTAACGGAGCTCATGTATTATCTGCTGCCAAGATGAAAACGTGGGCAATGAATACATAAATAAAATCAAATTAAAAAAATCGTCCATCAGCCAATCGTTCAAATGTTTTCCAGTGGGATTTGCTGAAGCAGCCAAACCGGTTTCTCTTTCATCACTTCATGGGAAAAAATGAGGCCCCTTTTTGCCTTTAACTTCAAGCAGCCCAGCAGCAGCATTTTGTTCACCAGGCATCGCTCTGCTGATGGGACTCCCAAAGTCAAAACCGGTCCACAGTGTGACCCCCGCTTAAGGAAATCCCACTGTGCTCGGAAGACCCACTGTGTGACCGACTGAAATGCTGACACGTTTTCTTTTTTACATTGTGAAAACTGTTACCTGGTTCTTAATTCCATATGCAGGGAGGGGATTAGGATCAGCGGACACTGAATCTATCTCCAAAACGATGATCCGGATAAGAAACCCTGATGGTGTGGTGGGAACAAGCTAAAAACTGCCTATATATTTGAGCGGCTAATTTTTGTGGCTGCAAAAACACCCCCGGGCGTCTCCGAGTGAGCAACTGCATCGACAGTTTAAAATTACTATAAAAAAACATGCTTTTTCATGCATGCTTGCTAACACGAAGGGTTATCATTCTCAACCTTGCCGACTGCTCATTTTCAGCAGAATATTCGTAAAAAAAAGGTATCGTCACACCCTACAGCCACAAGTGGGGTTGCCGCCATGGTTGAATTTTTAATGTGAAATCTCACGAAAATTTGCAAAATCCAAATGAGAATGGCACCTTTAAAATGTCCTCATGCCACGCGAGAGTGGGAAACGCACAGGATAAACCGCCACACTTTCCTCTTGGTTACATAGCGGGGTGAAACTATGAATCCTCCCAATATTAGCCCCTGGATGAGGAAAAGTGCAAGAGCTGGGAACGTGACATCGCAGTTTCCGCGACGCTGAGTTAACACCGAACACCAACGGAGCTTGAACAGCAATGCGCAAATGAGACAAATTACACAAACAACTGCACAGCAGCAAATGTGCGGCAGATGTCCTCTACCCCTCCCCACGCTCTCTCACGCCAAGCGCGGGCCTCGCACCCCACCCCCCTTCCTCCTCCTCCTCCTCCCCCACGTACCGGGCAGCACCTTGGCCCACTTGACGACGGGCACCAGCTGCCTCTCGCATAGCCGGTTGAGGCTGGTGAGCAGGTAGTTGGCCGTCATGGGGCGGCTGTTATCGAACCCGGCGTACACCACCTCGGGCTCGATGAGCTGCAGGATCGAGAGGATGGAAGGCGAGTAGGACAGCCCCGATACGTTGCTGCCGAAAAGGTTGCTTCCGCTGGGGACGGAGGAGGGCGTGAGGCGCCCGTCGCGCACCGACGGGTCCCACTGCACCAGCGCCTGCGTCGAGGAGCCGGCGCCGCCGCCGTCGCCGCGCCGTGCAGCGTCGTCCCCGCCACTCGTCTTCATCCGCATCCTCTTTGAGCGGTGCGCTGCGGGGGGTGAAGGGGGGGGGCACGGTACGGTAAGGGTCACGAGCGGTGCGCTGTTGGGGGTGGCACCGTAGGGCAAGGGTCATGCCACCCTCCTTCGGCTCTGCGTTTCAGTTACATCCCAACACACAAAAAACCCAACGTATTAACATCGTCAGCTGGGGTCTATCCACTGTTGGTTGAAGGCATCCACAAGTTGTGACCATCTCTCCCTATCCGGCGATGTAACAATCTACCGATAGCACCTGCACGTCAACTGATTTCATTGTCTCCTTAAAAATATATATGCGGGGGTAACATTTAAAAAAATAGTTTTTGTCTTTGTCACAATTGTATTCCACTTGTGCCATCGGTGACATGTCGTGGGACTCGGTGTCAGAGACAGGCCCACTCACTGCGGTTGGCACTTTCCCAACATGCCTTGCTACAAACAAATGTCTGTCACATGGCGGCCAAACCAATGTTTTGTAATTCCCACTGATGGGATTTATTCAAATTAAGTAAAAAAAAATGCGAGTTTTTGTTTGTGCAGTCAAATCACTACACTCGATAACTCGGCTTAATCACAAGTCACCGAGACCTGCATTCGAACCCAGCCTCTAAACGGTGTCGGTTCAGTCCTCTGACCCCTATGCCATCCACCCACCTCCGGGTGCAATTTTATCTCCTTATCAATATGCCATCAATCTGTGACAGTGGGGAAGCCCCTATTTTGTTCCTGTAAATAAAAAAAAATCGTCAAGAACAGCCACGCACGAGTGAAACCCCCATCCATCCAGTCAAACAAACGAGCGCACCCCCACAGCCGACACGCGTTTCAGGTTTCCCCGGCACGTGCCAACTGCCCTCAATGTAATACGGCGGATCCCACAATGCACCACACGTCGTGGTGTCGCTGTTCATTGCCACCTTCACATCGTCGGTGCAGCGCCGAGTCTCTGTTTTGTTCTGAAGAGTGTGGCAGCCGTTAACGTATTGACGTGAATGGAAGGGGACCAAAGCAGTGTTCCCCAAATTCACGTGAGCTTAACTTCCAGATTTTTATTTTCTCTCTCGTTCATGTAGGTGCACCTTTCTGTCGGACAGTCCCGAGACTTGCACCCTACCTCTACAACAGCGTCTGGGCCAACAATGCTCCAGCTCTAATTTAATTAATCCTCACGTGTGCCCAACTTGATCAGAATCCTATTTTTCCTCACTCACTGGATAAATAAACTCAACATTATTTAGTCGGCTGTTGTGGCGTCAAGGTGAGCACATCGGACTTGCTTTTTCAGAGTTCACCAATTTGATCTCTCAGCATGGCAGTTAAAACGCTGGTGCAACTTCTTAAATCCACCTTCGTCCAACCCAGCAGTTCAACGTGTGCACGCACGTTGGACTTCTTTTGCACCCTACGTACTAATCGGAGGTGCGAAAGAAGGACAACAAAACTAAACACAAACAAACAATGGGTGCACTCCACACCCTCGTCCATCGGCAAGTCGCGTGAGGTGGGGTAAAGCGGTGGTTCTCCCACCTCTTGCCAGATGTTTGGCCAGCATGGAAGAGTAGACCAAATACCATCAACAATGGCCCTCGAGAACTCCCTCTCCAGGAGGCCAATGCCAGCAGTCGTGTGAGCACTGGGCAGACGCTTACGGCCACACATTTGTCTTTTTTTGCAACTTTTATTTATCATGCCTCTCAACTATGCTCTGTGTGTATATATAACTTTATATAATTGCATAAAATATATATTTTGAAATAATTGCATAGAATGTCGATACTTATGTTTTAGTATTAGTGTGATGGCTCTTGGAGCGATATATTTGTTGCCAGAAAGGCGCCACGTGTGTAAGCCAAAATAAAATGGACTTAACTGTGACTGAGTTTATGAATTCCCTTCCTTGAGGCGAGCGAGCTCAACCTCAGGGCTTTCTAACCTATGCTTAAAACTAAAACATGTATTTTACCAGGTAACGCCCACAGAGCTATACAGCTCTTTTTCAGAAGTGACCTGGCCACAAGTGAAAGCTCAACGAAGTGGCTCGTCATCACGTGGAAATCTAAAGCAGCCAAATACTCTAAACACGTGTGACGTTGATTCTAAATGTGGAGGGAAAAACCAGAGGATCCGGAGAAAAATCCACACGACCAAGAGGAGAACGTGCAAACTCCAAATATACAGCAGCAGGCGTCCGGGTCGGGATCGAACCCATGCCGTCCTGTATACCGGGCGAGGTAGTTAACATCTCACCACCATGGCGCACCTTGCACCGACACTGCAACGATGTCGTACATCATCGCTCCCTGCGCTCTCTTTTTTATAGGCAATTTTCCACTTTTGCTTTTAGCATCCAAGCACAACAAAGGTGCCACTCTATTCCACAAGCCTCGGTCACAGTGTGGGAAAACCACGCCGATGAGATTTTTACAGGTTGACAGCTCGACAGCATTTAACGCTCGATCTATTATAGTAAATGCCAGCTTGAGCCGTTTTCATATTCTTGAGCCGTCACCGGCAGTGCAGGATGGGCGTTGTGTGTGGGTTTTGCGGTGCGTTGAACAGCACGGATGTGTAGCAGTATCCTACTCATGGCGTTATTGGTTTAGTGTTGTTACGTCTGCATTTTCCGGTGAAGGTGATGACGTGCTTTAAAGGAAGACAATTGCCCTAAATGTCAACGATTGCACGATTTTTACTCCTTTCAGAGCGGCGTGAATGAATGAATGTGTTAAGTGTATTGTCATTCGTGCTGATGCATCACATTGCCCATACAGTATCACAACATGTTTTAAAAAAAAATAGGAAAGTGGTGAATTCGTTAATAAGTACAAATGCTCTCGCAGACATACCGCATGCGATTGGCATAGCTCCAAAGCTGTAGCCCTGACACGTTGTAAGCTGTGATGCAATATTTGTAACCAACTGTAAAAGCGCCAGAAGAGCAACACATTCTGAGAATAAAGAGAGATCATTAACACGATAAATTAGGCCGTTATCAACACTTCTAAGCATAATTAACTCAACGTCTCCCTTGCAGTCAAGACGCCCAAGATTTCACACCAAAAGGAATTTGTGGCAGCGCAGTCCAATGCCCCACACGGTGGTAATGAGATAACGGAAGCCGCCCTCCCCCTCGGTCGCATTAGCGACGGTGGCGATGACGTTGGCGTCGCTTGACACGAGCGGGTGTCAGCTGGCGGAGACGTCGTCAAACTTTCCTCCGACCGCATCTCGCCGGTGTGCGAAGCTCTCGGTCCAGTTTTTCGATCTACTGCCGGACGCGGGGCCGTGCCGGTCGGCCCGGGTTGGTGAAGGCGTGGACGAGGCAGCATCGTGCGCCACTAAGACGCAGCGGCAGCCAACCCTTGCCTGCTTTATGCACGGCGGTCGCTCATCCCAGTATTATCCAGGCTTTTAAAAACACCTGCTTAGCTTCTGGAGAGATCGGCCACACTCCAAGTGATTTAGTCACAGGCAATGACAGAACACCGTCATAATATTGTAGGCGGTTCATTAAGGTATACATTTTTTTTGAATGTGTATAAATGGACAGCGGTGTGAACCACACGATTGAATGTTTGGGGTTTTGTGAAAGACAAAAATGCTTGCCAAAAACAACCCCCGAACAACAAAAGCTTTGCGTGATCTTCAACAGCACATCAAAGGAGCGTCTGAAACAATCCGACTCAAGGCGTTGGCGAGCACTGAGCATCGAGCGTACCATTGGGAAGCTTGCACACCTCAAAGCGACGCGCCTCGCCAACGCCGGGACAGACACGACGGAGGATTAGAGGGATGAGACTCGGTACAATAAAGTCTTCACGCTACCAAGCGTGTGAACAGTTTTATCGACCTGGCTCAGAAACTGCCGTCTCTCCTGTCAAATTATTTCACTATGGAAGATACCTCCGTTGAAGTGGATGCCATGAATGTGCTCAGTATGTGCGAGTCACCGAGTGAATGAGTGACAGATTTTTTATTTCTTCCACAAGGGACAGAAAGCTTCAATTTGGTACATCCGTAAGTCGATTGCTTTTTATGGGGGGAATCTTAATCAAAATAAGGCTCACAAAAATATGGCCAACAGGTTAACTGCTTTCACTCAGAAAGCAGGGATAGCTCAGACGAAAGTCTTAATATTCTTTAAGTCTTGCGATAAACACTTACAACAATACAGGGCAATGGAAAAGTTCCCGTGCGGTAAAATTGTTTTAATCACGGATTCACAGCGTGGCGGTCTCTCAAACTGAGCGCCATTGACATTCAAACAAAACGAATACGTTGGAAGCACGTGGTGTGCGACGCACAATTCCGTCTCTCTGGTGTCACGTCACCTCATCGCGAGGGCTATTTCATTCTTCGGTTCATCCAGACGTTGTTCAATTCGACTCGTATGTAGCGTACGTCTGTTGAATTTCTTTCGCGCCGTGCGTAGCCAACCGTGCTGATCCGTTGTGCGGGGGAAATACCACAAACTGAACACAAAAAAGCAGTTCTAAAGAAATTAGTTTTCAATCGAGATTTAAGACTCGAACATTAACTAAAAGGGCACTTCTCCAAGTGCCCTGTATTATCCCCATCACCGGCAAACCAAGTAATTTGTCCCCAATTGAGCATGACGCAATAGCCGACCGAGTGACCAGTGATTTATTACCATGAATGCGCAACGTCAGCAGCAAAAGCCTTCTGGAATGGCACCTCACCTAGGTTGACTCAGCCTAAAATGTGTACCGGCCTAGCGTGGTCGACTGCAGCAATGTGTGTGGTATTGAGTGGCGCTAACGCTGTGTGCGTAGCGGCGGTATTAATTGGTGCTTGCGGAGAGCACTAGCAACAGGAGTCCATGGAGCTACATGTATGGACATATTTGTAATGTCTGTGAATATTTGGTGTATATATATAAACAAAATCTTATTCTGACAAGATGCAAATGTAGAAAACGTAAGTAAAATAAAGACGCAATGTTTCTCTTCAAGGGGACATTAGACGATTTGTTGTACGAAAGGATGTTGTACAATTAAACCTCGGAGGGAAGTTTTCGGAAGCGACCTTCCCACTTTAACACAAAATCTAATGGAGGATCACTGCCCTGTCCCAAACACAAGGTGAGCAAACAACCCAACTCACGGTGGCAGGGCCTGCTTGTGCGATGGCCCATGTTAAATGACGTAACTTTTTAAGCGTACGAGTACGGGGAAGGGGCGCAAGCGTCTTTTAAGGTCAATGAAAAATAAATTTCCGACGTTCAGCCCATGTAGACTGCTTGAGGTCAGGACTGTAAGGGAGCATGTATTAAGGCTGGCACGTGTGCATCAGAGGGTGCTGCGTGAGCACAGCACCACATCCGGCTACCTTGGTCTCTCCAGCGCTGATGTTGACCCACCTCACCACGTACGGGATTCAATGTAAAGCCGAATGGAACCAGAGGAGGTCCAGAGCAGGTTCAGATACCACCCGCCGCTGATGTTAGCTGTGGCATGGGAATCGAAGTCGGGTCGCCGGTTTCAAACGATCACACAAACACGCTTCTTTGTCTTTGACCTTGTGTTCACGTGTGTCGATATCTGGATGCAAAGCAAGGCGTGCTTACCTGCATGTCCATACGGACAGCATGTTTCCTTGCGAAGAATCTCAAAAGCCACACGGGTCGGCCAGCGCTAAAATTATGAGCAGTTGACCCTTAAAGAGAGCAAAAAGATCTTGATAGAGTAAACTAGTGCATTCGCCACGCTACTGAATTCTGTCGATGCGTGTCGATCGCCACTTGTGCACGTTATGCTGGGCGCAGAGATATAATGCACTTTTCTGATTGAGATCATTGATTAGAATGAGACTTTGTTATGCTGTCTGCTCCTTTACGCCAGGTGATTAGAGGCGACCTATTTATTCACATGCGAACCAAAATAAACGCTTTGATTTAATTACGTGTTCGCACTTGCGTCGTATGCGTGTGTTTACGTTTTCGATAATTCATGCATGCAAATCAGAACACATGCAGTAATGAATGACAATCGCACGTTCAGAATGAACATCAGCGGTGAACTGACCTCGTATGATATTGTGCTAAAGAAAGTAAAAGCATGGCAAATATAGGTGAAGAATGTGTAAACAGTTGACTATTTATGTTTACGTAGCATCTCAAGCCTGAATATTATCTTCTGGGCCATCCAGGTCAGTAACTTTGGACGGGCTATCAGCATGAGCGTCTATCAGATTATGGCCCCATAAACAACGTCTGTGCATGATCCGAGTTTGTCTATTTATGTTCACGCTTATGCATTTATGTGTGCGCGTGTGTGCGTGTATGTATTTGGGCACTATTTATAGGGGTATGGTGGTGTAGTGGTTAGCGTACTGCGGTACGAACCCAGTGACCTGAGTTCAATTCCCGCTCACAGCCACCGACACTGTTGACGATGATCTGAATCGGTCCTGGGCCTTCCCTAGGTCAACTCAGCCTCAAATGAGTACCTGGTGTGATGTGTAAACATCACAACTTGGGAGACAAAGGCAGCTGGTGGGTGTTGCTGTCCACCCACCCCCTCGTGTGCTGTGCCAGCCTTCATATGTGCTCACTAGTAGCACTTGCCCTAACAGTCTGTTAAAATATATACAGGGGATCTTTGTGTTTAGGTACTTAGTATATCAACGGGACATACATCTTTGCTTTATTGATTTAGACAAGGCCTATGATACCATCAAGAGGCCAGGAATTTGGATTATTCTTTGCATTTTAGAGACCCTAATCATCTGTTCAGGATCATTAAGAACAATCATTAAGCATTATGTTTTCATTGGTTCCTATGTGGAAGCTACCTGGCCTGTTGTACCACACAAATTTCTGGGTTTCTTCATCCAGAATCATGGCCTTCTCTTCTCTAAGATTGCAAAACAGACCCCTCTATACGATTAGGGCGATTATCACAATTCCTCGGACAGAATTGCAATTCCATTCCAGGCCGGCCTAGTGGAATCGCCACTGAAATGTATCGCATACATCTTCCAATTCTATCTCGATTCCAGCTAAATCTAGCATATACATGGAGCAACTCAGTGCATAGCCTAGCATACATACAGGGCAACTATGTGTATATGTATCTTTCGCTTACATACCTAGTATATACACGGGGCTGCTACATATGTGTATATGCTTGGCGATAGCCTTGCACATTCACAGGGCACCTGTATGTCTGTATGTATCCTTGACTATAGCTTAACATATGCACGGGTCAGTTACGTGTCTATATGCATCCTCGTATAAATGGAGGCAACTACGTATCTCTATGTATCTTTAGCTATAACCTAGCATATACATGAGGCAGCTACTTGTCTGAATGTATCCTTGGCTATAGCCGAGCATATACGCGGGGGTAGCTACGTGTCTATATGCATCCTTGGCGATACATTTGGCCGCTCCGTGCGTCCAGGCCAAACATGCGGGGTGGGCAAGGGGCCGGTGCCTGGGCCAGCCTCCATGACAGCATCCACTCTTGCCCAAATGCACACGACAATTAGCGTGGAATTGGGTGAATTCTACAACCCAGGCATCGGCGAAGAATTTAAATCAGCGATTCTGCCTGCCCGGCATTGGCCAGAAGAGCAAATTTTGCCAATTTTGTCAAATGGAATCGGGAAATGCTTTGCTTAGCTCAGCATCACAGAAGCTTATCAAAGTCGGGTTCACAATCGAGTGCCATTATTATACGGAACAAATCTTACATAGTAACCTCCCTTTTACAATCCCATTCAAATTAACCAATACACTTAACATGAGAATTGCTCATACAATTATTAAGCTTATTTGTAGAGGTCGGAATCGTAGGAATCTGAGATTATTCCTATCGGATCCCTGTAGTAATCAACCAACTCTAATGTGCATGCATCTGTGAGTATGTGGATGCACGTCAGGGTTTCCACCTCCAACATACAACAAAAACCAGGATGCATTATGGGAAAAAGGAGTGGAAGAGCTACACGCAACTACAATGTTCATTGAGCCGTGGATAATTATACAACTGACAAAAACCGGTACTTTTAATGTCAGGGGGAGGCTTACAGATTTCTCTGGACATCATCTGCCTCAACAAGCAGACGATTGCTGGAAAAAACCAGGGCAGGAGGCCACCCGAATGCCTCAATGTCTAATGCACGTACTTGTGCGCGGCTGGCTTTGTGAAACTTTGCTTTTTAACGGCAGCGAGATGTTTACCAAACCCTGTGATTGAGATGTGAAATGCGTTTCCTTTAAGAGACAGAGATCGGACTTTAAGATTTTACAACCACAACAGTGCCTCCGAGACTGTTCATAAATCACCGATCATAAAGTTTGGAACAAGAAAACCCACCATCTGGTCAAGCAATCTGGAATATATTGGAGCACTTGAGATGCACAAGTGCGAGTTGATTGAGCCGTGTTCCTGGTTTGATGATGTTTGAAGAAGCACAGTGACTAATGTAACAATCATAACGATAATCCTTTTTTTTACAGCCCTATATGCATATGGTGGCTTTCATGTGTTGTGTGTGTCTTTTGGGTACAAATTAGACAGGGAGTGGTGGCACATTGGTTATTACACGTCATTTTAATTCCAGTGACCCAGGTTAAACATCGGGATGTGGTGGAGTGCACCCATGATCCCGCGCTTAAGAGGTTGAGTCTGCATGGTGGCTGGGAGATGGTGGCACCACAGAGTGGTTTTGTGAACCAGTCTGTGCAGACCTTTGAGCTTTATCCCCCTTGTACGAGTAGGTTTTCTCTGGCTACCAGAGTTTTGGCGTGTGAACGTACGCATGTATGTTGAACTTCTTTCCCACTGTACAAAGTCAACGGTGCGGGGGAAGGACAACAAACTAAGCACAAACAAATAATAAAAGCAGAGGTGGAGGGGAGGTGCAGTGGTTAGCGAACCGCGCATGGAATCCGTCAAACTTGTGATTAATTAATGGTCACAACTAACATCAGCGGCGAATGATATATAAGCCGGTTCAGCTGAACACCCATTGTGCCAACATGTGCTGATGAGCACGACGAAGAATCGTCAAACAGCCCCTAAAAGTGACACAGCGTGTGGAGACCTTCATCCAGCAGTGGATTGACAAGGGACTGTGAATTATAACTTATTACTCCAGTTTCCTCCCACATGCAAAAAAAATGATCTTTAAAAGGAACTGGCCCAATGACCCAATGCAGGAGGCTCCTGCACAACTAATTTTAAGACTCGAAGCTGCTTTTCTGTGTAAATAAATTACACAAATGACATATTGCCGGCCATGTAAAAACGACAGCGACAAGCAGCATCTAAAACGGGCCCTGTGCCTTCCCAAGGTCAACTCAGCCCGAAATGAATGCCTAGCGCTGTGGTGTTTGGCCAACATCGGCACAGGGAAGATAAACGTGGCCGCGTGTCGTGTTGGCAAAAACCACAACCGCGTGTGTGCCGTGCCGGCCCTTTACAAGCCGTCCACGGGTATTAGGATGCGTATAAATTAAACAGATCGGTAGAGGGTTGAGACGTGGGAAAAAAAATTGGAACGGGCCTCCGAAGAGAGTTTATTTGATTTTTACGTTCATAAAGTCTGGATCAAAATGACCCAGGAATGCAAATAGTGAAGCACAACATGGCGGCTGTGTAATTAACCCTTGCGTTTCCCGAGGAGCACGTGCTGCAAACTGTTTCCATTTATTTCACAATTTATTGATGCCAACTTTATTTGGCAATTTCTTCGTGGGTGTAAGCAGTGGGAGGAGGCAGGGCGCGAGGGTGCTGGAAAGCCCTAAGTCTTGCCCGAGTGCAATTTCCCCCGAAGTTAATTCGCCTGCATATAATGTGAGCTTAGTAGGGCACACTTTTAGGCAGTAGATTCAGTAAAGAGAGATGGTTATGCATGGTTACTGAAATGCTCGCTGCTGTTGTTGCTCCCGAAGTTGTTGAATAAAAACTTAAATTGTTCCGTGATGACTCATTCCCGCTACGTAAGTTCGTCATCGTTAAGAAAACGTCCTCGGTGCGTTCGCCTTAAACTACTTTGTTTGTGAGGTGCAGAGGAAGAAAGAATCGCAGCAACAACCTCTTTCCTTTTGAAGGATTCGAGGAAGCACAGCTTGTGCTGATGTGTCATGTTTAGAGCATTCTCGGACTTCAAACTCGACAGCCCGAGGAGAGTGAGGCACAACACCAACACACACACACATGCAGTTATGTGTGTGTGTGTCTGCTTTACAAACTGCACAGAATGAGGCCCGGAGAATCGCCCCCCCCCCGTCTCTCCAGCTTAGCCATTCAATAAATCGTTATGATGATGATTTGCGGTAGAGTGTCAAGTGGAGAATCAATGTTTATTGATCTCTTGTGGTGCATTTCGCAGGCCCCCAGTAGCAGCAGTTGTCACTTCAGATATCCCCTCAATTAAACACGTCGGCTTTCGCGACCAATATCATCAATAATACAGTTTTTTTGGATTGGATTGCATAAATATGAATGCATCGTTAAACCCGCCAACACCATGACAGCTAATTAGTAAGATATGTCACGTAAACCGAACATTCTAGATTTGAAGCTTTCGTGACTGCACGGATTCACACTTTTTTGGGGGTTTTTTTCCGGTAAAGTCACGTAGGTAAAAAATAAGAGAAAACAACTAAATTAAATCACAACGTTTCGGAGGCAACACAAACTTCCGTCTTCAGGTGGAACCGTTACAGCCAAAGTCACTGTAATAAGTGAAGAGAGCTAATAGAGAAATAATGAATAGATGTTATCAATCGGCTTAACTCAGCCTAGCATCCCCCCCCATGCCCCCCCCCCCTACCTCCCCCCCCCCCCCTCTTACCCTATAGAGTCGCGTTTCTCTATGAGCTCTCTTCACTGACTATGGTGACTTTGGCTGTAACGGTTCCACCTGAAGACAGAAGCTTGTGTTGCCTCCGAAACGTCGTGATTTAATTCAGTTGTTTTCTTTCATTTTATTTTATACCTACGTGACTTTACCGAAAAAACCAAAGAGTATAAACAGAACATGCCAATTCGTTACTAGTACAGCACTAACCGGTGCGTTGGAGAGTAAATCCACAACATTTACAATCCGAGTACGACGTTTCGCCAGTAATTACAACCAGCTTCATCAGGTGGCAGTCGGATCCCCTAAATGATGGCCTTTGTCAAGAATTAAACACAGACAACCTATACACATTCTGCTTTTGACCACCCTAAGATTATCACGTGCAACGTTTAATAATTGAGAATACGTAGCCGCACATACGTTGCGCAACCTTCACATACAGACCCAACACATTTTGCAGCTCCGTCAAACGATATTAAAGCCTCATTGTGTGATAACTTCCCTTGCAATTGCATTTGACATCATTATATATCCTTGCTTACATATTAGTACAATCGTCACCTTAAAACTGTTTCATGTTTCTGTAACTAAATTGTACTATCAGCAGTCTAAAAAGAATCTGCCGTAGCTGAGCGATACTACAGGGAAGGCATTGTTTCACATTGGTTAATGTTTGTGCAATGTTTTTAGTTTCTCTTTTGACACTATCCCGTTTGCTCGATTACTATATGATGTATTTGCCGTACTTTATTTTACTAATTTTAGCTTTTTGTCATTTTAGGTGACCCAGCCAAGCCACTCTGGCAGATGAGATGTTGTTGTATTCCTGAGTTCGCACTTGATTAAACAAATGAAATTGAACTTATGTCCCAAAGGTCCATACTGCGTCTTGAGAAACGGACTTCTCAGCTGAAGGAAATTCATTTTCAAAAGCCACGTCGTCGTCCTTTGCCCCCATTCATACGCAGCAGCACCCTTAGCATGTCCTCGTTAACCGATGCGTACATTCATGTGAAATGGATGGGCCCTAGTTTCGGGACTGGGCACACCGATGAAGCGTATGGGTACATTTTTAAATCCTTTATATTAAGTTCGCTTGCTTGCGTGCTTGCTTGCTTGCTTAGGACCGTGCAAACCTTTCGGTCGTTTTTTAACCCACTTCCCGTGATCCAATCGAGCTGACATTTTCCACACAGACTCGTTGTGCGAGACAATTAATTTTCGTGAAAATTTTGTTCCAAAATGTTACACTGTTTAGGGAAAACAAATTACATATTTAATTACCAATTGCTTAATACTGGCAGACAATCATCTGACCCATAGGTGGCAGCCATCTCAAGCCAGAGGACGAGATGACTCTACCTGCCACGCTTCTAAAGGATTTAGAGTGAAAAACTTTGTTTTTACGGGTAAATTTTTTTGTAATGATCTATAAGCAAGGATGATGTGGCGCAACAGTGCATGGTGGCGGAGAAGCAAGTTGATAACGCTGAAGGATTCTAGATTTGAAGCTTTCGTGACTGCAAGGATTCATACTCTTAGGTTTTTTCGGTAAAGTTACGTAGGTAAAAAATAAAAATAATAATAGAAAGAAAATAATAAAAATAATAATAAATGAAAATAAATCAATTAAATCACGACGTTTCGGAGGCAAAACAAGTCTCCGTCTTCAGGTGGGACCGTCATAGCTAAATTTACTGATACAGTTTTTTTTTTACCTACGTGACTTTACCGAAAAAACCTAAGAGTATGAACACTGAAGGAGACGTCTCGGCTAACCAGAAAGTTCTATTTTCAAATGACAAATTCGTAAATGCGCGCGTGATTCGGTGCTTATTTTCTCCCAATAAAATTTTATGGGCAGCACCTGCGGTGACTATTAGGCTGCATACTCCACAATCGTCGATCAAAACAAACTCGGCATCTAAGATTTATTCCTTGTTTTTATTTCAAAATTCCACAATTGCCCAACAAACACACGAGTTTCTCATGTTGCCTCAATGTGAGAAAACACGAGATGTGTAAGCATATTGTGATTAAACACTTCCTTCGGAACTACATTCAGACCAAGCCTCATGGCAGCTTGACCAAACCGAAGCGAAGTTTCAAGCTCGTTAAAAACGAAAGTCGGCTTCAAACATTAAACACCGGTACGTGCTCTTGCGTACCAAACTGCATATTTCATTTTTAATAAATTCTATATTTTTCTTTATTTTACTTATATACCTAGGAAAGCCACACTGAGTTGTATAATTCGTTTTTCAGGAGGGTCCTGCTTTGGTCTTTTAATTTTTTTAAAAAAAATTCAGCCAATTAATGATTATTTATACATACACGTGGGAAGAAACTGGAGCACCTGGACAATACCCACGTCTGTGCGGCGACAGTGACCCATCCCCGTACAGATGGAAGCTGATGGCGATGAGTCCACTTCTCCGGGTGAGCCAGAGTAGGGCACCTCCTCGATGCCCAGGGGTAGTGAGTTTCACATCTGTGCGGTGATCCACCAACTCTCGCTGCTGCCGCTGATTACCAGGCGTGCACCATCACCGCCGGGATACATTTTTTTAAAAAAGTGAATAAATATAAATCCATACTCTTTGTTTTTTTTTCAGTGTGACGGTTCCACCTGAAGACGGAAGTTTATGTTGCCTCCGAATCGTCGTGATTTAATTTATATTCTTTTTTACCTACGTGACTTTACAAAAAAAAAACCAAAGAGCATGGACCCTTGCAGTCACGAAAACTTCCAATCTAGAATACAAATCCATAAATTTTGTTGTCTCTGGCTGAAACGCAACTGCTTCGCTCTTCTTGGACAGCAGTGGTGTTGGCGTGCTACTGCACTTCGACACGGCCATCGCGTGCTGCATCGCCGACATACGGGGGGGGGACTCTGTGAGCTCTCCAAAAGAGCGTCGTCTATTTGAGCACACGGGACGAATTGGTGCAGAGTCTGCAGTGCCACGGCCCACGTTTGACACCGATCCACAACTACCGCCCATCCTACGAAGGAACAAACAATTTAGCTTCGTTCACATACTTAATTGTAAAGATAATTATTCATTTGTTTATTTTTTTCAAATCACTCCGCACATAGCCAGGCAAGTGAAAGGCACCAGCTTGGCAAACAGATTATTAGTGAATGACTCGGTAAATATTAATTCAAAATTTGCATTTGTTTAAACATTCAAAATAGGGATTGTTTTCAAAGGGAAAATTTCATTTCCTCCGTCTGTTGCCAACACATTATAAAGCCTGCTGGAGTCGATGACAAAACTTTGGACTTTGTACTAAGACGGTTAATTCTTTGATCCCACCTTCACTTCATATTACGTGTCGCTGTTGTTCATACTTCGCTGCATTACAATGAGAGATCTGCACTGCCTCGGCGAGATGCACACATTATTCAAACACAAAGACAAAGACCCACCGTATAGCCTGAGCAGACCGTTGGGGCAAGTGCTGTTCAGCACCACATCTGGTCACCCCTGTCTCCATAGCGGTATTGCTCACACGTCATACCAGGTTGTAGCCATGAGCTGAAATTGAACTCGGACCGCTTTGTTTAACCGCTATGCTCCCACTTCGCTAATTCACTCTCCCACTGACTCCTAAAGACCTTCACTATTAGAAACAAGGGAGATAAATCATGCATATGCCCTTGGGAATATACGACTAGCGATAGGAGTGGCAGCACTGGCGTCAGGTGTGCAGGAAGCAGAAATCCCGTAGGCCGCGATGAGACCAAGGAGCTGGGATGGGTCCTGTACCACTGGGCTGCCTCTCCATACTTTCCGCAACCCTTTCACCAATTTGCCCGAATTCCTATCAGGTAAGTCCCCGATAGCCACACACCCTTTGAGTAAAGTTGTATTCGTATCGGGTCATACTTAAGAGAGTTATCGTGCCTCCCCACACTCCCGGCCGCACCAGGTACAGACAGGCAGAGCGAACACTTTCAACCTTGGCAGGAAAGCACAACACATGGGTGGGGTATAGTGTGCCATTGCATCTCGTGGCCCAAATTCGTTTCGAACAAAGATGCACAATTACTATTCTTGTAAAAAAAGAATATAGCTTTCACTGCATTCTCACTTGCTCGCTGGGATATTAGATATATATTTAAAAAACGTACTGTACACAGAAAGGCAGATTATTCATAATCAAAAAATAAATTACAAGTTAAAACCTACATGCATTTAGACATTGTGAGAATAATTAGTTTCAAAAGCTAAATTCATTTCCTGTTCTGCCAACACATTACAACGCCTGGAGAGTCTATTAAAGAACTTGGGCTTTGTAAAGCACTTCAGGCTCTGCAATAAAACGTGTAATTCTCTGAAACCTACCACCTTTAGTGCTGTAAAGAAATGGGGCTCTACCATCAGGAAAACAATTTTAATTTTCACACCAAAAAAGGGGCCAACCGTCAACAACTTTTATTTGAAATGAGGTGCAAACTTTCAGTGTTCGACAAAAAAGGCACGAAAAACCGAACCCACCAATTTGCTGAGCGGACCTATTCGGTTGAACCTTGAGCCATCATGCATAACAGGCGCCGTAGGCTACTGCGGCGCTACGTTTGTGGACAGCAGAGGCCAGTGCATCAAAATGCACTGTTGTACTGTACTATGCTCCCACGTCTCTACTCACCTTCTTTAAGCCAACCTGCGCTCACCAATATGACCATACCTGATGCGCAAATGGAAAATTTTAAACTGTGGCCACCCAGAACCGACCGTACAACACACAACGACGCAATGGCCGATCCACAAATACGACGGAGACATCGCAGCGATGATGCACTCCTTGACTCGTGGTCATCGAAGCACCTGAACGTGAAATTGAAGTTGTTGCGTCTACATCAGCAGCCACACGAAAGAAGAAGATGAAGGCCCTCACGCAGCGGAGGGTTTGTCAAAGAGATCAACTCGAGTCATTCAAGTTGAACGGCAGGGCCCTCGACCCAAGGAGAGACCGACAACACAACGAATTACAACTATAATGAGCCAAGAATGTCTGTTTGTGTGTAACGCGCGTGACGTCACTCCACATGCCCCCACCCCCGTCATGAAAATGCATGAGCGGGTGGATTTTCACACTCACGCAGAAGACGGGCGAGCAGAAATAATATATTTTTTCCGCAAATTCGCTTTAAGTTTGACGTTTCTTTATGGCATGTGAATCTAATACATAATTCTACGCAGCAACAAAGTGGATTTGGTGTCTTTATTTATTTCTCCAGCACTTGAGACAAAAGTTAATTCTAATTTATGCTTCTACATTATGGTGAAATAGACATTTCTCGGTGATTTTCCAGATATTGTATCGATTTCAAATTTATTTCAACCCCATCGACCGAAACCAGAAGAGAACAAAGTATCAGAGCAGCGAATTTGAACAAATTGAAGGTTAGTTATATACAGTGCTACGGTGACATGAAGTGAGGTGTTTTATGACTTCGTTTTGTGCCAGATTCACTGCCATTAATACAGTGCTACAGTGAAATGCAGTGAAGTGTTTGATGACATACTTTCGTACAAGATTCACTGCCATTAAATTAACGCAAGATACAATGATACTCTGCTAATTTTTTTCGTAAATATTAAAGCTTCCGTCCTCGGACGGGCAAACAAGCTCGCGTGGAAAGAAAAGCCCTTGGGCACATCGGGTCACCGCAGACCACCCACAGCTTCCGTTGGACTACCGACTGCACACACTCAAACTGCCCAGCCAAGCCCAATCACAATAAAGTCGCTTCCAGGACAACTTTTCCCTGGACAGGTCTCTTCTAGAGCAGTGTGAGAGAGCTCCCGCCCCCCCCCCCACAGGCAACCCAGGCTTGCTTCACGACCAGAGTTGCTGCTATCACGACCTCGATGATGAATTACTGCCCGAGAGACTTGCCTTCGATTCTCAGCCACGGCTAACATCAGTGGTGAGTGATATCTCAACCGGCCCGCCCTCACTTTCTCTTTCACCAAGACGAACTGACAGGCACGGTGGAAGTACGGTCCAAGATCCCCCACGACCGACAAGGCATTCAGAGATCTTCATCCAGCAGTAAATTGTTGTAGGGCTGTAAATGATTATTATATACTCGCCTTTGGCCCGTCCAAGGACGGGTGTACTGCAGTAAATCTGAAACTTGCAAGCGAAAAGCAGACCGCGACGTGATATTCATCGCATCAATGCGCGTGCACTTTGTAAGGGCGCGGTGACACAGACCTATTTCATGTAAAGTTTATAATCCCTTATTCATTATGACGTCCTTTTTACTTCGATGTCTCAACAAGCTTTATGGAGATCACGTGACGTGAGGGTTCTGCCTTTGTAGTGAGGGTTGTCAGTTGACGCCGAGGAGGGGGGAGGAGGCGCCTCGCCCCCCCCATGTGGAGTGACGTCACCCTGCTAATTATTATGAATTGAGTGGGTGTCCATTTGGAGGACGTCACCTTATAATGATTATTAATGAGGGGGGCTGTTCGATGTGGAGTGACGTCACCTGCTCATGATTATTAATGGCGGGGGTCCATGTGGAGGACGTCACCTGTTCATGAATATTAATGAGGGGGGCTGGTCGACGTGGAGTGACGTCACGAGCGTTAAGGACAGACATTCCTGGGCGATTATAGTAGGTTTTATTGCTATGAAAGTTGTTTTAATTATTGCATTGTTGACATCAGCTGTCTTCCTTGAAAAATAAAATGCAACGTTTGTTGATACGTGCTTCGCTGGCACATTTTACTACCATTTTACAAATGAAAAACACTTATTTTCTCAATCGGCAATTAACGTTTTTAATTAAACCAACTATACGACGTGATTAAATAACTTGATAAAAATGCAGAGATGTGCTCAAGGTAAAACGCGCGAGAAATAAAAAAAACCAAGGTAACGATCGCTTTGCGGAGACGGAGCAGCGGAATCATCTCATCCTTCGGTGCTCAGTGGATTGCGACGTCCCAAGATACCGAGAGATTTGGACAAGTCGGGGGGGGGGGGGGACATCTGCCCATCGGAGAATAGCCCACGGCTGCCGATGATGATGAAGACTTGACTGATTGTTATTAATGTTGAGTGCATTAAAACATTTACGAGCACTGCATCAAGACTGGTAGTACTGCAGTATATATATTTTTTACATCAGCTGTGCAAAAGCAAAGCAACCCTCAAGTGCTTTTAAAATGTAATGAAAAGCATTTACTGCTGAAAACACAACTGATGAGGAAATGCATCATGCCTTCATTTTTAAGATGAAAATAGTTATGATGGATGATTAATCTGCTCCAACATCTGTAAACAATACTGCTTAGGTCCTGGGGAGTGGTATTGAATGGTTACTTTTCTGCCAGTAAGCGTGCTGCAAGCAGAAAAAGAGGTATTGTAAATTTAGCTTTAATGGCATGAAGATACCATTTTTGTATTTTTTTTACAAATTCAGAGTACAATGCCCATGGAAGTAGCGATAAAAAGGGCGCCGTGATTGACGAGACTTGAGACTGCTTCACGATGGCTGTAAATGTAAAATCCTAACAAGCGAGCGTTTTATCTGGATTTCCTTTTTAAAAGAGCATCTCTTGCAATTATTAAAATAGCCTCTCCACTGCATGTGTTCGCCTCGAGTTGCGTGTTCCTTCAATGCGAGGGCGACACTCACTTCTTGGGAGCTGATGTGGTGCTGCAAATCATTGGCGATTCGAGGGCAAAGATTTATTATTTCAATACCTGGTTTGCATTGGAATTCTGTAAAACAACTCAAGTTTTAATAACATATCTCACGCAGGCAGCAGGAGTGTTACCTTCATTTCGCTGTAATTTTAATACAAAGGGAAAACTATTTGAACGTATTAAAGTAATGGGAAATGTACGCACACATATAAAATGCATTTCAGATATACAAATGCTACTCTGCAGTGCAATTAACACAACAATTGACGCACTGGTGGTGAGATGGAATTTAAGCAATCGCAACAGGAAGAGATTTATTTATTAGAGATCAAAGCGCTAACTAAAACAAAGGCTGCTCTCTCTTTTAAGAACTTTAGGCCAATTATAGTGAACTTGTAACTTTTTAAGACGGCAATGGTAAACGTGGAGCCCAGCAGTTGCTTGACACTGCCGGTGGTATGGAAGAGCCTCCAACAGAGGACGTTCTAGAGCATTCTATCTTGAAGGTACATTGGCCTACTCTTTCACGCTGGCCATACATCTTTGAAGAGGTGGGGGCATCCACACTTTATCTCACTCTTTCCCGCACCTCCGATTAGCACGGTTGGCTACGTACGTTATGAGAGAAGTTCAAAGTACGCACGCACAATAACGCGACACGCGACCTGCCGATTGGCTAACCGTGGAGTACCCATTTATACTGCCGGGTGGGCAGAGGCGGAGGTGGTGGATTGAATAAACTTGTTCGGGGCACCGCGGTGGCGAGATGTTAACAACCTCGCCTGGTATGCAGGAGGTCGTGGGTTCAATCCCGACCCTGATGCCTGTTCTCCAGGTGGTCGTGTGTATTTTTCTCGGGGTGCCCCTCACATTAAGAATCAACATGCGTTTTGAGAAACTTGCAGTAATCGCTGCAATTAACAACCTGAAGGAGAAGAATAGAAATCTGTTCTCCGACTCCAAACGATCTGCCGATTTGCTGGAGCATTTCTTCGAGGAAGGGGAAACCCCTCAACCCCAACGGTGTAACGGGGCAAGGGGAGGTTGACCCTTCTTGGGCCGCAGATCGTAAAATGCTGGAGGAGGTAGCTGCTCCCTGAGAGTGGCTCGTATGCATGTTTGTAGAACTTCTGTCACACCGTACGTAGTCAACCGTGCTAATTGGAGGTGCATGTCCACTAGATAAGCCACATCACTGAGCTATTATTTTTGGCCAAGTCACTTCTGAAAAAGAGTTACATAGCTCGGTGGGCCTTACCTGGTAAAATAAAAAGTTTAGTTTAGTTTTAGTTTGCTCCATTGTTATAACTGCCACGCCGGGGCATTGAATTGAACCGGTGACCTCTGGATTGCAAGCCCAGCATACGAAGCGTTACACCACGCCAGTACCACTAACTTTACCACAACAACAACAAAATAAAACATTTCCCCGCTTTATTTCGAAGTCTTATCCTCTTTTGGTATCCTACACAAAATTGTGATGTCATCATTGGTAAAGATGACTAAGGCTGCAAAAACTGCCATCGAGTGTTTTTTTCCACTCAATGGAAAAATAAGATGGTGGCACCGACGTAGAAAAAAAGTTGACATTGTGCTTTTTTCTCTCTCTCTCTCTCTACTTGGCTCTGTGCTTTAATGTGTTTTGTGTTATCGCGCCACGTGACGCAGGTGAGATTAGCGACAACGTAGAAACACACGAAACCCATAATGACGACAATGGGAAGAAGATACACGCTTTCTGAAAGTTAACCCACGCGTGTGTGTTCATTATATAATAATGTTGGCCTGCTGCTAAAAATACTCTAGTGTATTCAATTTCTTCCAAGGGTGACTGACACATGAGAGACCCCCAACATCGTATGGGATGAGGACGCGCCTGCGGACGTCAAAGTCGAACATTTTATTCCAGTTTCAAGGAATGCCTCCAAATTGAAAGGGACACTCTTGATTACACAGATTGGGTGTGCTGTTACTCAGATCATACCTGGCCAATTTCACGAGAGTTAAAACGTAGCAGTCATTATAAAAAGAGCAAGCATTTATGTTTTGGTCAACTGGCCAACCAAAACACAATGTCTTGGTGATATTACCCTACACTTTGGCGAGAGACATCGCACAAGGCTAGCGCCAAAAAAGAAACAAAAAGGATTTTTTGTAGGTTTGTGTCTATTATCGATTTGCCAACATGTCAATCAGACCCCATATGCCCCTATTTACGAGCTTTTAACCACAATTTTAAAGGTGGTCGTTAATTAAACTGTAGAAATTTGTATCCATTTACGAATAGACACCTTTGCCAAGAGCCTAGTTTTTCATCACATAGCAGTATAAGGATCTCCGGAAACGCATCTCTGCACGGCAAAGCAGAGTGTTGCATTCAGCTCGTTTCCCGCACCTCGGGACCATTAGGAGCTGTATCCAAACGAGCCGTGAAATCTACCACTGTTTTTGTGAATTTTTTTAAGGAAGCATTTTTTCACGTCAAATTAATAAATAAATTCATCCTGAAAATTGGATACAGTTAACTTTTTACGAATGCTAAATTACAGCCCTTTTACATATCAACTGCTGACTGGAGGCCTCAACACAGTGTTGGCCATGGGAGTTGTTTGCCCGTACGTCATCACGCTTGTCAGTGAGTGTTTTGGTGATGGGCGTCACCCAAGACCAACTGGGATACAAATGGCCACTGATATAATTAGCCGTATCCAGGAACTGAACTTAGGTACCTAAGCTCGTAGGTTTGTGTCAGAGCATAACATTATTTTCTAATACAGATCTGGCAATATGGGTGAGCATAAATGTATGAACATCATCAAACTAACCATCACGACCATCAACATCGCCACTGTCACCTTCATGCGTTGGGACCTTGAATTCGGAAGTCATGCTCTTACATGACAAGATGGTCAAATTAATAATTGAATTAAATAACCAGGAATGGAGACACACACACACATGTCCACACACTGTGGCTGCAGGGCTGACTATAAATAAATAACTCGCTCGTGACGTAAATCCACATGTAGCCATCTCTTATTACCCCCACATTTCAATGTACCCGTTAAGATTTCGCATTTTTATAATCTTAATCAATTTGTATATTCGAATTCTGGTATGCGTTCCACAAAGAGACGGAACAATAGGGGCAGGTGGCGTTGCTGAGCATCCTTGAAGCATGGCCTTGCGCACGACGCGGTGGTGGTGGCGGTGCTCACTGCGACACGACCGTTGCATCAGCAGCTCGTGTTAGACTCAGCCAACGCAGGAGTTGCCGCCGAGATGTGGATCGCAACGGAAGCTGCACTCGGTCAGGAATCGAACCCGGGTGTTCCGAGGCCGTGGCAGTGTCCGCAAACCACGAACTGACAGTCCCCCCCCCACCCCTTGCTCGCACGAGCAAAAAAACAACAAATCATCCGGGCAATAAAATTTAACTAGATATTTTGAAGAACAGAATATGTTTGTTCGTGCAAAGAGCAAGCGATTGCAAGCCAAAGGCTTTCCCTGTAGCCCATTGTGGATGTAAGCGAGTTAATTAGAGACACGACAACGCGGGGCTGATCCAGGGAGCATCGCACGTTGTGTTTGCGTGTTACTTTGTGAATTCCGTTCTACATTTTGCGAAAATTTGAAAAAATGTACAAAAAAGAATGGAGCACATAAAGCGCTCAGAATAACAATACATCTGAAACACATTAGGCTGTCTCCGTTATTATTTTTCGTCGAAAAATGATTTGTGTTATGAAATGCAACGTCTGTGTGCGTTTTTACATATTTTGAGGAACTAAAAGCAGGGAATTATATTTTTTCATTATTCAGTAAATCCCCTTTCTTGTGATGTATCACCTATTTTCTGTTCTACTCTATGAACGTTTTTTATTTGTCAGGATGCCCACTATGAGGACAAGCACCCAAATTATAACAATTGCTCCAAATCTCCCTTGTTAACTTTTTAATTAAAACTAACGCAACGCAAATTCAGCAGTAGCAAAAACAATCCACACTGCCAATAAGCAAGCACGTGGCGTGAAAAACAAACACTTTTTCACATACACGTGAAAAAACCACAACACTTTTTCACATACATGTGAAAAAAAACACAACACCTTTTTCACATACATGTGAAAAAACACACAACACCTTTTTCACATACATGTGAAATAAAACCACAACACTTTTTCACATACACGTGAAACTAAACACAACACCTTTTCACATACATGTGAAAAAAACCACAACACCTTTTTCACATACATGTGAAATCCTTTCCTGCTGAATGTATTAAATATACATTCCTTTTGTTCCGGATTGCGGTATTAATAGACATCACAGGAGCTTTCACCCTACATTGCCCATGACATCTTAAGGATACTCGACTGCACACAACAACGTACCCATGCATCCACCCGTGTGTCCCCGCGTGCGTGTGCGTGTGTTATCCGATCATTATCCACCCGTTAAGTGAGTGGGGCTTGTATCACACTGCCTTTGGTACACAGTGTACTTTCCATTGCATGACTCTCATGCAGGTCAAACTGCCCCAGCCGCTCCGCACAAAGTATGCGGTAACTGTGGCACGTGCTGGCAACGACGCACTAACGTTACGATTATTTATTTAGTTATTTACTTGTGTGAATATGTTTTTGTATTCACCGCTTCATTTACCGCTTTACTTTTTTGGTTTTGTTTCGAAGGCTTTGGTTGTTGTTGTTGTTATTTTTTTGCATCACAGACGACATTATAATTACATTATATTGTCAAATTTTCAGCGTTGAAAGACAGGATGGCGATGAGGCTCACGAGCACAGGTCCAGACGTGTGTGGAATGCTGACGGTTGGGAAGACTTCGCGAGAGAAAACGGAGAACAACTTTTCGTGTGCTCGCTTGTTGGATTAGGCCTAGCTGGACACACGCTTATTTTTTTTTTTAAAGACACACGCACACAGCAGTCAGTAGAATTATAATTATTGCTGGCATTGTCAGAACCACCATACGTAACCGTTGCCACTAATAACATCTATTACTGTAACGATGAGCAATTCTAAGAGCTTGCCCAATGTCATGTCGTGTCACTGAGCATGCTAACCCCAAGGTTACCGCCCCCCCATAATTACCATAATCATTAACCCTAGCAGTAATCCAAATTGTGACCCTTACCAGAGTTGTACATTGAACGTTCTTATTGATTATTTGCTCAAGAAAGCCTCACCGAGTCTCAGCGCTCATTTTGAAGAAGATCCTGCTATGATTTTGTAGCGGGTGGGGGGGGGGGATCATTGCGACGAAAATGCAAATTGAGTAAATTGCCGGTAATAAAAAAAAATAATCTTCCAAATTTTGGAGTATGACACTGGCACACAGCAGCCTAATCTTGCGCACTGACATCGCAGGACCTCTACCGTCCACTGTGAGAATCAGACGACGTCTTCTTTCATGGTAAACACACCCGTAGTATTAATCAGGGCGGCCGCAGCATTTGAACCATGCGGCTCCGTAGCGAGTGGTAAATGTGCTTCCGCTCGGCCACGTGACCGTTCCAAACGTAAACACAATTTGCAGTTATAAAAGTCAAACAAAAATGTATTTATAGGTTCAGCTCTAGGCATCAGAACTCAAAAAAGTACCTCCTACCCAAATCCCAACCTTACCTCCCAAAATGAAATGCTCATATCAAATCTAACAATTAGCCCAAACTAAAATCTTGCCTTAACACACAAGCTCTAAACTTAGTCGTCTAACAAAGTCAAGTGGGCCCTAACTGAAATCCCAGGACTTCGTGAACACACAGTCCTGCTAACAAACAAACAATGGCAACTGCTGGAAAATATTGAATAGCTGCACGAGGAATGTTACAAAGTTGGCAAAGTTGGACTCGGGGTGCGAGTAAATAAAACAGAAAAATTTGCAACAGCATGTGCGTCGAGCACCAGAGGTGGATCTAGGAACTCACCACGGGGCGGAAATCCCACATTTTCAAGCAATGCCCTATATTCATACGGCAACAAAACATTCAATGTATTATCTATGGCAAATATCAATTAAATATCAATGCTCAGGGTCTCAAGGGGGAAGGGGCAGGCGAGGGGCGATTACCCTCACCGCCCTCACCGCCATCCCTTGGATCAGCCGCTGCTTGGCATCACCATCCATTCTCTATCCACTGCTGGATTAAGTCCTCCCCATGCCATCTTCAAATGCCGTTTCCATATCCGTCCGATGCCTGCAAGTACACCGGGCCTCACAACTCCATCTCCACGGTGGCCGTGCCCTCGTTCGCGTTCTCTCCCTTGGCCGCCACTGCCACCAGTCTTGTTGGAATCAGAATATTTATTTAGACGTCAGGAGGAATCCGCGGAGCTGCGAAGCTCATGGTCACGCATGTGCAGCAGGGGCGGGTCGGAGCGTGTTTTGATGCGTGCTGCCCACCCCCATTGCCTTTGCTTCATTGTCAATGTGATATCGCTCGAGTTGCATGCGTCCCCTGATCGACGCGCGCTCCTCCTGCGACCACCGCGGAGACGGAGTCAATGAGACGAGGTCACGGCGCCACGAAGGAGATGGCAACGGCGAAGGGAGAGCACCTCCAATTAGCACGGTTGGCGATGTACGGTGCAAAAGAAGTTCAACATACGTGTATATACGAGGCCTTCTTCCAGCAATCAATAGACAATGGCTCTGAACAATAATGGCAAACGCTAAAGTCCACGTGAAGTTCCATATGCAACCTGACCCTAATTGTAACCAAAACAATAACATTAACTCAATCAAGCTACAACCTTTTACAGTACCATTGCAATGACCTCAAACGTAGCTCGTTAAATCTCTAAATTTAACCACAACTCTCGAACATCGGCATTTATCGCGACCTTAACCGTGATACAAATTCTAATTTTAACCCTAACCCACATGTTGCGAACCCGAAGCCCAATCCTGACCGCTGGCAGAGTGCGCGCAGTGGCAGCGATTAGCCCCCACACCGCTCCAAACGCCTCGGGCTCGCCGCGAGGCTCAATCACCCTTCTGCAGCGTTCGCCAGTGGCCGACCAGCAGACAAGCAGCCAAAGCTCCGCGCCGTGCAGATCCCCAAATAATTCAAGAAGGCGATGATCATTTTTTTTTTACCTGAACTTGAAATTGAATGCATTTGTCCATATCGGCCATGAGATTTGAATACAGTCTACTGCTGGTGTGGACTATAGTGTTTCATTGTGCTTTAAGACTCCCCTGGGCCCCATCTTTGTCAAAAGCCATGCTTCACAAAGTGCTTAGTTCAGTACTGGTTCAGCTGGCGGATTCCAAACCCAAGGCAGGCTTCTGCGTAGCAAAATAACAGAATGCTTGAAGTTAATAGCCAAGACCCAAATAGTTTCAGGTGCTCGGGACATTAGCATAAATAATTGTGACGTCTTTGTTTGGATTTTTACTTCACCAAAGACTTAAAAGATTTCTGCAAATATGTCTTGCCACCCACTCACGCTCAATAAATCTCACATCTCTGCCACAAACTCACCCGCCAGGCAAACCAGATGCCAAACAATCGCACTGTGAGTGAGCAATTACGGATGATATACAACTTTACTTTAACACTCTGTGCATAAATTCGCATAAACAGTGTGGACAGGGGTGACTTAGCACAAGCTCAAAAGTTGATCCTGTTGCTTCCCAACCGACATGAGCTTTAATGATAAATTACACAAGTAATTATGGTAATGTTTATGGGAGGCAAAAACTACAAATCACTTGCAATGACCCACATATTAAAGAGCAGATCCTTGCCGATAACATCTGGCAGTCTCACCAGCATGAGCACAAGCAAGCTCGACTGCTGAGGAGTTGCCGAAGGTCGAAACCAGCCCAGCGTTTGCTTGCATTGAACCGAAGCTGCTGAAACGATGCGCTCCCAGAAGGCCGTGTGGTGGACGGAGGGATGGACATGTGAAGGAGTTGTTATTTTGCGATTATTTTAGAACAAACGATAGGCAAAATACACGGCATAAGATCCGTCTGTATTTTGCATTTTAAGAGCTCAGTTTGCTGACAGTGACAAGTGACAAATTGAGTTTAGGCTTCAAAATTCTTGGTGCTTTTTTCCGAAAGTGCTGCCGGTAAGCGACACACACGCCAATATAATTGCGTTCACTTGTAAATGCTAATATCGCTTTGCATGAGAGTGTGCGCCAATTTACCTTTCTCAACGTTTTATTGAATTTGGCTTTTATTTCTTCTTTCACCATGGCCACATTGCAATCAAGTTTCTATTGGAAATCTATTTGTGGTGGTTTGGCCTCAACCTGTCAATTTTTTTTTTACACAATAAAATAAACGTTCTTTAATAGTCTTTACATTGGGAGCGTAAAACAGCTACACATCGTGACGATCTCTTAAGAAGAGTCAACAAATAATTTGGCGATGCTGCATTGGCAGTGGGTGCACAATAACAAGTAACAAGTACCTCAACACAAAATGAAAAATATACAAGCGGTTACATGCTGGGCAATGACCCGTCTTCACAGCTCACAAAATGAAGATGCTTTAAAGAAGGACCATTTGCCCATAACGTCTCCTTTTATGGCAGTGCCATTGACGAATGTATTGAGAGTTTTGCTAAGGGCACTACGTGGAGATTGGGCAGGACGCATTATGGCAAACAGAGAGGGATGTCTGATTGATGAGACCTGGTGACACGATCGTGATTGCACCCACGAGCACAATCACCAGCAGAAGTGGAGCAAAGAAGTAAGTTCATGAGCAGGAGTGAGATGGATGGCAACGGCGTGGTGAGAAAGTCACTGAGCAGTGGATAGACCGACGGCTCACGATGATGTCAACTAAACAAACTACAGGAATTTAATGCACCCATCGTGTTCAATATGAAATATTGGTTCATAAAGATGGCCTGCTACATTTAAAGACATTCATATTTCCCAGTGTTGTATACTTTAGACTACTGAGGTGCTAAATTGTTTTATGTTGTATATTTCAACATTCGGAGAGCATAGCTAAGTTGTTCTTAGCTTAATGCAAATATGTGGGTGTCAACTTCATTGCTTGAATGTGCAGGCTGGTGTCATCATCGTGTGACCATACTTCACCACGACGGTCATTGTGAGTTGGTGAAACGTTTGGAGGTGGTGGGGGGGGGGTACCGAGTACCGGTCCAGATCTCACTCGCCACTGATGTTAGCCGTGGCCGGGATTCGAATTCAGATCGCCAGGTTCGTCCAGAATGTCGTGTGCTAACCACTGCGCCACCATTCCTCACATTTCTTTAACAGGCGTTTAGTTGCATGTCTCTGTAACAGGTTGTTCCGTACTAATAATCCATTGCTGTGCTAACGAGTATTTTTTTTTATCATCACATTGTCATTTAAAATGCCAACTTCAGGACCACCTGCCTGTATCCATAACAAAAAAACAAGGAATACACAGATCCGACCGATCTGACGTGCCACGATGGAGGCCTGTCTTCATTGGCCACAAGTCGAGGAGATAAAGAAGCCAATGAATGGCTCAATACAAAAGGCAGGATATTAATGATGCGAACGCGATGCGATTGCGATGTGCGTCGTTTCAACAGGTCGCATTATTAATGATGTGGTCTCTCCCCCCCAATAAACATTCAAGAATTAAGCTGCATGAATAATCTTGATTTGAAGCTTTCTTGACTGCAGGAATTCATACTCGTTGGTTCTTTCGGTAAAGTGACTTTACCGAAAGAACAAAAGAGTTTGCTGTAGTAATAGGTTTTTACCCTTTTAACTGGTACAAAATCTGACACCTTTATACAAGGCATCATGTTTGCAATAACCTCAACACAAGAAGTCAAAATGCAAATAAAAAGAAACAACTCTGATGATGATAATGATATGCACTGTCCTTGAAGTTGATTGGTCCACACCCGAGACAGCTTTCTTTAGAGCCTAGTCTCCATTGGTGTTGGACCAGATGACGCCAAAAGGCGTACAACTCAAAGACAGTGCACTATCAAAGTATTGAGAGCTCGGGGTAAGCATGCATTAATAATATGTATAAACTCCAAGGTTAA
Organism: Lethenteron reissneri; assembly: GCF_015708825.2. NCBI lineage: Eukaryota > Metazoa > Chordata > Hyperoartia > Petromyzontiformes > Petromyzontidae > Lethenteron > Lethenteron reissneri. The sequence continues at coordinate 13,310,712 of NC_083810.1, forward strand.
ATTGTCACGTGAAGAAAAAAGCATTTTCCTCCATATAATAGTGGACACGACGCACCAGGTACCCGGATTATGCCGAGTCAATGTACGGGAATACCAGTTTGTGTCCAGAGCAGCCTCAGATCTCAATCTTGACATTTTCACAAGCCCTCAAATCTCTGCCTCACGTCACTGCTGATGGAACGGCCTCCAGTCGAGGGAGCTCTAAAGAGCACCTCCAGAGAGCCCCTCCAGAGAGGGCGTTTATGTCTCGGAAGAGGTGGGAATACTCACACTCTACCCCACCAAACACGACTTGCCAATCGGCCGTCACCAGGATCAAGGCAAAATGGCCTAACCGCTAAAATGACGAAAGATCACCCAAGATGGCCTACAGGTGCTGTTCGCGAGCACCCATAAAGGTCGTAGCAGGCACTCATTTAAGGCTGATTTTGACCTACAGCACTAGTCCTCAGCCATACACATACAACCGGCCATTTATCACTAAGTGTTTATGATATCTGCAACAGCATCTGCGCCAGGCTAGGTGTACCCCAAGGAGACAGAGCAGTTGGGGTTTGCTGATAAGGAGGTCACAAGACAGATTCCGATGCTACAGATGGCAATTGTGACAAAAAATTAAATACAAAGACAAAAATCCCCATACGGCCTTGGAGACGTTTAGGGCAAGTGCTTTTAGAAAACAACCTCTTAAGACATGCATGGCACACAAGGGACAATGTGGCCAGCGCCACACCCAGCTGCCTTTGTCAACCCAGTGCTGAAGTTCACGCACGTCAGCCGGTACTCATTTATGGCTGAGTCGACCGAGGGGAAGCCCAGGGTGGGATGAGATGCTTTCTGCAACTGATATTACCCACGATAGGAAAATGAACCCAGGTTGTTGGCAGGTTTGTAGTGCAGTGCATGAGCCCAAAACAACAACAACAACCGCCATTCGCCACTTAGTGGCGGTGACGTCACCACGGCAATTGTGCCAGGCTAGGTGCACTTTAAGGCCACGTGAAGTGTCGAACGCCCACTGGCAGGAGGTCACGGGACAAACCCAGGTGCCATGGGTCAACTGAGATGACTGGCCAATGCACCACCTGTGCCCCCTACTGCGCCAACTTTCTGTGTTTTAGCCGCCTGGCGCTCCGCTCGTTGTTGTGAGCGTCGCTCCTCTGCCATCCGTTATTGCTGGAGGGCGACTGCCTCCAACTGCCCAGTAGCGTCCTTCACTAGCCTCCTCCACAGAGTCCGACCTTAACACCACTGGTACCAATCATCGCCAGTCCACTCAGCTCCACGTCCTCTTGTACCACATCACTCCATCTCCTCTCTAGCCCGTGCTGCGCCAATTTATTCCCCTCTATTCGGCCGAACAAAAGCTGTTAATTCTAGATTTGAAGCTTTCGTGACTGCAAGGATTCATACTCTTTGGTTTTTTCGGTAAAGTCACGTAGGTCCCCAGCTGAAGAAGGACGCTTGTGTTGCGCCCGAAACGTCGTGATTTAATTTAGTTGTTTTCATTTATTTTATATAAAAGCTGTTAAGGCATGCAGTTGCTGGACATGTGGGCTACACGACCCAGCATGAGCCCAAACACCCCCAATAACCAACAAAAATAAATTCAAAGCAGTCTCAACCTCTGCAGGCTCCAATGACAATGCAGAGCAGTGGGGCTCATAGTTTCACGGTCACCTTCATCTTAATGATCCAGTCGCTGAGCATCGGATGCGGTTTTTTTGTTTATTTGTACGAGTGGGATTTACGTCTTCTGCCGAAGCCCCGTGATTTCATTTCAATTTACGTAAATGCCAATTGAATTCTGTTAATGGCATTCACAAAGCAAATGTGGGCGCGCAATATGATTCAAGAGTGTCAGCACGTTGGTGCAGAGCTAAGCATCGCACCGTGCGAAATAAGATAGGCGCACGCACGCACTCACACAGACGCACGCTCACGCACGCACTCACACAGACGCACACTCACGCACGCACTCACACAGACGCACACTCACGCACGCACTCACACAGACGCACGCTCACGCACGCACTCACACAGACGCACGCTCACGCACGCACTCACACAGACGCACACTCACGCACGCACTCACACAGACGCACACGCACGCACTCACACAGACGCACACTCACGCACGCACTCACACAGACGCACACTCACGCACGCACTCACACAGACGCACACTCACGCATACACTCACACAGACTCTCGCAAAGACCCCCTGTATACCCTTAACAGACTGTTGGGGTAAATGCTGTTAACGAGCACCTATGAAGCAAGGTTCTTGAAGGGGTGGGTGGCCAGCACCACACCCGGACGCCTTTGTCTCCCGAGTTGGGAGTTTATACACCGCACCAGATACTCATTTGAGAATGAGTCGACCTCGGGTAAGCCCAGGACCAGTTCATACAATCGTCACTGGTGGTGGTGACTGTGAGCCGGAATCGAACTCGGCTCGCCAGGTTAGTAGCCCCGTGCTGACAGCTACACTACCGCTCCCCACAGACGCATGCACACACACACATAGACGCACACACACACACAGATGCACACGCCCTCACGGGCACACTCCTCAACATGCCTCGCGAGATGATCATTGCCACGACCTTGCCAGCACACTGAGGAAGGAGATGCTCCGGGAGTCGTTCTAATCAGCGTGCTCCCCCTTCCTATCAAGGGGCACCCCGAGGGCATACGTTTAATAGCGAGGAGCACCTACCAAGGCCGGCACGGCACACGAGGGGGTGCGTGGCCAGAACCACACCCGACCGCCTTTGTCTCCCCAGTGGCGGTGTTTTAACACATCACACTAGGTACTCATTTGAGGCTGAGTCGACCTAGGGGATGCCCAGGACCGGTTCAGATAATCGCAGATTGCTCCGGTACCACTCCCCATACGCACACACTCACAAAGTCTCTCTCTCACACAAGCTCACGCACTCGCACACGAACTCAATGCAAAGTCTCACACACTCGCTCATACACACACAGTCTCTCTCTCTCTCACAAAGACTCACACATAAACTCGCACACAACAAAGAACAAAGATCCCCCTTATAGCCTGAACAGACTGTTGGGGCAAGTGCTGTGAGCGAGCACCTATGAAGGCCGGCACGACACACGAGGGGGTGGGTGGCCAGCCCCACACCCGACCGCCTTTGTCTCCCCAGTAGCGATGTTTACACACCGCACCAGCTACTAATTTGAAGCTGAGTCGATCTAGGGGAGGCCCAGGACCGGTTCAGATAATCGGGGATCGAACTCGGGTCGCCAGCTTTGTATTGCAGCGCGCTAAGCGCTACACTACCGCTCCCCCAACACGAACACACACGAACACCTATACATTTAGCCAGCTAAAGATATCCCATTTAACAAAATTAACTGTTTCGGAAAGTTGTACGAGTGAGCGACTATCAAGGCCAAGGCTGCCCAAGGGAGGGAGTGCGGTTGGTACCATGCCTGACCCCCCCCTCCCCCCACATTTATCTCCCAAAGAGTAAGGACACATGGTCACACTTGTGGTTACGCCTCGAGTTCACAAAGTGTTCAGTTGCCTTGCTCTTTATTAATAGCTCCGAGAGTTTTAATCTCTCGCAAAGCTGTTGCGTGGAGAGGCACGTTGACCCTCCGACGAAGGACTGAACCTGCCGATTGACACGCACCTGACGCCCACACAAGACTCGTTCTGCCGTGGGCGAGCGACAGCTCATAAAGCAACTCATTCGAGAGTTCTTGCTCATCGCGAAATGGTGTCTCTCACGAGGACGTTTAAAGGCCGGTTCTGTAATTTCAAAATCCTTGGCGCAGTTCTCACCCTCGTTCATTTATTTAGCGAATGCTTTTACACGTGGCAGTCACACAGCGCACTCTCACCCTTGTGTCGTGACGCTCCTTTTGGCACACTCACAAAACACCGTGTATATTTCAGCAATATCCCTGAACAAGCATTGAGTCGAGCAAACTATTTGTGGTAAGCACTCTGTATTTATTAGGAAGCCACTGGAGCTATCCACTTTGTAAATCTAGATTGTAAACTAATTTCTTTAGAACTGTTTTTTTGCGTTTAGTGTGTTGTCCTTGCCCCCGCAACTCCGTTTAGCAAGGTTGGCTACGTACGGTGCGAAATAAGTTCGACATACGTAGGTACTACTCTTTGGTTCTTTCGGTAAAGTCACGTAGGTAGAAATGAAATGAAATAGAACAAATTGCGACGTTTCGATCGCAACACAAGCAATCCTCATCAGGTGGAACAACCACAGCAAGAAAACATGCTGAAGTAGGCGAGAGAGCTGCCGTGGCAAGAGGTTATATAGGTAAGAAAGGGGGGAGAGAGAGATGGGAGAGGGGTGTAGGCATTGTCTCTGACCAAATTACCCAGAATGCACCGGATCTCGTTGAGATGTCGGAAGCTCAGCAGGGATGGGCGTGGATAGCGCTTGGTAGACACCAATGGTTGGGGCCTCCGTTGTGGGCAGAAAATGTTGCCGAAAAATCATCCCACGCTGACCTGCCTTACCAACCCGCACTTTGGGGCCATCCATTTAGTACTTACGCATGGAGGGGGGAAGGGGGGTTAACCCAAATGCGTACGTTTGCGAATGGGGGGTCTACTGACAACGGGGGGAAGGGGGGGATGAAGCCTCGATAATAATTTGTCTACATTGGCCTTCAAATGAGTTAGATAGTCCGGCGGTGGACTATCTGTTTGCTTAAACACGTTAATATTATTCATCATTGATCATTTCGCCGTGGATAAAATATCGTCCGTTCTATCGGATTCGGAGGGGGGGGGAGTGCGTCAAGCGTACGTACGCAGAGGGGTCACGTTTTGACATATTTTAGCGTACCTACTAAATGGATGGTCCATTAGCAGCCATGTGAAGAAACCCACAAAATCCACGAGGCGTTGGGTGGGGGCTCCTCTTCCGGCACTGGCCTGGCAATAGAGCCATACGCGCACATGCACTTCATAACGCGGGCAGAATCTAGGTGACCCGAGTTGATCATTATCTGTCTACGTTCACGAGTCCGTGCTGCAATGGGACAGTGCGATGACGCCGCACGTGTGGAATCGGCAAATAGTAAACGCGCTGCACAACAAAAATGCCAGATCGAGAGGTTATGGTGCTGTCGCGTGAGCCAAAGTAGGAATTTCAAGGGGGATTTCACGAACGGCGGTGAAGGTGAAAGACGATGATGCCGACGATTGTAATCACAGTGGTGATGATAATCATGATGGTCATCATATTTTTTGGAAAATTATGACGGCGAATACTGAAATAGCTTGGTGAGAGGCATCCTGGGAAATACTCCGAGGGCATAAAAAAATTAGCACAGAGAACAGAGGCACAATACCGACCAATTAGAAGCATTGGGCAGGTCACATTACCATAAAAAATCATTGCCGATGGATGAGACTTTTAATGGAAGGGCAGCCGGAGGCAGGAAGGCCCCTTAGACTTTGCCTTTCCCATCACGAACTCCATCCCACTTCCCAACTTCCCTACCCATTCATCACACTCACTCATCGTTAACTGCTCATTGTCACTTTCATCGTCGTTTATTTCACGCGTAATCATATTCGTCAAACGAGCATAGACCATCGCGCAAACTCCGGTGGTCATCCTCACAGCAGCAGATGTTGGCTAACCATCGAACAAAGACGGTTACCGCATCGTGCGCTTTCAGATGCGCTGCTGCGTCCGTCTGGAACGCTCTTCCTTCTGATATTAGGAAGCTACTGGATCTATGGATTGTTAAATCTAGATTGAAAACTAATTTCTTTAGAGCTGCTTTTTGTCTTTAGTTTGTTGTGCTTCCCCCGCACCTCCGATTAGCGCGGTTGGCTATGTACGATGAGAAAGAAATTCAACGTACACACGTGCACTACCATCCTTCTCATCAACTCATCTCATCACACAAGTCTGCTGTACAAATAGTTAATTCTTTGTTCAGCGCCTTGGTCGAGGCGCTGTATAAATTAATATAAGATAAGGACGACCACAGTGGAGTTAAGGGGCGATTACATTGGGCTCATGCGCTGAAGCGGCAATGGATTTGTGGAATCGCAAGACAGTGAGGGATGGGGATGACGTGGGGAAGCCTTCAGCCAGCAGTGGATTGATCATGGCTGTTGATGATGATGATGATGATGATAGTAACAATAATGATGTCATACCTCCCAGCACCATTCCCGCCTGGCAACACTTGCGGAGGCGACAGGCTGGGCAGTTCTTTCTTCTGATCTTGTCGATGATGCAGTCATTTCGCCCCGCGCACAGATAGTTGTTCTGACCTATGCCACAGACACGAACGCCCACACATATGTGCACATTGTGAACTCGTGAAGAATCTGTCATCTGCATAGCAATTTGACTTTGCATGATGTGGCATTTAAAAACATTCTTAGGTTCACCTACTTTTTAGAAATTCACAATAAGCTAATGTTAGCCTTGTATATTTTTTAACAGCAACAAACACATTTTTGCATCGAATGCAATGCCATATTTTTTTATTCAGAGCGCTCTCGCCAATAATATCTGGAAATCTAGCAGAATGTGTTTCACAAGCCAGAACTATGGTGATGAAATCCAGAAAGTCGAAACCAATTCAGAGTTTACGTGCTTAAGCAAATGCTGCTTGATAATATTGGTCTGGAAAGTCAATAGGCTGACTGGACTAAACAATGATCTCTTTTTCTATTATGGAGACACAAAACAGAGCTCTGCTTATATTTAATTAAAGTAAAAGTGGTTTCTCACACAAACAAGCAAATGAAGCTACATCATGGGACCTCGCTTGCCAGTACCACAATATAAGAATCGGTTTTACCCTTTCTGGCAACAAAACAGTTGTGTTAAGATGTTACAACAACAAACTGAAACCGTTTGCAAGGAATCACGTCCGCATTAAACGCATATACTTGTGGTGAAGATGCAAACAAAAAAGCATGCTCTGATAGTATATGCATCGTCTTTGAAACTGATTGGTCCACAGCAGAGACAGCTTTCTTTTGAGCCTAGTCTCAAACGACGTTAGACCAGAGGACGCCAAAAGGCGAACAGTACAAAGACAATGCCACCATCAGGACATACTTACTACCAGTGCACGGTGTTTTGTTTGCATCTTCACCACAAGTACATGTGGTTGATGCGGACATGGTTCCTTGCAAAAGGTTCTGTTTGGTGTTTTCACATCTTAACACAACTGTTTTATTGCCAGAAAGGGTAAAAACTATTCTTATAAATGGTGATACTCATCACCTGTTTAAAGCCCTCACCCAGTGGTGGAAATTCCACATTCCCATGGCAGTGGCCAATACATTGACAGGGAACCACTTGCTGAATTCTCACAAACTAAATGCCAATGCAGAGCTGGGTCGACCCCCTGCCAGGATTGTAACTCAAATCCTTCCCCGATCGCTAAGCAGCGCCACTCCAAACCACTGCGCTTACCGCACCGGACACTACAGCACAATTAATTCAACAGTGAATTTGCACAGGCTGAAACAACGAATGGTAAACACTTTAATGAGCTACATCCGTGCATGCCTTTGAACAGTTGTGACCACTTCCTGTATAATTCTGCCATAGAAATACATTTTAATATTTAACCACGGAAGCCTCGCAGAGGCTCCAAAACTATTTTTCTGGAGGGTCCTAATTGTTATGTTAATGTATACTGCACATTTATCTTGTGTGCCTCTCAGTATTAATAACTTCGAGTAGGTTCAGGCACAACAGCCACATGGGTGAAAGGCAAGCCTTGAGTCATCAGTATGGGTCGAATTTTTTCAATAACATTTGTGAAATATAAGGTGTGTTTCTGTATAAAAGTAGGTCAATGTGAAATTGTTTGGCTCCATCTACACTGTTGTAAAGTTTGCCCTTTCATCCGATTTTTTGTCAAAAATGACAAATGTCTCCGTTACAGGTAATGGGGCACGCTGCCAAGGTGGGGTCCATATTCTTTGGTTCTTTCGGTAAAGTCAAGGATTAATTATTCATATGAAGCTATCTACGTGACTTTACCGAAAGACCCAAAGAATATGAATTCCTGCAGTCACGAAAGCTTTAAGTCAAGACTCAAGGTGGGGTCGTTATTCCATTTTTGTCAAAGATGAAAATCTGGCGTTTTATGGTGTTTTTCATCAGCCCTCAAACTGGTCTCACTCCGGCCCTGGGAAACACAGACGTCGCGGTGGCGAGATGTTAACTACCTCGCCTGGTATACAGGAGGTGGTGGGTTCGATTCCTGCCCTGACGACTGCTGTACATTTGGACTTGTTTTCGCCGTGGTCACGTGGAATTTTCTCCGGGTCCTCGGGTTTTGCCCTCCACATTAAGCATCAAAATGCGTTCAGAGTATTTGGCTGCTACAAATTTTCCACGCGAAAAGCCACTTATTTGAGTTATCATTTGTGACCAGGTCGCTTTCTGAAAAATAGCTTTGTAGCTCAGGTGACTTTACACCTGGTAAAATAAAAAATAATTGAGTTTACATAGGATGCACCTTCAACCTACAAGGGATCTGAAGTGCTGTCCACCATCGCCATGAGGCGAGATTTCTTGCGTGAATTTCGGAGGCACTTGAAGATAGCCTCACCGGAGGAAGCTGCACAGCTCACGTTCTAGGCAAGATGTCTGTTGGTAGTTAAACTTTTATACTAAAGTAGTCCAAATGCTCTGAGTCAAATTTCGAAATATTGCAATAGGTTTGAAGTTGATCAGTAACGATTGCAGCAATGCATTCCTTGGTCTCGCATTGCAAGACCGATTCTAACATGACTTGTTCCCCAGTTAAAGCGTTCACAATAAACAGAAAGGTCCCCACGACTTTGGAACGTACACAGATATGGGCCCATTTGTTTGGGATCCGTTGGTGTGATTATCAACAGCTGTGGACATAACCAGGGAGCAATCGCAGAGCTTCCCCACTCTGTCGTAAACAATTTTAAATAAACTGTATCTCGAAGAGTCTCTGGCTGCGTATTGCATCACTTCTATGCGATTGGTAACACTATGTAACACAATTTTTTGTTCCTAGGTACTAAGTGTTATTTTTTAATTGCTTATGCCTCAAAAGTATAGAAAATGGTTTTATTCCCCACAACCTTTGCTTTTGTGACCAGGACTTTACGTGAAGGAATGACACAAATGCACACGTTTTCTCATTGAAAACAGTTACATTTCAAAATGTCACTATCCTGGTTAGAAAAGCAAAGTTTGTGGGGAATAATAGCTATTTTCTGTACTTTTGAGGCATAAGCAATTAGGAAATAACACTTACTACCCAGGAACAATTTTTTTTGTTAAACAGTGTAATCATAAGGATGGCCCTCCGTGGCACATTCTATGAGAAAATGAGCTCAGGGCACTGGGTGTGAAAGTGAGGATTTGGGCCAAGAGGCTAATCTTTAAAATATGGGCCCAATGCGGCTTTCTCCACTGCACCAGTCAGAGGACCCTAACAAAGGTTTTTGTTTGGGTTAGATTGCGTGAATATAAATGCGTCGTTAAACCCGCCACCACCCTGACACAGCCAATTAGTTTGGTTTGTCACGTAAACAAAACGTGCCAATTAGTTACTACTTCAGCAGTTACTACTTCAGCAGTTACTACTTTAGCAGTTACTACTTAAACTAATTGGCACGTTCTGTTTACGTGACAAACCTTACTAATTGGCTGTATCGGGTGGTGGCGGGTTTAACGACACATTGATATTCACGCGATCTAACCCAACAAAAAACCCTTTATTATGGATAGCATAGGCCGCGAAAGCCTCCTACGTGTTAATCAGATGACCCTGCCTATGGTTCTCACAGCACCGCTAAACTGCTGGTGGGCAACCGGCCCTCTCTCGAGTGGCAATTCACGCTCCCTTCCCCGCCGTCGGGGGACCGCAGCGTGGCGGGGCTTTAGTGCCGCCGGCCGTGCCTCTGGCCTTGGGCAGGAGCCCTCCCGGCGATCAGCCCAGCAGGATCACATTGGCGAGCACTACGCTCTGCTCACGACGGCCTTGATTTTTGTGTCCAAATGTAGATATATATTTTTTTACTTTCCATCTGGTGTGGGATGGCATAAAAAAATCGGGGGCGTCACCGCACCATCACGTGCCCGGCAGTGCGTCCGTCGTGAGAGCAAAAGGCCGCAAAAGCTTTTGTGAGGACGTCAAACGCGGCACGAATCCAACCTCCGCCGGACTAATTGTGCGAAGCGATGAATTTGACTGAACTTGAACCACCAAACGGACCGCACAGAAGATGAATATGTTCCACTCTGCGCCGCAATCCGCACACGGCATGGCAATAGATTCAAGCCGCGGCGCACACCTCGCCAATCGGCACCCAAAGCGACCGGACTCTGGCGGCACCCAAAGCGACCGGACTCTGGCGGCACCCAAAGCGACACCGCTCTTCTCCAATGGAGCGATGCGTCGGATAACCAGCCCAGGACTCGGGCATCCATCGTCACTGTTGCTTTGAGCCGCACGGAAGAAGATGACTTAAGCGGCTGCTTTGATCTTGGGTGACTGCCCTGCGCTCTAACATGGGACGCTAGCCCTGGAGCCGCCGGGCCCCATCGGGAAGCGCCGTCTCGAGGCGTCGCATGGACGAGGAAGCCCGAGCCCGGCTGCCACGAGACGCAGAGACTGGCGCAAGCGCGCATGCGGGATACTCCAAACACGCGCGTGTCTTTCGGACGCAACGGCGCGCGCAGGCGGACAGCGCACGGCGGCCGTCACAATGCCCCTGTCGTGACGACGCGACGGTTCTAAGGGACGTTTTGCGAGCAGGGCACGCGCACGCACGCACGCACGCACGCATCTCTCCCGTGAAACCTACGCCGCTGCGCAGTAATTTAGTTTTGTCACGGAAATAAACAGTGCACAAAAACTCCCAAGCGATACGCGCATCAGCAAGAATTGCACGCTGTGCGTACAGTCGAAAGCAAGTTACGTTTTTGAATTCTGTTAGGAGGATGTTGATTCGGGCCTTTTTTTGTTTCCCCATCCCAACTGGTACAAATGTGTTGGCCCTCTCGCTCAGGAATCTAATAACACGACAACCATTCTCCGCTCTCCTTAATATTTTATGTGGGTTAAGACAGCGGTCCCCAACCTTTTTGGCACCAAGGACCGGTTTTGTCGAAAACAATTATTTCACGGACCGGGGGGGGGGGGGGGGGTACCAGTCCGCGGCCCGGGGGTTGGGGACCCCTGGGTTAAGGGGCAATGGCAGAGCAGTGAGGGGAACCCTGCCTCGTGTGATTATTAATTCCCAGCGTTGCCTGTGCTCTCGCCAAGCCAAAAAGCTACAACCCTCTTCTTGGGTCTTTCGGTAAAGTCACGTAGAAGGGAAATAATAAAATAATAAAAATAAAACATAATAAAATAATTTTCACAACGTTTCGGCCACAACGCAAGCAGCCGTCCTCAGGTGAAGAACAGGTCTGTCGGAAAGACAACCCTGCATGTCAATTCACCAACGCTCAAGGAGCACGACGGGTCATTGAAGTTCGATTCCCACGGCTTCGCATCCGGCGACGAGCGACACGAGCGACATCCGAATGGGAACCCTCCATAACCCCAACCGCATGCCCCCCCCCCGCCCCCCACACACACACCCACTCCGTCCCCCACCCTCCACCTGACGTTGCCAACCTGACCAGCGAGGTGAAGCATGGTCAAACAACCCTCATGAGAGGCACGGCTCGGGCGAGGGGGCCTTCATGAATCAGATGGTTTAACTAAGGGCTGGAAACACTTTCTATAAAGTTTTAATACTCTATCTGCTGGGAGAACACACTGCATTGTCCCATAAAAATAAGCGATAACAAAGCCGTCCAACTTGCGAAGGCACCATCGAATAACCTACGTTGAGATAGTTTGCTGTTACCCAGATACAGTACCCAGATGGGTCAGGCAGATAGCTCGCTTGATTTCCTCGGGAAGTGATTCTTAAGAGCTCACGGGAGACCAAGAGTTGCTCTTCTTTAGTGAGAATATTGAGCTGCCGTCTGTGGCGCAGTCACTGATGCGGCATGAGAACAGGCAGGGGAAGTGGAGGGCCAGAGGAGGGGATAGTATCGCGTTGGAGACAACGTGACCCCATGGTCTGGGGGCTCGCTGCTTGAGTAAGTAAATTCACATTAAAACGCTGCTGCCGAGTACAAACAGAAGCGGAGGAGCCATCTGATACATTAAAGGTTTTTTTTTTCCCTCAACGTATATTTGACCGCCGGGCTGCAGTGCAAAGCACGCCCCTCTTGCAGTCTTCATCAAAGGTACCTAAAACCTCTTTTCCACTGTACAACCGGGCCGGGCTGGGGCCATGCTAACCCAGCACGGCTCAGGAGGAGTCAGGATATTTTTCCCTGGCAAAAGAGAGCCATGCTGCTTTTGACGTCACACGCAAACGGACACGTTAGGACACCTGCGGCTGAAGCAGTAAGTGACTGCTTCCTGACAGGTTACACGGACTGATGTCACGCGCAATGGCGAAATTATTGAGCGCTGCCCCTGGCCCTGCTTGGCCCTGAGCCAGATTGAGATGTTTTGCGAGTCCAGCGTATCACGGTTTGGTTCTGATTCGGTTCATAAAATAGCCAGTGGGAAAACACCTGTACTCTACTGTGAGCGCCAAGCATTGGCTCCATTGGAAACCGGTATTGGGTTGCATCCCTGTGCACTAACCGAGGTGGGGAGATGTGAATTACAGGCGGTCGTGGGTTTGATCCCAACCCTGACGCCTATATACATTTGGAGTTTGGATGTTTTCCTCCTGGTCGCGTGAATCTTTCTCTGGGTCCTCTGGATTTTTTCTTCATCTTTAGAAACATGTGTTTAGGGTATTGGCTATACATTGACACGTGACAAGCCACTTCGTTGAGCTATCATTTGTGGCCAGGTCGCTTCTGAAATGGAGCCATATAGCTCAGTGGGCCTTACCTGGTCAAATACAAAGTTTCGTTTAATAAACAATTTGGATTTTAAAGGTGTCGGTGGCCAATCACGCGACATAACTAACGTAACATGACGAGACACCCTAGTCATCTGACTGTGGAAGACCAATGAGACAGAGCTTGTGCTATCGCGTGTCACAAGCGCCATCTTAATGCCGGTCAAGTAAGACAGGGAGGGTGGATCGAAAAATGAGACATCGATCATCACTGATGCACCGCTGTTCCAAGGCCAACTCAAAATAATAGAAAATGAAACTAATCAATTCCGGAACATTTTTTGTCATTAATCTTTAAAAAAATTTATGCTAATTAAAATAACTCTTGAAAATGAATAATCCATTTAATAAAATTTACTAAGAATTATTATTTTTTCCATTGCATTAGACTACATCCACAAGTGCAAAGAGTGATGTGTAAAATATGAGCATAACGGCGGGGGAGACCAGACGCTGCCTTGTGCAGGCTCCCTTTAAAAGTGAAAGTGGTGGCTCAACTGAAATGATTTGGAAGGGCCTCTGCCTCGAATCATCGGGAGTGGTGGCCCATTGGGGGCCATACACAGGAACTATTTTGGGTGCCCCCCCCCCACCACCTCTACCCCCCCACACCCCGCTGTCAATTCGTAAAGTCCCCAGTGAGACGACTGAATAGAAATAGACAATAAATAGAGAGCCGTAGTGAGATAAGATAAATGGAGACAAAATAGAAGAGAGGTCCAAAGAGAGAGACGAAATCAATAAATTCGTAATTTTTATGTTCATTGCTTTAATGCTAATTAGGCTTTGTATTCCAGCTGACATCTGGTACATCATATTTTATGACCCCCCCCCCCCCCTTGAGCTACTTGGGGCCCTAAGCTATTGCTTTATTTGTTTATGCCAAGTCCCACCACTCCCTGTCCTTAATTAAATGCTCCACCAACACTGGGTGAGTGGACGCTAGCAGTGCTGTGCGGCCGCGAGGCATGAAATGATCTATCGATTAAAACGGATACCCATCATGCTCACAACAGTCATCGAGTAGCACGTGATAGAACGGTTTATTTACAATTCACGAAATTGAAGATACAAATGTTACATTTGCTCCAATGGAACAAATGTCTCGGGTAATTCAGAGGAGAGCAAAGGGGCCGTCCATAAATGACGTCACGCGATTTTTGACGATTTTGAACCTCCCCCCCCCCTCGTCACACGGCGTCACAAAAAGTCAGACCCCCCTCAAATAAGACGTCACAAAGCTCTGCCCCCTCCCAAAAAAAATAAAACATGCTTCAAATCGATTTAAACTATTGTAATTGTAGTGCGTATTTAATGTGCCGCTGCACTCTGATGTTGTAGGAGAAAACATCTATAAAAAAAGTATATTTAATTATGGAGAACGTGTTGTCTAGATTTATTTAAAGTTTCGCATTTTGATGTGACGTCACATTTCTAACCCCCCCCCCCCCTCGTCACACATCGTCACAAATGTCTGACCCCCCTCCCCTAGGTGCATGACATAATTTATGGACGGACCCAAACGAGGACCACGGCACGAACGAGACTGCAAATAAAATCGATTCTACGGTCAAAAGCACGACCCATCGTGAATCCAAACAATTCACGGAATGGCAAGAGGGGCTGGCTGACTGGGCAGCAATGGCCACCATTCCTCCCTCCCCCCAAGTGTTTATCTCCAGCAGGGGTCGACCTTCTGCGGAAGCTGAAGTGCAGCGCCGGGGGTCATGGCTGGAGCACTTGAGAACGACCGCACATCTTCCCACGTCCAAAGACCGAAGCTGTCGACACTCCTGGGGACAGCGGTTGTGAGAGAGACCAAACTGCGCCATGACACGTCAAATTCATCAAAGTTTCATCCCGAGGGCCTCCTCAAAGCCATGAAATAAATACAAATGTGTCCGAGTGCTCTCCTGCACTGCTATTGTGGTGCTGGTGTTGTCCCAAGGTGATTTACAAACCACAGGCGCTGCACATGGATGCCAGTCATTATGAATGACAAGTTATTAGTTTCACATTCGTTGTATGCGTACGTGCGCTTTCTTTGTGTAATTAATCTTTAAAATATGTATTTATTGTCACCACTTCAATCATTCATCGAGTAGAGTCGAGTTTTGGATTTTTTAAAGAAAACTCGCAACCCGCACACGTCCTTCAGACGTGACAATGTGTCCATCCCAGCCAGCAAAACTTGTGATATTACATGGGGCCGTCTCTCACCATGGTGCACTTATCTCCTCTTTCTCCAACCTCTCCATCCCTCCCCATCCCTCCCCATCCCCACTCTATCTCACCCACTTCCCTCCCCCATCTCTCTTTCCGTTGCTCACTCTCCCATCACCTGCCCTCCATCCCTTCCTCCCCCCTCTATCTCCCTCCCGTGTCGCACGTGCGTTGGACTCCAACACGTCCTGGGTGGAGGCAGGGTGGAGGGAGGGAGGGTGGAGGGTGGGTGGAGGGAGGGGGGTGGGTGGAAGGAGGGGGGGGTGGTTGGAAGGAGGGTCGGTGGAGGGAGGGGGGGTGGGTGGAGGGAAGGCGGAAGGGTGGGTGGAGGGAGATGTGACGTAAGCGCGCAGGAACCCGGCAGAACCGCTGTGGGATGCGGGTGACGTCATCACGCCGCAGATGTGCGCGGTGACATCACCACCCAGAACGCTTCCTTGGCCACGTGCCAGCCATGAATTCTGGCACGTGATCCAGGCAGGCAGGAATCCAGCCAGGATACGTTTTTTTTCTAATATAGTAGCAAACTTTCAAGATATCGTATAAATGGGTGGACTGCACCATGAACCCAGAATTCAATTCCCTGCTTTGGCTTATGTCATAGTGAATGATATCTGACCTGGTACTGAGCAGCATGAAGTATGCTCGTGCAACCCAACCACCAACACGGAATGAAGAAGGCTTCATTCAGCAGTGGACTGAAAAGGGTCCGTAAATTAAACCAGGGCTGTCGTATTGTTAGACTGCGTTACGACACCCTGGACACCCTTGCAAATGCGATGTTCCATCTCAAGGGATTATCCGGGTGCAATGTTTCGATCAATCGAATGAAACGTGCAGAATACCACTCGTGTGTGTACTATATATATATAAACCAGCCACAACCTCCAGGACAATCACAACAGACTGATGTGGAGCCACTGCATTCTTTCACCCAATATCGAACCCTCGACCTCTTCAATTCGCCTCCTACAAAAATCAGGGAAACTCGCTGGGTACCCTGTCTGCGTACAGCAAACTACCCGGATGGAAATTATTTGATGTAGCCTTCGCATACGAGAGGGAAGTGTTACCACTTGCCGTATGTTTTTCTCCCACAATACAGGGCGTTCTCTCGCCAGGGAACGGGAGGTGTGGACCGCCACTACTCAACACGCTGCCGCCGCGACACTCGCCAGGACAAGCGGACCGAGAAACGAACGAACTTACGACCGATATTAGCTGTGGACAGACACTGAACTCATTTTGCAGAGTTTCTGGTGCTGTACGGTACTATGTAAGCTGTATCGCGTGATAGATATTTTCCGATGATATGTATCATTTAAACGCACATTCAGCGTCCATATCGAAAAGAAAAAAACATTTCCAAATTACTGTGATCATCCAAAATAAAATGTTTACCTTGTTTAAATAAGCAAATCCACTGGCAAATTAGGCAATGGCAACAGCACGGAGTGAAAACACTTCCCTGTGAGCTGTGTCACACTCAAACACACGGACATGACATCTTCTATGGCAGACAAACGCTAATGATGCTCTAAGCTCGCAGACCTGGGGTTAGTGAGAGTGGCAGTGAACCTTTGTCTCCGAGGCCATTTCACAATTCCCAAGGACATAGCATCCCTTCAGACAGCCACCGACCGCGGCAAGAAGAGCCAAAGATTAATGGCTGAAGAGATCTGATGGCAGTCACGTGTCATACGAGGGACATCTGTTGCACTGAAATTAACAGCGAGTTCAAGCCACACGTCGCTTCATGTAACTCCTGGCGTCGCAAGCAGAGACGCGGGTGGCATCGCGGCTGAGGAGGCAACGCGTTTAAACGCTCGACGCGTAGGGGTCACGGTGCGAGCCCGGCAAGCCACCCTGGTTAATGTCGCAGGTACAAATTACAATTAATGCGCGTCGTCCGCTTCACAGTGGCCGTTGAAGATCGCGTGGCGTTAGTCTATAAAACAGTAGGGCATGTGTGGTGGCACCACGGTCACTTTGTGCCGTACAGGGAAAGCTGCCACTTGGGGGCATCCCCCTTTAAAATGTGTCAAGATGAGATGCGACGTTAAGCACTCCGAGATGCTGCAGCGTTATAGGAGGGCGCTTCACAGTGGCCGTTGAAGATTGCGTGGCATTCGTCTAAAAAATAACAGTAGGCCATGTGTGCCAGAACCACGGTCGAACTTCAAACGATTGCTCGCAAAAATGTTTTTAAGTTCATTATTCACAAATTACCTAATTGGGTAAAACCACAAAGGAGCGTTGCCCCCTACTGCTGACTACACTCGTCAGTGAAAATGTCTCCGATGGCCTCACGCTGTTATATTATAGGTGGCAATTTGCGACGGTACTAAATTATTGTTGTAAATAAAACGCTGGCAAGTGTTGCTTTGTGGCCGAGAGCTGCACATTAATGAAGGCAGCTAAGGGATGACACAGGATCCTGGGAATTAAAGGAAATAAAAACGACTCAATTCGTTAAACCCATTGAATCAGTTGGCACTGCAATGATTAAAGTCATGTATTAGTTGCCAACTGACAAGGCAGATCATCAGCATCATCATCGTAACATTCTTTTTTTAAGCATACACATATGCTTAAGACATGAAACTAAAAGAATGGCAGAACAGTTCAGATATTAATATATATAAATAAAGTTTGAAACCTTTAGCAGAAATGCACAACACATTTAAGTTGGTTGCACAAAGCAGTGCCCACATAAAAGCCGCAAGAAAAATGTAAATCCAAGGAGGAATAACAATCATCGTCGTAATAAATAGACAAAATGTCACCAAAATTTACTGCCATGTTGGGATTAACAGGTTGTTAGCACATGGTATGCAAGAAACCCTGGGTCATGGTGCCATGATCTCAAACCCACATGACGCCAATCCAAACACAGAAAAAAAAGCCCCACCACACCATCGCGAAGCCAACACGTGAAAAGTGCTCCACCATCCACAGCCATCACATTATGTTCTCTTGGCTCTGCTCTCGTCTCCCCAGTCCTCTCCCAGCTGCCCTCTGCACAGTTCAAGGGACCTTGAGGAAAATATTTCGGAGCGGCCCTTCCGTAGCCTGCAGGCATTTTAAAAGTCAGCCACCCTTTTTCAATCGCCGAATCAACATTGCCGGGAATTCGACGAGGATGCTCACCCACCCACCGGCTCCTCCTTAGGCGATTCGCGAGGCAAACGGCAGGTTGCTCGTTAAGTCAGCACGGCCCACTCGCTACGCCGAACGTTCGTTCCTTGCACCGTCCGCGATCCAGATTTGTCAAAAAAATTATTCCGCAAAATTACTCGGTGTAGATTATACACACGGCGGCAATCATCGCCCCCCTACTGGCAGACTGCAGCCCGTTTGCAGGCCACGTCCTGGGTCACCTTGTGCCCACAGGGACAGCAGCTGCCACTTGGGGGAGTCCCATTTTCAAATTTGTCGAGATGAGATGTGATGTTAAGCACTCCGAGATGCCGCAGAGGTATATAGGAGGGCCCAATAGCAAAAATAATATCTATCCTATTGTTATTATTCTGATAGAATGTCTCTCAATTTATGCAGAATATACATTAAAGATTAACAAAAAATATTTTTCATGTGCCTTCAATCAATGGATTGTTTAGATGGAATGTTCTCTGGCAAGACCGCGAGATATGGCGACAACTTGGGAAGGCCATCATCCAGCAGTGGATAATATCATGGCTGTGGCTGCTATTTAAGATGATGATGGTCATGATGATGATGGTGATGATATGTAAATGATTTACAAATGTTACATTTAGCCGAACTTGGTGAACAAAACTGTGCAAAATGAGATAGAAAAACAACTAAAAGTGCCAATATAAAATAGACCGTGAATATTGGACAACAACGGAGGTAACGCTGGGACTGAATCGTGACCCGGTCAGCTGCACGTGTCCAGAGGAGGCACGGGATGACGCTTCGATGCAATCACTAAAATCAATTCTTGCCCTCGTGTTACGACGCATATCATCACGCCAGTGAGAATCACATATTTGACGTTCATTCCAACTACCGCAACCGCACGTGCAAATGAAATCCGCATGCCGCATTCGGGAGAATGAAACTAACAAGGCATACCCGTACACGCAGTGGCCATACCACACACTCAACGCAAAGCAATGCAGTCCAAACGAGACATTGACAAAAAACACTATCGACATATACGAATCCCAAAATCGTAATAAAATCGGGGCAATTCACCGATTCGCGAATGGCGGGAAATGAGTGGCGAGCGGCCTTACGATGAGCAGGTGAGGAAGCCGAGGTGCCATTTATATCGCCTCGTTTCCACCAGCTCTACTCTCCAATCTTTTGTAAAAAAAAACTTTGTAATACGAGGTGGGGGGGGGGGCGCTTTGTGACCATACCTCCCCACTCTGGCCAGCGTGCAACCGTGGGGTGGCACAGGACAGGCTCTGGCGTTCACTCGCCACTCACGCTGCTCGCCTTGGGGGAGATATGAAATGGGGTCAACCAGTCGCATAGTGAAGCGCTGCTCTGGTCACTGTGTCACCAGCCCCCCCCCCCGCCCCGTGGCAAGCGTGTCGTCCATAGAGACAAGTTGCATTGTGAACATTAAAACAATCACATCGTGCCATTTTCGTAGATAAATTGTGAAAGGACGTGTGTCCCAGTACATCACGAGGCAATGATAACAATGGCGATTTTTTTGTTGTGTGATGCTGGGTATTGTTTTCTTCTTTAGATATTTGCACAGCTCACTGGGTTCCATAATTGTTTTGATACCGGATACCAACATTGCAATAACAAGAACGCTCTGTTTCAATGGCATCATCATCATCAGACGTGGTCAATCCACTGCTGGATGAAGGAATGCACACACGCTGCAGTCACCAGCGCACCATGGAACTCTCTCGCCAGTCGCACGCACACTCAAGAGATCTTGAATAACCATTTATTTTAATCCTACATTTTTAAAATGCTATTAAGCTTGCTTCATAATGTATCAATCTGTAGTTTTAAATACACGTTCTCCCTTTTACCCAAAGCTTTCGTTTAATTAACACTTATCGTTTTGAAGATTTTACAATTCGTTTTAGACAGTAGAGTGCCCTGGGACGAGATGTTACGAAAGGGGCGGCGTAAGCTCGATTCATTATTTTAGTGGTGAAGTTCACAGGGTTGCACTGCCTTGCCCTACGCCCACCGGGGCTTCACTTGCCGAGCACGGCAAGTGAAACGGGGGGCGTCCGCGTGGCTGACGCGAGCAGGGCTCGCGCTCCGTGTGAAACACAGTGCTGATATATTCTTAGGTTTTTTCGGTAAAGTCACGTAGGTAAAAAATTAAAATTAATAAAAGTAAAATAAAAATAAAATAAAAATCACGACGTTGCTGACAGGCGCTCCACTTTCTCTGTGGCTGCCCCACCAGCAGCTGGGTGGTCTCATGACCACCACCACCACTACCCCAGCTGTGTGGCCTCTTGACTCCGGTTCAGCAAAAGCATTATAAAACACCAGGGCAATCTGCCTTGCAAGTTGTGTACCACGCAATGATTCTGATAGCACGCTTACAGCTATTTCCCTTTCACAATTGGTAGCATCGTCGCTCGCCGCATTCCAAGGCAGTCCATTGTGTGTGTGTGCTTACAGAGAGGGATACAAAATGTGAGAGATCATAAAGAGTAAGTGCGTGTGATTTTTTACAGCTTCATGGGTGGTGAATTTAACGCTGTGAAGTGGGCTCCTAGCTTTCTCCATAACCACCAGCGCCTAACCACACTCTTTCACGAGACACGCACTCTGGCCCGACTGCAGTTTGTAAAATTCCACAAAAACAGGCACGTAAAAAAATATATATATATTTAAAACTAGACACGCCTACATCATTGTTCAGAGACAATCACTGCCAGGAAATTGAGCCCCATGCCATCGTGTGTGCGAGATGTCAATGCCGGGTGAGACAACTTGATCATCGATTGCGAGCATCATCACGAAGTTATAGCTGTTTTTTATTTCACAGGTGAACGGGGTGCACAACTACACGAGCTAATGCCAGTCCGGTGACGCACACGCGCTTGTAAAACAAGATAACACTGTGATCTCGTGACGCTTCAACTTGGGCATATTTCTTTAAATTACATGTTTCGTTTCAGCCCAGTAAAGCGCTTCATGCAAGTTTTGCGTTGATGTCCCGACTGGCGCTTCTTTTAATCGCGTAGTGCATTCGGACAGGCGAACATCTGCTCATAGCCTTGAGGTAACACAACGGATGACATATCCACTAAAAGATATCGTATGTCCTAGGATACTAAATTACAATTAATCCAATTATCCTTTAATGATTCACATCATCATCATCATCACCCACATGCCAAGAGATGCACCGTGACATCTTCCCTGTGAGATTCCTTCAAGCTCACCGCAGGTACGAGCACTCAAGGAAGGAAGCTTTAATAATTTAGTGACTGTGGGATTTTATTCAAATTTGGGCATCACACTGACACACAGAACACACACACACACAGTCATCATCTTGAATTATCTGCCCAAGGACAGCTCTACTGCTCTCCATCCCATCCAACCCCAAATCTTATCCCATTTGACCATCACTGGAAAGCAGACCGTGCTATGAACTTGGCGACCTGAGTTTCATTCCCGACGACAGATAACATCGGTGGCAAACAATATCTAAACCACTCTTGGGTCCCCGTGCATTGACCCGCATAGTGAAATATAGCCAAAACAACCCCCATGAGCGACACAGCATGAGGGAGGCTCTCATCTCGCGGTGAATGTCTTAATTATTGTTCATTACTTTGTTAAATGTTCACAATGTATATAAGCTGCATTATTAGGGGTTTTCAAGTTTGGATTGTAATTTCAGAGCCCCAGACCTATTAACCGAGAAATAAGTTAATGCTGAGCACTCAATTCTTTAAACCTTGAGGTGGTGGGGGGGGGGGGGGGGGGGGGGGGTCAGGAGGGGGTAGAATGGTGAGCGGACTCTCTGGGTGCATGAAATAAAAAGCCAAATGAGCCCTGCAGAGTGGTGCTGTGCTCCCATTTTCTGAAATATTATTCCGAGCCACATCAGGAATATATATCGCGAAGAAATATTTGAAATGAAATTCAACACTAACAATGGATTCTTTTCATATCCCGTCATTCGTGCCATTTTCATCTCAAAAAGCGGTAGAATCTGTAATGCGAACAGTTTTTGAACGGAGGCGTGGGGATCCACGGACAAGCGGAAAGGCAGCCAGCGCCCAAATTTTTCCAAGGTCTGCGGTCCTATGTTGGGATGTTTGGCCAACTCCATTCATGAGCATTTATGCTCATGAATGTGACCTCAAACACAATTTGTTGATTTTTCAGCAGTGTCGATTTTCTGGATTTATTTGTTTAGGTATTACAAACCGGCCTTCAGATGACGCTCTGCGCGACGAGCGATGTACAACGGCAAACCGTACAGCCGTTGCGCGAGGAGGTGCGTGAGCGCACCTTCGGAGGCGCGCTTGAAGAACACCTTGCAGCTGCCGCAGGTGATGACGCCGTAGTGGCAGCCGGAGGCCTCGTCGCAGCAGATCACGCAGATCTTCTGGTTGCCATGGCCACCCTGAACGGGCTGCCCCATGAGCCCTTCGTAGCTGTTGCTGGAATGCAACCAAGGCACAGGGAGCAGAACAACAACAACAATGCGTCAGATGGGTTTTTACCCGATTGTTATAAACAATATTCTTTTCTCGTTATATTTTACGAGTGATTTGTTTACCTTTCCTATACTCTGCACACTTACTGTGTTTTTCTACTGTTTGTTTGTGTAACATTCTGACCTGCCCCAACTGGACATGTGTGAAAAAAGAGCTTTTTATAGCTCATCAGATTCCTCCAGTATAAAGAAATATTGCGATTCTGATTCTGTGTGTTGAACTTCTTTCGCACCCCACGTAGGCAACCCAGTGCGTCGCGCAGAGACTGTGGCACTCCGGGTGCGATACGCTAAGCTGTAGCAAGTACAGCAAATAGGTTGCCGATTTTTTTTTGTTTCCCAGTGTGGATTTAATTTTGCAGGTTATTCGATCACAGTCATGGGTTTGCTTTCAGCTGCTCTGGTCTACGTCCGCAAGTAAAATAACCAATCTCATCAGCTCTGGGTAAGCTAAGCATGTTTGAGCCTGGTCGCTACTTGGATGTGAGACTGCTAGTAAATGCACGGGTGTTGCTGGTTTGAATGCTGCATGACAGCAAATACAGACAATTACAATGCTCAAAATAAAGACCTGGCATGTCAACTTAGAGGACGGAGGCCCTTAGAGATTGAACACATTTCACACGTTTCACTTTGGCACTTGTAAAACACTTGAAATCATACCTTACATATTTTTGAACAGCTTACTAATCCACAACTCTCACTCGCCATGGGGAATGCATAAATAATGATATGCTATTAAATTAGTCCACAAACATTTTATCATCTATTTAACAAGCAATATCTGGTCAACTTAACAGACTCCATGCAGTCTATTCTGGAAGTTAATGCGTTTTACAGTTTTAAAATCCTGCTTTGGTCACGTGATGAATACATAAACTTAATACAAAACAAGTGTTCTGATCACGCTGGAGATGAACTTAATGCTTTGGTTTATTGCCCAGTGTGATACACGCGGCTCAGTCGATCACTTAAAACGCTGCAGACTCATCTCACAGGACACCTACACGTTCAATATCGTGGCTCACGTTCAGCTGTTACCGTCACTTCCTAGGTGTTTTTTGTTGTTGTAAATATGTATTTATTGTTCCCACCACGGGGGGGGGGGGGGGTCGGGGGGGGTACAACTCCGCGATAGGTGAGTGGTGCTTCGCGAGATAGGCGGCCCGGACAGACAACCACCGCGGACGTGTCGGACCGCAGCGTTCTGTGGTGCGTGGTGCGTCAGATCTCTT
Source organism: Lethenteron reissneri (assembly GCF_015708825.2). Lineage (NCBI taxonomy): Eukaryota > Metazoa > Chordata > Hyperoartia > Petromyzontiformes > Petromyzontidae > Lethenteron > Lethenteron reissneri. The sequence continues at coordinate 13,334,824 of NC_083810.1, forward strand.
CTCTTCGGGGAAGGAAGAGGGAGGGAGGGAGGGGAGGGAGATCAGGCAGGTGCCTTTCGCCGCTATGGTGCTGGTAGCGCAGCAGCAGGGGATCTGGTGATGGGTATTTTGAGGATGATTTGTTTATTTATTGGTGTCTATGAACACCGTAACACACAATGGGACTAATGTTACACGGGAAACTCACGTTAAATCTTTGATTAAAAGAAAAATACAAACAAACGACATGATGAACATAGTAAAGTGCCGAAAGACTGAGCATCTTTCTCGTCTGATCGTTTAAAAAAAGGAGGGAGGGGGGCGGGGAGTCTCATCTCAAGTTCCATCGAGTAAACTCAGCGTCTCTGGAGTGGCATTCACGAGAGGGCCCAAGATCTGGGTGAAGAACTCCCCTTCGCTCATTCCTCAGTTTCAGACACAGGTGTCCTTCAGCTGCTCGGGCGAATAGGGATCCGAGGTGTTTTTGATATCGGCTAAAATTAGAATAATAATAATTCGTGATTACTTAAAACGTTCCGAGGTTGCCCAAGCAGTACTGAAAACAACTTTGATATTTAATGTTATTTATGCAGTCCGTATGGCGAGCGTGTTTTTCGGATTATTCTACTCTGCCAATAAAATACCAGTGTTTGGGCTCGACTGGATCTGGGAGAGATCTCACCAAGTCAAAATGTGGGCTTGGTGGACCGCATTGGTCACATCAAAGGTACGCACAAAACCTTGACATAAACAAAGATTAAAACACCCGAGTCCATTTACTTCACATAATCGCAAAAATAATAATAATACATTGCAGCCCTTCGTCATTCAACAATCTAAACTAAAACGTTTTAATTGTACCAGGTCCGCTGAACTATATATCTCTTTTTCAGAAGCGACCGGGCCACAAATGAATGCTCGTGTCAGACAAATACTCGAAACGTGTGATGTTGACTCGGAGAAAAATCCACACGACCACGCGGAGAGTGACGTGCAAACTCTGCATATACAGCAGGCGTCAGGCTTTGGACCGAACCCATGAGTTCCTGTATACCAGGCGAGGTAGTGTTGCGTCTTGCCACCGTGATGCCCCAATCGCGTTGTTCATGGACATTCTTTATCCATACTTCACTACGCTGGTCGGTGTAGGTTGCAGAAGTGAGGGTGAGGTGCCGGGACGGGTGTCAGATATCACCTGCCACTGATTTCAGGTGTGGCTGGGAATCATATTCAGGTCCCCGGCAACGTAGCGATATGCCCTAACAACTATGCCACCACTCCCACGAACACACAAACTGCACTACAAGGACACGTGTGCGTGCACACAAAAACGAGCGGAGCGCTGAGCAGCTAAAACTCAGGGAATTAGCAGAGTAGGGGGCACAGGTGGTGCATCGGCAAGTCATCTCAGTCAACCCATGGAATTTGGATCTGTCCCATGACATCCTGCCAGAGGAACACTTCATGTTATTTAAAGTGCACATAGCCTGGCACAAGCGCCGTGGTGACGTCACCACCACTTACTGATGAATGGCGGTGGTTGTTGTTGTTGCATGCGTGCACAATGCTGCGGCAGCCAGCAAGCTGCGCGATAGACCCGGCCACCTAGGTTAGATTCCATGTCACGGCAAACATCAGTGGCAAGTGGCATTCAGCCCCCGTGTTGTGCCTCTCCCAGGTCGACTTGACCTTAAATGAGCACCTGGTGGTGTAGCCTCTAAACGTCAGCACTGGGCCAACAAAGGTGGCCTGGCATGGTGCTGACAACACCACCACCTTGCTCCATAGCGATATGCCCTAACATAGCAAATGCCTCAGAGGTCTGTAATGGGTATTCATGGGATCACTGTCTTTGTGTATGTGTGTGTATATACACACATACACAATGTAAATTGCAGCTCAAGTACAACACATACAATGGGTAAGAGAAGGTGAAAAAAAAAGTTTTCGAGATGAGTTGGCTAAGTTATGTCCTTGAATTTAATGTGGAGACTAATAACTTACCGCTTACACGACTTTGCCATAAGTGTATTGCAATACACAGAGCCGTATACAAAACTAAGCCACGTTAATGAGGGTGAGCCAGTGCATGCTTCTCACAACATTTTGATTGCTCCTTATTATATACACACACACGCACAGCGCAATCTATACTCCACACAAAGCACAGCATATCTTTAGTCGGCCAGAAAATAATTTCCTTCACGTAATACAATTATTTAGTCAAAGGAATAATTGCACGTGCGAGTGTGTGTGTATGTGTGTGTGTATAGATATGCTCGCTAGCAGCACTTGCCCCAACAGTCTGTTTAGGCTATATGGGGGATCTTTGTCTTGTGCCGCGTAAGAACCCGGCCACCAGAGTTCGATTCCCGCTTACAGCCAACAGCGGTGACGATTATCTGAACCGGTCATGGACCTCCCCTAGGTCGACTCAGCCTCAAATGAGTACCTGGTGCGGTCTGTAAACATCGCCACTGGGGAGACAAAGGCGACCGGGCGTGGTGTTGGCCACCCACCCCCTCGTGTGCCGTGCCGGCCTTCTTGAGGTGCTCGCGAACAGCACTTGCCCCAACAGTCTGTCCAGGCTACACGGGGATCTCTGTCTTTGTGTGTACGAAGTGTGCTCACAAGCGCAACACAAAGCGCGAGTCTTGACAGTGCCACTGGAAACTTCTTCTCTGTGAGATGCGCCTCGCACTGCCCCCCCCCCCCCCCCGGATTTGGGGTAAGGGCAATGTAATTGGGATCCGGCTGTCTTGAGACTCCGTCCCTGACGGTGGAGGCGAGGGCAGATCGGTGCGTGTGTGTGTGCGGGGAGCGGCGGTGCAGCGGACGACAAGCTGCGCTGCAAATCCGGCAGCCCGGGCTACACGGGGGATCTTTGTCTTTGTGTTGTGCGCGCGAGTGCAAGTGTGTGCGTGTGGCACGACTGCTGGCAGGCGCGTCACTTTGTCTTTGTGTTGTGTGAGCGAGTACGAGCGAGTTCATGTGGCACGACTGAGTGTGTGTGGGCACGTCCGCTGTGTGGCACGGCTGCCCGTCAGCGCGTCACGTTCAGAGCATGCACTGCGTATGATCACCTGCATGGGTCCGCTATTGCAGACGCATCCCTTCCACACCAAGGCCCACGGGAGCCAGGGACACGTGCAAAATTAATGGCATTACGCACTGCTACGGTGATACCGTGGCACGATACTTTTGTGCCATGAAAAATGAGAGAGCGAATAAATGGTTTAATGTGGTTTTCCATCATGCACGACAGAGTAACCGAGCAGCTATAAATAATAATTGCCTTTCTTTATAGCAATTATTACTATTGTTACATTCAATGCCAAGAAGACAAAGTGACCCCCCCATGTCAAGAATTCACTTGTGAGTGTAAACCCGGGCTATATACGACTCGGATCCATTATCACTGTCGTCACCCTTCCGTAAAGGGGCACTGAGATGAATGTGCTGACCAATCTCTTGGTAGGAAGCCAACACTGGTTGCGATATGAATCGAGTGATCCTGGTCATAGGAATGTGGAATTTACAGCACTGACTCAGTATCACGCGTGAAAATAAGTATTTCAATATCTCTTCCCTCTAGTCCTCACCGCCACCCAGCCCTCCCCTTCCTTCAAATCATCAGCCATCGTCTTTCTGTGTCTGTGTATTGGCCACTGAACTGGCTGATCATCCCTTCTTCCAGAACTTCCTTTGATGAGCTCTTCTCACCGGTGAGAATGTGCCCAATCCACATGTTTGCCTTTTCTGGGATTGGTCTATTTCCACTTCTCTCCTCCTTGACCTGCACTGGGACATCCTCATTACTCTCCGTCCAACCCATTTTCAATTTGGTCAAAGCAAAGAAATCGTCCGTTTAATCTGTGAGGGTAGCAGCAGCAGCGCTCTATTTGAGCTGTGCGGCGGAGTCCAGGCCAATGAGGCAACGGTTATGCCAACATTTGCCGGCGATAGTAGTTTATTTTATTTAACTTCTGTCCAAACATCAAATTATAAATTAGGAAACCAAGTCACGCGTTGGGTGTTTGGAAGGGCAGACGTATTTGTTAGTGCCCCTGCGCTTGGCTGCGTTTGATGCTGGCAGAGGTGTTCCTGCAGAAATCCTGTAACGCGATGAATGATTTTCAGTGTTGCTGTGTTTTCACATTGTATTTTTGTCCGTGCAATGTGCGGGACCCTATTTGTTTATACTCTGGATATTTGTCCTATCATACACGATTTGTAAAAGCAAAAAACAACTTTAAGTGTTTTCCTAAACGGGCTCCAAATAAACAAACCGCGACACCACACCGTTCGTAGCCTCCCGCCACATGGCAAAGAAGCGCACGCAATGGACAGAACTCATCCGTGCGAGCGCGTAACACCGCCAACGGAAAGGCTGCGTGAAACCTGTAACGACGCACTGCAAGTACGGAACGCCTCCTCTCTTCCCCGTGGGTCCGATTTTATTCCCATTACCTGCCGCTCCTACTATCCACGGCAGTCGTATGGCCCGCGAAATCTCCTATTATCTGCGGTCCTTTTTATTCCAATTAACCGCGGCGAAATCTCCAATTATTTGCGGCCCAGCCATATGGCCCGCGAAACCTCCTATTATCTGTGGCCCTTTTTATTCCGATTATCCACAATTATACCCACAATGCATAGCAAACCGGATCAATAATCCTCGAAAATTTTCAGGAAACAAATGGAGTCTTGTGGACATTTTACCTATTATCCGCGGGGTTATCAAGATTTTATTACCACACGGATAACAGGTGTGAGGTCGCGGATAACCCCGCAGATAATAGTATCCTCAATACTGGTGTCTCCTGTATCACCATGGATACGAGGAGTTCTCCTGTGCACGTGTTTACTCACGACACACAATCGCGCCTGTGTTCATAATTGTATCTTATGCTGCACATTTTATGCATCTTGTCCACAGCCATCCACATTTATAGCGTCAAACATTTTACAAACTGCACACACACACGTACGAACAAATACAAAGATCATCTTTATATACAGCATATATACTGTTGTCTCCCCAGTCCTGATGTTTATACAATGAACCAGGTACTAAATTGAGGCTAAGTCAACCTAGGGCCATCCCAGGACAAGTTCTGACAACGTCTGCTGCTGATGCTAGCCATTGCAAGGAATCAAACTCAAGTTTGCTGGGTTCACAGCGCAGTGCATGAACCGCTGGGCTACGGCTCCCCACCGGCACACGCGCACATTTCCACACACTCACACGCACACATTTCCACACACTCACACGTGTACACGCTCGTGCATACAGGTGCACAAACGCTCGTCAGGATTGAATAGGTGAAAGAAATGTCGTCCATCAGATTTGGGAATTGACAAAACCGAAAGCAAGGACTTTCCTCTTAGTCTAATTAAACCATCAAGGCACATGTTGTGAGTGGACATCGGTTGTAATGGGCAAGGCAGACAGAGCGATAAATGGAGAAAGAGGCCGCATGTCTGGCTTGCCTTTGTCTCCTCGTGACTGGTGGGAACGTGGCATCATTACGGATGTCAAGCCAAGTTGAGCCCAGGAATGGGCCAAATCCCAGTTGCACCGTAAGATACGTAATAGAACTGATGCGGGGCTGTCTGGATTTAAAAAAAAACCGAGTTCAGATTCAGCAAAACTTTTTAGAGTAAATAAAGCGGCATTATTATAATTTTTTTATGCGCGGCTTTCGAGAATGCAAATGTGGAGAAGAATCTGCAATGCAGAAATGCTGGTTGAAGCACCGATTCCCCACAAAGTCTCTTCGCTTTGAACCGACGAACAAATGCCTTCTCAACTTAACTCTTTTCATAAATGAGAGATGGGTCATGTGACACGGGTGGGAAAGGGACGAGGCGAAAAGTGGCTTCTGGAAACGGAGCAATAGCCACAGGCGTTGATTTTATATTCAGGAGTGAAAGCGATGGGCGAGACTGGCGAGGAGTCGGGGGGCAGGGGGTGGGAGTGGTGGGGGAGGAAGGGGGGGGGGCAGCAGGAGACCGTGGCATGCCGAGGGCTTTGCAAGAGAGCTGATCTCTCCCCACGGAACACGTCAGGAGTAGAAATCACGCAGACATGCTGGGCAATTATTTGGCCCTGTTGTGAAATAAGGTTCCCAGAGGCGCTACAAAAAAAGTTTTAAAATGCAAGGATTCACCTCGTTGAGTTGGGGTCGGGTGACGCAGTGAGGCTGGAGTGTAGTTGCTGCACAGATTGGCGATAACAGTAAAGTGAATGACATTGCTTAAACTAGATTTGAAGCTTTCGTGACTGCAAGGATTCATACTCTTAGTTCTTTCGGTAAAGTCACATAGGTAAAAAATGAAATTATTTTTTATTAATTTAAATTTAATTTTTTACCTACGTGACTTTACCGAAAGAACTAAGAGTATTGCTTAAACTGCACACAAGTCTACATCGTTTTTTTTCTGTCATTCATTGCAACTGACCCAAGTATTTTCAAAGGATTGCCGAGGGCCAGGAAGAGGGCCTGATGGCTTGGAGGAAGGAGGGGCAACAGAAGGGAAAAGATTTCGGTGGGCCTACTGGCCAAGTGAAGCCCTGCAATGTCTTGCTTACATCAGTCACTGCTGGCGGAAGGGCTCCCAAATAGCAGTCGCTACGAGAGAGCCTCTCTACAGGATATTTGGCCGACTATTCCAAGCTGACGAGACGTCTTGGAAGTCACGGAAGCACCCACGTTTTATCCCGACACACGTGACCTGCTGACAGACTAACTGCAGAGCGCCCATTTGCACCGCTGGGTGGACAGAGGCAGGGGAATTGAAGCAACTTGCCCCGTCATTGCAGCCGCCGCGCTGGGAGACAGAGCCGAACCGGCGACCTCTAGATTGCGAGTCCGGCGAGTGAACCATTTACACCAGGGCAGTGTCCAGTGCGCCTGTAAGTCGGCCGAAATGTTTCTCCTTATCTGAAAACCATGCTATGGATTAGTGCGTAGAATTTATGGAAGTCAATTAATTATGAATGATTTCAAAGCCCCCAGCGAGATTATCCACAGTTTGGATTTTATCACGGCCGGTCATGAGACAAAAATTCACACTGCTTTTGAAGAGCAGGGCTGGGTGACTCCTCTCCATATGAACGTCGCCTCACATTGAAATTAACGGCAGTTTTGCCATTCACATCGTTCCCACTGAACGTCAACAGCTGAGGAACGAACGGATGACTTTCAACACCACGCATCTGGCAAGAAGAAGGGAAAAAAACCCACTCTATCTCTTTAAATGAGCAGTTTACATCGCGAGCGAAACATATTTTATCGTCGATAACAACGTTAAAAAAATGTTTTACCGTGCACTGCTGAGGAATTGTTTTAACGATGTGCGTCGCGTATTAGTAGTAAGGCAAGTTCACACTTGGAGGGGGGGGGGGGTGGTGGGAGAAAAAAAAACGGTCTTGACAACACATCCCTCAAGCCGCATTAATACTCCCAATTAAAGTGCACAGTTGAGACCACCTTTTTGGTGAAGTGCAGGGAAAAATAAATAATAAACGAGGCCATAAAATAAATCGTAATGCCTTTTGCCGCTACTTATTGTGAACATTCTAAATGGCCCCCATTCACGTGAATTGAAGGCATTTCATGCACTATTACCGAAGATCACATTTATAGAGAATATTTAAGAAACATTACCGGAGATTCAAATTTTCCTGCTGTGCCGTATCTTAAATAACAAATAAAGATCCCATTGCTGTGTTTTTTCTTTATATTTCTTTTCAATTTATTACAATTCTGCTATAGGCATTAGGTAATGAGATGTTGGTATCCATTTGCAAATCTCGCAGAACATCATGCTCCGTGTGTGTGAACAGCACCAGAAGGAATTTTTCACGGGGCTCTCCCCAAAGACATAAACGAAGTAGACCTTTTATCCGTTACGCAGGAAAGGCTTGCATTTTCTCACACACTCTGCTACGACACTGTTTGTCGTGTAACATTCGAATCTGACATATTTTAATTCTCCAAGCTGGGATTTAGCGGAATTTGGTGAAACAACTAATTTTTACGTGTTTTTTTTTAAATACTCACACTGTCCCTACACTTTTTTTTTGCCAAAGTGCTGCCAGCACTGGTTACATATAAAGAGAGCACACCTATGACCAAATCACCTGGAATGGGCCCGATGTCATAACAACTCAGAAGCTAAGCAGTGCTGAGTCTCGATGGTGCTCGGATGGGCGATGACGGTGCACAGAAGGGTTGTTATAGGCTTCTGTGAGCAGAAGAGGACAGTTGAAGAAAAATGTGTTGCTGATCTGTACTCGATGCTGCCACATCGATGTTTCCCCCACCTTCACCCAGATGCACTATACCACTTTTTTTTTAACTCAATTTTTTTTTACCAAGTCAGGCCCACTGAGCGAAACAGCTCTTTTTCAGAAGCGACTTGGGCACAAATTATAGTCCAATGAAGTGACTCATCGTGTGGAAATGTATAGCAGCCCAATGCTCATGTTTCTAAAAATCATGGGAAAAAACGGAAGACCCGGGAAAAAATCCACACGACCACGGGGAGAACGTGCAAATTCCATATATACAGGCGTCAGGGTCGGGATCAACAGTACAACCTCCTGGAAGCCAGGCGAGGTGGTTAACATCTCGCCACTGTGGTGCAGTAACCCCCACAATCCGGAGAGCGTGGGGAAGCACTCACCCTCTCACCCTCTCCACTCTGTTAAAGCCCCCCTCACTCTCTCAATGTTTGTAGACAGATCGTGTGTCAATCAACTACTGGATGAGGGCCTCCCCCCACCGTGCAGGTCATGTGAGCATACATCACCATGCTGGTCAGTGTGGGTTGGTGAAGGCAGGGAGCATATAAATACAGTACAACAGTGGATATTGCTGCACTGCCCTCTGATATAGTCAAGCCTTGTCTCTCGCTCTTAACCTCAGTAAACCTCAACATCTCAAATAAGGACAACTGGCCAGTCAGCTAAAATATCAAAATCTTCCTTTTGCCATTTTGAATGTATCTAGTGCTGGATTTTGTGCCGACTTTTTGGGCAACCCTGGAAAACAATGTGGCCAATTTTATCTCGGGTAAGTCCCTAACAGCAGTACAACATGAGACTGAGATACCATTGATAGTGGGTTACCTTTAAAAGAGTTGTCTTGGGCCCCCTCCCCATGTCCAGATGGACAGACGGAGCTAACGAATTAATGCTTTCAACCTTAGTTGCAAAGCTTATAAAAAAACATTCCAAGGTTTGCCAGGTATTTGAACCCAGCCAGCTTCCCAGAGGTACAACAACATCCGAGCAATGTTGCACAAAGGGCAAATTCTGTTTCGGTGGGCTCTGAGCAGCTAGAAAACAAACAACCACATTTTGAATAAAATTATTCAGTCACTCCATCACAGAGCACGGCATAAGAGAGTTCCACTCGATTTGGAAGTCCCGAAAGGCAACATCTGCAAACTGCGTAACATATTCATATTTGTAAATTAAATTCAAGTGCATTTCCATTGCATTAAATATTTACTTCAAATAAATTTTACATGAAAAATAAAGATCAGCATTAGACATTTAAAGCAAACATGAAAGGAGGGGATTTGGTGACAACATCGCGTTGCTTCAAACAGACTATTAAATTATTGCTGTTTCCAGTTTGAAATTAAGTTTACCAAGGTTGAGTCAATTTGCTTTGAGATGGCCAGCACATTTTGCGAAGCTCTCATAAAGGTTTAACGCGAAGAAACGTCAATAATTACCCCTAGTGGCTGATGGATCCAGAGCTGGGAACTGGAAATGCGGGCCATGGTTTTGGCAGTTGGTCACGGGCGAGCGAATACTTCACCATACTTCACCAAGCTGGTGAGTGCGGGTTTGGTGAAGTGAGCGCATTTTGTCTCGCCTCTCGCCGAGTGCCTGACCGGTTTCGGTGCCCCACTCTAATACGTAAAGCACGTACCGATACTTGCGGTTTGTATCGCAACCTATGCGACCATGATTGTAACGAAGATCTGTACTGTACAACATCTCTACCATCGCAGGATGCCCGTGAAATAAAGCCTAACAGCTCATTGGGCCCTTCCTGGTGAAATACATAAAATGTATCGACATCTATCTTGTATGTATGTAGAACTTCTTTCGCGCCGTACATAGCCAACAGTATTAATCGGAGGTGTGGGGAAAAGACAACAAACTTACCACAAAAAGCAGTTCTAAAGGAATTAGTTGTAAAGCTAGAGCTAGTTCAGATCTATCAGACCCTCAGGCTAATGATCACATTACTGCAGAACATTTTACAACATTAACAATTTCTATTTGAGCGAGTGTAAGAATTGGTATTTAAAATTCCTATTTTTTTATATGTTTATTCAAAGACACATTAGAATGCTAGCTTTTCTGTGCCACTTTTTAGCTCGGCAAACAATGAGACAACGTTTGTAATACGAGCCAATGCTGTGGGCAGATTATTATTAATGAATGAGATGTGGAGTTAATGCGTAAACATCGCGAGCGTTGCTAGAAACGCCTCACGAATGAGCCAACTGCTCAATTCCCTCATCTGAAGTGTCTGGCCCTACTTGATTTAACATATGACCAGGACTGTGTTTTATTCAGAGAGGCACACAGGTCGGTTGAGACTTCAGGTTGGCAAAAACAGGAAATACTGGGAACAACCTTTTTTTTACCTTTTCAACATTTTTTGTGATTCTATCGCCAAAGCCACCCACCAGCAACGATGCACCGTGCCATCCTTTCCGGGTGCAGCTTGGTAATGAGACACTGCCACGCTTTTCCCAACGTCTCATTCAATGTAACTTTTCGTACCAAGTTCTTGGCTGTGCGAACATGTACATTTGCAGGGCCTCTAAACCGTTTGTGAATAATTAAGCACGATTTTTATTTATTACAAATTTCAATCTCGGATGGGGTTTTCAAAAATAGATATATATTGTATCGTGTATATATTTATTTATTCATGATGAGACCATAAAACCTACCGCACAGATTTATACTTTTCTCGCGCCAGACAGACCCGTGGCTCGAATCCAGGAAGAAATAGTTTGCTGGCTGAGTTACCCCAACACAGCAGACACGATCCCCATGTAAGGCGCGCCGCCGTATCAACATTAATTTCCAGACTTACTTTTGTCTGGTGCCACAAAAGGAGCCCGACTGTATAATCAAATGGGTGACGCCGACTTATTGACTCCAGGCAAAGCTTTTGTTGCCCTACACCAGGGGTCGGCAACCTACGGCTCCGGAGCCGCATGCGGCTCTTTACGGGCTGCTTCTTGACGATATGTACGTATGTACTCAGATGCATTGCGGCTCTTGAAATACTGAATTTTGTACCGAATTGGAAAGAAATGGCTCTTCTTGTTATTTTGGTTGCCGACCCCTGCCCTACACAGTCGACGGAAGCGCAAAGGCACAGATGCCCTTGTGGCAGAGAAGGCAGTCGTACATACCGGGGAGGTCTAATGTGGAGCAAGCAAACGGAGGCTTGGCTCATACCACAATCATTGCTATCTAAGCGCCTGCTGTGCTACGAGTCCGGCGACCCGAGTTCGTTTCCCAGCCAAGGTTGACGTTAGCATTAAGCGATATCCGATTCGGCCCAAGGCCTTTCTCTTCACCAACTCGTGTCGACCAGTGCGGCGAAGTTTGGCCAAACGATCACCATTAATGACACGGTGGCGTGAGGAGGTCTATTATTCAGTCGTGAATTGACAAAATTATATTTTTTTATACTATTACTGAGAAATAACCATAAAAATAATTTAAAATGGGCACACAGTTGATTGTGACAGCTCGTATAATGGATAGCACAATATACAGCGTTAATTGGAGAGAGCGGAATAACCGAAGCAAAGTGTGTGTTTTTAAGAGCACACATGGGTAATTTTCTATTGAAGGCAATTATAAATCGGTGCATTACATGCTACACAATAACACAGAAGTCATGCATAATTAATGTAAAAAAAACAATACGGTACAATAGTGAGACTTTGGAAAGAAACTTTTTGCGAGCAAATGTTTACATCTTTAAAATTCACATCACAGGCCCATGACGGCACACATTTGGAAAGCACACTTTCGAAAACTAGGTCACGGCATGATAGGTCAGCGCCGCCGCTTATTAAGCGATGGGTGTTTATGTTAAATAAAAATATTGAAACTCAGAAGCGTCGTTAAGACAGCACCGGCCCGCCAGGAGCTTCCGTGTGCTGCTGTGGTTCTCTTCTCGAGGCAGCAATAGCAGAAGCACCTTCTCCCCCCGGGGCCTCATCCCTGGGGTGGGTCGTCCTAGCAAGAGCAGTTTACAGGCAGATTCAGTATTTGTATTCTCATTAAAAGAGTGGGGCCTTCCTTGTGTCCAGAGCACCAAGTGTTCCCATATTTTTACTCCGAAACGTAATTGAATAACACATACATTTTTTATTCTCATCATTATTAGCGGCATAAGCAGAAATCTGACTAAACTAAGTGCTGAGCGCATTTAATCAAATGTGGTCATGTGCTGTATATAGCCAAGCCCCCAAAGATATCTGCGCCTAATGACTTAACATGATACGGCCCGAACACACGGGTCACATGACCCGTACAACATCACGGTGTCAGGAAGCCGTGATGTTGGCTGCCTTAAGCCAACACAACGTGGCACATTGCTTATGCGGCTTCATTCGGTTCAGGGGTTACGCTTCAAACCGGTGGGCCCCGCAAATGCTAAAGGACGCGACGGTCTATGGGAGCCAAACCAGAAATTAGTTCCACCTGAGTTTGTAAAACGTGAGGTGCACCGATTTATACCTCCGGAAAATAAAAGTAAATTAAATGATAACCTACTTATTTGAAAAAGTTATCATATAATTCATGTTTTATGGCCTTTAAGAGCAATTGATAGCACTAAAGTTTAACTGCCTTAGGTGTTACAGACAAGAGAAAGAATCTTATCACATTTACTGCACGAGGGATGAATTCCCCAAGTGGCACTGCGCTTGACAGAGATAAATTCTAATTCCGTATATCTATTTAGCACTTCGTAAATGCGGTTAACTCTCGATCGGCCGTTTGCGGATTGGCTCGCGAAGAAATAAAGCAAAATCTAAAATATGACACCTCACGTTCATTCGCGCCTTTTGCACGCACTCGCCGACGCCATTGAGATTTGCTGCTGACTCTGACTCGGTGACCAATTACTTACAACAACAAAAACGACGAAAACAGACGACACGCATCCCACGTCCTCGCCTCCTTCTGCGTAACCAAGCGACAAAAACGTCCTTATCGACCGTGTTTGTGTTTGATCGAGACCAGGCCCCCTAACCCCACTCTTACCACTGTGCTGTTAATTACTCCACAACCACCGCTCAAACTCGGCAAATTATAACAACGCAACGATCCATCCATGCGAGTCCATTCCAACTACTCGCGCACGATAGATGCGTCGAGTGGTTCGTATGAGAAATGGTTTACTTTCTCTCTGTATGTTGTCTGTGACTGGTGCATGCCACTGGAGGAGCTACATTCACCAAAAAGAATAAGCCATATTAAAAACTAAAGTATTTTTATTTTACCAGGTAAAGCCCACTGAGCTACATAGCCCTTTTCAGACTCCACCTGGCCACAAAAATGAAAGCTCAACGAAGTGGCTTATATCGTGTGGAAATTTATAGCAGCCAAATACTCCAAACGCACGATGTTTCTAAATGCGGAGGGAAAAACCAGATGACCCGGAGAAAAATCACCGCGACCACGGGGAGAACGTGCAAACTCCAGGCGAGGTAGTTAACATCTCGCCACCGTGGCGCCCCAACTCCCGAATTTCACGGCAACCAGGAGCCGTGAAATTCGCCCAATACTTTGCTCTTGTCAACGTCCAGCATCGTTAGAAGCCAGTGCATCAGTAGAGCTGTACACACCCAAATCGTGTTGCAGAGGGTGTGATTTGTGAACCCCCGTGGGTGCTGGACAGGCGTGAAGCACGGCGAGGATGCTGAACCTCATGGAAGGATCGGTGCACGCCCATTGCAGTTCAACCCCCCCCCACCAACATGACAAAACATGCCGGGGGGGGGGGGGGGGTGCACAGGTCAATCAACGAATCAAATTCTTTGTTTTCTATTGTGGCGAATGCAGCCGTCTCCAGTGGGCTGCATGGGGCCACGTGAACCCATTACATACGAGGTTTAGGATTCGACGAGAATGGATCCTTACGCGTGTAGCCAGAGCATACGAATCGATTTTAACCAGTGAATCGTCACATGTCTAGAACAGGGAACACGTTTAAGGACGGAACACTGCCTTGTGCCATCTGGTTCCGCGGAGAAAATGTGTCTCTCAATGCGGCATCAACATTGAATACGATATGCAAGTGTGGCCAGGTCTTGCTGAAGTAATAAAGTGCAATCTACCCACTTGTCCATGCGATCACAAAAGCAAGAGCCCCATCAGAGCCTAATTACGTTTTTTAAACTATTACTGTTACCGTCAATGTGTGCTCATGTGCTTAATGGAAGTGGCACAATGGAATACTTCATTTCACTCGGTAAGAAAGTCATCATTCCTTAGTTCATAACTCATTGCAAGTTGCGTCCCTCCAAATAATCCTTTTGTCCAGCGGACTTGTTGTAAAGGATACCTCGGCCATGGCTGATCATTGTTTTAATGCGGTGGGCTCACACGAAATTGATTTCTCTCAGGCGAAGGTAAACCCACTGGCTATCAACAAAGATTCGTCCATGAAGCCATCCATATATACAGACATCGACACAAGTTCAACCGATAAGATGGGTACAAACTCAGCAATCACTGGAAGGACGTTATAAACCAGTTTAAGTCATAACTGGCTGTAATGTTTCCATTTTAGACCTGGCAGCCCTTTAATTGGTGGAAGCCCACCACCGGGACCATCACTGCCCACTACTACCATTACCACTAGCAGTAGCCCTTTACTGGTGGAAGCTCGCCACCAGTGCCGTCATGGCCCTCTACGAGTACCATCACCTCCAGCAGCAACCTCCACCGTCAACAGTGCGAGTGTGTAAAGCGAGGTGTAGTGATTACCTGGCAGCCATTTAATTGGTGAAAACCCACCACCAGCGCCGCTGTTGTCCACGACTACTACCACCGCTCACATTAACATTAGTTGCCCCGCCCATGCTGCTGACACACTTGGGCTACGCCCATTTTAAACCTTTATAAACAGTTTGCCTTTAGAGGCTAACCCCCTTTCCTGATGGCGAATGCTTGTGTTGCGATCGATACGTCGTAGTTTTCTGTTATTTTCTTTGAACCTATCTACGTGACTTTACCGAAAGACCCAAAGAATATTGTTTTAAAGAAGATTCATTTTGCTCCCATTTATTTTCAGCCTCACCACGCAAGCCCCTGCTTCTTCTTTCCGAGGTCCTTCAATCCCCCACCTGTAGTTCATTGCCATCGCTGGTGAAAAGGACTGTGTAGTCCAATCATTAATCTGAGATGGTTAATATTGTCACGGTGTATCTCTGCGCCTTTATTTCTCCAATCCCAATGAAAAGAAATATATCCTGTGTCACCACAAACACCCGACTCTTCCTCTGTTGTATTTAGTCATTAAATTTGTTATGAATCTTAGTGTAGCAGTTCCATAATTATAAACGCTTTGAAAAAAATATGTTTTATTGGGTTGTAAGAGATTGGACGATTGCATTTTATATCGATATATGCTGTATATGAGAATTAATGACTGCAGATGAAAACCAAAATGGTTCAATAAAAAAGTGGAACCGAGCAGGTTGGAGTACTTTTGAACAAAAACTGAACACGATGGAGAAAAGCAAACATATCAGGGCACCTAAAGAAGAACATTTTCAATCAGTGTGTATTATCTACTACCATGACATAAGTAGAAAAGCAGGAGAGTACTCAAATAGGCACGAACTGCTGTATGCTGGCAATTACACTGAGAGACGGTAAGAGGAACACGTGGATCAGGAAACAAAATTACAAATTAAAGACATCGTGGTGACAATGGTGAAACTAAATGGGCTTGGGTGGCACGCATTTCTAGAGGGGATGACGGTCGATGGACGAGACTGGTGACAGAATGGCAGCCAGAGGACGGAACGGGCTTGAGAGGGCAACCGTCACAGAGATGGAATGATGAAATCAGCTCACGCGGAGAAGCTAGGTGGCCCTGTGGCATCTCAGGACTGTGAGGAATGACGAGAGCATGGGTAGGCCTTTAATCCAGGAGTGAATAGAAAATGTATTAATGTAATGATGGTCTATCTGCATGTTCCCCCATGAAAGCTGACAATAGATATGTTATACAATAGCAAGGCGTAATGAATGAAACATTAGCAAATGCTTTTTTTTTATCAGCGTTGAGATAAGTAGAAAAATATGAGTCTCATCTGGATAAGCATAGCAGCCGTCTCCGCTGTGTCTCTGTAGATGAACGTTTATTTTTATACCCAGTCCTCGGGGTCTCCAGAGCATGCGTCCACATCATTCGACCCCTCGTTGCAAGAGATATTCCCCATCTCAATGGGTTCTCACGCATTTTTTTCACTTGGCGTTTAAAGTAACATTATGAAGGCTGGCCTTTGGCTGTGTCTCTTCGGGGGCACCGGTTTGCCGCCGCAGCCTACTGTAGAGTACACAGGAAGGCCGCCGTGTAAACAGGACACCCACACTCGGGACTATTTTTGGTTCGTGTTATAAAAAGGGGAAACCATGGGAGAAATTAACAAACGTGCCTTTCAAAGCGTCGACGGTGGTACGGCGATGAAAACTTGTTTCAGTTAAGCGATGGCACAACGACAGTGATTTGAAACACATTTAAGTTCATAATGAAGGTTCTTGGGTTAGATTGCGTCAGTATAAATGTGTCGTAACCGTCAACCACCCGACACAGCCAGCAATGTTTGTTACGTAAACAAAACGTGATAAATAGTTACTAATTACCAGCGAAATTTCGTACTCAAATTGTAAATATTGTGGATGTATTCTTCTACTCTGCAACACACTGGTAGGCTGAAGTAGTAACTAATTGGCGTTGTGTTAACGCGACAAACCTTACTGGCTGTGTGGGGTGGTGGAGGGTTATGAGACATTTATACTTACGCGATTTAAACCAAAAGCCTCTATTATGAATAATACTGGTCACTAAAGCCTGCTCCGTGTTAAACTGATAATAAAATTCGACCGTCTGTCACGAGCTCCTCCGAGTGAGTGTTCGCAAAACGCTGATGTCACTCGGTGAAACGCTGACGTCACTCGGTGAAACGTGTCGTTTCATCTTCCACGCTGCAGGTCAGGTCGTGCTCAACCCCCTAAAAAAAACAAATACACTTTTATTTGCTGATGTTTTCTTCATGGCTCATCCTTGGGCTACTCTTGGCTCTCGAGCTATAAGCCCCAATTGACAACCAACAGAATAAAAGTCGTATTATAAATATAGGCAAAGCGCAGCCACTGCTGGGAGAAGTGCCTTCACTCGAGGGAGCTCGACAGAGAGGAGCTCTACAGAGAGCATCTCTGGAGGGCATTTTTTCTTCTCTTCCACACTGGCCGAGTGTCTTGCAAGAAGTGGAAGTACCCCACCCATTACCCCACGATGCGTAACTTGCCCTTTGGCACGACTGTGGAGAACCCAGTTTTTTTGTTTTTACCGCTGGGTGGACACGGAGGCATTTAAGAAACGTGCAGCCCCCCCCCCCCCCACTGTTTCAACTGTTGAGATGGAATCAAACAGGCGACCTCTGGATTCCAATGCCAGTGTGCGAACCGTTACGCCGCTGCAGCAGCATCCCGATGGATCTGGAGGAATGGTAATATCCGTCTGATGATGCGGGCGGATAGATAAATTGTCGGCCACGAAATCAGATTTGCGTGAGTTAACGTCAATGAAAAAAATTGGAAATCAAGATTTTTTTTATATTTGCAAATTCTGCAATTGATATGTTTGAGCACTCACACAACTGTATGGCAGCAATTTGAATATGGAGGAAAGTTAACAACCGCCTGGTCATCCAAAATATTCAGTCCTGAAGCAGATTTGCACGAGTTAATGCCAACGAAAAAAAAATTTGATATTTTTTGTCATGAGGTTTTGATATGTTTACCAACTCGACAATCGATTTATTTGACCGCGAATGCGACTGTATCGCAGTAATTTGAGCCGACGACACTTTTTTTCGCGTAAATAATTCTGAGCGACCTCTCTCTCTCTCTCTGCTGAATACCAACGAGGACGGCCCAAAGGACGGGGGAACTCGGCAAACGCGACGGAAACGAGGAAACGGCACAGACTGTGGCAAGGATGCATCTCTCTCTCTTTGTTAATGATGAGATTTAAGAACTGGATTATCTCGCAAGTTACGCTGACCTTGACAATTCATAATTTTCATCTCGTGCATATTCATGAAGCATCAGTGCTGGCATAAACGCCGCAGCTGGCTGATGATGTAGATGACGATGACGCTGATTACGATGACAATTATGAGTGACAATGATAATGCAGTTGCTGATGATCCTCATACGTATAACAGTTATGACAACCATGACGATGACCGATTATATCAATAATGGTGATGACAATTATGACGACAAATATTAACATGATAACTTAGGGATACTGACCCTTAATTTCTTAAAGTATATGTTAATGATAATAAAAATTACATAATTTAAAGGGGGATGTATCAGTTTAACACGTATCAATATCCCATTTTTCTTCCCAGGGAAATGTTGTGCACTTTCATGCACACCCATGTCGAGACGGTTTGCATCATGGAGGGAAATGTTTCGCATCTTTTTAAAACACCACAGCCATAGTTCAGCATCAGCCGGAACTAAAATAACCATTCTTGTTCTTCCTCTGTCGCAAGCCTTGTGTCGGTTGCCAATGTCAGCACGCAGAATTTAGATTCGTACTTGCCACTTGTAAAATATCGCATGGATTGACACCGGGATTCGTGTATGAACTAATAGCTATTTACGTGATTTCAAGAACACCTTGTTCACGAGGCAATCTCAAGTCGACTATTCCAAGAACCAGTTTTAACATCATGGGACCTCCTCTGCCAGTGTCAAGTGTGGTGTTTTAACATCTTAACACGTGTTTTGTTGCCAGAAAAAAAGGGGAAAACCTATTATTATATTGTGACACTGGCTAAGGAGGTCCCATGATGTAGCTGCTCACCGAGAGCCCTCATTCTCCTGATGGTGGCATCGTCTTTGTGCTGTTCGCCTTTTGGCGTCCTCTGGTCTAACACTGTTTGAGACTCGGCTCTAAAGAAAGCTGTCTCTGGTGCGGACCAATCAGTTTCAAAGACAATGCATATACTGTCAGAGCATGTTTATGGTATGTATTTTCACCACAAATATCTATGGTTAATGCAGATATGATTCCTTGCAAAAGGTTTCAGTTTGGTGTTTTAACATCTTAACACCTGTTTTGTTGCCAGAAAAAAGGGGAAAACCTCTTCTTATAACTAGTTTTAAATAGGGCGACAGGGCCCCTCTCAAAACCTGGACTTGCCCCAATGACGAACGCTGAAGACATCTGCCAGCGCGGACTTATTTAAGTAACATTTGAAAGCACACCTAATTAATAACGCTCATCCAAAATAATGTTAATTATTAAGACGTCACGTTCGTGTTAATTGCACGCTGTCTTGCAAGCAAAAATGTCCCGCTTAACATATCTATTTTTGTTACATGACGGGTTGTTGAGTGTGTCCTTCCAGGTTCACCTTCCGAAATTAAAAAGAGAATCACTCCCTCCCTCCCAGGCAAGTCAAACGTCACCCTCTCCCAGCAGGAAGCAGCAGCAGCACCACCACTCGCAGTGTGCGATGAACTCGCGTGATTTCGGATGAAAAAGTAGTTTCTGAAATCCATTTGTTATTAGGTTGTACCGTCTCGTTCGGATTGTTTTTATTTTGTTTCTGTCCACTGTATGTAGTTGCATTCCCTCTATTAGCATAAATGTAACATTTGCGTACAATTTGCATACGTTGTGACCAAAGCTGATGATGTTAATATTTTTTAAAAGATTGCACATAAATTATTCTTATTAGCAGTGGAACATTGCATTGATCGATCCCCATTGACAGTCGTACGCTAATGGTTAATGGGGCAAATTCCACATTTCTATGGTGGGGAGCAGTCTATTCACAGGACTACCGCCATTGACTTTCTCCTGTGTGATGCAGCCTCACCAGGCGGTACTGAATTTACCAACACCGGAGGGATGTTGGCGAGTTGACCTTGAATTCAAATGTTGCCATCTAAAATTAAGATGACCATCACAATGATGACGATGAGAAGAGAAACAAAACAAACGTTTTTAATGTTTTTTTTAGCACAAAAGTTAAGACATTTAATAGCTTTTAAATTTAAAACGAAAACTATATTCCGTGTAAGAGCACAGAGTTATGCTTCTAATTTCATAATTAAAAGTGCAGGACCTTATGATGAAATGCTTCAGAGCGAGAACACTCACAGCGCAATTTAAATCACGCAAATGTGAAGCAAAAAAAAAACAATCTTTTAAATGTTAAACCATTAAATTAAGAGTTCCTCCCCCTACCATCTCAGCCTTCACGATGGCGAAGATTTACTCAAAGTGAAGAACAAAGAGACAATTGTAAAATGTACAGCTGCGGATTTTCTTGAAAGAGTTACAGAGACAGTTTGCAGAGGCAGCGTTGCAACCCTCCCCAAAATCGACTTCACGTTTCAAAAGATACGACGAGATCGAAGAGCGTGGCGAGGTGTCATAAAGCGTCAATAACTGACACTCCTCCTCCTCCTCCGAAGGTGATGTCTGCATTTTGGATGTCATTATATATATAAAGACTGGCACAACAGCGTAAAATGCTTTGACTAATTTCGTAGGGAAAACGCGACAGCTCACAACACTTCTCGCCGAGGGCAATGTCTGCCATTGTGTCCACATCGCAATTTAAAAATTGGGATTTTTTTATTTTCAAGACGACGTGAACGCAACATTTTAGGTTTCGATTTAAAGCTTTCGTGACTGCAAGGATTCATCTTCTTGGTTCTTTCGGTAAAGTCACGTAGAATCGAAATAATAAAATGAAACAAATACAAATAATTTTTTATAATGTTTTATTTTTGTTATTTTATTATTTTATTATTTCCATTCTACGTGACTTTACCGAAAGAACCAAGAAGATGAACATTTTAAGTGTCGATTTCCAAGCTCCAGAAGCACGGCCATCACAACCGCCCACTGCTGCCGCCTCTCCTCCATGCAGGCCGCCCAACGGCACAGTGCTCGCATTCACTCTCCCCTCCCTGTACATATACTCAATGTTTTAAATTATAATGCCAATAAATACCTCTGTTTATTCATTTACCCGGGAAACATGGAGTCTCAGGGCTCTTTCTCGGTAGGATTCTGCATGTATTTATTTATTTCCCCCTGATGACGACCGCTTGTGTTGCGATCGAAACATCGTGGTTTTTTTCCTATTTATTTGTTTTTTATTTATCTTTATTTATTAACTTTTTTTTTCTATTTACGTGACTTTACCGAAAGAACCAAATAATGTGAATTCCGGCAGTCATGAAAGTTTTAAGTCAAAATTACATTTGGCATTTTCCATTTGCACTCCTGCCGTGTTGTTGTCCTGTTCGCTGTTGTAAAGTTCTGGCCTGCCCCGACAGGACATCTGTGAAGAGGCGCTTCTGATTCTGAGTTGGGCTTTGTGTAGGAGGAAACCCGAGTATGTGGAGAAAACTTCCGCACCGATGGATTCAAAAATCCATTCCTGTACTGCCATCTCCTGTCCAACTCAGCGCAAGCCGGCAATAGGTGATCATCAAAAGCAAGTCTCCAATCCAAGTAATAAGCAAGCTTGATCCTGCTTAGTATACATGCCAGAATTTCATCATACTCAGTAGTTTTGTACAGCAGCCTCATGCTGCACAATCTAAAACACAGAGAGGTGGGTATAGATTCAGATTAGTTCAGCCAACTGACGATTGTTCATACGCGCCGTAGGAAACCGTGCAAGGGGGCAGCGCTCTATCCCATAAAAATGGAAAAGATGGAGCTTAGTTGACACTTGCTGTACTGCCGTGGCCTGGCGAACCAGGGCCTGGCCACTCGACGTCCACGGGAAAGGCAGCTTCGCAAGCTTTGTGAGATCCACAATCCCTCGCTGCCTCAACTCGCATGTTTAACCCTCTCCCCGTGGCCACGGATTGTCACATTCGAGGGTCGTGGTTCAATGTGTTTTTTTTGCTCTCATTCATACCAACTCTAAATTGCACCGTTTGTAATGATGTCTGTCTCACCTCACGTGTACACTTCTGTTCCCTCTACGAGCCGAGAGGAAACGCGAGCACTGCACAGAGGCGAGCGCAAAAGTTGCGTCTCAGCGAGTGCCGGAGGAAGAGGAAGAAGGAGGAGGAGGAGGCCCTTTGACTCGAGGCAGCTCTCTCGAGAGAGAGGCCCTCCTCCTCTCTGCAGGAGGCACTTTGACCGGACTCTGCCGGCCATGCGCGCGTCAGAATCCTCGATTCGCAAAACCCTCGCTCGCATCGCCGCCGTTTCATCCTTGACGCTTAGCACTTGGGGAGGGGTACGGAGGTGGTCGGCCGCGGTGCCTCCGACTTTTTGTCGCTGCTCGGATCACTCAGACGGCGCAGGCGACACAACGGGGGGCGCAGCTGGGGTTCAAGAGCCCCGAAATTTGGTGAAACCGGCGCGCGCTCTTCACGGTACCCCCCTTCCCGCGGGGATCGCCGCACGTTAGACGGCAAGATTCAGCCACTGGCTCGTGCGACCAGCTGCCCGCCTGCCCTGCCCGCCCGCCTATCTGACTTGCCTGCCCGTCTGCGTGCGACAAAAACGAGCAACTCGCCCATGTTGTTGTACCGGGTAATTGGCTCGAGTTGGCATTCGGAAACGGTGAAATCGCGGGGCAGAACTGCCCGCATGTGTTCTACGCGTTACCGCACTGCAACTTCGGCGACGAATTGTTTTCTTTTGCCAGCTAAGGCCACCCTAGAGCGATGTGGCTCTTCCTTTCAGAAGCTGCCTGGCCACGAACCATAATAGCTGCTCAACTTGCTGCACCACCACCACCACCAACCCCTCCCATTCAATTACTTCCGCGTTTCACTGTACAGGAATTGTTCACATTGTGGTGTCCACACGCACATTGTGGTGTGTGTTGGTGTACACACATTGTGGTGTGTGTACACGCACATCGTGGTGCGTACACGCACATTGTGGGTGTACACGCACATCGTGGTGTGTACACACACATCGTGGTGCGTCACCGTTGCCACCGGCCATGTCGTGATGCACAAACAGCACCTCGCGCCCCAAGCGCGCGATCAATTATCACGAAGAAGGCGTCGCCAGTTGCGTCTCAGAAACGTCGTGGGGTCTTTTGTTGTTATCTCGTTCCTGCAATACCATTAGTACTGTTGTGTTGTCTGTGCTTGTGTTGTGTTGTTGTCTGTGTTGTGTTGTCTGTGTTGTTCTGTGCTTGTGTTGTGTTGGTGTCTGTGTTGTCTGTATTTGCGTTTTCCATCCGCACGGTCTCGTTCATTTGGTTTCTCCCGTAGGCCGCCTGTGCATCTCGTGCGCTGTATCTGTCCTGTGTGCAACGTTGAGTTGGCGCTGCCTTTCCCACTCCTCTCCTCTTGTGTGCGGTGCATCATCGTTGCCTGGTGCTGTCTCCCCATCTCACTGCTATCCTTCCACTCCTTGTCCGGTGTGCAGCATTGGCATGTCATTCGCATACGTTCTAAATAGGGGATTCCAGCAATCGGGATGATTCGATACACGTATCATGAGTGCTATGATCAAGTTAGGGGTCGTCCATAAATGACGTCACGCGATTTTTGACCCCCCCCCCCCCTCGTCACACGGCGTCACAAAAAGTCAGACCCCCTCCTCAAATATTACGTCACAAAGCTCTGCCCCCCCCTCCCCCAAAAATAAAACATGCTTCAAATCGCTTTAAACTATTGTCATTGTAGTGCGTATTTAATGTGGCGCTGCACTCTGACGTTGTAGGAGAAAACATTTATTAAAAAGTCTATTTAAAGTAGAACGTGTTGTCTATTTATTTAAAGTTTCGCATTTTGATGTGACGTCACATTTCTCACCCCCCCCCCCCCTCGTCACACATCGTCACAAATGTCTGACCCCCCCCCCCCTAGGTGCGTGACGTCATTTATGGACGCCCCCTTAAACGATGCCCAGATGCATCGTGACGTGTCTTATCGTCTCGCTACGAGTATGCATTTTTGTTGAGCTCATTGTACTTTCAATTCTTATCTCTTGCCGAACCAAGTGGCTCAAACTCTCCACTCGCACTGCGCTCGTAGCCCATAAGGGCTGTTGATTCACTCTTAGCTGTTTACAGTAAACATCCGCGGTCAGTAGATATCCTAGATGTTTAAAGTCTCTCAGTGTGAACGAAGAAATAAGGGTCATAAATCAAGGGGGGGGGGGGTGGCTCGGGCGATGTCATGAGCCCAAGCCGTGAGGAGGGACGAGAGAGAATACACAATAAACTACGGAGAGAAGAGCGATAGAAGGCACGAGAAGCGAGAGAAGCTGAGGAAGGCGGGCGGAAGAGATGGGATCAAATCATTCAGAGGCCATGCATGGACAAGAACAACGCAGGGAGGGAGGGGAAGGGCTCGATTCATCTGTGGGGAGAGGCCACACAGGCTGACGAAACGACAAGAGATCTGTGTGGGGCAATGCCGCGGTAACGGAATTAGACGGGGACGTCTGTCACGCCGGTGACATGCGTTCGTTTATGCACTGCGCCAGGGTGCTGTGTAAGAGTAATTAGAGGGCCGTTAAAGTGCAAATGAAGCTCACAAATTACATTTTGCGATAGCGAAGTTTTTGCCGCCCGTGCTGTAATTCCGTTGCCGTGGAATTGCCCGCTCGTGCGGTGACGCACCCGAAAAATAAAAACCTCATCCCATGGAAAAATGTATACGAGGTCCTACTTTTCAGAAACATGTCGGGCGAGACAAAACGGTTCAAGACTCGAGTGAGAATTTGAATTTCATGCGGCATGTCTTTCTGGCAGCTTCCTGCAGGTGAAAAAGCGTTGACGTGCCCCTATAATAAACATCTGATCCCGTGCCAATGTCCATCATTTCAAAAGGCCACGGCAAGACCTGTAGAGCTGCAGGCAACATTGAACAGCCGCAATCATGAACCAACAATGAACTTGGAGCAGATATTTCCACCCCCAGCCTCCGCATCAATGTGATGTACTGTCAGCGGGGGCGGCACAAGATGGATAAAGTAACGTTGAATCCTGTGAACACGGTCAAAGCTTAACATCGCATTTCCAAATGGAATATCCTGAGGGCCAAAAAAAACTTCAATAGATGTGACCAGTGCGGGTTTGTAGGCAGCATGCTCTCACGAGAATTATATCACGGCACATTGTAGCAGCACATCATACGTGTCTGATTTTCAGACAATAGATCCTTTAAAATAGTTTCGATCTTTACACAAAAAATTCAAATTACGTATTTGACCTCAATTCAGAAAGTCTTTTCACTGTGTTGAGCACGGGACGATATCTTTGAAAATATGATTGCTGTAATCCGTTGGATGTTCCCTTCTGCCAGAGCCATAGCGAGCAGCCACGGGGATCCAATCGAACCGCGCGAGGCGTCAACAAAAGTTCAACGAGGCATCTGCGCTTCATCTCGTTTTCGCCACGGTAGTGCCGCGCGGATCACGAAAGCATCGTTGCACTCGGTGGCATCGGGGGAGCTCCTATTGACCGAAGTCGCCTCCGCCGACAGACAAGGACTCGTTACAGTGCCCGAGACCGAGCTATAGCCAAAGATGTATTCATCGTACGCTGCTGATGAAGCTAATGCCACTGAAAATCGATGGCGAGTTACTTAAACCCACCGAAATGTATTTGCAACGGTTCTCATTATAGCTTTTGTCGAGTCAATCGACAAAAAGAATATCTAAAATACGGAACTTTGCGTGTGCATTGCTATTTGTAGCCCAGCGGCTGACGAGCACCGCCACCCTCCAACAGAATGTAAAACACAAAGAGGTATTTATTGGCATGCTTGCCATATCGATGTTAGTACCATAGCTTGGGTTAAATGTGGTAGAATAAATTTTGATTTAAAGCTTTCGTAACTGCAGGGATCCATCTTCTTGGTTCTTTCGGTAAAGTCACGTAGAAGGGAAATAATAAAATAACAAAAAATAAAACATAATAAAATACAATTCTCACGACGTTTCGGCCACAACGCAAGCAGCCGTCCTCAGGTGAAGAACAGGGATGTCGGAAAGACAAAATAAAACACAATAAAATAATTCTCACGACGTTTAGCCACAACGCAAGCAGCCGTCCTCAGGTGAAGAACAGGGCTGTCGGAAAGACAAAATAAAACACAATAAAATAATTCTCACGACGTTTAGCCACAACGCAAGCAGCCGTCCTCAGGTGAAGAACAGGGCTGTCGGAAAGACAGCGTCTGAAATGACGAAAGAACCAAGAAGATATGGTAGAATAAACAAATATGTTATTGCTTAAATAATAACAATATGTGGGAGACGATGAATCCGGGGGGGGGGGGGGGCGGGGGACGCCGTCACAGCAGTGAACGCACTGCGATACAATCTCGCCAACCAGAGTTCGACTTCCCGGCTAACATCAGTGGCGAATGATGTCCCAATTGTTCCTGCCCGTTGCCCCCCTCACTCCAACGCCATCCTACCCTCCACTTTCACCAATGCACGCTAAACAGCGTGGTGAAGTGTGGGCAAATAAAACCAATGACCGCCACGGCGTCGGAGAGGCGTTGGGTTTTAACAGAGGGGGATGTGAATAATAAATTATTCATGATATGTATGTGGTTATGCATCGATTCAATTCGATTCTTGCGCTCGCAACACGTGCGACGCCAGGTCGCGCGTCTGCGATTCGTGTCCGCCGTCGTGCGTTTATAATTCACACGGTCCCAGCCACCTCCAGGGATTCTGCGTGGCACCGTGATATCCACCACAGGATTGATTCTTGAAGTGAATATTGACTCCCCAAGTTGTGGCGATTCGTGGAGTGATCAAATTGTGTTGTTGCCTCTTAACTTTAATAACGCAGGAAATCAATATGCGAAATAAAAATATATATTTGGGTGGTTTTCTTCAGTTTTTTTTTACTACAATTTTTGATTCGTAGTTATCGTTCCGTGAACGATGAACCCCACTGTGACGATGACAGAAAAACAAAGCTTACGAAGTGGTCCATCCATGGCAAGTGCGGCAGACAACCGCGTGAGGCTGGAAACGACGCCAACGGTTGCTGCAATGTCAGCAATGACGACTCGAAGACGGATAAGACTCGATTCTACACGACATTAGTGCACTCACTCACTGGAATGTGAAATAAATTTCCTTTGCCTGCCATTCCTCCGCAGAGCAAAACATCGTCTGAAAGGAAAATGTTTCAACTCCCTGCAAGTATAATTAATGTCACAGTGGCCAGCTGTGCTAAATAAGCAAGAGTTCATTGGTGAAATAAGGAAAATATGGATTAGTGGCTTTCAATTAAGAGCTTGTTTAACCGTTTGGGGAGGCTAGTTCATTTATCAAGTCCATAGAAGATAATTGGAACGTCAGGGTCCAATCAAAGTGCACGCTGAAAAAAGTGCATGTTACGTTTTTAAACCACCGTAAGGAATAGTGGAGAATGGTATCTCGGACAGACGATGAAATATATTCATTTTGCACCATTGGCTTTAGCATAATAACAATAATTGACAGGACTTTGTCAAATCTACTACTGGATGAAGGCCTCCCGACACCGGGCCAGTCATGGGGATTGTTTGACCATACTTCACCACTCTGGTCCGATTCTGATGTCACGCTCCACCGATGTTAGCCATGGCCAGGAACTGAACTTAGGATAACCGGTTTTGTAGAACAGCGAGTTAGCCATTGCACCACTTCTTCCCACGCCACAAAAGCTAAATTAACTAATATTAATTGACGTACTTTTGTCAATCCATTATTGGATTAAGTCTTTCCCAAACCATGTCAGGCAGGGATTTTTTGTTACCATACTTTACCACAATGGACACTGTGGGTTGGTGAGGCGGGGGAGAGAGCCAGGAATTGTTCCGATATGACTCACCATTGATGTTAGCCGTGACCAGGATCAAACTCATGTTCGCTGTGTTCGTGGTGCAGTGCGCTAACCACTGACCCCCACATCAGCATGTGCATGTGAATTACGCGCACATGCTGAGCAGTAACAATTAATATCATTGTACACAAGACAAACATTAGTTCACAGTGCAGGACTCATCTGCTACTGCACCCTTGGGTATTCGCAACGTTTTTGCGAGCCGTTAATCTCGGGAAGACACCGACCGCCACTGGGTAGCCCTCTCCGGGGATATTTTAATGGTGGAGAGAGCATTTTAACATTTTACTGCAGACACACTCGCGTGCGTGGTAGCTCACGTCTGGAAGCCCGGCACCTCCTCTGAAAGACGGCTCACATTACGCGGAATTACCTCCCCAAACACACGGGGCTCTATTTGTTTACAAAATTGCCCAAGCGAATGCTGGGTTTTTCTTACACAATTATTGGATGAGTTGAATACGGAGTATTGCTGCATGCAGGTGTGTACTTGATACATGTAAATGTTTTGCCCGTCACCGTTGACTGTTATCCGCTCATCGAATTACGTTTACGGTTGCGGTGTTTATGCATCTCTCGTAGAACCGGCTTCCCAATGTGCTCTCACGGCCTCCTGCGAAAGGCGGAGGACGTACGGTTGCACGTCACCGCTGCCCGCACCAGCGTGAGTTACAGGCAAGTAGAAGGTAATCATTCAATACTGCTGGATGGAATGCGCCTGGCTCAACGTGGACGAGCGGAGCAAATATCCTCTCGGGTTCACTCGACGTGGCATGGGCAGGCCCACTGGATGAGGGCCTCCGGAGCAGTGGCATGTCAGATGGGGTTGTTAGGTGAATTATACTTCACAACAATGGTCGGTAAGGTGAGTGGAATGAAGTTAAGTGGGGGTACAGGTTGGACCAGTGGCTCCGTGAATTAATTGTCATCATCGTCGCGTATTTTTTTGTATGGTGCCCCACACAAACATATAGCAAGTCCCCAAAGCGTCAACAGAATTTAAGAAACATGATTGAACGGTGCACTGCACACAGACAGCACTCATGAGCTTATTCCAGTTATTCTAGTTCTCTCTTTCCAGGATCAAAGAAAATTTAAATCAAACTAATTCCAGTCTTTTCATATTATTATGAAAGGCAAAGCTGCAAATTCTATAGTCTGGTGTTGCTGGTAGGAAGCCATCGAGGATATTTGTCTTGGAATGATTCGCTTTCCAATGCATACTCGGCCTCGTGTCGAAAGTGGAGACCCTGCATCTATGGTCCCCAGAGGCAGAGACTTTGCAGCAGTGAGCACTGGTGACCCTACCGTACTGATGAGCCACTCGGTCTTGCCGCTGAATGTCAGTCGGTCGCATTTACTCAAACTAATTTCGATGGTTACCCCGAGGCAAGAGGGCCATGATGCAGTTCTTCAGGAACTGCCGACGGTTAGTGCTCAATGCACAAAGGCCGAGAGTCCCCTTTGCACAACGTTGTCTGCGCGTCGTTTTAACGAAAAGCTGCGGACGTGTGCGTGTACGCATGCACGGTCCTGGTCGAACGCCAGTGCCCCCTTTAAAATGTCCACGCTTTTCACGTGCTCCACAAAAGTTCCCCACTGGATTTCGAGATAAGCGAGGGTGGTGGGTGGGTGGGGGGTGAGTTCTGTACGAACACAAAGTTCTGACATCCCCGCCTCTGTGCCATACGCTGCCCAGTGTTGTTATGTTTCCCCTTTGCCAGAAAGCTCTGGATACGGCCCGGCTGTCGCAATGTTTGCGCTCCGTATAAAAGTTTCACATAAACGCCATTTTTTGAGGACGCCGCATGCCCCCTCGGCCCCTCCGGTCGACTGCAACACGAGCCCCTTGGCAATGGCTCGCATCTAAATACGTACG
Source organism: Lethenteron reissneri (assembly GCF_015708825.2). NCBI lineage: Eukaryota > Metazoa > Chordata > Hyperoartia > Petromyzontiformes > Petromyzontidae > Lethenteron > Lethenteron reissneri. Next base: position 13,364,867 of record NC_083810.1, read on the forward strand.
GACTTTGTGTGCGCGAATGTATCTCGCAGCGACGGGGAAGGAAGAAAGTTGCGGCATTGGCACAACGAGCAGAGGCTTCGGCGTCCACCGGCTCACGCGCACGCTTCGTGCCGGTGCCCATCGCAGTCAAAGTTGGAAGAACGACAGCGGAGGAAGTCCTCCGAGCGCGCTGACACGGATGCGGGCACACGCACACACACCAACTCGGCCTTCCGTTTACAAAGCAACCGCAATAACAACGACATGCAACTGCCTTCGCTCTGTACAGTATTTTCTATTTTATTACTGTTAAAGTCCCGTGCTGCTGTCGGAATTTAAATGTGCCGTTAAAGAGTGAGTGTGCGAACACCGCATGGGCGAAACAATATATATACTGCACCGTCACACACGGAGGCAGTCGAACGGTCGGTTGGGTTATAATGCGCGTTACTGAAATTCAACTCTTAACTCACTTGAATACCATCAGATTGTTTTGTTTCCTAATAACACCACCCCTAATGGCACTGACTTTTCTTTCAACGACATTTGGTACACACACGTCAATTGATGAACCAATCAATAGTTAAACTCCAGTCCCTCTGTCAATAGCACGATGCCTTGAAGGCCTTCCCTAACCATGTTGGCAATGGGGGGGGGGGGGGGGGGGGTTTGACCTCCACTTGCTCACTCGTTGGTCAGTACGGGACGGTCAAGGCAGTGGGTGGCTCTGCAAGTCGAAATATTACTGGCCGCGGATGTCTGGGTTCAGGGTGCAGCGTGTTAACTACTGGGCCGCTCCTCCGTCCGCCCTCCAAACCCCAATTTTGGTTGGACTATTACAAAACTAATGTACAATCCTCGTGTCACGTCGGCGCGTGCCTTAGCGTCCTTCTCTGTAAACACTTCACTGGCTCTCATCCACGTGCAACCCTACCAATAACCACTCTCCTCATAATGGTCCTCGCTGACGTTTCTCTTTCCGTGAGACGTGGTAATTGCTCCCCATCCCAGAGTATGACGAAATTTACATTCAATAATAATCGCAGAAAAAGGTAGCAACCAGCAGCCACGGCTATGTATATACCTACGATCAAAATATCTACGAGAGTAAAAATCAGGTCGAGTTACATACAGAAAGTTTGCCAATGGTCTAGAAATACGTTTCACTGAAAACAAAACAACAGACTGTCTAAATTTCGATTTAAAGCTTTCGTGACTGCAGGGATTCATCTTCTTGTTTCTTTCGGTAAAGTCACGTAGAAGGGAAGTAATAAAATAATAAAAATAAAACATAATAAAACAATTCTCACGACGTTTCGGCTACAACGCAAGCAGCCGTCTTCAGGTGAAGAATGAGACACTACCAAACTAGGAGCTTATATATAAGCTGCATTGGGGGTTGAAGAGCGCCTTAACAAAAAGAATGTGCATGTGAAGAGGAATTTAGCATATTCATGGAAAATGCGTAGGCGTTGGGCGGGGGGGTGTCAAAGTCATATTATGCCCATGCATTATGCAGGATCAGCAGCAACCAAGGGGGGTGCAGGGATTAGCAGTAACAAAGGGAAGGAATGTTAATGATATGTAGCTGCAGTTACTCAACAACCACGTAGAAAACTAAAGTATAAACTACATAAAAAACTAAAGTATAAACTGCATCGCACCATCAGTATACTTACTATACTCTATAATAAGCTGAGTTACTAACAGCAAGTAATACATTACCATTCTACCTCGTAAAAATTCTATAATATGCTTCCATCTAGACCTTATTCTCTTACATCACACGAGCATATACCGTACTATATACTGCCATAGATAAACCCAACATTAAATTATATACTGTATTGCTGTAAACCAACCTATATCTTATACATTTAATATAACACTATGTATTATTCTACACACCCTAATGTGTGTCGAAATGGTTTATTACGTCCTTCCAATGATTGCTGAGCCAGAATCCATCTTCTCGGTTAAAATTGTCTCTGTGTTTGTATATGTGGATCGCCTCATGAACGAATCTCTCATGATAGCCAGATGGCTTGCAGAGAACCTCTGTCTTGGAGAAGTCAATATCATGTGAGCCCACTGAGTTGTAACAGTGATCTGCCACGGCTGAGGTGTTTGTCCTACCGTGTTTCAGGTCAGCTTTATGTTCACGGATGCGGTCCGAGACATGTCGTTTGGTTTCCCCAATGTAACTGCTACCACAGAGGCAACTTAGTTTGTAGACGCCAGGGTACTGTATGTCTGGAACCACATCTTTTACAGACGGTACCAGATCACGGATTTTATGTACTGTGTTGAATCGGACCTGGATCTTGTGTTTAATCAGGATTTTGGAGATCTTTTTTGTGACCCCAGCAATGTAGGGTAAGGTGATGGTCTTGAAAGGCTCCTCAACAGGATCCTTCTTGATGGTTGGACTGTCTCTCCACACATTAGATAATTAGACGAAGATCGCACTCTCAGTCGGACAATTTAGACAAACTCTGTTCGTACGCGCCTATCGTAGACCCAGAGAGAGAGAGAGTGGCATTGCCAGTACCAGCACACGACAGTGCTGGTGTAGATGGCCATGCCAGGTACTTATGGCAGCTATTTTAGTCAACGTAGGGGATGCCAGGGAAAGCTGATATACTGTGCGTGGCAGGGATTTGTACCTGGGTCTTTGGGATCATAGGACAGTGCATACGACACATTTATATATCGGGTGGCTTAGCGGTCGAGCGAACGGGAAGATTGCGAGTTCAAATCCTGTTGAGGGCTTGACTCCCTCCGGAGGTCAGTAGGATGAGTTTCCCTGTGAGGAAAGTCAACAGTGGCTATCCGATGGGTGAACTGACCCCTATCACGACAATGCAGAATTTCCAAAGGCTGTAAAGCTGATGAGCGATGCCTCAATGCTCATCGGAGCAGGAAATCACAGGAATCTGTATGGTCTCTTGCCTACGCCATCCACCCAGTCAACGTCACACACTTTTAATTACAAGAATTTAGTACATTTGATATTAGCCCCATTCTCATTGCGCTGGGTTGTCACGAAGGCACAATGTTTTAGAGGTATATTCTGCCAGGATGGAGCAATGTACTTTGTGAAATTGCAACAGAGTAATGTGCGAATACAATGTTTACAGTTTGGAAAATTTTGGCCCAATGACGCAGCCACGTAACGGCTTCTTTTTTTTTCGAATGACGTCAAAGGAACGTTCACATCCACCGCCGTGCAGCACAGGTCACCGTATTCAGCCGCAATCCACTAAATCACGTAATTCATAGTTTAAAAAAAATAAATTCTGTACACATTTAATACGGCAACACTTATATGTAATTGTATACCTCAATAAATAAAAATATTCCAGTGGCAGGTTACATGAAGAGAAAAAAAATTGCCTCATTAGTTTCCATTTAATGAGGAGCAAGTGTCAAAAGAATGACACTGCACACAGGTCTCCATGCAAATGAGTTTTCATTTTCTTCTAAACAATCCTCTCACCTGGTCCCATACGAGCTGTCACCTCGGTCTAAATAAAGTCAGTGTCTGACTCTAAATAAACAACCCCTCACCTAGTTTTAACAAAAACGATCTCGTAGATCGTTCTTTTGAACCTTTGCCCAACTATATTATTCAACCGTGTACAATTACAAAGACTTATTTTTGAATCCAGTGTGGCCCTTAAACTGTTGGGCCAACGAGTTCTGCATGCAATCCCCTATTAAATGGCGCATAAGCAGATAATGTCGTCATCACCTCGCCCGACCGCCTTTGTCTCCCCAGCGCCGATCACTGCATCAGTTCTCGGGGAGGAGGCCCACAGAGGACCGGTTCAGAGATCACGCGCCCGCTCACGTGGCCCTCTATCTCTCTCCGTGAGCGCAGCGCGCTAACCACTGCGCCACCGCTCCCCCACACACCTCTATGCAGCTACTACGCAAGTCGATGATGACACGTGGCTTGTCCCGCGTGCGTCATGGCTCAAGGTTGTCATCGCCGACAGTGGCATCTACCCCCAACCCCGTCCCTTCATCATCATCAGCCATGGTCAATCCACTGCTGGACTAAAGGCTTCCCCAAAAACCGTCGCCACATCTAAACGATACTGCGGCGTCATTATCCCGATACAGCCCTTTCGCAAGGTGCTGATTTTATTCGCTCCATCTCCTCCACGGCGTCACGCCTCCGAGACGCGATCCGTAATCATTCTTGACCAAGCCACGACGTGTCCTTCCCCCTGGCCCACGTACTTAGATTAACAAAAGCTCAACACACACAAGATATCTCTCTCTCTCTCGTGCTATGAAAAGAACAAATAGACGAAGCTCAGCCTATTATACGCGGTACTCTTATAGACATTCCGTTCAGGACCACGGTGTCGTTGACTACTGCCTTGGGTTGTGATTCTATTTGTCACGGTGCCCCGCAGCGACTGCGGTAACATCACGCCTGTTGCTATTGTTGTTGTTGTTGATGTTGTCGTCGTCTGACATCCTGGAAACCACTTCGATTGTTCTCATTTACCTGCGCGCGCGCGTTGCGCGTGAGTGCGCGCGCGTATGCGCGTCCTCCGACCCACGGCAACTTAACGAAAGTGAAAGACCACCCACCGGCCAAGCCCCGGGAAAGGATGCGCGCCCTGCGGGTGGTAGAACTCCTCTGCGATGCGGCTCCTCTGCGGGGCGAAGAGGGAGTAGTGTGACTCCCTGTTGACCATCAGCGGCGGGAACCACGTGTCCGGGGAGCCCAACGAGCCAGGATCGGGCCCGGGTCCCGAGCCAGCCCCGGAGCCGGGCCCCGGGGGGGGTCCGTAGCCTCCTGCCGCGGGCACGAACACGGAGAGCGGCTCGCTCTTGTAGCGCCTCTCCGAGCAAGCGCCCGGGGGCACATCGTGACCACCCGCGTCTTGCTGTCCGGACAATCCCTGGTTCCCGAGCAGCTGCTGCTGCTGGCCCCCGTTCTCCTGGCTCTGCGTCTCTTCCTGATCGTCCTCCTGACGGTGGTGGTGGTGATGCTGATGCTGCTGGAGGAGGTGTTGATGTAGGGCATGCTGCTGTTGGTGTTGTTGGTGGTGGTGGTCATATTCCGCCAGCTTCCACGGCCGCACCATTGCCGGCAGGCTGGAGGTCGTGGCCAGCTGAGTGCTGCTGGACATGGGTGTGTAGGTAGAGGCGGCGTTGCTGTAGTTGGACGGGGTGCTGATGGACGACGAGCTCGGGACTCCGCCGCATTCGTCGTGCTGCTGCTGCTGCTCTCGGTCCGCGTCGTCCTCGTCGTCCTCTCGCTGCTCCGTCTTCATGAGATGCACCACCTGCTGCACGGCGTCGCCGTGATCGTCCCCCCCTGGACGTCTGGTCGTGCCCACGCACCTCTCCTCCTCGTCATCCTGCCGCTGCTGCTGTTGTTGCTGCTGCTGATGATGGTGATGAAGTTGTTGGCCGAGTTCTGAAATGGACAGAACCCCCGTGGAGCGCTCGGCACTCTCCGCGGCATTGAGCAAGCTCTCCGCGAGAGTCGTGGGCTTGCCCAGAACGTTGGCCAGCTCCTCCAAGGTGCCTCCCTCCAGGAGCGCAGACTCACTGGAGCCCATCTGCCCTGCCGCGCCCTTCAGCGTAAACGCTCCGAAATCCGCCCGTGGGAATGAACGGGGGAGCCTTGGCGCTTGGGTCTACGAGCGCAAACGCCGCGGCCGCGGTTTAAAGAGAGAGAGAGAGAGAAAAAAAACTGACGTCTCTAGTTCTGCCGCATACGATCAGTGAGTGTGGGACGCGCACCCAGTTCTCAATCACGGCATTGGAGTTGTGAGACGCAGGGATGGGCTGGGCGGTTGTTGTCTGTGGTTGTGTGGCGAGCGGGCGAAGCACGCGTGGGTCGGCGCGTTCGCGTTGTACCACGCCAGCGCTTCTGTTTTGCCTCTGTCAAGTGCCCTCTACCGTCCGGGCTCCTCCCGGAGTCAGATGCGAGAGACCATATACGGAGCCAATGTGGGTGGAGTTTGATAGAGCTGGCCTTCTGCGGCCTCCATCTATCATCATCATCTACACCCCACCCACCCACCCCACTGCCAACCTCCCACTCTCACGGTTTAAATAACGAGATGAAATATTTAAGCTCGTTAAAAAACAAAACAAAGAAGAAGAAAAATTCACCGTGTGATGCATTCCGTACGTTGACATGGCAAACACATTTGCGCCAGCCTGTTCATAAGCCTGGAAAGGTACGGCATTTCTAAAATACCAGCGACCATTCCAGATTAAATGTTCACTCCTGGCATGTATTTTATTTAGTTGATGGATTTTTTTCTTGAGCCCTGTGTTTATTTTTCCAGCGCACGGGAATGATAATGGACTGCACAATGCAAGGTCCAGTCAAATTGCATCCACAATTTTGTATATTGCGTCGTAATAGCTGAGCTACTAGTGTCTAATGTGGGTCGCCGTCAGAGGAGTTTTTCTGCACCGATGATTACTCGCTGCCAGTGATCTCGCTGTTTCCGCAAGCAATCCTGGAAGTCTTCGGTAAAGCTGCACATAGAGGACTCGACATTGCGGACGCTGCTGGAACAACACAATGCGAGTTTCAGAAGAAACCTTTCTGAGTGTAACGCAACGTTTAATGTCACGTCACCGCCCTTCCTCCACGCCAACCAGCACGGTTACAAATCAATGCTGACAGATAGACGGATAATTATTGTCTGCTTATTTATTTTGTTACTTATATACTGTACTCCACGACGCAAAAAAAATTGTTTGTGTTATGTAGAATTGTATTTTGCGTCAAACTCGGACCATTATCTTAAAGAGATGATCCTTATTATTGATCCTTCCCCTTAACATCCGTCAGTTCCGCAGCAACAGTCCAATCAATCCTGACTGCTGATGAGACCCCGTTTGGCAAAACGTGTCCAGGGCACGCTTGTGTTGAACCAGTGCTGCCGAAACGATGCTCTCACAGAAGGCCGTGTGGTTGACTGGAATTGTAACGTATGTATGCATTATGTGGAAGGGACATATATGTGAAGGAGATATATTGTCTGCATATGTATTGCCTTAATACTGACTGGGCCTGCTTGTACGAATGGCCTTGCTGAATCAGATGGCTTTGCGTGCACACAAAACTGTGGATTGGGTGTGAATGAGCTGAGGTCGATTTTTACATGAAATGTATTGCAATTCCATCATCCTTTCAATTGTAACAAAATCTTTCCCCAAACGTTTCGGCTGGATTTCGTATAGAGCTTGTGCTCACTTTGAAATTGCCCGTATGTCTGCGCTTTGATTAATCATATTGGCCGAACATTACAATGCAAGACCCTCCTGAGAAAAGAGTCTTGAGACTCAGGATCCTCTTAGGTGATATTGGCATGATTATTATTCCTCATTACAAAGTCCAAATTATGATCATCAGCAGCAGCAACATCTGTTTTCAGCCACTGCTGGTTGAAAGTCAGGTGAATCTCACCTCATTAGTCAGCCAGTTTTCGATCACACAGGTACTTGCCCTGATAGAAAATCTGAACGTGACATCTGCATGCCAGAGTCTGTGCTGTATCATCTCACCCAATAGCGTCGACAAACCCTGTCAGCTCAGCATATACAATACACGCATGCAATTTGTATTTGGATTGCATCTAAAATGTGACCGCATCTCAGGACATTGTACAAAAAAAAGTTGGAATTTTTTTTTGTAAAGAGACGCAGATCATCTTGAGTTTGGACGTGAACAGGGGCAGGGGGAGTCAACGGCACGGGTAGCTGGACTAAGGGGTTTCCATCACACGTGGAGTAGCAGAGTAAAATAAAGCGACCTCCCAACGATAGGTGATTGACTCTGATGTGCTCGTAAGGAAATGAACGTTAAATTTTGATTTAAAGCTTTCGTGACTGCAGGGATTCATACTCTTGGTTCTTTCGGTAAAACTCACGTAGAAGGGAAATAATAAAATAATAAAGGCACGTAGAAGGAAAATAATAAAATAATAGAGAATTATTACAAGGCACGTAGAATGGAAATAATAAAATAATAATACTACAATTATTTTATTATTTCCCTTCTACGTGACTTTACCGAAAGAACCAAGAGTATGAAATGAACGTTGTTTATTACATTTTCCGAATTTTCGGTCCGTTCCTTATTTAACAATTACGAGGAAATTCTGAGCGTGGGCAATCATGGACCTAGGACACAATGACCCACCGGCTAATGTCATCCTCACAGTGGCACGCACGAAGCCCCCCCCCCCCCCCCTGTTTGCGTGACAACGTCACCCGTGTATAATTGTCAATAAAAGGGGGGAAAAAAATCCTGCTTACAGTGTTTGTAAGTTTTCGGGTTCGTATCTGATGCTGAAATGTGCACAGCTTGCATAATCACGTTTACTAGTTGACGGTGACTTGCATTGCGGCTTTCGAGGCGATGCAAATATGAGATTTTACCCCGTTGGAAATCCACGCGAATCTACAGCCCTTCATCTCAGTTCTTAAAATATTATCTTGTGGGGTGGAGTGGGGTCGGGGCCCGAGTCGTCGCATGGTGTACGCTCTGCAGAACATTTCAAGAATAGATGTGACCGAGCTCACTCGGAGTCAGGTGCCCTCTCTCTCTCTCTCTTCAGACGCCTCCTCGTCGCCAACTTCGACTCGGATTGAAAGCCGCCGCCCGTGGAGCCGCTCACCATGCGGGACGGTGTTTTAAAAACCAGGCGGGACGATGTTGGGGCGAGACGTTAAACCCCTCGCCTCGTTACGCAGGAAGCCGTGGGTTCGAGTCCGACACTGACGCCTGCATAACTGGAGTTCGCGGTGTCTCTCTCTCTCTCGCTGTCCTCTCCGTGATCGCGTGGATTTATCTCCGGCTCCTCCGGCTTTTCCCTCCACATTTCGAATCAACATCACAGCGCATCTAGATTATTTGACTGCTGCTTTAAATGTCCACGTGATAATCCACCTCGCCGAGCTCTCGCTTGTGGCCATGTCGGTTCTGAACAAGAACTACGTAGCTCAGTGGACATCAGCTCGTAAATAAAAAATAAAGTTTTACTTTTCATCATGTTCTGTCCACTGCTTCACGAAGGCCTCCCTACATCATTGCCATCCTTCGCAGTCGTGCGGAGATGCCGCCAATCGACTTGCTCATGGCGATTCGTTGTTTTTTTATTGAGGCATCTCTGCTGTGGTCGTCCTCTCAGACATGTTCCCGTATCTGGGTGCCAATTCCTTCACCAGTCTTGACCATCGGCGAGCCCTGCCCGAGCACGATAACAACAGCCATCTCCCCCCGTACCATCTGGGTGAGAGCCAACCCACGCTGTCAACACGACGGCCAAGCGCCTGTTGGTGAAGTCGGGGAGCAAAAGTGGAGGCCGACGTTGAGGCTGATGCACTGCCCCCTGCTGATCAACGTGACCCTCTCAGAAGCCTACACCTTTGTATAAAACTAGCCTTTTATGTACGAGCATTTCGGCGGCCTAAATGCCTTATTATAGCTCATTGGCTGTGTCGGGTGGTGGAGGGTTTAACAACACATTTATATACTGACGCAATCTAAGCCAAAAAATACCTCTATTATAGATGGCGGTTACCTATCCAAGCACTATCCAGGCTCAATGTTGCTTTGCGTCTAAGATTAAACAAGATGACATATTTGTAATGTACACGTACACGGTCAAATGCAAATCCTATATTTAAACCACAACTCAATAAAGATCTCAACAAAATGATTGAAACGTCTCACAATATAAGTGATATCAACACAAGGTAATGTGGAATTTCCATCACCGGACCCAGGGGCCATCAACAGGGAAGCTCACCCTGCCCCCTAAATGGCAGCTCGCTCCGGGAGACGCTTCACACGAGCATCGAGAACGTCGGATAATGACGCACTGAGAGACGCCCATGACATTCATCGCAGACATACGTCAGTCGCGTTACGAGCGGCGTGTTGTTAGTGAGCTCTGCCTGAGCAATGGGGGAAAGCATGACTGTAGCAAGCACTGCAGTGGGCGATTTCTACGTGCTACATTGAGGGACAATGCCGGGTGTCCAAAAAAACCCCGCTTGTTAAAGGGGCCATCCATTTAGTAGGTACCCACAAATTTGTCATAACGTGACCCCTCCCCCCCTCCCTGTACGCACACGGACTTCTTACACCCCCCCCCCCACCTGCGTACGTTCGCCTGACGCACCCCCCCCCCCCTGAATCCTATAGAATGGCCGATATTTAATCCACGCACAAACGATCAAGGATTAATAATATTAACGTGTTTAAGCAAACAGTCCACAGCCGGACTATCTAACTCATTTAGAGGCCAACGTAGACAAATTATTATCGAGGCTTCACCCCCCCCCCGTTTCCTATGCGTACGCACATTGTCAGTAGACCCCCCATACGCAAGCGCATTTGGGTAAACCCCCCCTCCCCCCTCCATGCGTACGTACTAAATAGTTGGCTCCAAACGCCTCGTTCAGCCTCGCGGCAATCACAACATTAGCCAGGACTTGGGGCAAATACCCGTTAAGAGGAATGCGAATTGTAATCAACTATAAGGTATTTAAGATTTAAAAAACTTCTCTAACTATGATGTAAATGTTCGCGCAGAATTCTGCAGTGTTTGCAGTGCTCCAGTAAACATTGTCAGTGGGGTTGTATGGGTATTAATGACGCTTAAAAGAGGCTTTAGAGGCTTAAAGAAAATGAGTTTCAGTTGCGATTCAAGGAATTATTATTAGAAGAAGCAAGAAGCATGGTAGCATTCACAAATTCGCACTTTAGCGGCTTTTTCAGCGCAGCCTTTATTTGTTTTAGATGTTGCTTGGGATTGTAAAACAAAGGTTTCCTCTTCATTCGCCATCCCTTTTGGTATTTTTGTGCTCATAGCATCAGCCGATGTTGATTTTGGCTGGCTGACAAACATGCTCTTCACACACTCTGCACAATGAAAAACCCTAAGTAAATATCATGAAACATTGCCAAGGACATCAAAATAAAATATATGAACATGGTATGTTTTTTTTCCTGTTGCAGGTATTTATCAAATACACTCTCAAACATATGTGGGATGTTTACGGTACTCAATAGGTGTGGGGAATATTGTTTAAATCTAAATCCTTATCGCTAGTTCTGAGATATGTAAAGATATTATAACAGCAAATGACCACATTTTTTTTTCTTCTGAGCAAATAAGAATGGAGGAATGACATTTTCACATTGTGAAAATAAATGTACAACATAAATACCTGTCAGTTGTTGGGACAATCTGTCACATTTGCAGACATCCCATTATGTGAGGGTCTGGACGTGTGGGTGATGTTAAAGCGGCCCGCACACCCTGAAAATGAACACACTGATAAATGAAAAACAATGAACCCCTTAGTTAACGAATTATTATTGCAAATAATTTGTTGCCTTTGATTACGGAATCGTGACACTTTGCGTTTCTAATTGAAACATGGTTCTGAATAATTTGTTTAAGTTTAAATTTTGAGTGCCATTACCTTCAAATGTTGAACTTATTTCGCACCGTGTGTTGCAAATCGTGCGAATCGGAAGGCGCTATCACAATAACCCTGTTTTTTTTGTTTAAACCTTGCATCCAAACATATATCATGGTAGTATGTTTAATTCAAAGTTAGGAATATTATACAGCTGGTGGGTGGGTGCCAATTTAGAAGTGTTTGGAGGGAGATCGTCATGAATTGACTCGATACACTGTACAAGAGTATTGGAGAAACATGGAAAATTAACTGACTTAGTACCATTGTAATCAAACCGTTCCTATAAAACCAGGTTAAAATACATAAATACACATTTGTCCCGCGCACAGTGTAAGTAGATTTAGAGCAGTGCCGTGCGGTGAGGTCAATGGCTGGGGAGGCACTGGCTCGTGTCAGAGCCAGATTCACACAGCGAGGGGCGTGGCCTCACCGAGAGGAGCGTGGTCTCACAGAGGGGGCGTGGCCTCACGGAGGGGGCGTGGCCTCACCGAGGGGGCGTGGCTTCACGGAGGGGGCGTGGTCTCACAGAGGGGGCGTGGCCTCACGGAGGGGGCGTGGCCTCGCTGAGGGGGCGTGGCCTCACTGAGGGGGCGTGTTAGACACGTCCCCCTCAGTGAGGCAGATGTGATAGCTGCCTCCCCTGCCTCCCCTGACCGCACGTCCCTGATTTAGAGGTGTGGGGAACCACAGACAAGAGACAAGCGGGAAGGCCGCCAGAACCGGCGTCAACAATTGCCGAAGCTCTGGGGTCCTATATTGTTATTTTTTGCCAATTGCACTCAATAGTGTTTGAGTCAAACAATTTATTCCTGAAACATTGAAAATCATAACCCACCTCATCCGTGTACTTTTTGATTTTCATTTTGACCAAAGTGGTTGAGTTAAAATGTATTTACGTTAGCTAATGTACGAGGTGTTAGCTTCGTAGTATCCGACAGTTATGCAAATGTTTTCCCTTGTCAGCGAGCTCTTACCATTCCACATTTTCTCCACGCGCATCTAGCTTGGCACAGATGCCAAGGCAAGCTTCACTCTAACTTCCAAGTGAAATGGCAGCTACCGCATTGTTGTTTTCTATTCTGCACGTAGATACTGTTCACGTGTGTGTGTGTGTACAGTGAACGAGCAAAGACAAGATTTAGTAGAGGCGGGAGTGATAGCTGTACTGTATAACTGTGTGGTTCAGACGTTAACTTAGCAGCTCGAAGGGAAATTGTTGACATTTGAGACGGATGCTAGGAATTGTTGTGGCGAGAACGGAGAAGCCATGTAAAAGTCTGGGGGAGATCGTGGCAGGTCGGTGAATACCATCATCAGGGGGAAATGGTTGCGATGGGTGGGACACGAGTAGCGGAAGGAGCAGGCCGAATGCTGACAGCGGGAGATGGAGAGGTCGCCCAGAGTGGCGTGACCAAGGGGAAGAGAATACCTTATATGAGCAGACGGTGCGAGGACACCGTCTGGTCAGATGTTGGAGGTCGCGTTCGCGAGGTTGCGGTGGCATCAACAGTTTTGGCCAGGAGCGCGTTCGGGCTTAGAAATCCCATCGGGTCAATCGCTCGCATCCTGGGCACATTAGCATGGTCGTGGGCGAAATGTCCACACAAGCCATCACCAACATCTCACGATCCCACGATGGAATAATTCACACCCAGCAGCTTCACAAGAGCTGATTTTCGTCGTTCCATCTCCGTGGTATGGTGGCTTTATGCCATGGTCAGTGAGGGTCGTGACATAACAAACCGTTCTCAACGCTCGCCACTACTTTATGCAATTGACCATTTCCGCTCCACTCGAGCAGCTGCTCTGCAAATGAACAGAAACTTTGCAAAAAAGAAAAAGCAAAGCAGTGACAGCATTCTCGAGCAAACAGGCGCCTAATTGCTTGGGAAAATAAACAAACCGTTAAATGTATTAATTGCTCCCATGGATATTTTTTTTATAATAAGCTACTTTTAATATTCAGAAATAAAGGAAAGTTTAGAGATACTTTTTTTTACGAACAAATTTAAAGGGTGGACCAAAATACATATTTTAGTTTTTTTTTTTACGACCGCGCGCATATTAAAATGCCCTTTGCTTTCTTTTACCTAATGCTTCAGGCAACACGCGCTATAAACATAACGAATAGTGGTGTCATAAGCGTCTCCTTTTAATGCCGGTTGATAAAGGCCTTGCGAGACACTTCACTTCTTACTGCCTTCATCCTGTCTGCATGCTAATTAAAACGCACCGCCGTAAATAACGACAGCCTAAATGTGCCACGCAATTTCACCGTTTTAAACCTTTTCCTGGCCCATTGAACAATCGGCAGCATACTCAAGACGAATACGACGCCACGAGAAATGCCTCCTATCTCAGTAAAAAAAATTGTGGATTCCATGAAAAAATGTTAGATATTCATTCGAAGAAACGTCACGATTGTCAAAACCACTTGTCCGGTGGCAAATTACCTCCTGGCAATTGTACATTTACACTATCAGAGCAACAACGCCAGAACATGCAAGAGCGTAAAGTTCCCAAAGGCGAATGCCCCCTACGCACACGCATCCCGAATCTGACACGCTCAGTGTCACCCTCTGTTTTAGCCCCATTTTAAGGATGGCCTGTGCAGACAACATTAAAAAAATGACAGCTTGTTGCACTGGTGGCTGTCCGCAAACGCTTACGCGATGCTGATGAATCATTCCACCGTGCGGACATGCCGCCTCTTGTTTCACGTTGGCGCAGTTACCAACGGAGCGAGAAAGAAAATGTCGAAGAACAGTCAGATGACGTCCTGTTGAAAGAATATTTCACGCGTGGTCCACTTCAGTAGCGTGACAAGCTACTGGAGAAAACAAAGGGCATTACTTCCGAGGGATCCCTCATTTTCGGTCATAAATGTAATGCCGATAGGGGTGCAGATGGGGTGACGTCACATTGAAATGGCACCCACCTGACCCCACAGGCAGATCGAGAAACCCCCAGTGGGGATGGAGGGGGGGGGCACATAACAATTTCTGTGAGCCCCGTCGCCCCCCTCACTACCCCCGTGGATACGACACTGCTTGACGCTTGGCCAAACATTTGCCACTTACCTGGTACTCAACCACGTGTCAGCCGTACACCTCACCTGAGCCTCACCAATCACCGGTGTATACAACACAGCCCATGTGCATTGTGTAGGCGATTGAGCATCTATTCTATTCGCTGTATGATTTTCACACGCAACTGTGAAGCTCCAGCATTACAGGTTGTGCATCGGCTATTATTTCAAATGCTGGAGTGATGAACAACACCGCAGTATATAATATACCCGATGTATCAAGAGAGAGGTGATTTGAAATTTTCTCCATCATTTCGTACTACAATAGATTGGTGGACCGCTCTAGAAGTTCTCTGGGGAAATAAAAATATACACGTACAAAAATATGTACAGTCAAATAATCTGCTTATTGTAGGAATTACATTGCATTGTATCTTACACCATTACAATTTGAAAAAAAAAGTCATTACAAATCATCAAACAGAAATATCCGTATAAAATGTCTCTCTGACTCACGGGTTAATTAAATTGTTAGCTAGTGCCATGTACATCGCACAGTGCTTTGTGATGTGTAATCAAATTCCGCACGATTTTCCGCAGAGCCACATTGCAATAATTTTGGCAGAACGTTTCAAACCAAATTTACATCGCAAGGATTACCATTCCAAGCGCTGTCTGAAGGCGCCCAGTAAGGTGCGCGTACTTCAATTTAAACAACTCTTAGAGAACACTCGGAGCGGGCAGCCCGTCACGTGAGACTTTTCCTTCACGGAACCGGCGCGGAAACGTCAGCGTCATGTTCACCCACGGAAAAGTCGAAGCTGTTGTCTCAGTTACGTTTTTTTCCCTTTCCAGGAGAGAGTCGTGCATCCGGGATGTTTGGCCGCTTACAATATAACGGAATGTTTAGCGCGTCGGAGAAAAACCACCACCAACACCCCCCCTCACCCACTGTGCGCTGGCACGGTGGAGATTCATCATCAGCAAGCGGCTTTTACAACAACAACAAACCGAGAGTTTGGCTTGTGGGAGTAAACACAAGCACTGGTCCCAGGGCCGGCTCAGACAATCATCACCACCGCTGTTGGCCGCGAGCGGGAATCGAACCGGCGTCGCCGGGTGCGTAGCGCAAGCGTGCACACTGCTACACGAACCGCTCCACACACACATCTCAACTCGCAGAATACTACAGCACCCAAGTGACGGTGACGTCACAACGGCGCCCGTGCCAGGCCAGGTGCACTTTGAGGCCGCGTGAAGTGTCGAAGTCTCGCTGACAGGAGGAGGTCACGGGACAAATCCAGCAGGTGCCATGGGTTGACTGACCGAGATGAGTGGCAGATGCACGTCAGCTGTGACCACGGCAGCGCCGACTTGGTTGCGTTTCATCCACCCGTTGCGAGCGTCGCTCCTCTGCCCTTCGTCGTTTTATCGGAGGGCGACTTGCCTCCAACTGACCGGTAGCGTCCTTCACGAGCCCCCTCCACGAGACGCGCGTCACGTCAACACCGGCGCATTAACGCGAAGCGTACATCGGACTCGGAGAGGTCGCGCGGAGGCAGCGGCATTTTGTCGTAGCAAGTCCCCACCTCCATTTCTCGGAACTGAGACACCCCCCCCCCCCCGCGGGCGGCGATTAATGTGCGCGGGCCATTTCACGTGGGGGGCAATTCCATTTGTGTCGAACGGAACGAGAGGGAATGGGGAGGGCAATGCCGTTTAAATGGCTCGCACCGCGTTTAGGGGGGTGGGTAGGGGGGGGCAATGGTTGGTGGGGGGTTGGGGGGAGTGTATGCAGTGGTTGGTGGCGGGTTGGGGGGGCAGTGGTTGGTGGGGGGGGGTAGAGGAGGGGGGCAGTGGTTGGTGGGGGGGGGGGGGCTCAGCGGAGATTTTGTGCCCTACAGCATCGCCTGTCCTATTTTGCAATTCTGTCGTCTGTCGCTTGTAATGAAGAAGCATGGAGTAAAGCGTCGACGCAATTAAGTTATTGTTGTTGTTGGTGTGTTAAGAGCCAATCTCGGACCAGGTGCAGTTTACAGAACCCAGCGTGGCAGAGAAAACGATTGCAGTTTGGTGCCAGTCGAATGGGAATTTCACGGATGTGCATATGTGTCATTTCATCACAATGTTATCCATTACATTTGCACAGAAATGCTTTGGATACATGTTATATATGTACAGTGTACGGGAGGTTCCCGAAATTTGGATAATAAAAAAAATCAGAAAACTGAGCCTCGATATGTCCTGTGACGTCACGCCCACAACGTCACGTGCGCGCTTTTACCGCCGAAATTGCGGCACGTGGCATCGGGTGACGCGACTTGTGTTCGCACGAAGGAACGTGAATTAACACGGAACAATTTCATTGATTTGGAATCAGAAGGAAAAAAAACGTAACAAATTGCCACCGAAATGTACTAAAAAAATCCACGAAAAGCTAATCTAAAACTCAGGCATTTCTTTTACGTAACTATTCTTGTGATCATTTCATTATTGCGAACTAATTTTACAATTGAAAAGCCAAGTTCTTACTTTATAGACAAAAAATTTTTTTTTATTGAAATGTAACTCTAATGGTTACTAAGTAATGTCTTGTAATAACTAGTAGATACATTACTCGATTGCAAACTAATTAAGTGAGAGCGTGTGAATTCGTTACAGACCCTGCTATCAAAACGTTTTAATGCCTTCTGGAATGTATGCACGCGTTCATTGGATCTATTGTTTCTCGAAATGTACGGAATATAACGTTCAAATGTTTATGCTGTTGTGCACATAAGCCAGAACCTACGATGCGCGATTGGCTACGTACGGCGAGACAGAAGTTCAACAAAAAGTGCATACACACGTCAAACAAAGATTGTTGATGTTCTCTGTAAAAACAAATCAAGTGCCATATTTGCCCGCGTAACAACTTTATTTGATTGACTCTGTCGCTGTGTGGTCGAGGGCTATGGTTGAAAACCTGACATTTAACACTCCACTACGATCAAACCCAAAACATAACCAATTATGAATCGTAATATTGGTCGTAAAAGCATACATATAAAATGTCACATTCATTACACCTCTACATAACATGTTGTGTATTTAAATGTATCTCCTGTAAAGGGGAGTTTTACTCTTTGAAAGTGGCGCATTCGTTTGCTCGTCTCGCGCGGTGAGGGTACGGCGTGGGCTATTCCCCGCCTATTCTCAAGACGGCTGACCAATGTTCGGAAGAGTAGGCCCACGGGATCTTGTCGAGTGCCTCCCTGGAAAGCGGAGGCCACTTTCTCCCCCCCCCCACACACCCCAACCAGCGGCGTGAGCGAGAAAATGACAGAGGCCGTGACCTTTACATTCGCTCACCAACTTTGTGCGTTCAAGGGTTGCCGGGTTCGCCGCTCCGGGGACCGAGGTGTGCCACTGTTTACAAATAGATTTCTTCTCTCGATGTTGGTCGCCAAGGTAACACGTGCTGCTCAATCACCAATTCAAAACAAATGTTTTTCTCTCTTTTCACCCCCTCCAAAAGCGCTGAGCCGGACAAAAACAAAAACAACACGTGCACCGCGAATTAAACAATGTTAAATGTTATTTGAAAATGGCTCAGGAGACTTTTGTCACTTGTCCAACAGCTCCGCGTGCAACAACAACAATGATAATTACAACAAACGCAATTGGCCCTCGTGTTGCTTCACGCAGCGCTACGGCCGGCCGTCACATCGGCGGGCGCGAATCCACAGGAAGCGAGAGAGAAGCGCTTCTCCCTGGCTTCTCTCTTGGTCCACGTGCCTTTTGTTGTGTCCACTGCTCGCCCCCGTGAGCCCTGGCCACGTTCGAGACTGAGCCGCGGTGCCCTCGCAGTTGGGAGCCATTTGCGGCAATAGCCCGGCGCGTGTGTGGTGGTGGTGGTGGTGGCCTCAGTGCCGGATGAAGCAAGTGCGGGGCCTGTAGCATGATGTTATAAAGGGGCCCTAAAAAAACATGAATATTAAAACACAAATTTTGTTACTTGCATAGTAAAGTATTTTTTCCATTCGCTATACAGCCAGATAATACGACAGATCGCTAACCTTTAAGTTGAAGGCGGTATAGTACTATAGTATTCGAGCAAGTACAGAATCACTGCACCGGAATTGATAGCTTGAAAGCATTTAGCGCGGGGCCCTTGAAAGCGCGGGGCCCATAGCTACTACACATGTTGTAGCTACTACATGTGTAGTAGCTACAACACATGTAGTAGCTACAACACATGTAGTAGCTACAACACATGTGTTATAGCTACTACATGTGTTGTAGCTACTACATGTGTTGTAGCTACTACATGTGTAGTAGCTACTACATGTGTTGTAGCTACAACACATGTAGTAGCTACTACATGTGTTGTAGCTACTACATGTGTAGTAGCTACTACATGTGTTGTAGCTGCTACATGTGTTGTAGCTACAACATATGTAGTAGCTACTACATGTGTTATAGCTACTATATGTGTTGTGGCTACTACATATGCTTCCAGGACAATCCGGCACTGGCCCTGGGGAGAGCTGTGGATGTGGCTGCGACACGCGCACTCCGCCGCGGCGACGATTTTTTTCTCTCCCTTCCAGCCACTGGAATATTTGGACGCAACAAATGGCATAATTTGTGAAAATCATTTCACGTTAGTGCCCCGCGCCTCTAAAACACCTGGGTGTTCTATTGAAATGTACATTGCGTCCCATTAATATTCATTGGCTGGTAATAGTTTTGATTTTGCCACCAATGTCCCACGTTTTTGAGGGTTTCTCCCCCACCATACCCCCCGCTCCCACCCTTCTCGCATGTATGGAGAGTAAGCCCCGTGCCAAAAGCATCATTTCTAACATTGGTTCCTTTCCATTTCGCTTGGGACGTGCATCCAGCTGGGGTTTTATGTTGCGATAGGTACAATGCTATTTAATTTTATTTTCACATCCCTCCAATTAGTGAAATATGACAACGCAGATATATGACGGCCGTGTCCATGCATGGTGGGCTGGGTAATTTTAACCCCCCCCCCCCCCTCTGTGAACAAATTTGTTTTCCAAGGCTCTTTGTTGTTCCAAACCCCTCGTAATAGATGCCATCAATCCAGTGAGCGTACGTGCTCAGTACGAAACCAAAGTTTCCTGTTTGACTTTATTGTGCCAATTAATTTAATATGCGGTTCCTTCAAAAGTGACAAAACAGGAATTACAGTGATGAATTGTCTGATATTAATTCATTTTACTGCCATCCTTTTTGTCTAAAGAAAAGCCCTCCACTATGGGGCACGAGCTCACGGCGGTTGGTTCGAGACTCCGAGCCCAGGTTGGGTGCTCGACAGCACGAGACGCGGCGTGGTCTCAGCACAAAGTCGAGGATTTATTCGTGAAGACTTCTCGGGATGCAGAACAATCGCTGCGACAGATGCGTTGCACTTTGTGCTCAACTCGTATATTTACTTGCCAAGAAATACCGGTGGTCACAGGCCAAGCCCGTGCATGGTTTCGGGCTTTAAAACTTTACAACCTACATTCAACCCAATTTATTTACGCCGAGGAAAATATCCCGCATGTCACCGCAGCAACTTCAAAGAGACAACGAACTGACATCATGTTTACGAATGAAATGAAAAGTGTGACATTTCAATCCGGTGTTGTTCATAGCCGAGCACGTGTACGCAGGCGAACGGTAATGACTCATGCGGCGTGCGTCGCATTTGGGTGACTTTGAGGGCTCGTGAAGGACCAGAAGACTGAGCCCGGAACTACTGAGGCCCTGGGTTCGATGTCAGGTTTCAGCTGCACATTATTAAACTGGGCTGTCAGGTTTGGTGAGTCGATGGGCTCAAGCCATTCGCCAATGAGTGCGCAGTGAAAACCCAAAATGTTATATTTGGCCTTGCACTAAATTTGGAAAAATTCCAGCCCTGAGATTTTTTATTTATTAAATGTGGGTTTTTCTGCCATGTGACGAGTGCACGTAGGAAAGTACAGTACCCCTAGTGTGGATACAAGTTCAGTGGAAGGGATCTCAGAAGTAGTTATGCAATATTCTCCTTCCCGTGGGCCGTTCTCTAACCCGGGGTTATGCAGTGCCACAACAAAAATTAAATTGGGAATATTTTTTTAAAATACATTGTTGTGCCTGGTGTCTGTTGGGGAGCACGTGCGTGTCTGCTGTACGGAATGGTGCCACGTTAGTCGTGGGCATTGTGAAATGCGACAGAGAATGAACGTTTCAATTGCAGAAATGAGTACGGTGATTTGGCTCGACGTTTATCCGTAGCTTGTGGAATCTCATTTCTCGGTCAGGTTTCAAATCACGTCTTAAAACTCACTCACTTGCACTGCAGGCTTTCCCTGTAACTTAAGAAAAACACACAATGATATCGTCTGATTAGATTACTCTGCAATTATTATCATCATAGTTATTCGTTTTATTGGAATTTCGAGAACGCCGTTGATATTGTTATTATCAGCTTTATATTTCGCTTAGATTTTATCAATGTTTGTGAGGGTAGTTTTATGTTTATTTACAGTGCTTTGAGATACGAAACCACTGCTACAGTTATCAGTATCATTTAAGCCAGGGGCTAACCTCTGCAATTTTAGATGCAGCTCAGGTCTCCTCTGCCATATTCCGGAGATAAATACGATTCAGCGTCACAAATCATTCTGCTATCAAAGTCCTGCCACATGGAACAAATTATCTGCCATCTGGTTATAATTTCTATACCAAGCTTGATTCTTTTCATGGGAAACTTCGTTGTGAATGCATCAGAAGCAAGTGTAGAGGATCCAACCTCAGGTCATGACTGTAGACATGCTTTTATTTTATCATTAATGTTAATGACACTGATATGTTCATATTATCATGACAGAGTTATTAGGAATAGAGTGGGACCTTGCAGTAAACGCAGCGATAAGGTCCCTGCTATATGAATGCACAGACCTGATTCGATTCCCGGTCACAGCTAACATCAGTGGCAAGTGACATCTGAACCGGTCCTGGGCTACTCCTACATTAACCCACACTGAACATTGTGGTGAAGTATGGTCAAACAACTCCCGTGGGGGAAGCCTGCATCCAGGGACGAATTAGTAATGGTCATAAACCATTGAAAATAGGGGTTTCCCCGTTTTTCTGGCAACAAAACAGGTGTTAAGATGTTAAAATGCCAAATTGAAACCTTTTACAAGGATTCATCTCGGCATTAACCACAATGCTTGTGGTCAGGATGCAAACAAAACACATACTCTGATCATATATGCATTGTCTTTGAAACTGATTGGTACAGTTGTACAGCTGTACGCCTTTTTGCGTCCTCTGGTTTAACACCGTTTGACACGAGGCTCAAAAGAAAGCTGTCTCTGGTGTGGACCAATCAGTTTCAAGGACAACGCATATATTATCAGAGTATGTTTTTTGTTTGCATTCTGACCACAAGCATTGTGGTTAAAGCAGACATGATTCCTCGTGGTGTTTTAACATCTTAACACCTGTTTTGTTGCCAGAATAAAGGGGAAACCCCTATGATCATGTTTTGGTACTGGCAAAGGAGGTCTGATAAACCATTGTTTATTATTGTTTTAAAGAGTATTATTGTTTAACTTAAATGTTCAAAGATAATATCTTAAACTGGTGTTGTTGTTGTTTTGCCGTAATTGCTCTGCTCTTTATTCAATGCCATAACACCGTTGAAAATGACGTGACTTTATCTTCAATCGGTTCTTCATTGTCTTAGATTTTTTTTTTTAACTTGAACTGGTGAATCAGTGCAGTAGGTCACAATGCAGCGAATAGAAAAGCGATGAGAAAACAAGCACTGCCGGTGCTCACCTATAATGCTGCTATTTACTACGGCAGCTGGGGGAAGAGGAATTTGGGCCATGTGCCCAAGGGTGCAAATGGGAAAAAATATTGGTGTTAGAGCTCTACGGAATGCGGTGCCAAACAGTGTATTGGTGCTAAAGTTACCAAAAGTCGAAATTTGGATGAATCTCGCGGGAGGAATTAGAAATTGTGTTTGGCAAATACCACGTCTGATAACAACAACAATCTTCCTTATTTAGCAAAAAAAATTAAGACAGATTAAAAAAAAACATTATTCCAAGTACAGTAATTGCATTTAAGTAATACAATTTTCTAAAAAAAAGAATGTGTTGGCAAATGTACGGCACACGAACAATTTTCGGGCGCTTGAAGATTGCAGTGACCGTGCGCAAGTTGCGCTTATTTGTTTCAACAAATTTTCCAAACCGCTGCCAGGCGCTGAATTCGCTGACCCCCGTGCGTTTGTTATGCACGGGCCTCGGTCACGCTGCCACTGTAGACCCCTTACACGGTAGACCCCTTACACGGTAGACCCCTTACACGGTAGACCCCTTACACGGTAGACCCCTTACACGGTAGACCCCTTACACGGTAGACCCCTGACACGGTAGACCCCTGACACGGTAGACCCCTGACACGGTAGACCCCTGACACGGTAGACCCCTGACACGGTAGACCCCTGACACGGTAGACCCCTGACACGGTAGACCCCTGACACGGTAGACCCCTGACACGGTAGACCCCTGACACGGTAGACCCCTGACACGGTAGACCCCTGACACGGTAGACCCCTGACACGGTAGACCCCTGACACGGTAGACCCCTGACACGGTAGGCCCCTGACACAACCGCGAGCTCACGAGAAACGAATAAGGTCAAAGGAATTCAAGCAGCCAGAAGGAGGAGGAGGAGAAAAAAAAATCCAAACTCCATTTTAATCCATTTCGTGCCGTACACTCTGCACTGACTTAAAACGCTGGCACCGAGGGCTTAGATTTACAGCTACACATGTATATCAAAATTTATTTTTGGTTTCTTGGGCACTGCCCTGATGCCAAACGCTGAAATTGCCTATAAAAGTTAAGGCAAGCGTGGGAGGCATAGCTTCTCAGATACTGCCGCTCTACTGCTGACGGCTAGGCCGTTTAAACGACGCCGCGCAATAGTCCCACAAAGTGCTTTCAAGCATCTCGGCCAAGCGTTTGTGTTGACACCACGAGCTTTGCTGCTTTTTTACACAGTAAGTGCAGTAATTGTGCGTGCCCACGAAATTAGCACAATTGTCTTTGAGCTCCCGGGTTAACCAGCTCAATTAAAGCGGAACTTGGGATCTCAATAATGCACTGTAAGCAACATCATCAATTATAAGTGTACTTTGTACCAATAAGTATACATGTTAATGTGAATTAAATAGTTTCAAGAGTAGGTCAGAATAACAGCCAATTTGTAGTGTTTTAAACAGTATGCATTTAATGAATTATCAAATGATCCTTTGTAGAAACACCATGTAGGGTTTGTTAACATTGAGCGAAGGTGTTGAGAAGTACATTACAATATAGACATGAAGCTACTTTGAGAAGTCACCACAGTCTGCAGACGCGGCCTTACGCATGGGCCATGAAGGCAGTCGCGCAGGTCATGCACCTGTGCAGAGACACACGGAGAGGCAGACACATACATAGAGCTCAGTGAGTCACAGACAGAAAGACAGACACAGAGAAACGTAGAGACAGGGGGAGACACAGACAGACAAAGAATTACAGAGAGTGAGACACACGCAAAGACATTGATCACCTTTCATTATCCAAGCTTGACCTGCAGTGACTGACAGTCTAATCCGTTTTCTTTGGAAATAATGGTACGATGTGCCAGCAACATCGTCTAACAGCGTGAGAAATAGTAGCAAACCAGCAATTTCACCACACGACAATAACGAAATAAGGGTAACGGGGAAGAAGCTAAGGGAATGGGGTCATATGATATCGATCGTGTTGATGTTTGAGTCGCATCGTCTTTCTGACCTGCAGTAAGTTTGCACCGATGCGTATCTTGCAGCCGTCATCACTCTTGGCGGTTAAGAGCCGGTGATATTTTCCGGATCGGTTTGACTCCATTCTCACCACCCCGACCTTACTCCGACGTGAGTAGGGAAATGAGCCCGAGGGCACCTGACCTCGGGTTTGTGACTCGCAGAATGCCTCTACTCCCCTTCCCCATCGCTCGCGCTCTGTACTGGGCTCTTGTTCAATAAAACATGATATATTAAAAAACAACAAAAAAGCCGGTGATATCGTATGACGGTGGTTCAGAGGCGGTCCCACCGCCACTAAGGAACTGAACGGGGGGGATAAAATGACCAGGGTGTCATCTTCTTGGTTCTTTCGGTAAAGTCACGTAGAAGGCAAATAATAAAATAATAAAAATTTAACATAATAAAATACAATTCTCACGACGATTCTTCACCTGAGGACGGCTGCTTGCGTTGTGGCCGACACGTCGTGAGAATTATTTTGTTATGTTTTATTTTTATTATTTTATTATTTTCCTTCTACGTGACTTTACCGAAAGAACCAAGAAGATGAATCCCTGCAGTCACGAAAGCTTTAAATCGAAAAATGACCAGGGTGGTTTGAAGGGATCTGTATGGTTTTCACCCCGAGTCAGATCATCGGCACGCATGAATATTGCCGAGCAAGTGAACGCTCTGGTACACATCAGCGCAAGGGGAATTGGTATTTAAGTACCTGTACTCTTAATCCCCACTCTGGATGACACATGCCGTGCCAACCCCCTTTAGACGCCTGTTAGTTTGCACCCTTCTCGCTCACTGCCTCACATCCATGTGTGAGTGTGTGTAGTGACGTAAATGTTGTCACTAGGGTGTTCACGCCAGCTACTGTTGCAGAAGTGCAACTGTGCGTTTGGAGCCTCTTTCCAGAAACCAGTGTAAGTGTGGCATGTCAGCCAGCCCCAGGGGGCATCGTCCTGGTGATGGCCTGAGAGAGAGAGAGAGGCAAGGGGGGTCGTGGTGGTCTGAGAGAGAGAGGGGCAAGGGGGGACGTGGTGGTCTGAGAGAGAGGGGGGCAAGGGGGGACGTGGTGGTCTGAGAGAGAGGGAGGGGCAAGTGAGCACGTGGTAGCCCGAGTGGGTCACGTGATGCTCGGTCGGGATCCTTCGGGAAAGGTCTCGAAGGGGGCGTGTCCGAAGTCGGAGCGAGGCCACGCCCAGGAGCACCAAGGGGCAGTCCCGGGAGGGCTCTGCGCTCGTCTGTGGACTCAACCTGGGGTCCTGCGTCTCGTCGTCTCTGGGTCTTCGTTTCGAGTTAACTCGCTACTCACTTAGTGAGCCACATCACCTACTATAGAACCCGAGTTACGTTCAGTGTTACCCGCTAGGGAAGTTGTTAAATCAAAGTGTTATTTCCCAGTCCAGAATATGTGCCTCCGTGTTGAACATATATATGGATTTAAAAAAAAATCTAAATTCTGGAGCCTCCCTATCGTGGCAAGTTCCACTGGAGTTAATCTTCGTGGTGTTTTTTTTTAGCTGACATCGCCAAAGTCTCGTGCCATGAAACTGTCGACGTAAATCCCACGAAAGCTGGGCCATTAGCAAATCTCGTCTGGCCCTCAGTGGGGCTCACGGAGGCTTTTTAGTTTAAGGCAAGGACCCCGTTATTATTGGCACCGTTTTGACAGCAAAGAAGAGAAATCTCGGCTGCACGGGCCTGAGAGAGCTTTGAGGGAGCCCTGAAGGGAGCCCTGAGGGAGCCCATCTCTCTGCGTTGGTGAGCTCGTGAGCGGTCCCCAAAGCCACCGGTCTCATAAAGTGCCGTTTAAATTTTTTTTTTATCTCCAAGTTGCATCCAGTTGGCAGCATACCAGTGTCGTGAAAAGAAGGATCAGTCTCCATTCTAACCACAGATTGCCAGACTCTGCAAGCGGGCCGAAAACGAATGACTGGCGCCCCCTCCACGGGCGCGTAATCCAATCACGGATCACCAATACGATCACCCCGGTCAAATCCAAAATTTCCCGTAGACTCCCCTATTTCTTACGCTCTCGTCTCACTCTAGCCCCCTTCGCCGTGCTCGCTGCTCCAGCAAAGAAGGCTTCTGTTAAACTCCTCTGCCAATGAGAAGTAACCCCCTTCTCTTCCGCTACCCCTTCTCCTGCGCTGCCCCTTCTCTGCTGCCCCTTCTCTGCTGCCCCTTCTCCTCCGCTGACCTCTTCTCCTCCGCCGCCACCTCTCCTTTGCCGCCACTGTGCGAAGCGCAGCATTTAGAGCCAACGGGGGATTATTGAACGCAAATCGCCCATAATGCACCTGGATCTTGTCAGCTCTGTGAAAGTGAGCCGCGTTGAGCCTGGTTATCAGCTGGATGGGCGGCTGCCCGTGAACACCACGTGTGGTGGTGAGCTTGGGCCGCGAGGTGGCCAGGCGTGGCAGCACAGCGATCGATTCTCGAGTCTAAACGTGTGCGGCCTCTGAGGGTTACCCACCTCGGATGCGTGGGTGTCCTCCAGCTACTTTAATGCAAATCCGCATCCTTACTCCTCTCACACCCAATGTATGCCAGGAAAGGCTACAGGAACCATAGCTTATTGTACCATTAGAATTTAGCAAGAGGGCTCAGAGTTCAGCAGGGGAGGGGGGGGGGTCAGGCTCCTACAGCCCCCCCACCTGCGCCCCCACCCCCCCCGAACGTGATGCGGCTGTAGTTAATGTCGATGCTGCAATTGAGCATCACTTTGGATAAGGGCAGACAACGCGGGGGCTGCGTTCACCGGCCTGCTCACGGCAGCAAAGAGCGGGGTCCCCGCTGCGCGAGTCGTCCGCGAGTCCACGCTCACGGGGGGGAGAGCCTTTGCGGAATCGCGCTTGAGCTCCTCGCGAAGACGTTGCGGGGAGGGCGGAGGAGAGGGGTGCAACGGAGTCGAAGTTGCAGGGAGCCCCCAGACGCGGGCCTTGCTGGCCCCGTCTTGGAGAACGCCAAGGCCAAGTTGCCGTGGAAGGCGACATCATTTGACGTTGCATTCGGAGGAGGAGGGGGAAGGAAAAACAACAACCCCCCCCAAAATGCTTCCAACGCATTGCCCATTCGAGCGTGAAAAAGCAATTTCACGGGACTTAGCATTATAAGGGAGCGATCTCCAAGGCCTTCACCATAACAGGACAAAAATAAAAAAGAAGAATTCTGGCCATTGACGCGGTGTTCAATTTAAAGGTCAACGAGCTGTCTGCAGGGCATTCCTCGGCGTGGTTGATATTTGCCCCACCACCAACCCCCACCTAACAACGCACTTTGGGCACAGGTGGTGCTGCCGCTTTGGATGATGACGGCGCTCCTTGGGTAAATAATCATTAGCGGCAGCTTCGAAATAACCATCCCCACCCACCAGTCGCTCCGTGATTGGCACCACGAGTGGAAAGACGTTCAATACTGGGCGTTTCAAAAGAATGTTACACTTACATGGGACTATCGTTTTTAATGGAACACGTGACAACATCAACTGTAACATGATAACTAATGTAATGTTAATAGCTTGAGAAAGTCAAAGAGTCTCCCCACTTGTTCGCCATCGTTGTCAACGCGTGCCTCTAAACTTCTCCAGGTGGTCTCTCCAAAGCCCGGAGGCGGCACATTTTTTGTGTTATTGTTGAAAATTCTCAGAAGTGTAAAAACATTTTTGGAAGTACAGTGCATTGTTTTGTCGCCATGAATCATCACAATTGTCGTCGTCGTCAGCAATTTGACGTCGATGCCTGGTTGAAGGCTGCATCAAGCCGGCAGCTTCATCGCCGGTGATGTTGCTGACTTACATTCTCGCATGCATGCGCGCGTGTGTGTTTTAAAATTTAGCTTACGCATTGATTCTAGAGCTGCGACGATTGGCTGAGTGATTAAACGTGTAATCAACGATATTCGCTGCTGCGGATCACGCAGGCCACGTCACACATCCTGCCTCCCAAAAGCAGGACCGACCCCCTCCCTTTCAAATAACACCTTGTTACCAACCCGTATTGTTTGTCACCTCCCGGCCAGCGGCACACCTGAGTGTCACCTCTGCTCCCAGTCTATTTTCGTGTTATCCGATTCGCTGAGTAAAGTGCAGGCCGGTGTCTCGACAGATTTGCTGGAGCCACGAGTCTTTTCGGCCGGCCGACTGAGCTTTGTGAGTCTTTTTCAGCAGAGACCTGGCCACAAATCATAGCTCAACGTATGTGGCTTATCACGTGGAACTTGTTTTTTAATATAGCAGCCAACTACTCTTAAGCGCATGTTTCTAAATGTGGAGGGGAAAACCGGTGGACCCGGAGAAAAATATCCGCATGAAAACTCCAAATATACAGCAGGCGTCAGGGTCCGGATCAAAACCAGCGACCTCCTGTATACCTAGCGAGCTAGTTAACATCTCACCACCGCGAGCCACATTGAGTGGGGTCGATGCCATCGATGGCAGGAAGAGCAGTCCTCGATGGGACTTCACAGTCTTGTGAACAAAACTGGAACCATCTGATGTCGTCGCTTGCTTGTAAAAGGGATGAGATCGGGCCTGAAATCTGCGCGCAATGAAAATCCGTGACATGTCTGACTGGGGAGCCATCGGAAGAATCACTTTGACAGAATTCATGTGTGCTCCGTGTACTGACCTATTGACTCAAATGTGTGGAGCATTTAATGAGTGGTATTATCACTTATTAATCTTAGCTAAACGTGGCACATTTGTTACGACGGTGTTTAAAAGCATGACAGGCGTCTTTATTTCTAGCTTAAAATGTTTCCTGGTCAAGAATGCAGGTGACTCATCGTTAATGTTCAAGGATCCATAGGCTCCTCACGGGCAATTCGATGCGCTGGCTGGGTCACGTAGCCCGCATGTTCAGCCGCCGCATGCCCAAAGCAGCTTCTGTTTGGCCAGATAGAAGGGACTAAACGGGCGCGGCACGGGTTGGAGAAGAGATGGACACTGATGCGGTACGGGAGTATGTGGAGCTGAGAGAACTTGCTAAAGACTGGTAACAGCGGTGTCAAGATCGGCCTCTGTGAAGGACGCTACTGGGCAGTTGGAGGCAGTCGCACTCTAGCAACGGCGGAGGCCAGAGAAACGACGCTCACAACAACGTGCGGAGCACCGGGCGGATAAAACGCAGCGAGTTGGTAGAGTAGGGAGCACAGGTGGTGCATCTGCCAGTTATCTCAGTCAACCCACGACACATGGGTCTGTCCCGCGACCTTCCTGCCGCGGGGAACCTTCGAGACTTGACGTGGCCACAAAGTGCACCTAGCCGGGCACAAGTGCCATGGCGAAGTCACCACCACTGAGTGTCGAACTGCGGTTTGTTGTAGTTTCTGTTCGTGCGTTGTGTGTCGTGGATTTACGCGATCCCTGCTGCCATGGGCGGAGGCAAGATTCAGTGCGGCTAAATAATCTATTAGTGATTCGAATCGCTAATTTTAATCGCAACATTTCATAACATCGCCAGGTTGGTGGTTAATGGTGAAACAACGAGCATTTAACCTCAATTCGGGGCAATTCAGAAAGGTCAAAATAGTTACCCACATTTTACCCCCCCCCCACCCCCAGAGCTATCTGGCTAAGACTTATTGTAGGATGTCGAGTTTTTTAGCGAGACAGCAAGAGCCAGTGGCAGCTTATGCGGCAGGTGCAGTACAAGTTTAAAATGCGGATTTACAGTCAAGACGAGGGCACAATTTCGTCTTCAAATACCACTTTCTCATCATTTGCTACATTTAAAAGTCAAGTTTCCTTGCATCCTTCATATGGCAGTTACAAAGATTCAAATAACTGGCTGGAAGTCTGACAGATGAATCCTACAAAATGTAATTGCGCCTGAGCGGAAAAAATGGAATTGGAAATTTGTAACATCTAAAAACCGCACGCCAAACCTGCATCTCTTGATATTAAATGTCAAGACAGTCCACTTGCAAAGCGGTGCATGTATGCAACAATAAGCGCGTCCATTTAAAGGATAACCAATACAATTGAAAACAATACAGCTGTATTTCTAGATTTGAAGCTTTCATGACTGCAAGGATTCATATTCTTAGGTTTTTTCGGTAAAGTCACGTAGGTAAAAAAAAATTAAATTAATAAAAGTAAAATAAAATAAAGCTATCGTGCTGTGACGGTTCCACCTGAAGACGGAAGCTTGTGTTGCTTCCGAAACGTCGTGATTTTTATTTTATTTTTATTTTACTTTTATTAATTTTAATTGTTTTACCTACGTGTCTTTACCGAAAAAAACCTAAGAATATGAATACAGCTGTACTAGCAGGTGAATGTCCCTCAAACAAGATGTTTATAAAACAAACAATTGGTTATTATGCACTCTCAAATGATGTATATTGTTGTGTCCGTTGTACGAGATGGCATAACCAATTGATGGCCTCAGTAAAACGATGACGATGGCTCAGGAGCTCTAATTGCCAGTACTTTGTCAAGCGACTGCTGAACGAGGGCCTACCCATGCCGCGCAAGTCTTATGGGGATTGTTTAACCATACTTCACCATGCTGGTTAGTAAAGGGTGGGGGGGGTGCATCTTCTCGGTTCTTTCGGTAAAGTCACGTAGAAGGGAAGTAATAAAATAATAAAAATAAAACATAATAAAATAATTCTCACGACGTTTTGGCCACAACGCAAGCAGCCGTCCTCAGGTGAAGACCAGGTCTGTCGGGGAGACAGCGTCAGATGTTTTATTTTTATTATTTTATTACTTCCCTTCTACGTGACTTTACCGAAAGAACCAAGAAGAATCCCTGCAGTCACGAAAGCTTTAAATCGGTGGGGGGGGTGCTCAAGATCGGTTCAAATGTCGCTCTCACTCGCCGCCCACGTTATCCGTGACCAGGAATCCGAACTCAATCATTTGCCAGCTTCAGCGTGCAGCGCGCCCTATGAGCTTCACGCCCTGCGCTGTTTTGTTTTACAGCTGGCCAAGTAAATCTCTCGCCCCTCTCCCTGGGCCACACGTGGCGACCTCCGGGTCTGCCACGCGTGAATCTCACAGGGCCAGGAGAGAGTGGGGGTGTGCATGGGGGAGCCTGGCTCCGATTAAACCCTCCATAAAACGCAGCAATCCAAGTCGGGGCGCGCGCGCTGCAAACTCGCCCAGGAAGAAGGAAGAAAAGGAGAGAGAGGACGCACCCAGATCATCTCAAGGCGCACGAGCAGAACGGCGTGATTAGGGACGAGGATGTCGGGGCTGGGATGGGTGGGGGGGGCATCAGGACGCAGGTCTGGGCATGTTA
Source organism: Lethenteron reissneri (assembly GCF_015708825.2). Classification (NCBI taxonomy): domain Eukaryota; kingdom Metazoa; phylum Chordata; class Hyperoartia; order Petromyzontiformes; family Petromyzontidae; genus Lethenteron; species Lethenteron reissneri. Next base: position 13,396,461 of record NC_083810.1, read on the forward strand.
GCTATCGCATTGGGTCTGCGTGGAAGGGTACGCGGCCCGTCGATCAATCAGATAGAGCACCAAGCGAAGCGTCTTAGTCGCCAATTTTGTAAAATGCCGCAACAATTGATCCCGCGGGGCAATTTGTCGGCTGAGCGTAATTTCACCGCACCAAGTAGCGAGCACTCCATCCGCCGCCCTCGCTAATGCTGCCCTGGTGGCTGAACCATTTTGTCGTGGTAATGGATCTGATGGTGGTGGCTCTGCTTCAGAGCAGAGCGAGAGTTGTGGCGCGATGGTGACGTCGAGCCCGAAGAGAATTGGTGTATCGCGACACGGTAAGGAGTTGTTGTTTTTGGTCGTCGATTCTGAGCGTTGCCTTTTACAAGATAATATTCATGTCACGGTTACGAGTATTTGCTTAGCTTGCTGTCTTGCATTGTATTTCGTCAGCACCAATTAATTATTGACGTTTCGAACAAATCGTAGTTTCTAATGGCCCGTCTCTCGTACACATCTCTCGCCAGAGAAACGCGGTCGGTGCTATGGCCGTCACCTGGTTATGAATATCTCTTACATGGCAATGCAGGTGATGATGATTGCGATGATCGAGTAGGAGGATTTTTCGTTGAAATCCGCTGCTTCAAAAAATAAAAACGGTGAAAGTTGCCCAATGTAAGCAGGAGGCAGGATTTGGGCAGCGAGGTGTTTCGTGATTGGCACGTGTGACTGAGAGGTGGCCTTTGTTGAACCGACAAGCACGTGTGTGTGTGCGTGTGTGAGTGTGTGCGTGTGTGAGTGTGTGCGTGTGTGTGCGTGCGTGTGTGTGTGTGCGTGTGTGCGTGCGTGTGTGCGTGAGTGTGTGTGCGTGAGTGTGTGTGTGCGTGTGCGTGCGTGTCTGCGTGTGTGTGTGTGCGTGTGTGTGTGTGCGTGAGTGCGTGTGTGTGTGTGCGCGTGTGTGTGTGCGTGCGTGTGAGCCTGCGTGTCTGCGTGTGTGTGTGCGTGTGTGCGTGAGTGTGTGTCTGCGTGTGTGCGTGTGTGTGTGCGTGAGTGTGTGTGTGTGCGTGTGTGTGTGAGTGTGCGTGAGTGCGTGTGTGTGCGGCGAACAGCGACGATCGTGAAGATTTGCACCGTCTCTTCTAACAAGGGGTGATGAGACACCGAACCCATCCCTGTAATGAACAACTTGACACCCGTGTGCATACCAGAACATCGCACAACACAATCCGGATTAATGAAGCGTCCCACTGCGACCGCATCTGAAGGCGGTCTACAGTCATTCATGAGATTTTTGGGGGAAATATTTTTCATTTTATTTTTGTTCAAGCCACGATGCAGAATAACGGTGCTTAAATGTCTGCCATCACAAGTCCAAGTACAGCAAAACTCATGAAAACATCCATACAATTTATTTGTAAATAATAACGTTAGTGATGTTTTTAAAGTCGTCAATTCACCCATCAACGTTGATACAAAAACATGTTTTTTTTAATCGACGCTACAATTAGCGCGAAAGCGGTTCCTTCCTCCTACCACCCCATCACCTGTTATTTGAGATAGGTTCAAAGAAAATAACAAAAATATTTTTTTGTTATTTTCTTTGAATCTATCTCCGTGACCCAAGAATATGAATTCCTGCAGTCACGAAAGCTTTAAGTCAAGAGTATGCATTACCTGTTATTGCAAGGGTGACTTGGTTTTATGGAATTTCATCACGCAGCCACACGTTGGACAAGAGGTGACCTGGCGCTTTCTGATGTGCAAGGTGGTAACCCTCCTGCACACTGCATGCAAGGTGGTAACCCTCATGCACACTGCATTCAAGGGGGCATGCATCGGATGCTCCTAGTTGGAACTGGCAGAAAGCATGTCACAGCACATTGCAGCAATTCTGACTTTTGTTCAGTATGAATGAGTAATGTAGACGATTTGGTTACAGCGAGAGAGCAAAATAAATACTTTAGATTAATTTGAGAGAGGCCTAAAAGGCGGCCGATGTGTCCCTTCGTACACATTAACGCCAGTGCACTGAAATAACAAACACACGCACGCAAAGAGCAATTAAATAAATAAACAAAGATTCAATTTGAGAAGCAGGCGGCACCATGCCCTGGGTCATGCCGACTCGTACAGTGGATCGCTCACTTATGACATCCCTGCGGCGCGTGCACACGCGCGCGAACGAACATGCGCTCGCACGCGCCCACGTGCACGTTCGTTGCCATGCAAGTAGGACCGCGATTTATCCCGATAGTTGGGATGGGGTGCCACCGTTTGCGACCTCTCCCGCATTTGAGATCTGAAACGATGCTGCGAGAGGGCGTTGGGTGTCAGCAACACGCCCGGCCGCCTCCGTGTTGTTCCCAATGTTGATGTCGGCGCAGCGGTGCTCGTTTTAGGCCGAGTTGACCTAGAGATAGCCCAGGACACATTCGGATGTCAATTGGCATGAGCTGGAACAAAGACTGGCTCAACCAGGATTGCAGCAGCAGTGCATCTTACGACCCCTCTTCCTTACACACACCCACACGCTCAAGCATGCACACAACACCACCACCACCACTAATGCACATGCATAGCGGCACGTGGAAATGCATGGACGTGAAAAAATGCACGCACAGCGGTAAGTGTGTACAGACACGCACATATTTTGCCACTGAGACCAACAAACCACCTCACATAAATCAAAGTTATATGAAATAAAAGTACTGTACAGCACATATAAAAAACAACCGTGACAAGCTAAGTTCATCATCTGATACACACACACACGCACCTCCACCCATACAGAACGAATGCACATTATCACCTGCAGCAATCTATTCAGCACCACATACTGCCACGTAGACGTCAATTGAAAGACCTGCAGGCAAAGATAAGAGGCAAGGCCAAGTCTACCGTTATAGACGTGGAGCTATACACCCCTCCCTCAATTGTGTGTCACGATTCGGGTTCAAGATTGGACTCATAATTTTCTGCCTTGTATGTAGCGTCTCATTTGAATGGTCCGCCTTGTGTCGTCTGTCTCGTGTTGACCATCAGCTTCAGAGTGCACGAGTTGAGAGTAATTGATTCTTAGATGCGTGTATCGCGAGTGGGAGAATCAATTTTAATCTACGATTCATCACGCGACTACTGCCCAGTCAATTTCCAGACGATGGCAACAGAAACCTTCGTCTGCACTCGCATGCTTGCGTTGGAAATACATTGATGGGAAAAACAACAGGGCCGGTAATGTCTGAATGTTTTATTTTCTCAGAAACATTAACACCAAAGATCATAACCACAGGCCCGTATTAATTGCACATTGTATTACAAAACACAAACAATAATGCAGTAGTTAAGCAATGCACCCGTCCGACTAAAAAAGTCACGCAAAGTGGCTTACCCCATTTGAAACAACCAGCAATATCAATTAACAAATACATTTAATCGTAAAAAAAGAGATGATTTTTACAAAAGGCTCCATAAGCAGCAAAGTTGACAATTCACATTTGTTTTGTGATGAATGGCGGCTCTGTTTGTTCGCCAGTCGCTATTATTGTTTTGCACGATCACATCACAAGGTTTGGTCTGTTAATAACATGTTAAACATCACGGGACACTGGCCAGTACAGCTATTGCACCGAGCACACTTGCCAGATCCAAAAAACCTGCCATCCAAAGCCACAGGCGTCACAGCGGTGGTGGCAAGCACTCTCACACACACCCTCTCACACACTCGCACACTCTCTCACACGCACTCACTCACACTCTCTCACACACACTCTCACACCCTCTCACTCTCTGACAATTACACACACAGACTCGCACACACACAGACTCACACACAGTCACTCACTCACACACACACCCTCTATCACACTCACACACACTCACTCACACACACACTCTCTCACACAATCACACAGACTCGCACGCACACACAGAGACTCACACACAGTCACTCACTCACACTCACTCTCACATACACTCTCACACACACAGACACACACAGACTCACACACGGACTCACACAGACTCACACACACGCACCCTCACATACACACTCCCCCCCCCCCAAAACGTTTCCCTCTCCTCTTGTTCTCTCGCTCTTTCAAATCACCCTCTCTAAATGAGAGAAAACTGACATTGTATTAAAAGTGGGACTAGGATATTGAAATTCTACATTCCGAGCTTATTAGCAGTCCCCGGCAGCACGGTCCCACGCGCATCGGTTTTCTACACATCGGGGTTTATAAAGCAACGCTGTTTCTAAATTAAATAAAGTATCAAGCGTACATCCATGGAAAATAATATCAAAACCATAAGGTATTCAACCACCACCGTAGTCACTGTAGGTAGCATCTTGGCAAAATAAAAAAAATCATTACGGTTTAAAAGCAGAACAATTCCAATGTAATATATTACTGATTAGTTACATGCACAGAGAGGGCAGGGTGCCCCTAACACGAACGCAGCGCTGGTACCGGAGTGTTGTTTATTCCGACTCTCGTGGTAACGCACACACACACGTGTGTTTGTGTGCAACTCTAAACGGAATAATGCCAAACACCAACGCCCCCACAAAGTCGCCCAGGAGTTGAGATGACTCATGAGTACATACTACTCGGGAGTGGGGGGTAGGCGGGCATGTAGTTGGTGTTAATACGAGTAATATTGTACTCTCTCCCTGCCAGTTGTCTTGAAGACCGTGACTTGACAACCGCTTACCAAGTCATTTCACCTCTTGCGTTCACCCACCAGAGCTGGCCTCTGTTTAGTGCGAGTGGACTTGGCCGTGCCCTAATTCTAGAATAACGTTGTTTTTTATATTAATTCGTGCTCACAACGTAACCTGTCGCGTTATCTCAGGCAAACGCTAAACGCTCATTCGTGCAAACAAATCAATAAGCAGATGCCGTCACACCACGTGGCAGAAGGACTCTTCCACACCACGTGGCAGAAGGACTCTTCTGCCACGTGGTGTGTCCCGTCGCTGCCACCTCCCTCTGACAGGGCACAGCGCTGCTCGCCTCGGGGCTCATCACGAATTCTGCTCAGTGGAGGTTGACGCACGCCGCTCGCGTCGGCCCCTGTGGGGTCGCCAGTGCAGGGCATCTCGTTTAGGTTTCAAATTGAAGAGGCACGCACCAGACCATCTTTCCAACACGCACGCGCAAGCTTACAAAAAGAAAAAAAACCTCTATTTAATCACGTGCGTATTTCTTTTTTAAAGAAACCAACTGGTCTGTGATTTAGCTTTTGGATTTGAACAATTTTTGTTAAGGGTCGCGTAAAAGCTGCACGAGGCGTTTTAAAAAGACACAACTCAACAGTGGCCAATTGAAACACACGGGAGTGCACGGTTGAAGCCAGCGTCACTCTGCGATGCCCGCGGGCGAAGTAAACGGCCGCCGAAGCGACGCAAGCGGCGGGTCGTGAACAACACTCCGTGCCCTCCGCGGTGGCTCGGGAGCGCACTAAAGCCGCGAGTGTCCGCGAGTGGCCGAGCGGGTGACTGGCGGCCGACCCCCAAAGGACCGGTCACCGAGCTCTGAGCGCGTGCCATCGAGCACGCGCTTACGTCTGCGTAACATTTTGACCACGAGTGTGTGAAGTATTGCAGAAGCGAAACGTTGTTGTAGACTGGAGGCCGATGCAGGCAGGATTACAGAAAGGTGGGGGGGGGGACCCCCTGCTTTCCTTAAATGCGCAACACAATGACAATATGATATCCATGTGTCTCCTTGCTCGAGGCTTAAAGCTAAAATTAACAGGGCTAAATGACGTAAGCACGTCTATAGGATGGTCCCTCTCTGTTATCCGTGGCTCATTAATTCCCATGTACCTCAGGCTGACGAGTCACCACCCGTGATTAACATTGCTAAAGGCAACATAATCGGTAGAACTATTAGAAAAACAGCAGTAAAACAGTGTTACTAAATCCTACCAAAAACACCCACTTATGAACAAAAAGAAAATATTAAATAAAAAAATATATACACAAGCGAGTTGCAAGTTAATTTCATCACGCACGTTTAGCCTGTGAACATTGCCCAAGGGGAAGTCGCTTGTGAATTCCTCCGTTAGTGCGCTGTCAGGCACACGTCGGAACACAGTTTCCCCGCTTTGATTGCCCGATTGCTGAACCCCTCGCAGCGGTTCACCACAGAATAAAAGCCAGCGTGTGACCACGCAAGTTGCCCCAATTTTGACCCAAGAGAGCGAATGGCAGCTGAGCCAAGAGGGATCCGTGGAGTGGGATTTCACGAGGATGCCATTTCAATAGCAACGTCGTGTCTGCCTGCCCGCTCCGAAACAAGCAGGAGCGAGCATCGGGGTATAATCATATACGTGCAGAGGGTGAAGGAGCAACGCAGGGGTATTGATGACCCTTCAGACGTGCAGACACATGTTGTTCCGCTCGGCAAAATGAAAAGAGGCACCAGGGGCATGGCTCTGCCTCCCCTCCTGCCCCTTTGTGAATCAGCCATCATCCATAAAATGAATAAAATTCATGCGAGTGTTGTCAACGATTCAACGATATGTGATATAATGACCAAGGTAACGTACGGCGCTGTCACCTGCGTGTATGTGTATGTAAATATTTCCGTGTTTGTCTTGTGTTTGGTTTTTGTTCTCGCTGTAGCACACACCCCTCCCCCCCATTCCACCCCTCCATCTAAACAACCACCAAAAAGGTTACATTGTGATTTTGTGCCAATTATATAAAATAAAAAACAGCACAGATATTCCAACGCATGTTCACATTTTGGACGCATTAGGATCCGAGTTTAAAAACAACCAAAGCACGAGAGATGATGAATAATGTGCTCAAAGACAGAATAAAATAATGACGCGTTCGCAACGGCGATGTAAGAACCACAGGTATAAAGAACTCTTTGCAAAAGATGCAGGTAAACGCGCACAGCAAGGCAGGCCCATAATCCGAGGGGGGTGGGGCCCACGCTGGCCTGGGGGGGGCTGTGCAAAGTCAGACCGAGAGAGAAACCCGACGCAAAAAAAAACCGCAGATTCCCAAACGGTCCTTCACCGTAACGCGAACGTGGAAAATTCAATTTAGCGTCTCGATTACATGCCGATGACACGGGATTCAACACACGGCACCCCGCACAATCAACTCCCTCAGAGTCAGTCACGCCCACAATGCCATCTCGAACGTTCCCCGTGCTCCCGTTGGCACTTGTCGATCCCCGCTGCGGACTCGCCCAGGGATGGGGCACTGCCGACGGGTATCTCCAGGCCTCGGCGGCAAGAATCGCACGCTGGCGTGAAGCTCCCCGACGTGACTTCGAGTGGTACCGTGCGTTGTTCGGCACGATGTCAAAAGTTCAGCTCTAAAGCTTCATCAGGAACTGAATTAAAGGAGCTCACGTTCTCCCTCGATAATTTCAGGTCGAAAACACACCAGAGGGCGACTGAGCGCCTGCACGACGAGCCTGCGTACACAAGATGTGAGCGAATCTCACCGCGCACGCATGGCGACATTGATCTATTTGACGGCGCTGCGCCGTTCCAGCGACCACACTGCACCCGATGCCAGGTTGTGTCGACGCCGAGGCACCGCGGCGAGGGGCGGCCGCAACTGCGGTGAAGGTAGCGGCGGCGACAGTGACATTTCTTGTACTTTCTGTGACCGATGGGAAACTGCACGGAATTCAAATCACTTTGCTCCTCGCGTGATGGCGTGACATTTGAGCTTCCGAACTTTGAGCAACAACCTTGAATTCCACTCAACTATATTTACAACTGCACGAGCCACCGGTCCAACAAGAAATATTAATCAACAGTGCAGCGTGGCGGTAAACAACACGAAATGAAAAACAATGGCATCAAGATGTAGCTGCTTGCCAAAAGCAAGGTGCTAACACCGAGGAGTTGATACGAGTGTTCTCACAGCCTTCTCCATAAACACAAGGGACAGCGAGCGGGGTTCTAACGGATTATTGGGTTGTTTTAGAACCTGTTATCGCCCTGCTGTTGTGAAAGCATGAGCAGCCTATTTAGGACCACATTAAAAAGTGGCTTTACATTTTTATGGAAAAATTCTCTCTAACCGCAGCCAGCCATGAAGGTACATCTTTAGATCAATCACACACACCAATGTCAATATTGAACGCTGCATATGCATACAATTATAAATACATATACCTCCGATTATCATGGTTGGCTACAAAGTCCAACATACATACATACAAACGAATTACAATTCCCTGGTGCGATGACTACACGCACGAATGTAACCATATCCCAGGCTATGTACAACGGTTGATAATCAGCCCGGCGCCACGGAAGTGGCTGAACATTGACTGCGGATCCCTCCGAGCGCAACAGGGGACTTAATCTCAGCTCTACGCCCACGTCGCATCACGCTGGGGCGAGGAAAAGCTGCGGCAGACTGGTGACGAGCCAAAAATCTGCACATAATCTCCGGGGGGGCGAGCAGCTTAGGTTCTGCGTGGTCACAGCAGGAGAGGCACGGTCACCTGCCCTCCCTCGTGGGTATTTGAGCGAAGCCAAGCGGCTCAATCACGCACGCGACACGTCGGCGCGGATCTGCGGAGCGAACCGGCCCCCGTGTCGTCAGACGCGGCCCGCTGCACACCCTGGCAATGCGGGTCAATGTGGGGGCAACGGCGAGGCGGCAAAGAGCTGATGGCGTGTCCAGAAGGAGGTTGCGGTTCGCGTTCCTACGCTTTTACAGCCTGTGACTCGGTTGGCCCTCTAATCTGCCCGTGGCAATTAAACGCTTAAAGAGGTGCTCCTGGTACCAATCCGCATGGACATTTGGTCACGCCAAGCGTTAAGTGTGCACTCAAATTAGTTAAGCTAGGAATAAAGTAAAACTATGATTGAAATTACACCTAATTTAACTGCGATGGTTTGTGCCAAGTACACAGAAGAGATTTGGCAGGTAGCATCTAAGAATAATGTTTTCTTCTTTACAAGAACAGCATCTTTAATTTTAATTCAACAAATTTACAAATTGCTATGTTTAGAACGGGACAAAGAGTTTACATTAGTTTATATATTAAAACTTTATTTTCTTGTTTTATAGTTTTAATCCAGTTTTACCATGAATTTCACTTTCTTATGTTGGCCTCAACTGTAAATAATTCCGAGCGAGTGTGATTAAAAGCGATAAATAAAGCCGGTGAAGTTACACCACCACTGTGAACACATCTCAGACTCCACAGCCAACTATATATCACATTCCTCATGTCACCGACAACTACCACAACACATGGGTCATGTTCAATCGTCGCAAAACAAACTTTGTACCTGTTTTTTTCTAAACAGCGATCGCAATCGCTGGCTGCGGGCATGCCACTGTGGATAACAAACGAATAAATGGATGGTGCAAATAATTGGCTCTCATTTATTTATTTAAGTGCCCACTACCTTTTAGCACTCGCTGCAGCCAATACTTTTTTTTATGCAATTTACAAGTTTCACAGTCGCTTGAAGAGATAACAAAACCACACAGCACAGAAGAGGGAAATGTGTTCTGTGAACGTCTCTGGTTTGTACGCGGTGGGCTCCATTGACACAGCTTTTCGTACAAAACCGGGATTCGTTTCGAAAGCCATCGCACTCGGACAAAATCTCCCACGACGTATGGGCCGGCGTGGAAGAGTAGGCCCAAAATGCCCTCGCGAGAGAGGCTCTCTCCAGAGCTGCCTTCTGCGGAGACCCTTCCGTCAGCAGCGGTGCGAGCAAGCCAACGCAGGGCTGAACCTTTACCGCGACGAGGAAAACGATTACCAACTCGGCACACGCCTAGCGTGGGGTGGGGGGGGGGGCGGCACGGCGCCGGCAGCCACCGCACTCCCCCGCTCCTCCCAGCGATGTCGGTGCGGCTAGGGGGTGGTGGGGGTGGGGGGCGAACGCGAGTCGCCGCGGGCGTGCGGGCGACCGAGCGGGGTAGCTCAGCGCTGGCTCGGGCCGTGCTCGTCCTTGGACGAGGCCTTGCGCTCGCGCTCGTGCTGCAGCGCCAGCACGAGGCGCTCGATGAGCACGGAGAGCACCTTGTCGAGCGGGTCCATGACGCCGCGCTGCAGCCACTTGGGGATGGTGGTGCGCGCGTGGTGGAAGCCCAGCTTCTGCAGGATGTAGTCCACGCCCACGGGGTCGATCTTCTGGCCCGTCCACGAGATGAGCCTGGGTGGAGGTCGGGAATTGAGACGTGCGACGGATGCGGGGTACATTCACCGATGCTTAACGCTCGCGACATCACGACCTATAAGGGTGCATTGTTTTGTAATCGTACATGTTGTTGTTTGGTGAACGATGAATAACTGCAACTGGTATCTGTCGGAGGGAGACTGGTGGTAAACATGTCGGAGTGTGTAGACCTTGGACGAGTTATTGAAGGTGGATTTTTTTTGTTCTGAAGGAAAAAGTTGCACGATAGCAGGGTGAAGTGCTTTTGGAAACATGAACGTGATAATGAGAAGCGACGCACCAATACGCCGAAAAATAGCATGTTTCAATTAAGCGATATACATAATATTGATTGTAATATTCATGACAATAATAATAAGGAATGGAGGTCGGCGGCCAAGACTTCGGACAGCAGCAGCTAGAGGTGATAAGACACTCAAAAGTACGTAGAACCGTGGAGATGGAGTGACGAAAGGAGTTCATGTTCAGCAGCTAAGTGGCGTTTTCTTTCATTTCGAGAAATGGCGGCAGTTTGAGGAGGCCTTCATCTAGCAGTGGGTAGATCACGGTGGACGATATGTTATTGTCGATAACTTTTGCATGTGACTCGTGCAGCCACAAGAGGCGCTACACTTGCCACAGCCGAACGAAATATGGACCTTGAATCAAATCACAACAACTGAATCGTGACAATTCACTGCAGGGAGGGGGGACGCGGGGTGGTGGGTAAACGTTACATGCATGAGGAGCATAGTGTGGGAGACGCCAGTGGGCTGATTGGGAGTAATGGAAAGAGAAGAAATGACAGAGGGAGTCCATGAGAACTCCAGAGGAAAGGGAGACAGTCGGGTTAAGGGTCAGTGTTAGAAGATGAGATAAGGCAGAGCAGGACAGGAAGCGAGGAGGAGGTGACACAGGGGAGAGGGAGAGCGAGTGCAGCAGAAGAGAAAATAAACCACAGGGAAATGGTAATGGGAGGTTACAGGTAAAGAAGAGAGGGAACGTGGAATGTGGACGAGGTGGGAGGCACATGGATAATGGCTAGGGTGGCAGGGAAGTGGCGAGAGGGGGGTAAAACCTTTAAAACAGGGTTTCTCAAGTAGAAAACCACTGCGCCACCGTTATCACTGCCTCGGAAAACACATATACAGACGACTACTCACCCAGTACACACGGCAGCAGCCTACTACACATTTCTCTGTTCTAAGGCTGTTTGGGGAACAATGTCGCCGAGGTATTTTCTTGGCCTGTCCTTGTACACCAATGCAAACACGTTTTCGTTTCCTTTGTCGCGTTGAATTCCTCCCATGTTCATTAGTCTCCTCCATTCAACAGGACAATGCATATCCTATATGCCGACATGCAATAAAAGCAATCTGAGTAACCCTGTGGGAATACTTATTGAGTTGATATTGTATTCACAGTGATCCCCCAATGCTGCCGGAGTGTAACGGTCAGCATACCAGCCTTGCAACCCAGAGGTCGCTTGCTCGATTCCATCTCCCGGCATCCCAGATAACACAATGGCCAGGTTTATTTACTTCCCCTCCCCTCTGTCTACTGAGCAATATTAATGAGTACGCAGCCGATTAAGTTTCAGTTTATTTATTCTGTATATAGCCGATGATCGTCATGTGCGGCGGGGTTAAGAGTGGGCACTGCCACCTCTTCCAAGACGTCTGGGCCCGTGTGGACGTATCGGTCAAAACACCTTCTCGAGGGGCTGTGTTGAGCTTCCCACACGCGAGAGGGCACCGCCCACACCATCAGCGGCGTGAGCGAGCAAATTGTAGAGCTGCATTGTTTACTTTATAAAAAAAATTTGACAACGGTCCCACGTGCCACCTGCACGCGTGGCTGCCAGCTTGGCAAGTGCCGGAGCTGTAAAATGCCACGGGATGTTTCGCAAGATGCGGCGTCTCTACCCTGCCTCCGCCCGCCCCGCCGTCGCCACTCACCTGAGCGATGGCTCCAGCTGCCAGGTGTTGCACACGAACTCGCGGCTGTCCCCGCCCGTTGGGGGGGGCAGGGGCGGCACTTCCTGGCTCGGGGTTCGCTCGGCCGTCTTCGCCGTCGTGGGGCTCCGCTGGCTCCCGCGAGACAGCGAGCCGCGCGTCGTGAACATCGCTGTCGCGTGGGCAAACGAGAAAAAACAAACAAGTTGACGCACGCACATGGAGTATGTCACGCTGGCCAAAGCGCTCGCGCTTTTTCGGGAAGCGTTTCGCGAGTGGCATGGAAGCTGATGGGGCCAGCTGTCGGGATGAAAAGCAAGTTGTCTTTTTGCTTTGGTTTGTGTCTTTAATTTTTGAGCAAACCCTTTTGAAAGATCTTCTTGATGACACTGCGTTGCAAGTCGTGCACAAACGAAACCTTTGCAAATAGTGCTGCCTTAAAAGGAAAAATGTTAAATGTATCACTCTATTATAAAAACGAATAGGTGAAGTCGCTGATAGCAGTGCAACATTGTGCTGCAGGTTCGTTTAAACAGCATAATCATTATGAGCGTGCCCCCCCCCCCCCAGCCCCATTGTGGACGGACAGACGGATGGAGCTAATGCCTTCATTGTAAAGCGTTGAAAACGCTGGCTGGGTGCCAAGGCTCTCCACTGCAGAACAACTCAGTGGGGACTATCTCTCGCTGGTCAACGATGGCAGGAAAAGATCTACGGTGCTGGTGCGAACTGCGTGATTTGTCCGAGTGGTGGACCACAATGCACCTCTTCAGGAAATTCTGACGATTTTGTGTCAACTCACGGCTTTTCGGGCCTGCCTATTATTCTGTTGATGGGTATTTCTCATCGTTTACAGAAGCGATTGCCCAGCAGTGCTAGCCGACATCTCAGTTGGGGTTGACTCGGCTCCACGTTCCTCCAGGGTCAACGGTGGTCATCCCATAGACAGACTGGTCCCTGCCATGGAAATGTAGAATTTGCCATCGGAACTCTGGGTCACCAATGGAGACATGTGCACATCCCCATTGCTTGTTTAAGGTAAGGAGGTAATCTTCATCTAAGGAGGGCCGAGAGAAGGCGGAGACTGGAAGTTTCTCTTCCAAGGGGGACGAGGGTCATGATAGGAAGACCGTAAAGATCTGATTAAAAAAAAAAAGTAAAAAAAACCACCAGAGCCAATCCGTCATCCATATACTAACAAAACCATTACATAGTATGTAACATTGAACAGGAAGACGCTCCAAATGATTTTTTAAGTGATTTACTTGACACATTTACCTATAATGCGGAATGAGATGCAACACCTTCCTCTGGTGACCATTCAAAACGGTGAGCAAATGATCAATATTGCATGATAGTAGCTCATGGCAAGGTAAGACGTTGTAAGGACATGCATTTCTACGTAGGAAAATGAAATGAATGCTTGCACTACACCGGTAACTTGTTGAGAGAAAAAAAATGTATATTATCTTCCTATCTATCCACGTGGCAGGTAATCCTATAAAACAAACCAGCACAAAACGAAGCACAAATGCACAGGAGGCAGCATGGCCAAAACGCTGGCAATTTGACTGCAGCGAGACATCAAGAGCCCATGGCTTAACGTGCTGAATCTCAGCGCCACCCGCTTATACGAGCACCAGATCCCAACAGCAGACATTTCGGCTACTCCCGGTGCAGCCGTTTCTGAAGCCTCGTAACCTTGCCAGAGCACACTATCGCAAGGTCACGGCTCCTCCCTGTGTGTCTGGGGAGAAGAAATCGCATCAGCCTTTCAAAAGGGGACATTTTCAAACACAAGCAGATCTGAATTAATAATAATAATAAAAGGCCAAGTGCCCCCCTTACATTATCTGGTGACCTGAACGTGAAGGACGTTGAAGCGATCAGAGGAACGGCAGAAATCAAGCAGAGATAGATATATTTTGAAACAAAAGGCCATCCTGCCATGTTCTATTATAAACATTTGTTCTCTTCAAACTCAAGTGTCCACCTTGGCACTGGGGCACAGACTGTACCACCAAGTTGATAAAAGCATCCATCTCCACTATTTCGCATCGTGAATGTCATAAACCCGAATCTCAAACCCCTTTCTTTACTAAAACGAGGTGCAAAGTTGCTCTCAAGGATCTCTGCCCCTGCAGGTTCAGTCACCCGTGAGTGAGCGAGTGCAGTGTGCATCTGTGTAACTGTAGCGGTAGCATCCTTAGTCACCCGTGAGCGAGCGAGTGCAGTGTGCATCTGTGTAACTGTAGCGGTGGCATCCTTAGTCACCCGTGAGCGAGTGCAGTGTGCATCTGTGTAACTGTAGCGGTGGCATCCTTAGTCACCCGTGAGCGAGCACGTGCAGTGTGCATCTGTGTAACTGTAGCGGTGGCATCCTTAGTCACCCGTGAGCGAGTGCAGTGTGCATCTGTGTAACTGTAGAGGTGGCATCCTTAGTCACCCGTGAGCGAGCGAGTGCAGTGTGCATCTGTGTAACTGTAGCGGTGGCATCGTTAGTCACCCGTGAGCGAGCGCGTGCAGTGTGCATCTGTGTAACTGTAGCGGTGGCATCGTTAGTCACCCGTGAGCGAGCGAGTGCAGTGTACATCTGTGTAACTGTAGCGGTGGCATCGTTAGTCACCCGTGAGCGAGCGAGTGCAGTGTGCATCTGTGTAACTGTAGCGGTGGCATCGTTAGTCACCCGTGAGCGAGCGAGTGCAGTGTGCATCTGTGTAACTGTAGCGGTGGCATCGTTAGTCACCCGTGAGCGAGCGAGTGCAGTGTGCATCTGTGTAACTGTAGCGGTGGCATCGTTAGTCACCCGTGAGCGAGCGAGTGCAGTGTGCATCTGTGTAACTGTAGCGGTGGCATCGTTAAGTCACCCGTGAGCGAGCGAGTGCAGTGTGCATCTGTGTAACTGTAGCGGTGGCATCGTTAGTCACCCGTGAGCGAGCGAGTGCAGTGTGCATCTGTGTAACTGTAGCGGTAGCATCCTTAGTCACCCGTGAGCGAGCGAGTGCAGTGTGCATCTGTGTAACTGTAGCGGTGGCATCGTTAGTCACCCGTGTGTGAGTGCGTGCAGTGTGCATCTGTGTAACTGTAGCGGTGGCATCCTTAGTCACCCGTGTGTGAGTGCGTGCAGTGTGCATCTGTGTAACTGTAGCGGTGGCATCGTTAGTCACCCGTGAGCGAGCGAGTGCAGTGTGCATCTGTGTAACTGTAGCGGTGGCATCCTTAGTCACACGTGTGTGAGTGCGTGCAGTGTGCATCTGTGTAACTGTAGCGGTGGCATCGTTAGTCACCCGTGAGCGAGCGAGTGCAGTGTGCATCTGTGTAACTGTAGAGGTGGCATCCTTAGTCAACCGTGAGCGAGCACGTGCAGTGTGCATCTGTGTAACTGTAGCGGTGGCATCGTTAGTCACCCGTGAGCCAGCACGTGCAGTGTGCATCTGTGTAACTGTAGCGGTGGCATCGTTAGTCACCCGTGAGCGAGTGCAGTGTGCATCTGTGTAACTGTAGCGGTGGCATCGTTAGTCACCCGTGAGCGAGCGAGTGCAGTGTGCATCTGTGTAACTGTAGCGGTGGCATCGTTAGTCACCCGTGAGCGAGCGAGTGCAGTGTGCATCTGTGTAACTGTAGCGGTGGCATCGCTAGTCACCCGTGAGCGAGCGAGTGCAGTGTGCATCTGTGTAACTGTAGCGGTGGCATCCTTAGTCACCCGTGAGCGAGCACGTGCAGTGTGCATCTGTGTAACTGTAGCGGTGGCATCCTTAGTCACCCGTGAGCGAGTGCAGTGTGCATCTGTGTAACTGTAGAGGTGGCATCCTTAGTCACCCGTGAGCGAGCGAGTGCAGTGTGCATCTGTGTAACTGTAGCGGTAGCATCCTTAGTCACCCGTGAGCCAGCACGTGCAGTGTGCATCTGTGTAACTGTAGCGGTAGCATCCTTAGTCACCCGTGAGCGAGCGAGTGCAGTGTGCATCTGTGTAACTGTAGCGGTGGCATCGTTAGTCACCCGTGAGCGAGCGCGTGCAGTGTGCATCTGTGTAACTGTAGCGGTAGCATCCTTAGTCACCCGTGAGCGAGCGAGTGCAGTGTGCATCTGTGTAACTGTAGCGGTGGCATCCTTAGTCACCCGTGTGTGAGCGCGTGCAGTGTGCATCTGTGTAACTGTAGAGGTGGCATCCTTAGTCGCCCGTGTGTGAGCACGTGCAGTGTGCATCTGTGTAACTGTAGAGGTGGCATCCTTAGTCACCCATGTGTGAGTGCGTGCAGTGTGCATCTGTGTAACTGTAGAGGTGGCATCCTTAGTCACCCGTGAGCCAGCACGTGCAGTGTGCATATGTGTAACTGTAGAGGTGGCATCCTTAGTCACCCATGTGTGAGTGCGTGCAGTGTGCATTTGTTTAACTGTAGCGGTGGCATCGTTAGTCACCCGTGAGCGAGCGAGTGCAGTGTGCATCTGTGTAAGTGTAGCGGTGGCATCCTTAGTCACTCGTGTGTGAGCGAGTGCAGTGTGCATCTGTGTAACTGTAGCGGTAGCATCCTTAGTCACCCTGTGAGCGAGCGAGTGCAGTGTGCATCTGTGTAACTGTAGCGGTGGCATCGTGGGGCGTGCAAGTCACTATGATCCTGGCGACACAAGCTTGATTCCCAGGGGCACAAAAGTACGTCCACAACAGGGGTCTTTGCCGTTGTATTATGGAGGTTGATATTGGAGTGATTACCGGCTCGTCACCTTGCAGTGGCCAATTCATACACAGAATCAGAATCGTTATTTAGACGGCAGAAGGAATCCGATGAGCTGCAAAGCTGTTTTTTTCTGCAGATGTCCAGTAGGGGCGGGTAATAAAGTTACAACAAACGATACAAAAACACAATAGGAGTGCAAAGTACATAGCCAAGGGACTCCCCTAGATTCCATACACGTTACAACGATGTGGTCAACATGAGCACTGGGAAATTAAAGGTGGCTTGGCATGAGCGGTGCTGACCACACAACCCTCTTACAAGGGTGTTGAACTGTTCTAACGAGTACTCACTAAAGGCAGTTTATAGGGCTAGGTAATAAACTGTGAAGAATAGCCTATAAGGCTAAGTGGAATGGAGGTTGCCTGCGCACCGTATAAATGTGGACAGGAGTATGAGTGTGTGTGTGTGTATTTATGTACATGCGTAGATTTGTGCACGTCTGTATATATTTGGATCGAGAAAGTAAATGTCACACGTCCACAAAAAATCTGCTGCGCAACGACCAAAACTCTCGCGAAATGTTCATTCAAAAAGGTCATCAAAGCATTCGTAACCAGAACACAAAATAAATGGCCCTCAAGAGTTTGAATTTTAACATGCATGGAGCAAAAAATGTAAGATGCTTAAAGGCATCTCCACACTTTTTAATAACCACTTAGGCTATGGTCTTACCTAGTGGTGCTGGGATTTATGATAATGCCCTCATTGCTCGCATAAACAATGCGGATGTGGTGCCAGTGCGGAAATGAGGTCTCGTACCGCGTCAGACCTTTTTGCTGTGCTGCTCTGTTGTGAATTAATGATCTGCTGCTTTGACGGAATGGCAATCGGCCTCCTGGCACAAACTCCCCGCTATTCTCCACAGTCTATTACCTGGTGCAGTATTGGCTGCAAGTTTTCAGGACTCGGGAATCAATGCATTTGGAACAGACATATCTCAAAACTCTTAAGTGGAGAACAACCGCAAGGTATGTTGCTGATTTGTGAGCGTTTTCCAGAGAGTTACTCCTCATGTCAAGCCAATCTAGTGGGACCAATTCTCGCGTTGACAAACGTTCCCCTTTGTCCGATTTTTGGCGAAAAGTTTCGATACGTCATCGCCAACAGAGATGACAAGGCAATATGGTTTTGGCCATTTCGCCAAGAAGCGGAACGTTTCTCTCACGATGTTCACCTGTGACAATAACAATAAGAATGATGAGAATCATTTAAAAGCCTTTTGTAAATCGACTGCTCTATTAAGTCGCATAAAAGCCGTGTCGAGCTGCTGTAGAGGAGGATGGCGAGCAGGGCAGGTGCAGATCGTAGCCGCAGCTGACGAAGGCCATGGCCAGGAATGACGCCAGGTTCACAGCGCAGCGTGCTAACCAATGTACCACCACGTACCTCGGGTGTGTGCTAATTACCACGCATGCCACCCTTATCTGTGATATGTTTTCAAAATATACTTTCGGAATGTTTTTTTTATGGAGGTGGCCATAAACCTTTTTGCACTTACGAACACTTGAAGCATCTCACGGCGATTTCGGCGGGAACCGAATTAGCACGGATATTTAGGTGCAGCTTAACACGCGAGTAATGTGGGATGTGACGCAGAGGTGTTCATTTAAGAGAGTTGCAAAGCATAAGTGTGAAGAATGAACAAATGACCACGAGTGATGGACACTTTTAAAATTACATGTGATGAGATACGAAGGCATTTTTTTTTGCACAAAAATATATTAGCTGGGCCATCCTATGAGGAATGCTACTGTTTTCATAAGTATATTCAAAATTAATCATAACTCGGGTGGGTCAAATCTCGCAGAGCTTTGAATACGGTGCAGTAAAGTCCGATGCAATATGACTCACTTTAAAATCAACGGACAGCTCATAGACACTCACATTTCCAAACGCCACAGTTAGAAAAAAAACCTCATATAGAAACTATGGATTTTAAGGCTGTCCCACTAAGTCTTCACCAGCGTGCGCACCCCTCTTGCCAATGGAAAGCACACTAACTGTTATATAGAGCAGCTATGGTGCACACACATTTAAAATATAACACCATTACCCTCACACTGAATGATGAAACCATGCAAACTGATTTACATATTGCTGATAGTCTAACAACAAAGCATTGCGAGTTTCATTAACAAATTACTTTATCTGGCAAAAGGGATTCTGGTCCCTTTGCCTCGAGTCGCTGCCGTTTCTTCTCTAAACTGTACGTCCATCCCTGGCAACGACGGTGGCTGGGTGGGTCACGGAGAGCCGAAACGGCATCACTCAGCCCCTGGGTTCAAATCTCGGAAGCATCCCAGGGAGTCGATGTTCTCAGCCGAGTCACTTGTGACTGAACACAAAGTCCACCAAACAACGTGTTTAACTTGACGATAGATCTCGCTCCGAGAAAAAAAAAACCAGAACATCGGTTTGAGCAGCATGTGGCCACAGAACACCACAGCACGTGGCAGAGTGCAATGCGCGCGGTGTGGGCAAGGGATCACTTTAAGAGATCTCAGAGCTGGTCCTGCGGGACACCACCTTCCACGGCTTATTTTCTAACATGGGCGGCGCTGGTCTGCGCAAGGTGCGATGAGACTCCCGGTCTCAGGGCAAGACGCCGGGTAAGACGGCCGTGCTACCTTTCTCCTTCTCCTTGAGGTAAGCGGAGACGAGGTCGTGCAGGAACATGATGAGCTCGGCGTCCATCGTCACGCAGATGTGGTCGCGGAACTCCGTCACAACGCTGCACTCCACCTTCGGCTTCCGTGATGCTTCTGAATATAAAAAAACGCGGGGGGTGCAAAAGAAAGACACGTCGAATTCAGAGGAGGCTGTTGATTAAACTTGACTTTCCACAACCAGCTTTAAGTATGTCAGAGGCATGTCAGAGCCACAACTGGGCTGCTTCGTGCTGTCATCCACGATGCGGTGACATCCTTTCTGTCACCACTGCCTCCTGACTTCAACCCTGTTCATTCTCCCTGCCCATGGCAGCTGAGTGAAGACTCTGGGAGGGTGCACGTTCATTGAGTAGCGATGTAAGCAAGACCAGGTGAGTAACACTCCGTAGATATAAAAAAAAATCTTCAAATCACGATTAAATGCAACAATTAGGTGGTATAGCATTCGTTAAACATCAAATTTTTGTGCAAAACTACTAATGTCTTGCTTTTCAAATAACACTGCTCAATGACTAAATGAGGTGGTACCGTCAAGGCCACACAACAGTGACCATTAGTGTCATCAGGCAGCCTCGGTGCCTGGGGTTATTTCACTCGTACCTCTTTTCAACTAGACAACTGAGCCACGCCAGGGCCGTACAGTGCTGGCACGGCACGGCTCTCGTGAGCAGCAGTTGTTTTTCTACTGCAGAACCCAAGTTGTGTTGCTGGCATCACACGCAACCAATGTGACATCAGCACCAGACGTTAAAGTGCACCGACTGACGCAGAGCACGAAACAAAATGATCATGAACCCCGCCTATGGCCCTGCCTGGTCCCGAGCCAGACTCAAACGGCTTGCGAGACAAGCACAGCGTGGGCTCGGTTCCGGCTCGGCTCGACAAATAGCCAGTGGGAAAACTACCCGTACCGTGAGGGCTCTGCTCTGACCGAACTAGCTTGTGCCAGTGGAAAAGCTGTATTGCTGAGCACAGCTGTTTGTACGACAAGTCCACTCAAATCAAGAAAACAGGTAGGCCCGTGGCACAGCACTAGCCTGGAATGGCTCCAGCCCGCTTAGAACTGGTCGTGAAAACGGTATTACTCCGTCTGCTTTGCCTGCGGCAGTCACAGACACGGCACTTTGTGAAATAGAAACCGTTCGTAAACGAAATTAAATCCACGAAAAAAATATTCATTATACGTTCCATATGAAAATTTACAATTGAATTAAACATATTTTCTTTTTCTTCTGCGATACCACAGACATCTTCAGAATTCCAAATGTACAACATTAAATAAACATGTTTCTGTTATTTCCTATTTAGGTAAAACCCAGCATGCATTCCATTAACTAAAAATGTGTGGGCTAGGCGAGATAATGCTCAGTCAAAACCGACTTGATTCCTCGAGGGATCTGCTCTGACCCAAATGCTGCGACAAAATTAGGATATTTTTATGCTCCTGCGATAAGGCACAGAAAGTTAATATCCCACGCAATCTAAAACATATAATTTCTTTAGTTTTTAAGCCCTGGCATGTGCAAGAATCTCCGTTCTGTCCTAGCTGTCTCATACCTTGTGACTCTTAATAGAATCCCGTCTGTTTTCTCTTGGGTGCTTTTGTTTGGCTCACTTAGCCTAAGCTATTTACAATGAATCATAATGAGGTTTAATGTTAGCAGTGTTGGAGAAGTAAGATTAAGAAAACACAACTGGACGCAGCGGGGTGTGCTTTAACACGGGTTGGTGTTGGTGTTGATCGTGTAAACGCTGTGCCTGCAGTTGCAGATTGGGGCCCAATGCTCAACAAGAAACCCAACTGTGCCGATCAACACAACATTCTAGCAGACCGTATTTCATTTCCCAACCCCACATTCCCAAAAAAATTACATTTTCTCTATTATTCGCCGGAAGAATTGTGCACGAAATGGAAAAATACAGCCGACCATGAATACGTGGCCTATTCCACAACGCTGCCCTTTTACAAAGCGATTCGGAAAAACACGGAGACGTAAATTTGGCCGAGGAAACGGAGTGATGATGTTTTCTGCCCCATCTCCTTGCGTGAACGGACTGAGCAAAGTCATGAAATGAAACTTTTCCATCCTCGATGCTTTCCTTACTGCCAACGCGAAGAAAAACTATAATTTGGTCATTACTCAACATTAAGAGGATCATAGTTTCGTGCCTAAATAGAACACAGTTTTGCAACAATAATCCACTTTGAATCTGAAAATCTCAATAATGAACTGTCTCTCTCTAATGATATTATTGTGAAATACACATTGTAGAAAAGCACTTAATGTCACTGTGATTTACATCACACTCTGAGTATTTTCCCATAATAGCACGCACTCATTTGGTAACGTTTCTTGTTTATTTGAGTTAGAGAAGCCTGCTTGTACGCTCACTATTAAATCCAAGATACGTGAAACTTGGGAGCATGCTCGTTTGCAGATCGTGGTTTTAATTAAAAAAAGAACGGCTTTGCCTGGACAAAAACCACATAAAGTAAAATTTTACAAAAATTTCAAGGAAACCACGTGGGACCGTTCACAGATTTATTTGGTGTTTTTTTATTATTTTGGAATTACCATATACATTACTATTTAAATGGAAATTATTAAGTCATCCTGCCTCTTTTTTGCCGAAGAAAAACACTTTTTTACGTTCCAGCCCCAACTTAAGAAGTGAATCAATGAAGTGCCTGCCTGCCTGCCCGCCCGCCCGCCCTCGACGCATCTACATCAAGCATTGTCTCATTTTACGGTGCCCAGAGGAGCTTTTAATTGTTCCTCATACCATGCCCTTTCTTGGCCCAGCAGACAATATTGTATAAGACCAATCATCGTTCATACTCGAAGCACCACCCTGCAGCGGTTTGGCCCACCGGAATCTTTCCCAGCTGAGTAAAGAAAGGGAACGGGTGTAGCTGCAATGAGCATTCAAAACACTCTATAGTTTTTTTATGGATAATTGTACAAAGTTGGCAGTAAAACTGTCATGAAATGGCATACTAATGTCAGGGTCAAGGATAAGAGGTCATTATGACCGTAACGGCTGATGTTACCAACATCTCAATTGCTTCTTCCCCTGCGTTAGATCCTACACTTGTTTGCAATGTCTACATCCAACCACCAAGGTCTGTTAAGACAGTGCAGTGTACAAACATCTGGCCCGAGGTCTTCTGCTATATATTTATGCATGCACTATATCAAGGAGAAAATTGTTCTCTCACCAATGTTAGTGATATTTCAATAACATTTTCCCACGGTATGATACTATTGCTCATGTGCAACAATATCTACTCCAGATTGTGCTGCGAGATGCCAGACAAACGTGTCACGTGATCAATGAGAGCAGCGCCGTTGCACAACTACACATTAGAAGAGCAGTGAGTTGTTAATTTGTGTTTATGCCCTCAGGCTGGAAAGACCAGCGAAATGTATTACACATTTTGAAGCTCCAAATATGGCAACAACTTCATGAGTGCAAATGTTTACAAATGGGTGGAACGGCTGTAATCAGGACATAAGCATGGTCAGTCAGTCAATGCTTTAACTCTACCCAAACTTGCTCATGACGAGGGGTTGATTTTAGATGACTGGAGAGTGGGAATTGAGCATAGATCACTGGATATGGTGATAAGTGTGGGAACAGTTCATTTAATAACCCGTGACAAGATGAATTTTGGGGAAAGCATGTGCCCGCTGAGTGGCAAAAAATCTAACGGAAGACCAACATGTGAATAGAATGTGTGCTCGTTGTGCCTTATCAGCAAAATTCCTCCGTGAAGACAAAGCATCTCTGGCTTACATCGTCACCGCTGATGAACGTTGTGTTCATCATTCGGAGCTCGAGAGTGAGTGCCAAGAGCACCAAAAGGAAACACCCAGCTTTCTTCAGTAAAGAAATACAAATTCTAGTCGCAACCTTATTCTAGAAGGGTAGCGACGAAACATTTTATTTTGGGATATACAGAGGAAAAGTTGCCTTTCAAAAAAATAGCAAAACACTGTCTCAAGTGCTTCACATATATATGACTTGTTGGGGAACAAAACAATAGCCTGGGATTTGTTGCAAATGCCATGTCAGCGCGATAATAGACGCCCACACTCTTCAGGTGCCACAATATAATTGTTGGGAAAGCTCGGATGGAATGTTCTGGAACATCGGGTATAGAGCCCAGACGTAGCTCCTCCAGACTCTCATCTGTTTAAAGTCTAACCGCTGAAAGGAGCTCTGTGTATATGGTGGTTCAACAGTGACAGGACCGTGAAGGCAGTAGTTCAGTTACGGCTTAAGAACAAACCAAGACCTCCATGCTGCTGGCATTAGAGAGCACGTGGGCCAGTGGAAGAGGTGTATTTTAATATAAGGTGACTATATGGATACATATTTTGTTCGTCATTTTGATGCTAATGTTCTCTGAAAATAACTTTTGCATCTTTACCTGCAGAAAAACCGCAGAGGCAAGTGTGTGGTTAGGAACTTATGGGGAGAGATGGCTTAGTGGCAAAATCAATGCGCGCTATGACCTCGTTGAACCAAGTTTTACTGTTGGCCACAAAATGTAACACCTGGCCATGGTATTGTGCTTAATGATGGTCATATGGCTGGTGCCGCATCAGGTCATCTTTGTCCCCCAACTCGGAAATGGATTTTAATCGGGGTGAACCTCGTTGAGGTTAGGATAAGGTTCTGACACCAATTATCACTGAGGTTATGCAATGTCAGGAGCTAACCAATATTTCCAGGCTTAAAGCAGTTCAATAACTATACAATAGCAAAATAACCCCATGTAAGTCAAAATAGACCGTTGGAGAAAGTGCTGTTAGTGGGAGCCTATGGAGGCAGGTGGTATTGTCAGGGCCACCCCCAGCCACTTTTGCATTCCCAGTACTGATGTTTGCACATTGCAGCAGGTTCTCATTAACGCCGAGTTGAGCTAGGGGACAGGCCCCGAAACGGTTCAGATATAACTCGCCACTGACGAAGAAGCCTGGGGAACGGAGCATAGCTTTTCCCCACAAGCGCGCGAGTGCACAGAAACAAACTTGCCGACGCTGTCAGACGACATTCGCTCAAGCGCACCCTGGAGGGACGGTCTCTCCGACTCCTGCAGCTGGGCCGACTTGAAGAGTAGCTGCGTGCGCGGCAGAGCGAAGATGGTCTCCGTCTCGTGGTTGTAGCTGGGCGCGCCGCGCGGCCCGCCAGACAGGCTGGCACTGCGTTGGGCTGCGCCGCCCTCCGTCGCGTTCCCATCCACGTTGCGCAGCAGGTTCAGCTCTACCGGGCGAGACGGGTGGGGGGGGGGGGGACAGAATCGTGGCTCTTCCGTCGAGGCTCGCCAAGCTCTCCCCGGGAAAGTGGCGGGTGGAGTAGTTGAGACGGATTTGCGAAGTGGCATTATTCAAACTCTGAAGTATTCTGCCACTGCTGCAAGTGTGGCGTGAGAAATCAGCCTAAGCAAATCACTGCCTGCAGATTCATCCGGCTTGGTGGCGTTGTTCATCCGTGGGTGAAGAGACCTGCCCTGTGCAAGTCCTTCTCTGGGCATGGGTTCATTGTGTCTGCGGTCATCCGGGCATCGTTTTATGTGTTGGCTTCCATTTATTTATATTTTTAGCAAAAAAGTTAAGTTTTAAACTCATATTTTTTGTGTTGCCTTACATGTTTATAATCTAGCTCTGAAATGACCAACACAGTTTACAAGTAATAATCATTATATGTTTAAATTAGTAACATTAATTATGTATCCCTTGCATCATAAACAAGGTCCCTCTTGTAAGACAGACTTTCCTCTCAGTGGGCTCTCATCTGAATCCTGCTGAGTGAGTAGCCTACCGATTGATTTAACTATAAACCCATCATTAACATTGCTCAAAAATGCTTAGGCTAATTAGAGTCAAATCCCTGTTGCCAAACATCAATTTTATGCCACCTACTTGGACCAACGGCATGCATGAAAAAGCCACACTGATGATTGACAGGTTTTTTTTTAATCAAACACTAATGGAATAGCTGGCAAGAATATGTATTTCAATCGCTTTACCAAATGATTTGCTTATTACAGCTTTGCATTATCGCTGTGCATTCTATAAAAAAACACAGTGCAAAGCTACATTACTGCCGAAGACATTTAGGGAATGGAGGGTAGACTGGCATAATTACCATAATAATACGCTTAAAAAAATGTGTGTACCACATTAACAGGCATTACTGTTTTAGAAATTGGTCCCACCGCGGCACTCCTACAACTGCGGCAAGTCAGAGTAATTTTGACATTTTTCAGTATTCCAATTAAACATTTTTAATTGTTCATGATTTCTATCTGAATTAAAGGAGTTAAGACCACCCATCTGCTCTATAACCCTGAAGACCTTTTGTCGCAGCAGGGCTGGCTATGAGAGAGGCACCAATGCCCTGGGTAAAGCCACAAATGGGAGGCAATGGCCAGCCCCTCCCTCACAAGTGGGCCCCGCTGCCCTACTTGCTGTACTAGGTTCAATCGGCCACTCATTGCCCTGCTGTATGTATGCAGAACTTCTTTCACACCGTACGTAACCCACCGTGCTAATCGGAGGTGCTAATGCGTTCCTCACGGATACGAGAACACCAATCAGGCAGGATGTGATATCATGCGATTCACAATTATTTTCTTGGCTTAGGCCACGCAATGATATGGGCAAAAATTTCTGTTGTTAAATCCATCCCACCGCCGGACACAGCCAAAGAAATTAAATCATCACGTGCAGAAGCAGCTCAACGAGCCGACTGTGTTTCAGTTCACCTGGCAGCTGGAAGGACAATCCACACAGCCAAATATACGAAACAGAAACACATATTGCGCAATCACTGAAGATGCATAGCACACGATATCTGCACTTCATCATTCACCATCGACATTAGGCCTCATTTCCTGTCCAAGACAGGATGTTCATGAAATCACGAACTATATTCCAAAAATAATTCATGATAGCTTTGTGCATGACAAACCATGGGGCTGCTCATCATAGTCTGGTGCTGCCTAAGAGTAAAGATACATACTGCTAAATGAGATCAAGGTTTAAGTTATGCAATCATCAATTACTCGGAGTTATAAGATTAGAGATAATTAATCCACACCTGAGACATTTTTAAAATTCAGTAATTAATACACAAATGATGCATGCAAGTGAAATTTATACACGTGTCCAAAAGTTATTTAGCCAAGGAAATAGTTAAGCAAAGTGAAAAAAACCTTCCCAGGGGAAACTGTAACTAATATTTCAAAATGTTTTATGTGGGAAATGATTAATCACTGCCATTCCACTTTGAAACAAAGGAACTTCGGTTAAAATTAAGCTTAGAACACCAGGGATAAAACCTAAACTCTTTTAACAATTTTAATTTATCCTCCAGTTGAAAAGTAAAAAATGTACCCAATGCTTTCAGCTGTCTGTACATTTTTTATGTGTTATATAGAAGCAGAACTGCGCTTTGGGTCTTCACGTATAAATCAAAGGTGTTTTAGTTCATCGGCATATTAGCTTGCCAGACAAATATTATCCAGCAGCTTTTATTTAAGCAAACAAACTCTGGATCTCTGGGTCCCATCGGCGGTCAGGCTCGTTAAATGCTATCGAGCTACCAGATGTTATTGGCAAGTGCACTATGGGGCTCTGTTATAGCTTAATTCACTAAACCAAAAAAAAGCACACGCACGCGCACACACACACACACACCTGCCCCGATATTTTTTATTTTCTCCGAGAGTGGTTGAACGCAGCTCACCTTCGTTGCGCATCGCCGTCACGTAGTTGAACCACTCGTTGACCGTGGCGACGCCGTGCGGGGCATTCTCGTGGCGACGGCGCGTCACCTTGGTGATGGTTGCCATGGGACTCTCCAGCGCCCCGCCCGTCACCATCATGTTGTTGCCGAGCACAAAGTCCAGGTTCTGGGCCATGTACATGAACTTCTCGGCTGAGTCTGTGCAAGAAGGGACGCGGATGCACGATCGAGACAAATGAACAGCAACAATACATTGGCGTTCGAGCCGGTGAAGAAATGCTCTCAGTAAAGTAAAGCAAACCCAGGACCACTTTCAATTTCACCGAGTTTCACCAGCAGAAACTTCGCCTGTTAAACGAATGCCGTTGGCTGGCTTGGTGTATTGGTAAGGGCCATCAGAAAAGCTTGGAGCCCTGGGAAACCCAGTGATGTTTAGCAGAGCACAGCAAACCTATACAAAATATTAATAAATTATTTAATGAATACTGCTATCAGCCAAGAGGGCGCATTTCAATATTGCACAATTATACGAAGGTATTTTGGTTTGGGTACCTCTCCCGCTGCCTACCGTGTAGAGAAATGATCGTCCTTGGCCTCATTTAAAGTTGATGCTGCAAACACTGCCTTGTGTGTTGCCCTTTCCTGAGTCCACAAGAAACTGAAGTAAATAAGTATGATTTTGAAAAATACTGGCTGTAGGCAGAGTTCTCCAAACAAAATGTGCTGAGAATGGGTAAAATAAAAACTTCTGCCACTTCCTCTCAAAATTCTTAATAAACAGTTCATAATGTTGGCTGAAATTTGATATAGTTCAAAAAGAAACATTTTAAAGCCATCGTAAACATTCAACATTTAATTTCATGAGGTGCACTTTCAACATGAACCGCTCCATTGTCTGTAATTCCTGGAACATTTTCTAATTTCCAATCATTTTTTTACGACAAAAAAAACTACAGGGACCACCCAGCCCAAACATAAACAGTGTAACAACACAACCCCACAGCCCGACCTCTGCGTGATGCCACAACGCAGATCACAATATAACTCTTCCTGCATCTTTACTCGCGCTGCACCACTTGGGAATTCCCTCCCATCATCGTCATTCTTTCAAAGTTCTTATAACCTCGCTCCGTTCAAGAAACGTATCAACTCTTATCTATTGTACATTCAATGAATGCCATTTTGCTGCTTGGCTCAGCAATGATATATATATAGGAGTGCAAAGTATAGGAAAGGTAAAACAAATCACTTAAAAAAGTATAAAAATAAAACTGAACAATATTTATCTTACCAGGTAAGGCCCACTGGGCTATTAGCTACATTTTCAGAAGCGACCTGGCCCCAAACGATAGCCCAACAAAGTGGCCGATCATTTACAAACGCACCCTCCTGGTGAATCTCCTGCGCTTCGGTGCAGAAGAAGATGTTCGGGCCCTCGAGATGGAAGAGGGCCCAGGATTTGGCGCGGAAGTTGACCCCGTGGAAGCAGGCGAGCGTCATGTGGTCACCGTGCAGGCCCACGCTGCCCCCGAGCAGCACGGCGCTGTCGGGCAGCGGGCGCGGGAAGATGGACAGCTGGCAGCCGCACACCGTGCGGAGCACGCTCGGCCAGTGGCGGTGCAGCACCGTGTCGAGGAGACCTGCGGGGCAGCGGCGAGACGAGGGAGGGGGCGGCACGTTGAGAGGCGCGACGAAGAGCGCCGGCAGGACGGAGGGAGAGGGCCGAGGAGCCGAGGGTGGGTGAGGAGGGTAACGACGACAACCGAAAAGGAAGAAATTCGGGGGAAAAGGGCAGGAAAGAGGGTAAAGAGGCTACGTAGGGAGGAAGAGGGAGTTAAGGTGGCAGATGGAGAGGGAGTTGGTGGAACAGAAAAATAATGTTCCAAAGCGAGAGAGAATGGAAAGAGAGATAATTGAAAGTGGTGATGCATGATATGTTAATGAAGTAATGCAGAGTAAAGATCTTTCACTTTGTTCCACGTCAAATATTTATGGAAAAAAAAGATTGCATCAAAAGGAATTGCATCTTTACTTGGCAGAGCTTTGTTTATCCTCTAGTTTCACAGGAAACACTCATAATGAGCACATACATACATATATTTGTTTGGAGCCAAGCCACGCGAATCATGACGAGGATGCCAAATATGCAGTTGATGATGAGGATGACGATGCCAACTGGCGATCACGACGGTAATGGTGGTGACAGTGAGGATTTGTGACAATGACGACGGCAGAGGCGGCGATCGTTTTCGGGCGGTGACTGACTCTCTTCGTCCGTGGCTTTCTCTTGTGCAGCAGGAGCGACTTTGTGCGGGCCGTAGAGCACGGGACCCCACGTGGAGAGGGCGCGCTTGCTGGTGTCGAACTGCTGCGTGAAGAACTCCTGCAGCTTCACGCCGATGCGAACGAGGTCCGGCGTGGTGGAGCGTGAAATCATCACCTGGAAGACGCTCCACGACAGGTCTCCGTGCACAAAGACCTTCCTGCGGCGCGCGAGCACAGGGCACAGTCAGGACACGTCGCAATCGCCACGTCGGCACCACCGTCGCTGTACTTTGGTAATTGTCGTCTTCTTCGTCACAAAGGGAGACATCCTCAAGCAAATGTGATATTCCGTAGTTCTCTGACTGAAGGCAGATGTCTTGGCCCAAAGCCTTCTACATCCAGTACAAAATAATCAACATTATGATCTTAATGTGTTGTCATCGGTCATCAGACGTCAGTATCACCAAATCAGTCCAGCCAGTTGAGGTGGTTGGGACACCTCCCCCTGGAACTCTACCGGGTACGTCCAACTGGGCGAAGACCCCGGGGCCGACTTAGGACACGCTGGCGGGACTATGTCGCTCAGCTGGCCTGGGAATGCCTGGGAACTCCCCAGGAAGAGCTGGAAGCTGTCGCCAGAGAACAGGAGGTGTGGACCGCCACTACTCAACACGCTGCCGCCGCAACCCTCACCAGGATAAGTGAATCGAGAAACGAACGAACGAACTTCAAACTGTGTTGAGACTCAATACAATCGCCATTGTCATCAGTATTAATTCACGCAATAAAATATGCCTCATTATATTGGTTATATTCACTGCCAGTGCAACTGTGTCCGGAGAGACCAATTATGGGCAAAATTAATCAGAAAGAAGCAACTGTATTGGGTGGGTACAATAATTATACCACAGACCTCTGAACAAATATGAATGTCACCGTTAACAGGGGCACACAATGTATGATGAACCTCGAGGCAACTCGCCCGGTGCATGTGACATCTACACGCAACTCAAACGCGTCATGTGCTGCGAGCGGTCAACGGAGGGGCGGCAGCCTCTGTAACGATGCTCCGCAGAGGTGGGGGGAGCGGGGGGAGAGGGCAGCCGCTCACGTCTTATCGGTGAACGTCGAGTCGCTGAGGCCGACCGTGTGGTTGGGGTTCGCCTTCCACTCGTCGTGCAGCTCCAGGTCGGCGTTGTTGAAGATGCCCATCAGGATGCTGGAGCCCATGTAGTCGACCCGCGCCTCCGTGGAGCCCAGCGACGTCTGCACGCGGTGCCGTGGCTCCTTGGTGGGGTGTTCCGAGATGAAGGCTGCGCACAGGCGACGACGCACAGCGCGGGGAGACTCGCACGCAGAGCCGTGTGAACCCTGACTCGTTCGCAGCCGTGGGCGTCAGGAGAAGCTGGCGACCCGCA
Organism: Lethenteron reissneri; assembly: GCF_015708825.2. Taxonomy (NCBI): domain Eukaryota; kingdom Metazoa; phylum Chordata; class Hyperoartia; order Petromyzontiformes; family Petromyzontidae; genus Lethenteron; species Lethenteron reissneri. The sequence goes on from NC_083810.1 coordinate 13,427,408, forward strand.
TTTGTTGCGGCTCTGGATCGTGTCGCTGCTACGTAAAATGATTTCCCAGTGCAATTTAACTAGTTGAACACTGGCTTTGATCCCATGTGCTTGTCAGAATATATCACACACGTTGTTTATTGTTGCTTTACTTTGCTCTAAGGCCACCGCTCAAAAGTCATCGATGGGCATGGTAATATAATTGAGAGCCCTTTGCCAAATCCATTGCTGCCCTGCTGTTTGATCAAACTTCCCCATGCTGGTGAGTGCGGGTTGGTGAAAGGGGACCTCCCCGGGACCCGTTCAGGCATTACACGCCATTGATGTTGGCTAGGGCCAGAAATGTAACGGAGGTCAGTGGGTTCGTGGCGCAGTGTAATTAACCTTTGCAAATCCACTGAGGGGGTAATGCGATTTCTATGTTCATCCAGAACAAAATTCACAGACGTTTGAAGTGTTTGGCAAATTCCTTCCTTGAGAATGTTTTATATGCGAGCATAAATAACAATACCCAGAGAAATCCCACACAAATGAAGGGAAAACTCTCAAGTCTTTGTAGACAGCCAGTTGACAACCTACTTGATGTACCACACCCTAGAGCCGACACAGCCACATCGTTTCACTACAGATGGGCATCTCACACACCTTACTCCATCTCTGTGTGGTCCACCAACTCTGCCCCCAAGTTGCTGTCTTAAAGGTGTGCACCCTACCCACCGTTGCCGACTTACGAACGACACTGACCCGTTGTCAGCTGATTAACTAGCAATGCTTAGACCCGCCGCCGGTAGACCGATCGGTGTTGGTGTGGCGGCACCCACCGACCATCTCCAGCGTGTTGACCCTGACTGTGCCTCCGACGACGCCGCCCTTGGAGTCGAGCTGCGAGCTGCCGAGCCCCAGGGTCATTTTGATGTCCCTGTCCATGTTGCTGCCCACGGACACGCGGCCCTGCGTCTTCACGCCCTTCGTGTTCCACCTGCGCGATAAGCGGGTCGGCCGCAAGGCGGCCCCAGAAACACCCCCAAACCTTCTCAGCCAACGCCGACTGCCAGGGGGTGTTCGTGTCGAGCGCTGTAAAAACTTGCGATTCTGTTAACGAGCGCCCGGCTGCTGATGCACTAACGACTGCGGCTAGCTGTAAACATCTCAAAATTAAAGGCCGTTCCAGTAAACATTATGGGCGTAATCTATATATACGCGCTGGTACGAATCGTGAATTACTTTTTATTTGTTCACCTGGGAAAGCCTCACTGATTATTTTGTGATCGAAATAAGGGGCCCACCCTGGAGAAACCCCACACATGCAAATAAAAAAAAAACATTCAAAAACTCCAAACAGATAGGTTTTCAACCACCTTGGTGTATTGTCTCCTACAGGCCCCCAGATGATTGTCACTAAAAGTGGGTGTCTCAGATACGATCTCCGTGCGATTCACAAATGACTCCTGCGACATAGCTGGATCATCCACCATCACAGCCTCCTGTAAACGAGGAGCAGAATGATGAGGAATCAAGAGTGCCCGGAGGCACTCCAGCACAATGCAGAGATGATCTCTCAGCAACACAACAAATGCTTCCCCCCCCCCCCCATGTTAAATTGGGTGTTGCATATTTTAAATATAGAAAACATGAATATTAGAAGAACCACGCTTTGATCCAATTGTACAATGCGCTTCCGAGATGCCCTCTTGATAGTCTACATCTCACCTAAATGTTAAGGAGCATAAAGCATCACGTGAACGTCGGTCATCCTCGCAGCAGCTTGTGGCTGGCCATCGAACAAAGACCGCCATTGCATCACACGCTGTCACATGCGGCCAGGCCATCTGGAACGCTCTTCCTTTCAATATTAGGAAGCCACTGGAGCTATGCACTTCTAAATCTAGCTTGAAAACTCATTTCTTTAGAACTGATTTTTGTGTTTAGTTTGTTGTCCTTCCCCCCCGCTCCTCCTATTTGCATGGTTGGCTATGTACGGTGTGCGAAAGACGTTCAAACATACATAAGCTATGGTGAACTGTGTTACGTAAACCAGAGGGGGTTAACCCATCACCAGTGCCATTTCCTCTGAACATTGTATCACAAAACTGTACTCACACTTATGCTGCAGTCCCCAAAATATATTTCGTAAAACAGTGAAGAGGCCTCACCCTCCGCGTGTTAAGCTTCGAATGCTACAGAAGCAACGAGGTCACGGGGCATTGGGTCCCGAGCGGGCGAGGACAGTGGCAGGGGCCTCACGTGGTGTTTCCCATGACGTTGCTCATGTTCATCTGCACGTTGAGCTGAGCGAGGTTGACGGCGAACAGCACCAGCGTCTCCCAGGGGGCGCTCTGTTGCGCCGCCGCTGCCGCCGCCGCTGCCGCCTTGCTCTTGCTCCCGTCGGGGCTCTTGGCAGTGGCTGGAGTGGACGTTTTGGCGTGGGAGCCTGAATCTGCTTTCAGGGGCAACAGGGAGACAAGTATCTTCTTGGTTCTTTCGGTAAAGTCTGACGCTGTCTTCCCGACAGACCTGTTCTTCACCTGAGGACGGCTGCCTGCATTGTGGCCGAAACGTCGTGAGAATAATTTTAATATGTTTTATTTTTATTATTTTATTAGTTCCCTTCTACGTGACTTTACCGAAAGAACCAAGAAGATGAATCCCTGCAGTCACGAAAGCTTCAAATCGAAATTTAGGGAGACAAGTATTTTATGTTTTTCATTTGACTGCTTTCATTTCATTCATTCATTTACAGCTCTCTGTAAATCCAAAAGGTGTTGCGATAAATCAAGGTCAGCCTCTGTGGAGGAGGGTCGTAAAAGATGCTTGCCGAGCAGTTGGGAGGCAACTGCACTCCAGCAAAAGAGGAAGGTGGAGGAGCGATGTTCAAAATAAAGCAATGCAGTGCATCTACTAATCATTACAATTATTTAACCCATAACATCTGGGGCCTGTCCCATGACCTCCCGCCAGCAAGCCTTTGACACCTCAAGTAAAGTCACCGTCACCTCGTGGCGAATGGCGGTTGTTCATGTTTTTGCTGCTTGGTGTGTGCGTGCGTGCCTGTGCGAGTCATCGACGGACCGGCGCGGCTGGCCGAGGACTCGGACGCGCTGCGCAGACGAGTGTGCGTGGGCGACTTGACTCCGAGCGGCGACCCCGAGGGCGGCACGCTGTACACGCTGGGCGACGGCGGCACGTACGGGAACCCCGAGGGCGAGCCCTGGCCCGACTGCGTGTCCCACGTGCGCAGGTAGGCCTTTCGCGCAGACTCCGGGGAGAGGTGGGAGGGCACGCCGTCGGCAGACTCCGGGGTACCCGCCACCGACGCTGCGAGCACGGGAACCCGCCATGCGTTGTTATCGGCGCATTCCGATGCAGTGAAACTTTTACCCAGTGTACGTGGTCATCCGATGACATGCCCAACAAAACGACTCTATGAAGGAAATGGAGAACTTATGATCGATCGTGGGAGCGCTTACTTGGCATGTTAGCGATGGTCTGGTCACCCAGGAAGAGTCTGCGGGCGATGCTACGACGGTACCACGCCTTGGGGAAGTCCAGAATCTCGCTCAGACGCCGCATGTCGTACTTGAATGATGCAGAGCCGATATCGCATACGGCTGAAGACATACGCACGGAGAATCAAAGGAACAGCAAAGCAGCCATGTGCAACGGTTTGGGACATTTCTCCCACTCCACTTCAGATTATCAATGAGTTGCTTAAGTTGTTGGAGCCTTTGGCGTTAACATTGACTAATTAAAAATCATAAACATGGTGTGATAAGACACTGGGCAACATGCGGCAACCCACCAGTTTTTGAATACACTACTGGCTGTGAAGGAATTACTTTTCTTCATTCTCTTAAAGTGATTTTTACTTCTATTATTATTTTTATTATCACACATGGTCATATCTTGACGGGAAACCACACGCGCTGGCTTTCTATTGAGCGTGTTGAAATCGCTTCCCACCTGCAGTGTGTTTATCGTGCCATTATGCGCCACCATTACATTACCTCAAAGCAGATCATTGTCTGTTTTGCTGTTAGGCAATATGAACATTTAGGTCGCGACTATTTTTTACACCACATGCTCATTATATGAATTTCCACATTTTACAACTCGTGGCCATGAGCATCCGTTTGACATAAATCATACATCTGTGAAATGAATAAGCTAGGGATACATTATATATATATGATCCAAATTAAAACACGAGTACCTCTGTTGTAAAAACAAATAAATATAAACAAATATGGAAGAATCTGAGAGTTACCCGAGATGTTGATCAGCGTGGTCTCCATCTTGTTCCCGGTCTTCCCGGAGGAAGAAGGGGTCTCGTAGGTGAGCACGGCTCCTGTCTTGCGCATGCGCGATAGACTGACCTTCACAAACTCCAGGTTGATGCTCAGCGAGTCCTTGCGACCCGTGGCAGAGGAAGGCTCCTCTGCCGTAAGCCCTGCCACGGAGGACGAAAACCAGCCGCTCCATCAATCAGCGAACACTCACACGGACCGTTGCCAAACACGATCAGCAAGGGCAAACACCTGCTACGAAATGCAGAACACCCACGGGCGACTAATCAGTCAACATAAGCATGGCACCTCTGTGGAAATCACGAGGTCCAATCGACACACACATTTGTTCCAGACCTTGATGTGGAGCCAGTGAAATTGGTGATGAGAGCAAATTACCCGCCACGGTTTACACATTACTCATTTAATTACCGATACCAATTATTTAAATGCGAGTTAAGATTTAATATGCTTTTCAAGCAAAACCTGGGCAATTTATTCATTTGGAGGCAATGTTCCCACATATGTTTTTTGTATATAACTCTAACGTATATTTTAGACCATGGCTGATGATGATGCCATTTTTTTGGATTTTCACTACAACACCAGCTGACTTTTCGCTACTCTTGCCATAGATAAATATCACAGGATTCTGTCATCTCCACCTCAATGCGGTAGACACAATCGGTCATTACTCTAGATACAATTCGGCCCGCCACATGAGCTCCAGCAAGCAATCCGGCTGCAAGTGTGCGCCTTGGGTCCTGCGCAAAAACGGTGCCCAGTTTTGACGCGGCACCTGGCACGTTGCTCGTGGCCATCGCCGCGACGCCGGACTTCTGCTTGCCGCCGTACGGGTGGAAGACGTAGAAGGAGAAGTCTGACATGATGGCCGTGAAGCTGAGGCCGCTGCAGTTGCCGGGCAAGGCGCTCATGCTGCTGGCGCCGCCGTCAGACTGGTTGCTGAGGTGCCGCGTGCGCGACGTGTGCGACCCCGGCACGCTGGAACCGGTGCCTGCAACGGACGGGAACGAAGATAATCGACAAATCCCGACTAATCCCGAGTCGTCGGGTATCGTTGGATCACGTTCGTCGACGCGTTGATGCCTGTTTGTGTAAATTCACAAAGCCTATGAACACATTGGTCTGAAAAGGCATTAGTGCAGAGTCTCCTGTGTGTTAAAGAGATTAGGGTGCATAAACACAATTAACAAAACACTCAACACAATTGTGTTCTCTCACTTATGCTAAGTTACATTAATTTGAGATATTAATTAGAAGACACTGCGTTATTGTTTACATGAGCCTCCCTTGACAATGAGACTACTCGTCTCAGTGGACTCTAATGTGGTGATAAATAATGGTCATCTATCTATAAACACCACCAATTAGCTTCTAAATGCTTGGTCTGAAGATGCATTCAACATCGTTGCAATTAGAAAACCAGGCTTTGTATCTTAATAGCTATGTATCTCGACAATATTATAGGCATTAGCCATTCTGCAATGAAGATCGTCACAGTTAATATCTCTGAAAAAACAGCCATTACCTGCAATGACCACTGTCGGCAAAAAACGGAATTGTCTTAAAGTCACGAGGGCAATCACACGCTCCTTATAACAATGCAATAACTATGGGATCAGGAGATAGTGGATATAATTCAGAGTCTCGTGTGTGATGTAGATACAGATTTTTATTTGGCAGGTAACAACCGGCCCTTCAGTGATTTGATGAATAGTCATCATTCGTGGTCACGCTTCAATTCAACAATCCATTATTTTCTATCTCATTTGAATTGCTTCTCATTTGTTCCACCTTGTGTGTACAGTTTTGTTCACAAATTTACAAACACGAAACATAATATAATTGGCATGCATACAACTGACTTGTTACGCGCAAAATTTAATGCACGCATCACCAGTGTACTAAATCGATGGCAAACGATGAGCTGATGCACTGTAGTACGCCAAAGATTAAAATGCTCCATGCCCCCAACTCACTCCTGTATATGCGTATATGCCAGCACTCGTCATGCTATAGAAACACATACACACGCACGCAAGCACAACCTACGCACCACCTTGCAGCCCGGCTGCCTTGCTTGCGGCCGTGCGTAGCACCATCTGGGCCAGGGAAGAGCCAGTGCTCTCAGCAGATGACCCCAGGCCACTGGCACCACCACTAACACCACCACCGCCGCCGCCGCCGCCGCCACTGCCGCACGAAGCGCCAGAGGCCTCTGGATCGACCCGATTGGAGGAGAAGACGAGGTCGAGGGAGGGCAGCTTGAGGAGGCACTCCACCCGTGACACGGGCAGGCAGCTGAAGCGGATCTGTGATGGCTGTGCGTGTGGAAAAAACAAGCCACGAGGGGGTGATGTCATTGGGGCATGACGTGGGGCGATGGCATTGAATGTAGGAAAATTTCGATCAAAGCCATCGATCACCTTTCATTTAGCCAGGTGGGAAGTACAAGAGGTGGCTTGGTGGCTCAGGTGTAAGTTTAAACTCTTAAAACTATACTTTTTTTTTACCAGGTAATGCACACCGAGATGTATAGCTCTTTTTCAGAAGAGCCCCAGCCACAGATTATAGCTCAACAAAGTGGCTTACTGATGGAGAAATATATAGCAAAAGCCAAATACTTTAAAAGCACATTTCTAAATGCTGAGCCGACACCGCTGAGATACTGATTTGTAATTTGGGTTCTCAGGCATAACGTCTCGATAGTCTTCATGCAGTCACTGACGACTGCACAATTCATTTTTGTTATTTTGCTTAATTTGGCTCAAATCCAGCTCTGAGCATTAAAAGAGTTGATTTAATAAACATGTCTCTGTTGCAGGATTTAAAAAGTGGACGTTTTATCGACTCGCGTGGATAAAACCAAAATCACTCGTAGTGATTTCAGATCTCATTCTGCAGGCCATTCTTTTTAACTTGGCGCACTTCTCCGTGATAATTACTAACGGGACATTTGTCTCACGACAAGACACAGAGTAGCCCAATTGGAATTTGCAAAAATAAAAAATAAAAAGCATTCTCTCAACTCGAGTGACCTCAGCAAGACAGACTTCTCAAGTGGTTCATTCAAACATTCAAAACACCATCAACAACTTCGTGCACTGCAATAAAAACAGCATTACCTTAATTGGGATGCGTATGCGGAGTATTTTTTTTCATAATGATAAAATAATGATTGTTGCAGATTTCAAATTTTCATCAATTCTACATGTGATGTACAGAGAAAATTAATTTAAAAAATGTGATGAATTTAAGCTTGTGGATGAATCCCCCTCCGCTTTAGAAAATTCAACGTCAATTCTTGGGGTCAACCACTTAAATACATAATATGAAACAAGAATAATGAATTTTAATATTTACATGTCATTATTAATTAACTTAACCCACCCATGCTAACATCTGTGGAAAAAAAGAGCTGTGGATTCCTCCCGCAGTCTAAATAAAGATTTTTATTCCGTTTGATGAAGGCCTTCCCACACCGCGTGAGTGACGCACGCGCGCGCTGGTCGAGAACTCACTTGCATGCGGACGTACACAACGACGTCAACAGGGAAAGAGGAGTACGAGGAGGTGGAGGATGACACCAGTGAGGTGGTCGACTCTTCCAGGGGCTCCACCGTCACATCAAAGTGTCCCACCTCCTCCTCCTGAGGCTGCAGCAAAGCTGGCCGGGACAAGCGTAGGTGGGACTTAATCAAAATAAGAAGTTGGTACATAATAGTCACTTTACCATTCAAGATCGGTACAACATTTTAGCGCATCGTTTCATTGAGTAAAACTCATTCTTACGCTCGTGATAAGACACACTGAACTGTGGTCACGAGAATCGGTTATGTGTTTTCTTAAATGCTGTCTGCATCTTATGATAAGGAGAGGAATTTTCATCTGGATCTCTATCGCAAAATAAAAACATCACATCAAAGGAATCGGACTGATTTTTTGGATGAAGAGATTTCAGATTTCACTCATGAAGATATAAACAATGTCATTTCTAGCATGAAAAAATTAACCCGTCAAAACAAAGTTTTTCACTATAAATCCTTTATATGCGTGGCGGCTAGAGTCCTCTCGTCCTCTGGCTTGAGATGGCTGCCACCTATGGGTCAGATGATTGCCTGCCACCATTAAGCAATTGGTAATTAAATATAATTTATTTTTTTCTAAAAAGTGTAAAATTTTGGAAAAAAATTTTCACGAAAATAAATTGTCACGCACAACGAGTCTGTGTGCAAAATGTCAGCTCGATTGGATCACGGGAAGTGGCTTAAAAAACGACCGAAAGATTTGCACGGTCGTAAGCGCGCAAGCAAGCAAGCAAGTGAACTTAATATAAAGGATTTAAAAAGGGAAAGCTTATGGACCAGATGGAATAATGGTGGACATCAGCAAAACAAGTTGCTGGTACAAAAGTTGCAGACATATTTACTAACTTTAACACAAAAATGTATACTTTAATCACGAAATGATCCCTCAATCATTATGCAATTCAGAAAGGGTGAAAAACCTGACTTTAAGGAGTTCCAGACTCATTAGCCTCCAATCGCTTGTACATGCATATAAATTATTCACAAAGGTGACTGCGAAGAGAATAATGGATCACATAACAATAACAAATAATAATCTACATTCATACAGAGCCGCCATTCCAAACATTCTGAGGCACTCAAATCAAGAATATTAATCAGATTCTGGACTAATGAATACTATTATGGCCTTTGAAGCCCATGGGTTAGGGAACAGATAGTAATCCAATCTCTGCATTGCAATTTCATGAACAAAGGAGCAAAATGCACATTTAGTCAAGAGTCAGACAATATTCACCAGAAGGCAATTAAACAAAGGGATACGTGCCGATGGATAAACACATAAAATTGACCATCCAAAATAAACCGCCTCCCACGCCGGTGTTGTGACAGAGAGGGCATGGTACAGCGCGCACAGCGTGCACAGCGTGCGAGCAGTGGCAGCTACCAGAAGGCTGGTGGTCGATGGGTGTGATGGGAATGAGCTCCAGCGCCTTCTCCAAGAAGTCCAGCAGGCACGGGCTGATGACCATCTCCTCCGGCAGCGACTGCAGGGACACCCACGCGAACAGCTTGGCCGTCTTTATGCCACCGCCCACCTTGGCCTTGCCTGCGTGGGGGACACGCACGCAGCACCGCCGAACGTTGGCCCGCCGCTGGTTATTAGCAGGCGACGCACGCTCACAGAACCGTTGGCGGCCCAGCTTATGATGAATGAAGCGTTGCCGTTCGGAACGATCAATTTTGCTGTTGCAGTTCAAACTTTGGGCAGTTTAACCACCTGTGCTCGTTCAAAGACAAGGACATAGTTACAATGGCTGCAAGGTGTCTAGTAAATTGATGTATGGTTAAGTAGGTTACTTGAATATTATCTCCTCGTGTGAGGGTTTTCTCCAGATAACTAAGATATGCACGCCTGAGCAAAAAAGGGTATTTGGAACTTGTGAAGCAGAACTTTCCTGAACGAGTCTTGAGACCCAGCGCGGCTTTTGAAAAAACAATGAACATTACACCATTATTTATATTTCCAGTCAACGTGAACAGATTCCAATTCTCCATACGTAGCTTTGTAAAAAGCAAATGTAATAACGTACGCATCATTTTGGAGCACAGCACTGCAGGACCCCGCGGTATTCGTAGATGACGTTTGTCTGTGACGCCAATTATACCCAGCAGCACTTGCTTCACAGACCATGCTCTGCTGATGAGCCTAATAAAATTGTAAACCAATTAAAGCTTCGCCTGCTTAAATGCTGTTCAAATGATGGTTGAGGAGCTCCATTCGCTGATGGATCTATACATAATTTTTCTGTAAAAATTATGGTCAAAGAGTTCCAAGTCTATGTCAGATAGGTGACTCAAGTGTATGCAATGCCGACTGTGACATGGGTATCTCAGGACTGACCTGCCGTGGGTGGCGGTGGTGCCTGGGGCAGGCCTTTGCCCACTTGGTAATTGAAGTCCTTCATGGCTGACAGCTTGGACTCCTTGGACTGCGAGCGGCTGAGTGAAGAGCCGCGAGAAATGTTGGGAGATTCCAGCTTCACCGTCTTGGAGTTGTAGTGAACCTGTGTGGATTGATGGAGAAATAAATTTCCTTTGTGGGTTTATAGTGACCCCCCCCCCCTCCCCTTCACAATTCAGTGAATTGTCATGATTTGTCGTCACAATTCAACTGAATTATTTCGAGGTTTTGGTCTTGTTTATGGCATTGTTTTGTATTCTATTTTTTTTTCTCATTTGTTACATGATATTCAAGGTAAGTTATTTATTAATGGCATATAATCAATGCTCACATGCACAATGTGATACATGTTTCATGAGTGTAATAATATATTTTAATCAATGAATTTCTATACGTCTAAGCTGTGTTTACCATTCTTTAAAATACGGACGCATCCTCGAATGTTAATTTAGGTTGTCGATCATTTACACAATAAATACGTTTTTATATAAAAAAAAAATGTTAAACATGATGATTCACAAAAATGCAATATTCTCATGGAGCTAAATTACAGCAAAAAAACAACTGACATTTCGCAACATCTTCTAGATATGTCAAAGGGCGTTTACCAGGGGTACCTAATCAACGTATGCTATCATAAGGAGCAAAGTAGACGTTTGTGTTAGATGTAATAATTTGATGAGATGCAGCATAATCCCACATCAAGGATATACAATGCACAAAACATTATTGGGCAGATCAAATATGCGATAAACAAAACTACATTAACAAGTCGCGTACAAAAATTATTATTCTGGACAAACGAGCATCACACAAACAGAGACGCAAAGGCAGCCCCAGCAATGCAAGAGTATGGCTGGACGAATAGACGAAGAGATGGATAAGCAGGTGGCTACCTTGACTTCTACTCCAGGGATGTAGAAGACGGTGGTCTCCAGGTCCATGCCCTTGGTCTGCAAGGTGGATGGCACCTTCTTGTAGCCGCCGAGGATCCCACTGCCGAGCCCGGAGGCGCACCGCTTGCCCGTGGGCGACTCCTGTCCCGCTCGCCCGCCCTTCTCCCTGCACCGGGGGGGGGGGGGGGGGGGGGAGACGATCGGTACCGCGCACACGCACGCACGTTGGTGCGGAACGCTCCCAAGACTTGCTCAGCAGTGCCCATTGAGCGCCAAACTAAGCAGTGTGGGTTATTCAACGTGAAGCGATGGCGCATGGGGACAAAGATGACATTGAGGGTTACAATTTACAACAGAGCTCATGAGGAGTTAGAATATGCCCGTTTTAGGGTGCAATGATAATGAAGATTGTTAAAACAGTGATATTGACCTTTTTGGTTCTTTCAGTAAAATAAGAGAGAATTGTATTTTATTATGTTTAATTTTTATTATTTTATTATTTCCCTTCTACGTGACTTTACCGAAAGAACCAAGATGATGAATCCCTGCAGTCACGAAAGCTTTAAAGTTATATTGATGTGGATGAATGGCCAAATTGTAATGTTATAGACAACAAACATCAATATTCACCATCATGCAGATGATTTTGCAATGCCGATAATTGCGATCATGATTGCGACGACGATTATGATTCACAACAAAAACGATGCACGTAAGAAATCATTGATTCATTCATAAAAGTTGATGATTACAGAACAACGTGTACCCGAATCGTGTAAGAAATAATGATTTCCGCGAACCAGAGAGAGAATAAATACGAACGATAAAAATTAGACAGAATACAAACAAGACGTTGCAAATGCAAATAATGTAATCAATGACTTAAGTCAGTGGCGAAGCATGGTTGGCATTGGCCCTGGTGTAAGACATGAAATAGAGTCACCTATTGAAATTTCACCCCCTCTTCGCAGCCCAGTACCTCGGCCCCTCCAGCCTACGAAGAGGCAGCGACGCCACTTTGTCCCATTGACTCATGGCCCCAAATCGTGACACTTCATCGAATGCAAAGAGATGGCGGTGTATAAAATATATAGAACATTTTGAACAAAAGCACGACCACGACGGGGAGGAACAGCGATACGACGAGGACGGCGGCCGCTCTCACCGTTTTAACGACGACTCGTCGGCGTCGGCCGGCTGCGACACGATGCTGGGGTGCAGCACGCACTTGCCGCTGTCGATCTCCACGCGCACGTCCAGCTTGAAGTCGATGTTGCGCTCCGCGGCGGCCGCGGCAGCCGCGGCGCTCACCACCGGGGGCACGCGCTCGCTGCTGCTGCCCAGGAGGCGCGGGCTCCGCAGGCCTCGCCGCCGCCGCTGATCCGACCGCCGCCTGCTACGCCGCCGCGCAGGGTGGCAGTCAGGCACGCTCGGGCCCCGTGCGCCGATCACGACATCGCGACGCGCGGCCCGTCATGGCTACGCCGCTCCGCCGGGATTTGACCGTGCGCTCACTCCGGCTTTGTCATAAATCTATCGTTAATTGGGCATGACTGCCAGATGTTTACAGCATCTATGGATAGTGGGATACTATATCAAAAGCCATGCACCATTTGATGTTGTTCACAATGCCACTTATCTATTAATTTCAACGGTATTATTTTAACTGCTATACGTGATATATATTTGCCATAGTGAATGTCGATGTGTTTTCATGCATCACACCCTAAAAAGCACTAAAACCACTATAAATAAATAAAACCTAAACAGTGAAAAGGCCAAAATTGGCAATGAAGGAGAAGGAACAAACTCCTATTGAAACAGACAACACTTGCCGCATTAAACACAAACGTCACCTCAAGGCCTAACAATCTAGGCAATAAGAGGTCAGTCCTCGTCCTATCCAAACACGAACCCTGACTCCCCTTTCACGTCACGTGTTAATTCCGGGGTTCGGCAGCGCCCACCACCTCTCGATCAGCAGGGAGAAATCACGGCGTTCGTCCGTACCGCGCCTTGTGCTGCCTCTGCTCCTCAACTTCCTCGTCCTCCTTCTCCGTGTCGTCCGTGTAAGTGGAGTCGCTCTCCTCGGCGGGCCCGTCCGGCACGTCCTCGTCGTCGTCGGCGGCGTCGTCGGCGTCAGCGGCAGCGGCGGCGGCGGGGAAAGTGCGGCCGGGGCCGGGCGGCAGCGGCGGCGGTAGCTGGCGGGGGGGCATGGCGGGCGGTCGCGACGGCGGCGGCAGGGAATCGGCGGTGGCGCCGCGGGACGGCAGGTACGGACTCGGCGTGGGGCTGGCAAACACGGAGCTCGGGCCGTCGCTCATCGGACTGAGGCGCAGCACGTCATCGCCGACCACGGACAGCAAGTCCGCCTCCGTCTCCTCCGGAAACTGCGCGTCCGGTCACACGCACACACAACAAACGAATCAACAGCGCGTCTTGCGATGTACCGCGCGCGCGTGTGGCTCCCGGCACCACCCCGTGGTTCGCACTGCGAGGCAATGCGTCCTACTGGCTGTATGTGACCCAGTCGGCGGAGGGCAGTGCTGGAAAAGTCATTTTTGGACACGACTAAGCTCCCGCCTTCACCGACCTGCAATGACCAGAATGGTGAAGTATGGTCAATTGTTCCCCACAGCTCGCACGGCGAGGAGAGACCCTCATCTGGGAGTGGATTACCAAAAGGGCTATATATTCTTGTAGTAAATAAAATCAGATATAGAGTATCATATTCAGTGGGGGAACAGTGGCGCAATAGTTAGGCCACTGTGCTGTGAAGCCAGCAATCTGAGTTCGATTCCTGGCCATATCTAACATTGGAATCATATCTGAACTAGCCCTGATCACATCCCCCCCTTCACCAATCCATACTGACCAGCATGGGTGAAGTATGGTCAAAGAACGCCCAAGATCGACATGGTGTTGAATAGGCCGTTATCCAGCAGTGGTTTGACAAACTACATTCTGAAATGTTTTTATGTTTCCAGATGACTTGTTAGACAGGTCAGCGTGCAGCAATACATCTCAGAGTAAGCATAATTGGAAAATTGATTTAAAAAATCATAGAACAGAAATAATTGCAATGGAAAAGGCACCAAGTTCCAAATCCCTGTGGACGTTGAGTGTGTGATGTATTATTGAACGTCATGCTGTAGCTTGCTGGCGATTCACACCGTGTGCCAAAGAGCAGCACGGCCATGGATAATTAGCAATTGTACTCATTAACTCGCCAAAACAAAGAGAGTTGCAAACATCACCGCTAAACTTGCCTTACAAGGCCAGCACACAAGCCATGTAGTTCAAATACATCCACACCTTTTAGTTCCACAAAGCACAATTACAGAATGCACAGATCACCAGCAATAACCGAGGCAAACCACGCCACCAACGCATTAAGATTTCTGCCTTCAGACCAACAGCAACGTAGCAGCACAGATGGAAAGGTACGCTCAGAACAAAATGACACCTTCAAAGCATTGGACACGCAAACATGATTTTTGTAAGATGCATTCACGGCTCGTGATCCATGCACAGGCCGTGGAATGAATTAAAAGTTAGGCAAAGCTGTGTTTTTTTGTAACCCTACACGCCATCAGGGCACTCTGTCTCGGGATAGAGATTCAGACGAGCCGCTCATGACGCAATCAGCGAGAGGGCCTTTCCTGGGGGCATGAGGACGTGACCGGCAGCCACTGGGGCCAAATCCACATCCTCTATTCCAGGAGTTTAAGCAAATCAAATACAACCATCAACTGTAGGTACAATAGCGATCCTGTTCAAGTATGGGCCACCACACCTGTAGATTCTTAACACAGCTGAGCTGTCGCGTCACAGATTGCTTTACACAGTAAAAATGCAGGGATCGTAGAGAATCACTAAATAACCGTACAAAATGTGGGTTTTCTGCAGAACTGCGCAGAGATTACTTTCAAATTCAAGGAAAGACAAGAATAGATAAGCATCACAAGCATATAAATTGGAAATTATTGGGATGATGTAATTTGATGATTATTTCATGTTGGCGATTTTTTTTTTTTTTACTCTGAAATGACTGTACTTGTGACCGATGCTATTTTTTGCAAAGAGTATAAATGGTATGCGGCGTTTGGGCTATGTCGATATCCGGCTGAAAGAAAAAGACAACCAAAAACACGTCAGCGCAAGCACATGTTCTATGATAGTCAGAAAAGAATACATTTCACGTAAGATTTCACGGATCACTTGTGAACGAAACGGGTTGGACTGGTCGCTCACAGAATGAACAGCGCAAGCGGAAGACAGGTTAGTAAGTGGCTTGACACAAAGATTTGTTTTGTCCGTCGCCGATGCTACCTTGAAGTACAGGTTGTCTCGAGCTGAATATCTTTCCTCGGGCACATAACCCAGCACAGACTTCACACGCACATGGGGCGGGAGGGGACGAAGGGACCACTCTTGTTAGCGGTGCAACTCAGCACAAGCAACAGAGGGCAAATGAAGAAAAACAAGTCCGTAAAAATCATGCAAACGCATAGATTATGCATCATTACCATGGGCTAAATCAAACACGGGCAGAATTATCACTTGTGATACAATGACAGGCAACGTGCAATGCATCATGGTACACAAGTCCAAATAAAATATGCATTGTAACCAGCTTTAACGAGCACAGTAGCGCCGGCCAAGGCTGACAAAAGCAGATGTAGCCAGGACAAATAATTGAATAAACATCATCGTTCCAAGAAACGCACACTCAATCCGTTACAGGCAATAGATTTAATGAAACCAATGTCGGTGTGTGTCTGTCCTCTTTTACACTAAATCCCTCCGATTAGGAGGCTTAGCACTGGGCGTCTCACCGGCTTGTGGATGTCAAAAGTCACTCTGGGCATGGGAGTTGTGGCCTCGTAAATTCGGATCTCCGGCAAATCATCTCCATCGATGTGACTGCCCCAGGGAACAAAAAAACAAAAAGTATAAACACAAAAAATAAAAATAAAATGAACAATAAAATAACAGAAGGCAGCTAACAAAATTTAATCCTCGTGTTAGTGCCGCTTCATGGAACACGTGACATTTTTCTTATAGAGATTCAGTGGTTGGATAACCTCTATTCACGAGCAGGTTAGCGCGCACTGAGACCAGATAGGCAAACACGTGGGATTAAAAAACGGTAGAGTAAAATAGCTAATTCCAACTTAACAAAAAACAGTAAACAGCTATTTAAAAATTCATTAAACCATTCAGAATACATATTTTATAAGTAATATATTCTAATTAATTCATGTGAAATATAGAAAAATGTAATATAAATTATGAATACAAAACATTTTCTTTCAGAACTGCTAGGCATGAAAGGATTCACCCTCCTCCTGAGCAATTCTATTCATCGTCACAAAGTGGAGTTTGCGATTCAAGTCAACAGTCAAGTTTTTTTGCTCTCTTTTTTCCATCTAGCTTTTACCGGTGACTTTTTTAAATGACGCTTGTAGTAATGTTTTCTACATTCGTCTAAACTGAGAAATACACATTTAATGCATTCGTACAAACAATTTAGAATGAGTATCGGGAACAAAGACAAACAAGAAAACATTTAGAGGCCAACCAACCACGTGAGCAATCCAGAGTTTCGAAAAGGTTTCTCTACCTTCAGGCCGAGATTAGCAGAGTGCATATGCAGCCATGTACATATGTAGCCATGGATGCGGTACAGCTCGCCGAAGGAGGAGAGTTAGGGGAAAGAGCAAGGCTGGAAGAAAGCCGTAAGGGCCAGGGTAGGGAAACCGTACCGTGAGCGGCCGACGCGACTCAGGCTGGGCCGCCCGCTCGCCGCAATGCTCTTGGAGCGGCTCGGCTTGTAGCTCAGGCCCCAGCGATCCTTAAGAGACACGGCCTGCGGCACACGAGCAGCGTACATTCACTGTTACTCATATTTTTGCCACGCTTCCCGAGTTATATTCCGGTCACGCTATTGGCAGTTGTACAATTCTTTGTGTTCGAGAACATCTTGAGGCAACTGAAATTTGGCCAACTAGGGCGCAGAACCAAATTCAACACGATGACTTTTTGGTCCAATCATTGGTGAGCTGTCTGACACCATCAACTCAATCTATACATATTATAGAGGATACGGTTTAATCATAGGTAGGTTAATGGATTTGAACCCAGGATTTCAGCGGTGATAGCTAGCTCAGCGCTCTGACCTCTTAGCCCCCTGTCCACCTTGGCGCAAGCAGCGCCTAAAACCAACAGCAGCATCACACGAGGGCAGGTGGCTCAGGGAGGAGCACATGGCTGTGTTGGACCAATGAGCATGCAGGTCTTGAGATACGGGGTTTGAATGTGTGTTTCGTAAAGTCAAATCACATCATGCCTAGCAAACCCGGTATCCCCAGGCAGTCTCCAATCCAATTACTACCCAGGCTCACCTCTGATAGGGCTTATAGGATCTGATGAGATCAGGCACATTCAGGACTGATTTGGTTGTATGCATGAACACGAAGGCAGCGTGCTGGATAGTGTGATGGAGGCAGCGGTCACGTGCCCCGATGCTGGAGCGCTTGAGCTTCTTGCGCACGTCCCTCCTGATGTCTTTGACAGCGAACGTCTCAAGGGCCTGGTAGCGCTGGATCTCCTGGTTGATGGTGCTTTCACTCGCCCCGAGTTTCCTGACGAAAAATAAAAACGAAAATCAGGTCGTGCGTGCTGGGGAAGTTTCGTTAATTTAAAAGGTTTTCTATTTTTTATCCTGAGACTTTTTTGGAATTCTGGGCAACGTTAACTGGGGCAGGTCACCATGTTCTTCTTGTGAGCAAGCTGTGAGAGGTTTAATTGGAGCTGCCGTGCATTGTGAAAATGTAATTACTTAACGCGAGGTATGAGGTTAATTATTTTTTTTGAACGCAGCGGCTGGGCCCGTACTTGAGGTCATCGATGACTTTGGCCTGCTCGTTGAGCTCCCTCTCGATGAGACGTTTCGACGTCCTCCTGAGCGACAGCTCGGTGCTGGGGCCTCCCAGAGACGGCTGCCGCCTGAAATCCGACACGTCCTGCACAGCGCACGGGTGGCACCCCACTCAGAACCCTCTGATCGAATAAAACGAGGCAGGCGACACGGACATCTCGCAATATTCAGGCTTCAACACCTCGACTGCGATGGTCACCAAATTACAGCCTGCGGCTCTTGTAACCGACGTACGTCGAAACGCACCCAGTGCAGGGTGAAGCTGGTTGTATTCGTTCACATAAAAAAATTGAAACGCAGAGCAATTCAAGCAAGGAAAATGGAATGTTGAATTTATTTTTTATGTAGCGTACGTATGTTGAACGTCTTTCACGCCGTACGCAGCCAACCGTGCTAATCGGTGGTGCGGGGGAAGTACAACAAACTAAACACAAAAAGCAGTTCGAACGAAATTGGTTTTCAATCTAGATTTACAAGTGCATAGCTCCAGCGGCTTTCTAACATCGGAAGGAAGAGAATTTCAGATGGCCGCAGAAGCGCATGTGAAAGCATGCGATGCCTTTGTTCGAAGGTTAGCCAAAAGCCACTGCTGTGAGGATGACTGGAGTTCGTGTGATGGTTTATTCTTTTTGATGAGATCAGCAAGGTATTGTGATTCATTTGTGGCAAGCACTTTGTGGGCAATGAGCGCGACCTTAATATGTATTCATTCGGCAACCAGAAGACAATGCGGCTCAGCGAGCACTGGACGAACATCGTCAAATCTTGCAGTACCCGTCACGACACGTGCCAAAGAATGTTCTTACCAGACGTCCCGTGGAGTAGTGAGTTGCAATAATTGAGCCTTGTCGATACTCCGCTACACGCCATTGAGTTGGCTACGTGACGACTCAATCGTGGTTGAATGTGTCGCAGACCGACGATGTGAAACATTGCAAGGGCCACGTGCTCACCGTATGCAGGAAGGGAGTGGCGACGCCGTCGGGCTCGTCCTCGTCGGAGATGCCGTGCTCCAGCACGGACGTGAGATCCGCGATGTCGTCCAGGTCCTCCTCGCCCGTCAGCGTGGTTAGCGTGCTGCCCAGCGTGTTCAGCCACTTGCCGATGCTCGGGTCCATGTGTACGTCGATGCCGCACATCTTCCACAGCACGTTCAGCATCCACGTGCCCGCACTGCCGCTGTCTGCCAGACGCGCGTGCTTTTTTTACAACGATCTTAAGAGTCGGAATATTTTCACTCGCCGTGGATGGATGGCACCCGCGTTTCCAATCGAGGGCACAACCTACGCTGCACCAAATTTCGGGAGGATTATGCTTACTAACGAACACGTGGGTGGCAACCATTCACGCGGGAAAATATGCGCGGGTTGATGACGGCGCTTAACATAAAGACGTAACCGAAAGGACAAACAGCTGTTAGGTTGTAGATGTCTCCCTAGGCTACTTCTTGCGTTTGCGATCATGGGTCAGGCAAGCACTATATTGCCACGTCACTGAGTTAAATCAGCAGTTTCATTTCACCGTCTACAGGGCAGGCCTCGACAATGCGGGTGGTTGGTTGTTGGGCAGCTCTGCGCTCGCATGAAGGGGTGGCGGCGGGCGTACCCGAATGCTGTTACGGCACGCGGGACACGAGTTCGAATCTTTAAGGATTGTCGTACAGCTCCATGTCACATTGAAGCGTAAGGGAGTGAGGTCACAGTTACGTCATGATAGCGATAATAAACAAGCATCTGACGAGCATTTGACTAACTTTAAAAGTATTTTTATCGCATTTAAAAAGCTGCCAAAGTTAAAACAGCCTGGTTCATTCGCCTAACCTATTTAAATAAGTTACTTCGTGAGGTATGTTTGTTTTTGACTCCATCTTCCTGTAAATGAGGGGTGTCTTAGAAAAGTGAAAACAAATCTTTCTTATTCATATGGTATATATTTAACAGTTTGTATTGTATAATCTCTCCACAGACGGCCATGCAATGAACTTAATCATTGACTCAATTCACCTACAAAATTCATCAGTCAACAAAACCCTACGCTCTTAACAGCTTTTGTAGGCTATCGAGTTTTTCCAGAACATTCCTCAAATCATGCAGGTCACAGGGAGGGAGGCACACTTTGGTTTGAGCCCCTCACTCAACCATGATGGACTCAACGCAACAACCCACCATGCTTCCGGGGTCCATAAACGGAAATCAGCGGTGGCTGTCCTAAGAGGACACCGACTCTACCATAGCAATAAACATTTACGCCACTGAATCACGCTTGTTAGCATACATGAGCAAAGCCCCAATGCTCACTTGAGGAGTGAGACCACTTAGACTTTTGCCTTCATTGGAGTTATACCAAATATTAATCTATTTATATATCTAAAGTGTCCTTTCCCACGAACTCACCTGCTGCAGACTGCCCCGTAGTGCGTGAACAGACTTCGTAGGTCCCATCTGGAACCACGCCTGTGACAAAAAACAAACCAGTGATGCCAACCCAAAGGCACGTCCATCCAAATGACAGGAGAAGGAGGAGTGTACGTATGACGGGTGCTCATGGATTGAAGGGAAGAACGGTAACACATCTGTAAGAACCAAAAAACCCACCAAGAAATTAAGCGGACTTCACCTCAATTAGGCAAATGTGTCACAGATAATTACGCCGTGATGACGCTGAGGACTGAAACGTGAGCATGGGAGCCCTAGAATGTGCACTGGCTTCAAGAAGTAATCACTACGGAGTTCAGTTAATTTGCTCAACAGATGTAACCTTTGTGTGTCTTTGTAATATGGCACCCACAAGTTAACCTTAGGTCTCCCTTTAAAAAGCCACACATTATCTGAATAGGCTCTCACCTGCCTAGAAAGGAAGCTCATGGACACATTTCTTGTGTATTTATGTTCTGGGGAGGGTAGCTTTGTGCAGCAGACGTCGCACTGCAAGATGTACCCGGTGGTCTAATTCCTGGCCACATTCATCCAGCAATGGACTGACAGAGGGCTGTACATTTTTTGCAGGCATTTATGTACATATGCAAACAAAATGTAAGCTACATGTTGTTCCGTCTCCAGGAAGGTGTAATTTTGAAAAATGTTAACATGGTAAGTGTGCACAAACAATAACCATTGCCATGTTACACTTCCAAGAAGAAAAACAATCAATGTCGGTTAAGCGGTCTACTGTTTTGTTATGTTCCGCGTGCTCTGACTATCGGGTTAAACCCCATTGTGGAGTTCTCTCTCGCGACCCAGTGGATTTGGGATTTCCACAAATACGCGTGAATCGCCAGCCCGTGACTTCAAAGCGCCCAATCGCAAGCAAGCACCACCGTGCACGTCACCCCCATAGCGATGCTGCGTGGTACAGAGTGCATCAGTGAAAATTACACAATCATAATGCAAAAAGATGAATGGCATGTTCCCAAAAAGTCCTATACAAAGGAGACAATCGACGTCATTCTCAAGCGACTCTCGCTTAGTCCTCAAGAAGGGTTCAAAGTTGAAAGCGGCGAAGGGGAGGCCACATTCTTACATGCGTTCATGACGGTCCCGTTGCGCAGCTCGGGCTTCCAGTCGTCCCAGGACGTCTCAAACTCCTCGGCGAAGCGGAGGCAGAAGTTCTTGAAGTGGCCCTTGCTGACGAGAGACTCGGAGGAGCAGGCCGAGATGAGGGTGCTCTCCACCGTAAGCACCAGCGCCGAACCGGGGTCCTCGTCCAAGTATTGGTTCAGCTTCAAAGTCACATCATTGGTTCGCTCCGTCACCATCCAAAACACTGCCCTCTCCAGAATATTTCTTTTTTTACCAACAGTAAAGGATCTCTGCGCATTTGTGTAAAATGTTTGCTTCTACGGGGTACTTACTTTGCTTACATTTACGCTGGAATCAGAAGCAGCCAAAATATCTGGTGACAAGATTAGCACGCAGATCAGATTTGAGCCTCGGCTACAATTTGCCTTGTGACCAGCCTTAAGCTCAGGGCATGGGTTAGGTTTAGGATCGGGGTTGTTTTCATGTTTCTGGTTAGGGTTCGAATCAGAAGCGGGATAGATTTCCAGGGCTCATGCTGACGTTAGAGGGGGTCTCCGCGCCTCGCCTGACGCCGGTACCTGTGAGGTGGCTCCTATGGGCAGGCAGATGCCAAGCTCGTTGACGGTGAGCTGCAGGATGAGCGTGCTGAAGGCCTGCGAGGGGGTCTGCGAGATGGTGGGCAACTTGTCGACCAACTCCCGCGTGGCCATGTAGACGTCGCGACCCAGCGCCATGCGCTGCTCGTTCCAGTACTCGTACGCCGCCTTGTAGTTCAGCCAGAAGAGCACAGCTGTGCGTGGAAGGGAGCAGGGGGCACCAACAATAACCTCATTTAGAATGCAAACTGTCATTAACTGTGAGCCATAAGCACCGAGCCACTCGCTTAACAGTGCGGATATGTTCCCATTGCATTATGAGCTCAGCCACCCGAGTCTCAATTACAGCTCACAGCCAACATCGGTGACAAATACATGATCCGGTCCTGTTCCTCCCCTAAGTCAACTCGACCCTATAAGAGTACCTGGTGTGGTGTGTAAACAATAGCACTAGGGAGACAAAGGTGGCCGGGCATGATGCTAACCACTCACCCTCTCGCGTGCCGTACCGGCCTTAACAGGCGATTGCTTACCTTACTTACCCAAGAGTCGAGTAAAGGCTACACAGGAGATCTTCGTGCGTGCATGTATATTACGGAAGGTGTGTGTGTGTTAAATTTTACGCTTGCGTACTACGTGTGCTCGCACACGCATGTGTGCATGTGCGCGTGTTTCGGGCGAGGTTCCGCCCGCACGACCGCGCAAGAGACCTTTGTCAAAGGCGACGGGCTGGGCGTACACGATGGGCCGGTCCAGAGTGATGAGCACGGCCTCGCGGTCCTGCGAGCCGCTCATCTCGTTCTGCAGGGCGTTCCGGAGGCCGATGCGTGTGCGGAAGTAAGCCACCTGATGGAACTCGGAGACCGCCTCCTTGTACACCTGCGTGCGGTGACACACGGCCCACGCTTTGCAGGCTCCGCTTCTCTCGCTCCGCCACCGTTTGCAGGAGCACTGATCGTCTTGTGAGTGGGTGGCCCCGTGATCAGAGCACGCAACTCGCAATCGCAAGGCTTCGCGTACAAATCCTGGCTGGCGCTTGGCTCAGCCAATTAAACCTGACGGCACTGGTTCTCATCATGGAAGTTTCATGTGAGTGTCGGGCAGCTTGGGACACTGCCCAGATCGTTCCTTCGTTTCTCAATCCGATTGTCCTGGTGAGGGTCTCGGCGGCAGCGCAGATTATATTTCAAGATAATAGATAAGAGTCCGATAATTATTTCATCTAACCCAAAAACCAGTTATGAATCAAATGAACCTATGGATTGAGTTAAGGGAAGTTATAACTTAGGTTATAGCTTCTTTCAAAACACCTTCGTTCATAGGGTGAAGCTAGAATACAATACGCACTGCACATATCCTCCAACTAGTCATAGATACGTTGATTACAAAAGGTTCTTAAGCCCACAATACAAGCAAAAAATTGTGCGTGTTAAGACTCAATTGGTGTCATTAATGCAAACCAGGCTAACTTTATGCACAAGACAGAACAAGACAAGTCAATACGACTTGAATTCATACAGCAACCGAATACAATCGCGTCTCGAAATGCCACAGAATGGTGAGACATGTGCATCAGGGGGTGTATATATGAATACACTGTACATATGCAGAGACGATGCGAGTGTAAACAAAATAAAAATGAATCTATTCTTGCATTAAAATGTCACCTCAAATAGTGGCAATTCATTGACTCAGCGGGAAGAATCATGACAAGCCTACTGAGCAAAGCAGACCTTGCCTCTTGTCTTTGTCTGCAGGCGTTTGTTTGATGGCTGTGTGTCAGGCGCGAGGTGGGGAGGATTTAACAGCTGCACATGGCCACCGATGACCGCAACGGGGCACCCACCTGGTTGCTGACGATCTGCCCCAGGGCCAGGTACAGGTCGACCTGACACTTTCCGAACAGCTTGAGGTAGCTGCCGCTGCGGCCCAGCCCAGCGTATGCCTTGGTCTGGATGCGATTGGACAGCACCAACTCAATGACTCCCGTCTCGAAGCGAACTGCGCTCATGGTGGGCGTGGTGGCCGTCACCTGCACTCCCTGCGAAAATGCGCGGAACAATCCGTGACCTCTATTCTGACGAGCAATCCCACCCACCCGTGGATCGATTCCACCATCCCCGCACGCGAATGGATGAGCGTGTGCGCGTGTGTGCCGATAAGGCGGTGGTGCACCGCGATGGTTACCTGAAAGCGGAGCTGCAGAGAGTAGAGAAGAGGTTTAGGCCTTTCCCCGTCTGCGCTGCCTACGTCCTGCTCGTTCCACAGGGGAATGGGTTGCTCTCCGCCTGGCTCGGCATGGAGACGCAAGCCTCATTACTTGTGTGCAATCACGTTACGCTCACATCAAAATCAGGGCTGCCTAACACCGAATACGAGTAACACGCAAAACTGTCAATTCACAGTTTGTTTCCGGCATTGAGACTGAAGAAAATATACTTTGGCCAAGCCATCACAGCCTTGTGGAGTAGCAAATGCATCTGCTTGTTTGTTAATTCGTTATCAAATGAGTTCCCGACAAAGACAATCATGCACATATGTCGCAGTAGATCAATTGAAAAGCACCAAATCCATCGTAAAACTATGAGATTAAAAGCAGTGGCGAACAGAGAACTGGACGTCGCTCCTGCATTGGCACCACGGCAGTTTACGGAGAGTGCCAGCTGTCACAGACAGCACCAAAATTACAAACGCCACCGTTATTCGTGTGGTCCACCCACCTCCAATCACTCGAATGGAGCCCCTTTGACTCAGGGGACAGGAAAAATAGAACCGATCATCTCTTACATCCATCACGGAAACCTGCACACAAATTAAATGTTCCACAAGCCCGCCCCAACCCCGCCTCTCTGTTTATCCGCAGACAGTTTTTGCCAGTGACACGTGAATGCCCGTTGTCAGCAATGGTTGGTCCACGGACAAGGTAATGACAGACAAGGCAATACGGGAACAATAAAAACCGCAAGCGTCGGCTGATACGAGACACCAATTTTCCCAGGAGACGTGCGGTAGTGACAGTGTGCTGCCCTGTTCCGTGCTCACCCGACACTTTCTGGATGACCTCGTTCACCTCCTTCATGAAGACTTTTTGCACGAAAACGAGGTGATGCAGCAAATCCGTGCTCAGGTTGTGCTCGAATGAGCCAATCTGGGAACGGACGCACACAGATAAATTACTATTACACACTTTCTAGAGAAAGCAGTGCTGGTGCTGGTGTAACCAGGCCACCGTCAATGGCTAGTTTCTGTGATATTCACCATTGTGGCTGCTGGGAAGTGGTGTGATGGTTAGCACACTGCACTGAACTCTCTGGATGAATATCTTGACTGGGTAATTGTACTTGGCTCGAGCAATGTTCGAAGTCAAGTCAGCAATTAATGTCACAACGATGACAGATAGGTGCACTGGTGCTACAATCTCAGTTCCTCAGGCTTATTCCCAGCAACATATGCGACGAGAGAATATAATGTTAATGTCCCTTGATCATCCCCTGTCCACTCAGCCTAAAAAGGGTATATGGTGGCAAGAGCAGCCGAGCACGGTGCTGTCCCCTCTTGTGCCTTGCTGGCGGCAATAGGCTCCCCTTGCCTCTATTCATCATCCACAGCCGTCTGCGCAGCTGAACGGGTAATGTCCAAGACCAGTGGGGACTTCACTTTACCAGCTCAGCAACGGCCCAGGAACGGCACGGGAATGGCGATGGACGTTGCTGTGCCGTGGTCCACGCGCAGCGGGCTACGGGGGTGGGGGGGGGGCCTCACCTCGGCCACGCACTGCAGGTAGTCCCCGCGTCGCGTGGTGAGTCCGTCGCTAGTCCACTCCTCGGGCGCGAAGACCCCGTGCTCCTCCATCACATACTCCCCCGACACGGCGATGCGCGGCAGCGCCAGCTTGGTGGAGGGCAGCGTTCCCACCGACTCGGCCGACGCCACCCGCGACGTCAGGCTCAGCAGGTGGGACGGCAGCTCGAACTTGAACTGCGTCTGCGCGCCTGTTGGGGGAGACAGCGCACCGAGGCGGTGAGGTTTAAAGCCCCTCGTGGTCACGTGCTGCTCTGAGCATTACATATCCCGCATTGACATGTTGCTCCCTCACACACAAAGAGAGAGAGGCCCCTTTGTAGAACTACATAGATTGTAAGGGAAAGTTCTGCTAGCGAGCTCCAATTAAGGCCGGCATGGTGCACGAGCAGTTGGGGTGGGACCAGGAATATTCGCTCGGATATCACTTCCCACAGACATTATTCCGCACCAGGTTTCACAATGCAGGGTAATAACCATCGCAGGAATCACTCCCCACGCGATACACACGCTCCCGTTCATTTACACACGCGCAGAAACCTCCACGTCACCTCCGTGGCAACAATCTCTGGCGCCGTTAGCGAGGGCCAATTCGGGGCCAGCGTGACGCACGAGTGGGGGGAGGGGGGTGCGGTGCAACTCACACCGTGCTCGGCGTACAGACAGGCGGGGGGGGGGCGGCTCTGACCGGTGATGCCGTGGCTCTTCATGGTTTCCATCTTGTACTCGGCGCGGAGCGAGGGGAGGAGCGCGGCGCCGATGGTCACCCCGTCGAGGATGGCGTCAAACTTGAGCACGAGCGGCCGGCGCTCCAGACTCTCGGGCAGCTGCGGGAAGTCGCTGGGCTCCAGCGGCGTCTGGGTCTGGCTGCTGGCCAGTGCGCGGAACCGACTGCGGTGCGCTCTGGCTCCCTGCCGCCCCCTGAGCCTGTGGTTCGTCCCTGCACACAGGTCGGGAACGCGCAGGATCGGTCGCAGCGTTAGACCAACGCAACGGTTGCCTGCAGTTTTTTCTGTGTGTATAGTTTGTCATCCTTCCCTTGCACCTCCGATTAGCATGGATGGCTACGTATGGTGCGAAAGAAGTTCAACATACATAAGTAGTGACCTTCACACTCGTATGTGAGAAATATGCCTTTTAACCTATGCAATGGTTACTCCATCTGTAGTGGTTAGAGTGCACGGCTCACAATGGTGGGTTATGAGATCTAATCGCAGCTGGGATTCAACTCAGGGCTTTATTCCTCTAGGGTGGATAAAAAGGGCACAACTTTCTACAACGAGGACCACATTGTGGAAAGCTCAACATTGTGTTGTGGATTTACTCGCCCATGTCACAACTATAAACTGCAGATGAGTGCCACTCCATGCTTGTTTGATTGTGATTACTTTGGCTTTGACGGACCAAGCTACAGCTTGGGGCCACTGTGGTTAAAACTCAGAAAGTTCTGAATTCAAATCGCGTCATCAGCTCCATTACCAAATATTGAAAATAAAAATGACACGTAAATGCCAAATTTTCCCTTAATTTATTTTACCCAGTTGATAAAAAAACACCACATGATTGACATGTAGTAACCAATATTCGCACAGCATCAACCAGTATATTGTTGGGTAAGAGAGACCTATTGAATGACTCCAGTGTAGATGTACTGTGCAACAATGGATTTGGCTGCACTGCCCTCTGCTGCCAATAATGTAACCCTTGTAGCAGCCTACAACACCCTGCTATATGAACGGTGGTCACCCATCTATAGCAGCCTACAACACTCATCCAATCACTACCCAGGCTCAACACCCTGCTTAGCTTCCACTATCCAATGAGAGGGGGTGCATTCCAGGCGATTTAATCACAGGCAAAAGGTTAGCATGGTTGGATACTACGGTGCGAAAGAAGTTCAACATACATACACATAACAGACGCCGAAAAAAAACACAACCGGTGGGGAGGCTGTGGGAGAGGACTGCTCGCTGACCTCTGAGCCGGCTGGCGGATGAGGTCGGAGATCTGCTTGGAGAGCTGGTGGGAGCTGCGCACCATCATGCCGTGCAGCGTGGCCGGGTGCTGTGGGATGTCCACCTTGACGGCGCCCACCCTGAGCACGGCCGAGTTCTTGGTGCGAGCGCCACGCAGCGCCGTGTAGAGCGCCTGCGACTTGGCGACGCTGCACTTCACCACCGTCCTGCGCCCGACAGCGTGGATTTAGAATCAGAATCTTTATTTATCCTGGAGGAATCCGACGAGATGTTAACTACCTCGCCTGGTATACAGGAGGTCGTGGGTTCGATTCAGACCCTAACGTCTGAATATCTGGAGTTCGCATGTTCTCCCCCTGGTCCTCCAGATTTTCCCTCCACATTTGGAATCAACATCATGCATTTAGAGTATTTGGCTGTGATAAATTTCCATGTAAGCCACTTCATTGAGCTGTCATTTGTGGCCAGGTCGCTTCTGAAAATGAGCTATATAGCTCAGTGGTCCTTAACTGGTAAAATAAAAAAACATGTTACAATAAAAATAGTTTAAACGATAACGCCAGAAATGAAACACTCAAGGGCAACGATGATTTGTGTTTGACACGGCGCCCCTTCACGCATCGGGGCATCTCGGTGCGATTTACATGCGATAAGTGACTACTACCACATCACATCTCATTTGAATTTGGCATCCCCGGTGGCAGCTGTTCCTGTGCGGCACAAGATGACTCAGCACGTGGTCTCAAAGCGGGCATACGTCTGCCAGTAGGGGCAATGATTGTTATTTGTAATCCCAAATTGAATCATTCGCGAGTAATTTAACGAATATGGCAAAGTTGGACAATGACGCTGGCACACAATGGCCTATTTTATGGTTACTACATGTGCAGTAATAACCAGGGCAGCTGACACAATGCTTTGCATGGGAACCTCAGAGCTTTTTCAAGTTGCCCGGATGTTATTTGCATCAATTCTTGTGCAGCTTCACGATTTTTATAGTGACCATGCAAATGTACGCGTGTGTACGTGAGTATATGCTGCTCTGCCAATAATTATATATGAACCAGTGAAATAGTAGGGGTGACAAGAGTCAAGCGTAGAGGGCAGCACCAGTGAAAAATGGCACCAGCACGGGGGCACGGCACCAGTGCCGCAAGGGAGAGCACCGGTGCAAGCGAAAGGAGATGGCAAATGAGTCGTGGGGAAGGCACCGGTGAAGAGCACGAGTGGTACCAGTGAAGCAAAGCGAGCAGCACTGCTGGAGATAGCGAGAGGCTCATGGGAGTCACGTTGAGTGGCTACGCACTGCATGTTGGGAGCAATGCCCTCGAGAAGCACCGCCGTGACGGAGCCCACGTGCGCCGTCGCGCACGTCTCCGTGGTCTTCTGGTGATACACGTCTGGCGAGAGGATCGGGAGACGCGGACACACAGGGTCAATGCACTGACGAGGGGTGCAGGGCCCACTGCATTTATTGTGACATTTAGCCTGAATGTTTCTACCATTGCCAACATTATGGGAATCTACAACCCATATCTACCTCACAACTAAGTGCAGTGCATGGTGGGGTATTTGTCTGTTTGTATGGCATTTGGGTCATATATGTAACAACCATGACAGTGAGAAGTGGTTCTTGTAGGAGGCAGTAGATCTCGTAGATGTATTTTTGCAACATTTCAGCGCTGTTCTTTTATATACGGTATATATTGATTTTCTTGAGGCCTGTAATCGAACCTCGGGTCTCAAGAGGCCTCAGCCCACGATTCTAATTCCTGAGCACGGTGACAGCCACGTCTCAACCCTCTCCGGTGCATCAATGGGAATGTCCTAGACGACACGACGGACGGAGCGTACCTCGCATCTTCTCCTTGAGCGTGAAGCTGCCGTGCGCCTTGCGCAGCTCCGCCTCCATGGTGAGGCCGCCGATGTCGGCCTGCAGCCGTGTGTGGTTCACGATGCCCACGCCAAACACCACGAGCGTCACGTGCTGAGGCTCGGCGGCACCCACCGAGCCCACGCGCCAGCGCGGAGGCCGCCCGGCTGCTGCCGCGGCCGCTGCCGCCGGCCGCCGCCGCCTCCACCTCGTTCTCGAAGGCGATGCGGCAGAATGGGTCACCGGGACTCCCTGGCATGCCCAAAGACAGACGCACGCACGTTGAAATTCTTTCGCACCGTACTTAGCCAACCGTGCTAATCGGAGGTGTAGGGGTAGGGAAACAAACCAACACGCGCAAAAAAATAGACGAGGTTCCCCGTATAGCCATAACTGACTGTCGGGGCAAGTGCTGTTAGCTACCGCTCCACACACAGACACATGCACAGGCACACACACACAAACCAGAATACGGGCACATGTACAACTGCATGTGCGAGGCAAACGTATGGACACAAGTCGTCAATATCACCCCGTATTTCAAGTAATGCATCAGATTACCATACAAGAGGCACTGGAAAATGAGTCCCTTTACGAAGTCTGATTTCTAGACAAATCACAAAGCATTTTTTTTTATCATTATGTAACCTTTTAAAATTTTGGAAATTGAATTGCATTTTTAAGATATTATTTTGCCAGGTCAAATCCAATCGAGTGAATGAAGCATGTCCCTGGTACTTATGGGTATTTTTTTACCCATATTTTATCTTCTAAATGGCAGATGTGTATGTAATAAAAATTTGTGGCACCCTTCCACAATAGCACATTAGAAAAGTAGCAAGCTGCTGGCTTTCTCCATAATAATTGTCAAATTTCAGTGCAAATATGGTCAAATACGCAAGTCCAATGTTTATCAAATATTTCCTGCTAGATGGCAGACATATCAGTGAAAATTATGGTGCCTTTGGCCAATTGTCCCCCGAGGATATGACAAACTGAATTTTTCCAAGACTAAATCTATAATACGAAGACCACCGTACGAACTGCAGCAATGCCTTTCGTTGCAATACCTTCCTTACAACGCGAGGATAATCATCCCTTTAGTGTTGAGACAACCCCTTTATGGCAACGGAGGCAAATTGTGTCATTCCCCATTGAGCGCTCGGGCCAGAGCGATCCGCCGCACCTGCGTTGTCGTCGCGGTGCCGCCCGGAGTCGGCCAGCGTCAGCGGCGACGCGTGCTGCATGACGCCGGCCGGGTCGGCGATGAGCGAGTAGAAGTTGAGCAGCTTGTACATGTGCTGCCAGCACTCGGCCGACGGCTCGCTCTGCTCCGACACCGTCACCGAGTCCGAGTCCGTCACGGGTTCCAGGATGCCGTCGCGCGAGCCCTTGCGCGTCGTCGTACGCGAGGACTTGCGCTCGCCGCGGCCCGCCGGCTTGCCGCGGCGCGCCGGCCCGGCGCTTGCCGCCTGCGGACGTTCAGAATGAAAAGGGTGAAGGGCGAAGTGGGTCCCTCCGCGGTGTTTTCCTATAACTCTCCAGTTTGACAAAAGGGAATGAGTGTGTTTTTTGGGGTATATATTACAGATGTGGCGATGCATCGATTGACTGACTTAAATTTATCCCTGATGCTCATGGCGGATATCTAATTGTGGTCATAATAAAAAATTTAAGATGTATCCAAATCATATACAAATTATATGCTAATTCAGTACAAAACTTTACAAACAAGACAAAACAATAAACAATACAAAAAACGCTGCAAACATTTGAAGAAATAAAGAATAGATTATTTCATCTAACTGACTCCCAGAATGGTGACAACTCATTGACTTGCTGGTGTCGAGGGGTACAGTGGATCACTCTGTGGCTTGTCTATCACTGCTGTCACGTTGTTCACAAAGTGCCCGAGTGACTCTCAGTCCGATAAAGGCTGTATATAGCACCGAGGTGCCACTGATGAAATTCTGGTCTCAAATTGTGCAGGGTCGAGAGACGACTTCATATTTACATGACATCAGATCACATTTATTGTGTCATTTATTTACAAACAGCTAAATCAAGACAGTGTATTTCTATTTATAAAACAAATCAAATGGCATGTTACAATGAACAACCCTTTAAAAAGTTGTGAAAAGCTTATAAAGTAAGTTAAGTTGTGGTCAGCAGAGGGCAGTACAGCCACGCTCTCTCCACCTTCAACACGCACTGACCATCATAGTCGGCAACAAAATAACAAGAAGAGCCATTCATTTTTCGAATTCGGTAAAAAAGAAACTCAAATATTTAAAGAGCCGCAATGCGAGTGGTGAATACGAGACGGTGGTCGTTAATGAAGAACTGTCACGAGGCAGTCCTTAGAGAGCCACCGCACGCGGCTCCAGCAGTGGCAGGTTGCTGACCCCTGGTCGCGACCAACAAACACCCAGAGGCTGCACAGCACGGCGAGGCCCTCGTTCAGCATCAGCAGTAGATTGACAAGCAAATATAAAGCATTCCACAGCTTGGGAGCTGGCAAAAGCCCGATCATCCCACGAATGAGAACTCTTTACGACATTTCTTGCCTTCACGACATATAACGCGGGCAGAATAACGACGACACAATCGCTGACAAACACAAACGCAAAAAGAGAAGAAGTCGCTTGCATTACCGGTGCCTCCGCCACGGTGCCCACCCTGCGCGAGTTCTTGGTGCCGCTGCCGCGTCTGGCCTGAATGCCGGTGCCGCCCGTTTCCAGGCATCCCCGCGAGCCGGGCCCGGTCGTCTCTGGAGCGGCGGCGGCGGCGGCCCCCCTCACGCCCGCCGCTCCTGCGCCGCCACCCCCCCGCGGTCTCACAGTGGCGTAGTACGCCGGCGTGGGAGACGTGGAGCCCGCCGAGTATCGACTGAGGCGGATGTCGGTCTGCGTGGCGCGCACATCCGCTATGACGGTGCAGAACTGGTGCACGAGCCGCACGAGCGCCATGTTGATGCGCTGGTCGATGGAC
The DNA here is from genome assembly GCF_015708825.2 of Lethenteron reissneri. Classification (NCBI taxonomy): domain Eukaryota; kingdom Metazoa; phylum Chordata; class Hyperoartia; order Petromyzontiformes; family Petromyzontidae; genus Lethenteron; species Lethenteron reissneri. The sequence continues at coordinate 13,460,276 of NC_083810.1, forward strand.
TGGCAAGAGACGGTGAAGTTGGCGTGGAAGGCGGCGCGCGGCAAGGCGCGGCTGCGCTCGTGCAGGCCGAAGCCGCCGCGGCCACCGCCACCAGCGCCGTAAAGGGTTCCTTGGGTCTCGGCCGACTTGTCCTGCACAATGGCGCAGATCTTGAAGGTGTCGAACATCAGGGCCGGCGCGGCCACTTGAGCGTCATCGGGGGGCAGCGAGGGCTGTAACCTGCGCAGGGCGACATAGGACTAGGCTTTGAGAAGAGTCTACAGCTGTTAATGAACGGTTGCCAATATCACCCATAATGGAATTGTAACAGTCTGTAGAATCCACCAGGGGGGGGAATAATTTTCACATCCTAAACTATCAATTGTTTGATTTCTTCATGTGTGTCAGGTAGTTAGAAAATCAAAACAAAACTCTCCAAACAACACACTCATTTTAAAATATAAATATATTCGAAGCAGAATGTTTGCAGGTTTTTATTATTTTGCATATAGAAAAACAGTGTATCTTCTGTTGTGCCCGTCGCCATGCCCACCACTTCCCAAAATGCACCTGGCCGTTTTTCGCGAGCTGCGTGACCGGGAGGCATCCGAGTCGACGATGTCGGCGCGCAGGCAGTGCAGCGTGCCCGACAGCGACACGTGCCCGCCCACGTGCTTGCGGTAGCTCACGGGCACCGCCTCCTGCGAGTGGATCCTCAGCTGCTTCAGCAGCGGTCGGAACACGACCTTGAGCGGCAAAACGAGCACGGCTACTTTAACGAGGATGCAACCACAAAATAACACTTAATAGCGCTTCTCTCAGAGCTGTTCAACAAGAGTCCTAAGCGTAATTAATCAGAAGAGAGAAAACCAGTCACGTGCCTTGTCCTGAGCACCACCATAAACTAACCACAGTCTTGAATGGCTGCCCTACATGTGCTGAGCGCCTGAGGCGTGACCTGCAAGCATCTGCACAGATCCTCTTCTTGGTTCTTTCGGTAAAGTCACATAGAAGGGAAATAATAAAATAATAAAAATAAAACATAATAAAATAATTCTCACGACGTTTCGGCCACAATGCAAGCAGCCATCGTCAGGTGAAGACCAGGTCTGTCGGAGGACGGCTGCTTGCGTTGTGGCCGAAACGTCGTGAGAATTATTTTATTATGTTTTATTTTTATTATTTTATTATTTCCCTTCTACGTGACTTTACCGAAAGAACCAAGAAGATAAATCCCTGCAGTCACGAAAGCTTTAAATCGAAATCATCTGCACAGACTTTTGTTCTACTGCGAATTAAATATTTCCGAGGACAAAACGCATAATCAACGCATACGCACGGTTTCGTCTTCCTTGTTTGTTTATTTCATTCGATTTGTAAGCCAGGTTCGTGGCAGAATGCCGGCGCTGGTACCTGTGCGTCGGCGAGCTGCACGGCTGGGAGTCCCTGGGCTCCCTCCAGGCCGATGACGGTCTCCAGGCTGGCGCTCAGCTGGGACTGTGTCTCGTCCGGCGAGTTCTGGCCACTCGACAGCGCCGCGTTGAAGTCTGCTGCTGACGACGCCAGGGGAAGCGCGCTGCCGTCTGTTGTCGATTAAAAAAAAAAACAATCAAACTCGTAATAATGATTGTAACAGTGTTCTCATGTCCACAATATACGAAGTTTAACCTCTAAATGTCTGTTTTCCATCGTGCCTTAAGATGTTTTACATTATTGTTTTTCAACATGTAGGTGGATAGACAAGTAGTTAGGTTAAATAGGTAGCTAAGATAGCATAGAGTAGGCAGATTAATAGGTGGGCTGACAGTAAGGTATGTAAGAAGATTGGAAGGTAGGAAGGTAGGCAGGTAGTTAGGCAAGCTGGTGGGGAGGTAGGTAGATGATCAGTAGGCAGACAGACGGGATGACAGCAAGGTAGGTCGGCAGGCGCGCAGGTAGAGAGGATGTACTGAGATTGTAAATGTTGTGGCTTTGCTCTGCAACATACCGGTGTGCTGTACTAGTGACGAATTGGCATGTTCACGTGACAAACCTTACTAATTGGCTGTGTCAAGTGGTGGCGGGTTTAAGGACACTGTTTATATATTCACGCGATCAAACCCCCCCCTAAAAAAACCTTTATTATGGTTGATATTGGTCACGAAAGCCTACGTGTTAAACTGGAGAGGATTTGTTAAGCGTACCGCCCGCGGCGTTTCCATGAGTGGGACGTCTGACCGGCGGCGAGTCCGGCGGCACGGCCGCCGCTGCTGCTGCCCGCCCACCAACTGCCTGTGACATCCAGTTGTAGAAGCTGACGCTGGACGGCTCCGAGAGCAGAGGGTGCTCAGGGAGGCCCTCGGCCAGTCCCATGCCAGGGCCTGTGCCATTTAGACAAAGACAAAGACCCCGTTTATAGCCGTAACAGACTGTTGGAGCAAGCGCAGTTAGCAAGCACCTATGAAGACCGGCACGGCGCACAAGGGGGTGGGTGGCCAGCACCACGCCCGACCGCCTTTGTCTCCCCAGTAGTGATGTTTGCGCACCACAAAAAGTACTCATTTGAGGCCGAGTTGACCTAGGGGAAGCCCTGGAGCGGTTAAAATCTTCTTCAGTGGTATTGGTCATGTTCGTAGCGCAGCGCGCGAACCGCTACACTACCACAATATAGACACACACCAATTCACAGACAAATGACGAGTTATCCAAACCCTTGAGATACGATACGAGCCATCTAATTGTTCAAGTAGATTTTCTCTGGGCACTTTAGTCTCCTCCCACACGTTAATATAACAAGATAGTAGCCAAATATACCAAGCTGGGCCTAATGGAAAAATAGCTTAAAGTAAACAAAACTTTAGAATTAGACATGTACATACATTACATACAGTATTTGTCTATTTGCTTCAGAATCCTTCTAGCATAGATATTTTTGCTTATTAAATTGCACTTCACAAAAAAAAAGGTTAAGAATAAACCAAAATACGCGAGCATTCCACATGGAAATGCTCTGCAGTGGCCGAGCAGTCTGCAAAACGCGCAGAAACGGCCGATTCGGCAAGACGTGGCCCCTCGGCGTGCCGCACTGCCACTTCCTCCGGCCCTCTCTCACCGGCCCGTGTGAGCGAGGTGCTCTTGCTGGCGGACGGGCCGCCCGCCTTCAGTGGCGTGGTGCCCTCCCACAGGTTGGGAAGGCTCGGGATGCTGCCGGTCAGATAGCTCAGGAGGCTCTCCTTGCGAGGAGTCTCGTGCTGGCCCGGCGCGGTGGCTTGTGGTGGCCGTGGCGGCCGCGGCAACGGCAGAAGAGAAGCGGCCGGCCTGGTGGGCGGGCGAGTCGGGCCCCACCGTCTCGCCGCTCGTGTGGCTGAGCGACTGATACGGATGGATGCCCTGCTTACGGAGACGCCAGTTCAGTCAGGAGTTGAACAGGAAAAAAAAAACAAAAGGCAGCATTAAAGAGTAGAGCTGGGAAAGCTGGCGCACGTGCGTGATACACCGACGCGGAGGTAGGGCTGATGGGTCGCGTGGATGTGTCCACTGGCAGTGCGGCGAAGTGCCTGCAGGAGGCAGTACACGAAGTAGGTTGCTCACGTATTTGGACAATGTTCTTTACACATTTAATCGGTTTTCTTTGGGCACTGAGGTTTCCGCCCATGGGAAAAAAATACTTACAAATCCAGCACCATCCCAAGTGAGTCTTCATTGGGAACAACGTATTTTTTTACAAATTTAATAAATGGCAAAAATTACACTTTTACTGTTTACTTTGAGATGAATGCCTTTACAAAGAATAGCAAGTGGTGAGTAAATTGATGTTCAGTTTTGACTTAAAAATACATCTAGGAGGTAAGGTTTGAGCTTCAAAATATTTTAGGTTAGCATATGAAGGCCATTCCTAGTCAGAACACGGCCATATCGATCCATAACTGAATACTTCAAACTTCAGAGTAAAGGTGTTTATTTATTTATTGTAAAGATTACTTTGACAAGGCAAAGCCCCTTCTGGCCAGACCTGTGAGTGCATGTTCGGGGAGCATACCCTGATCTTGAACGCCGACTCGGCATTGTGAGGCTTGGAGAGTTTCCTCATGAGAATGTCAGAGCCAGACACAGGCCCGGAGTGAGCCGGGGGGGTCTTGTGTCCAACGTGAGCGCCCATCTCGAGCAGCATGGTGTGCTCGCTCACCGTGCCTACACCACAAGGGCACGTGAGCTCAATGAGTGAGTAAAACAGAGGTGTTGTGAAAAGTTTGCGGGCCTTTGTCAATACGCTGCTGGATGAAGGCCTAGATAGCTGCACCATGTTGGTCACGGGGTTTTTTTTGTTCAAACCAACACTCGACTGTGGTGCTCAGTGCGGCTGCTGATGTTACATGCAAGAGTCCTCAAGGGGTATTAAAGGTGAGGCCCGTTCAGTGCAGCACAGGAACACTGTTCACATTATGCACTGCCTTGATGGATTGCGTTCACAAAGATATCATCAAAGGCCATATCAAATAAAGGCCCTTTGATCACGTAAAAATCAAATAACATTTTGGTTCATCAGCTGACGGCTAAAAAGTCATTATGGTCCCAACATGAACAAATTCTCATACACACACGTAAGTGCAGAAGCTTACACGTTCTACAAACCTATCTACTAACAACGATACAATCGGCACCGAAGCCACAGTAGGGCGGGCACGGACCTGCGTCGTAATCCATCTCAGCGCCGTCCCCGCTCGCGTCACTGTGCAGCACGCCACGGCTCTCCGAGGGCACCAGGACGACGCCGGCGGCTGCGGCCACTGTGGCGGCGACCGCGGCGGCCGCGGCGTTCGCGGCCGTGTGGGCGGCCGCGGCGGCGTGCGCCTGAGCGGCGTTGTGCGCGTGGTGCGAGGCCGCCTGCAGCTTGGACAGGTTCTTGGAGCCCAGGCGGCCCAGCTCGACGAGCCCCGACGTGACCACGATGAAGTTCATCCACTGTCGCGTCAGGGCGATGAGGCCCTTCTTGAGCGTCACGAGCGCAGGGAGGCCACCCGCCTGTGACGGCACGCACGCGCCCACGACACAAGCACACTCGCGCACGCTCACGAAGGGATCCCCAACAGGGCGTGCTGCTGCTGCTGCTGGGAAATGCCACAGCGATCGATCCACGGGGGCATGCGGATTTAGCGTAGTGGGATGTGGAAATAAAAAACGCAAACCAATGATCAGGTCAAGGTCAAAAGGTCAAGTATTGTTTACTTCTTTCCCACCGTAGGTAGCCAACTGTGATAGCCACACCACACTAATGTCTCTCCTTACAGTATCCCTACCTTGGCTGTACGGCTTCGCCTTGGTAAGAATCATAACTGTAAGCTAAAATACTTTACAACCATCTTTATTAACACTGTACCCAAATCTGTGCATATCTGTATTTTTTATATGACTTGTGCTCGAGAATTTTTTTTATAATAACTTTCAAATATGGGCCACAGCACTGTCGTGACATCACTACAATTAGTTTACTAAAACCGCAGTGACATCAGTAGACGGTGATCGACACAAGTCGCTTTAAATTTGCGTTTTTTCACGAAACTTCGAACTCGCACAAGATAGCATGGGGACACGCTACTTCATCAAAACACTGGGAAAAAAAGATGCACTTTTGTGTTTGAGTTTCACCTTCCTTTAACTGCATAGATATGAATTCAGGTATACCTTGTTCATAAACAAACAGTGAGTCGAAAAAACACACAGCAGATGTATTCTTAGTTTTTTTCGGTAAAGTCACATAGGTAAAAATTTTAAATTAATAAAAGTAAAATAAAAATAAAATAAAAATCACGACGTTTCGGAGGTAACACAAGCTTCCGTCTTCAGGTGGAACCATCACAGCACGCTTGCTGTATCAAGTAAATGAGATTAATTAAAAAATTTTACCTACGTGACTTTACCGAAAAAACCTAAGAATATGAATCCTTGCAGTCACGAAAGCTTCAAATCTAGAATTAATACAGCAGACGCACACACAATGTTCATCTGTCCAATGGGACAGATGATCCGACATTGATGCACACAAAGGCGATCATCCGATGTGGAGCCCGCCGCTTCACGAAACGAGCGCTCACGGTGGTGGCCTCCTGGATGCGGGTGTAGTCGGCCTGGTGCAGGTAGCGGTGCAGGATGTTGCACAGCTGGCAGGATGGGTTGTCCTGCAGGAGGCGGGCCTGCTTTGACACGCGGCAGTATCTGCTCTTCAGAGGGATGTGAATGCTCTGCACCTGGTGCGGAGGAGACATGGGAGAGGGTGTGGGTTGCAGGTGGACCTCATCCAAAGTCATCAACCACGGAACACAAAGCCTCCGACCACATTACATGTGATGATGCCGCTCCCATGCTGGAAAATAATGACTACCACCTACTGGCGGTGTTTCCTGCCTGCTGCTGTAAACGAAAACTATAACCTAACGTTTCACATTAACACTGCCTTAGGGTGATGGACAAATGATACATTTTATATGGAAAAACGGTTGTGCATCTGTTTATTCACCAATAGACAATTTCCATTAATTAATCAAACGCGGACCTGCCCTCGTCGCTTCCCAGAAACAATCAAGGGAGAGTCATGGAAGACACCGTCGCGTCCACGCAATATCTCAAGAACGCTTCGGTAGGAGAGAAACCATCGCGCAACGCAAGGCAGCACGGCAAATGCCCGGCGGCCGTAGCCGGGGGCACACCTTGAGAGCCTCGGTCATGATGCACGCCATGACGGCACACATCCGCAGCGTCTCCTCCGTCTCCAGCTTGTCCAGCGTCGACTTGAGCTGATCCACGGGAACGAGCCACGCGCCGATCGCCGGGCTCGCCGTGCTCAGCAGATTCAGCTGCCTGTCATGCGGTGGGGGCGACGAGCAAGCGGGGGGGGGGGTGGTGAACGCCGTGGTATTTCGTAGAGGACTACAAATCACAAGACGGTCTCAGCTCGTCGTTCTGTGAACGCCGATGATGTGGGGGACGGATGTGCGTTTGGTCTATGCAGCAAAGGAACCAATGGAATTCATCAGCTAGAGGTCCAACCTGTGCCTAATTATTTTCCTTGTTTTACCCAAATATATGTGCCATTAGTGTTGCCTTGGGATGAAGAAATATCCACTCAAAACTTTCACGATAAAGATCCTGTAAAATGACGTGAAAGAACTAGCGTCACTTCAGTGGGCCACTTCATTACACGTGGCCCGTACCTTTTATAAGCTTTGTGAAGAGTGTTCAATGCATGTCAATCAAATATTTGTTCTAATTCTACATGCAAAAACATAGCTGTATTCAAAAAAACTCAACTTCAAATATGATGGTATTTTGTGAAGTCGTTGTTGACTGGACGGATAACGTTAAACTCCACATTTGGATAATCCCTTTACTCATTGGTAACTGCCCAGATCAGAATCCATAATCTCAGCAGTGCCAGCTCGTAGCTCTAACGCCGTACACACCGCCTCAGCCAGCCAAGTTCACGCACGCGCACACGATGCTATTCGCTGAACATACGCATCGGCGCATCTCACGGCGGGCGTTGGTAACGGACGGCCGTGCGTTCGTACCGCGAGTAGCCCTGCGCCGTCGACAGCTTGGTCGGGGCGGCGAAGCTGAACCAGATGGTTTTGATGGCGAGTTTCACGCTGCACGAGTCCTGCGGAGGAACGGTCAGCGGCAGGTCCTTCTTGAGGTCGTCCGACTCCACGCCTTCATCCTTATGAGGGGCAGAGAAAAGGCAAGCGATGGCAACGGGTTCAAACGTTCGCACCGGTTAACGAACCCCCGCCCGTGACCCTGCGGAGGCACCGCGGCCGACGCCGCTACCTGCTCGTTGCAGCTGGAGTGGCTGTCGCCCCAGGAGGGGCGGCGGCTGTCGTCGGCGCGTGGCGTGGCGTCCGAGTCGTCCGTGCTGTAGCCGCTGCCCGTGGGGGAGCTCGAGAGGCCCCCGGAGCGCTCCGCTCCAGTGGCCAGGCCGTACAGAGCCCCCTTCTGCCTGCCTCCTGCAGCCGGGGGCGGGCGGGCGGGAATAGAGATGTAGAATTGAGCAACGGGGCGAGGGGTGCGCGCACGCACGAACGCGGGCCTACGGTGGGGGCAAGCTATGTTTCAGCTAAGGCTGGGTCATAGGCGTGCTCGGTGAGGGACACAGATAGGCGGTGTGTGCGTGACTGTCAATGACGCGTTAATGCGTCCGGGCATGTCCATGTGGTTGTTAAATGTGGGACAGATATGTAAGCAGATTTATAAGTGTCAAAGCCACTTTTCAAACAAAGTTGCAAAAGGAGATGTTTGTCTATTGCCTGGTTATAAATAAGGGATTGGATCGATTTATGAGTTTCAAGTAACATCGCGAGGAGCGAATAGTCTAAACTGCTAGACATGGAAGTGCCAGAGCGGAGACCTAGAGACAGGCCCACAAAGAGGTATTTCAAAGTGATGAACCGGGACAGGGAAGACTGTGGAGTGGAGATGGCCGCCCGGACCGGAACGAGTGGACAAAGAGGACCAAGAAGTCAGGGGCCCACACGAGTCGGAGCGAGAATAAGACGTCGACTCGCTTCACTGAATTAGCCCCACGGCAAACGGCGGTCACAGGACAACGGTACCAGCGAAGCGCAAAGCAGACCACTGAGCGAGACGAACCTTTGATGAGCACGTCCTCGATGCCGCACTCGAACATGATCCATCCCCAGGCGTCGGGCGCGGCTTTCTGCGAGCCGCCCTCCACCCCGGGCCCACCGGCGGATGACTCTTGTGCCACTTTGTCGCCCTCCGCCGAGAATGAGAAGGCCTCGGCCTCCTCCATGAGGAAGAGAACGCGCGACTTGTCCGAGGGGATGGCTGTGATGATGCTTCTCTCCACGTCTTGGCCTGCGGATCCGTGCAGAAGAGAGAGGGGGAGCATGACACGAGTGGCGTGATTTTCTGAAACACGTCCCACCTCTGTAAAATGAGCATCAGTTTTGTTACTGGTACAGGCTGAGACCCCAAAACCCAATGTTACATCTTACAAACACATGCAACTAATTTAACAAAAACTGCAGGAAATATCACCTGTTCAGAACACTCCACAGATAGTAACCGATAAGTGGCAGCTCACGGCTCCAGTTTGATCAATGCTACAAACGTCGTCCCAGGTTTTACAGGCTCAGCGTGATGCATGGAAGGTGGAGTAACTGGACTTGAGAGGCAATGGCTTCGTACAGCTTCCCAAGAAAACCGGTCTGGCCGTGTGCACAGCAGGGATGCATAAACACCACCCGTCGCTTTTGCGTTTCAATCATCGACGCACCTGCACGCTGCGTCCGTGCCAAGGCAAGGTCGGAGCGACGAGCCATCAGTGGGCACAAAGAGGCCATCGCCTGCTGGCGGCACCTACCCGAAGCCACGAGGCCCCTGAGCTGTCCGTGGATCCGCCGGATTCCGAGGCGGGCGGCGATCTCGATGGCGGTCTCGGCCGGCGCGTTGGAGCGCAGGGAGCCCGTGCAGCGAGGCTGCAACTTCCCGGCGGGGCCCCCGCCGCTGTCCAGGGTGCCGCCCGCACGACCCCCCTCCTCCATGACTCGCCTGCGTCCGATCGGCGAAAATTAAAAACACAACGATTCATACTGTGACACAGAAGATGGAAGCGTGTGCCCAGAACTCGTTGAGTCACGATTGGTCGATGGCAAAAGATTTGTGGGGAACTTGCCCCTACTCCGGTTTCCTCAAAGATGTCGAATATTCATGAACGGAAGGGGCCAAACATCCCACTAAAGACAGTATTTATTTGTGCTTTTATATATTCAATAACTTTTAAAACCCACGTCACGCAGTCCAGGTCACACAACCGACGTGTTCGTCTACAAGAGTTATTCATTTTCTTGAGTTTCGTCTTCCTTAAAACCCAGAACACCTCAGCAGTGCAAGCTCGGCGTTGGCAGCGTCACTATCAGCTCAGCGAATGTTGTCAAGGAGAATGAACCGCGCGGCGGGCGCGAGGACGGCGAGCTCACGATCGTACGACGCACCTGTTCATAAGCAGCTGGCAGGACAGCGAGTCGATGCAGATGCACACGAGCGACATGCAGGGCGAGCTCTGCACCACCGTACCGCCACTCACCACTGACTCCTCCAGCGACGCTTGCAGCAGGCACAAGTTGATCTGCGCGGCAGAACCATCGCGTTATCCACTGGCAGCTATGGAACGCCAAGCTGTGTATTATCACCCTAAAGCTGCTGCTGCGAGGATGACCAGAGTTCGCGTGATGATGGTTTACGCTCCTTGTCGAGATCAGCAAAGTATTGTGGTTCATTTGTGGAAAGCACTTTGTGTGTAACGAGTGATGTAATGAGCGGTGGAGAGATGCGATGGGGCTGAAGAGCGGCACACCTTGGGAATAGAGACGGTGGCCTGCAGGCTCTTGATCGTGCCGCCATCCCGTACCGCGCCGTCACCCAACAGGGGGGCGGAGGCGGCCGTTGACAGGGTCTTGCCCTCCGTCTTCGCGCTGCGGCCATCCGACTTGGCGGAAACCTGCGCACGGCATAGGCTCATAATGCCAGGCCAAGCCCCCGTGTCACAATACCAATTCAAAGCAACGATACAATTCCAGGGGAAACCTGGGTGAAATAATGACATCATGCGTTGGGAGGAGGTGGACAAACCCACACAGTGCACCGTGCGATAATGTACAGCTTAAAAGTTTACAAAGTGACGGTGTATAGCGCAACTCGCGTCACAGTTCTGCCGTGCATGTAATTTGTGCACCGCCGCAAGCATCACAGCAGGAATTGTGGGCCTGCATTGCCAGCTCTCGAGTCAAACGCCATTTTCTTGGTTCTTTCGGTAAAGTCACGTAGAATGGAAATAATAAAAGAATAAAAAGAAAACATAAGTTATTTTTATTATTTTTTTTATTTCCATTCTACGTGACTTTACCGAAAGAACCAAGAAGATGAATCCCTGCAGTCACGAAAGTTTTAAATCGAAATTCAAACGCCATTGTTCGTGCGAGCAGTGCGGGGCGCACCGTGTCGGCAGCAAGGGCCTTGCTCTGCTGCAGCACGTCGGACAGCGAGCTCTGGTGCAGCTTCTCCACGACGGTAGATGCGTGCAGCGTGCCCACGTGGTACACCAGCGCCTGCACGTACCTGCATGCGTAGCAGCGGCGAGAGCGGCGCGATGGAACACAAATCAATATGCAAGGCATCTTTCTGCTTGTGGTGGTCAAGAACGTGTTCGACGTGAGGGACAGGCAACTAAAGAAAAGGTGGTGAGCCGTTGCCTTACCGAGGGCTTAAAACAACTTATAAAATATCTTTATTGGGCCGCATAACTTGACACTAAACTGTAAACATGAACTGTATGCATTGCCTTAGTACAATACTCAGAACTAATTGATAAGTTTCAGACTAAATATAAAAACAGCTGCATGGCAGGATGGGTAGGAAAGTGCTGCTCTCGACTGTGAGGCTGAGGTCACCTGAAGGGATCTCAAGAGTTAACCCGCCAAGTGGAATTCTCACCTGTCCAGGGCCTCGGCCAGCAGCGGCGTACACACCACATCCAGAGCTCCCTTCACCTCCACCACGGCCATCGTCTTGGCCGGGCCTATGCTGGGCCCAGGGTCGGCCTCCTCAGAAGTGACCTCGTCAGTGGCCGAGTGGCCCGACCGCCGGTCGTTCAGGGACATGTAGCACACGCTGCCACATTGCGCATGGTTAGCACGTTGTTCGCACGTGGTTAGCGCGTGGTTAGCGTGTGGTTAGCATGTGGTTAGCATGTGGTTAGCGTGTGGTTCGCATGTGGTTAGCATGTGGTTAGCATGTGGTTAGCATGTGGTTAGCGCGTGGTTAGCGTGTGGTTAGCGTGTGGTTAGCATGTGGTTAGCGTGTGGTTCGCATGTGGTTAGCATGTGGTTAGCACGTTGTTCGCATGTGGTTAGCGCGTGGTTAGCGCGTGGTTAGCGTGTGGTTAGCATGTGGTTAGCATGTGGTTAGCGTGTGGTTCGCATGTGGTTAGCACGTGGTTAGCGCGTGGTTAGCACATAGCACATGGTTAGCACGTGGCATGGACAGTTGTCAACTTGGCCACTTTCATTAACATGTGAACGCACGTTCAGCACGAGCATGGCTGTGCGCACAGTTTTCTCCTCTGTCGAGTGGCTGCACTTTCGCCACACGTTCAGTCATTATTTATAAGAACAATTTTAGTCAAACACTAGTCATATTTGATAAACTGCAGGTCCTGTCGAATGGTGTGTCCACATTATGAAATTTTTTATTGCACTTTGGTCAGGCAATCTTGAATATTAACTTTCTGGAATGTATTATTGGTCTGACAACACCCACTAACCAAGCTCACCTATGAAGATGACATCGACACAGCCTCGTGAGAACTCAATATTTCCAGAAGTCAGTCAGCCGAAACAGAGGCGCCTGCCACTTCATTTTCGTGAATGTGTGTGACGATTATCAATTGATACAGACACAAGTTTGCGTATATTTGTGGGCATAAGCACTGCTTTGCATGAAATAGTTTTCTGTAAATAATGCTGCACGATAATTGCAAGCTGTGTTCACTGAGAACAAAGAGGGAGAGAGTGAAGCTTGGCTATGCATGCACATTATATTTCAACTTTCATTTAGAACAAAAATGAATATTTATTACATGAATAATTTAGAATACACATGTAATATTCATGGATGTGTTAATGACTATCAGCCTGTTTAGCCTCTCACTTGCTGGAGGTGGTCGCCTCTTGAGAGGCACGGTCTTTCATGGCGCTGGCGCTCAGCCCTTGCTTGATGACCTGTACAGAAATAATAATTAAAAAAAGCATCAACTACAAAAAATTATACTTTCACGTTTAACAACTTCGCAAAGACGAACACCATCTTTGTCATAACGATGAATCTCCCTTGGCTTGAAATTGACCTTGGGCTGAAAAATAATATACAGGGATCATCTCAACGGTCACTTACTGTACTGTCGCACAGAGGCTCATTAATTTTGGCTAATTTGAAAGCAAAATGTTATCCTACTGAAACTTTTATTACACACACATAAACACGGATTAACATAAAAAAAAATTGCTTCGTTGGTTTCAAGGTCAATTTAGATGCATTTCATCGAATTATAATTATAATGCTGTCCGGGATGTTGACCTGTTCTTTTAAAAGTACTTTCGAAAGTGGTTTGAACACAGAATGGCAGATAATAATCCTACTTCTATACTCTTTGGTTCTTTCGGTAAAGTCACGTAGGTAGAAAATAAAATAAATCACGACGTTTCTGGCGCAACACAAGCGTCCGTCAACACAATAGTCCGTCATCAGGACGGACGCTTGTGTTGCGCCAGAAACGTCGTGATTTATTTTATTTTCTACCTACGTGACTTTACCGAAAGAACCAAAGAGTATGGATTCCTGCAGTCACGAAAGCTTCAAATCAAAATCCTACTTCTGTACGGTCTCCAACAGTCACCACCTTATTTGGCCTGCTGCAGGTTAGTGTCTGTTGTAGGCATGGAAAGATTCACCCCTCTACCCCTGAGATTGTATGCATTGTCCATATTTGGGGTCAGGTTTTTGCTGTCCAGTTTGTATCGTTTCACATGCATTACGTCTTGTTAATTCCCTTAGCCTAAAAGTAACATTTGCATACAATATTCATGAAATGTAAGTAACCATGTGAGGCAGCTATTGTAAAAATAACAAAATAACAGCATATAAACATAACAACGATATAAATGTAATTAATCGTTACTTTTTTTAATTGCAAAGTCCTCATCCTAGTTTGATCCACCAAACCCATTCTCCGCGTGGCCTGACTGAAGCGCCGCTGAATCAAACCGCTGCTCACGTTCTCGTGGACGTGCTGCGTCGCTCTCCGATTGTGTTCTGTTTGTACCGCGTTACGTTCCGGCATACAAGCGAAACATCCGGCCTCAAGACAACCAACACCCCCGTACAACCCAAAAACAACAGTTAAATCAAACTGCTCCCCAGATTCACTCCCCCCCCTTCCTCCCTCCCCCTGTCCCTTTATGTCCCCCAGTAAGTTAGTGATGTTCCCCAATTAGACCGCCCCGTATAAACCTCCATGTCCCGGCACGTGGTCCCCACCTGGGTGGGGCAGTGAGCCCAATTATCCCCCTTCGTTGGGCACCTGTCGCGCCAAAATCGGGCTGTGGAGTTTCTGTTCCCCGCTCCGTTCTGCGATCAGCGCTTTGTACCGAGCCAGCGTTAATTTTTAATAAAAACAATAACAAATTGTAACTGCTCAACGCAAGGAGGAGACGCACGCGGAACACGGGCAGGGCCGGGTAGTCCGACAGCGGCTCGGCATCGTCGACCGCGGGCGGCGTGTCAAGGTCGAGGGGCCGGTGCAGCGACGACTTGGAGGCCCTCTTCTGTGGCGCGTGGCGCACGGCCCAGTCGGCGGCCTGCAGAGCGGTGAGCGCGCCGGCGTAGCACAGCATGAGCTCCGGCTGCCGCGAGATGGACTGCCCCGCCGCCCCCGCGTCCGCCGGGGCACCGCGGTCGCCAGCGGCTTCCGGCTCCGCCGCCTCGGGCGTCTCGGTGGAGTCTCGCGTTGCCGAGCCGCACGCCGAGGCCGAGGAGGCCGACGCTGACGCCCGGTGCTGCTCCTCGAATCCCTCGGGCCCGCCCAGCACAGAGAGGAACGCCGCCTGCGGTGTGACCACATCGCCCGAAATGCATACCACCCTTAGATCGCGTCACGTCGGGGATGCTCAGCAAGTTTGAACAGTGCTTGGATGTGCGACCACCACTGCGCAATACATCTCTATAGGTTGCAGGGCTAAAGGTTTTTTATACTATACCTCTATGCTGCCCGCTTTCAGCAACTAATACTGAAAAGCTTGAAGTATAGTCAAACAAGCCCAATGACTGACATGGCACGGAAAGGTTTACATCCAGCAGTGGATTGATAAAAAGGCTGTACATAAATTACTGGTTTGACGGCGGACTGTAGAAGCTGGAGGACTTTGCAACAACGGTCGATTCTAGCAAAGGGAGGAAGCGATGGACAGGTGCGCGCTGCCAGCCCCGTGTGTTCCACCAGGTGTGTCGCGGCCCGCAAGAGCGGCACTCACCTGAGACGCCTGCGCGACGGACGGCAGCACGCGCTGCTCGGGCTGCGGCTGCGACAGCACCGGCCAGACGGACGCCGCGGGCAGCTCCTCCATGCCCTCGCAGCTCTGGTACACGGTGCTGCGGCTCGTGGCCTGCAGCGACCACGAGCACGCCTGCTGCTGCTGTTGCTGTTGCTGCTGCGGCTGATGGAAGCTGACGTAGCTGTAGCCGGACCCAAGCTGCAGCTGCTGGTGCTGGTGTTGATGCTGCGCGGCGACACGCCGGGTCCGGCGCGGCACAGTGAAGGAGGCGGGTGCCTCGTCGCTGCTCGCCGCGTCCATGTCCTCCGTGGCCGAGTAGTAAGCCTCGCTCTCCGCCACGGAGATGTTCGACTCGAGCGAGTGGTAGTGCCGGAAGGAGCCGTTGGAACCGACGGAAGTCGGGAAGGAACCCACGCTGTGCCGCAGCGGTGGCGAATCGGGCGGCGGTGGAGGCGGCAGAGATGGAGGCGGTGGCGGAAGCGGAGGCGGCGGCGGCGGAGGAGGCAGCGGCGGCGGCGACGGCGGCACAGCGAACGGATAGGCCGGCTGGAAGGACGAAGTTTCGCTGGCTGGGCAGAAGAGGGCGGGCGGCCCCGTCGGGGAGTGCCGGTCAGGAGGCCCCGAGAGGCTGCGCGAGCTGCCTGTGTGCGCCGAGCCGATGGACGCCTGGCGGAGGAGCGGAGCGCGGAGGGGCGATCGCAGCTGGCCGCCCTCCTGCGTCGTGGCCAACGTTGTCGATCCATCGGGAACGCTGTGCAGGTTTCGCAAGGCACAGGAAAGAGCGTTGCAAGTTGTTCCACAATCAAATGTAAGGATTATTTACGTGGAGCAGTGTTGTAAAGCTGGATTAATGTACCACGCTTGAGCAGGAAGCCACTGTTCTTTCCCGTTAAAATAGAACATGGTGGGGGGGGAGTGATAGTGCATTGTCTTTGTGCTGTACGCCTTTTGGCGTCCTCTGGTTGAACACAGTTTGAGACGAGGCTCAAAAGAAAGCTGTCTCTGGTGTGGACCAATCAGTTTCAAGGACAATGCATATATTGCATCAGAGTACGTTTTTTGTTTGCATTCTGACCACAAGCATTGTGGTTAATGCAGACATGATTCCTTGTAAAAGGTTTCAGTGTGGTGTTTTAACATCTTAACACCTGTTTTGTTGCCATAAAAAAGGGGAAAAACCTATAATCATGTATAGTAGATTTCATTATGTAATGTAATTTTTTATATTTATTCCAATTTCTCTGTTCTGGAGATAGGAGATGTGATCTAGTAGCTCCTACAACTATGACCCTAATCGGGAGAACACTGCTTGTTAAACCAGTGTCATTCAGCTGGTCGATGCTATGGGCAGACAGGAAATATCGACCAATGGACACATCAGGCTCAAGAATTGTAGTTGTTGCAATGCTCGCGACCGACAATGAACCATCGTCGTCGGCCTGTTGCTAAATCCCTCCTCCAAGCACGGCGAGACCGCAGGCGTACCAGACATCGGCATCGGCGCAGGATCCCGGCGGCAGGGGCGGAGGTGAGAAGGAGGGCGCCCCGAGCTCCACGGGGCTCGAGTCCCGGACGGCCCTGTCGCGCGCCAGCAGCGGCAGCTCCGAGCCCGACGAGTAGCTGACCTCGCCCTCCAAGGAGGACGACGACGACGGCGTGTGCGAGTGGCTGCGTGGCGGCACCTGCAGGGAGTGGCCGGCACTGGCCATCTCGGAGCGGCTGCCTGACTTGACGGTGACTGCGGCGCCTGACGAAACGAGACCGCGCGCGTTCGTATCTGTTACCTTGATTCGCACAAATGGACTTATTGTTCTTAGTAGATGCATTGACGGTGGTAGTATGGGAGGTGCCAAATAAAAATGGTTTAGCGTCAACCACTGCTAAACTCAAAGATGGCATGCATACATTTATGTCTGTTCAACTTCTTTCGCACCGTACGTGGCCAACTGTGCTAATCGGCGGTGCAGGGGAAGGACAGGCAAATACATGGCAAGGCACACACACATACATACACACGTACAAATGAGTACCTAGTGCGATATTTACACATCGCACTAGGTACTCATTTGAAGCCGAGTCGATATACATACATGCGTACAAACACCGATACATGCGGCACACGCAGTCAGACATGGCATGCACATACAACACGCAAGATACTCGCTTGCACACACACACAGCACACACTCAGCGCATGGCAAACTCACACGCAGCAAACACAAGTATAATACACGGGAACACACACCACACACACATCACACACATAACCTTGCGCACTTGCAAACCCCGGTCTCATGATACGCGCCACCGTTGGCTAGCACCACTTACATTTGTCTTACAAGGCAATGTGATAGCAAAGTGCAATGCTGTGGCATGTGGGGGCCGGAAGGCTACTTGAGCCCCTTACTACTCACCGGCATGGAGGAGAAGCTCCCCCGGGCGTAGCAGCGACTGCCCGTAGCTGAGCTGAGCCTCCGTCTCGGGGCTGGAGGCGTCCGAGGAGCTGGAGGGAGACCCCTCTTCCGCCTGCATCTGCTCCCAGCCCGGGGCCGTCCCCGCGAAGAACCAGCAGCCGCCCAGACACCCGCAGCGGCCGTGCAGGTGCCCTGCCGCCACCCCCACGCCACCATCAGGCCACAGGAACCACAGCCTGTCGGAGATCGAAACGACATTTGCCTTAAAACGCGAGTGAGGTCGCACAAGGGCGCCATAGCACACAGGATTAAACTGTGCAGCAATCACAGTAAAACCTCGTGTAAAGGCAGTCAAACTTTTGAAAGGTCACTTTAAAAGATTTTGAGCAAGCTAAAATTGGACTCATTTCAAATCTATTTTTTTACTCAATGTCCCTTAAATTGGATGTCATAATTTACCTTTTCAATAAATTAAACGTTTAATCTCGGATCGGGGTCACAATTCTATTTACTCATTTTTTTCGCAGAATATATAGCTTTTCGAGTCTGTAGAATGTATCAATTAAACTCATGTAGAAATCTCAAATCATAATTTCTAACACATTTTGATGTGCAATAACAAAAGGCTATGAACGTGAAGTGGAAGGTCTTGTGAATTTAACCTAATTGACTACCAGTTGTAGTACAATAACGGGATGAGGGTGCGGGTAAATGCGTCGCTGCGCTTCTGCGCAAGTGGCCACAAGAGCCGCTTGTGGCCGTGTGCTGCCAACGTTGCGCGCCTTGCATGTACGTTGAAGATCTTCCGCACCATAAGTAGGCAACCGAGCTAATCGGAGGTGCGGGGAAAGGACAACAAACTAAACACAAAATAGCAGTTCTAAAGAAATGACTTTTCAATCTAGATTTAAAATCGCATATCTCCAGTGGCTTCCTAATATCGGAAGGAAGCGCGTTCCAGACGGCCGCAGAAGCGCATCCCAAAGCGCAGTGATGCGGTGACCACTTGCGGCGGACGGCTCGTTACCGCTTGGTGTGACCGTCGTGCAGCTCCAGGAAGCGCCGCTGCTCCACGTGCTGCAGCGGCAGCTCGGTGGCGAGCGCCACGTCGGCGCTCACCACCGAGAAGGAAGCGGAGGCCGCCTCGAGCCAGCACTGCCGGCGCGGCGGCACCGGCGCCTGCGCCGCCGCCGAAGCGCCGGCGGAATTCGAGGCGGCGGTGGGTTGCGGCGGCGAGGCCCAGGAGGGCTCGGCGGTGGTGGCGCACGGCTGCTCGAAGTA
The DNA here is from genome assembly GCF_015708825.2 of Lethenteron reissneri. Lineage (NCBI taxonomy): Eukaryota > Metazoa > Chordata > Hyperoartia > Petromyzontiformes > Petromyzontidae > Lethenteron > Lethenteron reissneri. Next base: position 13,479,051 of record NC_083810.1, read on the forward strand.
CTGCGTGAGGGTGACGTCGCGCACCAAGGCCGAGACGCCCTCGCTCACGCTGTGGTTGTGCAGGTTGCACGTGGCGATCCGCACGGAGCCCACCTGGCGCAGCGCGCAGCCGCACGCGGGCGCGAGAAGAGACGAGGCGCGTTAGGACACTTTCGGCGTCGTCATCAACCACATCGATGGTCATTAATGTGAACCATGAGTGCGGGTAGAGATGAGTCAGCGGATAGGCTAATAAGATATGTAAGAGTTCAATGCCACCACCTACCCCCCCACCCACAATTAGACAAATTGTCACAATTGTGGACCACAGATTAATTTCAAAATATAATATTTCAATTGCCCTCATAGTGTATTCACAATCATGAAAGGCTGCAAAGTTTAAAAACAACCGGCAGGCTTTTCATGAACAATTCCATCGAATATACACGAGTCATATAATCAATTTATATACACAACTCATGTATCTTTAGCAACAAAAATATATTTTAATCAACGAACCATTCAAATGTACCTATGGTATCTACACTATGGGGACCTCATTTGCCAGTAAAAATATGATAATTGGTTCTTTACCCTTCTATCTGGCAACAAAACTGACACCTTTTTGCAAGGAGTCATGTTTGCATAGACCGCAATACCTGCAGTCATAATACAAACAAAAGAACATAACTCTGATAATGTGCACTGTCCTTGAAGTTGATTGGTCCACACCCGAGACAGCTTTCCTTCGAGCCTAGTCTCATATGGGTTGGACCAGATGACGCCAAAAGGCGCACAACTCAAGGACAATGCACCATCAGAGTATGAGAGCTCGGGGCAAGCATCTACACTATGGGGACCTCATTTGCCAGTAAAAATATGATAATTGGTTCTTTACCCTTCTATCTGGCAACAAAACTGACACCTTTTTGCAAGGAGTCATGTTTGCATAGACCGCAATACCTGCAGTCATAATACAAACAAAAGAACATAACTCTGATAATGTGCATTGCGGTCTATGCAAACATGACTCCTTGCAAAAAGGTGTCAGTTTTGTTGCCAGATAGAAGGGTAAAGAACCAATTATCATATTTTTACTGGCAAATGAGGTCCCCATAGTGTAGATGCTTGCCCCGAGCTCTCATACTCTGATGGTGCATTGTCCTTGAGTTGTGCGCCTTTTGGCGTCATCTGGTCCAACCCATATGAGACTAGGCTCGAAGGAAAGCTGTCTCGGGTGTGGACCAATCAACTTCAAGGACAGTGCACATTATCAGAGTTATGTTCTTTTGTTTGTATTATGACTGCAGGTATTGCGGTCTATGCAAACATGACTCCTTGCAAAAAGGTGTCAGTTTTGTTGCCAGATAGAAGGGTAAAGAACCAATTATCGTACCTATGGTAGTTATGTATAGGCATGAGAGAATAAACGACTTGTGGTGCAGAGAGCTGAGGTGAAAAGGAAAAGTTGCTACCTTAAAATTAGCAGCACATCCATACTCAACCAGAAACAGATCGAGCCCATCTATGCTCAGCCGAGTCATCTTGTACTTGAGGTCATCCGGCAGTGGGCAGACAGCCGAGGTGGCTGAATTCTGCGGATATTTAAGAACATGAAGCAAGTCTTCACGTGCATGCCCCGGCGAGTACAAGACCTCATGCGATGCTGAAATTCGGTACAAGTAACTTCAAGGTGCATTAGTTCACGTGAAATTGCAACGCGCAAATATGAGAAAAGCACTAAACGTAAACACTTTGCATGCGGGACACACACGTGGTGCTGAACACATATTCCGCGTGGCCGCCTCTGTTATTTTGTGAAAGTCAGTGTTACATTTGAAGACCTACTTGATCCACGGTAGGATAATAACGAAATTACAACTACAAGGATGACAGCATGCACCTTTGAGATTCAACTTTGAGCAGCAGCTTGGTCTGTTCAACTTGATGTTTCCAATGCATACTAAAGTGACTTATTAAAAGCTATATATTCATTTCATCAGGAAATAATACGAAATTATGCAAAATATTTTCATGCCTCATCCCCTGAGGGCTCCTTTTGCAATATCACTTGTATGTTTTTAAACAGACCCAATTACGATTTTCTAAACCTTCAAAGTATTTTAACCAAATAAAATATGAATTACCTCTTTGATAACCGGCAAATATGAGTACTTCTAGCCTGGGCTTTTTATAATTATATATTTTTAAAGCCTTTAATTAAACGTTTTAACGATGTACACAATTTAAATAACATAACCCAATTTAATTTAACTTCAGCACGCGAGTCAACACCCAGGGGAAGAATCAGAGGAAATAAAACATCATGGGCTACCGCTGCTGCACCACACATTGTTTAGGGAAAGTATTTTTAAGAGTTCATGTGTTCAGTAGGGGGGGTGGAATGATTCTCCTCTCGGTACATAACGTACCATCATCTCTCTCCACTGCAGGATGAAGGCCTCCCCAGGCAGTCACCATCTTCCCATGATTTAACATCTTAACTCCTGCACGACATGTTCTCAATGCATGCAGCCTAAGTATTGACATTAATCTATGAATCACTGTCAATCCACACATCGTGTTCAGCCACGACTGGAGCCGACATAAGATTTTCCAATTTATCTGTAGCCTTATCTGGCACGTAAGGGAGAAAGAACCTATATCCAGGTGCGGGGATATGTTTAGAGCAAACTTTGGAGAACAGTTTTAACAGTGGATGACTTTGCTACAGCCGCGGTAGCTTCAACAGTGGCTGTCATGACCCCTGGACCTTCACCGAATCTGACGAGCGTAATATCACTACACGCGCTGTACCCTCACCATCGCGTCGCAGTGCCGCTGGTCCATGCCATGCTGACATGGCATGACCGGGTTCGGCTTCTCCAGCTCAAACTCCTCACACTGCACGTGGAACGCAAACGTCTTGACCCATGCCAGCAGCGTGCTCAGCTAGAAAGAGAAACAAAAGGAGGCAGCATTTGGGACATTCATTAGCAAAACATTTGAATTCCTCCCCCCCCCTCCGAAAAAATGAAAGGAGCCCTCGTAATAATATGCCGACACATTTAGATTCTTAATCAAGAGCTGCCTGATTCTCCCAGTTCCCAGTTAAAACGGTGAACCGTTGTGTAAGTAGACGACCCGGCTACTCGCCCACGCAACCCACATACATGGAAGTGCATAAGGATGAAGAGGGGACACCTGTGGGGCGGTGAGTCGAGCGGCCAGCTTCCCGAGCGTCAGGTCGATGAGCCACGCGTACTCCAAGGTGTCGCTGCCCGGCAGCAGGCCCTTGCCCGAGAACATCGCGTGGGCCCTCATCTGCAGACCCGACAGGCTCAGGTGTCCCTTGCCCAGGTGACTGCCGGCAGACGGCCTCTGTTGGGGCACGAGATCAATATTCAATATTCATTAACACTCTCCATTAGAACGCAAAGATCCCCCGTATAGCCTTAACAGACTGTTGGGGCAAATGCTGTTAGCAAGCAGCACCTATGAAGGCTGGCACAGCACACGAGGGGGTGGGTGGCCAGCACCACACTTTGTCTCCCTAGTGGCGATGTTTACACACCGCACTAGGTACTCATTTGAGGCCGAGTCGACCTAGGGGAGACCCAGGACCGGTTCAAATAATCGTCACTGATGTTGGTTGTGAGCAGGAATCAAACTCAGGTTCCTGGGTTCGTAACGCAGAGTGCTAACTGCTACACTACCACTCCCCACCATTACACACACAAATTCTAATCTGCCTCTAACCATTCCAGCTCAATTAACTTACATTCAGGTACCTGTAATTTACCAGTTTAGATCCAATGGAGACCGTGAGTATATTTCAAAATCGAGACATTACATCGTGCAACGGGACAACCTAAAATTCCAAAAATAGAATGAGAATGCAGGAGAAGATGAAGTATGGGGATAATTGTCGAAGTGAATGGGCCGTGGAAGAAAAACGGCCCTAATATCTACAGAGATAATTTTTATACCCTCATTTATCAGAGCTCTAACGTTCTTTTGCCAAACGTCCAACACAATATTTTAAGAACGGAGAGCACATTTTCGTTTAATACTCTGCTAATTCAACTGTTGAGAAAACGTTTTTTTTTTTTTGCCAGACGTTATATAAAATATGTATCTTCATAGAACGATTGACACCCAACTAGCAGCGGAGAGGAAATAACTGGTGCACATGATGATGATCATATCGATACAATCACTCACGATGTTCGCATGTTGCTCGAATATCATTACACGTGGCTCAGGAGCAATTGGTTCATTCGTTCTCATGACACCGGGTGGCGTTCAGTTGCCTTCCAGAAACGGGTTCCGTGTGGGGCGAGACGGGAGGGGGGCGTGTGGTCACCTGATACGAGTCACTCAGGTAGATGGTGATGGGGGACATCACGAGCTGCAGGACTGTCTCCCTGTAGCCCTTCTTCATCTCGAAGCAGAGCTGCTCCAGGAATCCGTACGGACACTCGGAGCTCTCCGCGCTGCAGTGCTGCACGGCGAGACACAGCGTCGGTGCATCAATCGCCGACGCCACCCAGTTCGAACCTCAACTACGCGGGACCCCACAACTCCATCTGCTCAAAGTCTCCTGCAAATGCCAGTCCCTTAGCCCAGCTGGCAGCTGAGACCCCCATCCATGCCCGAATCACATCTCCACTTGACGACTGCGTGTCTCCCCTGTATGGCCTCCCCAAACCCCTCAACGTGAAACTCGAGATGATTCAATATGCTGCAGCCGCCGCCACCATTTTCGACTCGACCCCGTGAAAGAGAACGCATTGATCATCCAAGACTCCAATCCCTCCAATGCCTCCCAATCTAATCCAAGATCAACTTTAAGATAGCACTCGTCTTCAAGATCCCTTCTGCACTTGCCCCTGCATACTTCTCCCCTCTCATGTCACTCCAATCCCCTACAGGCACTGTCTGCATTAGAAGGTTTCGGCCAAATCCTTCTGCGTGTGGGAGGAAAATTTGAGTACCCGGACAAGACCCACAAAACCATAAGTTAAATAAAACACTCCCATGTGTATTCGAACTGTACCACGCGTTGTTCAACACCATGTCCGACGTTTAGCCCCATGAGCTGAGAGCCTGTTCGGAGGAGGCATGCCCATGATGATGGTGACGGCAATATAAAGGGGCTCCGAGAGAAGTGACGGCGTTGCAAAGGCGAGGCGCTCACCGTTGGCATCTTGCCGTGAACCTGGTGCAGGTTGCACAGCACCGTGATGTCCCAGGGGCGCAGCGAGAGCGGGTGCAGCCCCTCGCCACGCTCCCGCCGGCCCTCCTCCTCCACCCGCACCGACATCCACTCCGAAGCGCCCGAGGGTGACGCCGACATGCCCGGGCTGGGCGGCGACGACTCGAAGTCCGTGTACTTGTCGTACACGCCAAAGTAGTTCTCCTGTGACGCACGCAGCACCCCCACCGCACCCCCCGGACCCCCCAGAGTTGTGAATTGGCGGCGTCACGACTGAACGCCAGTGTAGAAGGAGACACCGCAAAGCACCTGCCGGTTGTGGTTCACTCACCTGTGCAGGTAAGAGTGCCTTGTGTGGAGCGTAACCCGGCAATTTTTTATTGTATTATTCCTGTTAGATAAATCAGTAAACAATTATTATTGTTGCATAGTGTATGTATGTTTAACTTCTTTCGCACCGTATGAAGCCAACTGTGCTAATCGGAGGTGTAGAGGAAGGACAACAAAAGTAATATAAATGGTATAATTTTGAATATTAATACTACTAAACGTGTATGTATCCAAAGAAGTATTGATGAGTCTCAACACTCTTATTGGGAAATTCCTGCTTAGAATGCCAGACCAATTAATGATGCAGCATTTTCTCTGGGAATGCTGGTAGAAAAACCATACTGAGAAGAATAAAAATCATTCAAACTCTGCTGAGAGGTCGACACCTACTTGATGTATTGCCTCCTATGGCCAGCCTTACGAAGAGGTGTCTCATGCACTTGACAACTTAATATTGTATTTCGATTTAAAGCTTTCGTGACTGCAGGGATTCATCTTCTTGGTTCTTTCGGTAAAGTTACGTGACTTTACCGAAAGAACCAAGAAGATGAACTTAATATTGGTGTGATCCACAATTCCTACCGGGACGTTAAAGAATTGCAGACATTTTCCAACTCACTCAGAAATATTCTTTGAAGTTGAGGGATTTTTTTATGCTAAAAAAATCAGAGGCGGTTTGGTGGCTCAAAATATGAACGCTGCCAGGTGCTGCCCTGGACGCGCTGATATTCTGGGTTTCAAACCTCGCAGCAGCCCGTTATTATACTGGGTTCGCAAGTGCAACGAGTTGACAGTTACAGTCCAATCAGCAATGACAGCACACAAACAACCATGACTTGAAAATCACTTGAAGGCAGCTCTGTGGTATCCACTTCCGTAAGCCACTCGCCAACATGAAGGGTTGCAATGTTCTACGAGACATCCGAATGGACAGACGCATACGATATAAAGCCTAGCAGCTCATTAGGCCCTTCCTGTTTCTTAATCTCAAAAATCTTTAAATATAGCCGCAGTCTGGCAAACACGGCAGACCCAGCTCGACCGACCTTGACGGCGAGGACGCCCTGCAGCAGCGGCCCGTACAGCAGCACGTGGGAGCCTGCCGCCACCTCCAGCTCCACGTGGAAGCGGTCGGGCAGAAGCAGCGTGGGGTCGAAGTCGGCGGCGGAGGGCAGCGGGTGGGACGTGCCGGCCGACGGGGAGTGGCGACCTCCGCCGCCGCCGGTGGAGGTGGCCCGTGGGCTGGAGGGCCGGCGGTCGCGTGACGATGGCGGCAAGGGCCGCAGGGCCGCAAGCAGCTCCTCCTCCAGCTCCGACACTGCGAGCAACGCCGTTGGCACCAAGTGAATTAAGCCACATGCTTGGTTTTCAGTGGCAAGTGCATTGGTGCGTGTGTTCGTGTAATGTCCGTGTGCCGTCTTGCGTTTGTGTGCATTGTGGAGTACGGTGACGTAGTCGTAAGGAGGGATGTATTGATTTGTCCGTTAAAGTGGATACTTATGCTCACAATACATGTATTTAATGAAGTGAGAATCGATTATCTATTATTTCTGCTCCTTTGACTTCTAGACTAAGAGCGCAAATGGGAGAGTGCTAATTATACCGAGATGAGACAAGCAATATAAACTGGACCCTTAAAAATTTGAGAGAAAAGCAAAAATTCGTGAATAAAATTATACCCTAGAATTCTAATTCACTTGTGGTGGGTGGGAGTTGGACTGTTACATGCCGAGTGGTTAAGCGCACGGTGCTAAGATCGCAGGAATCCAGATGTAATACTTAGCCAAGCACAATACAAGTGCCGACTAAAATCTGAACCTGGCCCTGGCCTCCACGAGACTGATTCAGCCTGAAATGAGTACCTGATGTTGTCAATATCTGCACTGTGGAGATAACGGCTGGGGGCAATGGGCCTGGTTCTGGACATGCTGTCCTCGTGGGTGTTGCGTCAGCCTTAATATGAGCTCACTGACAGAACTTGACCCAAACAGGACATCCGGATAAGTGGGGCATGTTAGTCTTTGCCATGAATTTTAAAATTGCTGATTCGATCATGAATGCGAGATTTTTATCGTGCAACATTATTTAACCATTACATTCAATTACACATTTTCAGACTGGTGCCGATTTTATCGCAAGGTGAAGTTATCCGTCGTAAATCGATTTCAAAGGTGCAACCGTACGCTCATCTCGGACAATGTGACCCACAGCCCCAGTCATGATCCACGTAAAACAACCTCGGCATGCACAAAAAGGCTTCCCCACGACGGGACATCTAACGATACGATTAAATTAACGGTGAAAACCCGATCCCGGCGCATTAAGGATGAGAGCGTGCAGGAGGTGGTGTGCGTACGTCCGCGTGCGCGCGTCCCCGACGCCGGCACGCCCAGTGACTCACGTGAGTGCTTGAGCTGCTCGTCAGCCTTGTCGGGGTAGATGGGATGCCACGTGTAATCGAACGTCAGCTGCAGGGACGGCACGTCCCAGCAGTCGATCCAGCCCTGCCTGCAATGACCAAACCCCCCAGAACAACGGTAAAAATAAAGACTGCCACCGGGAGAAGTGAGCGAAAACCAACATTGGCGGCAACGGCTTGGCGAGTTGAGAAAAACAAAAGCACCTTTGATGAACGCAGGACTTATTTAGAGTATTACTTATGCAAGTGGAAAGCATTCGCTCGAGGAAGGAGGAATTGAATCTCAATGGGCTCTTAACCCCGTTTGAAATAACAATTAATTGATTCAGCTGTGGTGGCGGCGGTGAATATAAATTACTCACAGGAAGCTAGCGATCCCATGGGCAGCTGTTCCCCTCGCATCTCTCCTCATTTCACCTCACTCTTCCATCCCCCTCTTCCCCTCCCACCGCTGCCCCCACCTCCCCCCCGTGTGACCTCTCTATCGCCCTCTCCCTTACCTCTCTCTCGTCCCCCGTGTCCCCTCCTCTCTACCCCTCGTTCCTGTAAGAAACTTCCAGAAATTGATGTTGTCAATACAAGGTCACTTCCTCCTGTATGTTTGCTCACTTTTGTCCCCTGGAAGAATGTCGCACTTCTACGCAACATTTATTCCACTTCCAGAGGCAGGCACACACCCGACACAACTCTCTCTCTGACTACTCCGGTAAGACACGCTTTAGTGAAGCAGATTGAACATCGAGTAGCCGCGTAATTACGTTTTTCGTTATGTTTTTGTTAATAGGTTTTTTTTACTGGTATGTTATTCACACGGAACATGCAGGACCATTAGCTGCCGATTGAAACCAAACTTGTCATCTATCTTGCATACCTAACAGTGAGCCACTGCAGAATATGTATATAGATGCACATCCTTTGGTAAGGATGTGTGTGATACACAGAGCAGAGCTGTGCGTATCAATTAAACATCGCCATTTCAAAACCTTTGTAGGAAAAATATCGGGTGTCTGAATTTAGATAGGTGAAATTTATTAAACCAGGTAGGAGCCCATTGAGATACAGATGCAAAATTGGCTAACCAATGCTAAATTATACTCTTAGGTTTTTTTCGGTAAAGTCACGTAAGTAAAAATAAATAATAAATAGTTAAAATAATATAAATAAAATAATAAATCACGACGTTTCGGAGGCAACACAAGTCTCCGTCATCAGGTGAGACCGTCACAGCTAAAATTTACCGTATCAAGTGAGGCAAAATTCCAAGAGACAAGCTCTTAAATAAATACAATTTTGTCTCACTTGATACAGTAAATTTTAGCTGTGACGGTCCCACCTGATGACGGAGACTTGTGTTGCCTCCGAAACGTCGTGATTTATTATTTTATTTCTATTATTATTTCTATTATTTATTTCTATTATTTTTATTATTGTTGTTTTTTACCTACGTGACTTATCGAAAAAACCTAAGAGTATGAATCCTTGCAGTCACGAAAGCTTCAAATCTAGAAATGCTAAATCAGCCAAACATCACAATGTAGGACCCTCATGGAAAAGCCTTGACTGGATAAAGGAAATGACATGACATGTCATTTGCAAGGAAGAACTGTATTTCAGTATACCCATCCACTTAACTCGCACAAATCACCTGGTCACGGCATTATAATTTCCCATCCCTTCGTTCATCCACTACTGGATGAAAGCCCCCTCATGCTGTGTCGATCGTGGGGGTTGTTGACCGATCAATGTCGACTGGTGAAAGAGGGGCCCAAGACCACCAAACAATGTATGCCGCTACAATCCCCGTGACCTGAATTTGAATCCTAGCTGTAGGCATCATCAGTGATGAGGGATAACTATACAGGCCTGAGGACCCCACCAATCACCAAACCACGCTAACTAGCATGGTGAAGTATGATCAAACAACCCTCATGAATGACAGTGCAAACGCTTCATCCAGCAATGGATTGATAAGGACTCTATATTATTGTGAGGTACGGGTTACATGGGACTGATGATTAACATGACAACACAATTAGAGCCCTAATCATGTGCATTATGTAATTTCCTGTTTTCATCCTGATAACTCTACGGTGAAATTAGCTTTCAGGCAGCATCACGGCACTGCGTCATAATTGCTCCACTGGCATCTGTGCTGTGGTACTTTACTTGTGTTCCGCTGCTTAATTACACACTCATCTGTTTTTTCCATCGTAAGTGCCGCAATTGTCGCATTACGAGAGAGACAAGCCTTCCAACAGACGACGCACGTACGGTCGGTTATTCGCCGTGCAATACACACCGCACATCGCTCGCTAATCGCTCGCTCAACGACTCCGGTGAGGGGGGGGGGGAAGAGATTTTATATGGTCCCAATCACAAACTGAAGGCGCCTGTGCTGTGACAACACCATTCTTGTTGTAATTACTACAACCCAGAGTCCGGCGTCATTGCCCAATTAGGTTACGTGCTGAAATTCAATACGAGGGGTGCTTTGTGTCAACACGAAGGTAAATCGCAAGGATTGAAAACAGTGCGACGGGGAATAATATATTGCTTTCATTAAATAATCACAAACCATAACCCATTAAGCAGCTTTGTGAAATGTTCTCATTCCTGAAGTAAGAGTGACATTCTTTAAATTCAATTCATTTACATTTGTAAGTTTATTAAATTGTCATCTAAATAAAATATGATGCCGTCTGAAAATGAGCGTGGCAATGTGAGATTAAGCTTTGAACCCCTCAATGGGATATGGATGAAAAATAGTGAAAGATTTTAATCAGTGCGTTCAACATCACGCTCACTGGCACAATCTAATTTGCACTTGAGCGAACAGTCCGCAGTGATGAACGAAGAATAAAGCGCTCGATACAATTTACAATTCTAATTTGGAGCGTAGTAATGACAACAAATGGACGGACACATTAATGATCTCAGAAACAAATTCGTGCTCCTTCATTAATAGGTTGAAACAACGGGACACAACCATCAAAGCGCCCCGCTGCTCAACTTAATGTGGGACAATGCCCATTTCCGTCAGCAGTGGAAATGCTATGTTCCTATGGCGGGGACCAGTTCCTTCGACAGACAACCATTGTTGGTTCATGATCACCAGTGGTTGTCTTTAGGTGTTGTACCTACATTTTGTTGACCTTTGTTAAACCGATGCTTATCTTGCACCCCACTTTGCAGCCTTCTTTGCCAAGTTCTCCTAGAACTTCCTGCAAATAACGTCTATTCGTTGTAATCATGACCATGCAATTAGCAACCTAGAGATGATTAATATTGCCTCCTTTTTCTGTTCTTCCCACAGGGTGGTAGACATTCACAATACCTGGAGGCACGCTGGGCTGAGTTAACCCAGAACCTAGAATTAAACTCTAACCCTTGAGAGATTCCTAGTTCAAGGCTTTGACGACGGAGCCGCGAATCGGGAGAGACTCGACAAGGCAAATAAAAGCACGAGTAACAAGGCCACAGGTGGCAGACTGTCCTGTGCATGGGCTGGGAGTTTATCTCATTGTTCTTCACTAATTTTTAGAGGGGGGGCACTTTCGTTAATATTACATCATCGGTGTGAGGGGCCACCACCACACATTTGAAACCATTGTGGTTTGACAGAGCACGACGATGGGGGGGGTGTTTTCACATTTGTGTATTGGGCCGCGCATCAGAAGCCCGCACTAAAGGGGCTACCAGGGTCCGCCAGTGGCCCGCGGGCCACGCAATGAAGGACGCTGGTTCAACCGGTGCTCACTCGGCGTCGGTGAGATTGCGCCACTTGTTCTTGAGCTTGGCGCCGGCGTGCTCGGGGGCCGTGGGGCTCGGCGGCGCGTCGCACCGGCCCGCCGAGCAGCTGTTCTTGGCGAGCGACAGCAGCGAGTAGCGGCTGCTGTGGCTCTCCGGCAGGAAGAGGCGGAGCTCCACGTCCTCCGACTGGCAACGATGAAATTAATAAAACACACAAATACAATGCAAAGCTTTGTCCATTCACCCTTGCAGACTCGCAGGGTCAAGTGCTCCTCGTGGACGGCTATTCAGGTGAGGAAGGGGCACCAAAGGTTGGGGGGTAGCCAGCGCGGTTTGAACCTGGCCCGTCTCTGTTGACCAAGTGCTGATGATGACACAAACGTGTGTCAATGTGGGAGATGCACGTGTCTGGTTTAAATAGCAATTGTCCCTTGGTTTTGTGCCTTGTCGAAAATCTACTGCACCCAATCAGCATCTTAAAAGAGCGTACCAATACACTAAATCGCTCTTCTCCCCAAAGAGACGTGGGGCAACATAAACATCAGAACTACAACAAATGTATTTACAACCCAAAGGAAAATAAGCATCCTCTTAATCATTCGCACCATTCATGTGCTAATTAATGTCGAGGGAAGCATAGAGTTTTAGCACATGAAAGCAATACTCATAATTTGTTCCACGTAGATAATTTAACAAGCATGATGGTTACATTAAGAGACAATGGCTTTCTCTTCTGTTTACGATATAGAAATACGCATTCTTCATGGCCACAGCATTCATTTTAATATTATTTTATTATTTCCCTTCTACGTGACTTTACCGAAAGAACCAAGAAGATGAATCCCTGCAGTCACGAAAGCTTTAAATCGAAATTTAATGATAAAATAATCGCGGTACAGGTGCGTGTGTGTAATCGCAGTGCTGTGCGCGTCACTTACCTTCAGGACAAACTTGATGTTGCAGGTTGCCGGAAGGAAGTCGATGTAAGGAAGACAGAAATCGATGTTCAGCACCTCCCCACACGCAGCGAGATAAACTGCGCAACGATAAACGGAATATACAAAATCATACGTCCACAAGTGTAGTTTTCAATCCGATTCACTTTTTAAGGCACGTATATACAAGGCAGGCATCCAAGATGTTGACCCGTTCTGAAGGATTATACTGTGGAAACATGTTTATGGATAGGTTTCGATTAAGAATTACAGAATAGGAATCTTTAGTTATACTGGAGGAATTCAATGAGCTATAAAGCTTTTTCACAAATGTCCAGTCGGGGCTTTTTAGAAAGTTACAACAATAAACAATACAAAAACACGATAGGAGTGCAAAGTTCAGGAAAGGTAAGCAAAGCAATAACAAAATATTAAACGAAATATATTTATTTATTTTACAAGGTAAAGCCCACTGAGCTATGAGCTTATTTTTCAGAAGCAATCTGGCTGCAGATGAAAGCTCAACAAAGTGGCTTATCACGTGGATATTGACAGCAGCTAAATAATCTAGATAGGTTAAACGTACGTGTGTATGTGTGCAATGTAGAGACGACAGCAGTGGCGATAAACCCCAAAACCAGATTAGATTCCTAACCATGGCTCATATCAGTGGCAAATTATATCTGGACAGGTCCAACCCACACTAATCAGCAAGTAAAGGTCAAACATCCCCCATTACTTACACAGCATGGATAGGCATTCCTCCAGCAGTAAAGTGACCATGGGCTATAAATGATTATTAACAATAATACAATGTCCTATCGATACATTTTGATTGATAAACCAAATAAATAGAATAATGTACCAAGACCCTGTTGGGATGATATTTATCATTGGTTCCCCATCACCTGCCTCCTACCAGGGTGAAATGTCTACCATTTGTGTGTACTCCAAGACTGAAATGCATCTAACTCAAACAGTACTTACCGTAGGACTTTCCAGATAATCAGTGTCGAATTCAGATGTTTGTATATGGCGGCTGAAACGAGGGGAGTGAATTTTAACAGTGGAAATTTAAATTATCATTTTTTTTCCCACAAAAATAATATTTGCACAGGGAATGTTAATGGCGTATCCTATAATGTAAGCATATGCCTGTTGCTATACATTGCTTGAGTCGCTACTGTGCACATGATCACACCGTTTACAAATAGAAAAAAACTCCACAATTCTGGAACATAAGGCTCTATTACGCAGTCCCATCACACAGCGTACAATGGCACTACCCGATGTTAATTTAAGAAGGGGATAATTGAAACTATGGGTTTTATTTTTGACAGTTTTCATCTACCAGGACAGTTCCCGAACATGACATTTTGCTCTGCCGACTGAAGAGTTATAAAAAGATATATCCGCCACAAAAATTAAATTGGAGATTTCTGTCCAGCTTTTTGAGACAATGCTTTGGGCGCTACGGATATCCTCCTGAGGGTCAAGTGAGTTGCTTTCCACAAACTCACTCAAAACTGGTTCAGGGGGCTTTGAGCAAATATTATTTGACACCACCGTTGAAGTTCTCAACCATGACAATGTGAAAGCTTGACATACAACAGGGGATATTCTTATAACCATTACATTCATGTGGCATTCCTATGGAATTTCACACAGCAAATGGATTCCTGTGCAGAAGCATGCAAGGCTCATTTAAATGGAAATCACTGCGTAAGAGAATGTGCAATCTACAGAAACATATCTACTATTTAAATGTGCAAGAGCTAAGATTTTCTCATGAAAGAATGCAATTTGATGCGGATGAGTGTGCAAAGCAATACAACGGACTTGCCTATAAAATATGCAACTCAAAAGACATCACTCGACATTCATTTACATTTCAGACAAATCAATACACTACTTCATTTGAACTTAGCCAGAATATGAACGCACAACGTTTAAAAAGGAGGGAAACACTAAAACACATGGACAAACACATGTATGCAGGGACTTATATGCAAGCAATTTAGTCAAACAGTAACCAGAGTAATATTCCGTGCAAAGGCGATGTGAACCCAATACACATGACAAAAATAGTTTTTTTCCCACATGTCCAGTCATAATCAAAGAGTCTGTGCAGCGTGATACCTTCACCTTTGTAACGCTGACCTGTCTTAAAAACATTCCTGTCCATTTTTTATTTCTTAAAAGAGTTTATCTGCGTTGGCTGCCACTGCCACAAATGCATAAAATAACCTGTGGCAGGTAGGCGGGGGCCAGCAGGTCTGCTTGACCATGGCCTGTCGTGGTTAAATCATGGGCCAGCAGGTCTGCTTGACCATGGCCTGTCGTGGTTAAATCACCGTCACTGCCACACGACGCCAGCCCTATACCAGCGCAGTTCATGCTAAGTAAGCATTAAACAAGGCGTTGCACAAACAGATCCAGGATCCTGCGCCCACGTTCAGTGTATGTGGCTCAACCGCCACAGCGCTGTTTTGCAATATGCGGAGAAATGTTGAAAAGCAATGCTTTAAACCCTCCAAGACCAACAGTAAATATACAATTTTAATGCAAACATTTTAATTGTTTAAGGAAAAGTGCCATCACGTGATGGCACTTTTGGTGGGAAGGCAGTGGACGAGACATCGTTGAACTGACGTCACTTCCTGTGATTTCGTGTTTTTAGGTAAACCGAAAAAACAACAGAAAGTCAGGTCATCCAAAATGTAGTATCTGGGTCCGCTTTTCTGATGTTTCAGATTAATATGAAAAATAGAAACAAACCCTTCATGTTTATGTCTACCATTGCTATATATGTGTGCTACACTTTCCCCTCTATTGTTTTTCATTTGCTGTAACGTCCAGATTGATCTATATGTCTATCTTTGCATCGAATTTGCATGTTGTGGACGTGCTTTTTTTAAATTGCATTTTCATAGCAAACCCAGGTGCCCATGGAAAAAGAGACTTCCATTCTCAATGGGCCCTCTCACCTGGATCAAATAAAGGATGCTCGTGTTTCGCACAAAATTACACGGGTGTCCAGAAATACTAACTAAGCGCCATTGTTGATTCGGTTTTGTTCCCACGAGCTCTCACTAAATATCAGCTGCAGGTCTGCCCCCCCCTCTTCTAATAATTAATGATTTGACAATGTTCCACAGATCCAAATCTGGAGGACTGTCGTTGCCATAGGGTTTCGCAGCTGTTCAGAATGCATCAACCGGGCAAGTGGCAACAACGGCAGAGGGCTTGACACAAATGTGTTTACGCCCCTTGGCAGGAGGCCTTAGAGCTGTGCTTTGGGGACACGAGAATGCTCACTCCTGTGCCCCCCCCCCACCCCCAAATTTCTAGCAAAGCCAAAAATGCTTTTTAAACATCCCACAAAATGTCCCAATGCACCAGGTGGCCTAAAAATGGCTCAATAATAACGCTCAGCGGATATTTCCCAGGTCACTGGTCGACTGGAGTAGGTGCGTGTCTACGGGCCGCAGCGGGAGATGCGCTGGATGCGACGCATTGCGTGCAGCAATGGAATATTTCCCGGTCACTGACCCTGACAGACCGAGCTGTAATCAAACCCTGCTCACCGCCATAATGGCATTCACAGACTTATGGAATTGCTTTGTCCGATTATATATTAGCATAGATGAGGTTAAACACTGAACAGTACTACTATATGACCGTGCATGCCAGGTTATATTATTTTAACCCATTTCTATTGTGTATGCATACCCTCCATTTAAGTGTGTTGACAAGCTCATCTTTTCCTCCACTTTACACTGCCTGACAATGATATATATTACCACAACCGCTCGAAGGTCAACACAATTTGCAGATTGTCTACCACGTGTGTACTAGATACTATGGCCATAATGATGCACAGATGAATTGATTAACGTGGGTCCTTAAAGCTGCGTATATGTGGATTAAATCAGGTGCGTAAGAATGTATGTTTTTAGAATCACATGCGGTGAATGCATTGGGGCTCCTCCACATGAGCCCTGTAGTGACTGGAGGCACTACCATTCAGCACCACAGTGATAACAAAACAATTATATTCTTGGTTCTTTAAGTAAAGTCGCGTAGAAGGGAAAGAACCAAGAATATGAATCCCTGCAGTCACGAAAGCTTTAAATCAAAACAAAACAATTATTGCATCAAATTGCAACCCTGAATTGCAAAGCTTCCTAGAATCGCCAGGAGGGTCAATTGTTCCACTCCTACATGACATCATTATAAAGGGTCACATACTGGTGAATGTCACACGTAATTTTATTCAGGAGGTACATTTAACCAAGCCACACACTGCTTAACGCTCACGAAGGGGACCTTTCAAAATATGGCATTCGCTAATATGTGGCGGATAGGACTTAAATCATCAAACCCCGAACCCAGAGGTCAACAAGTGACTTCTGCCACTGACATCTCAGCTACCCCAATCCAAACAATAATCCGCAATCAGCATAGCCGAGTTATTTTACACCATCGTGACATCTCCATGTCCTTCAGTTTAAATTTGGAATTTAATTACCCCTTGTCTATTGATGGACTGTGCGATCATCCATGAATAATGGCACGCACACCGCCACATTCTTACAAGGTGAATGCGGACTAACAGCTTGACATCATAAAATGTGAAAGTTTTACACGCACGGCCAAGGTGTTTAATGCATGTGGTTCATGTACACGTTTTTAAAAAAAACTTCAATGTGAATTGCATATAGTCAGTGTCAAGGTGAATTTGTTCATACAACTCGGCTGCCATTTATTCGTGAAGTTTAGTTGCTTGTTTGGATGACGCTTTGCTGCCAAGTATCAACTTAAACCAATCCTGTAAAGAGCAAACACTGGCCACGGGAATCGCCGTACCAAACGCTAAAATGCAGCCGTGACGCTTGTGCCTCCCCAATGAGTTTTGTTTTAAATTTTTAGCGCTTGCATGAGGAATGACGCCTAAGTGCCACTGAAACGAGTGCTCCTCACATCATAATGCACTTACACGCTACAGGCTCTGTGCAAGCGTGGCGAGCGTGTGGCCTCCTGCGTGCACAGCGTAATGCCCAGCAATCGGAAATACCGACGAAGCTATACGTAATCTCAGTGGTTTCATTATCCATCTGATCTGCATCTTACCAATAAATGGCTGGGCTGGTATTAAATAGTGGACAAGTAGTGAACAGGAACAGGCCAAAGGGATCATTTCATTGAGACAGCGAACACTGCATACGTGCAAGTGTCACTCTAAACACAGCATGCATGCCCAGAGAGCAACAGATTTAAAGTTTGGAATTTTATATTCATTACATGGGTGGGGGGTGAATAGAGTTTGCCCGAGCACAATGTGTATTTTGTATGCACTTTCTAAAATCCATATATTAACTGCTTCCAAGGTGTCTGGCCAGTAGTGTGAGAGAAGGCAATTAATCCTCTAGAGGGGCCCTCTCTAATGCTCCCATTATTGGAGTCCCCTCTGCCAACAGTAGTGTGAGCAAGGACATTGCTGGGCTTCAACCTTGCCTCCCTTTTACATTTTGACACGTTCAGCTGACGGGGCAGGGTGGCTGGAGCTCACGGCTCGCATTCAGGGGACACAACAATCCCTCAAGTCACCAGCTTTGTGGAAACACAAGCGTTGTCTTATGGATCGACTCACCCTCACCAAAGGAATGGGGAAAGTTTACCACTGGCTCAGAGCTGTACACAGATTATGAGCAACTAATCCTTGCTTGTTTGAGCAAAAAAGCACTTTGACTTAAACTCCGCTTAACAAATGCGAGGCAAACCGGGGGACTGCGAGAAATGTAAATGTGCGACCCGGTGGAAATGTACACGTCGTGATATACGGTGTGTATATTGGTGAAATCAGAATGACAAAGACTCTCGCGCGGCATGTACCATTCTCTTGCTGCCTGGTGGAGCAGTCGATCCAGTTGTACTGGTTGGCAGCCCACACCATCTCAAACTGGTGCAGAATCACCTTGAAGTTCCAGGTGTACGGCACAAACGAGCAGATGTCCAACGGGTTGTCGTTCGTCCAGTCCTCAATCAAATCTGTACGGGTGTCAAAAACATCACCACCGTCGTCGTCGTCAGCAACATTACCGGCATCGTAGGCATCTACTCTGAATGAACTGCTAATGCAGCTCTGCTATTGTATTCTCCACTCTGCACCTGCCTTACATTTTAGAACGATGCGGCACAATTTTCTCGCCGAATGCGTAAACCCCAGGTGTAATCGTCTCACCTGTGTTCCCTCCCGTGGCTGTCGTTGCATAACCAGTACCGTTGCATAACGAGTGCTCTCTGGCAAACTGACTGTGTATGGGGACAACACCCTTGTATCTCATACAACTGCAGGAGATGGGAGTCCACTTTTCGTGTACAACCTTCTCCTGGCAAGCCAGGGTATGGCAGCAGGCATCTCAATCCCCACGGAAAGGGAGTGTCACAAAATTTGTGTGATCCGTCAACCCACCTCAGCTTCTCAGCGCTGGGTTACAGGCGTTCGCCACCAGTTAAAGCAGTTACATGCAACCAGCTTTAAAGCATTCCATTTTTACAGGGGTGGTTTACACAACGAAGGCGTCCATTAACGACCACAAACCAGCTGGGATCCAACCATAAACACGTGTGACACAACTCACCTTGAAAGAAGTTCTTCTGTGCAAATATGAAGTAGTAGGTGGCTTTGCAGACCTCAATCTCGCACTGCCACGCCTGGTGCATGTTCCACAGCAACGAGTAGTTGGCATTGACATGAAACTAACGAGATACAGAAAAGAGAACAAGGGAGAAGCAAATGTCAAAAGGGCCTGTCGTGCACAGAATTTGCTTTAAATCGAATTCATGGCCGTTAACATTGAAACACCACACGCACATCTGGTGAGACATTTAATTCCAGTGAACGACCTGTTACAATGGCATGAGAGAAATGTGACTTTGACACAATGATGGACAGAGGACCAGCACTCATCCTTTACCCAGGAAAGCCGCACTCAGACCCAGAAGACATTTTGAGAAGGACCGTACTTCGATAAAGTTGGCCAAATCCTATTGAGCACGGGATTTGTGCAATTGGGGGGGGGGAATCAAAGTACGCAGAAAGTCCCCACATACATCTGAAGCAGTGACAAACACTGCAAAGATTAGCAACCTATTTTCTGTGCTGCCTCAATGCTGGCTATGCAGATTGGTGCTGTGGTTTGTGAGCGTGATCTCAGCACAATCACTCTGCCCTAGCACCAGGTAGCTAGATTATAACCATCAGCCACTGCATCGTGCATACGAATGATTTGGCCAAGCGATCCTAAATCCGAGTGCTGACCAAACCAAGCCCTGCTTTGCGCCCGGCACGTTATACGATCGGGCTCAAAGACGAACGACTGCAGGACACAGTCCGTACATCTCCCAAGTCGGCCTCGGAGCGGAGATGGGGAGGTTGTACTGACATACGGGCTCGGTCGTGCTCGCGCGAGGGGTGCTGCCAACGCAGTTTTTTCCACAGGTCAAGCCTCGCCGTCAGTCCCATTTATCAAATCATGAAATTAATTAAATAATATTTCAAACACAGAAGAGTAAAAAAAATCCCCAAAAAAATGTGTTCACATGGTGTGCAATTCAAAGAGAAGGACTCTGCAGAAGCACCCTTTTTCTCTATCGAGCCACTCCCCAAGCGGCTTATTGGAGACTATAAAATATCTGATTCACTATCTCTCCAGCCTCTCTCTCTATTCATATGCTAGAAAGAAGAGCAATTTCTTAAAACACCGGTGTTTCGGTGTGCTTTACTGGTAACGAATTGGCATGTTCTGTTCACGTGACAAACCTTACTAATTTGGCTGTGTCAATTCATATTAACGCGATCTAACACAAAAAACCTGTATTATGGATAATGGTCGCGAAAGCCTAGGTGTTAAAGCACCGATTTTATATATATATGTTTTCTTTTATAGCAGCATTATTGACGAACGTGTTGAGTTTTTTTGTTCCATGTGCTTGTACATCACTGCCAACCCAGCGGCATCACAATCATCATTTGCATCATTAACGGAGAAGTTGAAGGCAGTGTGGTGCGGTGTCTCTCACCGCCAGTGTCTCAGCCTCCAGGAGGGAACGGTACTGCATGCTGCTGGTCGCATCCACATGTAACAGCTGCCCTTTGATGGTGGAGGCAAAACCTAGGAGGAGAAGGGTAAACACTGTTAGAAGTGGCAGCGATATCGGTAATAGAAACAATAGCTATTAGCATACAGCAAGCAGGCCCACTCACACATGTACAAAGACCGTCCACGTAGCCTGCATAGGCAGTTGGGGTAAGTGATTCTTTCAGTGTGCCTATTAGGGACGGCATGGTGCACGATGGGGTGGTGTGGTCAGCATCATGTCTCCTAAACGCTGATGTTTACAAGCCAGAGGACGAGAACCGATTCAGATATAATTTGGACTCATATTAGCCGTTGCCAGGAATCGAGCGCAGCCCACACATCGCGGTGCATTGACCACTGCACAAATGTTACACAAAATCAATGCTTGAATAAATTATGTTCAGGATTTACCGAGCAGTGCGGCTTGCCGTCAGGCTTATCATCACGACCATTGGCATTATATAGTCCAACAATCAGCGTGTAGACCGACAGAGGCCAACCCAGGTAGGCTGGCCAGTTGTGGTGAATCGTACGAATGATTAAATCTCCAGGAGATTTTAATTCACTGTGGTTTCATATATTCAAGGTCAATAAGTGCTTCTAATTTAAACGAAGTCTGACAAGTGTTGTGTTTTATTGAGTGCTCTGATTGTTTCAATCAAGTCAGTCTTCCTTCAGGTCTGTATTAATTGCACAAAGTTGACATTTGAGGTGATTCATTACAGAATTCTGGATGCAAGACCTGATCAAGTTCATCCTCAACAACTTTCAAACGAAAGTTGTGTTATGCACATGAACATAACCTACTCTTTGGCGAGTAGCCTGCATTGGATGATGGATTATCCTACACTGTGCACACAGAAGATGGATTCCTGAAGTGTACATTTAATTTGTGCTCTGCTGCAGCCACTTTATCACATGGGTCAAATTTCCATTTCTTTATGTGCCTACAGCCATAAACGTATATTTGACTTGTGATCACTTGGCCTCTGTGGATTTCCAGAACTATGGGTCTTATCAGCTACAGTAAAAAAAAATGTTATCCTTAATAGAAAAGCAATCATGAACAAGTACACGAAACACAGATCACCTGACCAAGCCACAGACACATACAATAAAACACTGTCACAAGCTACAATTTGCTTTTTATTTTCATGAATGTTAAGTTGATATGTGCAAAGGTTTAGTTTTTAATGACAATAAGAGATTCTGGCTATAAACTGTACAGCCCACGTAGGGATAGTAGATCCTGTCTTGCCATCCAGGTGGCTGTCGTGAAAGTTACGTCTATAAAGGCTGAGCAACACCTATCAACATTTAGACATTGAAAGTCTGCATGTCAGTAACTGACATCTTCAAAGGTTGGCTTCATCATGGGACTACTAAGTTGTCGAATGCAGCCAGACTTCTTGCAAAATAGCCGATTCCCCAAGTAACAACACTGATTTGATGCGTCACATTTTACATTCAGCGTATCGACATTCATTGCAATGTCTTGCGTTCTCCGAGTCTCCGCGTGTTCAGGAGGAAATGCAAGACTCACTAATTCCTCATTGCTTTCCCTTAAGTGCATTTAATCGTTCTGTATTTTACGAGATTTGATCTTTGAATTTGTTTGTGCAATGTACTGATACCCCCTTGAAATGGGGGCGATTTTACATTTTAAAATAAAGCCTTTAAAACCTTTTAGCGTCGCACACCTCGTTACCCTGCAACATTTGCTGGCTGATGCATGCTAGGTCTCTGCTGGGTCAGCAACAAGTGACACATCAAACAACTACAAAATTTACTTTACATCAGCAATATTAAACAAAACAACCTTTTCAACGCACTCCGTTCATTCAATTGCGATTTCGTGGCACTTGGCATTGGGCAAACTCACCATTTTCACCCACAATCATAGGTATGTTCACCTCCAGATATGATCCTGCCCCAATGTTCACATGAATTGCATTGGTTTCCTGCATGACAGCCAAAATAATGCATTCATGCACAAAGTTATTTCACAGAATCAAAAACAAAAGGCACTGAAAATAAAATAATCATCATCATGCAAACGAGCGAGCCTGCCACTATTCTACATTTGAGGCTTCGGTACTGCATAATCGTGGGTAACCGTATAGATTTAAACCCAGAACTTAAGTCCTTTTACATTGAGCATTAGTCATCAAAGCACCACATCCCGATCACTCCCAGCTCACCCGGTTCTTGGTGAAGAGCAAGTCCATGGTGGCATCTGCAATGATATTCATGCGCAACTCAAAGGCCAGGTTCTGCCGCAGCTCGCCTGGCTTGGCCATCTCCGTGACCTTCATGGGTTGGTAGTCACTTGGGAAAAAGAACTTCCAGAGATGCTCCCTGGTGAGGGGCAGAGGGCAAAGATGAAGAGGAAGGACAAATCAAATATGGCGCGGTACATTTTACCGCGCATGCACACGCACGCGCGGACACACCTGCACTCGCTTACGTACGCGCAGTATGTATGTTGTTGAACGTCTTTCGCACTGTAACGCAGCTGCCCGTGCTCATCAGAGGTGCGGGGAAAGACAACAAACTAAACAGAAAAAGCAGTTCTAAAGAGAAGAGTTTTCACTCTAGAGGACTGAAAACAATCTACTCTCATGACCCGGAACCTTCCGCACAGCACTAAGGCCCATTAATGCACAAGGAAGCAATGTATTCATACCATTTTTCAGTCCAAATCTCACCAAATTATATATCGAATGTTAAAATGCAAAACACAGACTCGCTCATTTTCGCATTCTGTCTTGTAACCAACACTTAGGTCCTCAAGTATTGGTCAATGTTATTTAAAAATGAGTTTACAACGCCACACACATTAGGCTACATTTTCAAACATTATTGCACGTTGATTTACGCAGTTAATTTACATTTAAAACGCGTTTCCTATCTCAATTGACCATGTTCCATAACACTTTACGTATCGAGTCTCTAATGGCTTTTGTTTATATTGAATATTCATTTACTTTGGCAAAGTGCCCTGCCTACTGGAAGAAACAATCACACTTCTGAACATTGGATACAAACACTTCAGTGTTCCAATGCAACCAAACATGAGCATAGACCGCACTATATACTTACAAAGTAATATAACTACAAACAGGTACATACATACCGATGCATTTGTGGTTATGTACTTCCACGTTGGGATATCTGGAGTAGGACTCCTAATGTTTACCCTACTGCGCAATAACATTGAAGATAGAAATATAAATAAGCAGGCAATAACAACTTTATCACCGATTCTGCCCCTTCATGTAAAAAGTAAAAGTATTTTTTTGTTTACACATCTCATCAACCACACAGCCTTCTGGGAGTACATCATTTCATTAGCATTGGTGAAAAACAAGCACACTCTGGACCAGTTTCGACAATGTCTCATCAGTAGAGCCAGGGTTGCTTAAAACAATGCTGAAAAACTGCTTAATGTTTACAGGCAAGGATCCTCCTCTCTGTTCGTCACGGGTCCAAGTTGGGTGCATAGTTACATAGCACGTAACAGAAAACAATAATTAGCGTCGATGTTATACAACATGAAGCAGTTAGATTAATTTATGCTCCTACGCTCATCAATTCTTCAGTAACTCTCCAACACCATGATGCAGGATAGAGGATTCATCTTCCTCCTCCTCGTCTGCTTGTACTATTCAACTTTTGAATTCCCTTCCATGTTCTTTTCAACATGTTCCTATTGAACCTGCTCATGTCAAGGGATGATTTGCTTCATATCTGCTGGACGATCATTAGTGACTTTAATTGCTGGCCACTTTGCGTTTGAAGCCTAGAAGACTGTGCTCAGCAAACGCAAAAAGAAAACGCCAGGGGTGGTGGTGGTGTAGTGTTTAGCACACTGCACCATAATCCCAGCAGGGTAAAATTTCAAACCATGCTGAACACACCAGTAGCCACTGGTATTTGAACCTTACCTGATCCTCTCCTAGGTCAGCACGAGCTAAAATCAGAACCCAGTGTGGCGTTGTCAACATTAGCACTGCGGGAAACAACGGCAGCCACGCGTAAACGGTGCTGGTCACGCTACACTACCCGCGTGCTGCGCAATGCTCGACAAACGCTCACTGGCAGCATCTACCCCAGGGCACATTCAATAACGCCACCTCTTCAAAGCAGTTTTGTTTTGCACTAAAAATGTCGACATGGTTCACTCTCCATGTCACCTAACAGCAATGATTGTCTTATGCCCAGTAAATATTAGCAGTGTTAAAGACTGAACGGTAGAACTAAACAGGAAAAATGTGTCTCTATGTGCGTGTACACAAGTGTGTGTGTGTGTGACTGTGTGTACGTGTGTGTCTGTGCGGTAGTGTAGCGGTTAGCGCACTGCGCTATGAGCCTGGCGACCCGGGTTCGATTCCCGCTCATGGCCAACACCAGCGAAGATATCTGAACAGGTCCTGGGCCTCCCGTAGGTCGACTCAGCCTGAAATGAGTACCTAGTGCGATGTGTAAACATTGCCGCTGGGGAGACAAAGGCGGTCGGGCGTAGTGCTGGCCACCCACCCCCTCGTGTACCTTCATAGGTGCTCGCTAACAGCACATGCCCCTGCAGTCTGTTAAGGCTTTACGGGGGATCTTTATCTTTTGTGTCTGTGCACCAGCCTGCCTCTGTTTATCAGCCCAGGGCCCGTAGTTGAAGTCCGTGGCCTTGCCGCACACAATGTCGAGCCCCCAGCAGGGTGGCAGGTCCTGCAGCTTGGAGGTTTCACTGCCAGAACTGTCCTCGGAGCTCTCCTCGCTCTCCTCTGGCACCAGGCCTGGTCAACGTGCAGCACAGAGTGGAACACTTTGTGAGCAAGCAGGGAAACAAGCGTTAAGGTTAAGAGGTTACACGATTGTCAATGTTGCTGATGCCATCGTACATCGCTATCACTTGCTGCTGTTAGGCACCACAAATGCTGTAGAAGTGTCACCAATCCTCCTAAGTCAGAAGCAGAATGAGACCGTGTACACGTGGCCAAGCTGCAGTGGTGAGAGCTCCCTTCCTAGTGAGCAGGTGAGGAAAACTGAACCCTGGGAGGAGTGAGTGGTGCAGCATTTTAATTGATAGACATCATTTACATATACGAGATGTGCGCATTCATGCGGGCTCCCGAGCTCCAGAAATTTAAATGTATTTTATTCTGTAACCAGCTTTTGATAGAAATTGTTGCTGCTGCCAAAAATGTGGTTTCATTTTTCCCCCAAAAAAATGTTTGTGACACTCCAGTCCTCTAAACAGCGACACAAGTTACGTCACGGGTTCAACAAACAGGCAGCAGTTGCCCACACACAGGTCCACACGGCTCATTAAACTGTAGCGTGATGTTCCAGGATTTGTCAACACCCAGGTAAAATCGAAACCTGGCTATGAACTCTGGAACCCAATTTTCCCTGTTATTCTCTCTTTCCCATTCAATTCACCACCTGCACCACATGCAATCATTAAAACAAGTGCAACTCGGAGGCAATGGAAGCAAATTTAAGTGGACATTAGCCAGTCTCCTCGTTGAAAGCATTGCACGTCCAACACCCAGTGTCTTTTCAGCAGAGGAATATCCAGAGGAAGAATTGTGGCTCAGTGACTTTTAACACTTTCTCAAGATGAACGTTTCCAAATAAATGCAGCACAGAAGTAAAGCTAGAGTACATTCATAACAATTATATTCATATACGATGTTAACGTTCCCGAATAAATGATCAGGAATTCAAAACAAACCAACACACGAGGGCAATAAACAATGCATTGGGGCTCCACACATTGAATATTAATGGTCTTTGTTCTCAGCCAGCTTATTTGCAGCCACTGTAAGTTAAGCGACAATTCCTTTGAAGGCTCCCTTCCAGTCTGCGCATTGCAGATTCATGATAACCACACATCACCACAGGGCTTTTGTAATTATCCCATAAAGTGAGATGATGGCAGAGTAGCGTCGTAAGAGGAAACCTTGCCACTGACGGGACCCACACCAAACAGAGAGCGGCGCGTTGCTCTCCAACTGCCAAGATCATCTTTTACATTTTAATGAGGTATTGGCAATGCTGTGCAAGTACAATCCACGGGCCACGGTGGACTAAATGTGCAGTAAATTAAATACCAAGATGTCTGCAGTCAATAATACATTTATTTGTTTGTTTTCTCTATGCGTGCAATCAGAGAGACAATTTATAATTTAATAAAATAATTTTAATACCAAATAATACTTAACTTTATTAAGACACCGATGGAGAGAAATGACAAGAGAAAATGTTTTTGTAAGAACTAAAACAAGCTACTTGTGCAAGTGAGAAGAAGTTGCGTTTCTATTAATCCACTTTAAATCAAATCTTGTATTGTGACTAAAGGAATGGACCTGAATTGCATAGCGAGAACCTGTGGATCCACACGAGGACCACGAGCTCTAGCTTGTTATATTACACAAGGTTTAAACCGGAGAAACACTGATAATTATACGTTTCAGCCCGTTGTCAATCCACTGCTGGATGAAAGCCTCTCCTCTGACCATGTGTCAACAACAGCGTTGTCTGAGCACGCTACACCGCTGGTAAACATGGGGTTCAAGACTGGGTCGGATATCATTTGCTAATGATGTTAGCCATGACCAGGAATAGAACTTAGGGAGACCGCTTCATAAGGCAGTGTGCTGACCACTGCACCACTGCTCTACTGTGTACTGTATGATTGTGCAAAGGTTATGAACGCAATATTCACATATTTGGCTTCACTGTGAGAATGTAATTTCTGAAATATGGTAGGAGTTAGAGTTAATAAAATCAAGACGTCAATACAATTATAAAAGTTTTAAGTGAGCAGTCATATAAATACTTAAAAAACATTCTCAAATTTGGAAAAATTATAATATCAAAAAACACGACATTAAACCAATTTACTGATCTGTCAGTTTGCTGAGAAATAAAAACCAAAACACATTAAAATAACAACACGCACACTATTTGTTCAATTATCAAGTTTAGTTTTCCAGCAGCACTCCAACCTGCTATCACCCATTTTCATTCTGGGCAACACACATGGCCACAGAGCACCTGGAAACTGTGGCCTTAAAGTGTGGGTGTGGTGTCGTCATCATCATGGTGGCCTTCATAAGTTGGGCACATGTAAACCACGTCATACTGAAATCTGACAAGGTGCATGCGCTACCAAGCATATGACAGGAGTGTCAGAACGATGTAGGAATACGATTTTGGAAGTTTCACTAACTACGTGTTAAAAACCTATTTTTGTATCAACACTATTCTTGAGCAAAATTGATCAGTCTGCTGCTGTGCAAATTATAACATCGCATGTTATGCATAAAACATTTGGTTTCATTCTTTTTGTGAACTTGGCATAGTCAACGGCCCCAAGTGAAATCCTGTAAGTGCACCTTTTGTGATCCTATTAAGAAGAATCAGGGAATTTAATGAACCTTGAAAATTTGATGTGCAAAAGAAGAAAAAAAACTCTAACGAAAGCTTTAAAATGTGCACGTTTACACTCAACTATCACATGACTAACAATACCTGGCTTATCCATGTAGTAGTACATGTCCACATCGTTAGACAACATGACCACAAAGCCTTCCCCCATCGAGCGCGGAGGCCTGCCAGAAACACGCACACACAGCGGGGATGAGCAATCGCGGACGCACAAAGCACTCTCCCCATTGAGCCCTCGGCAATAACGAAAGGCGCACAGTAATTGGTGAAATTAACTAAAATAAAGATTATAATGGGAAATGCAGTGATCCATATTTTGGGGGGGAGTTAGGCTGCGTGGCGTAACACAAAACACAATTACAGACCAATCAGAGAAATTATTTGTGGAGCGGATGATAAAGCTCGCGCTCGCAAAATACGTGACCAAAATGGCACCGGTGTGACACAGCACGTGCCAAACCGTCGCAGCACACGCAACGTTGGATAGCCAAATGAGACACTTGCACCCGGGCAATGTACTGATCCTACACACGTACCGGCAACTTTGTAAAGATCTAAGCACATGTTATCCAATTACTGTTTTTACAGCTCTAAACTCTCCTCTCGTAGTTAACCGTATTTTGTCTATAAATGTTACGGTCTGTTGGGAGAAAGAGATATAAAACTGAGTGCCAATGGCTTTCTCTGGAATGACTTTAGCATATGGCTATAAAAAATATATATGTATTAACATTAACAACATGCTGTACCATTAACTTTACAAATATAAACCATTTTCTCCAACAGGGAACCTCAAGATGTAATCTCTCGTGTGTCAATGATTTCATCAATTACGAAGAATTTGTATTGCTTGCCGAGCACAGGCCCAAAGGCCCAAAACGCCAAGTGACCAGCAACAAACAGCACTACTGAAGGCGTAACGAACAGTTAATAGGTTTCTTGAATTAAGCTTGTAAGAACTTGGGAAAAACCTGTCTAACCGAGACAATTGGTCTCAGCAGGGATCTATCCAGCGAGCGGTAATCTTGGCGAGAGGAAACGAAGGGGGCGGCATGCATTGTGGGGGGGGGGGGGGGGGGGGGTGAGGGGCGAGGGTGGCACGGGTGCGCAACGAACTCGTCCTGCTGCATGCCGGCGTAGCGCGGGCTGGGCACCAGCATGACGCGCACGTTCTCCAGCTTGCCCTTCACGATGTGCATGAACTCGTCCAGGTGGCTCGACGGCGGCTTGGTCGTGTACGTCAGGAAGGCGTCGTCGAAGTTGACGCACAGCGTCTGGGGCAGCAGGCGGTTGCCAAACACCAGCCGGCCCTGGCACGTGCACGTGACGCGCACGAGCCGGCGGTCGTTTTTTATCAATGGAATTAGCGATGGAAACATTCAACGATTAAGTGCTTGCTTTTTTTTATTTTAGTCAACGATGACTCTCAGTCATAAAAAGTAATTATCAATATCACAGCATGACTGATTATGAGGAGAGGAAGCTAACTAGCCTGAGTGAAGATGCAGACGAAAATTGCTTAGTAAAGATATTACAGAAGGGTAATTAGTTATATTTGTTTGCAAAGATTGGCTAACATCTTGACCTGATAATACTGAGGGGGTGGAGGATTTGCAGGCTCTTCACACCAACATCAATAACCACCTCCGATTAGCACGTTTGGCTATGTACAGTGCAAAAGAAGTTCAACACACATACATAACAAGGAGTGGATGAGATTTTTGACTGCTTTCGTCAACCAGAGTGAGAATGACTCCACGTAATCCAGATTAATACCCAAACTAAAGTTCACAGGTTCCCATTGACAAGACTCTAATTTATGAAATGCTGAATAAATTAACACTGGTGTGACGCACAGTGATGTATGAACTATAGTACGAGGACATGCACTATGAGAGATGAAGCAATGTGTGCAGGTGTTGGATGGATTGCTGCCGAGGCTGAATAAGGCTTATGATGAAACGTAGAGCGTCTATTCAGGGGGCGATGAGTCACTCTGCCAAGGCCTTTGTCAGTCTGTTGCCTATCCATATGTAAGAGCAGTGACTAACACGCTATTCTTTAGGAACCTTGGTATGTTGATTTTCATTATCAAGTTGTTTTCCAAAAACACTCCAACCTGATCTGACACGCCTATTTATTTAATAAATTAGATGTTGTCCACTTTCAATAAATGTCTGAGGTATGTATGTCCTAGGTAGTGTTGAAGACAGCATGTTTACCATGGGGCCTGATAAGAATACAAATTAGATATCTTTCCTAATTAACAGTTCTCACACAATCCACAAAGTGATTCGCTACTGGTTTCACTTCTCATTTCTACAGGATTAGAATTAGCATCATGCACTTGGTGATGATTAGATGTTGAATTGGTTCTCCGATCCCTGACATCCACTGGGAGGTGCTACATTCACCAGTACGCTGAAACAAATAACAACACGTTCCTAGAGGCACACCATGAAACTGCTGTGAGTGACCCCAATCAGTTTCAAATGAAACCCACGATACAGTATTGTCCTCTTCATTACCTTTTCCAATACCTCTCGAGGGACGACTTTGTAGACCGACGGGCAATAACAAGACCTCTGGGGTAAACTCATTTC
Organism: Lethenteron reissneri; assembly: GCF_015708825.2. Taxonomy (NCBI): domain Eukaryota; kingdom Metazoa; phylum Chordata; class Hyperoartia; order Petromyzontiformes; family Petromyzontidae; genus Lethenteron; species Lethenteron reissneri. The sequence continues at coordinate 13,509,881 of NC_083810.1, forward strand.
TCCAGGACCAGACGTCTCCGCACAGACCTTATATTACATCTTAATGGGGGGGGATTTCTACCCGACGGATTCTAAGAAAAAGAATGGCCTCTCATCTAGAAAGCCTAATTTTCAGGTATTGGATCGGCTCCAGCGAGGCTTCAACAATTTAACACCGCGCCCGGTTCACACCTTGCCTTGCCTCCAGGTTGACACGGATGCTCCCACTCGGGTCCGCAAACATTCCAACATGTTTTATGGTCATGCCCAGATGTTCACTGTCTATATTTAGCCATTGTTGGACCCTTCAACCAAGTGCTTTTTCTGCATCTGTTAACCCTGCGCCATGGAATTTTAGTATTATAGGCCTTCCATTTCATGCAATGCTGATTAAATATCAGGGACTGTTGCTCCAGATGTGTTTTATCATGGTTGAACTTACCATACCTCAAGAATAGAAGTGGCAAGCAGACCACGATATCAGGTTAAAGAAAGAAAATCTAAAACATTTAGTTCTAGAAAATCTATTTCATCCAAGGGGAAATCAGCAAATACAACCGTATCTTGGGACTTTCACTACAAGAGAAAATTTCTCCTTCCAGTTAGACAAAGGTTTGCTATTGTTTTCTCCCCCTTGTGGTGTTGGGACTCTTCCATTGGCAGAAGTAGTGGTTACATCTCTGCTTCAACACAAAATGTCTTTCTCCCAATGACTCCCTTCCCCTTTTCACGCTCTCCAGTGCGTTCATGCAATTGTTCTTTTGTTTTTCCAGGAATTCGATTGGAGTGGTTATTCTGACAGGTGAAGAGATCCCTTTTTTCCCCAATAGGAGCAATATCATGTGCAGGAGACTTTCGATTATCTGCGCTAATGACTGGGGGGAAAGGTCATTGGATAATTTAACATCGCGGATCATTCAAAAATATCAATTTTCCGAGGATCTCTATGCCAATAAGCACTAATATGGGGAAAATTTATGTTTAAGTTAATAAGATTGAGTTTGTTAATGAACAAAATAATAAATTGTAGTCAAGAATCGACTGATCGATGCATGTGCTCAGTGATAACACTTTCCTTCTCCCATGCAGAAGACTCTGCCTACTAAGTGGATAACAGAGCCACACGCCAATCAAAAGCCATCAAACTCTGCCCACCGTTGTAAAGATATACAACTACTGTACTGTAGAGGCGATCACACGTGGATTTTGGATTCACTACCTATGTTAGTCTTCCTTTTATACTTGGATAAGAACTCTTAACCGACGCATTCACTTATGAAGTAATACATTTTTATATTAAACAAAACCATTATTTGTTCATGATGATGGAGGTTCAGCCTTGGATTTTACAAAAGCTGACAAATATTTCCATAATGCTGTATTTACACGTGTGAAATTTGCATAACTTATTACTCGACAAGGCACTGGGCCGCTTTCTTTTTGTACAACATATTTCACGCCTCCGAGTAGTTGTTTAATTTCACCACAAGATGCACTTTTACTGCCATTCCTTGTCCCTGGATGGTTGTCGGACGACACAAATTTTTACACGGGCTGCTTTTGTTCTTATTGCCAAGATATGTTCCCAAATCGGTTGGAGATGTCACCGAAACGATGAGAGACAACATTCTGGTCTCAACAGACGAAGCATCGTGTGGTGCGCATCACAAATTAATGGAGTGCACCTGTGGCTACTAATTTGGCTTGCAAACGAATGCAGTTCGCCTGTTCCTCAGGTGCAACAGTGACGTTCGCTAGCATCCTTTTAGTATCAAGCGAGTAGTTTCAGTCATGAGGTCGCAATGCTGGCGGGATTATAAATCAAATCTGTAATAATGCACCAAAATTACAGGTGAATGTACAAAGAGACGTGTACAAACGAAATCGACACTCATACATTTCATGAGCTGTACGCTTTAACCCAGAAGTCTGCCATAACACTGATTTGCAAACTGGAGTAATCACCCATGCACATGTAATCATGTGTAAACACCAGATAATCAGTGACATATTTAGCATGAAAAACAATTAACGTTTCTGTGCCAATGTATACAATCACATTTTTAATCAGTTCGCTGAATAGCTGATGTCTCATCAAAGTGGGCTGGGTGGAGGGAAAGTGGTGGTAGGTGGTGGAGATGGGTGAGCCACTCGATAAAAATAATGATAGCTCCACAATGAAGAGTTTCTAAGCAATGTCTGCCACGTGTGTTGGTACGCAAGACACGCCACGTGGTGCAGGCACAGACGCTCAACGGCTTACGGAATGAATGTCCAGCTTAATGACAGGAATCAGAGACCTCCACGACGATGCTGGGTCTTCAGTCTCGGGCTTTTTAGCTTGCGTACTGTAACGCAAAACAACGAAGAGAAATCTTGGTTTACTGCAACATTCTCCAACATGCCATAAGAAATATCCGTTTGCAATGTGGAAGCCAACTGGTAGCTGTGAGGGTAAAGCGGCGTGCAAAACCGTCAGCTTAGCGCTGGTTTTGTCTCCAAGTATGGATAACCCTTTTGTCAACTTGGCCAGTTTTCAATTAAGTAAATCCTTAAGCCACACAAATAACAAACAAACTCAAGATGTTGGTCAATAACACCGCTTCAAACAGAAAAATATAAAGTAGGCAAAATTTCGAGCAATGGCCCTTCTTCATAGCACGTAAAATTAATCTCATTTGTGGGAGTTATCGTGCCCTCCGGTTACGGAAAGACAAATCTAGACGGACAGAGCGTGGGCATAAATACGATAAAGCTTAGTAGGAGAGCGTTAAAATTATAAAAGTCCCCCGTGTTCAAGTTTATTTTGTTTAAGCAGGTGAAAACTCAAAGAGACCAGGTTAGTGTCAATTACAAGAGTGACTTGGGGCATTAGTGGTGCCAGTAACAGGGTGATGATTGCTCGTATAATCTCAATTAAATAACGTACCAGCCTGCTTTTCATTCACAAATTTGGACCCCGACACCTGCACACAATGCGTTACTCCTGCGAATGACGTCAGGGGATCTTTAACGTTCGGTCATTACACACCGCGGCAATAACCAGGGCAGCCGCTGAATTCGAACCGTGAACCTCTGCAGCAAGCAGCGGACACACTGCTGCCAGGTAGCTCCCGTCAGGTAATGTGACTGCCACAACATAGGCTTTGGGGGTTAGAAATATTAGCAAGCACCTGAATGTAAAACACACACGACATGCCACGTACACGACACTGAACTGATATGGCATGAGAACGTTGAATAAAGCGCCCCAAGAACGGACAGATGAAATCAATGGTGAGCTAAAAAAATAAGAATGACACAATAAAATACTATAATATAGAATGATTGGCAGGTACGAGGATGAATGGTTGGTGTAAAAATGAATGGAACAATCAGCCAAATGACAAGATGCACAGATAAGTGAAAAGGTGGACAGGCATATGAAAGTAGCAGTGAAACACAGGTCCGGAATACATAAGAGATCTGCTGTGCTCTACCGATGATTTCTTCTCCAACCATGCCATGTGCATTATAAACCACACAGAGAATAGGTTTTATCTCTTTCTCCCTATCACTGCACCCTCATGCTAAACAAACCGGAAGAAAGACAGCTAGATAAACAAGTAAACAGCTCACAGATGGCGGGCAAAACTGCCATTAATTTCAGGCGCGTGTCACAGACTGCGCTTCGCGGCCTGTGCTTCACAACGGGCTAGACCCGGAGCGCACCTGTCAGGCTTCGGAGCGGCCTTGCACGGGGGCTTGTCCTTGGGGGGCAGGATGACGGTCGGCTCCAGGCCGAACACCTCCTCCACGTGCGCGTACAGCGACGAGCGGTTGTACACGTGCAGCTCGAAGCCATTAAGAGTGCCGTGCAGCCGCGTCTCCTGCCCGGGGATCTGACGGCGGAAAATTTGTTGCCAGCCGCACGACACGGTCAAGCACAGGGGGGGGAGGGGGGGGGGGGGGGACACAGCAGGGCACACGAGGTCAAGGGTCAAGGTGGATCTTCGTCAGTCAATCTTTTAAACTCAGCTGCACGTGGCAGAGGGGGGCCAGTCAGGTCACGTCCAGACGGCTCGCATCCATTCAGTTCAATAATTGCTGGTGGTCTTCATGGGTCAAGACGTCTCGACCCCGACAGCGATTGGGATGCGCATGATGCATGAGGCGCAATGGGAGCTTAGTGTGGCTCGTTCAAAGCAAAATATCGGAAGGAATGGAGGTATCTCAAGGTGCAATTCATAATGTAATACGCCTTCAAAATGACACTCGGTAAAAGAGCGTTTTGAGAAGCTGACATTTCTCCAATGTGAGGAATTAGCCTGGCATGATCTTCGAGGTGAAATTTTTAATTACACAATGTAATAATAATGCATGGGCTCATCAATTAACATCAATGTCTTTTAATGTATGCAACAAAAATGTGCACATTAATTACTCATATTACATTCAAACAAAGCTGTACAAAAGATATAGAAATAACTCAATGAACAATACTGAACAATACTCGTTCAATTGAGTTGCTATTTTGAATAGCAATGATTAATTAAATTGCCTATTGGGGGAAGAGGGCAGTGAATCACCAAACATGTATGATGCATACATTCAGATCCTTCTAATTTCTCCAAAGAAAATTGGTGAAATTGTGATTTCAACACTTGCAGATGGTGGCGTGTCCGATTATTTGCATTTTTCCATCTGTTCTTCCCATGCTGATCATTCTTAGAGCACAAGGACAAACCCAGTCCCTTAAGTTCACAACAGTGGGTACATTAGTGCCTATAAAAGGTAAGCGATTAAGGCATTATCTGTTTTTTATATATTTCCAGTACTTGGTTTACTGAAAACTACTCAACATTAGAAATAGGGTTCACATTGGTGCAGCTTAAAATGGAATATGTATGATAAAAGGAAATCTGACATACCAATTTTGCCAAACAACATACAGCCACAAGCAAATACCATCATTATAATTTCTGTATAATTTTACATTGATATACAGCCACACGCAAATACCACGATTCCTTGTAAAAGGTTTCAAGTTTGGTGTTTTAACATCTTAACACCTGTTTTGTTGCCAGAAAAAAGGGGAAAACCTGTTCTCATATTTTGGTAATGGCAAAGGAGGTCCCATGATGTAGATGCTCACCTCAAGCCCTCATTACTCTGATAATGCTTGTCTTTGTGCTGTACACCTTTTGGCGTCCTCTTGACTAACACTGTTTGAGACTAGGGGAAAACCTATTTATAAATTACACTGCAATTCGCCCCATTGTACAATTGACATGGTGTGCATGTTAAGCACACACGCATCCACGCACACACGTACAGTAATACGCAGACAAGAACAGCAAGTACACGGGTGAACTACTGCGGTCAATGACTCGCCACAGAGACATGAATGTGCAGGCCTTTTCGTCAACCCACTGCTGGATAAGGGCCTCCCTAAACCGTCCAGATAACGCAGGTTTCTTGAGTTTGACACGTAGGCTTTCGCGACCAATATTATTCACAATAATGTTTTTTTGGATTAGATCGTCTAAGTATAAATACGTCGTTACTTTGATTTGATTTCACACTGGTCAGTGCAGGCTGGTGTACGTGCGGGCAGCATAGACATACAGGGGTGTGGATGTACAGAACAACCGTGGATTTCACTGCCCTGCACTGCCCACCACGTGGAGCCCCACAGCCTGATGGCAACCTGCTGGTGGACGTTGTTTACCCATCCAAGCACCATCAGGGCTCAGCCCTGCTTAACATCCAGGAACACGGATCAGGTGCACACTCTGGGTGATGTGGTCATAGGCACGTGGTGGTGAAGTGAACAAAACCAAAGAAATAAATTGCAGAACAGAGGGCCCCCAGAGGTCACCTCCAATCAAGCACACCAGAACACATCTGCTGTCACAATGCCCTTTTTTGATTCGTCATCATAGAATCCTTTCACGTGCAACATAACCCATTTACGAAATAACGAAGTGTAATAGAATTTATCATTCAGCAAGCAGCGGCAACTTGAATGCTGACAGAACTAATTTGTGTAAACATAACGCATATGCAGAGCAGTCCACTGTGACAGAAAACTCCCCTGATAATTCCCCAAAGAGCGTCCTTCTGCACAAACAAAATCACTGAGGCTCAATAAATATGCACAAACATGTACGCATGCGTGTATACGTACGTGCATATACAGTATGTTTTCCGTTTTAACTGTGCGTATTTGACACTGATTAAAGCAAATTCTTATAATTTGACAAAATTGTGGTTTGAATTTATTATTTACAATGCATACAAATGATATGCAAATTATATGACACTTTACATTGATTAATTTCATCAACAAAAAATATATTAGATATTATTTGAAAATAAAGAAAGTGAATAAGACAAAATAGGGGGTACAACTGCAAAAATAAAATTGGACAGTGTGCTTAAATACAACCGATTTTGATCTATGATGCATTGATCAGAAACGTGGACAATGGCAAAGAAAACTGAACCAAGGCTGAAAAGTGCACAAAAATGACAGCGAGACGCACGCTTGGAATTACAGCGAAATACGAAGAGCAATACGAGGATCAGGGAACAAAACACAAACCAGACGCTTCGTATCGACTGTAAAAAAAAACAAGCGGCGAGTGGGCTTAGGCAGGACACGTCGCTGGAAGGGACGATGGCTGATGGATAACCCCGGCGATGGAATGACAGCGAACCTGAGTACACAGAGGCGTGAGCGAGACGGTGGTGCTGCTGCAGGATGGCGCCGGCGCGAGGAGGCATCGTCCGGCAGTGGACAGACCGTGACCAAAGATACTGCCAACTGCTACATTTTAAGTGCCAAGGAGCAAACGCAACTGTACAAGCGACGCAGGACGTAAAATATGAACACGACGAAGAAGACCAAATTATGATCCCGAAAAGTGACAATTCATAGAATTGCTGGGGGGTACGCACTATACATATTTATTCTGCTCTTCTTCCTAAATATGTACACACACACATTGATTATTTGCATACATTCCGTGTTTTGTAGTCATATTCTCAATATCGTTATTTGATTAAGCTTTCCAATGTAAATCCTTATGTTATTAAAAAAGACAGGGTGTGGAATATAATATGGTTGACAGCAACAGAGGCAAGAACAAGCCACCACCTGGAATTTACTATGATAATGGTGATGAGCATTGTCCATTGGCAGATTAGTTTCCTTGGGCAATTCTCTCTTTTTCACTATTCAGATTTTACTTCCAAAATATGGCAACACGAGCAGCTACTACATTTATGTAAATACTCTTTGGTTTTTTCAGTAAAGTCACGTAGGTAAAAAATTTAAATAAATTAAATCACGACATTTCGGGCTCAACACAAGCGTCCTTGTGCTGCGCCAGAAACGTCATGATTTAATTTATTTGAAAAAATAAAAATAAATTAAATTAAAATAAATTAAATCACGACATTTCGGGCTCAACACAAGCGTCCTTGTGATGCGCCCGAAACGTCATGATTTAATTTATTTAAAATTTTTACCTACGTGACTTTACTGAAAAAACCAAAGAGTATGAATCCTTGCAGTCACGAAAACTTCAAATCTAGAATTTATGTAAATGTTGTCATATTTTGAGCAAATTAGGCTAGAACGTAAGATTGAACGCACATAGTGCGTTACACATTTATATTCGTAATGCATTCATGTGGCATTTGAGTTGAAGTTCGAATAAGAATCACTAAATATGCATGGGGTCAGAAGGCACGGTGCCTTGATTCCAGATGGCAATAACTCACCGGTGAAAGAACGCAACCAACTCGCACCGTTGGGTTTCCACTCGACGAGACAACAGATTAAATTAAGCCACGCAAACTCAATTACTGCCGGCCTCTGGCTGCAGGATGACGACCAAACTCAGGAAGTAAACAGAAACGAGAGCTCGGAGCGTGCTGCTGTTTGTATCGATGGCTCAGAAATGATCCCAACGCGGACATCAGCTCACCACGGCACTCGATGTCACAATAATTACGCACTGCAACTGCCTGAGATACAATTGCACTTGGGTTGCTAATTTGTTTAGTTTATTGACCCTTTCTGATCCTCAAATAGCAAAACAAATTGTTAGAAACATACACATTTCAGTTTGCCTCACAAATTGAAATCTCTAGCAATAAAAACAAAAGTCCAGCCTTGCGTGATAGTACGCTGCGCTACGAACCCAGTGATGATTATTTTCACCAGTTTTGGGCCTCTCCTAGGTCTACTTAGCCTCAAATGAGGACCTGGTGCATTGTGTAAATATCACCACTTGGGAGATAAAGGCAGTTGGACATGGTGCTGGGCACCCACCCCCTCGTGTGCCGCGCCTGCCTTCATAGGGGCTTGCTAACAGCACTTGCCCCAAAAGTCTGTTAAGGCTATACAGGAGATCTTTGTTTTGTGTCTGGCACAGAGGGGAGCACAGGTGGTGCATCTGCCAGTCATCTCAACCAACCCATAAAACCTGGGTCTGTCCCGTGACCTCTTGCCAGCAAACAAGCCTTCGACACTTCAAGTGGCCTCAAGGTGCACCTAGCCTGGCACAAGCGCCTCTTGGTCCCTTATGATGGTTACTGCTGACCTATCCATTTAGAATGGGCTGAGCCGTTATCATCCACGTGGCCCAATCTATTCAATCGTTAAAGTTGAACTGGATTCGATTATAAATTTCATTTCAACTTCTGAAATCGATTCCTGAAAAATCGATAATGGATCAACAACCCTAAATTGCACAGACAATGCGCGCAAACAACAGCGTGACGCTTATTCATTAGTAGTGCAGCCAAGTGCACACACGCGCAATGGATTTGTCACGCGCAGTAGGTTTGGACATTTCAGCAAGGGTTCATGCCAGCAAGTGTACTACTCACCGTTGTGCTTTTGTTTTGGGTTGTATATTCGCCACCATCTGAAGATAAGCAATCCGTCCTGTATCCTGAGTACACAAAAAGGAAACGCTGAATATATATGGATGGAAGGCGACAACTTTTATCCTTATGAGTAATGTAATTTCTTCTATAATCATTGCCGACGCAGGTCGGGCCCATTGCTTACGGATATGGCTGATATACTTAAGTCTTTAAAAAATATATATGAAATTCTGGCACAAAGTTAGAAACATTTTTCAAGGCAATTAGCAAGACTGAACGTATACGTGTAAAGCAAATAATAAAATCTCATTCATTGTATCGGTATAATGTGCTATGTGTAATTGAACAAATTATCTGGTGAGGCTGCTGCATTGACAGTGGTGCACAAGCACAATTAACCAAAAACTCAACACATCATTCAATAACACGGTGTGGCCTCAAAATAATAAATATTTATATGATAGGCGACGTTTCGGGCAAAGACCATTTTATAAAGCTCATACATAGGGAAGCCACAGGCAGAGAGGCTGGACGATAAGTGTTGGAGACTTCACTTTACACTGAGGAACATTCTTTATTTTATGGTTTGTGAAAACCAATTTTTTTACTGGGCATATTAACCCTTTCTTGTTCTGATGGCGTCCGTGTACATCAGCAGATGATGGAAAATAACTTTATCTGTACCGAGGTTCCCACAAGGCCATGCGGGAAGGCATGTGTCACAGTTTGGCCCCAACTAATCATAGAGTGCGGTCGCGTCGCTACAGTTCTCTGTGGTGCATGCAATGTCTTTAAAAACAACGGCACCATACCTCTCTAAATAAAATTTACTCTAACCGCTTGCGCGCTCCGAGATTCACCCCGCAACTTGCAGACGTCTCAGAATGGGAAAGGGTTAATAGTTCCCTAGCAGTAGCTATTGTGTAACAGACAAACCCTTTAATAATAAAATATTACTGAATAAACAAATTTATATTAAAAGTATAATTTAAAAATAATTTACTAAAAATGTCCCATTGATATTGACTCACCGGATAGACATGTCTTTGTTGACAAAGTGAACATCACGGAACATGACTTTTCCAGACAACACCGAGAAAGTGAAAGAGCCTGCAAGGGACACGGAGAAACACGTAAAACCACTTGGCAAACGACGCTCAATTCTCTTAGCAAAGTTAGTTTTTGTAAAATATGCATTCGTGTTTACAACAGTCATAAGAATGTCCCTGAATTCAGTGATCACGGTTCCCACTGGCAATTTATTTTTTGAAGGTATCTTGGACAAAAAAACTTGCAAATGAATATAAGCGGAAGTTGGTTAAACCGAAGGTCATTCTTGACTTAAAGCTTTCGTGACTGCAGGAATTCGTATTCTTGGATCTTTCGGTAAAGTCACGTAGATAGGTTCAATGAAAATAACAAAATAATAAAAAATTACTAAAAACTACGACGTTTCGATCTTGAATTCGACCGCCTGTGTTGCGATCGAAACGTCGTAGTTTTTGTTCTTTTTTGTCATTTTCTTTAAACCTATCTACGTGACTTTACCGAAAGGTCATTTCATTGACCGCATTTGCATTTATCCATAAGGGCACTTGTTTTGGGTTGGAACAGAATTAGAATCGGCGAGTGGTAAGCATTAACGACAAGATGTAGAACAAACCCCCATCCTCTTGCCAGAGGGAACAAACAACTTGGTAAACAGTCTTGACTTAAAGCTTTCGTGACTGCAGCAATTCACTCTCTTTGGGTCTTTAGGTAAAGTTACGTAGATTGAAAAATACTAAAAAATTTCACCCGAGGACGATTACTTGTGTTGTGATCGAAACGTCGTGATTTTATATTATTTTCTATCTACGTGACTTTACCGAAAGACCCAAAGAGTCTGGTATACAATGCTTAATTGTATTAGTACACAATGCAATGACGTGAACAGTTTTGTGAAAAAAAAACATTAATTTTTATAAAACTCACCAAGAAGGGCCCTTAATTCAATGATCGTGGTTCCCACTGAGTGTTTCCCCCACTGGGCGTTAGGTTATGTTGTACAAACAACTAAAAACACATCTTCCATGGTTTCACAAAACATTCACGACAAATGTTGTGAGTGTGGCCGATTTATCTGCAACCTTTCAAGCCTGTCTGCATTATTTCATGGAGCTTTAATAGAACAAAACCCAAGGCCAACAGATAAAATGCTAACAACAAAAAATATCAGTTGAAAAGGGGACTGTCCTTTCACTCTATGTGCCGGCATTATCAGAAAATAAGTGGAACATTGGGTGCAAGTGTCACAGTTGAAATTACATACAAACATTTTAATTCATCCCAACAGTACGAGAAGCAGCCTCCGTGTAGCCAAGTGGTTTGCAACCCAAAAAACGAGCACGAATCAAAGGTCATAAAATAAATAATTTAGTTTCGACCTTAGCTTTATTGAGCAACACCTGGAGGTGAATGGAAGTGAACATCCGCCTTACATGGCATAGCAATAAGACGAACATTTCTGAGCGTTAGGGGAAGTGTGTACACCTCGGCAAACATACGCTCCCCTGAAACAAATTCAGTGAACCCATGTGAAATCAGCATGAAATGCACATCGATCGGAATAATGCCGAACAGCATACATTTTGTCTGAATACTATCCAGAAAAGGAAGGTATTGATTAACATTAAGTCGGAAGAATTAGTTCCAATTGCATCATTTGTTTCGTAAATACAATTTCAGAAGAGTTTGTTCCTTGTTACATTTGAAAAATCATGCTGAAATTAAGTGACAAACCAAACGTAACGTACGTTTTTCAATAGTCATTGGTGACTGGACTGTGAGCATCAACTCTCTTTACCTGGGATCTCATCTGTACCACCTCAACACACAATATAATATATTCATGACATAATCTAAGTACACCAAAGTAAAAACAATCAAAGAATGAATCTATAATTGTATTTCAAGAGAATACATATTCATATTCTTGGTTCTTTTGGTAAAGTCACGTAGAAGGGAAGTAATAAAATAATAAAATAATAAAAAGAAAACATAATAAAATAATTTTTATTATGTTTTATTATTTTATTATGTTTAATTTTTATTATTTTATTACTTCCCTTCTACGTGACTTTACCGAAAGAACCAAGAAGATGAATCCCTGCAGTCACGAAAGCTTTAAATCGAAAAGAATAAATATTGTATCTTTTTTTTATAACACGGGTAAAACACGCACACATACACCGCGGAATTATTTTGCCATTGATCATGTTACTCACCAAAGTGGATGTGTCCATATTTATAAAAGCGGTTTAACAAGATGGTGAGGACAAAGCCCATATTACGCGAGTTATAGTAGGTCAAGTAGATGATCCATCCGCATGACAGGATCGTTGCTGGCAGCACACAGGGGAAAGACACAAACACACACACGATTAATTACCGATAATGATCATTGGTTTTTTACCCTTGTATCTGACAACAAAACTGACACCTTTTTTTTTACAAGGAGTCATGTTTGCATTGACCACAATACCTGCAGTCATAATGCAAACAAAAAACACAACTCTGATAATGTATGCACTGTCCTTGAAGTTGATTGGTCCACACCCGAGACAGCTTTTCTTAGAGCCTAGTCTCACATTGTGTTGGACCAGTTGACGCCAAAAGACACCAAAAGACAATGCACCATCAAAATATAAGAGCTCAGGGTAAGCATTTACACCTTGTTTGCATTCCGACCGCAGGTATTGTGGTCAATGCAAACATGACTCCTTGTAAAAAAAAAAGGTGTCAGTTTTGTTGCCAGATAAAAGGGTAAATTTTTTTTTTCATATTTTGCTACTGGCAAAGGAGGTTCCAATGGTGATTAATTACCGATTACTGTTCCACTGAAAGAATCAACACGTTTAAATAAATGGGGGGTTGGATTATGTGCTAAAAGCAAAATCCTATACAGGAATACTATAATACATGTATTTACTGTTAATGAGGCTCCGACAAATTTATGCAAAATCCCACCCTTGCAATACAAGCATTATGACATTTACATTTGGTGCACACGCTGAATGAATTTGCCATGGAATGCTGCATTAGGTGAACTATTTATTTTGTAATCACAGTACGTGCATATAATGGTAGCCTGTATAACAAGTCATGCATTATATCTCTCACACTGTACACATTTGAAATTAAACTTCATCATGTACCACAAGAGAATGAGCAAATCCTCTCTCGTGAAGCGCCATGATTGGTACCATTAAAAGTCACCATCCGACTTGACCTCGGAACACATCCGACGGTAATAAACCAAACCTCCGCCACCGGTGGCTAAATATTATTAAGCGCGACGCTGTTTGTGCACAAATGTTTCCACAGGTAAGACGCAATTTATCAATTGCACTTCAATATGGCCCAATATATTGCAGTGAGCAAAATGATGTACAGTCGAGTGCTAGAAAATTCCTACAGGAATCGCGTCCAAACGGCGCAATACCACTGCGGAAGACTCCTGCAGCAATAGTTAATCCTCCATGGTTAAAATCTCCATTCACTTCAATGGGATTCTGACGACAAAAAGAACAGTCGCGGAACAGTCATTGAGGGGAATGGAATTCTTTGAAAGCTGAAGAATTGCACGGTAAAATACCCATTAATGCCATGCCACGTTACGCAGAGCTCAGATCCCTGACAGTTCCAAAAGTCCACCAAATCCTATGATCCTACTCGGAATTGTATTTTACTCGTGATTCCAGGCTAGCAATGATGAGAATCATCATGTTTTTATTAATAATAATGCAATTTATAACGCGCGCAAATTTGCGGACATAACAGCCGCAACTCAGAGGCGCGGAGCCAAGCTCAGGGTCGCTCGAAAGCATGATTGTAGAGGTGAGTTTTTAAGTCTCTCTTGAAGGAGGCGATTGAGGTGATGCTGCGAATGTGCAGAGGGATGATGGCGTTCCAGACTGTTGGGGCTGCCACCGAGAAGCAGCGCAAAGACATGACCATCCTGGATCTTGGTATCAAGAGGAGGTCGTGAGTCGCGCTGCGCAGGCATTTGCCGTGTGCCGAGCTGCAAGTTGTCAAATACATGTCCAGCCCTATTGTCAATCTACTTCTGGCTGAAGACCCCTCCATGCCATACTAGTCATGGGGTTTACTAACCGTACTTCACCACGCTGGTCAGTGCAGCTTAGTGAAAGCGGGGAGTACAGACGTTAGAACATAGTACACAGTACATGACTGGTATTTGCTGCACTGCCCTCTATTAACAACGTTTGCCCGCAGCAGCCTACAACAACTGTTTCAGGCACAGTAGTTGCCGATCCAATAAGAAACCAGTGCAAGCCTGCTTAGCTTCCGAGATCTCATGAGACCAGCTGTGATGTAAAGCAAATGTTATTTCATGTGTCTCACGTGCTAGTCACGTAACCACACCGGATGCGTGGGTTGTGTTCATCAGCCGGGCATCAGCTGGAGGTCAGAGTGAGAAGATAACACCGAGGCTTTGAATGACTGACAATCTTCTTTGTAATTCCCCAAAACAAATAAATGCACATACTGTAAAAATATATCTGTTAGTCGTCCGATTCAACACAGGATTTGGTAATCCCTGGTACATAAAAATGTACAATGCCATCAGCGTGGAGAACATTATGTACTTATACTTATGAGTGTCAAATCCATCTTCAGTAGCTGATTATAAGTTCAAATTTCACTCTCAACAATGCAATTATACATTTCGGAGGTCAGCCAAGATCTGTGCAAGGCATTGCTTGACTGCGTGCCAAAGCTTGGCTATTATTGCTAAGACCGCTAGCTATGCCTTTTATACTCTATTGCATCGCAACCTGTTTGGTCACAGCATTTACGAAGCTTACAAAATGGAAATTTATCTCTTTAGAAGCTATGGGAGTGTGACATTGTGTAAGAGTAATTTCATAAAGGCAGTAGTAGCGTGACGTACAGCAATATTAAGTCAATTTAATAGTAATTTTAAAGGATATGTTCATGATGTGTGCAGTCAAATAAGTTCAATAAACATGTTTGACAACACACTGTTTCTTAATAATGTTAGTCAGTTTTTAGAAGCAAAACAGTGTGAATTCATTGCAGCATTTCACCAATAATTATAATAATACAATTTATAAAGCACACAATATTTAATGGACATAAATGACCGTGGCTCTGAGGCTTGCAGCCAAACTCAGTGTCACGTGAAAGCCAGGGAAAGGACATCGGACTTTAAGTGTCTATTAAAATTAGGTGGAGATGGAATGATGTGACTGCGCATCAGGATGGCATTCGAGACGGATATCAGGCTCAAAGAAAGAATGAGATGCGCCCATTCTTAATGGCAACAAGTGAGTGTAAATAAAATGTATTCTTTTTTCAAAAAATAGATGTCATAACCACAATGCAAAACTAACTCTTCTATGGTAACCGACTTCTCAGAAATATTCTTTCGTCATAAAATCTCATATATCCATCAGCATAGTTTCATCACAAAAACATGAGCAAATTATTAGTTTTTTTTTATTACTGCATCCATTTGCCAGTTAAAACCAATTTTGGGCACTTACAGACACAAGCGTGTGTGTGCGTGTGTGTGCGCATTACGTTGGGGAGAGGGATGCAGTAACTGGAAACAAATGGGAGATAACGCCTCACATCTAACCCAGAGCCAACACAGCCATTAAACCTGGAACGCGCGGGTGTCTGGGAGCAAGACAACAGGCTGCTTGTTAGCTACCACTGTCGCAGTTGTGTCGCGCTTTTAAATAATCATAGAATGCTTTAGTATCTTATATAATAATCATTTACACTTCTTTTGACAAGAGACACAGGTGGATAAAGGCCACCCCATGCCTGGTTGATTAGCCGTACTTGGCCAAGCTGATCAAATAGGATTGGTGAAATAGCGGAACCAAAATTGATTCAGAAATCATTCACCGACAATGTTAACCGTGGCTCGTAATAAAACTCAGGTCACCGAATTAATCTCGCAGTGCGCTCACCACTGCACCACTACTCAGCTCTCTTTGCATATTACCAATATTTAAAAGGATACTTTCATATTACTGATTACAATTACAATTTCAATTAGTTATTGAATCTACAACAGGTGGTATTAAACCCATGCTTTCCGTCCCTAACGTTTTTGGCCCTAAATGATAAGTAGAATTGTGTTATAGGAACTGAATACTGGCTACAAATAATGTAATGATTGTCATTTTGTTTTATCAGATAATGGCACTAAAGTGCCTGTGTAAACAAATACACACAGGTGAAAAGTTCAGCCCCCAAGTGGTTTAATCTCCATGCAGGCGAAGTGAAACGTTCAATCCCTAGGTGGTACAAATTAGATAGAAAGCAATCATAAGCAGACACCTAAGACTAAATTGTCAGAGAAAAATGGTTTGCAGTAAAGGTTTGTTTCTGAACACAAATTTTTTTTAGCAAATATGAAACTGTGCAGGCTTTCTAAAGTGTTCACATCACAGGACAGCCAACGGATCAAACCCGACAGTGATCAGCAATCACTGAAATTCTCTCTTCGCAATATCAGGCCGATAAACCAAACGCGATGCGGCACATAACGGTGGCTTAATTCAATGCGCCGCATCAATGCTTCCATCATTTGGATGCACACTGCTTACATGACCGGTGGCAGCACACATGTGAACCAAAGACCTGCAGCGTAGCCTTTAACTTCAAATGCAGAATTCATAAAAAGCCCTTTTTGCCCATGCCTTAGCGCTATATATATATATAAAACCAAAAGCACTGCATATGCACAATGAACATAATTGCACATATTTATACGGTGTAGTGGCGGAGAAAAGCCAACTGAATACGTGGAAGGCCAACACATTCATGACAATCGAACAGCAAGATGTCTCTAAAGGACTCCTTTTCCAAGGCCATATCATCACAAATCTAAAATATGTTGGGATCAATGTTATCATCTCTCCCATGGGCAATGGCCACACAAGCTTTGCAAAACACACTTATATGTATATCTCAAAGCGTGTATAGTATATACACTGTACTTCACACGGGAAAAATGCACAGCAGCGAAATAAATTAAATTCCTCACGCCGGTTGCAGGTTACCGAGTTGAATACAATTATTTTGTTCTATTTCTGCCAGCCATACAAACATGGCAAGAATAATTTTTCTATTTTTGTTAAAATATATCTGAGATAGATCACTGGGCCCACTCCGATTGAAGCTTGACAGATGACCCCAGAGGATTTGGTTCAAATGTCTCCAGCAGTGCTCCCTTAGGTGGGGAAGTACGCGGCTCTTACCAGCAAGCAGCCAGCCGACATTGGAGTTGTGCTCTGTAAGATAGTCGTCCAGCTCGCCAATGCTGGGTACGATGGTGTCATTTTTGTACGGCACGTCCACAGCAAAAGACGTCATGGTCAATCACGGCCTCAGTCCTGCAAAAAAAAAGTACAGAATCAAAATATTTATTTACACTGGAGGAATCCCATGAGCTATAAAGCTCATTTTTCACAGATATCCACAAGGGGCTAAGTCAGAACATTACAACAACAAACAATACAACAACAATACAACAACAAACAATACAACAACAAACAATAGAAGCGCAAAGTATAGAAAAGGTAAAGAATATCAATACAAATAAAACTAACTAGTTTGTCTCTTATCGGGTAAGGCCTACTGAGCTCTTAGCTGTTATTTCAGAAGTGACCGGACCACAAATAATAGGTCGATGAAGTGGCTTATCATGTGAAAATGTATAGCAACAAAATGCAACAGATATATGTGTTAGATGCCCAATCATAACAATCAGTAGCAGCAGCATCAGCAACCATTCATGGCTCACTGCTGGATGAAGGAATCCTCAAGCTGATGCCACTACATTAATTTAATGAGTACACGTGTCTGGCCTCTAAGTTACAACTGCCATCAGCATTTTGAATATCAACTGGTACCCATGCAAGTAAGAGCTCATTTATGACAAAAATGGCACGGTATACTCATTACCTCGGTGCTGCTGAGTGAATATGAAAGTGAAAAAGAGGAACCCACATTGATCGAATATCTCCATCACCAGCAGCAGCAGCAGCTATTCTCTGTTGAACCAATCCTCACGATGCCAACACATTCACCAAATCATACCTCCAAGCATGTCGTCTCTCTTGGCTTAAAGTGCCATTGACAGTTTTGTCCATCAATTGCGATCGATACCAACATTGTGGTTCAATGGCTTTGTTAAGCAAGAATGACATCTGAGTTTGAATGATAATTGTAAAAATATGACCAAAAGTGTTAACAAACACATTCCTGTGGAGGGAGCTGGTAGGAACGTTGGGTTTCTCGGTCAATGGCCAGGGTCAACGGCGGCGTGGTGTATTCCTCAAATATGCCCGACTGTGGGTGGGCACAAGCCGGTGTGAGTAGATTAAACGTTGAGTTGTATAAGGGCACCACGGGGTGACCAGCCCCTCCCCACCCAGCCCACCCCTCCCACCCCCACCCTCCCCACCCAACCCCTCCTCTACCCTCCTCACCCAGCCCCTCCCCACCCAGCCCTCCCCACCCTCCCCTCCCCACCCAGCCCCTCCCTCCCCACCCAGCCCCTCCCTCCCCAACCAGCCCCTCCCTGCACAACGGACAGACACAATAATCCCCTGTGGGCTGGTGTAACCAGGAGGTTACTACCAGTAAAAAGTTGGTCATTGTCATAACTAGCTGTACTTGTAAATTAGGTGAATACAGTAAACCCTCGCTATGCGTGAGTTTTGGATTTGCGAGTTTCGCGAGAGACTAAATATACCGATCCTCTATTCGCGACCCAGCAGACTCCAATATTCGTGTACGTAGAGACCACGGGCCACCGACACAGGGGAGGTGCGCGCAGAATTTTACATTTGAAACTGCGAAGATTCAGCTGCCCAAATTAAATTTAATTGTTTTTATTTATTTTTATGTATTTTTTACCAACGTGACTTTACCGAAAAAACCAAAGAGTATGAATCCTTGCAGTCACGAAAGCTTCAAATCCAGAATATTCAGCTGCCCGCTTAGTCCTCAGTCTCGCAGTAATCCCACTCTATACTCGCTTTGTGCCTTTCCACTTTTTACATACACAGTCGACGCGTTTATACATTTTGCAATAAACAAGTCGACTGTGAGGTCCATGAAAAGGACGCGAATGCATAGCAGGGGAAGTGTTGTGGTGGGTACTCCCCAGAGGAATTCAGGAGTCATCCTCCTGAATTCCTCACCACCACCTCTCCATCGTCGTCAAATTGTCATCACGGGTCATACAAAAAAATGTTATTTGTTGATTTCGATTTAAAGCTTTCGTGACTGCAGGGATTCATCTTCTTGGTTCTTTCGGTAAAGTCATGTAGAAGGGAAGTAATAAAATAATAAAAATAAAACATAATAAAATAAAAATTCTCTCGACGTTTCGGCCACAACACAAGCAGCCGTCCTCAGGTGAAGAACAGGTCTGTCGGAAATGAACACCGCCAAGCTTGGCAGCGTATATTTAAGCTGGTTTATTGCAGTTATTGATTTGAAACTTTCGTGACTGCAGGAATCCATCATCCCACCTGATGATGGACGCTTGTGTTGCGACCGAAACGTCGCGATTTATTTTATTTTCTACCTACGTGACTTTACCGAAAGAACCAAAGAGTATGTAGTTATTGTTGTGAAACAATTACCATTTTCCCCCTATGTTCACTCGTACCAGGAAGGTAACCACATCTTTCCCCCATTGTAAACTGGATTTCTGCATTCACGAGCCTTTTCAATAACTTAAGTGACAGACAGACATACACCATAAATTACGTGTCATATTCACAGTACCGGGCATCATGAGCAACACTGGTTTTAAAACAATTCAGAGGCACTTTTCTTTTGCCAAGACAATACAGTGCAGTGCTCTAATTTGACATCATCATCATCATCAAAAAGCGGTGTTCCTCTTTTTCACACGAGATGTTGGCACAAATAATGCCCGATGTGCTGTGTACGAGCCCCACTTCAGACGAACCGGAGCAGGCAGTTGTGATCACGAGTCCAAGAATTGTTGTTGAAGACCAAGCGAGCGGAGCATCTGAAATGTTTGTTTTGACGTAGCAACTCCTTCAACTCCGAGACAAAGTGTCCGATTCTGTCAATCACAATTGCTGCCCTCTGCGAACGGTCGGTCATCCGGATGCACCCTGTCGAGTTTCGACAATCACAGTGGCCGACTGCCCAAAAAAATAAACTCTACACACGCAGCTACGGCGAAAAGGTAATTGTTTGACAAGCAAAAACACCGCACGTCATTATGTAACAGTGCATGCGGCAGTACCTGGGGCTGTAAGTTGCACAAACTAAATATGCGGAAAACGCCTTACAAAATAATACGGCAAACGTGTAAATCCTAGAACCCTGATTGTCAAAATAACATCGAGCGCTACTGAATATTTAATTTATAAACAGTATTACATTCATAAATTATATCACTGTACCGAAAACGCAAGCAGAGGATTTCCAAGTTCCACCTACTCGGGCGTGCCTCTGCCGTTCGCTACACCACAGACACACACAATCTCCTGCACAGCACGCAGCAACGCGATAACAACTCAATAATCAAACAAAATAAACAAAAAGACCAGAATTAACGACTGTAAAGCCACAGTGGAGGTAGTTGAGTGACCCCCAGACCCCATGCCACCCCGGCCGCCCTACCGGGGAGGACGCGCCGTGCCCGGTAGAGGCCGGCTAGCCCACAGCGGTGTAGGCCCCAAACTCACCCGCCAACCCGGTCGCCCGATCGAACGCCCTCTTACCTCGGCAGCAACTCTGGGGACGTCCGTAGGTTCTATGCGCGATTAGACGCGGCGGCTTCCATGGTGTAAAGGCGCCTTGGAGCGGGAGCGACTCGAGCCGAGCGGGTCTTGGGAGTTCCCTTACCCCGTCTACACGATCCCCGTCAAGGCTCATTCGATTTGCTCCCACGCATAGGCAGCGCCGGGGCGGTCGCGCGTCGTGATTGGCCACAGCGGACCCGTTTAACGACGCGCGAGCCAATCAAAGACGAGGAAATGAAGAGCGCCGCTTGTGCGTTGTAGGGAAACTAACGCGGCAGCTGACGGGGTTTGGTGATTATTTTGGTAAACATTGGGCGGTTCGTAACACGACGTGGGGTTGTTTGTTGGGGTTATCTCGCGTAAAAATATAAATGTGTCTCATTAAACCCGCCACCACCACCCGACACAGCCAATTCGTAAGGTTCGTCACGTAAACAGCACGTTGCCAATTCGTTACTAGTACAGCGACACTGGTTGTGTGCTGGAGAGCAAAGCCACAACATTTACGATCTTGAGTTGCGACCTTTGGGCGGTTGCGAAACGTCGATTAGCCCGCGAGTCGGTCACCCACACAGCAAGGAGAGACGGCTTTTGTCGTAATTCGGTAGTGAGAGGAGAATAAAAAACTATTTCAGGAGCCGCAATGCGTGTCAAGGCGAGACGGTGGTTGCTGTTGGTGGTGGTGCTCAATAAATACTGTCACGAAACAGCCCTGGCGAGCCGCATGCCCATGGTGAACTGGACTCCCATGGTAAAATTCACTTCCATGGTGAACTGGACTCCCATGGTAAAATTCACTTCCATGGTGAACTGGACTCCCATGGTAAAATTCACTCCCATGGTGAACTTCACTTCTATGGTGAACTGGACTCCCATGGTAAAATTCACT
This sequence comes from Lethenteron reissneri, assembly GCF_015708825.2. NCBI lineage: Eukaryota > Metazoa > Chordata > Hyperoartia > Petromyzontiformes > Petromyzontidae > Lethenteron > Lethenteron reissneri. The sequence goes on from NC_083810.1 coordinate 13,531,472, forward strand.
TCCAGGGTGAACTGGACTCCCATGGTGAACTTCACTTCCATGGTGAACTGGACTTCCATGGTAAAATTCACTTCCATGGTGAATTGGACTCCCATGGTAAACTTAACTCCTATGGTGAACTGTACTCCCATGGTAAACTGTACTTTCTTGGTCAGGGGTCTGCAACCAAAATATCATGGGACCTCCTTTGCCAGTACCCAAATATGAGAATAGGTTTTCCCCTTTTTTCTGTCAACAAAACAGGTGTTAAGATGTTAAAACACCAAACTGAAACCTTTTACAGGGAATCATGTCTGCATTAACCACAATACGTGTGGTCAGAATGTGTTGTGGTTAATGCAGACATGATTCCTTGTAAAAGGTTTCAGTTTGGTGTTTGAACATCTTAACACCTGTTTTGTTGCCAGAAAAAAGGGGGAACCCTATTCTCACAAGAGCTATTATATTCGAATGTCAAGAGCCGCAGCTGCAATCCTTACGGAGCCGCAATTTGTCGACCCCTGGATTAGTCGATTTAGACATATATATTTTTAAACATCGATTCCTACGATCACACCGCACGTATAGAATCGTTATTCGGGGTTTCCGTTATATTCTATTGGGCCGAACGGGTTCCTTCAGGCGAATGTTTTGATACGACAGCAAACGAGACAGAAGCCGATACTTCTCAACTCATACAATATTGTTATTTATTAACAGATCATGGTTTTCATCAACATACTACCATTGATGTTCTGAAATTTTTCATAAGATTTTAATTCGAGAACTAAAAATACTATGGTACCGTCAAGAAAAATACAGTACACACGAATCATAATACGAAATCCTGTACAGCCATTTGGATGCACGCTTCTAAGTGCCACGTCAGTCATGATGGTTATTTAACCATACTTTTTGTGTATGTTGAACTTATTTCGCATCGTACATATAGCCAACCATGCTAATCGGAGGTGCGGGGAAGCACAACAAAACTTAACACCAAAATCAGCTCTCAACAAATTAGTTTTCAATCTAGGTTTAAAAGTGCATAGCTTCAGTGGCTTCATAATATTGGAAGGAAGAGCGTTCCAGACGGCCGCAGGAGTGTATCTGAAAGTGCGCGATGCAGTGACCGTCTTTCTTCCATAGTTTTATTCATGATCAATCCACAACTGGATTTAAGACCTTCCCAAGTCATTCCCATCCCTCAGATGAACAGGAGGAAGTTCCAAATATATATGATCATGTTAACAGTTGACAAAAAAACATCAGTCCATCTGCCTATGGGCCTTCTATACCAAAGTTTTATAGAACAATTTATTGAAACACGCACATTCTGTAATTGTTAATAATACTCTTTGGTTCTTTCGGTAAAGTCACGTAGAGTATGGATCCCTGCAGTCATGAAAACTTCAAATCTAGATTGTTAATAATAATTTTAATGTATACATTCGTAAGCGTCAGAATAAGTTGTATGTATACGCTAAACATTCAGACAATAAAAGGAATATGAAAACACAAATTGGACAGATTGAGCAGTGTTGCGACACACCATGAGCCACACAAATGGTGTATTGCAGTGTGATGTGTGGTGATTGAGGCGACTACATCTCTCCCTTAAGCAATCAGGCAGGGGGAGAATGGCAGGCGTGATGATTTATATGGCGATGGAGGCGCAAAGGGGTGAGACATTTTAGGGAGATTGTTATGAGGATATTAGTTAAGGAGTGCAGAGAGGACATTTGCCAAGTCTGGGCTTAAAGAGGGGGTGGGTACTAACAGTGCCTACATCCAGAGGGAGGGAATTACAATCATAAGAGGCAGCAAAGGACCTCCCACAGATTGTAAGTTTATTTTGAGTTTGACCAAGAAGCCTGGGTTGCTCGGGCAAAGTGTATGAACAGGAGGCTTTAGTTACATGAGACGAGAGCGATAGGCCAGCGTGGGACAATTGAGAATTATGGAAACAGTGAGGGTGATTGTTTAACTGATTTTAGCTCGAATTGGTGAAGAGATTTGTAAATTGATCGTATGTGATCTCGCTTATGGGTACGAGTTAGAAGTCTAGCGGCAGAATTTTAAACTTAGTAGAGTCCGTAGAGGCGAGAGTTACGGTAAGTCACATAATGCAATACAAAAGAATGAAATATCGTCTCGGCAGCAGAATAGGAAAGGAATTGTGGCAGCTTTATGACAGCGATGAAGGTAAAAGATCCTGCAAAAGTGAGAGAAGTGGGGATATAAAGAAAGCCTGTGAGACAAAATTAGTTGGGTTGTCTGATGTTATAGCCAAGCTCTTCTAAAGCTACACTACATTGTGCATTTAGGTACATACTACACGAAACTGAAAATAAAATAAACATGCGTCTCATCATCGCAGAACAATTGATCCAAACGACACACTTTCAAGAAATGGCAATGAGATTTAAAAAAAAATCACAAATGCATACGATAGCAGTAATATATATTGAAATACGTTTTTGAAGTGTCATGGGATTGGGGTCCTTGAACAGCCCCACGTCACGTGTGCTCTTCAAGTGTGGATTTTTTGGTTGTGTAGATTTTTTCTCCAGGTCCTCCAGTTTTTCCCTCCAGATTTTAGAAACATGCGTTTAGATTATATTATTTAGATTATTTGTCTGATATCAATTTCCACATGATCAGCAACTCATTTGTGGCCAGGTTGCGTCTGCAAAAGAAGCTCATACCTCAGTTGTATTTATCCTGTTAAATTAAAACAAATAGTTTAGTTAAATTTGTATATATTTTTTAGTGATTTGCCAACATTTCCTATACTTAGCGTGTTTTTCAGTCCTAGCGTGTTGTTGTATTTTTTGTTGTTGTAACATTGTGACCCACCCCGACTAGACATCTGCGAAAACAATTCCTCCAGAATAAATATTCTGATTCTGTGTGTCAAATCCCAGCACTGTCACGTGTATAGTAATGTGTGGTGAAGAGTGGCTGGTGTCTGCACGGGGAGAGAGACAATTCTAAATTCAAACGATCTGTGACTAACAATGCATTCCAGCTATATGCTAAAGACAATGATCCCCCGTATAGCCTCCAGCACCACACCCGGCCGCCTTTGTCTCCCTAGTGGCAATGTTTACACACCGCACCAGGTACTCATTTGAGGCTGAGTCGACCTACGGGGAGGCTCAGGACCCGGTTCAGATAATCGTCACTGGTGTTGGCGGCCGTGAGCGGAAATCATCACACGCGCACACGGACGGCAGTGTAGCTGCGTGTGGGGTCAACTTAACATTCCGAACTGCACCCACGCTTGGCTACTGCCCAACCCATACCCCTTCTCCTCACTCCCAATCACGCCTCGTTTATCTCTGAAGACCAAACGGCGCACAGCAGACGCTTTTCCCGTACAATTTATGTACACTGGAGCAACGGCGGCTACGCTCACGAGTTCATGGTGCAAATTGGCCACGTGCGCATGCTGTAGACATTAGTAAAAGCGCCGAATAAAACATATATCGGTGCACTATATCAACAACGAAACCCACGCATATCTCAAAATCACAGTCACTTCTTCTCGGTTCTTTCGGTAAAGTCACGTAGAAGGGAAATAATAAAATAATAAAAATAAAACATAATAAAATAATTCTCACTGTCTTTCCGACAGACCTGTTTCTTCACCTGAGGACGGCTGCTTGCGTTGTGGCCGAAACGTCGTGAGAATTATTTTATTATGTTTTATTTTTATTATTTTATTATTTCCCTTCTACGTGACTTTACCGAAAGAACCAAGAAGATGAATCCCTGCAGTCACGAAAGCTTTAAATCGAAAAATCACAGTCACTGTTAATGAGCGAATATGCATCATTCCAGCCTTATGCTTATTCCATTCGTTTCCCCCGGTACAAGACCATGCATGGCAATGGACACTTCTCTCTGCAAGTGAATTGCGGAGTTATTTCGTGTTTAACTCTTTAAATGGGACTAGAACTAAAGACGTTGTATACGGTGCGTTATTTGAATAAAGAAATAATTTTAAAAAACAAGTTTCTTAAATAATATGCATGTAAGGGTCCGAAACGCGCGCAGTATAAAATACGCAAACATCAATGGAAAGCAATGAGTATCAAGCTCTACACTCGACACAAGCTTGCGTGTGCGTGCATGCTGCTGATGTACGCAGGTGGTGTTGAACGTAGCGCTGTGTTGAGCGCACGGCGCGTGATGACGGTGAGCGACATTTGAATCAGTCGTGGACCACTGCTCTCCCGTTTCCGTCCCCTACCTTCAAACATTATTGATCGGGTCGGCTCAAATAACCGCCGTAAATCGACGCGGCGTGGGTAAGGGCCACAATACAGCGGTGGATTTACAGAGGGATGTGATTTACTATTTTAAAAAATAAATATTTCAAGAGAGCATAACGGTGCAGTCCGTTTCATTGTTCTGCTGCGTGCTGGGCCTTGACATTTGTCAGCAAGCCACGGGAAGTGTGTTCTCGAAAGCCACAGATGATGGTTGCATGGCAGACAATTTATACGTGAAGAATTGCTTATGCACGATGGCTGAAAGGTTCATGACTTGCAACCAAATTTGCATTATTACTGTGTCGGGATTTACCTCGAGACTGCAATGAAGGTGAATCACCTTCACCGACCCGCACTGGTGAAGTATGGTCAAAACAACCGCAGAATGATCAACACAACAACAGACGTGGTGTGGTGAGGCCTTCATCCAGCAACGCATTGACAAAGTAAACATTTTCATTGCTATGTTAGTGAAGATATCTTGCCCTTTAAGCATCACGTGACCTAGCAGCAGTTGTTTTTCAGGCAAGACTATGCTGATGAAACTGAAACAGGGAAACCCGACCACAGATTGTTCCTGCTTAAACAAAATGCCGCTGAAAATGCACCCACAAGCCCCACAGGATGGTTACTAAAACTCTGCTTGCACGTGGAGAGGATGCACGTGGCGTGCGTCTGGCAAGGTGCAGCACTGCAATGTCCTATTGATGGCACTGCTGGTGAAGGACCTTCACTCGAGGGAGCTCCATAGAGCTCTTCCCACATGGGGGGGGGGGAGGGCTTCTCTTCCACGCTGCCCAGACGAATTGAGAGAAGTGTGAGCGCGGACAAGAAGATCCCACCACCACTTGCCGATCGACCGCTCATTCATTTATAACTGCGGAGTTGGAGAGAGGCGAGGGGAGTTCAGTATCGCGCTCCGTCTTGCAACTGCTTTGCCGGCGGATCGAAGCGGCGACCCTCTGGGTTGCAAGTCCAGTGCACTGCCCTTTACACCGCGACAGAATCCCGCGTGTGTCGCTTGACTATGTCTGTAATATTCACCGCAAGCCCATGCTGGTGTGTATTGCCCACGGGCACCCAATAATGGTCGGTTGCATGAATATTCATCAAGAGACGATTCGTGCGGGCGGCACAATTACGGGCGGACACCCGAGTCAAGAGCCGCATGGCTCACAGGGTTATACCGAATGCATGAAACTGAAGGTTACCCGCGAATGCGAGCGTGTCGACGAGCTGATTCGGAGAGAGAGGAGGAGGAGGAGCGGCTCAATAAAGGAGACGCGTGACGTCAGCCGGCATGCAGATGGACACGAGCACGCCGTCGTCGGCATGCAGAGAGCACTCCGCTCCGAGGCGCAACGCGAGAGACGCGGATGCCGGTCGTGGGCACGTGGCATTCGACTGTGACTCCAAGCCTCACTCGCAACGCAGCCCAGCCGAACGCTTTCTTCCAGCGCCATCCCCAAAACCCCCCGAGTGATTCAAGAAGCCAAGCGAGTGTGATGGATGCCTCGGCAAGCCGCTTGCATCAAAACGGGGACTGTAGCGTGCAGCCGGAGGGGTTCCACGACTCGGGCTCCGATGGCTTATCCTACTACCCTGTGTGAGTACACCAGTGTGTGTGTGCGCGTGTGTGTGTGCGCGTGTGCGCGTGTGTGTGTGCTGCGCGCACGTGTGTGCGTGCACAGCGCTCGCAATAGCTGCTATACTCTCTGCGAGTACACTTGTGTGTGTGCGTGCGTGTGTGTATGCACATCACTTGTAATAGCCGCAGGCGTCTTGCTGTCGTATTATAATCGATATCTGTACATTGCCAAAGCCATGATTTGCGTTGGCCACGCAAGGTTTGTGGTCTTAATGCTAAATGAATTGCCGAGATGGCCAGGGGCTATTGCACACCTTGTAGTGACTGTGATTGTTATGACTTCTGCTATTGATTTGCATGCGAAACAACCGCACGAATTGCGCACGATTGTCGCCAGAGCTGAGAATCTCAGCAGGTTGTGTTGATCCTGGCGAGGGCTTGGATGGGTGGTCACCGCGCTGCGAGCGGGCACCCTGATCTTGACAGCAGACGGTGGTGCGGGAACATCCCCAATGTTGTACTCTACTCCGACGTCTACGGCTCCCCGCCTTCACCAACCCGCATAGGGAGGTCCTCATCCATCCAGCAGTGGATTGACAAGGGGCTGTAGAGCACGACACGGGCTGTAACTATAGTAACTGGCGTGCGTAGACATGATGGGGATGTTATGAGCTAAGCAGATTTGACCCAACACAGAGAGCGAGATTGCCCCGTGTTGACGGCATCACACGCTGCTGGGGTGGACAAGTGCTTTTGGTAGCGAACACCTTTTGGGGATGGTATCCAACACGGGGTGATCCACGAATAGATACCCTGCTCATTTCGCATGACTCCCCCCCCCCCCTCTTTCGTCTCAAACAGGTGATGTGAATGTCGTGCATACCGTGAAAGCGATGGCTCCATTTGTTGCAGTGGAGATTGTTTGAAGATTTTTTTTAAACGCGTACTGAGATTGGTGGGAGATACGTGGAGGTTTGGAACTCAAACGTGCTGTTTGTTCTCGATAACGTCGTAATGTATCGCTACGGTATTAGTGGGGCATCTTTAAATGAATCGTCCGGCATGCACACGCACAAGAGAGTCGCCGTTCGCTCCCACGATCAGCAGGCTGATAATTACACCGGGTATATTACAGCACTATTGGCGCATGTGCGATGTTTATAACCCAAAGAGTGTCCGTCTTTTTGTTAACAGCAAGTACTGTACTATTTGTTCGAGAATGAGGCTCAGTCTTTCGGTCGGAATGCGTTTATTCCATCGTAACGTACAGACACAGATGCCCGTGCAGCCACGCAGACTTGCATCCATGCCTATAAACATTCGGTAAGTTCATCACTCGCCGTCGATGTATGGAAGCCTGACTGCCGATGACACAACGAATGTGAAAACCGAGCCGGGAGTTTGCTCGTGTTGAACCAACACTGCTGGTCTAGAGGTGGGGGGGGGGGCTGTGTACGGCTGACGAGATGTGCAGACTCAGACGTAACGAGGACGCGCGATGATTGAGCGCTCGGTAGTTTTGGCACACGCTGCAGGCGGCGTGAGCGCTGCTGTTTGCGAGCACCTATTGACGCGAGCACCTATTGACGCGCGCGAGTCGTCTGGCGGTGTATGGCGCCTGGCTGTCTTTCGTCTCCCATTGAGTTTGACTCCCCAAGTGGGTACCGGTTCACCTTCTACTCGGCCGTGGCCGGGAATTGAACTCAGTTTGGCGGGTTCGTAATGCAGGTATGCAAACCATTGCACTACCGCTCTCTACATAACAGCCATTATATATATACATTCATATATCAAAGGCACAGATACACCGGAATGACTTAACATGCCGTTGGGGCAAGTGCTGTTTGCGAGTGCCTATTGTGGCGATGTTCACATACCGCACCAGGTACTCATTTGAGGCTGAGTCGACTTAGGGGAGACCCAGGACCGGTTCAAATAATCGTCACTGTTATGGGCCACGAGCGGGAATCCAACTCGGGTGGCCGCGTCTGCAGCGCACTGCGCTCGCAGTCCCGCGACACAAATTCGCGCACCACGCAGACAGAGCGATGCCTTCAGGGGGAGCTGACAGGCCACGTATCATTTTGCGATGGTCGGCAGCTGATGTATCGTCGTGTTTCATTATCAAATATTCAGGCAGGACCAGTGGCGCAGTAACGACGTTATCAGCTCCCTGCGATCGGTCGGGTGGGGCCACAATATTTGATTTGGACTCGCGCGGTGGTACCCAGAGGGCTCCTCTTGCCCGAAGCGCATCATCGTTACGCTCGCGGTGTCGAAGTCTACGTGATAACAACATGGAAACGAATATTGCGATGCACAAATGTTGCGGAAGCCAAACGGGACTGCTCTAATTAAATTAAAATCAAACTTGAGAACGTAAATGAAAGCCTTTTCGTGAAAATAACAATCAAAACCGCGTTTTAAATAATTTTTTGTTCTCTGACACTGTTGTTGAAAATATATCCCATGGTGGTCGTCAAGGGCACCCCAACCCGTAGCTTTGGCCACCACGCTGCCCGCTACGCTACCCAGCAAGACCCTCGCTTTGGGTCTCCAAGTCAACATCATCGCCATCATGAGCCGTGATCACACCACCGCTGGATGAACGACTCCCCAAACTGCCGACACATCTCACGATCTCGTGATGCAACAATCCATCCAGTGCCTCCGCACATGAACTGAGTTCATCGCTCCATCTCCCCGACGAACGGACCCCTCTAATTGTAATTATTCTATTATATAATTTTTCAGTCCATTGGCCCATTGGCTTTCTGTGCCAATGTTATCCGGCAGCGTTTTGTTTAAGCGAGAAAACTCTGGGCAGGATTCGGTCTCATCGCCAGTTCAGCTTGTTAAACAAACACCGCTGGGTTGATAGCTTAGAAACTGTTAACATTGTCATAATGATGATTTACCACCGCACAGCTGAGCGAACGTCTCTATTTGTATAGTTTTCAGCGAGATTGATTTACATGTATTTGTTTTTACCCGTAATTAGTTTTTTCAACAAGGTCAGGAAGTGACTGATTGACACCGAAATTCTTTAACAAAGCACTTTTAATATACACTCTGGCAGAATAGAATATACATTCTGATAGAATAGAATATATACACTGATAGAATAGAATATATACACTCTGACATAATAGAAGATACACTCTGGCAGAATAGAATATACAATCTGACAGAATAGAATATACACTCTGACAGAATAGAAGATACACTCTTGCAGAATAGAGTAGAAAATACACTCTGACAGAAGAATATAATATACACTCTGACAGAATAGCGTTACCTGTGCGGTTAGTGCACGAGCGTTAGCATAATACATTGTAGTGCCGTCATCATCACACCAAACCTGTCACCCCATACGGTTTACCCCGTGTTCTTGTACAGAGAAATTAAGTTTTCATATCCATACTGTGTACAGCCGTACGGGACTTTGTAGGATGAACTTTAACATTTACAAGGGGCACGGGGTGACCAATAAGGTCTGAGTTTGTCTGTAACAAGGTAGGGGCACTGATAAGGGGTCGACAGGCATGTCGTCATCTTCAACAGCAACAACATATCCACCGATGGATGATGGCCTCTCGAACCCATTGCCAGCTCTCAACAATCCATCGGGCACGCTCACACAAGCCGATGTCGACGCTCCATCTCCGCGGTTGAAGCCCTCCCTTGACTGCCACCTCTGTTGTTATTGTCTCCCACCATCCGTATTTCCCCTCCGAGCGACCTGTCCTGCCGAAGCCCACTTACTGTTCTTAAAAAAAGTTATAAATGTGCCTCTAACCTGTGGCATGTTCTCTAATCCATGGGTTCCTCTGCCTTTCTCTCATTGTAATCCCAAATACGCATTTTCTCCACGAGACTTTGTGCATTCATACGTTATTTTAATTTTCTTGATCAATGTCCATGTTTCTGAGCCATTTTCGTAGCAAGGTAATCGCCAACAAAATGGAGGCTCCCGTAATCGACTGGCGCGACAGCTTGTAAGTGAAGGCTCATGGCTGATCGATAGACGTGAGTGTGGGAGCCGCTCTGCACAGTGATTTGTCTCCGCTGTCCGGAGCCACAAAGCACACGGGGACAAGCAGGGCAAGGCAGCCTGAGCAATGACCAGTGAAAGCTGGACTCTGCTGATGATGAGACCCAGAAAGTATAAACCAATCCAGAGTGTTGTTTTGCTCAAACAAATGCTGATATAAAAGCCGCTCCCCGCTGATGGGAAATTCTAAACATTAATTTGCGCGATGGGCAGAAATTAGTTATGCTTATACAACTGTCGGCCCATCATGCGATATACAACGACACATAATTAGGCTCAGAATCAGAATCTTTATTATTACCGGAGGAATCCGATGAGCTATAAATTCATTTTTTTCACAGATGCACCAGGTTGTCAACAAACACGCTCACTGCCCATGGGCGGGGGTAGCAGAGCTGTTGAGTGTGCGGACAGACGGCGCAACGGGCCAGAGGGGGGCTCAGGTGCTGGGCTTCACAAAGGTGGGGGGGAGGGGGAGATTGGACGGGGGTGGGGATTGAATTCCTCGCACAGGGGACTCGTGGCGGCCAGGCTGCGCATCGCCCGTGGGCAGTGCGCGCTTCGTGCAGGTGACGCTCCCAGCGGCAGCCACTGACTATCAACCCGCGAAGGTGAAAAGTGCCGCGGGTGAGATTGTACTCAGATTGTAAATGTTGTGGATTTGCTCTCCAACACACCGGTGTGCTGTGCTAGTAACAAATTGCCATGTTTTGTTGACGTGACAAACCTTACTAATTGGCTGTGTCGGGTGGTGGCGGGTTTAACGACACATTTATTCTTACGCGATCTAATGGGTTGGGTTCGCGTAAGTGGGACGGTTACTCGATGAGCTAGTGTCAGTGAGTGGATGGCTGGTTAGTTGGAGTAGAGGTAGGGCTCGTATACAGGTCTGGCTAATTGGTTAGATGAATGGTAGGGCTGGTACCAGGGTCTGGCTGGCTCATTGGTTAGGATTCGGATCAGTGGGAGTGCTAAAGTGGCAGGCTGGCTAGTTGGGTATCAGTTCAGTGAGAGATACAGCACCAGTGGAGGATTGGCTGGTTAATTAGGGGTTCGGGTCAGTAGTAATTCTAGTAGTGCCAGTGGCTGATTGGGTGGGTTTTGGTTTTGGATCTTTATTAATTTTGACACCACACAGACATATGTGTTATTGAGGGATCATGCGGCATTGCCACGTGCTTGACAACCTCTGACACAAGGGTGGTGTGGTACTAGTTGGTGACAGTACAACAAGTAGGTTGCTGCTGACCTGTTCTTTGAATTATCCCTCGCGTGCAGAGAGAATGTAAATTTTCTCCAAAATAATGCAAATTATTCGTTTTGGGATTTATCCAAACATCTCAAGTCTCTTAAAACGGAATTGTGAAGGTTGCATTTATCAAATAATAAAAATCATAATAAAATGTTTAATTGCCTCCCCGTGCTGCGTCTGTCATGGGGGTTGTTTGACCATGCTTCGCCATGCTGGTCAGCACGGGTTGGTGATCCAGGCTACCAGAACAAGTTCAGATGTCAATCATATGAGCCACGGCCTGGAATCAAACTCAGATCGTCGGTTTACAGTGCCGGATAGCGGTTAGTCCACTTGCTGCGCCTTGTCGCAACATCTCTGTGGTGATCCACCAAACCTGGCTGCTGCTGCTGCCTCCACAGTGCTGGACTGCAGGCAGCCACGTGCAGCAGCGTAGCCAACACTGCCGTGTCATGGTGGTTACGATGCAGCTACCCGCTTTTGCTGGCTCACACCACTGCCGTGTCATGGTGGTGACGATGCAGCTACCCGTGACTGCTTGCTCACACCACTGCCGTGTCATGGTGGTGACGATGCAGCTACCCGTGACTGCTTGCTCACACCACTGCCGTGTCATGGTGGTGACGATGCAGCTACCCGCGATTGCTGGCTCACACCACTGCCGTGTCATGGTGGTGACGATGCAGCTACCCGCGATTGCTGGCTCACACCACTGCCGGTGGAAGGGCCTCCACTCACGGAAGCTCTCGAGTCCAGAGAGCTCATCTCGAGAGGGTATTTGGCCTGAGAGAGGATATTTGGCCAACCCTTCCACATTATCCAGGTTTTTAAAAAATATCCAGGTCATCTCTCCAGAGCCGTCCTGAGGGTACAGCGAATCGGGGCGGTCGCCCCGGGCCCCGCGCTTTGGGGGGGGGGGGTCGCGGTTCGATATCACTGTGTCAGACGTAATACTTCCAGTTTAGTTTGAAGGTGGGGGGGGGGCACGCGTAGGGATTTTTCTCGGGGCCCGCACCACCACCCCCCATGCACGGCACGGCCCTGCATCCCTCTCCCCCATTACCGTAGATAGTCAAGTCTTGACCATCGTAAAAACACTGTCGAATTACTTCTACAGCAGAGTTAAACATTCGAAAATTGATTTTAAATTGGTCAAAACAGTTTAGTTACTTTGAATAGCAAAAAGCATTCCAGTCAGCTGTACAAGTTGAGAATGAATCAGATGCATGTTTTCAAATTGATTGCGCTGCGTTTAATTCAGTCACGCAGAATTTTTCAGTAGAATAAGAAGAAGAGGAAGAAGATGATGATGAAGAGGGAAGAAGATTTTTTTTTAAGTTTTATGGATTTTAAGAGTTTTCAATCAGAATTCCATTGCAGCGATGCCCTCTCTGGCATTCGTTCGTGAGGCACAACACACGGAGACGCCCGTGCAAGTGCGCAAACGCGCCGCAATGATTACGGACGCGAAGTGCACTGCCATGCAAATGCCCCTTGCATAGTTGTCCGCTGAAATTAATTTCATTTCGAGCCTGGCTCGATGGACATACATGCGAGTAAATGCACCCAATATTTGCCCGTATGGTCTCTAACCGGCGGTCCCAAGTGGAATCCACGGGCCACTTGCTGCCCGCACGGGTGTCTATTGGAGAGATGGAGCCTCGGCTTAATGCGGAGGTACAGGCCATCCCCATTAGTTGATCGCATCCGACGAACGCGCGCGGTGGAACACCACCGCGGTGTGACACGCCACGTATTGCGAGCAAATTGCACGCTGAGGTCTCTTCGGCAGAGGCGGGGGCGAGCTGGGGACGGGGACTCTATTCTCAGCGCTTTGAGATGCACTCACGTACAGTTGTAGCACGTGCGTGCACGTGCGTGTGTGCATGTGCGGAGCGGTGGTGGAGCGGTTAGCGCGCCGCGCTACGAACCTGGCCACTCGAGTCCGCTTCCCGCTCACGGTTACCAACACCCAGTGACGATTGATCTGAAACGGTCCTGGGCCTCCCCGAGGTCGACTCAGCCTCAAATAAGTACCTGGTGTGGTGTGTAGTAAACGTCGCCACTAGGGAGACAAAGGCGGCCGGACGTGGTTCTGGCCATCTACATCATCGCGTGCTCGCTAACAGCATTTACCCCAACAGTCTGTAAAGTCTATACGGGGGATATTTGTCTTTGTTGTGCGCGCATGTGCTGCTATCCACTGCAATGCAACCACATCCATATGAATTGCACATTAGTGACCAGTGGTTTATGAACCTCGCCTTGACCTCCCCCATAGACCGACTCGGTGCGATGGTCAGTATGAGAGTGAGCGCTGGCTAGACAACAGGCTGAAATCCTGCACCCTTCGTTGAATGTGCCAGCCAAACCGCCTTTGACCGCACCCAGACGCGCATTGCGTGGCGATTATATCCATTGTTTGTCACGAGCCAGTCGATACAATTCAACATTACTGTGGCAGGGGCTGCAGACTCTCAATGAGACAGCCGTAGTTAACTTCCCATCAAAATATAATGAACATATGGTGCTCATTTCACCCTGTCCAGTTACATTATGAAGATGGTGATGAATTATTGATGGTGATGGTGATGATGAGACTCAAACAAACCTGGCCAGGATTTGAATCCATGTTTCCCTGATTGTACGTGTGCTGCCTTACTAATGGAGCTATATCACAACCCATTACACGACCCTGTGGCTACTTGAAGTGAAACCATATCTCTCTTATATATACACCGTGTTTCAGAAATAGGCATATCGATACAGACAGAAGCTTAACCCAAGAGACATCCGCTTTGTGCATTGCTAGAAGGGTGAGCTAACAATTTCACATTCAACAGAGCAGTAGCGCCAAGCTGTAGCGTAGCCTCGGGGGTGAATTAATCGAGTCGGGGGTTCTTTTCGACCGGAATACTGAGAGCCAGCTCGTTTTCTCCATCATTCTAGACGATTATTAAACCTCGAACAATCTGGAGTCTCTTTCACAAACGTAGTCTCTTCCCTCTCGATCACTATTTCATTGAAGACTGGATTACAATGTGATTGTATTTTGCCTACAATTTCACTTTTACTGTTCATGCCTGTAAACCACTATGAATTGCAGAACTATAGTTTGATTGATTCATTGCTTTAAAAAAAAACACGCACACACATTGATTGCAAATGCTTTTGATAATCGTATTTGTCTCAATGCATTGTGCGTGAAAAAAATGGTTATAAAAACAGATTGTATTGATTTGACTGAAAATCCTTTTCATTTTAAGCTTTGTAAGGATTCCATTGCCCGTATCGTCACTTTCTGACGACGGGCATCCTTGGACAAGAAGCTTGCAATAAAGTCGATCGATCAGACAAATCAATATGCAGGGAAGGTGCAAGCAAGCGATGAGTATCTTCCATGAATCATCTGTGCAGATGCATTGATCACTGGACGAGGGTTTAACCGAGCATGCAGAGGGTCATTCTGTCTGTAGCATCGCACGCGCTACTTGAAATGCGCCCTGAAACGCCACATCTCGTTGCGGCAGATGTTGACGTGCTTCCTCCCACAAGCATCCACACTCCCACGCCTCTGTCTCTCTCTCCGCCTGCCTAAGCACGCCCTCCTCCCCTCTACAAATCCCATTTTCCCCACTCGCCTGTACGTGTGAATGTGTGTTTGTGTGGGCAGTGCAGCGGCTAGCACGCTGCACTACGAACCTAACGGCCCGGGTTCGATTCCCGCTCACGGTCAACACCGGTGACGATTTTCTGAACCGTTCCTGGGCCTCCCCTATGTCGACTCAACCTCAAATGAGTGCCTGGTGCGGTGTGTGTAAACATTGCCACTGGGGAGACAAAGGCAGCCGGACGTGGTGCAGGCCACCCACCCCATAATTGGCTCGCTAACAGCACTTGCCTCAAAAATCTGTTACAGGTTATATAGGGGATCTTTGTCTTTGCACACACCCTGCACGTGTCACCAGTTTGACTGACGCGGAAGCCCCGATGAGCACATTTAGCACGGGCAACACATCTGCAAGCGGACGTGAACTTAAAATTGGCACGTGGAGTTGATGAATTACGGTACAGGAGAGAGATGGGTACGTGGTTTGTCATCGCAACAGCCGAATTGTAGGAATCGCCTTCATCCATATTCGTGCCTGCGGGAGTCACCCACCAAGATTAAATTGGGATGTCGGGAGGGTAATAATGGTTGCGATATATTTGCATACATTTTCACCAATCGCTTCTAGTTATCTATTGGGGGGTGGGTGGGGGGGGGGCAGTGGGTGGCGTGGAACGAGCAGCGGATTGTGCACTGCGCTATCGATTGGGCCACCTGAGTTCAAATGTCCGAACCCATCCTGGTTCCCCGTTCCCTTCACCAACACGCACTGAGACGCGTAGTGATGTACAGGGGGTGCTTCAAAAACATGTTTTAACATTTGTGGGACTTTCGTTTTTAATGGAAAAAGAAACGGGTAATAATAACACTGTAACATGATAACAAATGTAATGTGCATATCTTCAAACAGCCTCCCACTTGTTCACCGTCATTGTCAACGCGTGCCTGGACTCTTCTCCAGGTGGTCTCCAGAGCCCAGAGGCACATTTCTTATTGTTGCAAATTATCAGAAGTGTTAACATTTTTTTAAAGCACCCTGTATGTACAGCCAAACAACCCCCCACGGTAAACACGGCATCGGAAGGCGGTCATCCAGCAGTGGATCGGTCAAGGCTGATTATGATGATTGTGTATGTATATACAATAATGTAGCCGCCCGTGTTAATCGGAGGTGCGGGGGAAGGACAACAAACTAAACGCAACAACAAGCAGCTTGGACGAAACGAGTTGTCAACGTAGACGTACAAGTCGCGCAGCTCCCAGCGCCTTCCTAATATTGGAGAGAAGAGCGTTCCAGACGGCCGCGTACGAAAGCGCGCGATGCGGTGACCACCTTTACTCGATGCATTGATCTATCGGCAGCGACATCAATAGCCTCGCCGAAACCCCTCCCACAGTGCCGCTGCTTAGCGGCATCGTACGTGGAGTGGTCTGGCCCCCATCTATCACGACGTTTTGCTGACAGAAGGGGGGCTAAGCACCGCGCACGCCTTATCTCGCAGCCGAAAGAGGGCGAACGCAATTGACTCCGAGTGCGCTTCGCCCCTCCGTGAAGGCACGTGCGCTATTGCGGTCTGCAGCAGCATCAGCAGCGGCATCAGCATCGAGCGAGGGCAGCGACGATTTGCGTTCGTTGATTGCGCTCACCATTCACGCGTGCAATGTGGCCCGCCAGAACTCGTTACAGTTACGTTCAATTTTGAGGAGAAATTCTCGTAGTTTGTGGAACTGCGCGCTCATTCGAGGTAGTAAATCTCGTCGTGTGCGTGACAGTTACAATCTGGGGTTTGGAAATATAGTTGCGATCTGTGACACGGTCGTTGACTGACTGCCTCTCTTTCTCGAGAGAGAGAGAGAATATTAATGTCCCCACTTTTTCTGTACAGCGGATTGAGATGCAATCACATTTAGGCGCCACACAACTCCAGAATGAATTGCGCGCCGCGCAAAGTGTTCGATCGGTGTATCGTCAACGAAAAAAAAGAAGCGTGAGGATTTTTGTTTTACGTGCCAAAGCCTTCTTTCAAAAAAAAAACCCGTGTACAAATATTAGAACGGTTCGATGCAAAGCACACACTCCTCATTAGCTGGAATCCTGGTGACCTGTCTGGGGTGGAACGCCCCAGTTCCACCTTACGCAGCTCCTCGTGCAATTCAACGCGAAGCGTGCAGGCTGATTGATGAACCCAGCGCCCGCTGCTGATGCCCCCCCATCACTCCCTCACCGCCGGCTGCGAGATACTACCTCCTTACCGTCTCCTCCTCATCACCACTCTTCTATCGCTACTGCCATGGTGACTGCTCAAGTGGAATTCGCTCATTCATTCCCCCACCGTGTCAAGGACTCGGGTACCTACCAGATTGACCTCCGCGGCACTTTGTGTTAAAGCGCAGGTCACAGCGCTTCCTCTTTCTGCTTCTTCACGCGCTGTGCCCTCCCCATCGCCTCTTCTGCTCAAGCTCGTGTAACCTCGCTCCATCTCAAACAAACGGGTTACTCGCAGCTGTCACAACCCCGATACAGCTGCGTTGGCGTTGTTGTTGTGTGGTCATTGGAAATGTTGGGCCTGTGGACCCCGCGCTCAGCTGTTGCGTTAAACAACAACAACAAAAACACATAAATGTGACCTGATTCACAATTGATTTTTGGTTTAGGCCGCGTTATGATCAAATATGACCTGTTACTAGACACGGCTGACAAGCACACGGGGGGAACGGCGCCGACCCCACGCCAGCTGGAAATTGCAGCGAGGTAAATAAGAACGCATCGCTCAGGGAACAAATACAAATCAGAGACACGCAGAAGGGGCCCGCGTCTCGGGAAGAGGGTCCGACTGGTGACGAAGTGGCAGCCGACAACACGAAAACAGAAGAATGGAACTCGCGCCGAGAGGGCGACCACCGCGGAGACGGATTGACGAGGGTCGGTTCGCGTGCGCGAGAGAGACGGAGTGTGGCATCGTGGGACGTGAAAGGATGGCGGCTGATGTGATGGTGATGATTATGATGCTGACAGCAGAAGCATTACGCTTTCGAATGGTGCTCGTGTCCGTTGACCGCGCGTAGAAGCAGCGAAAATTCCACATTCGAGTAGAAGGAACGAGTTTATACCACCCCCTACAGCCGTCAGAGGCCGCTACATTCACTTTTATTTTATGTATCCTTGCATCAACTCGTGACCTTATATCATGGTAATTCATTGCATCGTGGTGCTGATGAACCGTTACATCTCACGCGTGTATATGTATTAAGGGTTTCCTACGAACGAGCGCTATGAACTCAGCAACCTGAGTTCGATCCATGGCCATGACCAACATGAGTGGCGAGCCTTTCGTCAACCAGTCCTGGGCAAAGAGCCCAAAAGCGCACGGCATGTATGTCGCGGGCGCGCAACACACACACCACATGACGTTTGTGTCGGTGCCAGCGCAAGTCCACGCGAGATGGCGATGGCCCCCCCGTCACCCAGCAAGGGAATCGACCGACGACGCCTGTGCGGACGCGTAAACACCGAACGGCGCGCGGCCGCTCAGTGCAGGGCATTTCTCGCGAGTTTAGCCGACCGTGCATTTGCGCTGCCGGGGGAGGCAGGTCGGGGGTGGAATAAATCACCGTGGCCACGGGAGACATCGCCCCACCACCACCGTCATCGTCGTCATCCGTCCACGTCGCGCGGGGTTCTCGTGAGCAGGTGGCCGGCACGCGACCCCCTCCGGCTCCGTGGCCTCCATGCCCCCTCCCCCCCGCCCCCCCCCCGCCCCCCCCTCCGCCTCCCCGCCCCCAGCGAGAGACGCATTAGCAGGGTGGGACATTGGCGGAGCACATCGCCTACGTGACCCACATGATTGCTGGTGTCGTGCCGAGGGCGGGGGGCGGCAGGGCTCGGCTCGGCTGGTTGCTTCAAGACAAATAAATATACAAGCAGAGGTCCGTTCGGTGCCTGCACAGATATAAATAAAGCATGGGAATCGGAATGTTTTTCATTTTATTATATACCGTAGCAGGAATCCGATGGGGCTGTGAAGCTATTTTTTCACAGATGTCCAATCGGGGCACGGGGTCAGAACGTTACAACAACAAACAGTATAAACAAAAACGCGCTAAGATTACAAACTATAGCAAAGGTAAACAAATAACTTTAACAAATATCCCGATAAGACTACACATGTGTTTACGTCGCCAGGTAAAGCCCACTGACCCACCAGCTTATTTCGCAGCAGTGACCTGACCATCAATGATAGCTGGACAACGCGTGTGCTTAGCGGCCTATTGCCTCTTCAGACCGACGCTATCCAGCAGCATTTGTTTGAGCAACAAACCCTGGGACGGGTTCGACCTGCAGGGTCTCGTCAACAGAGCCGGGCTTGTTAAACAAATGCCGCTGGAATAGCGCACGCTGTTGGCAAGAGCCCTCCAGATAAACTATGGAAGGCACAGGTCTACAGACGGTGGAGAAAATAAACACAAACGTCTAATTATAATCTGCCTACACAAAAAAGCGGTACAGTCATTCACTCGTGCACGTGTACAGCCGCGTTGCCAATTCACTGCCGAGCGAGAGGAATCCTCGTGCACGCCGCGATGGAGATTATCTTGAACGTACTTCGCCATGCTGGTCAGTGCGGATTGGTGAAGGCGAGGTAGCTACAGATGTGCAAGTTTAGCTCCCGCAGCGCAACAACAATCACTTCCCATCGCCTACGTGACCCACAACAATGACTGTTGCTGCACTGGGCACGACGTGGCCCTGGGGTAGCCAATGGCACCGGTGTCATGCATGGTGGTGATGCGTCCCCGCACGATCCAGACTGAGTGCTGCTGAGTGCATGCAGTCTGGTAATTTTGAAGCTGGGCCATATTTGCCGTGCATTGTGTTGCTACCATCACGGGAGCAATGCCTGTCATCTAGCTAGATTGGTGTGGGGTTGGTGGTTCATGCCAAATTCTAACCACCGTGCTCAGAGCATCCATCACCTGAGTTGCCTGTCGAAGGCAGTACAGCAAGTTGGTGCTGACCCCTCCGTGAACAGTTACAGTTTCTAATCCCTCCGATGGATGGGTTCTTATTTTTCACCAGACACCCAAGTGTTCTTCTCAGTGTCAAAAATATTGAAACGTGAATCTGTCAAACGTTGTAAGAATTCGGTGAGGTTTCCCTGGGTGAATGCCCGCATTGAGTTTCTGTCTGGAGATGCCCTTGGGTTCTGTAAAAAATGTTGGAAAATCGTAAGACAGAATATTGCCATGTGACCTGTCTCATTAGACTCGCCCAAACTCCACGTCTTCGCTGCAACGTGCGTGGCGCGTGGATAATTGCAGGTCAGAGAGGGTTTAAAATTGGTAAAATGATGAAACGTGATCATTCCCTCCGCTGTCTAGAGTTAAAGATTAACTCATTTGCCGCACCGGCAAGCACGCATACGGGTCATGCACGCCCCTCGGACCCCCCTAGAGATTTTGCCCTTCGTCATAAGCTGCAGGGGTTGCCACAATTAGGCTATCGACTTGTTTCACCTTTGGCAATCGTGTGTCTGGCCCACAAATCTCAATTGATAAGGGACCACTTGACCTCAATACGATGTTGGGTGGATTGTGATGAAGGCAGCGAGCTTCAGCTTTTCACACTTTTCACGCTTTCCACTCAGCAAGATCAATCAACCCCGTGTGGCCACGCACCACTCTGCCCGCGTTGCCACGCAGATGCCACTAGCATTTAGCTGAAACAGTAAAAAGAAAATCCCAGTAAAAACATGGCAGTGATCTCGGATTGTCGATCCACATTCCTATGGCAAGTACCAGTCTATTTCCGGTATGTTGGCGAGCAATGCCCAGCATTTACCTTGCTGATCTCAAGGAGCACGAACCACCACCACGCGCACTCCGGTGGTCATCCTCGCAGCAGCAGCAGCAGCAGCAGCAGAGGCTTTTGTCTAGCCATCGAGCAAAGACGGTGGTCACCGCATCGCGATGCGCTTTCAGATGCGCTTCTTTGGCCGTCTGGAACGCTCTTCCTTCCGATATTAGGAAGCCATTGTAGCTATGCACTTTTAGATCATCTAGATTGACAAACTCATTTCTTGAGAACTGCTTTGTTGTGTTTAGTTTGTTGTCCTTCCCCCGCACCTCCGATTCGCGCGGTTGGCTACGTACAGCGCGAAAGAAGTTCAACGTAGATTCATTTTGCAATTTGGTACGACGTCATTGTTAAATGTTGCGAATTGGTCCGCCAACACACCAGTGTGTGCTGAAGCAATATTACATTGCCACGTTTGTTCAGTCACGAGACAACGTTCATTAATCGACCTGTGCCGGGTAGAGGACGGGTGTACAACACACACATTGTTGGCATTTCACTCACGCGGCGATCTGACCCGAAATCAATTGTGAGCACAGTGACCGATCGAGTTGACGATGGGCATGATTTGGACTCATTACTAACTCTTCCTCTACTTATTGGCTCAACAAACTAATCAACCAACAGGACGCATTATCTCCAGGGCGAATATTACCAGTAGACACGTCTTCATTTGTCGTTTGCTTTTGTTCGTGAGTTATTGGAAAACAAAAGATGTGATTCAATAATAGCGCAATTAGATTAAATACCACAATATGCAGGCTGCTGTTTTGCTAATTGTCTGTTGCGTGCTGTTATCTGCTCTCCGTGTCAGCAGAAGTCGCGTGGCTATTGTTAGACTGGCACGACCTCATGCATATATCCAGTTGAGTGCAGGTTAATAGAATGAATGTGTGTGCTCAGTAGAGATACATTCTTTTCAAACGTATATTTAACAGAGGCGTTCTTCATTGCAAGGCCCGCGGGCCACTGGGGGCCCCTGGTGGCCTTCAGTGCGGCCCTGGACAATACACAACGAGTGACAACACCACCCCAGCCATCATCATCATCACCATCGTGCTGCTGTGACGGCCCTCACTCACACTGATGCCTTGTCGGCGAAAGTGGCCCCAGCTTGAAGATTAGCGAAGAACACTGCTCTCAAAGGACGTTGCCAAATATCCCCATGCAAGTCACGCCTGAAAAAGAGTATTGAGACCCAGTGAGGTTCTTTTACTCAACTTCATTATATACTGGACATGTTCAAGTTCAAGCTCATTTTCAAGTTCAGTCGACCAATGCTGAATGAAGGCCTCTCCATATACCGTGTTGATATTGCGAGTTGTTTGACCATACTTCACCTGACCGGTCACGCCAGATTGGTGAAAGGGGTTGCCCAGGACTGGGTCGGACATCACCCGCCACTGACATTAGCCATGGGCTGAAATCGAATCGAGGTCACCGAGCTGAGAGCGCAGTGCGCCAACCGCTGCGCCACCGCTCCACCCCAGTTGATGCATTCACTTGAGCGATCCCGCAGCAGTGTCCCTCCGGTCATAGGAATGTGGAATTTACTTTGCAGAGCCCCGGACAATGAAGAAACACGAGCGCCAATCCAACACCTGTTTGACAGTGAACGGCGTCCATCGTAGATCCGCCTCGTTCGATAAATTCACAACTTTCACATTTGACAAGTTCACCGAGTGTGGGCCAGTCACCCCCTGTGGCTCGCCCGACACCCAGCACATCCCGCGGTCAGCTCCTGTGGACGCACGCACAGAATCGTTCCTCGATGTCTACGTCGACTGCCCTTCTGTCATACGACGGCCGGACGAAAGCTTCCGCACGCCGTGCGGGCTCTTCGACCATACTTCACCACGCTGGTCAATGCGGGGTGGTGGACCGCGGGGAACATTAACGAGAAACGTTTTATTTTACCAGGTAAGGCCCACTGAGCTCCATAGCTCTTCTACAGAAGCGACCTGGCCACAAATGATAGCTCAACGAAGTGGCTTTATCACGTGGGAATTAAAACAGCCAAATATGTAACCTATAACACCTGTTATGCACGGTGATCACTCATCAAGCACTCTATTTGATGTGGTCCTAGCTCCCTGTAATGTGCACAGGGCATGTAGCAACAACAACAACAATAATAAATTCACACTTTCTAGATTTGAAGCTTTCGTGACTGCAAGGATTCATACTCTTAGGTTTTTTCGGTAAAGTCACGTAGGTAAAACATTTTTTTTTAAGTTAATAAAAGTAATAATGGAAATAAAATAAAATAATAAATCACAAAATGATTTGATATGATTTATTCTTTTATTTTATTTCCATTATTACTTTTATTAACTTTTAATTTTATTTTACCTATGTGACTTTACCGAAAAAACCTAAGAGTAGAAATTCATACTTCCCTACTCGCTCGTACGCCTTCAAACAGCACGTAATTCACAAAGGCATTTCCCGATGAACTCCGGTGTAGCGCACGGAGCCCTCTGGAAATCGATGTCCGTGGCAGGCTGTACATTATGCCGGGGTTTAATTCATGCCCAGAATTTCAGAAACCGATGGCTGTCGGTGTTTATTTGTGAGAAGGGGGAAAAAACGAAACAGGGTGGTGTGCCTGCTTTCTCCTTACGTCTGTAAGTGACAATGGACTTAATTTCAGCCAGCGCTGTCTGGGTGCTGAGCTCCAGATAATGTTTTCCTGCTTTTGGTGGTGGGTGGTGAGTGTGTGGGTGGGTTCCAAGGGGGTTTAGGTTTGTGGAAAATATTCCATGAAAAATGCAGCTCTCGGCATGACATCCTGCGTCATGCCCATCGTGCAAGGGATACAGAGTGCAAAGCGCACAATTGTCACATTCTGCCGTTGTTGATTCTGCCGTCGTAAGCTGATGGGGCTTTGTTGGCTTGGGGATGAAAGCATTTCGATTAAAACCAGGTAGAAGATTGTATTATTCAGCGGCTAATCGAGCACACGGAGTCGTTCGGCTCGCGAAAATCACGCGGCATTCAGAGTGTTCGCTGTGACGACGCCTGCCTCGCACCTCCTCACATCCATCTCCAGCTTCGGGTGTTTCCAGAATCATAAATAATCACTCCTCCTTGCTCCCCCCATTGCAGTCCGCCTGCTGCGGACCGCAGCGCCACGCCAGCGCACGTTTCGCGTGTAGCGACTCGCGTCTCTTCTCGTTCAGCGTGGAGTCTCTGAGCTGTCACGTTTTGCAATCCTCTCGCTGATCTCCAATGCCGTGACCGGTTTCCAATTGATCCCTCAAGAATTGCCACTCCGTTTAGTTTGAGGTATTCCACTTCGACTCACGTTTCATCTCCCCCGTGCGTTTAATGCAATTCCTTTCGAAGATTTCAGAACAATTAACGTTATGTGCATTATCTATAATTGTGATTTTTTTTTATTACAGTGTGCATTCATTATGATTGTTCTCATGGAGAGTGACTGGGTGGGTGACTGCTCTGCTTAGTTTCGTTTTATTTTACATTACCAAGTGAGAACCCAAGAGGCCAGAGTGGGGTCGCTTCCGACAAGACGTCAGCAGTGTGAGGGCCGCCACACATCTCAAACTGTCGCTGGGTTTGGCAGCAGCACGATGATGATGCTGCTGCTGGGCGTTGTCACTCGCTGTGTACTCTCGGGGACCACGTGTCAGGGCCACACTGAAGGGCACCAGGGGCCGCATGTGGCCCACAGGCCTTGCAATGGAGAACACTGAGTTACATTATAACAATGGCCAATGGAGAACACTGAGTTACATTATAACAATGCCCAATGGAGAACGCTGGGTTACATTATAACAATGCCCAATGGAGAACGCTGGGTTACATTATAACAATGGCCAATGGAGAACACTGAGTTACATTATAACAATGCCCAATGGAGAACGCTGGGTTACATTATAACAATGGCCAATGGAGAACACTGAGTTACATTATAACAATGCCCAATGGAGAACGCTGGGTTACATTATAACAATGGCCAATGGAGAACACTGAGTTACATTATAACAATGCCCAATGGAGAACACTGAGTTACATTATAACAATGCCCAATGGAGAACACTGGGTTACATTATAACAATGCCCAATGGAGAACGCTGGGTTACATTATAACAATGGCCAATGGAGAACACTGAGTTACATTATAACAATGCCCAATGGAGAACACTGGGTTACATTATAACAATGGCCAATGTAGAACACTGAGTTACATTATAACAATGGCCAATGGAGAACACTGAGTTACATTATAACAATGGCCAATGGAGAACACTGAGTTACATTATAACAATGCCCAATGGAGAACGCTGGGTTACATTATAACAATGGCCAATGGAGAACACTGGGTTACATTATAACAATGCCCAATGGAGAACGCTGGGTTACATTATAACAATGGCCAATGGAGAACACTGAGTTACATTATAACAATGGCCAATGGAGAACACTGAGTTACATTATAACAATGGCCAATGGAGAACACTGAGTTACATTATAACAATGCCCAATGGAGAACGCTGGGTTACATTATAACAATGGCCAATGGAGAACACTGAGTTACATTATAACAATGGCCAATGGAGAACACTGAGTTACATTATAACAATGCCCAATGGAGAACGCTGGGTTACATTATAACAATGGCCAATGGAGAACACTGAGTTACATTATAACAATGCCCAATGGAGAACACTGGGTTACATTATAACAATGGCCAATAGAGAACACTGGGTTACATTATAACAATGGCCAATGGAGATCACTGGGTTACATTATAACAATGGCCAATGGAGAACACTGAGTTACATTATAACAATGCCCAATGGAGAACGCTGGGTTACATTATAACAATGGCCAATGGAGAACACTGAGTTACATTATAACAATGGCCAATGGAGATCACTGGGTTACATTATAACAATGGCCAATGGAGAACACTGAGTTACATTATAACAATGCCCAATGGAGAACACTGGGTTACATTATAACAATGGCCAATGGAGAACGCTGGGTTACATTATAACAATGGCCAATGGAGAACACTGAGTTACATTATAACAATGCCCAATGGAGAACACTGGGTTACATTATAACAATGGCCAATGGAGAACACTGGGTTACATTATAACAATGGCCAATGGAGATCACTGGGTTACATTATAACAATGGCCAATGGAGAACACTGGGTTACATTATAACAATGGCCAATGGAGATCACTGGGTTACATTATAACAATGGCCAATGGAGAACACTGAGTTACATTATAACAATGGCCAATGGAGAACACTGGGTTGCATTATAACAATGGCCAATGGAGAACGCTGAGTTACATTATAACAATGGCCAATGGAGAACACTGGGTTACATTATAACAATGGCCAATGGAGAACACTGGGTTACATTATAACAATGGCCAATGGAGATCACTGGGTTACATTATAACAATGGCCAATGGAGAACACTGAGTTACATTATAACAATGGCCAATGGAGAACACTGGGTTGCATTATAACAATGGCCAATGGAGAACGCTGAGTTACATTATAACAATGGCCAATGGAGAACACTGGGTTGCATTATAACAATGGCCAATGGAGAACACTGAGTTACATTATAACAATGGCCAATGGAGAACACTGGGTTACATTATAACAATGGCCAATGGAGAAGACTGGGTTACATTATAACAATGGCCAATGGAGAAGACTGGGTTACATTATAACAATGGCCAATGGAGAACACTGGGTTACATTATAACAATGGCCAATGGAGAACACTGGGTTACATTATAACAATGGCCAATGGAGAAGACTGGGTTACATTATAACAATGGCCAATGGAGAACACTGGGTTAGATTATAACAATGGGCAATGGAGAACAATGGGTTACATTATAACAATGGGCAATGGAGAACAATGGGTTACATTATAACAATGGCCAATGGAGAACGCTCTTTTAAATTATTACAATGACCATTTTATAACAATGACCAATGGAGAACACTGGTTTAACGTATAATAATGACCATTTCGCAAGAGTAACTACTGTGCGTAAAACCCGTGCTGTAGGCTGCTTCAGGCTGCTTCAGGGCTCCATTGTCAGCAGGTGGCAGTGACGCAAGTCCGCTGTTGTGCTGCAACTACGCTCCATTCTCTGTTCTCCTAACCAATCCGCACTGGCCAGCTACCCTCACGGCATGAAATGCCACGATCGAATAATTGATCGATACAAATGAAGGCATCGACGGAGGAGCCACGCGGTTTATTAATGAGAACAAGTGACAAGCGAGAGCTCCCGTCACGCCGCTTTGAGCGAGAATAGACTGGCGGCCTGTGAACCATTCAGGCTCTGCGCCTCGCCACAGCTGGGTTTGGTTGCACTCGGCATACGATGACGACGGGAGGTAAAGGGGCAGCCCTGAAATTGCTCGCTCACGCCCCTGCGGGCGTACGGTGCCTCCACGAGAGGGAGCTCTACAGATCGCCTGCATTCTCTCTCTCGGGCTTCTCTCTGTGTGCTGTCAGGAAGGGCCATTACCTGAAACGTCGGCCGTTATAAACAGTTTTTTTTACCTTCTAACGCCAAAGCGTTACGGACGAATATTTTGCGGGGTTTTTTGTAAATGTGCTGTGCTTGTGCACCACTGCTAATGCAGGAGCATCGCCAAATAATTAACTCGACTCTGTAGAATGGAGCGGTTTGGGCCTCCTTTTCCGTGCGGGCCAAATGTCTCGGAAGAGGTGGGGGTACCCACAATGCACCCCACCACGCGTGAAGTGCCGCTCAGCTGTGAAGTAGCCCATCCAAACCGTTGGGTGGACAGAGGCGTAGGGGAATTTAAAGAAACTTGCACCGATGTTGCCACCGCCATGCCAGGAGACCGAGCTGATGACCTCCAAACCGCCGGTGTGCTCACCATGACGCCGCAGCAGCAGCAGCGTACCGTGATAGTGACAATAATAAACATAGGCAGGCTTTTCTCAATCCATTGCTGAGTGAAGTTCTTCCTTCCCCCCGACATGTCGCTCATGGGGCACGACTGACCATATGTCACCGTGCTGATCAGTGCGGGTTGCTAAATGTCGAGAGGACCCAGGACTGGTTCAGCTGCCACTCTCCGCTCTCAAGTTAACCATGGCAGGTACGGCAGGTGCAGGCGAATGATTCAGCACAGCGCAGTTGGTGCATCGCTTTGAGGTCATGGTGCATGGGAGGCACCGACCGACAAGGTTTTCAGAGGTCAGAGTGCAGTGCGCTAACCACTGTGCCACCACTCCGCCCACACAGTGCGGCATATCGCTGTTTAGAAACACACCGGCGTGAACAGCCCACAACCTCCGCACTCAGAAGCAATACATCTTCCCTCGGCTCCCAATCATCAGATCCATTTAACGTGCAGTGCATCATTTATACGTGCTCTCGATGTGCCAACTGCAATAAATGATTCAGCACTGGTTCTTGTGATTTGAATGGGTGCTCAGTTTCACCTCTACGGCGATAGTTGCCATGATGGAATATAGAATGTTGTGTGTGTGTAGAGCGGTAGTGTAGCTGTTAGTGTGCTGCGCTACGAACCTGGTGACCCGAGTTCGATTCCCGCTCACGGCCAACACCCAGTGACGATTATCTAGACCGGTCCTGGGCCTCCCCTAGATCGAATCAGCCTCAAATGAGTACCTGGTGCAGTGTGTAAACATCGCCACTGGGGAGACAAAGGCGGCCGGGCATAGTGATGGCCACCCACTCCCTCGTGTGCCGTGCCGGCTTTCATAGGTGCTCGCTAACAGTACTTGCCCCAACAGTCTGTTAAGGCTATACGGGGGATCTTTGTATTTTTTAGTATATATAATGTGGGGAGCGGTAGCGCAGTGGTTAACGCGCTGCGCTACGAACCAGGTGACCCGAGTTTCCTGCTCACAGCCACCACCAACACCAGTGACGATTATCTGAACAGGTTCTGGGCCTCTCCTAGGTCGACTCAGCCTTAAACGAGTACCTGGTGCGGTGTGTAGTAAACATCGCCACTGGGGAGGCAAAGGCGGCCGGGCGTGGTGCTGGCCACCCACCCCCTCGTGCGCCGTGGCAGCCTTCATAGTTGCTCCTCGCTAACAGCACTTGCCCCAGCAGCCTGTTGTAGCTATACGAGGGGGGGGGGGGGGGCGAGATATATGCCATGAAAATGTTACGCTGCAGTTACAAGTTGTACTCCTACAGCGCATCAGTCATCTCAATTGAAAACTGCACACACATTACCTATTACCCGCCCATAAAACATTTTTCCCAAAGTAATGGAACGGGTCCAATTCCCCTTTCTGTATAGAGCAGCACGCTGGGTAACCACAGCTTCTTAAGGGGCTCGTT
This sequence comes from Lethenteron reissneri, assembly GCF_015708825.2. NCBI lineage: Eukaryota > Metazoa > Chordata > Hyperoartia > Petromyzontiformes > Petromyzontidae > Lethenteron > Lethenteron reissneri. The sequence goes on from NC_083810.1 coordinate 13,560,452, forward strand.
AATACCTGTCGGGCTATTGCTAAACAAGAAAACACTCACTGAATGTATACATGGCTGTGTACACACACGCGCATTAGGGTTGTTAAAGCAAGTGCATTACAATCACAAGAAATAAAAGGGCCGATTACCGGTTAGCCGTACGTCTAAAAATGTCTCGAGCAATAAACGAAACATCGCTGCCCTTTTGTTTAGCTGGGAAACACAAGAAGCTGCCCTGGTGTAATAGTGTGCAGCACACCGGACTTCCAATCCAGAGGTCGCCGGTTCCGATCTTATCGTTCGATCTCCGGGCGCGGCAGTTGAAATAAAGGCAGCAAGTTCGTTCAATCTGCCCACCTCTGTCCACCCACCCACGGGAACAAATGTGTGCACGAGTTCAGCCGCTCGGTAGGTCACGTGTGCTGGGGTAGAGCGTGGCGGCACGACCCAGAGACCCATCCTGGCTGTTGAGGCTCGTCCACAGCGAAGTGTGCTGCCTGCCGCACGGTGGTGCTTCAGGCCTCCCACTGGCGCCCCAAGATGACGGCCGCTGGCAGACAAAGTCGCAAGCGCCGCGCTGTGTGTACGACGGCGGCGTGTATGATCACACGTGTCAACAAAACCGCTCATTTGTTGACGAAATTCCACTGGGAGCAATTTACGGATTATTGAGTTCCTAATCGATCATCGATTCTGAAAATGACTTGGTTTACGGATCATCGTTTAACAACCCTGACATGTTTCTACATGTAAGCAACCCGGGGGACTTGAGTTTGCTCCTGGCCACGGCTAACATGAGTGACGAGCGATATCTGAACTGGTCCTGGGGCCCTCCCCTTCGCCACCTGCACTGACCAGCGTGGTGAAGTATGGTGGGGAAAAAAGACACACACCCATGACTGACACGGGTGTGGCGAGGCATTCATCACGGCAGTGGATTGACACAGGGCTGCGAGTTAATTGGAAATATGTGTTAATGTAAGGAGTACGTTGACAATATTTCGACCGTTAAGTTCAAGGTGCCGTCACATGATACATCTTCAACCAATGATGATACCTTCATGGGCGGCGTGTAGAACAAGACACGGTCGCTTTATATCGCTCAGACCACCTGCTCGAACACTCCCCTATCTCCGGTATTAATTAGATATTCATTCACGGTGCCGAATTTTAAGCCTCACGCAGTGATTCTCAAATAATTTAGGCCGTTACGCCTCCCCAGAGCCCATCTTCCCATTCCGTTATTCCCCATTCATGTGTAAATCGGACACAGCCGTCGTACACTGCCCACATCTGGTGATTGCTAAGCGTGGGAGAAACGACCCTGGGGAGGCACATTGAGCGGAGTTAAATTACTCCTCTTTTGCCATCCATGTAAGTACCGTGGACGTATCCTCATTTCTATGTTTTGGCAAGAGAGCTTCTTGGTGGGTAGATCGATGGGTACAACAGTAGCGCTTGCCATCGAGATCGTCACCGCAATTCAATGGAATCGTGGTTGCGTGGTGTCATCTTCCTCGCCCGGTGTGCAAGGAGGGCGTGGATCCGATCCTGACCCCTGACGCCCGCTGTTTGGAGCGAGCGTGTACTCCACGTGGTTGCATGGATGTTTTTTTTCTCCGGGGGATATACATTTACACACGATGATAAGCCACTTCGTTGAGCTATCATTTGTGGGCAGGTAGCTTCTGGAAAAGAGCTACATAGCTCAGTGGGCTTTACCTGTAAAAATAAAACATAGCTTCGTTTTAGTATATTGATCTACTTTTAGTGATTTGCTTACATTCCCTATACTTTGCACTCCTATCGTTGTTTTGTTTAGTAACTTTCTAACCCCCCCCCCCCTCTTCTGGACATCTGTGGAAAAAAGCTTCATAGCTTATCGGATTTCTTCAGCATAAATACATCTTCTTATTTAGATTATGTCGACGATAAAACTCATCCACGGAATTCTAACTGCATACACCCTGTGCAAGAAACTGGAGTCTCAATAGTTTCCCACCTGCTTAGATACATTGAGTGAAGAACTTGACAAAGTTGAAAGCACAAACACCGTCTTGTTTGTGAGTAGGATGCGTGCTCTGGTACATATCGTTACATTTTACTTTTTAACCCCTTCTCTCAATTATCCAAAGAACTTCATTTTAAATCAACGGCGCTCATTTAAAAACACGCACACACACACACCCATGTATAACTGAAGACGCATTGAGTGTTCACAACGGGAGACATTCCCCGACGTGCCGTTACGTACCCCCTCTCTCGCACGCCGCACGGAGCCCGCCGCGCTCATCGGAGGTCGCGGGGGAAGGACGACGCTGGGCACGAGGTCCGACCAGAGAGCCGCACCACGCCGGCCAAACAATCCCCACACAGTCGTCAACAAAAACAAAAACCTTCGCGAACACAAACAAACATTGTTGGCCCGCATCGCACGGCGCAATTCCCCGTGCGCCGTCATTCGTCCGCCCCTCCTCGTTCAACGCACGTGGGGTCACGCGCGGATTCTAGGACCAGGGACAGATTTCCTTTAGGGGGGAAGCTTATAGGGCCGCGCAGCTTGACAATTTGCATATCCCCATTTAGAAGGGAAAACAACTGCAATAACCAAGCAGAATGACAGTGTACCGTTTGGCATCAGGCATGAGTCGCAGTAGCGGTGGTGGTAGTGAAACAGTATGGGGGAGGAATTGGATGGATAAAGGGGGGGCCTTCAAAAATCTACCACAGCCCCAGGCTCCCATCGAACTTAATCCAGCGCTGGGTGGCGGAGGAGTGAGCGAGGTGCTCCAAGGACGCGAGATTTGGTAAACGGGTGACGGGGCGAATGGAAGGGTGGTGAGGTGTGGGTGCAGAGCAACGAGCGAGCGAACGGGTGAGAAATTGAGCGATTTCGTTGAGAATGACAACGACGACGACAGGAGCAGCTGAGCAAGCCGCTCTCTCGCACCCTCGCCTCCTCACCATAACCCCCACTCCGCACCCCGCACCCTTCCCACCCCGCAGACGCGCGCCTCCGCTGCGCGCTCAGCCCTCGTGCATGCTGCGTCGGCCCACGGGGCCGCGCGACAAGGCCGGCCGCCGGCAGGCGGGCCGCAGCCCCGCGTACATGTTCGGGGCTCGCGCCGCCAGCCTCACGGCCGACGAGGAGCGCTTCCTGGACGCGGCCGAGTACGGCAACATCCCCGTGGTGCGGCGCATGCTGGAGGGGCTCGGCGAGCGGCCCATCAACGTGAACTGCGTCGACTACATGGGCCAGAACGCGCTGCAGCTCGCCGTTGGCAACGAGCACCTGGAGGTGACCGAGCTGCTGCTCAAGCAGGAGGGGCTGGCGCGCGTCGGCGACGCGCTGCTGCTCGCCATCAGCAAGGGGTGAGGTGCGGGGGAGGAGTGTGCGTGTGTTGAACTTCTTTCGCACCGTACGTAGCCAACCGTGCTAATCGGAGGTGCGGGAGATGGACAACAAACAAAACACATCAAATCAGTTGTAAACAAATCAGTTTGTCAATCTAGATGATGATGATGATTTAAAAGTGGATAGCTCCGGTGGCTTCCTAATATCGGAAGGAAGAGCGTTCCAGACGGCCGCAGAAGCGCGTCTGAAAGTGCATCGCGATGCGGTGGTCACCGTCTTTGTTTGATGGCGAGCCGAAAGCCGCTGCTGCTGCTGCAGCGAGGACGACCACCGGAGTTCGCGTGATGGTGGTTTTTGCTCCTTGACGAGATCAGCGAGGTGTTGTGGTTAATTTGTGGCAAGCGACTTTGTGTGTAAGGAGTGCGACCTTAGAACGTATTCGTTCGGCAATTGGTGTGCGTGGTGTGGTGAGCGAGCGAGCGAGCGGAGGAGGACGGGAAGATGAGCGAGCAGTGGAGTGGGTGACTACTAAGTGCGATGCGAGTGGATGAGTTGGTGCTTGAGAGGATGGGATACGTCATTAAAAAAAGTATCAAATAAATATCAAGCAGCGAAGACTATGGGGAAATATTACATTTCTTTAATTCAGCGGAAGACGCTTTACACACCGTGTCCTTTATAACAATTTTTCTTTTACAAAAACCTTTTGCGAAGATGGAACGGCTAAGCTGAGACGACATATACGTTGCGTAACAAGGCACAAATCGAGAAGAGCACTCATGCGGGGAAAGGGATTCTCATCAAGGATATTCACAGCGGCGCTACAGAAGCACTTTTTTTTTTCTGGGAGAGGGAAACATTGTACGAGAGAAATAATGGCACGTATATAAATGGAAAAATTGTATTAGCCGTCTCGGATTTGCCGATGACACAATCATTACAACAACCGATGGAAATGAAGCACGGGAAATGATCGAGGAACCCAATAGCGAAGAGTGCAGAGCAGGGCTCAACATAAATGTGATAAATATAACCCACGCAAGACTCGTGTACAACAATGGGAAATACACCGATAATGATTGTCAACAATAGAAATTATATAAATAATAATATAAATAATCTACCATTGAGCAGCAGGGCACCAATGTAGCTACAAAGGGAAGTTGTCAGCACACGTGCAGTTGTCGGCGTAGTGTCTGGCTTACAAATGGGGAGCGCTTGTGTCGCGGTTAGCGTGCCGCGCTACGAACCTGGCGACCCGGCCAATACCGGTGACGATTATCTTAACTGGTCCTGGGCCTCCCCTAGGACGACTCAGCCTCAAATGAGTACCTGGTGCGGTGTGTAAACATTGCCACTAGGGAGACAAAGGCGGTCGGGCGTGGTGCTGGCCACCCACCCCATCGTGTGCCGTGTCGGCCTTCATAGGTGCTCGCTAACATCACTTGCCCCAACAGTCTGTTAAGGCTATACGGGGGTCCTTCTCTAACAAAGACGACACGTGCGTATCGTTCGCTTAAAACCATACAGATCATAAACATGGCCAACGCAACAAGAACTTAGCGTGACACAAACAAGGGTGGAGAGATGCATACTCGAGATAATCACACTCAGAGGAAGGCAATGTGAGTCATCACATTGACTGCTGAAACATGTGAGAGGGCGAGCACACGACTCACGATGGCTGATGGGACAAGATTGGTGATGGAGAGACGTCAAAGAGAAAAATTTAGCGCCATGGAGATGGAGCGATTTAGATGAGCTAAAACTAAACCATTTTATTCAACCAGGTTAAGGCTCACTGAGCTATGTTGCTGTTTTTCAGAAGCGACTTGGCTGACCACAAATGATATGTCAATGAAGTGGCTTGTCATGTGGATATTTACAGCATCTAAATAATCTAAATATGGAGGGAAAAACTGGAGGACCCAGAGAAAAATCCACGCAACCACGGGGAGAACATGCAAACTCCAGATATACAGCAGGTGTCAGGGTCAGGATCGAACCCACGAGCTCCTGCATACCAGGTGAGGGCGATAACATCTCGCCACTGCAGAGTCCTGCGGCAGAGATGGCAATGAACCTGAAGAAGCCTTCGTCCCGCAGTGGACTGGTCGCAGGTGTTGCCGACAATGATGCTACTTTGCGGGGAGCGACAACGGAGCGGTTACTGCACCGCGCTACCAACCCAGCGACGCGAGTTCGATTCCCGGCCACGGCCAACATCAGAGGCGAGCGATATTAGAACCGGTCCTGGGTCTCCTCTCTGTGGTCTGAGCGTTGTTGAAGAAGTAACCGACGTAACGTGTGAAACGTGAGCACTCGAGAGAGAGACAAAGGCGGCTGGGGGTTGGGTTTGCCACACCGCCGCACTCTCCCTGCCTTAGCAGGTGCTCGGTAACGGCACTTTCCCCAACAGGCTGTCTGCCTAAGCGAGACATCTTTATCTTTGTGTGTTTATACCAATGGCAGGCACGGGACTGTAGTCCCTGTGCCCTACCCTCTCTCCCCTGTTGGTTAATGAGGCGAGAGGCTTAGACCGACGCCTCGCTGAACTCACTGCTTATGAATCTAACCCCGAGTGCCTTCGCACACGCAGTCGTAGACTTCGTTGGGAGCTCTAGCAGGAGTCGACCACAGAGGATGGATTTGTGTTCTTCGATTCTCGCGGCTCTTTGTCATCCACTGATGGATAAAAACCGCCAAACTCCTCTCGGTCCTTGGGGGGGGGAGGGGGTTGGTTGGCCATACTTCACCACGCTGGCGATTGTGGTGTGGGTTAGTGAAAGGGTGTTTCCCACCAGCAGCTCAGATATATCGCCCACCACTGACGTTCGCCGTGGCCGGGAATTTGGAACTCAAGTGGGTCACTGGGCCAGGTCCACAACAGCTCAGTGCGCCGACACCGCTGCACCACCGCTCCTCCCAGGGCACCTCGCGCGGTGCACGGGGCACTGGCGGGGGGCCGTCCAGTCCGCGGGCATCGCGTTGCGGGTCAGGCGGTGCAAGTCGAGTGGTGGGGCCGGGGAACTACCTCTCGACACACGCACAGCTCCAGCGGGCAGCTTGATTTACTTTTTTAATTTCCAATCAATGCTTGCGAGGCGTTAGGGTGAAGATCAGTTCACCCATTGGCAGGGGAACTAGTACAGAAAACAAAACAAAATGAAAACGGTTTGCATGTTAAGAAAGAAAAAAATATTTGGCAGGCCCCTCTTTAATCCACTGCTGGATGAAGGCCCTCCCCAAGCCACGGCGCTCTCCACCACGCCGGACGGTGCGGACCGCTGAGGAGGAGGGGACCCCTGGGAAGTTCTCGATATGGTTCGCCACGAGTTGGTAGCCATGGCGTGGAGTCTCCACCTGCACAACGCAGTGCATTCAACCACGACGCCAGTAAATCGGTAAAACGTTTGCGCAATAACGACGTGTAGATATTTCAATTACACAACAAAACCGCTCGCAGGTAGCGGCGCAGGTCCTCTGACTTAGCGAGACGGTCAGCCCGTGAAGGAAATCAATGCCGGTGAGAGACACAGCACAGCAAGTAGGCGGCCAGCAACATCAATGTCCGTGTCCGTTGTCACGTGAACGCACTTGTCTCCAAGCGCTCCATTTTCATTCCAAGTGCAAAAAGAAAGTTAACAGTTTACAACAACAGACTTGACACATTTTCCAAAGCACGGGGACACCCTGGCATGGACTCTTGAGGGCTCTGCGAGACTCAGCGAAGGGCTGTCAGTGTCCACATCGCTCCTGCAGGCAGCCGCCAAGAACGAGGGGTGGGGGGGGTATTGAAATCGGCAGAAGGCAGGGAGATAGATGGTGGAGTGGTATCGGTCTGCAGACCTCGCAGCCCCTGAGGCTATGGGCTGGCTCATGATTGATAAATAGGGGGTGAATTATAAAGCCATACGAATATTATAATAGCTTCAGGCCGTTGCAGTACAGGGTGCTTCAAAACGAACAATACCTACGAGAAATGTGGGAGGGGTAGGGCTGGGTGGGGAGGGGCTTGTCACCCCGTGGTGCCCTTATAAAACTCAACGTTTCACCTACTCACGCCGGCTTGTGCCCTCCCTCACAGACGGGCATATTTGCGGAATACACCACGCCGCCGTTGACCCTGGCCATTGACCGAGCAACCCAACGTTCCTACCAGCTCCCTCCGCAGGAATGTGTAAGGGTGAAGGTTAGGGTTTTCGAGTTGGGTTTAGGTTATAGAATACAGTGAAAGTTTAGGGTGTGTGACTGTGGGTTAGTATTTACGGCTCGGGTTTAGGGTGAACAGTTAGAGTTGGGGGTAGTTTTCATTGTTGGGGTTGGGGGGTTAGGATTTAGGGTTAGGGGGTAGGGATGATGGGTAGGGATGGTGGTTGATGGTTGGGGTTATTATTTATATTTAAGGTTAGTATTTAAGCTGAGGGTTTAAGTTAAGGGATCAGGCATTATGGGTGAGGGCTTCGCGTTGGGGTTTAGGGTCGGGGAGATTAGAGTAGCTGTAGGGTGGGGCCGTCCATAGGGGGGTGCGGTGCCCAGGGCAAATCACGCCGACGCCTTCAAACTAAACCGGAGAACACGTGACACCGTGACGTCACAAGCGCGTCCCCCGCCGTCACCCCCCCAAAGCGCGGGACCCAGGGCGGTCGCACAGATTCGCCGTGCACCCAAGTGATGGCGATGCCTTGTAGTAGGACCGCTTTCCTTGCTCTCGATCTGCGGGGGAGGTTGCCGCGGGGATGACCGTGACCCGGGCTCGCGGGTGGCGGTCGGCGCCGATTTTAACCGAAACGACGGCCGCCACGCCCGCCGGCAGGTACGTGCGCATCGTGGAGGCCATCCTGAGCAACCCGGCGTTCGCGGGCGGCCGCCGTCTGGCGCCGCGGCCCCGTGGGCAGCTGGACCCGAGCGACGACTTCTACGCGTACGACGAGGACGGCACGCGCTTCTCGCACGACGTGACGCCGCTCGTGCTGGCCGCGCACCGCCAGGAGTTCGAGGTGGTGCACATCCTGCTGCGCAAGGGCGCGCGCATCGAGCGGCCCCACGACTACTTCTGCGCGTGCGGCGAGTGCGCCGAGCGGCACCGCGCCGGCGACTCGTTCAGCCACTCGCGCTCGCGCATCAACGCGTACCGGGGGCTGGCGAGCGCCGCGTACCTGTCGCTGTCCAGCGAGGACCCCGTGCTCGCCGCGCTCGAGCTCAGCGACGAGCTGGCCACGCTCGCCAACATCGAGAAGGAGTTCAAGGTGCGTGCGTGTGTGTGCGTGCCCGTGCCTGTGTGTGTGCGTGCCCGTGTGTGCGTGCGTGCGGTGGACAGGCGGTCGTTGCACGATGGACAGAATCTGTGGGTAAAGTTTGTTGCTGTTGTTGGTGATTGTTATTTTGCTTTTTTTACCCAGGAAAGCCTCACTTAGTCTCATTGGTTTTTTTTTATATATTAAGGAGGGTCCTGCTGAGTTTTCACAGCAGCGGGTGATAATTGTTACGTGGTGTCTACCAATTAATTAATTGATCTTAAGTTGTTGTTGGTGGTGGTGGTGTTCTGGTTTCGAGTGGTTCAATGTGTTGGGTTGCCGTGGGTAGCTTTATTATCAGTGGCATCTACAGGATAATCATCATGCACATTGTCATTCATAGTAGAGGTTTTTTTGGGTTAGATCGCGTAAATATATAAATGTGTCGTTAAAACCCGCCACCACCCGACACAGCCAACTAGTAAGTGTTGTCACGTAAACAGAACGTGCCAATTCGTCACTGGTACAGCATAGTCATTGTTAAAATCATCAGAATCGTCATGATAATTGCAGGATCATGATCCTCGTGATCTACATCAAAAAAATCACGTGCAGAATCATCATAATCCTTTTGCAGGCGCCATGATGGTGAGCTGTTGACTGCCTCGCCTGGTATACAGGAGGCCATGGATTCGATCCCGACCCTGACGCCTGTATATTTAGAGTATGCATGTCTCTTTCTCCACGATCGTGTGGATGTTTCTCCAGTGCCTCCGGTTTTTCCCTCCATATTTAGAATCAACATCATGCGTTGAAAGTATTTGGCTGCTATAGATTTCCACGTGATAAGCCACTTCATTGAGCTATCATTTGTGGCCAGGTCGCTTCTGAAAAAGAGCTACATAGCTCAGTGGGCTTTACCTGGTAAAATAAAAATAGTATTATTATAGTTTTACAAAGTGAAAACAGTCGTCACCATTTATATAGGCTCTGTGACAATTTTATTGTAAAGGGTGCTCTATTAAATGAAGTTGGATCATCATCATGTAGATTTGAAGCTTTTGTGACTGCAGGAATCCATACTCTTTGGTTCTTTCGGTAAAGTTACGTAGGTATAAACTAAAATAAATCACGACGTTTCGATTGCAACACAAGCAATCATCGAAACGTCCTGATTTGTTTAATTCGATGATTGCTTGTGTTGCAATCAAAACGTCGTGATTTATTTTATTTTATACCTACGTGACTTTACCGAAAGAACCAAAGAGCATCATCATATATATTATCATCTTACAGGATCATCATCAAGGCCATCCATCACGAGTGACAGGCGTGTGTGTAGGTGCTCGCTCTGGTAAACTCTCCTCGCAACTCCCATTTCTCATCATCTTCCATTGCTCATCATCTCCCATTGCTCAGCATCTCGCAAGGTCTATCAGCCACGGGAGGGTATCTTGGGCTAACCGGGCAAAAACCCCCTCGAGACCTGCCCTGGTAGCGTCTACGGTGCTGCCCCAGAGGTCCCAGTGGCCATTCCCAAGCCCTCATAAATAATACCGTCACGGTAACCGATTAAATGGCCCATATCGCCAGCCGGGCGTGTGGCCTTTGGTTCGAACTTGAATCGACAAAATCCCTGCTCTTGGAAGCAGAGGAGCAGATGCTGCAGAGACTGGAAGCAGCTTTTATCATCGGTGATCAACTGCAGCTGGGTCTGTCCGGTTCGGCGGCGTGGGAAATATTTCCCGGCACACCACACCCAGTACGCCCCTTGCTTACGCCTGGTGTGCAAGGGGGTCGTGGGTTCGATCCCGACCCTGACGCCTGCTGCTGTATATTTGGAGTTTGCGGTGTCTCTCTCTCTCTCTCCCCAGTGGTCGCTGTGGATTTTTCTCCGGGTCCTCCGGCTTTGCCCTCCACATTTATAAACGTGCGTTTAGAGTATGCGGCTGCTATAAATCTCCACGTGATAATAAGCCACTTCGCCTTCGCTGAGCTATCATTTGTGGCCAGGTCGCTTCTGAAAAAGAGCTACATAACTCAGTGGGCCTTAACCTGGTAAAATAAATAAAAAATAGTTTCGTTTTTGTTTTGGCTGTGGGTACTGACCACTTGCCATGTCCCCTGTGGACCGGCGACCCGTAAAATTTTCCTTGAGAAATGATCCCCGGTGATGACGACACGTCCGATGGTGGCCTCATGAAGACAAAGAGTCACGCCATTAGGTGGACTACCGAGTCGAGCACCACCACCATCAACCATCAATCACCCCTCGTCGCAGCACATAAGGAAATACACAGCGGTGGACACGGCAGTTTTTAAATATTATCGTCCTTTACCGAAACGGACGCGCTTTGATAAAGTTTGTACACGTGTAATGACGATTTGACACACTTCTCTGGAGATGGCACTTCATTGAAGACGCGTTCACTTGACATCAGGCAGAGATTCCACTGCAACAGCCCCGAGTCTCCCGCGCATCTCCCCCTTATATACCAACACGATGCCACGCCCCCCTTCTCCATCATTCTCGCTGACTCTGGACGCTCCCTCTGCTGGCAGACTCCACTGTCCTCTTCTGTCACCTGACCACGCTCCCTTCTCGATCTTTCCCGTAGCCACCAGTCCCGTCGCGCTCACAACTGACTCCCCTGTCATTACTTCCCGTAGACACTGGTCCCTTCGCACTCACAACTGACTCCCCTGTCATTACTTCCCGTGGCCACCAGTCCCTTCACACTCACAACTGACTCCCCTGTCATTACCTCCCATGGCCACTAGTCCACTCGTACTGCAGGTCGACTCACCTATCATTACTTCCCGTGGCCACCAGTCCCTTCACACTCACAACTGACTCCCCTGTCATTACCTCCCGTGGCCACCAGTCCCTTCGCACTCACAACTGACTCCCCTGTCATTACCTCCAATAGCCACTAGTCCACTCGTACTGCAGGTCGACTCCCCTGTCATTACCTCCCGTGGCCACTAGTCCCGTCACACCGCGTGCAGGCTCTATTGTCATTGCACACGTATTGTAGTGATTGCAGAGGAACCCCGGTATCCGTAGGTACCGTACCAGTGCCCGTGTGCTGTCGCGCCGTGCGAGTATCGCTGAACACCCCAATTCACAACGCCGCGGTTTTACCCGGCGCGGCGAGAACACCGATAATCGTCTCCGGCCGAGTGCCATCGAGGACGTGAATCGCGCTTGAACCGGTTCTTACGCGCCGCGTAGAAGACGCACGCGCGTTGTTAGCACGGGTTCACAAAGCAGTTCACTCGTACACGATATAAACAAATGACGACATCGCCAACGCGTTAACACGCGCGCGCACACTCTGCGGGCAGTGTACAAGTACAGAATACACAACAATCAAACGTCAGAGAGGAAAACAACGCATGTAAATATACAACTTAACGTTTCATCTTCTTGGTTCTTTCGGTAAAGTCACGTAGAATGGAAGTAATAAAATAATAAAAATAAAACATAATAAAATAATAATATAATATTTTATTATGTTTTTATTTTATTATTTCCCTTCTACGTGACTTTACCGAAAGAACAAATAAGATGAATCCCTGCAGTCACGAAAGCTTTAAATCGAAGCTCAACGTTTGTTTTTCGTTGCACATACTGCCGCAGCGTCGTCGTTTGAGATTTGCGCGTCTCGGACTGCGCCTGCGCGTGATGGACACTTCTTCTTGTTGATGATTCCTCCAGGTGGAGTCCGGGGCTGCATGCGGGGTGTCTCTCTCGAGTGTGGCGAGTCGGTGGTGTTGTGTTGTGGTGTTGTTATGTTGTTGTGTTGTGGTGTTGTGTTGTGGCGGCAGGTGATGTGGCGGCACGTGTTGTGGCAGCAGGTGTTGTGTTGTTGTGTTGTGGTGCTGTGGTGTTGTGGCGGCAGGGCAACGACTATGTCGGATCTCATCCTGTCCAGATGTATCTGGCGCCTTCGTACCCCGAGGCGCTTTGCGGCGATTGAATGATTGAACGTGAAGGACGATAAGTGGTGGAGATTTAAGAGTGGGGCTGTTGTTGTTGCCGTTAAAAGTGGTGGTGCAGTGATGGTGGCAGGAGAACAGGTGGTTCAGGACGGGTAGTGTTACGGGTTGGGGTAGTGGTAGTGATGGGAGTAGTGATAGTGACAGGGGTAGTGTTAGTGGTAGGGGTAGTGATAGGGGTAGTGATAGTGATAGTGGTCGGGGTAGTGATAGGGGTAGTGATAGGAGTAGTGATAGGGGTAGTGATAGTGACAGGGGTAGTGGTAGTGTTAGTGGTAGGGGTAGTGATAGGGGTAGTGATCGGGGTAGTGGTAGCGGGGCAGGGAGTCACAGCAGGACGGCCTTATCTAGGGGTCAGCAGCCAGCACGCCAAGGAGAGACGTTGTCTTGTTGTTTGGAATTGGTGAGGCGCAATGCACCGTGGTGGTGATGGTGGTGATGTACACGACGCGGCAGCGGCCGTGTTGCTTAGAGAGCCACACGTGACTCCGTGGCCGCACTCTGGAGAAGAGAGGAGATGTGATGAGAAGAGATGAGAATGGATGGGATGAGATGGGATGGGAAGAGAGGAGATGTGTCCGCACTGCCCTCTGCTGACCACACAACCCCGAGTCGTGGTGGTGGTGGTAGCCCGTTTTCGCCCTATCCAGCCGCTACTCTCCTTTAGTTTACTGGGTCAGTTGAGACCGGGTGCATTCCGGGTCATGTCGTCTTTGGCAGGAAAAAAAACCCTAAATATATCATTCGGCCATAAAAAAAAAATGTTCATTAATTCTTGAAATTGTCCAACCCATAAAATGGGAATAAATCTTCAAACGCAATTAATTAGGAACGCTCGCGGCAGATGAATCGTCGGCCAGAGTGGAATATTTCAATACAAAACAGCAGACCCTGAGGGCTCTTAGCATCGGTCTCGGGGATGCATGAGATTCGGGGATCGGTACAAACAACCGGACGATTTGCAGCTAAGAATCTGCTTGCAAAATACGTTTTATATGTATTTGTTTTTGTGAAACGAGGACGTGTGGAATATGCACTGGTGAGGGTTTGCAGTACGGGGCGAAGAGGAATGATAACAGAAATAAAATAACAGATAAATAACAAATACTTAACAGCTCACAGTGATGCATTGTGATGAGCCCATCTGGAAGTACCATATGTCCTGCATATCTTCAGATTAACAGTCCATTGTAATGTATGTGATTACAATAAACGCCCCACTGATCTTTGCACCTGATAGGCTCACGGTGATGACATAATCTCGCTCTTTTAAGACTGAAATCAGGAATAACTTCCTCACAATTTTGCCAAATCGCCCGATGAAGCTGGTTGTAATCACCAGCGAGACGTCGCACTGAATTGTGAGTTTTGTGGGTTTACTCATCGTCGCACCGATATTCTGCAGCAATAGCTAATCGGCACGTTTTGTCCACGTGACAAACCTTACGAATTGGCCGCGTCGGGTGGCGGCGGGCTTGACGGCACATTTACATTGACGTGATCTAACCGAAAGAAAAAAAAAACTCGATCTCGAATGACATTGGTCGCGAAAAAGCCCCCCACTGCGTGCCGGGTGAAATTCGACCTCTTGGTGCGCGTGCAGAACGACTACAAGAAGCTCTCGGGCCAGTGCAAGGACTTCGTGGTGGGGCTACTGGACCTGTGCCGCGACACGGAGGAGGTGGAGGCCATCCTCAACGGCGTCGCCGCCACCACCACCGAGGCGGCCCAGGGGGGCCCGGCGACGTCGCTGCCCCTGCAGAGGAGCCGGCGGCAGTGGCGGCCCACACTCAGCCGCCTCAAGCTGTCCATCAAGTTTGAGGTGAAGAAGGTGGGTGAGCCTACGCGGACGGCGACTTGTGGCTACAGCCGTCGCGAATGTACAACACACACACACATACACACACACATACACACACACATACACACACACATACAACAACAACAACCGCCATTCGCCACTAAGTGGCGGTGACGTCACCACGATGCTTGTGCCAGGCCATGTGCACCTTGAGGCCACGTGAAGTGTCGAAAGTCCGCTGGCAGGAGGTCACGGGGCAGACCCAGCAGGTGCCACGGGTCGACTGACCGAGATGACCGAGATGACTGGCTGATGCACCACCTGTGCCTCCTACTGTACCAACTTGCTGTGCTTTAGCCACCCGGTGCTCCGCTCGTTGTTGTGAGCGTCGCTCCTCCGCCCTCCGTTGTTGTTGGAGGGCGACTGCCTCCCACTGCCCAGTAGCATCCTTCACGAGCCTCCTCCACAGAGGCCGATCTTGACATATACACACACACATATACACACACACACATACACACACATACACACACACATACAGACACATGGATAATAATAACAACACCTTACGGCTCTTTGTCGGTCTACTGACGTTGGCCGTGATAATCTCAACGATGATGATGATAATAATCATAATCACCACAATGGAGATGATAATAATGTTGATGATGAATATGATCAAGACTATGGTGACCATAACAGTCTTGACGATGACCATCGTAGGAATAATAATATTGATTATAATAATAATAACAATCTTGATGATGATGACAATGATGATGATGATGATGACGACGACGATGCTGATGAGCGCAACAACGTGGCTGTGCAGTTTGTGGCGCACCCCAACTGTCAGCAGCAGCTGCTCTCCATCTGGTACGAGGACGTCTCGGGGCTCCGGCAGCGCTCCGTGGGGGTCAAGTGCCTCGTGGTGCTGGGGGTGGCGCTGTGCATGCCGCTCCTGGCGCTCGCCTACTGGGTGGCGCCGTGCAGCCGGGTACGTGGGGCACCACCGCCGCCGCTGTCGCCGCCAGCGCTCCTTGTCGCGCTCACGCTCACGCGGCCCAACCACGCATTAGATCCGTCCGTCTGTGGCGGGGGACGGGGGTGGTGGTGGTGGGCATCATAACCCTCAAATAGGTGGTCTCAATATGAAGTGAACTTTAGCATCATGTTGCGTGGTCACTCGGGACTAATTGATCATCAAGGGGTTTCCTAAAGTTCACACAAACACACCAGCGCTAAAAGCAGCCAGCGTGGTGCCCCGGCCTTACCGCCCAGGATGCATCCTCCCTCAGCCCCCTTCTCTCATCGCAGCCAACAGACTTACTGCTACCAAGGCTGGCGTGAATACGGTTGGAAAGTTTTACATAATCCAAGCATATTTAATGATTTATCTTTCCCTGCTCTGTTTTGCCGCGTTTCCATGGCCACCGTGATCCAGGCCCCGTGAGCCCAGTTCTGATCCAAAATCGCTCCTCAATAATGGCACCCGAAGTGAAGCAGGCACGAGCCTCGTTAGCGCACGCACGGACGGCAGCCCGCCTGGTTAGCGCCGGGCGTCGTAGGTTTGGGCTGCTGCGAGGTGTCCAGCGGATGGGATTGTTGAAGGTGTTTCTCACCGCGCGTGGACACAGCTGGGCCGGGTGCTGCGCAGCCCCTTCATGAAGTTCGTGGCCCACGCCTGCTCCTTCTCCGTCTTCCTGGGCCTGCTGATTGTCAACGCGTCCGACCGCTTCGAGGGAGCGCCCTTCCTGCCCAACGAGACGCGGACTGACCACCCCCGCCAGCTCTTCCGCGTCAAGACCACCACCTTCTCCTACACCGAGATGCTCATCCTCGCCTGGATTCTCGGTAGGGGCAGACAGGTAGATGGGTAGATGGGTAGACGGGTAGATGGGTAGATGAGTTGATGGGTTGATGGGTAGATGGGTAGATGGGTTGATGGGTAGATGGGTAGATGGGTAGATGGGTAGACGGGTAGATGGGTTGATGGGTTGATGGGTAGATGGGTTGATGGGTAGATGGGTAGATGGGTAGATGGGTTGATGGGTAGATGGGTAGATGGGTAGACGGGTATATGGGTAGCTGCTCTTCCTGCACCGAGATGCTCATCCTCCTCTGGATTCTCGGTAGGGGTAGATGCTATTCCCATAGTGCGCCCCATTTCTCAAGGCCGTGACGACACAGAGGCGTGCCCAGGGGAGGCAGTAGAGGCAGCTGCCCCGACACAAAATGTAAATATGGCAGTTATATGTCGTCAATTTTTTTTTTCATTTACGTCAAAATATAGATTTCATTTCAGCTGCGTTTCGTGTTCTCTTCACAGTCGGTCGATTCGGCAGGTCACGTGTAGTGGCTTCAAGTGTGGCTACTCTCACCTGTTCCACAACGTCTGGTCAGCGTGGAAGAGTAGGCCAAATACCCTCTAGAGGGGCTCTCTACAGCTGCCTCTAATGCAGGCCCTTCTGCCAGCAGTGGTGTGAGCGAGAAATTGCAGGCCTGCACCCTTATCTCTGGCCACAGTTTCATTGTTCATGTAACATTACCCATTAGGGAATTCGTCAAATAATCATAACAACGCTCTGGAGCCAGGAAACCTCTTTGTCGACATTCTGTCTTAGTGGAGTCCTGCGTTGGGGTGTTTGGCCAGTTGCTCTCACGAGGAAACAGCATCAAAAACTCCACACAGATGGCTTCTATTCGTTGCTGTACTGCCATCTCCTGGCCACCTCGCAATCTCAGGAGGCGCTGTTTCCTTGTGGGCCGATGTCTTGTGCACACGTTGGCTTCCTTGATCCGCTAAGGCCACCTCATTGCTAGATTTGTGGTGCAGCGTTGACGCTTTTCAAGCCGTTCACGCCTCTTGCGAGCTCCGACGGCGGCAGCGTTGGCGCGTCGCTCATCACAAAGCAGCGCGTGCTCGCTGCTGCCCCTAAACCGTTCGTCGTTTGCCAAAATCCGTAAATATTCCATCGTAAGTTCTTGAACCCCAGGATATCCGACGCGGCATTTGGCTTCCCAACCAAATAAATAAAGATGTATTTATTTATTAAACTCTACATCAAAAAGGAGATGATGGGTATCGATTTGAAGCTTTAATTTACCTCCACTGTTGGGAGCGCATTGATCCCCGCCGTTGTTTTTCCAGGCGTTCGCCGCGTGCGGTGCCGATGACTTTAATTTGTGTTTAGCGGTCGATGTGGAGGAGAGGCAAAACTTAGTTTGCCCGCCAGTTTTAGAGATCAGGGTTTGGGTCGCGGACTCTCTCCGATTTGCTCGTTGGCGATGGAATATACGTGGGGAAGCGACACGCCAACCGTTTTGTTTCCAATGCGAAAATATTCCACCCTTGGCGTTGCGGGTCCAGGCATGCTGTGGGCCGAGTGTAAGGAGCTGTGGACCGAGGGCCCAAAGGAGTACCTGCTGCAGCTGTGGAACCTGCTGGACTTCGCCATGCTGGCCATCTTCGTGGCGTCGTACACGGTGCGCTTTGTCGCGCTGCTCAAGGCCTCGAGGGCGCAGCTCTACGTGGACACGCAGGTCGTGGGGAGCCTCTCCGGCGCCCACCTCCCGGACGAGATCGACTACTACACCCGGCGTGCGTGGCGTGCGCGTGTGTGGCGTGCGTGGCGCGCGTGTGTGTGTGCGTGTGCGTGCGTGTGTGTGGCGTGCGTGGCGTGTGCGTGTGTATGTGCGTGTGTGTGGCGTGTGTGTGGCGTGCGTGGCGTGTGTGTGTGTATGTGCGTGTGTGTGGCGTGCGTGTGGCGTGCGTGGCGTGTGTGTGTGTATGTGCGTGTGTGTGGCGTGCGTGTGTGTGTGTGTGCGTGTGTGTGTTTGTGCGTGTGCGTGGCGTGTGTGTGTGTATATGCGTGTGTGTGTGTGGCGTGCGTGGCGTGTGTGTGTGTATATGCGTGTGTGTGGCGTGCGTGTGTGTGTGTGCGTTTGTGTGCATGTGTGTGGCGTGTGTGTATGTGCGTGTGCGTGCGTGTGTGTGGCGTGCGTGGCGTGTGTGTGTGTATGTGCGTGTGTGTGGCGTGTGTGTGGCGTGCGTGGCGTGTGTGTGTGTATATGCGTGTGTGTGGCGTGCGTGTGTGTGTGTGCGTGTGTGTGCATGTGTGTGGCGTGTGTGTATGTGCGTGTGGCGTGCGTGTGTGTGTGTATGTGTGTGTATATGTGCGTGTATGGGGCGTGCGCGTGTGTATGTGTGTGTGTGTGCGTGTGTGTGGCGTGCGTGGCGTGTGTGTATATGCGTGTGTGTGGCGTGCGTGCGTGTGTATGTGCATGTGTGTGGCGTGCATGTGTGTGTGTGCGTGTGTGTGTGCGTGTGTATGTGCGTGTGCGTGGCGTGCGTGTGTGTGTGTATGTGTGTGTATATGTGCGTGTGTGTGGCATGTATGCGTGCACAGGCGCTCGTCACACACGGTGGAATAAATCAGAAATCGTGAGCATGGTCGGGTGGCAGGGAGAGTGGCAGGGGTAGTGGCAGGGGTAGTGGTAGGGGTAGTGGCAGGGGTAGTGGTAGGGATAGTGGCAGGGGTAGTGGTAAGGGTAGTGGTAGGGGTAGGGCGGGGTGAGAGAGCTGGGCTCCGGCGATGATGCCAGTTTCTCCACGATGTGAAATCTGGAAGAATTTGCACCTTCTGTGTGGAGGAGCTGTAGCCGGGATGGTTGGGACGGCAGGCGATTTCCCCTAACACGTGAATCTCTTAATACAATTGTATCGCACGGCAATTCCACAAACGAATGATGTCACTGAAGGCAACACACGAGCAGAAACAACGTCATGATATGAACTATAAAACGCTGTTAACAGGAAAACCCATGCATACTCTGACAAAATTTGCGTTGTCTCCTTGTTACTGCTATTACTGAAATCACGTGTTTTGTAGACTTACCACCCTCCATTATTATGCTCACAGCACGTGCATAACATGAGTTCATGACAACGATGTCATATTATAATTGTTTTTTTACCCTTTTATCTGCCAACAAAACTGACACCTTTTTTTTTACAAGGAGTCATGTTTGCATTGACCACAATACCTGCAGTCGGAATGCAAACAAATAACACAACTCTGATAATGTATGCACTGTCCTTGAAGTTGATTGGTCCACACTCGAGACAGCTTTTCTTAGAGCCTAGTCTCACATGGTGTTGGACCAGATGACGCCAAAAGGCGCACAACTCAAAGACAATGCACCATCAGAGTATGAGAGCTCGGGGTAAGCATGGCAAAGGAGGTTCCAATGGGGAACGATGTCATAATGTAATGTCACATTTAGGCGAACGGAGCGGTCAACATTGTACTAACGAGAAGGTAAAAACAAATATAAAATCGAGAACCCCCAAATCTCGGTGTTTAATGGAACAGCCAGGGGAGGGTTCATCGTTCCGCGCACAGAGGACCAGGAGAGGGGGCCGCGACCGCCGTGCGGTTTCGTCCTGCAGATTAAAGTTCTCCGTGGCGCGACGTCGGCAGCTCGCGCCCCCAGCTTCCAAATCGCGAACGAGCACCCTCCCGGCGTTCTCGTGGAAATGGAATAACAATTGACATGAGCGAGCAAATATAAGCGCTCAATTGTTTATCGTGTTCTCCCCCCCCCCCCCCGCGCTCCATCATTTGCCAGTAGCAACGCACACCCATTCATCACTTATGGCTGCCTGACAGCTAATTCTCAATGCAGTGCTCTTGTTATACTACGATTTATATATA
Organism: Lethenteron reissneri; assembly: GCF_015708825.2. Taxonomy (NCBI): domain Eukaryota; kingdom Metazoa; phylum Chordata; class Hyperoartia; order Petromyzontiformes; family Petromyzontidae; genus Lethenteron; species Lethenteron reissneri. Next base: position 13,580,543 of record NC_083810.1, read on the forward strand.
CGGCGTGTATATGTGTCAGTTCAAAATGCTTCCTAGAAACACTGCGGGTGGGTTACGATCGGTCGTTTATATTTTAGGCACCACGTGTTCAAAACGGAAATTTGTAATTTGAACTTTGTCAGATGAGGCAGAGTGTTTTTTCTGTTTCATAACTCATTGGCATCATGACTCAAAACTACCAGTGGGTCAGTCAAAAGATCATATTTTACCTCTTAAATATTGTATTATACATAAGTGTTGGCCATCCATGTAAACTTAATTTTATCCCAGCGCAATCTGGGATGCCCCAACAGCCATTGCTTCGACGCGCTCCGCCGTACACGCAAGCATCGATTTGATTGGTTGAAGCTCGATTTAAAAACAGTGGCGGTGGTTCTCGCCTCGTTTCCCCAAGCAGCTAGAAGCCGCTGGGTGCCCTCTGACCCCCAGCTGATCTCGGAGGGCCTCTACGCCATTGCCATCGTGCTGAGCTTCTCGCGCATCGCCTACATCCTCCCGGCCAACGAGAGTCTGGGCCCTCTGCAGATCTCCCTGGGGCGCACCGTGAAGGACATCCTCAAGTTCATGGTCATCTTCATCATGGTGTTCGTGGCCTTCATGATCGGCATGTTCAACCTCTACTCCTACTACCGCGACGCCAAGTGCAACCAGGCCTTCGTCACGTGAGTAGACGAACGGTGACCGTGGCGTAGGGGAGAGGGGCCTCAGTGATCAGGAGATGTTAACGTCCTCGCCTGGTATACGGCAGGTCGTGGGTTCGATCCTGACCCTGACGCCTGCATATCTGGAGTTTGCATGTTCTCCCTGTGTTGGCGTGGATTTTTCTCCGGGTCCCCCGATTTTTCCCTCCACATTTAGAATCAACATCACGCGTTCAGGGTATTTGGCTGCTATAAATCTCCACGCGATAAGCCACTTCGTTGAGCTGTCATTTGTGGACATAGGTCGCTTCCGAAAAAGAGCTACGTAGCTCAGGGGGCCTTACCTGGTAACATAAAAAATCTTTATAGTCGAGAAGTACGTCAATGGCGCCTGAGACACGCGGCGCATGCTTCTTGTGTGAGCCGATTCTGACCTACACAAATATATATAAATAATGAGGCGTCCATACAAAAATTGCAATTGCTTGAAAGGAGGCAATAATTGATGAATTTATGCCGATACAGGCATGCATTGTCACCGGATCTTAGTACGTGTGCACAATTTGAAATTGATTGGACAACAGGAAGTAGACTAACTTTTGATGACAAGATTTGACCACGACAAACACAAGTAAAGTTAAATAAAACCGTTGATTAAAACTCAGCTCGCTGGGTCCACAGTGCAGTGCGCTAACCACGACGACACTGAGCCGCCCCGCGGAGTTACAGATGGTTCATTTAATGGGACCGTTCAGAAATGTCAATTGTTGGCAGTTACGGGCAAACCAGACACCCTAAGCGCGCACAAAGACAACGATCCCCCGTGTAGCCTCAACAGATTGTTGGGGCAAGTGCTGTTAGCGAGCACCTATGAAGGCCAGCACTGTGGCACACCGCACCAGGTGCTCATTTGAGGCCGGGTGATCTAAGCACACAAACACACACGCATCCACGCACACACGCACTCGCGCGCACACACCCACACACACCCAATGATGTGGTGCTACGTGGCAGGGTGGAGGAGAGCTTTAAGACCCTCTTCTGGTCCATTTTTGGCCTCTCGGGTGTGGACTCGGTGGTCATCAAGTACAACCACAAGTTCATCGAGAACACGGGCTACGTGCTCTTCGGCATCTACAACGTCACCATGGTGGTGGTGCTGCTCAACATGCTCATCGCCATGATCAACAGCTCCTACCAGGAGATCGAGGTACCGCGGGGGGCATCGGTGTCGCCCTCCCACTGGTGGATCTCAAGTAGGGGGGGGGGGTGGCGATGGGGGAGAGACAATTTGTGTTTCGTTGATGGTTATCAGAGAGAATCCGTGGGTTTACAAAGCTTGCCACTTCGGGACTTCTCACCTACTAACCCCCTGCTTGGGAAGTTTCGAGATCCGCCTCTGGTGAGTCCTGACTCCTTGCTATGAATCATGAGCACGGCGGTAATGTACGTACGTACGTTGAACTTCTTTCGCACCGTACGTAGCCAACCGCGACAATCGGAGGTGCGGGAGAAGGACAACAAACTAAACACAAGAAGCAGTTCTAAAGAAATGAGTTTTGAATCGAGATTTTAAGATAATAAATATATATATTTCATTAAAAATAATGCTATGTTTTTTTATATATATACGTGCTCTACCATTACTGTTTGACATACTTAGCCAAATGTGTTTGTAAGAAAAGTAACCATCGCAGGGCGATGTTCCGAGTGAACGCGCGCAGTTGTAAAGCGTGGCATGAGCCGCAAACAACCCAACGCTCTTTGTCCCCCCCGCGCCCGGCAGGACGACGCCGACGTCGAGTGGAAGTTTGCGCGTGCCAAGCTGTGGATCTCGTACTTCGAGGAGGGCCGCACGCTGCCCGTGCCCTTCAACCTCGTGCCCAGCCCCAAGTCGCTGCTCTACGGCCTGCAGCGCCTGTCCCGCTGCGCCACTCGGCTCGCCGGCCTCCGCCGGGGCGGCCGGTGGGCGGCCGACGTCGAGGTCAGCGGCGCCGCTTCGCCTCCCAATCCCCCGGCGGCCGTTTATCTCTCTTTTATACTCTTGGTTCTTTCGGTGAAGTCACGTAGGTAAAAAATGAAATTAAAATTAATAAAAATAATAAAATAACGACGTTTCGGAGGCAACACAAGTCTCCGTCATCAGGTGGGACCGTCACGGCCAGATTTGATGCATCAAGTGAGGCAGGGATTCCAAGATGCAAGCTCTTAAATACAAGTTAAGGGGGAGGAGGGGGGGGGGAGCTTATCAGAATGTGGTAGCCAATGAATGGAACGTATCGGGAGGGGGGGCGGGGCTAAAAGAGAGCACGAGGTGCTCGTAGGCGTCGACGTGGACGTGTTTGTGCGCAAGTCACTGTTATTGCACATGATAGCGTATTGGAAGTGGGGGGGGGGGCGGGGCTAAAAGAGAGCACGGGGTGCACGTGTATGTGGACATGTGCATTTACTTCGCTGCATTTCCACGAACCAGTTGAAAACGAACGGTTTGCCGTGCATATAGAATTGTCCCTCAATACGCACGACGTTTGTACCTTCTTATAACCCTGCCCTGTTCCTGGACGTCAGCAAGTTGCGGGGTGGGCGTCCCGTGCACCACTGAATCTCGGAACGCGCAAGAGGCTCGGCATTAATTTTATTGAGTGAGGCCTCGTGTCAGCCCGCTAATGTAAGTGGGTACAGCACTTGCAGTTGACTGGCACGTCACCTGTGGTGGGGTCAAGCGTGGGTGCCCCCACCTCTTCCAAGACGCCTGGGGCAGCGTGAAGGAGCAGGCCAAATTCCCTCTCGAGGGCCTCTCTAGGGCCTCTCTAGGGCAGCGTTCTTCACTGCAAGGCCCGCGGGCCACTGGCGGCCTCTGGTGGCCTTCAGTGCGACCCCTGACAATGCACAGAGAGCGATAACACCCGGTGCGGGCGGTGTGCGGGCCCTCACACTGATGTCTTCTCATCGGCGAAAGTGGCCCCCCTGTGGGAGACACTGCCCTGTAGAGCTTCCTCTGACTTTGAGCAGCTAATTGCAGGGCTGCGCCTTTACCTCTGGTGCTCCGCTCTCCGTGTGCTCCCCCTGCCTCTCGCCCGGCAACCCCAGGAGCAGAGCCAGGGTCCCAGCGTCCCGAGCATCGGCACCAGCAGAGGCAACAGCATCTCGAGCCAGCCCAGCCGCTACCAGGTCAAGCCCTTGCCACTTTACTCGGCTGCTAGATAAGTACAGGCGGCTGTTCTACTGGAACTCGTCGTGGTGTTTTCATAACGCCAATTGGATATAACGCGATTAATGTATTAGGGAACACATTTTTTTTGATAACGCGGAATGCGAATTGGATATAACGCGGTTGAATCAACGAAACTATGTCGTGTGAGTGGGAATAAGCGGTTGTACAGCTGCCTCTGTATAGTATAATAAAGGCAGTGGGATGCTGCTGGATCATTCTAGATGCTATCCACGCGCCTCGGTCTTTATCCAGCCTGCGTACGCATCTCATGGCTTAACGCAGACTCTGCTTTACCCCACGTTATACATTGTAACGCGATTTTCCCCAGGCGGTGTTCTTCAGGAATGCGGCGACCGCGTTGTAGGAGAACACATTGCATCTGTACACACACAGGGTGCTTCAAAAATGTTTTAACACTTATATGGGACTATCGTTTTTAATGGAAAAAGAACGGATAATACACCGTCACATGATAACAAATGTATGTTAATAGCTTCAAAAAGCCAAAGAGTCTCCACTTGTTCGCCATCGTAGTCAACGCGTGCCTTGGAATCTTCTCCAGGTGATCTCCAGAGCCCGGATGAGGCACATTTCTTGTGGTGTCGTTGAAAATTCTTAGAAGTGTTAACATTTCATACTTACGCGATCTAACCCCAAAAACCTTCATTATGAAGAGATATCTCACTTGTTCAACACCAAGCTGTTCTGCCCAAACCTGTTGTTGTGTTATATTCATTATATTCTCAGCCACCTAATTTGTATACGTTCAACATTAATGGATTACATATGGGTGTTTCATTTATCTGTATTGTAAAGTGCCTCGCTGTGCATTGAAGGCAAGGTGGTTTATATTATTATTATGAATATTATTGCGTGGTATAGTCACTGTAAAAACTTCCCGTGAACGATCGTTCATTCTTTTTTTGTCACCCTTCCAGAAAATCATGCGGCGCCTAATTAAAGATACATCCTCAAGGCCCAGTCGGACAAGGAGAACGACGAGGTCAACGAAGGTGGGTACAATGCGGGAGCTGGTTTCAGTTCACGACAGTTCCGATTCGCGTATTCGCCATGTGCAGGACCGCCGCCGTTATACCGCGTGCTTATTTTGTATCGTTTGTTGTTGTGACGTTCTAACCCCCGCCCCGATTGGATATCTATGGTAAAGAGCTTCACAGCTCATCGGATTCCTCCTGCAGTCTAAATAAATATTCTGATTCCGATTCTGACAATCTGCCCCCGTGCCCCTCCGCAGGCGAGCTCAAGGACATCAAGCAGGACATCTCCAGCCTCCGCTACGAGCTTCTAGAGGAAAAATCCCACAACACCGAAGACCTGGCGACCATCATCAGGCAGCTGAGCGACAGGTGGAGCTCACACCCGCGGACTCCTGAAGCTGCAGGGGCAGCAAAAGCGGCGAATGTGAGAGTGGGCTTCAACGTGCCCCCTCCGCCAGCGACAACTTAGAGGGGAGCTCCCGCTCTCGCCGACGCTCCCACCCCTCCTACGGAACTTTAGAATCCGGTCCGCCACCACGGACGGACGCCCGCCCGCTTCCCGCGGGAAGCCCAGTTACCGGCCGCGGCGCCGCGCAGAACGTTCAAAAGGTTACGCGGGCGGTCCGGGCGATGGGCGCACGTGTGCGGACCGGAGCGGGCGGCGCAAAGGGATGACGCGGGCCCAGCCCGGCGACGATGAGCGAGCGTCTCTGGAGCAGCGCCGCGGCGCGTGCGGGGAGGAGGATGCGAGGAGCTGCGGCCACGCGAGCGCCGGCTCGGCGGAGGTCATGCTCCGACGTTATTGCTGCCTTTGCCGCGTCGCCAGGGACGGAAGCAAGCGCTGGTTCATCGTTCCGTTCTCGCGGAACGGGGCGTCCCCTTTGTGAACCGCTGAATCTCCGCTGCCTTTTCCCCTGGAGAGCAATTTAGACGCCTGGGAGGAGAGATTTCGCCGGCAGCCTTCGAGATGAACGCCGGTGCTGCGCTCGGTTGGAAATGTTTTTCAAGACCCAATTTTAGGATATTTCAAGTTGAATGTATTCACCGCGGTCCTCTCTCGGCACACGAGGCTGCTGGGATTCATTGGGAAAGAGGTGGCAGATGGAGAGTCCACGGGTGGTTTATAGTGACCGGGGGGTGCGATTTGTAACGTTTATAGTGGTGGGGTGGGGGGTGGGTGGGGGATGATTTAGTTTGGCCGGTTCCATGAATCTGGTCAGGTGGCTAAGCGGTTGAGCGAGCGCCTCGCGCTCAGAAGGTTGCGGGTTCAAATCCTGGTTGGGGGAGTTGACTGGGCCCATCGTTCCACTTGTGGGAATGTCAACGGTAGTTGTCCTATGGATCGACTTGCCCCCACCATAGAAAGATGGAGTATCCACCAATGGCGTAGGGCTTTAGACAGGAGTCGAGTACCACCTCAATGCTCATTTGAGCAAAAAGTTACCGTGACTTTGAATTCCATTAATGAGTGCTTGGCTTATTGTGGTGAGAGGAGATCGGAGAACACCCTCCACGCATCGCCACGCGTAGCACTCAAAACTCCACGGAGTTAGATTCAAGAACCCATTGGCACACTCGCATCTCCCGACCAACTTGCAGCCAGTCCTAATCAGTCTCCCGTTCAAGTACTGACCTGGATCAACCCTGACATCGCCAATGCAACATTTTTATCTGCCGGGAGGGACACATTTATCTTCTCTGTGGGCGACAATCAAAATAGCAATCGCGAGAATAAAATAACCCTTCCCCTTCCCCCCCCCGACATGAAATAATCGCACCCTGGTCAACTGTGCTGCTCTTCGTGAGCGGGTTGCCAGAGACCGTTAACGCTGAGAGGCACATACTCAATCGCGAGGCAGGAATGAGTTCACCGTTCGCGGAGGACAAATTGCTCGTTTAAAAACCCAGCAACCTCAAGGGTCACTCTCGCGATGGCCTCGGCGCGTCGTGCGGGTCTCGGGGGTTGTTTGGGCCATGCTTCACCACCCTGGCTCACGCGGTGAATACAGCACAGCAGCACTGCCCTCTGCTGACAACGCAGGCCCACAGCAGCCTACAGTACCTGTTTTAAACCATCCAGGCACTATCCAGGCTTCACCCTGCTTAGCCTCCCAAGATCTGACACGATCGGGTGCATTTCTGGTGATCAGTACTGCCGTGTTGTCGACTGGAACGATATTACGCTGAAATGCTATTGGTATATTTGTCCTTTTAAAAAAATATTTTTGTGTTTTTGGCAGTGAGGTTGATTTGTCGTGCCCATGAAATCAGCTCCGTGGACCATGTAAGATGCACCCCCAGTGGGCCCGGTTTGAGAGCGCAAAGGGGTCCTGCGGTCCAACTCTGCCCAAGTGCCACTGCTCATGTGTTCACGAATCAATGGCAGAATTGAAATTCCGGGTGATCCATTTACAGCCACCCCCCCCTCCCACTGATTTCTAATCACCCCCTCCACCCTTCGTGCTTCTTCTCAACCGATGATGGAATATTGTGTATACGATGAAAGCGATGGCTCCACATCTTACAGAGGAGCAAGTGCTAAAAGATGTAATGGGTGTAATGAGATTGGTGGGAGACACGTGGAGGCTTTGGTTTAAAACGTGATCTTCTCTATATTTTTCCCACAGTGGGGTATCTCTATATGGATTGGTACATTGCAGGATTTAAAGACAATATCTTTGGGATGCCTTCATCCAGCTGTGGATGAAACATGGCTGATGATCGATATATATATGGAGGACACTATATTATTAAGTGGCAAACATGCATATATATAATTAATGTCATTTTAACCATCATCCGAGAGGGCAATTGTGAATTACAATTTTTAAACCGTAATATGTAAATATATATTTTTAATATACAGGACTAGAATTGGTCAAATGTCACGTGTTTTATTTAAAGGGGCCGAATGGCCTTTTGCATCTTTTATTTTGTGAATTATATCTCTGCTGCCAGTGGGATCCAGTGTCAAGCACTCTGCGCACGCATTCCGAGCCGTCATTATAGACACACAGACAAAGACAAATATCCCCCGTGTAGCCTTAACAGACTGTAGGGGCAAGTGCTGTTAGCGAGCACCTAGTGAAGGCCGGCACGACACACGAGGGGGCGGGTGGCCAACACCGCGCACGACCGCCTTTGTCTCCCCAGTGGCGATGTTTACACACCGCACCAGGCACTCATTTGAGGCCGAGTCGACATAGAGGAGGCCCAGGACCGGTTCCGATAATCGTCACCGGTGTTGCGCGTAGACACTTGAAGATGTTCTTTGTTCATGTTTTTGTTCGTTGCGGTTGCACCCGAGTCAAGAGCCGCATGGCTCACAGGGCTCTACCAAATTGAATGAAACTGAAATGAACTCGGGTCTCGCTCACGGCTACACTGCCGCTCTCCATATCTACACACCGCACGCACACGTGTACCGTACACTCAGTTGCATACACACCGTGGCATCGCATGCACGCCTCCCTGAGTCATAAGGCTCCCTGTGGCCACAGTTAGTGCCGATGCGTACAAATCACCCTGCCAGGCAGAGACTCCGTGTCTATTTTGGTGCCATCAGCTCGATACATCAGTGCCCTCTCCTGGACCACGAATTATTGACAGCAGAGAGTGCGGCCACGTTTGTCTGTAGGCAGCGGTCGGTACGCTGCGCTATTATATGATGCTTTTCTAGATGTGGATATAATTCTTCGCACTCCGAACCCGGCGACCCGAGTTCGTGTTCCCGCTCACAGCCAACAACACCAGTGATGATTATCTGAACTGGTCCTGGGCCTCCTCTAGGTCGACTCAGCCTCAAATGAGTACCTGCTGCGATGTGTAAACATCGCCACATGGGGAGACAAAGGCCGCCCGGGCGTGGTGCTCACCATCGAACCCCTCGAGTGCCACTGGGCCGGCCTTCATCGGTGTTCACTGACAGCACTTGCCCAAGCAGTCTGTTGAGGCTATACGGGGGAGCTTTGTCTCTTATGTCTTTCCTGTGCTGTCATTGCCGAGTCAGCACAATTCACATTCACAAGTGGCGTTGTGGCGACATCAGTTCTCTCGATACGATACGATATACAATTCATGCAATGACGACAATCACGATATCAGTCCCCAATAACTTTTTAATTGTGTTTCATGAACATTTTTTTAATTGTTGGTGCTTTGATGCACTTCTGGTGCGAGTAGAGATTGCTGAAAAATTCTGTTCACTGAGCATCGTTGCAAATGTACAACCTGGAACGCTCACACTCCGCACGGTCAACTGCTAAATTAATGAGGGCAATCAGCGACGGGAATGGAGACCTCGCGACAAGCATGCTGCAGTGAGACGCTCCACGAATTGTCATGCGTGTCAGGGATAACGTTTCTATTTTTTAATGTATTTATTATCGTGAATTTTTAATTGTTGCTATTTAATAAACGTTTTGTTGGCCAATAAAATATCATACGACGGTATATTAGAAGACAAGTGTTGCTGGCTGGCTGGCTGGAGCAGCAACGTCCAGATGACGAATGGGGCGCTCGTTTGATTTCAGAATCGATCATCACAACATGAAGATATGTTGCGAAACGTACAATACACACGTCGCATCGTGCCATCGATCTTTGGTATCGCCAGATCACCGCAACCTACTCCCCGTCTCTTGTGAGGTTCGGGCCAAGTAGCCGATCAATCTTGATTTGAAGCTTTCGTGACTGCAGGAATCCATACTCTTTGGTTCTTTCGGTAAAGTCACGTAGGTATATATACCTCGATGATTAGCCGATCAATGATGATCCTGTCCCAAGGCCACCAGGCCCACCTCTACATTGGCTCCCTACATTTGTTTAACTCAGTTCAATACTGCCGACGGACTTAATTCAAGGCCATCTATCACGTCCTCTGCTCGGTTTCACACAAAGCCGTGAGAGTCTTGGCAAAGTGGCAAAGGCTTTGGAGTAAAGTTCCAGACGACGTGCGCTCCCAAACCCCGCGTGTCGGAGCTGTATTTGGCGACGTTGTCAAGTCTAAACGCTCGCACTAATCGCGTTGTTGCTTCTGCGTTGGAACAGAAACGTTCACCTGATTGAACACACACGTGTACTGCTACTGCTGCTGCTGTGTAAGCTGCTGGCTTCAGTGGCGGATCAAGAGTGAGGGATGAGGGGGGGGGGGAAATCGCCCCTAACCTCCTCCCTTGAGACGCCCAAAGTTAGTATTGTATTTATATTCACCAGAGGGGGTGAAATCATTTAAAGTGTTTTTTATTATTATTATTAATATCGGTCCCTATTTAAGAAGCTGGTACATTCTGGACCGCCCGTGGGAATGTTATCGATCTGCTCCCCTCGCTGACTATAACAGTCTCTTAAATTAAGTTGCCTATTTTTTTACAATTGCTTATAGACCCGTAACTGAAAACAGCTCTGTGCATTAAACGCATATGCCATGGGACGGATGTAGCTGCGCACCGTGCAAACATCGCGAAATAAAGAGCGCTTCACTTCGTTTCCACGCCGCGGCCACACACGCGTGCTGTTTGTTGTTGTTGTTATCTCGTTTGTTTGTTTGTTTCGCGATGAAAATCCTCTCCAGAGGGCCGCGTGGAGCCGCGCGCGCCTCTCCCCGTTCCAATTCGCGAGCCATCTCAAAGCAGCAGAAGAAGTATCTCCTCTCTCCCTCTACCAAGAAGTCTTCCCTATCTCTCTCTCTGCCAAGAAGTCTCTCCCCTCTCCCTCTGCCAAGAAGTCTCCCCTATCTCTCTCTCTGCCAATAAGTATCTCTCCTCTCCCTGTGCCTGCCTCGCGCGACTTCCCCGTCGCCTACCCCCGACTTCACGTCGCTGCTGTTGGCAAAGAGAAGATTTGACAAGATGAGCGACCCCTCGTCTCGCCGTCACCACGCGACTAGCAGTGCGACCACGTCCACGCTCATCGACATTCGCTTCACTGACGATGCACTGCAATGTGACTGTGGCCAGAGGTGGCGGTGGTGACTGTCACTCTCAGAGGGCTGCTGCAACAGCCACCTCCACTTAGCACGGGCATGACGCGTTCAATACTCAATCATCCATTAGCGCCCACTAACCGACGTTTCCGCACACCGTGTGGGTCGTGAGGGTCATTGGCCATACTTCACCACGCAGTGCGGGCTGGTGAAGGCAGTGAACATACACGTGGAATCACAGAAACACACGACAACGCATGTCCTCCCACAGCCCTCTGTTGCACACAGCCTGCTGCGACACCTGTACATGCATTCATGAAGTGTCCAGGCTCGCCACTGCTTAGCTTCTCAGAGCTGAAGAGATCAGGCCCATTGCGGGTGATTTAGTCAAATTGGCAATTTAATATTCATTATTGCACAACTCTTAGCCTCATATCTAATTAACAATTGTACGTACGTCTGTTTATAAACAAGTTGATATCTGCCCATACGATGAATGTGGTGATTATTCGTAACCACAATACCGTGTACACTTCAAAAGACAACTGCATTGTATGAATAATCTGAAACCTCATTTCTACGCCGAGGTCAAAAGCCATCTGTTGTACATCGCTCATCGTCGAGATTGTCAGTCTCCGCTTCCTCGCGTGGCGTGACACGAGCCACAAAGGAGGGCGCAAATTGCATCTCTGACTCACAGACGCGCTTGAATGTCAATAACGCAATAAACTGCGCAATGTTCTTTTGAACAAAATTCCATTCACAGGCGATGGCACAATCTACGGATGGGCATCACCTGCTGGCAGTGCCCAGGCAGGTGACGACGGGTGAAGGTCAAAGGTCAGCGTTGCACACAGCAGGAGCTTAATTAATGGATGTTACAAATTAAAAACGCTCATATCATCATATGAAGGTACTGGCAAACTCGCTTTGTACAGGGACACTGGTAAGGGCCACTGGACAGGTAACTGCAGTCGTGCTGTTAGGAGCTCTCTGTGTTCGGGTTTATATTCAACTCCGTTCCTGAAGCTAACCACAACTTTGAGAGGTTTTAGCAAAAAGATGTTTAAAATTGTAAGACAATGCGTGAAAAGGGACAGAATTCTCCTAAGAAAAAACCCTCGAAATGAGTGGAGCCACAGGGAAAACCAGGGGGGCTGGGTGACGAGGAGCCCCCCCCCCCCCCTCCCTCGTGAGACCCCCTGGTGAATGTGGAGGGAGATTGTTCGGGGTTTTGTAAGCAGTCGCTTCCGGGAGGCAGTGTGTTAACTGGCTGAAACGTCGTACTCAGTTTGTAAATGTTGTGGTTTTGCTCTCCAACACACCGGCGTGCTGTACTCGTGACGAATTGGCACGTTCTGTGTCGGGTGTGGCGGGTTTAACGACACATTTATATATTTATGCGATCTAACCCCCAAAAAAACCTATATTATGGCTTCAAGAGTTCAGCACGAGCGAGTGCTGCCCGCTAGTGGCGCGGTGCTGCGCCGTGAGGTTTTGGAGAGGAACCAGAGGCCATGGGGTTGCCACAGCTCAGAGTATGGGTGTGTGTGGGAGCTGTTGTTGGTTCCACGGTACGCCCAGCCACCCAGTGCCGGACTAAGCTCGTGCGGGGCCTGTAGCATGATGTTATAAAGGGGCCCTAAATATAAAAAAAAAAAGTTAAAACACACATTTTTTACTAGCATAGTAACGTTATTGTATTTTTTTTATTTGCTATACAGCCAGATAATACGACAAATCGCTAACCTTAAACACCCAGTCGTTCATAAAAGGCAGTATAGTACTATAGTAATAGAGCAAATGCAGAATCACTGAACCGGAATTGATAGCTTGAAAGCATTTAGCGCGGGGGCCCTTGAAAATGCGGGGCCTGTAGCATATGTAGCTACTTTTGCTACGAGGATATAATCTGGCACTGCAGCTATCCCCCAGTTCGACACCCGGCCACGGCTAACATCAGTGGCAAAAGTGACAAATGGTGCTGCCCTCGCTCCACCCACTTCATTAAACCAAAACCACACTGACCGTCCCCGTGGTGAAGTGTGGCGAACACAAGCCATGACCGACGTGGCATGGGATCGAGGTCTTTATCCATCAGTGGAATTAGAATGGTTGCATTTCATCTATTTATGTTATTAATGTGACATTGTTATTTCAAAAGTGTTCACGTTGCCTCAACTGTTGCCATGGGAAGATCCCACAAATGAGATGTCTCCACACTCCCTTGATGAGGCCCACTTGTAACCTGTACATGGAAAGCCCTTTTGTCAATCGACTGCAGTTCGTGAGTTTTTTTTTACCATACTTCACCACGCTCGTCACTTCGGTTTTGTGAATGCCGGGAGCATAGACACTGAATAGTAGTACAGTCCAACAAGGGATTTATTTTCTGCACTGCTCACAATGTAGCCTCGCTGCATCCTACACGATTGTGTAATGCATAGGCACTCCTGAAAATGGGCACGCTTGCAAATAAGACAAACCTGGTCTCTTGAGTTCTCATCTCTTGGGCCCTGGTCTGGCATTATTGCCCTTCAAGGCCACACACCTTGTCGCTGTGACACACCTGTCGACGGCGTTGTCACCTTGCCTCGCTCTCCTCACCTCTATTGTGTTGCTCTCTTCAGGCAGCCGTAGTTGGAGCTGTTCCATGTTCAAAGTAACAATTTCGAACAATCTCTCTGAGATGAAACCATTTCTGCCTTTCGTGGTTCTCGTGCAGCTGAAAGGGTCGCGTGTCTGGGTTCATTCACGCTGGGCAAGAGGATGGGGCAGACTATGAGCCTGCGGTCTGCAATGTCAAAAACAACACAAACTTCAAAATATATTTCAACAATCAGTATATATGCGCACTGGTTGCCTTGGTCAACGTTATTGGAATTAATTTAACTTCAATTCAAATGTATCATTAAATCACTGCAACTATTGTATTTATCGCTGTAGAATCACAGCCAATCGGCAATGACTTCAAATCCACGTGCCCTCCTCATTCGAGCCAAACCGATATGAGATTGGACATTTAAAAAATTCATGACATGCGCATACGTGTTTACGGTTTGAATGTACAGTACAGTCATAACCATGCGCTGCTATTTTTGATCAAGTGCAGGTTTGGGCTCTCCTGAAAAGGTCACGTCGAGTTCGCTTTTAGCCTCAAAAGGCCTCCCAATGACAAACAGCACAACCAGGAAACGTAACTGGTAAACTAGATTGTTTTCAACTGTCGAGTACTCAGTCATATAGATACCGCTTCCTGATTGCAGTGATTGTCAACAGAATTCTCACGTCTTGGGTATTTGTCATGAGACTCGTCACGTGTACAGAATCTCACAGCTGTCACAGGAGTGCAGTGTTGGCACACTGAACTTTGAACCCAACGAGCTGGGTTGTATTCCTGACCATGGCTAACATCAGTGGCGAGTGACATCAGAACCAATCCTGGGTGGCCCCCTTCATCAAGCCACACTGACCAGGGTGGTGAAGTATGGTCGAACAACTGCTTTGTGTGTTGTCTTTACCCCCACACCTCCGATTAACAAGGCTGCCTACGTATGGTGCGAAAGAAGTTCAACAGACATAAAACCCTCATGGCATGGGAGAGGTTTTCATCCAATAGTGGGTTCACAAGGGGACTGATATTTTCTATTAAGCAAATCATCCAAGGCTGTTACAACTGTTCATCATAGTTTGGCCTCAAGGTTATTGGAGTGCAGTTTTTTTTTTGCGAGAATGCCATTGGCTCAAATTATCTGGAAGAAAACAATGGCTATATTTAGAAGCAACTTATCAAATTTCCCACGTTCAGTGTTCCCAAGAGCTCACAGCAGCATTGGTCTATATTTGTCTATATTTGTTCTCCTAATATATAACAAAAAAAAAACGGCCAACACAATGGTATTTCCAAAGTGAATGTCTACGCTGACGTCGCGAGACGTGAACCCGAATCAGAATCTTTATTTAGACTGGAGGAATCCCATCAAAAGCTATAAAGCTCGTTTTAAAGGATGTTCAGTCGGAAACCTAAAACAAAAACAATACAAAAATACGATAGCAGTGCAAAGTATAGGAAAGGTGAGCAAATCACACGGAAAAAATAAACTACTAAATTACCAGGTAAAGCCCACTGAACTATTAGCTTATTTTTCAGAAGCGACTTGGACACAAATTATAGCTCAACGTAGTGGCTTATGTGGAAATTTATAGCGATCAAGTATTCTAAATCTAATTATAGGGTTGGGCCTGGCTGTCAGGTGGCTGGGTTTCCTCCAGGTTCTCTGGCTTTCTGCCACAAGAAGCCAAACACTCATTACTAGAATTGGCCAAACATCTCAATGTAGCAGGACCCTCCTGAAAATAAGTCTTGGGACTCGGTGAGGCTTCCCAAGGTAAAATGCAGTATAGTGCATCATTATACAATTAAAAGTGATTATTACACATGGATGCAATGTCACCTGTTGTGTGTTCAATTAATTTAATTTTCAGTTGTCAACCCACTATTGGGCCAGGGCATTCTCAGGACGTGTCGGTGGCGTGGATTGTTTGCCCATACTTCACCACGCTCGTCATGGCTAATTGTAGAAAGTATATTTTCATGCTCCTCCACTGGAAAAGTTGACAAATCACAACCCTGCATTATTACGATGGCGATTGTGGACGAGATTGCTCCGAGCCAAATGGGGAATCTCTCTGTGGGCTGCAACTTGCGTTGTGTAATCTCGCGAGAAGTAAAATGTCAACGACTCGAGCGTAAAATGTAACGTGGCAGCATTTTGATGACGAGCGCTGTTATGGCTGTCACCTCTTGTTCTCTTTCTGGACTTGGAAAACCCCTTCGCCGCACCACGTCACCACCCTTCAGGCAAACACCGTCACAAGGCAAGATAGAGTCGTTCTTGATGACCAATTGTATTTATTGATTATGAATGTGGTCACTCATTAGATCATTGTGAATTGTGATGATTAATCGGTTGTTGAAGGGGGCATTCGGTGAAGCGTTCTTTTTTTTCGCACTGCTGTTGTTGATGCCGAGCAACAACTCGCATTCCACATTGCCGTGGTTGAGACAGATATTTGCGTGGGGAGTAGCCGAGTGCATCGCTGTGAAGACCCCTCCTGCATGAATCAGGCATTGAGCCGTTGTACACTGAATATGTACACTGATTATGCACATTTAGTATGTACACTGAGCATGTACATTGAGTATGTTTCACCGTCTATTCTGTGAGGTGACCACAGTCGCCTCACACCGGAGAGTTTTACATTTCCCATGTGTGCATCAACAATCCGCATCTGCTGCTGCTGCAGCCATACTTTGTGCAGCAGGTGCGGTTGAGGGTCGTGACCCCAGAATTTTCGCGTCTAACGTGAGTGGCGAGTGACATATGAACCGGTATTAGCGCTAACCCGGCTGATCGACCAAAGCATCTGTGAAAACGTGCTTTATAGCTCATCGGATTTCTCCAGTATGATACATTCTGATTCTGAAGTTTGGTAAAATAACCCCCAAGACCCCCTCCCCCTCCCCACACTGGCACGGCGTGTGAAGGGATACATTCATCAGTGGAATGACAAATAACTGTCATTATTTTGCAGTTACCACCGATCAATTGTTAATATGATCACTGAATAGTTTATTGTTCATGTGGCAACTGAACGATTATCATTTTATTTATTTATTCAGAAAAAAAACACACTGGGTCTTGAAAATGTTTCAGGAGAGTCCTGCATTGTGATGTGTGGCCAACAACAATGGCACTGCATCTCTTTAGCTCTGCGGGAAAGGCAGAGGACCCAGTGGAAGCCCGCGATGAACAGTGGGACAACATATAAACTGCACACAGGTGCAAAAGTGAGGAATCAAACCCATGTGTTTTTGCTGAGGGCAATTACCACTGAGTCACCCTACCGCCCTGATTGATCACTACCTTGATCACTAAATTGACGATTGTTGTTAAATTGGCCATAGTTGATGTCAAATGTGGTAACTGAGCAATTATTATTGACCACAAATTACGTGTTCATGACGCCATACCTATTTGATTGTTATCGTGGTCACTGAAAGGTTGAAACTATTGTTTATATATTCTTGGTTCTTTCGGTAAAGTCACGTAGAATGGAAATAATAAAATAATAAAAATATAACTTAATAAAATAATTTTATCTTTATTATTTTTATTAGTTTATTTCCATTCTACGTGACTTTACCGAAAGAACCAAGAAGATGAATCCCTGCAGTCACGAAAGCTTTAAATCGAAATATTGTTTATAGATTAGTTTATAATTGACGGTTAATGTGGCAATCAATAACATGGCCAATGCCGACAATTTTTTTCTTCCCTTATTTGCCACATGGCTCAGTCAGCCTTCAGTAGCTGCCCTGGGCGTGGATATTGTTACAAGCGGTGTCTCTCAGATGTCTCCCCACGGTAGAGTAAAGTGAGCGACGAGGTCAAGCTATTTTGGCTGAAAGATGGCCAAAGTTATGTTGGCCATCAAACAAATACGGTCACTGCATCGCGATGCGCTTTCAGATGCGCATCTGCGGCCGTCTGGAACGTTCTTCCTTCTGATATTAGGAAGCCACTGGAGATAAACATTTTAAAATCATTATCTAGATTGACAAACTCATTTCTTGATAACTGCTTGTTTTAGTTTGTTGTCCTTCCCCCGCACCTCCGATTAGCACGGTTAGCAACGTACGGTGCGAAAGAAGTTCAGCATACATACATACAGGTTGGGCTGCTTTAGGAAATATAAACTTGATCATGAAAAGCAGCATACCAATGTGCCTAAAAAATGCAGTTGCGACCTGAATGACCTGTTACGCAATGTGGCCCAGCAACGTGGACGCTGATTGCTTGTGTTGCAATCGAAACGTCGTGATTTGTTTTTATTTCTAACTACGTGACTTTACCGTAAGAACCAAAGAGCATGTATTCCTGCAGTCACGAAAGCTTCAAGTCAAGATTCAATATTGACAGTGTGCAAAGTAAACTAAGCAAATTTTTTTTTATCAGATCAGGTAAGGTCCACTAAGCTAAGCTGCTTTGTTCAGAAGCGACCTGTCCATCACAAACGAGAGCTCAACGAAGTGGATTATCGCGTGGAAATATATCTCAGCCAAATACTCTAAACGCGTGTTGTTTCCAAATGTGGCACCGTGAAAAATCCACGTGACCAGGGGGAGACAGAGTCACTTCAGAATGTTAAATATATAGCAGCAGGTGTCAGGGTGGAGATCGAACCCACCCCAGGCGGGAAGAGATAACGTCTCCTAGCCACCGTGGGATTACGAGCACCAGCAAGGGGAAGGCGTGGGATCAAGACGAGCAAGGCAGTCGTTTCGTGACGCCCCTTGTGCCTGCCCAAGCAAGCACGTGGCCACCTCTGCCAGGCACAATTGGCGTCATGGGGCAGCACGGATTCTGGGGTGGCCCGGTGGTCGAGACTGTGAACGGAGTGGCAGCTCAAGGCTGGGCGGGGTGGTGGTGGGAACACACACACGCTCGAGAGGACGTCCACTTCGAGGAGTGATGGACTCGGGTCCTCATCCAGCAGTGGGTAGAGCACGCCCCTGGCGCGTCTCTCGGCCACGTGAAAGCCCAGCAGCGGTGACGTCACCGCCCATCGCCCGCTGACGTCACCGCTCGTCCACGGACAAGGGGGCAAACACGTTACGTCACCGCGGGCTGTACCATTATTGTCACTCGGAAAGGGTGTGAACTTTTTTTTGGTGTGTCGATAAAATGATCAACGGCGCAGCAAACGCGCTCGGAGTCTCGCGTAACATGTTGAAGATCTAATCCTATAAGATTAGTTATCGTTGAAAAAAAATCGATTCGTGTTGTTCGTTACGGGGGCGTTTGTAATTCGTCATTGAGCACGAGCACCCGCCCCCCCCGCGCGTGCGGGAGGCGTGAATGGTTTCGCCCGACGCGTCACGTGGCTCGCGCTGGGGGGGGGGCGGGCGAGTTATTTAATTATTTCTCGCTGCTGTAACGACGACGGCTGCTGCTGCTGCTGCGGGGAGGCCGAGGAGGCGGCTTGAGGGAGAAGTTTTTTCTGTTGTCCCCCCCCCCCTCGTCTCTCGCCTCGTACTTTTACGGCGCCGTCTTCCCCCGTTTTACTTTAACCCAACCAAGCAAGCAAGCCCAACACACACACGCACGCAGCGTCATCGCCGGCGTCGTCTTCCCAAGGCCGACGTTGACTTGGAGGAGGAGTGGACGAGTGGACGCTGCTTCGCTTCAAATTAACACATTTTTATTATCTTTTAAACCGGTCGGTGTCGGCGGCACCCCGTTGTTTGACAATGTCCACGCCCGCCAGAAGGCGTCTCATGCGCGACTTCAAGAGGTGAGGACAACGGCGAGAGCGAGAGAGAGATGAGGGTGATGATGATGAGGGGGGGAGGGAGAAGATGGCGGCCGACACGGGAGGTTTCTCGCTGCTGCCACCACCAATACCACCACCACTACTACACTACTATACACCACTACTACACTACTATACACCACCACCACTACTACACTACTATACACCACTACTACACTACTATACACCACCACCACTACTACACTACTATACACCACTACTACACTACTATACACCACTACTACACTACTATACACCACCACCACTACTACACTACTATACACCACTACTACACTACTATACACCACTACTACACTACTATACACCACCACCACTACTACACTACTATACACCACTACTACACTACTATACACCACTACTACACTACTATACACCACCACTACTACTACACTACTACTATACACACACTACTACACTACTACTATACACACCACTACTACACTACTACTATACACACACACACCACTACTACTATACTACTACTATACACACACCACCACTACACTACTATTATACACCCCACTACTACACTACTATACACACCACTACTACTACACACACACCACCACTACTACACACCCCACCACTACTACTATACACACACCACTACTACACACACTACTACTATACACACACCACCACTACTACACACAACACTACACACACCACCACTACTACATACCACCACTACACACCACCACTACTACATACCACCACTACACACCCCACTACTACACTACTATACACACCACAACTACTACACACCACTACTACTACTACACACGCCACCACTACTACACTACTACACACGCCACCACTACACACACCACTACTACATACACCACCACTACTACACACCACTACTACACTACTACTATACACACCACCACTACACACACCACTACTACATACACCACTACACACTCCATCACTATTACTACACATACCACCACTACTATACACACCACAACTACTACTACACACACTACTACACACACCACCACTACTACACACACCACCACTACACACCACCACTACTACACCCCACTACTACTATACACACCACAACTACTACACACCACCACTACTACTACACACACCACCACTACTACACACCACTACTACTATACACACCACCACTACTACACACCACTACTACTACACACACCACCACTACTACACCACCACTACTACACACCACCACCACTACTACACACCACCACCACTACTACACACCACCACCACTACTACACACACCACCACTACTACACACACCACCACTACTATACACACCACCACTACACACACCACCACTACTACTACACACACTACCACTACTATACCACTACCACTACTATACCACCACTACTACATACACCACCACTACTACACTACCACTACTATACACCACCACTACTACTATACACCACCACTACTACTATACACCACCACTACTACCACACACACTACTACTACACACACCACCACTACTACTACTACACACACCACTACTACACACACCACACTACCACTACTACACACAGCACCACTACTACACACACACACCACCACCACTACTACACACACCACCACCACTACTACTACTACACACACACCACCACCACTACTACTACACACACCACCACCACTACTACTACACACACACCACCACCACTACTACTACACACACACACCACCACCACTACTACTACACACACCCCACCACCACTACTACACACACACCACACATAGGGGTCACGTCGACGACGGAGAATACACAGAGTCGCCGCTGTGTTTCGCGTTGTTTTGCTTCTAGAACGCCGCTGCTTTACGGCGGCGACACGCTGCGACGGGGACTTTGTGATTGTTGTGCCATTCGGGGGCTGGTTGGGGGGGGGGCCCGTGGTGGTACCGAGGCAGAGAAGGGCACCAGGGGAATGTTCACGTTCGTTCGTGCGCACGGTAGGAAGGGCGACTACCTTGTGTGACCGTGTTACAGGCCCGCCCGCCCGCCACCACCATACTACGTCCGCCGCGTAAGCGATGATTGTGGTTGGTGTGTTGTTGTCAGCAGGTACAGCAGCAGCTGTAGGGCGGCCTGCGATGGTCGTGGCAGCAGCAGCAGGAGGAGGGGGGTGTTGCCCTCGGGAGCTGCTGGCAGAGGGCACCAAATGTGTTTTTGTTTTTGACGCGTGGCCATGGCATAAGTCACGATAAGATAGAGGGCCGAGATCCGTGTAA
The DNA here is from genome assembly GCF_015708825.2 of Lethenteron reissneri. Classification (NCBI taxonomy): domain Eukaryota; kingdom Metazoa; phylum Chordata; class Hyperoartia; order Petromyzontiformes; family Petromyzontidae; genus Lethenteron; species Lethenteron reissneri. Next base: position 13,601,957 of record NC_083810.1, read on the forward strand.
TCGATTATTGTCCGATGAAAGCCAGACTTTTCCTAGTTGATGACACGAGATGAGTCGTGGTGATTGGCACGAGGGGGTGCGGCGTGACCTGTGACAAGGCAAACCTCGTGGGTTTTTTTGAGATGTCTTTTTAACAGAAACACATTCTGTGGCAGTGATTATGATCTATGAAATATAGAATTCAAATGGTATCTCTAAAATCACTTGGAGCTTGCTAGGATATCAGGAAGCACTATTATACGGGTGATGATTGTTATGACTTCTGTATAAGGCTTTATGCAGAGAAGAACTAGTATACATTTGAGTAATGTACGGTAATGACATCCATTACTATTTGAACCATGTGCTTAAAGCCACGAATAGTCATGGTTTTAATTAAAAGGACCGGTTGCTTAGGACTCGTGACAGGCTCCCGAATGCCTATATTTGAGATGTAAACACGTACTTAATATCCATCATATACATGACACAATTAGACTTGCTAATGCATTCTAATTTTACACCAACACATGCTAGAAGAATCGTACTTGTTATGACGCGGGCGGTCTCAAAACTTGAAGCAGAGGACATTAGCTTTAGTAATTTGCATGGGGCTCTGACACTAATATCTTAAACAAATGTACGCGTCTTCTTAAACTGTATTGAACCTACTGTTGTACCATTACACCGCATACCTTTGTAACGAGAGGTAATATGACAGGAGGACATGCTTGGGTCAGAGGGCACCAAATGTTAATCTTTCACATGTATTTTCGGAATTTACATTTTACATTGCAATACTATCCATTGCTAAAGAACTTAAACCCACTTTTGTAACAGTTTCAGCAGCGACTACTAAAAATGTTCTAATTTTATAACGAGGTAATGCAAAAAAATCACAACGAGGCCTTGGCATAAACACTAATGTTGCAATGATATAGATTACAATGTTCATTATACCTTTGTAACCATAATTAAAACTTCGTTACACATACAGGCACTGTAATACTAAGAGGTTATGAGGACATTTAATTGAGGATATTAATATTTCACAGAAGCCCATGAGAAAACCAAGAATGTGACAATGATATCCATGTTATAAGTATGCCAACAGTTTTTACACCAACCACTGTATAATCACATGTTTCGGTGGTTCTGTCCATTGACTCGCTCCCGTCTTTGGAATGTGGAATTTCCCATACTAGTTTGTGGCTTACACAGGAGATTAGCAGCATCGCATGCTCATTCTTGGTAACTGCTGGCTTTTAATTGTTGTAAAGAAAGGGGACACTGCAGTGCTAGAGGAAATTGCAGTGACGTTTTTAATTGAGGCCATAATATAAACACTTGTATAGCAGTTTGCATTGTAACATGATTATACCATTTAATGCACTGTTACAACTAATCCAAACATCTAAGGAGCATCTGAGGACTTGAGGCAGTAGACACCAATATTAATAGGGGCAATGCCTGACTAATACTAACATTACAATAATCACTAATATTCTTAAATCATTCACGCCTATTAATAAAACACCTTTCCATCAGAAATCAATACAACTCATGAAAATAGGAGGCTCTGAGGGCTTGAGACACCAACATTTAATATTTGATACGAGTCCATTACGATGCTAATATTACAATCAATCCTCGCGCCGCTCCAATACACCCCACCGTTGTAAAGGTTATGATCTGCCATAGCACTTGCTGTGGCACCAGCAACTTCCATAATAAGAGTTGTGCTAAGAGGGGTCTCCGATAACTTGTAACAGAGGACTGAAGTTAATATTAGGGATGAGTCAACGGCTGGATGGCCCATGGGACTGATATCTTGGCATCGCAGCACTACGTTGGCACCGCTGACATCCAGGGTATGAACGCAGGTATTGGTCGTTCGTGACTAAACTGTGTTTGCACACACAAAGTTGATGGACCGCAGAATCTACAAATGACAAGAAACATTGAATTTGGTTTTACACATTAATTGGCAAATTTCTAGCTGAGAAAAAAAAGTCCGTTTGCGTGGTGGACATTATTTCAGGTCACATTAAAGGTATGGCTCTAGCAAGGATAAAGATGTCAATGTGAGTGACATCAACATTATTTTTGTGACTGTTTTGGCAATATGTTATACTAACAGGTGCACCGTTCTCTGCAAGAGTTCCAAATGGAGATATGCCATGATGTACGTGCCTTGATAGTCCAATTTGAATATAATTTGCAGGAAAAGCCTATAAGAATAGAGATTAGATATGCAGCCATGACACAACACTAATTACTGTTACTGCAGTTATGATGAACACACCATAATAAACACTGTTGGAGCATAGCATTACATCAGCAAAAGTTTAGATACATCAGAAACATTTGCCCTCCGTGAGGCATTCTTTGGTAAACAAAGAATAATACCACAACCTTAGATGCGTTTAATTTCATCGAGTATAATTTCTGGCATGACGGTTTCATTGATACTGGTAGGTCTTGTTCTTTGTTTATGTATAGTGTATGTTATCTGATCTTTACAATTATTGTCATACCATTTATCGGCAATTGTTATGGGTTTTGTATCCGTTATTTCTTTTGGGGCTTAAAGCGAATTCTACCATTGTTTTTTTTGAGGAGTGTAATGGTGTTTGGAAATCGTTTTGGTTATACTGTACATTGTGCAACTCCAAAAACAATGCAAACCGAGGAAGTTGCAGTTGCAAAAACATACTGGAAGTTGTTGGCTACTGACCTTGTATGACTTGAGAGTCAATATGTTTGCAGTGACCCCAGCAACCTCCCTTCAGTCACCCCCACTGCTGAACTGGCTAGTTTTCCGCACGTTGCTTTCTGCCCGCACGTACATTCTTCACGTGTTTTGAGCAGCGACGGAACAGCGGTCGTGCTATCACAGCCCCGATTTTGTTGCAGTGCAGCAAGACCGACGAATGCTTGAGCACCTCGCCTGACACTTAGCGCGGCCGCATTTCTAACAGCTCGTCGCTAAACGTTTTCGTGAAACGTTGTTTTCTCCAGGCTTCAGGAAGACCCCCCGGCAGGCGTGAGCGGAGCACCGACAGAAAACAACATAATGGTCTGGAATGCGGTTATATTTGGGTGGGTAAATAGCACTCTCACTTTACGATGACACGCTTCTTACTCATACTATTTGGTGGTGATATCTGCAAATGGCAGTTGATGATAATGTATTTCTCATTTAGTTGTAAATTGGCATGAGCGATGCTTTTTTTACCCATTAGTTTTGTCGTGTCTTGTAATCTCACAGCTAATTTAGTCAAACTTAATATCCAAATCGCAAGCGTTTTCATGGTTGTAAATAATGTCAACCTTCACTAATATAAATGTAGTTTAATAAATGTGAGTATCATATATGAATAATTCGGGCAGCTTCCAAGGTCAAACCAAGTGCTACTATTAATAAATATGTAAATATGCATTATTGCCTTCACATCCATTGATTTTTACATGCATTACGGATAGCGTGTCCGCTCGAACGTGTAGCATTACAGTCATTTTCTTCCTGTGTTGTTTTACAGGCCGGAAGGGACTCCTTTTGAAGATGGTGAGTGCCACACAGTTAAATGCTTGCTTGGCACAAGAGGGCAAACAGGTTCTCTCTCCGGAGCGGATTGGTAGAATCGTGCAGCCGAAACACAGCGTGTGAGCTGCATACCAAGCACTCGGCTCATGTCCTGAAACCCGACCGTGTATCAGAGTGATGGGAGGGAGTTAAGCTCATATCTGGTCAGTTGGTTAAGTGTCTTGTTTACCGCTGCGGCATGCAGGTGATCGCACCATGTAAAAATAAAGAAAATGCATTTTTACAGATTACTACAACAGACAGCACTCTACTGCACAAATGTAAATAAAAAAACACTTTTGTCTTTCAGGTACCTTCAAGCTGACGATTGAATTTACAGAGGAGTACCCAAACAAACCCCCAACAGTCAGATTTGTGTCAAAAATGTTTCATCCAAATGGTGAGCATGTGTATGACAATTCAAGTAAAATGTTTATCACGTTTGCCTTTTAATGGACACAATGCTTACTTTTACACAAGGGATGGGCATTGTATTTCACTATTTCAGTTCCGATGTGCAATAATGCCGCTATATGTTGGTATCTTTTGTCCAGTTAGAATGTGCTATATTTAAATGAACGGTCTGTTTTGTCACAGTGTATGCGGATGGAAGCATATGTCTGGACATTCTTCAGAATCGCTGGAGCCCCACATATGACGTCTCTTCTATCCTCACATCTATTCAGGTCAGCAGTGAAACCCGCGTGTGATGTTAATACATCACATATACATTAGCATTTCTTTGTGACCTCTGTTTGACCTTGAGTCTTTAATACAGTGAAAGTGGTGGTACAAAAAACTAAACGGGTGATTGTTTTTCCTTTACAATTGTCAGCTCCCATTTTTTGCTACTTTTGAGTGTCCACACCCAATACAAAAATTGCCAATTCCCACTAAACCTGCCCGTTTAGCAAGACGGGCAAATTTATCGGCTCTTGGCGGCGTGTCCAGTCGTCGGCTGCACCGCTGACGGTATCTTAACAGTGGTGGTCGGTGTCTCCTCTGCTGCTTTGCAGTCTCTACTGGATGAACCCAACCCAAACAGCCCTGCAAACAGCCAGGCTGCACAGCTGTACCAAGAAAACAAGCGCGAGTATGAGAAGAAGGTGTCGGCCATCGTGGAGCAGAGCTGGAAGGACTGCTGATGAGCGGCGAGGCGCGGCCAGCTACGAGGGGAGGGTCGTTTGCGACATTTAAAGTTGCATTTCCGTATTACTCGACATTCAAAAAGAAAATACGGTGACAGTCGCGTCCCTGTGTAGTCCACTAACTTGTATGCAAAGTATAGAAGTGCAAACTCTTCATAAGCCCATGCTATATTTAAACATAACAAAAAAAGCATAAACGTACAGTCAATACAAAAAAATCATTTTTCGTTATTTATGTAAACTGCCCTTTGGTGGGATTTCTGCCGTGCTCATTTACACAATCACTGTCAGCTGAAACATTTTGTTGAAAAAAATGTGGATTTGGCGTTCAGAAAAAGAAATAAATGTGCAGCAGTTGTGTTCGCATCCGTGATTGCTCAGAAGGGACGAATGAATTTGTCTGTTTGCTCTAAAGCCGCCGGTACTTGTTGGGATAAAAAAAAACATTCTCTTTGTGATGTTTGATTTATTATTCCTTTTGCACTTGTAATTAAACTGTACATATTTCGCCACAAAAATGTTTGCCCGTCGTCCTTTAAGGTATTGTCTCGTTACTTGATCTCACATGTGTGCGAGTATTTATAACCGTTAATGATAAAGGGTGACAGTATTGTAGCACATTTAAAGATAGCTGTGAGACTGTTATGAAAATATTGGCACGTAAAGCATTGGCCTTGGTCTATACACTGCTGGTATGAGGCCCCTCCACAAGCCGTCCCATTTCATGGTCCCGCGATACAACAATTGATCTGGCGCCTGCGCTTGAGCAATTTAATCTCCACTGTGGAAGTCTTGTAGGGCGTGTTCGCTCCTTTGCCAACAGTCATTAATCTCAATCACTCGTCATTCCTTATCGCGACGTGGCCTCGCCAAGCCCGCCTGTCACTTGTCTCTTATATTCCCTCTGATCCGTACTTCCTCTTCAATCGTACATTTCACCATGCTTCGTGCACTTTTGAGCCTTTCCATTCGCCCATGCCCATATTTATGCTCAATTTACCAAATAATGCTGGTCGGAACCTCCTGGTTACACCAGCCCACAGGGGATTATTGTGTCCGTCGTGCAGGGAGGGGCTGGGAGGGGAGGGGCTGGGTGGGGAGGGGCTGGTCACCCCGTGGTGCCCTTATAAAACTCAACGTTTAACCTACTCACGCCGGCTTGTGCCCGCCCTCGCAGTCGGGCATATTTGCGGAATACACCACGCCGCCGTTGACCCTGGCCATTGACCGAGCAACCCAACGTTCCTACCAGCTCCCTCCGCAGGAGGAATGTGTTTGGTCATCGTCAGGGGTCTGCAACCGTTGCCGGCACCTGGTATCGGTACTTATCATAACACGACAAACTTTCCATTGTATTCGCGTTGCCAACAGTACATCAACCTGCTCTCCTCTGCCACTTTCATCATTGTGATCCCGCTCTGCCTGAAGCTACACGGGCTGTAAATGCTCGTGGGTCGTCATTCTGTTTGTGTGTTACTCAAAGTGTCGCCGTCTCGGAGAGAACGGAGCATGATGCCGTCATATTCTTGGGTTCAACCTGAATTAGCTTCATACTGTAAAAGCAACGGAATACGTGAATTCTAAGTTACGAATTCACGCAGTGTTTTTTTTTACTATCTGACAATACGTCAAGTGCTGCTATTCCATGATTAAAAGTCTACACCTCGTTGAGCAAATGTGACTGAATTAAAACGCAAGCACCAGGACGAGGCCCATACAATAGCGTTGTCCATGGCTTCATTGACCCCACGTCTTATATTGTTCGGGTCTCCAACCTGCACCAAGCAGCGTGGTGGTTGTGCAGAGAGGGCCCTCTCCAACAACAGTGGATTGAAAAAAAAGTGCCAGACATTTACTGTGAGTATTGCTGGTAAGAGGTGACTTTAATATGTTTAAACTCTTTGGTTCTTTCGGTAAAGTCGCGTAGGTGAAAAAAATAAACTCACGACGTTTCGGGCGCAACATATTTTTATTTTCCACCTACGTGACTTTACCGAAAGAACCAAAGAGTATGGATTCTTGCAATCACGAAAACTTCAAATCTAGAATTTAAGATGTTTAATACAAACATGAACAAGTTAAATATATACATGTCTGCTTGTTATCACTTCGGCTTCCGAGGCACTGGTATTAAATGAGTGCTGGGACGATACATAGATTTTAAAACTCGTAACTATTTACTTGTTTGTGGTATATTAATCAGCCTCCCTTCAACAGTCCTGCCTCTTGAAGGCAGGAACCCCCCCCCCCTGAACAAACCCCACGTGACGCGAGAGATGACGCGGATTGGCTGCCCCAAACTCCGCCCATTTTCCTCCCGTCCACGTGGGCGCAACGGAAATTGCCCTTCGAACCCGATTCGCTGAGCAATGAAACCGATCGTCGTCTTCGGCAGAGATAATCAATGACATCAACACAGTCCTGTAATTGTATAACCCGGCTAATCCGGTCAATATTCAGTAACTCAGGTGATAACGGTGGTGGTTGTGGTGCGTGGATGTGGACATAGAGTGATGTGCAAAGCCATTACGCTCTGTCACGCCGGGTTCAGTCAGGAGGTAGCGTGGCCGAGCGGTCTAAGGCGCTGGATTAAGGCTCCAGTCTCTTCGGAGGCGTGGGTTCAAATCCCACCGCTGCCAGGAGTATTTTTTTGGTGCTGCTTGTTTGTTAAAAATGAAATCGATTACATTGTCCATTCATCGCGTCGGCTCAGTGATACACTTCACATCGTTAATCCACAAAGCCCGAGTTGTTTCGGGTTTTTTCTGTTGCCACGCGGAGCTGGCGCCCCAGAAGCGCCGTGATTATCTTGCTGCGGCTCGCCGTGTCCACGGGGCGGCGCTGTTGGAATTCTCGGAGGGCTGCTCGAGCGGCGATCGTCTTCACTGCGGTCAAATTCCGCGCCTGGGGTCGTTCAAATCAAACACCGCAACAAGCTTGTCGCGCCGTGGGTCAGGCAGCGGGTACCTTGGCCACCCCCTGGTGGACAAAGCCACGAGTTGGGACCTCCCTTACAACCTCCATGTTTTGAACAACAGTAACAAACACATTCCTGCGGAGGGAGCTGGTAGGAACGTTGGGTTGCTCGGTCAATGGCCAGGGTCAACGGCAGCGTGGTGTATTTCGCAAATATGCCCGACTGTGAGGGCGGGCACAAGCCGGCGTGAGTAGGTTAAACGTTGCGTTTTATAAGGGCACCACGGGGTGACCAGCCCCTCCCCACCCAACTCCACCCCTCCCACCCCCCACCCAGCCCCACCCTCCCCACCCAGCCCCTCCCAACTATCCCCTCCCCACCCAGCCCCTGCCCACCCAGCCCCTCCCCACCCAGCCCCACCCCTCCCATTTTTGGATGCACGACGGACGGACGGACACAATAATCCCCTGTAGGCTGGTGTAACCAGGAGGTTCCTACCGGTAATAACAACAACAAGAACCACTTCTTTAAAACGCGGTTTAAATTATTTTTTTTCTCATGAAAATCCTGAACGACTATGTGATTCGGGCAAGAGGAGCCGCGCTATAGAATAGGCTCCCAGGTGAGACCGCGCGAGCACAAATCTAATATTGGGGCCCCGCCTGACCGATGGCCGAACCCCTGACAAGGTCGAGACTGCACCACTCAGTCAGCAAGGTGCGTGGTGGAGCGGTGGCGCAGTGGTTAGCGCACCGCGCTCTGGACCCGGCTACCTTTGCATTGTTTTTTGCTTGTGTATAAAGTTGCTAAGCGCAGACGCAAAGGCGTAAAAACGTCAAGATGCGTGCGACACGACGCGAAGCGCTGTCAAGGGTGAAGACATTTCTTGAACTGAGCAAGGGAATACGCAGGATGAGGAGTGTTGTGACCTGCAGTGTGGCTTGGTGGTCGTACACAGCAGAGCTGGGATTAGGCAGTCCGCTCGACCAGAATCCTCAACATGGGTGGCTGATTCAGTGGGTGCTGCGCCATCACTCGAGTGCAGAGAGGTTATGAACTGGCTGCTACATTCAAGTGTGATCCGATCACCCCCATTACTCCCACGGTGTGGGGAGGCTATCACCCTGCATCGGATTGACAGCGGGCTGTACATGATCATCATTCCAATTGTTCGTCAACAATTGCAGCAGGCTTAAGGATGAGTTGTTTCTCGTGAGAGCTCCGCCACCCTTTCTATGGAGAATGGAAGCAGGCGTCGCCGCGTGTGTGGAGAGACGGGCGTTCGCTCAACACGCGAAATGAGTTACGAGAAATCGATGAACAGTGCGTCAGTCGTTTTACTCGATCGCACATCGCGAAATTGAGAACGTGATTTTCACCGTTGGTCTACGGGCGTGTCCAGTACGACCAAAGCACAGAAGCCATCACTTTATTCACAGCATGGAACTCTTTAAAACGGTGACTGATGCACTTTAGGAAATGACTTATGTAACATCTGTCATGTCCTTGCGTCGGGAACGTCACGTTGACATTTTTTTCCAGGAAGATCCTGCATTGTGGCGTTTGGCCAAATTCCACGAGAGATTTAACGGTCTCGAATGGAGCACGCCTCCTATTCGGGGTCCTTATCGGGCATCACGGCAAAGATTGCGGCAGCCAAAGGAACATGCCCTCAAGGGCATCGACCGTGGAGACTGGTCGATCAAAAGCATCTCGCGCTCAAGAGCGAGATGCTACTGTTGCATCGCAGGGAGGGGAGGTGGCAGCTTAGAGGGGGCCTTCATGCAGCAGTGGATCGATACTGGATGGTGGTGGTGATGATGGCATGTGGACGAAAACTGTAGAACCAGGATAAAGCCCACGCACGCAAGGGGATAGCGCGAACAAAGCTCTGCACGTTGACTCAATTGACTGCGGCACTGCCAACTGGCCCACCTGGCAACCTCTTATCTGCTGGGAGTAATATAATGAGTATGGAAAAAACCCACGGCTTGATGTTTTTCTATCGGGGCTGAATCAGCATTGTTCAATTATCCTTCCGACGAGGGTGCAAACACGAGGGAATTGCGCGGGTTTTTCTAACAAAAATAATTAAATGAGTAAAGAGCTTGGCTCACGTTGTCGATGATATCACGTTGGGACAAGCGGCTGAAATGATGAGCCTGCGTGTTAAACCTTCTGTCGTTACGTGTCGGTGTGTCCAACCCGAGCGCTTTGGGTTGGTTCTACCAGCGACTGAGATTGTTTGCTTCGGACAGCAGGTGAGGTCAACGTCAAGGGGATGGTGACCGGGTGTGAACGTGCGTCAATACAACCACATCCAGACACGTACCAAGTGTACCAGGCTGGGTGCACTTTGACGCCACGTGAAGGGTGGAAGTGTCGCTGGCAGGAGGTCACGCGACAGACCCCAGGTGTTACAGGTTGACCCTAACCAACACACTAACACACTTACACACTTGCACATTAACGTTTATAGAGTAACAATCATACATCTATACATGAGTTACGCGTCATTTATGGTTTGTTTAATAAATTATGTAAGGCACAACGAATGCATTTTTAGATAAAATACGATACAAATGTGAGATTATAGCCAATATTTTCCGTATGTTTAAATAAAGTATGTTTGCAAAATCTGTTAGGCTGATTGGTGTTCAGTTTATACCGTACTTCAAACAAAAACTCATCCTACACTTGCAAAACACTGTACACGAATTCTACATCCTGTATATTTTGTTGAATTGCATTCAGGGCGCAGTGAATAAGCTCCCAGTCGAAATAGCATACGTCAAATTATCTGCGATTACAGTTTTACAATCGGGGTGCTGCTGGTATAAACTGTTCATAAATTACAGAACACAACACCAGTAGTGGCCTTCACGGAGACGATGTCCATTGTGACACCACAGCGTGAGTTACTCAACCCAGCGCGGGTAAGAGGCGAGTCTCAACTCGAACGCGTCCGGTGAATCTCTCCTCATTGCCCCACATCGTGAGCGACACCTCGACCGACAGCAGCAGCAGTAGCAGCGTCTTAAACAGTTCAAGGTAACGACCGGGCGCTTTCCTGCGCCCCGAGAGTGTTGCAGTGCCGTGTTTTCAGAGTAACCAGGCAACTGCCCAGCAACGGTATTGGGGTGTCAAAGCGCCCTTCACAATAAGCTCAACACATTCTCACTGACAGAGCCTCCCACCACCCCCTTGGGTAACCCAAACCAACACGTGCCTACCGTACGTATACACACGTGACCCTCGGAACAACACAAAGGCATAATGTGTCGACACACCATGCACGGCTTTCCATTGGCTGGTGGAGAATGCGTCACTGCTGGATGGAACCAGTGGCGGTCGCCTATTTATGTTTGCAGTGACCCCCGCATCATCTTGCGCACACTTGAAGCACAGCAGGACGTGTCAGGCAAACGTGGCACGTGTGTGTGGCTCTGAGTTACATCGTCTGTGTGATTATTTTTTTTGGCGCTTAGGATTTAATTGAAATGAGCATTTATATTTACACAGCACGTGTTGGGTCCAACGTGTTGGGTCCAACACGTGCTGTGCAAATATCCGAAAACAAATAATAGCAGGGGGTTGTTAAGGACAGAATAAGGCGTAACGTTACCCAAAAAAAACCGAACAATTGGTGTTGAGTACGGTTTTCTGGTTTAATTTGATGAGCGTTTAAAATGCTATGGAAATTCACTTAATGGGAGAAGTCTTACATAATAGCTTACGCAATGGAGCGCGTAGCAATCAAAGTACCCATTACAGTTTATATATACAAAAACACGTACATAGTGTGTCAATTAAGGGATCATCACTCGTAAAATAGACACAATTGGCCTCGGCACGTGTCGTCCGACTTGCGTTTGCGTGCGCGCGTGTCCAAGCGGCTCCTGCTCTCCAGGCAGGTGCGCGGGGCAGGGGGCCACACACACACGCGCAATGTCGTCGGGTGGCACGCAATCCGCCAGCGTCTGCCTGGCCAGCTTCCTCGTGGCGGTCACCGGATGGATCGGCGCGTGCGTGACGTCTGGACTGGCTCAGTGGCGCGTGTCCCAGCGAGAGGATGGCGCCACGGAGGCGGTGTGGGTGGGCATCTGGAGGGCCTGCGTTCTGGGACCGACGTCGACGGTTCGACTTCGCTGCTACCATTTCCAGCTGGACGCAGCTCCTCCCGAGGTGAGGACTCGACGGCGGACGCGTTCCCCTGCTCGCCGGAGTCGCCCTCGGCAAGGAGCTGCTTCGCTCACTCGATTGTGCTTTTAGTCGCGAAGTCAACTTGTGATTCTGAAACTTCTGATGCTGTAGATCTACATGGACCCTTGACTGGCGCCTGTAATAACAACGATTGAATACAAAGTAAATTCCGGCCATTCACAATCCGCCAGTGGATGGATGAAGAATTTCCAAAGTCGTGTTTTTGTGTGTTTTGTTTTACCATGCTCCACACTGGCAGGGCGGGTTGGAGAAGGGCGGGAGGGTCTAGTCGTCATGATTTCACTTGCCACTGGTGATCGCCGTGGTTGGGACATCAAACTCTCTCGCGCTAAACCACTGCACCACCGCACACTCCACTTACGGCTGGGCAATACCTCATTCTAACGTCCTAATATGTGTGTGTCATTGAAGGTTTACACTGAGTTTCATTCGTCTTTGTATCGCTGTATTCCGTGTTGTTGCTCTTACCCTGCGTTCGCTTCGTGTCAGGGGTGGAACGATTCAGCGGCCTTCTTGCCACATGAACAGTTGTCGCAATTCGATTCACGTGAACGTCATTGCCTCTCGCGGCGGTCGGGGTGACGTGAACCCATTGCATACGGCACATACGCGTCGAAAAGCTTCCATACGGTATTTACACATGCAATTCCACGCACGTATCTGTGAGCTTAAGAATCGATTTTAATCTATTAATCAATACGCGTCCCACCCCTAGTCTGTACGTTGTACTGTTCTGGATTTACCCATGAAGGTCTCTTTGAAAAAAGAGACGAATATGCGAGGTCATTAAATATCTCCGTGTGATCACATGGGCCAGTGGATGAAGCTTGCTGCTCATGAAGTCTACTCGCCAGTGCCCGTGTCATTGTACTAAGCCTCACGTGGTGCGTTAATGCACTCAGGCCCGTGAAGACCAATATGCCCCCCCCCATACGTGACGTTGGCTGGGGGAGCCCTATCATTGAGGTCCACTTTTCAAAACCTTGTCAACAAACGTTGGGCAGCGGGCGGTGAGTTTGGGGTCTCGGTGTAATCGTCGGCCCCTTCTCCAACCCCCCGGCCCCTCTGCTCACGCCTCGTTACACGAGTCGGTACATTCAGAATCCATATCGGGATTCGGCCGGCCGGCAGACAACATCAGCGCATTCCACAATTAAGAGATACACCAACCAAAGCTACTAATGGCGAATTATGTCGTAATGCATGTATGCTGAACTTCTTTCGCACCGCACGTAGCCAACCGTGCTCGTCGGAGGTGCGGGGGAAATTTACATTCGCGACTGAGTTAATTGAATATTGCACGAGTCCTGAGGCTGCATGCAGCAGCAGCAGCAGCAGCAGCAGTCCGTGTTGGTGTGAATTTTGCGACGCGTAGTAGCGCGTTGTGACCCGAGTGACGGGGGGTCTCCGTGCGGTTACCCGAGTGGGTTACCCGAGTGGGTGAGGTGGTGCAGCAGCGAGCGGTAAACGAGGCCACGGCGTGAGCGGCGCTTTCCGTATTCATGAGCTCAGGTGGCGAGCAGCCGCGTCTCGCCAAGAGCGTGGACCTCGTGGCGCGTCACAGCCGCGAGCCACCGCAGTTCGTCTCACTGCAGACGCGCGTGTGTCTGTGTGCCCGTGTACGTGCCACGTGTGTATGCTGAACTTCTTTCGCGCCGTACGTAGCCAACCGTGCTCATCCGAGGTGCGGGCACATCCTGATTGATTCGTGACAAACACGGAGACACCACGCAGGCAGTCAACTAGAAGTCTCGCCGTGTAACAGTGGGGTGTCGTTTGGTCAGAGCTGTACAGCGAAATGTTTTGGCGCTCGTGTTATTGCCAGCAGCTTGTCGTGGATGTTAACACATTTGAGTTTGCCCCATCTCAGTCTACTAATAAAGACTGCCACACGCCATGTCGGTAATGTGTGTGGGGGGGGGAATTGGCCATACTTCATCACGCTGGTCAGGGCGGGTTGGTCAAGGTGGCAGGACAGGAGCAGTTTCATATTTTCCTCGCCAATGATATCGGCCGTGGCTGTCACGTAAACTCGCGTTGGCAGGGTGAGAGCGCAATTAAACCAGAACCACCCCTCCATCGCACACGTAGCAATGTGTGGATCGTATACAACTTGGAATATATTGACCTTTGCCGCATCGCTGTGTAGATGCATCATGTGTGTACTGCGATATAGGATATACAGTATATATATAGGATATACAGTTTATACGTAGGATAGGGTCCCAGGTTTACTATGCTACGGTATACACGATCCGGTGTGGGTCTCAGTCGTGCATCAAAGTCATTTTCTGACACGGATGTATAAACCGGGCTCATTGACAGGTTTAAACAAACCCTGAACACACACTACTCGTCGCCTTCGTAGTCACACTGTTAAGCAACTGAAACTCGTCACGTCAAGCATTTCCATGTTATAGAAACTCGTCGTGTTTACTTTGAGCGACAACAAAAATTCCATTCGATTTCAATGTTCAAATGCGTGCGCGTGAAGGTTCGGACCAAGAGACGTGTGTGGGGGGGGGGGGTTTGTCCTCCTGAGAATAAATAAATATAACGCGTGCGGGCGATGAATACGGTACAATATACACACGATTTGTTAATACGGTACAATATACACACGATTGTGAATACGGTACAATATACACACGGCTAAAGTTTCGATGTAAAGCTTTCGTGACTGCAGGGATTCATCTTCTTGGTTCTTTCGGTAAAGTCACGTAGAAGGGAAATAATAAAATAATAAAAATAAACCAATAAAATAATTCTCACGACGTTTCGGCCACAACGCAAGCAGCCGTCCTCAGGTGAAGAACAGGTCTGTTGGAAAGACAGCGTCTGATTCAGACGCTGTCTTTCCTACAGACCTTCAGACGCTGTCTTTCCGACAGACCTGTTCTTCACCTGAGGACGGCTGCTTGCGTTGTGGCCGAAACGTCGTGAGAATTATTTTACTATGTTTTATTATTATTATTTTATTTTTTCCGTTCTACGTGACTTTACCGAAAGAACCAAGAAGATACACACGGCTTTTACCGACCAGCACTAACCAGAGTTGTGAAGTTTGGTCAAACGCTCCCCACGATAGATGCAGCGATAAGAGGCATGCATTTAATAATAGATGGACAAATACGTGAGAGAAAGAGAGAATAAAACAACCCCAATATGACATAAATTTACACATTTACATGAGATATTGGCTTCACGTGTTATTATTTAATAAAAAACAATAATGAATTTTAGCTTGGAAAGTCTCACTGAGTCTAAAGACCACTTTTCAGGAGAGTCCTGCTGGGGATGTTTGGCCAGTCCTTGCGGGAGGAACCCAGACAACCTGGAGAAACCCCACCGCTCAAAGGAGGGGGTGACACTCAAAAGCTCCGCACAGATAGATACAATAATCCATTGCTGCCCGTCCATCTCCTGGCCACATCGCAGCCATCCACAACCCCGGGCGCCAGCTTTGGCCACGCAGAATCCCATTCAGAGCACTGCCCGTGACATTACAAATTCGACATCTTTCATCCGGGGCGAGTAACAGCGGGACGTTCAAGTCCAAGGGATAACACTGAGCCAGGGACGGGGAAATCCACCCGATTCCTACCCCTCCCCCGATCAACTCGCACTCTGGCCAGTGCTATAAGCAGACCTGTAAAAGTAAGTAAATAATTTAATGTGCAACTTTACGGGGTCTTTAATTGTTTACCTTTAGTGCCTGGGCTTTGTGAGAGGCACCCGCGGTTGCTGTGTTAACAGAGCAACACACGCGGACCGCATCACCGGATATCAATAATGTACCTGTGACCACCAGAGCGGTAGGTGTTGAGTGCGGGACGAGGAGTGAAGCTCCACACGTAGTAATTCCATACATTGCAGACCCGTCACGCACTTTTTACATACACAATATGCAGATTCTGAATGTACGATACACCTAGAATCAAATGACTTGGAATGCACCTGAGCCCGTTAGATCTCGGAAGCTAATCAGCTTGAGCCTGAACCGTGCTTGATTGGGCCACCGCCGTGCGTTAGGGTGCCACGGTGGCTATGAGATGTTAATTGCTTCGCCTGATGTGCAGGAGGTCGTGGGTTCGATCCGGACCATGACCCCTGCTGTATATTTGGAGTTTGCGTGCTCTCCTCGTGGTCGCGTGAATTTCCCCTCCATGTTTAGAATCAACATCACGAGTTGAGTGTATTTGGCTGCTGTACATTCCCACGTGATAAGCCACTTCGTTGAGTTATCATTTGTGGCCAGGTCGCTTATGAAAACAAAGCTTTACAGTATAGGTCAGTGGGCCTCACCTGGTAAAAAAAATGCAACAGGTGATGTCGGCTGTTACGAAACTTTACATTGTCAGCAGACGACCAGTAACTAGGGCAGCAAACCCCATTGTTGTGCTGCATGCCCCTATGATTCCAGCCAACTTTGCATGATGAAGTATGATGAAGTTACCACCACGACCCGCATGGGCACGTTCCACACGCGACGCGGTATAACGCGCCGGGCATGTGCACTCGAAGCTTATCGTAGTCAAAGTCTAACAATGTATCCCTGCTCAAACGAGCGCGGGGCGGTGGTTATCGCTGTCGAGCGGTCGTGAGCCAATTTAGTAAATTCCACATTCCTACGGTGAATTCCAGCGTGTGCTGATGATCACCCCTCTCGACTTCCCCCCGAGTGCTGGTACTCGTGAGGTCGTTGCCTACAATGAGCCGTTTGCGCGGAGGAGGACGCGTTTGTAACAGGTATGTTTTGAGGCAAGGGTAGGGTGGCAGTCAGGAGAGAAGCAGGACAGTACAGCAAGCAGGCTTGTATAACCATCTATGTAGACCTTTCAGTGGTATGTCCTCTTATGCGTGGTGGGTTTTCCTCCAATTTCTTCCCACGTGAAGCCAAACTCTCCATGAAAAGGAATTATCCAGAATTAAATGGTTCAGATATATCTCAATGCAGTACCCCCCAACAATATGTTAAAAACTCAGCGAGGCTTTCCTGGATAAATACGTAGAGACCTTAATAATAAATTAATGCATGCATTAATACATTACTATACAAATATTAATAATATGATCTTTAACACGTAGGCTTTCACTCACCAATATTATCTATAAGAGGTTTTTGGGTTAGATCGCGTAAATATAAATGCGTCGTTAAATCCGCCACAGCCGATGAGTAAGCTTTGTCACGTAAACAGAACATGCCAATGCGTTACTAGTAGGGCACAGTGGTGTGTTTGACTGTCGCCTGATGATGCTGGTTGTAATTACCGGCGAAACGTCGTACTCGAATTGTGAATATTGTGGGTTTACTCTCCAACACACCGGTGTGCTGAACGAGTAACGCATTGACCACGTTCTATTTACGTGACAAACCTTAATTACGATTTCAAGCTTTCGTGACTGCAGGGATTCATCTTCTTGGTTCTTTCGGTAAAGTCACGTAGAAGGGAGATGACTTTACCGAAAGAACCAAGAAGATGACAAACCTTACTAATCGGCTGCGCCAGGTGGTGGCAGGTTTAACCGGCGCGTTCTTATTTACGTGATCTAACCCAAAGAAACCTCTATTATGAATATTAACTTTCATTTATCCAGGCAAGTTCCACTGAGTCTCGAGAATATGTTTGACCAGGAACTTGCATTAGGATGTTTTGGTCGATTCTGTGCATGGGTGGGTGGCATGTGGAAGGGGCGGTACCCTGATAGGTGCCGCACGCAGATCCACGAGAGGGCATGGCCATGTCCTGGCCACGTAGCATGCAGCAGCTGATCTTCCCTGACAGGCTCCCAACCCAAGTACGAAGCAAGCTTAACTCCCCTCCTGCTCAGCTTCTCGAGCCCTGAGAAGATAGGCTGCATGCAAGGAGATTTGATCAGAGGCACCGTATGAATGACTAAATGTCATTAATTTAACTCGGTGCTCAAATTCACGTCTGTTGAACTTCTCTCGCACCGCACGTAGCCAACCGCGCTAATCGGAGGTGCGGGGGAAGGACAGCAAACTTAACACAACAAAGCAGTTCTCAAGAAATACGTTTCCAGATTTAAAGCTGCAACGCGCACCTGAAAGCACCGCGATGCGGTGACTGCCTTTGTTCGAATGACAGTCACCCTATTGACTCAATTTCCCGTCGAACGGCATGTTTGCCGTGCTATTATTAACTCAACGGTCGGACGGATGAACGGACGAACGAACGAATGGCAGTAGCAGCTGTTGACTCAATGGTCTCATGACAATGTCCATCCCCCCGCCTTCCCCGGAGCAGGTGATCGCCGGCCAGGTGCTCATGACGCTGGGGATGCTGATCGGCGTCGCGGGCAAGGTGGTGACCACCGCCGGCCTCCGCTTCATCTTCTTCGGCCACGAGGGGGAGGGGTCGTCGCACGCGTGCGCTCTGGCCGGAGGCGCTCTCTTCTGCGCCGCCTCGCTGGTGACGACGGTGCCTCTCGCCTGGCACGCGTACGCCGTGAATGCGCGCCAGGACATCGCGCTGCCCGCCAACCTCACGAGCCGCGCGCTGCAGCTCGGCTTGCCGCTGGCCGAGGCGCAGATCCACGGTGCGGCCATCTACCTGGGGCTCTGCTCGGCACTGCTCATGTTCGCCGGGGGAGCCGGCGTCGCCTCGTACTACAGGACGACGAGGCAGCGGCTCAAGGTCCACCCGTGCTTCAGGGACGGCCGCTTGGCCAGGGCGTCCGTGGCGACGCTTTTCTCCTTCTCGCAGCCCAACAGTCGCCTCCCATCGCGGCCGGGCAGCCCTGGGGGCTCTCCCGTCCACGAGCCCCCGGGCTCGGCGGCGGGGCAGAGGGCGTCGCAAAGGTGCGATCCGCGCGAGGGGCAGGAGGGAGCGTCCTTGCAGATGTCTCGTCTCTCCGGCCAACAGCGGCGTATGCTCGCCGAAAACTCCAGCAACTCGGAGCAAAGGTCCTCCGTACCAGACCCTGGCCACGCCGGTCAACCGGGGCACATTTCCTCGCTGCGTCCTGGCGACGAGGGACGGGATTCTTCCCAAAATGCCGAGCATTGCAGCGAGCAGGAGAAGGTGACATCCTCGGAGCGTGCGCCCGAGTGGGTGGGTGTCGGGTAGGGGAGCCCACGCTGCTCAATGTAAACCCAACACGTGCCAGGTCTAGTACCAGTCCTATTGTTTGTGCAGCTCTGTCGGTGCTGGTGGAGCTGGTGCCGGCAGTACGAGGAGGTGGAGTGGTCAGCACAAGGCGCTGTGAACCCGGCGATCTGAGATCGATTGCGGGACGCGGAAAACTGAAGTGGCGAGTGATCATACCTGAATCCGTCCTGTGGGGTTTCTGCCTTCACCAAACATATCCTGTCCAGTGTGGTGAAGTATGGTCAAACAATCCCCCATGACCAACCAGGTGTGGGGAAGCATTCATTCAGCAGTAGATTGATAAAGGATTGTTCGTTGTTTATAAGATTGTCGTTATACATGTGATTTGGGCATTATAGCTAAACTGATATTTCCGTATTATTTACTTACATCTATAACAACTTCTCTACAACACATATTAAACTGGATATATGTTAATTGTGATACATATTGAGTCCGTGTCTCTATGTATAGTTTATAGAATGTGTTTGTAAATGTAAAAAATATATGCAACATAAACAAGAAGTATTCTGCATTATAATAGATTGTTGGGTCTCGCCATGTAATGATCTTGCCAAATGTTACGTGGTGAAACCCTTCACCGCCCGAGAGCCAAACACATTCAATTGTCACGTGAACCAACGTTCACGGGCCAATTGTTATCGTTTTAGCTCACCGTGGGCACGTTAACAATTCTCACAGCCGTCGCTCAATTCAGATTCGAGAATGTGTCTGTGGGAATAGCCATTGATAACTGTACCAACTGTTCTTCAACTTAGCGGTGGGCGAGCTCCAACTACGAAAAATGCGAGTGTAAAGTTGGCTTCATCATTACGCAGACGAACCCAACACATAGGTGTCTGACACCCTGCAGGTGCATCTCAGTGTAGGATGCGCTCAGCGTGAAGGGCGAATACGTGACGTCATGTCCCCTGTCGCTCGCTCTCTCCCCTCTCCCCTTGGCCCCTCCACCCCCTTGGCCCCTCCCCGATGAACCCCGTCGTGATGTCCCAGAGTCGCTCCTCTCACCGCGGTCACTCATTCCTCAGCCCCTTAGGGGCCGTCCATAAATGACGTCACGCACCTAGGGGGGGAGGCGGGTCAGACATTTGTGACGATGTGTGACGTGGGGGGGGGAGTTTGAGAAATGTGACGTCATATCAAAATGCGCAACTTTAAATAAATATAAACAATATAATTGTTATAACAACACTAATCTTGATTAATTTTCATTATTAACTATTTGATTATTTAAATGTACTAAGGTGACGTTTTATTTATTTCATGAATGAGCATTTTGCTTCTCCATGGGAGAATTGAGAAGCATACATTTTGTAAATTTGTTGAATGATTGTTATTAAACATTTTGATTCTAATGATTCTACCAGGGCTTTTCATTATGTGCAATGAATATGTGATTGTTATAATTGTACTCTCCATTTTGCTTCGTTCTACTACAAAGTTTCAAGTATTTTTGATAGTTATAATTACTTTTAATATTTTATAATTATAAGAGAATTTCAATATAATATTCTGAACATCTGCAGTTTTAGTTAGACGTTGAATATTTTCAAGTTAATTTTATGTAAAATTTCAGCTTTCCAACGCCTCCGTTTCAATACGTGTTTTCTCCTACAACATCAGAGTGCAGCGCCACATTAAATAGGCACTACAATGAAAATAGTTTAAAGCGATTTGAAGCATGTTAGCGAGGTTGGCTACGTACGGTGCGAAAGAAGTTCAACGTACGTACATTACACGCCCCTGCCACCTACATCTTTCTATTCTGTCGCTGTTCTTTTAGCACATTTTTGTTGTTTGTGTTTTTGTTATTATATTTTGTTTGTGTCTTTGTTATTATATTCTAAGAGGATGCCCGGGTCAGACCACAGACCGCGACGGAGTGAGCGTTGTTTTGTTTTTTTACAACGTCAAACGCCTTGAGTGAAGGCCCTCCAGAAATAAAAATGTTTTAAAAGTAAAGTATTGTGCTTAATGACCTGCTGCTGTAGAATCGCAGTTACCGCAGACAGATGAGCAATGCAGAGGGCACCGAGTTCTCGATGGATCACGCAGCGCCCATCGGCACGCGCTTCAGATGTTCAGTTTCACTGCAGCGTTGTCGCGACGGACGTCAAATTTAAGACGTTCACGAAATCCGACACATTTTCTGTTAAACAACCTCATTGTTGGTGACTTGTGCGCGCATTTTAATAGACTGCGCCGTACGCTGGCGATGCATACACCCCTGGTGTATCCTTGGCTAATACATTGCGTGATGGTATTCACAACGACAACAACATACAAAGATCCCCCGTTCAGCCTGGACATAAAGTTGGGGCAAGTGCTGTTAACGAGGGGGTGGGTGGCCAGCACCACGCCCGGCCGCCTTTGTCTCCCAGTATACAAGACAAACACACGCACACTTTCTTTGTATACTCGGCAACCTGAGTTCGACTGGCAGCGCACGGCTAACATCAGTGGCGAGTGATATCTTAACCGGTACTGGACGGCTGGACCCCAAAACCACACCCCACTTCAAATCGCACCGACCGGAATGGTGAAGTATGGTCAAACAAGCCCATTGGCTGTGGGGGAGGCCTTCATCCAGCAGTGGATCGTGACACTGGCACTATCCTGCAGTCTAGAAGACGCTCCGGGAAGCCGGACGCAACCAACCCAAACTTTGTGTGCCCGGTGCCAATAAAACCTGGTCACACGCACACACAATGCGAGGCCGTAACTATAATATATCCCCCCCCCCCAAATATTTAAATATGCTCAAAATGTATCCCCCAATATATTGCTTTCAAATAGATTTCTGTTTATATGATTGTGATTATGGTTGTACTTTGTAAATCCCTAATCTCTGCCATTACATACAATGAAACAAGAAAAGGTAAAAAAAAATAAAAAACAGAGCAATGTAATACAATACACTATTCGACATTATTGTAAAAAGTAAATACAAAGTCCATCCCATGTGTTAGTGAATTTTTAAATATTTTAGGCAGGAAATTCGTTTTAAAATTTAGATTTATTCTTTTTCTGGGGGGGGGACCCCCAGACCCCCTGGAAGATTTGGTCCCCCCCAATGTTGACTCCATGGCTACGGCCTTGACACATTGTATCCGAGTACAAAGACGCACCCACAACTTACGTTTAAAAATACATTTGGGTATTTTTGTTTCTTCAAACGCGTCTTGTAAAAGTCAGAGAATGCGTTTTGTTGGCAACATCGCGAGTTGCTCAAGCGCCGAGTTTTTGACTTTGCGGTCTCTTTGAGTTCGTTGCCATCAAAACCCGCGAGGAAGTCGCAGAAGCAGCATCAGCAAAGCAGCGCTGGACAGAACCAGAGCTGGGGGTGGAGGAGGAGGAGGAGGGATCGCGTGGATTGATCGGATCGTGCGCCTGGCCCTGGACGAGCTGCCAGCGTCTGGCACCTCCCTGGTCACACGGGGGAGGGAGGGGAGGGAGGGAGCGAGTGGTGACACGTGTCTCCCTGGTCAGACGGAGCGTGAGACGCTGCTGCCCAGTCCACGTTCCCGTGCCGAGGGTGACGTCCATCCACAGGAGGTTGTT
Organism: Lethenteron reissneri; assembly: GCF_015708825.2. Classification (NCBI taxonomy): domain Eukaryota; kingdom Metazoa; phylum Chordata; class Hyperoartia; order Petromyzontiformes; family Petromyzontidae; genus Lethenteron; species Lethenteron reissneri. Next base: position 13,624,505 of record NC_083810.1, read on the forward strand.
CACTGTTGACTTCCCACAGAGTGGAACTCGCTTTAGAGACAAGCCCGAAGGGATGATTGGTCGTGTGTCGATATCCTCCTCATCCTCCACCACCAACGAGGATTTGAATAACCAATTCTCCAGATGTAGTAGTAGGAGATGTGATGGTAGATGTAGTAGTAGTAGATGTAGTAGTAGTAGATGTAGTAGTAGATGTAGTAGTAGTAGATGTAGTAGTAGTAGATGTTGTAGATGTAGTAGTAGTAGATGTAGTAGTAGTAGATGTTGTAGATGTAGTAGTAGTAGATGTAGTAGTAGATGTAGTAGTAGTAGATGTAGTAGTAGTAGATGTTGTAGATGTAGTAGTAGTAGATGTAGTAGTAGATGTAGTAGATGTAGTAGTAGTAGATGTAGTAGTAGTAGATGTAGTAGTAGTAGTAGTAGATGTATTAGTAGATGTAGTAGTAGATGTAGATGTAGTAGATGTAGTAGTAGATGTAGTAGTAGTAGATGTAGAAGTAGATGTAGTAGTAGTAAATGTAGTAGTAGATGTAGTAGTAGTAGATGTAGATGTAGTAGTAGATGTAGTAGTAGATGTAGTAGTAGATGTAGTAGATGTAGTTGTAGATGTAGTAGTAGTAGATGTAGTAGATGTAGTAGTAGTAGATGTAGTAGTAGATGTAGTAGTAGTAGATGTAGTAGTAGTAAATGTAGTAGTAGATGTAGTAGGAGATGTAGTTGTAGTAGACTGATCAGACAACAGGAAAATAGCTGGGGAACAAAAACGTCTCAACCTCAGTGTCCACGTGTGTGCCAGTGGACGGGAGGTGGTGGGCGGAGCTTGGTGACGTCACGCAAGGGGGGTTTTTCACCTTCATGAGGTCGGATGCTCGAGGAATGGCTGGCCGCAGGTTTTCGTTTGTTATCGGCGCCGACAATAAACGACCACAAATAAAAAATGTGGTCGAGTACAATCGTTAGACGCAGTGCTATATCCCCGCTTTACTCAACCGCGCACACGGACAAGTCAGTATAAACCTACTTGCTGCCCTGCAATGTAACGGCCCTCTCTAACGCCCCACCTATAAGCGTTGCGCTTGTGTGCATCACCTCCTGCATTCCCTGCGCCGGAGAAGAAAAACACATCCCTTTGTCGCAAATATTAGCTCAACAAATAGAACATTTCATATTCAGAGTTCACTCACTGATCAAGGTGGTAAATTATTTCCAGCCTGTGCTAATATATCACTGTTTACTTTCAGCGCAGGTTTTTTTTTTTTGACTAAAATAAATAAGGAGGCTATATTTTTTTTAGGGGGTCATATCTGGGCCTTTCTCAAACAATACGAGGTGGCCCACGTTTATCATTCCTCTTCTGCACAAGGACAATCCGGCAGGTTTGATAAATTAATAAATTCCGTGCAATTGGACTTCATAAGGCGATGTGCCGCTCGATCCACTCGCTGGCCCTGCGATGTAGCAAGAGGCAGGCTCTAGAAACAAGCTCCTGGCTCTCAGTGCGATCTTGATTTACCCTTAGGTTTTTACGGTAAAGTGACTTTACCGTGACTTTACCGAAAAAACCTAAGAGTATGAATCCTTGCAGTCACGAAAGCTTCAAATCTAGAATAGATCTCGATTTGTTACGGCCCCTGTGAAATCACTGCTGAATGAAGTCAGTGCCACGCCTTTTCCATACTCTTTGGTTCTTTCGGTCAAGTCACGTAGGTATCAAATACAATCAATCACGACGTTTCGATCGCAACACAAGCGGTCGTCCTCAGGCTGGAAAAAATATCATCCAGCAGTGGAACTGCTGAACGAGCGAGAGAGCAGCTACAACAACAAGATGCAATTATATATATATATGTGGTGATGGGCAAGCAGGCGGGGTCTGAGCTGGAGAGGAATTCCATCCCCGCACGCCAGCACCTCAGTTGTGTTAATGGGGGAGATTCGGGAGAGAGGGATTAGGGAGGGAGATTAGCACGAATGAGCTTCCGTCACCACATAAGAGCACCATGCCCGCATATCTGCACAACAGCAGTGCTAGTGAGAGATTAGCAATACAGGAGTGCAATCCACGCCTTTTACAGTTCTCTGGACCATACGTCACCGTACTGGTCAGCGCAGGGTGCGGGTTCGGTTGAGGACCGCTTTGAACATCGCTCGCTACTCATTGTGAGCCTGGGGCCGGGACTCGAACGTCAGTGACCCACAGTGCGCTAACCACTGCGCCACCGCTCCACCCAATGGACCTTAGGCGATTCAACATTTAAGGTCATTCGATCAATAATCACCGGATCCTTTTTCGTAAACCAAACAGTCATCGACGTTCAGAGGGCGTTGTTAGGCAATGTCCATAAGTACTTTTATTTACTTTATTATTATTTTTATATCTATGTGACTTTACCAAAAAACCAAAGAATAGCAATAACATGTTTTATTGTTGTTGTTACTTATGAAGCAATACATTCAACACGCCTTTGGTGAAATCACTCTGAATGCGAACGTCGAGACAACGTTGGTCAACGTTGGTCCCACACTTCCAACCACATGGCAACGTTGAGTCAACGTTGGCATGTTTCTTTCTCTGGGTAGCAGTGCTCGCACGGGCAACCACCGCCGTGCCGAGCACGCTGGCCACAGGGCGACTACGAAGCCACGTGGCGGAGAGCAGAGGGCGGTGCAGCTCAAGGCCGCGGTTGTACGAAACTTCTATGCTCCCGTGCCCACGCTTCCCCGCCTTCAACAAACCCGCACGAATCACTCAGCGTGGTGAGGTTTGGTCAAATAACCCCCACGGCCGGCACGATGTGGGGGAAGGAGCCTCACCCAGCGGTGGATTGACAATGCAATGAATGCATCGCGAGAGGCGCGTGCCACTCGGATCTGTGCTGCGCCCAGACTCGCTCGGCAGAGGGCGCCTCTCGCGGCCAGGCGGGCACCGTGGACAGCCGCCAGTACCTGCCCTGGGCCCACGGTGAGAGAAAGAGAGGGGGGGCAGCTGGTGTCACCTGCCCTGGGCCCACGGTGAGAGAGAAAGAGAGGGGGGGCAGCTGGTGTTACCTGCCCTGGGCCCACGGTGAGAGAGAGAGGGGGGGGGGGGCAGCTGGTGTTACCTGTCCTGGGCTCACGGTGAGAGAGAGAGGGGGGGGCAGTGCTGCGGTGTTACCTGCCCTGGGCCCACGGTGAGAGAGAGAGAGGGGGGGCAGCTGGTGTTACCTGCCCTGGGCTCACGGTGAGAGAGAGAGAGGGGGGGCAGCTGGTGTTACCTGCCCTGGGCCCACGGTGAGAGAGAGAGAGAGGGGGGGCAGCTGGTGTTACCTGCCCTGGGCTCACGGTGAGAGAGAGAGAGGGGGGGGCAGCTGGTGTCACCTGCCCTGGGCTCACGGTGAGAGAGAGAGAGAGGGGGGGCAGCTGGTGTTACCTGCCCTGGGCTCACGGTGAGAGAGAGAGAGGGGGGGCAGCTGGTGTTACCTGCCCTGGGCTCACGGTGAGAGAGAGAGAGGGGGGGCAGCTGGTGTTACCTGCCCTGGGCTCACGGTGAGAGAGAGGGGGGGTGGGGGCACTTTGGTCGATAATACATCATCGGTGTGTGAGGGCCGCCGCACCATTTGAAACCATTGCCGGGTCTGACAGCGCAGCACGATGACAATGATGCTGATGCTGCTGGGGTGGTGTTGTCGCTCTTTGTGTGTTGTCAAGGGCCCCCCGATGAAGAGCACTGCCCTAGATGTCCCGCCGAGAGGGGTATGTTTTATTTTGGCCTACTCTTCCACGCTTGCCAGACATCTTGAAAGAGGTGGGAGTAGCCACTCTTTGCCCCACCACAAGTCGCGACCAGCTGCATCGATTGAGGGTGGAGGAACACATTCTGCTCTTCCCTTTTGTCTAAAGTCTCCACCTTCAGGAGTCAAATGCCACTGTCGAGGTCTGCTCGTGGCCACGAGAGGGCTTCAGCAGACAGAGTTCTGTGGAGTTTTTTTGTTATTTTTCCGTTAAAGGAGCGCAGACTTTAGGACCCAATTTATTTAAGAAACTAGCCCCACCCCCTCACTGTTTCAACTGCCGCGCCAGGAGATCATAATCAGAATATTTGTGTTGTACTGGAGGAGCTCCGTCTGCATTGCAAGTCCGGTGTGCGACCCACTCATACGACTGTGGCACCATACGTCATTGGGCCTTTACCTGGTCAAATAAAACTTAAATAGTTTATATTGTAACTTAGACTACAAGGGCAATTGAATGGTAGTCACATCTAATGTTGACTGCGAATACTATACACATACACCCGGTGATGTACTGTATGTAAATGTAGAGAATTTCGCGTCAATCCACTGCTGGATGGGGGGTTCCCCACGACGTGAGAGTAGTGGGGGGGGGGTGTTTGACCATACTTCACCACGCTGGTTAGTGAGAGTTGATGAAGGCGGGGAGCATAGACGCGAGAGCACAGAAGTACACTACAACACTTGATGCGCACCACATATACCCAAAACGGCCTGTAACACCTTCTTGGTTTTACCGTGTTGATTATACACAGTAGACTCTCGATTATCCGCACGCGGTTATCAGATTTGCGGATAACTCGTGGATTTTTCCTTTAAGCCGCAATTCATGATCTAAAAACAGTTGTACATTGTTGTTCCTGGAAATGTGTATTACAAGTAACGTGCTTAACCCGAACAAATACAGCGATGTGCTCCGCCTAGTCCGACATCCACGTGTGATCGTCTCTACAGTGCAGTAGTTGCAATATCTTTACAACATTGGGGCGGAGTTTGATTGGTGTTCATGGGCGTGGCTCTGCTGTCATCCACTTAGTGGGCCGAGTCTTCTGCTGGGCGGGAGCAGGAAAGTTCGATCATCCACGATGTTTCAATTATCCGACCAATGTATATAACCGTGACATTAATCGCCGCATATCGTGCAAATGTCCCTCAACCTTTCATCGCGTCGATTTGCGATTCTAGTCCGAATCCCGAGCGGTTCACGTGGCCACGGGGTTTTAGTTGTCTTCTGGCTGGAAACCCGCGGCGGCGGCGGCTGTCGCGTTACGAGGCGTGTGCACGGTACCGCGCCACGCGCCTGTGCTCGGCGGTGCCATGACGGTGCGTGCTGCAGGACTTGGACACGCACGGAACACCCCGTGAACAACAACAACAACATCAACAACAACAACAACACAGGAACGATGAGAACGCAACTTCGATTCGCACGGTTGGCTACGTGCGGTGCGACACAAGTTCAACAGACACACAGTGCTGCACACACAACAGCCACGGACGTAACGTCTTACACATGTGCATTGGCTGAGAGGTTGCGTGGTGCAAGAGCATCCATTGTTGTACTCTACTTATATGCTCCAACGTCTGTGCTCCCGATCTTCAACATACACTGACCAGCTATGGATAACCCTGACGTCGTTGGCTGACCGTGACACGCACTATGGGCACATTATTGAGCCCTCACCTCTGTCCAGCCAGGGCTATAAATGGGTGAACCACAGGCAGTAGTCGTAGATCTGCAGCAGGTTGTGTAAAGCGTGGGTGCTCAGGGGGCATCGCGGTGCGCGACGTGCTTACTCCCTCGCCTGGTGTGCAAGTCGGGTCGTGGGTTCGAGCCTGGCGCCTGCTGCTGGATATTTGGAGTCTGCGGTGTCTCTCTCCCCGTGGTCGCGTGGATTTTTCTCAGGCTCCTCCGGTTTTTTTTCCTCGACATTTAGAAAGGCGCGTTCACAGTCCTTGGCTGCTATAAATGTCCACGTGACAAGCAACTTCGTTGAGCTATTATTTGTGGGCAGGTCGCTTCTGGTCCATAAAAAAATATGTTTGTTGTTACTCCCACCCCTTCCAAGACTTCTGACCAGCGTGCAGGAGTCGTGAAACTTTCAATCTGGAGCGGGCATCTCTCTCGCCCTCTCGTGGAGTTTCTTCCAGAGCAGGGCCGTGCTTTTCGGTTTTCCCACGATGAACAGCGTTGCCTTTAATCAGTTGAACTTCAGCAGGAGGTTAGTGTAAATGTAACGTTCCTAATCATTACCCCAACTCCAACCCAATAAGTCGGTAGTAAGCTCGTTGAGCAAAGCCTTTGATAAATTTGAGCAGCGCTTGAGAAACATTGTACCATGGCACCGTTTAATTGCATTGCGGAGCGGCGGTTCGTGTTTAAGTCGTTTGCGAGAGCGTCGCATGGCAAACATTGCACGATCCGTTCGATCGGCTGGGACGGCGAAGGGCGTCCCACGTTTGCCACCTGTCAGTCTGACCACGAGCTTGTAACCTTGGACGTGTGCTGGCATACAACGAAAAGAAGTGAAATTTCCAATTCATACGGATATTTAATTAACCTCGTTATAAGGAATCCCCTTTGCGGACCTGGGAGTTCAGGACCACGTCAGGGTTGTTCGTGACAGGTTTATGGACGGTGTGAACTGGGCCCTTGACGATGCACATGAGAACACGAGGACATTTGAATTTGCACATACAGGCACCAATACAAATGTGCAAATACAATTGTATTGTAAATACACTTGTATTTGCACATAGTACAGGTCTCCTATGTCTATTGCGAAATTAAAGCATAACACACACACAGGTGCATGTGCACAGCTTTCACTCGGCCGTAGGATAGAGTGCACGGTATAGTAGTACACTATATAATTGCATATAAATAATGATGATGTTGTTGGTGATAGTATTGTAATTTATAATGATATTAGTGGTGGTCGATAAGTTGATGATAATAATGATGATCAAGATGATGGTGGAATTTAAAATTATGATAGGGGATGAATCATCATGGTGGTGGTAATGACATGGGAAATGATGCGGAAAGATGATTATGATAATGGAAATGATGATGATGGCATTTTAAATTACAATGGGGTGATGATCACGGTGGTGGTGGTGGTGGTACAGGAATGATGGTTAAATTGGTATGCCTGTAGTCATACCCCGGTTTACGTCAGGGATGCGTTGCGGAAAGTTGCGACGAACGTCGAAACGACGTAAAATCAACGGCAGCGTCGTCTGGACGCCACGAGAGCGAGACACGGAGGGGATGGGGACGCTGGGTTAAGGCACACAGCGTCATCCTACGCGTACCCACAACGTTACGTGACACCACTAAAACGTTACTAAACAAAAGTATTGTACGCAAACACTGGTGTACAGCAGTACACTTGTAAAACAAAATGCACAGGGTGCAATGAGATACAGTACACTTAAAAAAATCACCAAAAGACGACGTAAATAATATATTGTACTCTACAGCACAGTAATTCGTGTACAGGGGAGTAAGGTGGCGGTGGTGGTGGCGGTGGTGGTGGCGATGGTGGCGGTGCGGCGGCGGTGGCGGCGGCGGCGGCGGCGGCGGCGGCGGCGGTGGTGGCGGCGGCGGTGGTGGTGGCGGTGGCGACTTTAACAAAGGTAATCTCAGCCACGAACTCCCCAAATGCCCTACCAGAGAAGGGAACACTCTGGATCACTGTTACACTACAGTCAGTAAAGCCTACCACGCCGTCCCCAGAGCAGCACTGGGACACTCTGACCATGTCATGGTCCACCTAATTCCTGCATACAGGCAGAAACTAAAGCTCTGTAAACCTGCTGTGAGGACATTTAAACAGTGGACTAGTGAGGCTATAGAGGAATTGCGGGCGTGCTTGGACTGTACTGACTGGGATATGTTCATGACTGCTACCAATAGTCTGGATGAACCCACAGAGGCTGTGACGTCGTACATCAGCTTCTGTGAGGACTGCTGTATTCCAACACGCACCAGGGTGAACTTCAACAACAACAAGCCCTGGTTCTCAGCAAAGCTCAGAAGGTTGAGGTTGGAGAAGGAGGAAGCGTTTAGGAGTGAGGATAGAGACAGATTCAAGGAGTTGAAGAACAGGTTTAGCAAGTCGGTGAGAGAGGCTAAACGATTGTACTCAGAGAGACTAAAACACCAGTTCTCTGCTAACGACTCTGCTTCTGTCTGGAGAGGGCTCAGGCAGATCACCAACTACAAGCCCAGAGCCCCCCACACCACTAACGACTCCCGCCTAGCCAACGACCTGAACGAGTTCTACTGCAGATTTTAAATACAATTGGACTGTCCTGAACTACCCCTTCCCACCCAAGAGGCCCCTATCCCACCCCACACTACAGAGACAACTATCTCCATTCAGGAGGGAGAAGTTAAAACACTTTTCAAGAGGCAGAACCCACACAAAGCAGCTGGGCCGGACTCTGTCTCTCCAGCCACCCTCAGGCACTGCGCTGACCAGCTGTCTCCAGTGTTCACCAACATCTTTACCACCTCCATGGAGACATGTCATGTACCAGCCTGTCTCAAGTCCTCCATCATCATTCCAGTGCCCAAAAAGCCAAGGCCAACAGGATTAAATGATTACAGACCCATCGCCCTTACCTCCGTGGTAATGAAGTCTTTTGAGCGCCTGGTCATGGCACACCTCAAAGCCATCACAGACCCTCTACTGGACCCCCTTCAGTTTGCCTACAGAGCCAACAGGTCTGTGGATGACGCAGTTAACATGGCCCTCCACTTCACCCTACAGCATCTGGACTCCGCAGCATCCTACGCCAGGATCCTGTTTGTGGACTTTAGCTCGGCTTTTAACACCATAATTCCTAGCCTGCTTCAGGACAAGCTCTCCCTGCTAAACGTGCCAGACTCCACCTGCAGATGGATCACAGACTTCCTGTCTGACAGGAAGCAGTGTGTCAAACTGGGATCACAAGTTTCTGCCTCCAGGTCAATCAGCACCGGGTCTCCTCAGGGCTGCGTCCTTTCCCCTCTGCTCTTCACCCTGTACACCAACAGCTGCACCTCCAGTCACCAGTCTGTCAAACTCTTGAAGTTTGCGGATGACACCACCCTCATTGGGCTAATCTCTGATGGGGACGAGTCTGACTATAGGAGGGAAGCTGACAACCTGGTGACCTGGTGTAGCCAGAACAACCTGGAGCTTAATGCTCTTAAGACCGTGGAGATGGTTGTGGACTTCAGGAAGAATTCAGCCCCACTCACCCCCATCACCCTGTGCGACTCCCCAGTCACCAATGTTGAGTCGTTCCGCTTCCTGGGCACTATTCTTTCCCAGGACCTCAAGTGGGAACTGAACATCAGCTCCCTTATCAAGAGAGCTCAACAGAGAATGTACTTCCTACGGCAGCTGAAGAAATTTAATCTGCCAAAGACAATGATGGTGTGCTTCTATACAGCCATCATTGAGTCCATCCTCACCTCCTCCATCACCGTCTGGTACGCTGCTGCCACTGCCAAGGACAAGAGCAGACTGCAGCGTATCATCAGCACTGCTGAGAAGGTGATTGGCTGTAATCTACCAACCCTTGAGGACCTGCACACTTTGAGGACCCTGAGGCGAGCGAGGAAGATTGCGGACGATTCCTCGCACCCTGGATACTCTCTGTTCCAGCTACTCCCCTCCGGCAGAAGGCTGCGGTCCATCAAGACCAAAACCTCAAGTCATAAAAACAGTTTTTTCCCATCCGCTGTTGGCCTCCTCAACAAGGCCAAGGGCTTAAAATGACTTTTACACTTAAAATGACTGTTACACTTACTATAACATTTTATCTACATAATTACACCGTTCCATACTTACAACATGTAATCTTATTTGTATTTTAAGATTGTTTAATACGGCTAATTAACATTTTACATTTCGCATTTTATAAGGTCTACTTATTCATAATTTTAAAGATTTTAGCCCTTTAGTATTACTTATACTTTGTAACGTTAGTATAGTTAGAGTGTATACCTTTTATATAAGTTAAGATTCCTACTTGTTCAATGTATGCACCGTCCCGCCATAGTGAATTCCTCGTCTGTGCAAACTTACATGGCGATTAAAACCGTTTCTGATTCTGGTGGCGGTGGTGGTGGCGGTGGTGGCGGTGGTGGAGGTGGTGGCGGTGGTGGTGGCGGTGGCGGCGGTGGCGGTGGTGGTGGCGGTGGTGGTGGCGGTGGCGGTGGTGGTGGCGGTGGTGGCGGTGGTGGCGGTGGTGGCGGCGGTGGCGGCGGTGGTGGCGGTGGTGGTGGTGGCGGTGGTGGTGGTGGTGGTGGCGGTGGTGGTGGTGGTGGTGGTGGCGGTGGCGGTGGTGGCAGTGGCGGTGGCGGTGGCGGCGGTGGCGGTGGCGGTGGTGGTGGTGGTGGCGGTGGCGGTGGTGGCGGCGGTGGTGGCGGTGGTGGTGGCGTGGTGGTGGCGGTGGTGGCGGTGGCGGTGGTGGCAGTGGCGGTGGCGGTGGCGGTGGCGGTGGCGGTGGCGGCGGTGGCGGTGGTGGCGGTGGTGGTGGTGGCGGTGGCGGTGGCGGTGGTGGTGGTGGCGGTGGCGGTGGCGATGGCGGCGGTGGCGGTGGAGGTGGTGGAGGTGGTGGTGGCGGTGGTGGCGGTGGTGGTGGAGGCGAAGGCTGCGAGGCGACGGATAACGGGACAGGACGCCACGGCGACGTGGCTGCTGACAGCGACGTGAGAGTGAGGCCGAGGCGACGCAATTCGGGGTCGCGGCGCTCTTCAAGCGACGACGTAATCGCGAAACGACGTTAAAAGGGTGGGGGGGGGGGGGGAGACGTAACTCGGGGTATAATTGCGCCCCACTTTGTAATTAATAACAGGGGGGTGGGGTGACATAAACGATGGTTGAATATTGGACCGCGCGTGTGATCGATACGCAGCACGAAGGGCGCATTCACTGACGCGATCGCCTTGCTGAGCAATGTAATCGACTCAAGGGAACGGGCACCGCGTTGTTACCTAGCTGCGGGTGGGCATCAAGGGCGAACCTGTGTCCTCACATCGGAGCATTTTCACATTCTGCCCCGCGCCCTTGGTGGCCAGATCGCGTGGAATGGCTTCGGATCTCGGCCAGATCTGCCAAGCTCAGCAGGCGGGAATAGACCCTGAGCCTGAACAATTCTTGCATGCGTGATCACCATCCTCGCACGGGTTCACGAAGGTCGCTCCATCGCGTGGTGGGCAGCAGAGGGCGGTGCATTGCACGCACATTAGATTGTTGTATGGCACTTCTATGCCCCCGCGTATATGCTTTGCCGCCGTCACCCACAGGCGCTGTCCAGCGTGGTGAAGTATGGTTCAATGGCCTCTCACGACCAACGCGGCTTGGAGGAGACTTTCACTCAGCAGTGGATTGGCTGTCATGCGTCGCTATCACGGGAGAGCACGCCTCTCATCCGCGGTGATATGGAGGACCCAGCATCGCGGATTGGGGGTGTGGGCCATTATCGCGAGATCACAATTCGCAGTGTTACTCTGCATGGACAGCGGAGTGAATTTGCGACGCGTCTCCTCTTATCCGCGAAAAAATAAATCTCGGATCATTATCGGAGGTTTTCAGGAGTCATTGGGTGGGGTCGTTTGAGCCCAACTCCGATAAAGAGATCCCCCAGTGTCGCCTTAACAGACTGTTGGGGCAAGTGCTGTTAGCGAGCACCTATTAAGGCCAGAACGGCACACGAGGGGATGGGTGGCCAGCACCACGCCCGGCCGCCTTTGTCTCCCGAGTGGCGATGTTTTTATACATCGCACTCGGTACTCAATTGAGACTGAGTCGACCTAGCGGAGGCCCGGGACCGGTTCAGATAATCGTCACCGGTGTTGGCCAAGAGCGGGAATCGAACTTGGGATGCAGGGTTCGTAGCGCAGTGTAGCGCTAACCACTACACTACCGCTCCCCACAGAGACACACACACGCACGTGTTTGCATTCGAGTGCAAACACGTGCGTGTGTGTGTGGTGCTTCAGAGACAGGAATCTCTCCATCCCCCTGGAAGCAACAACGACTGAGAGAAACACACACACACACTTGGATGCAGACACGGGGACAGACACGAGACAGACACGGAGACACACACACACGGAGACGCACAAAGACAGACTCATGTGTCTGTGGACTCGTCGTTGGTAGCTAGCGACGCGTCCGGCCGAAGCCGACTCACGGAGAGAGGTAAGCGTGTATCCGTCTCTCCGTGTTTCTGCCTTCGTCTCTTTCTGTGTCTTTCTCGTGCCTCCGTGTCTCTGTCTGTCGCTTTGTGTGGCTCCGTGTCTCGTCTTGGCGTCTCCGCGCCTCCGTGAGTGCGTTCGTGTCTCCGTGTGTTTCTCCGTGTGTCTCTCCGTGTCTCTGTGTGTCTCCGTGTCTCTGTGTGTCTCCGTGTCTCTGTGTGTCTCCGTGTCTCTGTGTGTCTCCGTGTCTCTGTGTGTCTCCGTGTTTGTCTCTGTGTCTCCGTATGTCTATCCGTGTCTCTGTGTCTCCGTGTGTCTCTCTGTGTCTCCGTGTGTCTCTGCGTGTCTCCGTGTCTCTGTGTGTCTCCGTGTGTCTCTGCGCGTCTCCATGTGTCTCTCCGTGTCTCCGCGAGTGTACACGTGTCTGAGAATCGATGTCTCCGTGTCTCCGTGTCGTTGTCAGGGTATTCACGTCTGTATCTGAGTCTCTGTGTGCGCGTCACGAACCCGGTTCGGTTCCCGCTCACGGCCACCAACACGAGTGACGGGCATCTGAGTCGGTCCTGGGCCTCCCCTAGGTGGATTCAGCCTCAAATGAGTGCCTGGTGTGGTGTGTAAATATCACCACTAGGGAGACAAAGGCGACCGGGCTTGTTGTTCGCTTACAGCACTTGCCCCAATGGTCTGTTAAGGCTATTCGAGGGGTATTTGTCTTTGGCTTCGTGTCTGTGTGTGACTGTGTATAGTCTCGGGATCACGTCAAGTTCTCTACCGCCCGTGGCCTTGCATCTTGCATCACAGGCATTTCTTCGAATCGCGGTTTACCACGGATATCAGGGGTCATTTGCAGCGCGACTCGTGTTCCCCGCAGAAAATTCGCGAGTTTTAGGAAGCCGCTGAACGATACATTTTGAGCAAAATCGCGAATAACCGCAGATAGAAAGGAATGCATCGGCAGAATGGCTGTCGCGGGGACTACCTGCAAGAGCCGCGGGTAACTGCGTCGCGGACGAGAGGAAATCTGCGTTTGCGGCGTGCCAGTTTTAGTTTGACGCGTCTCGTGCCACTGACGCGCCGACACACCGTCTGCGTTGGGCACTTGGCGACTCGTGTCAACATGGAACACCGAGACAGCGGTTCACAAAGCAGGCGCCAACCTTGGCGCGACGTTGCCACTTCTACCGGGTACACTCATCAGCTGGGTCTGTTCTGACGCTCGTGGTGTTACACACTCGAGCTGCGCGTGCAAGAGGTGCGGACTATCGAATGGAGTCATGAAAGAGCTCGTGCTATTTAAAGCGAGCGAGGCTGCCGCTCACCAACAATCACTGATGGAAGAGAGACGGTGGACAACGTTGAGACGAGGCGAAAACAAATCTTGAATCGAGTTACGACTCCAAACAAGAGTAACGCGCCGTGGGTGGTGTGGGGCAGGGGAGCGACAATCACAACAACTAGCGGAGCACCGGGCGGATAAAGCGCAGAGAGTTGGCACGGCTGGTGCATCTGCCAGTCATCCCAGTCAGTCAACCCATGGCACCACCCGGGGTCTGTCCAGTGACCTCCAGCCAGCGGCCCTTCGACGCTTCACATGGCCTCAAAGTGCACCTAGCATGGCACAAGCGCCGTGGTGACGTCACCGCCAGCCACTTAGCGGTGAACGGCGGTTATTGTTGTTGTGGTGGAGGGTGGTGGTGGTGGTTCAATTTCCCGGCACTCGTTGCGGAGGGAGCTGTGGAAAGGGTTGCGGTGGTGCTGGTGGAGGGTTCAACATCGGGGATAATAGCGCCCCTAGCCGCAGAAATGTATCTGTCAGATATGAACGCACTTTGTTCTGAACTTGTCCATGAGATAGGATTGAAAAATGCCAGCCTTTGGACCAACGGGACTCGCATTGCGGCCGATGGCCCCTTCGTCAATGGCCCCGTCAAAGCGGCGTGGGGCTGCGGGGGAGAGGTTGGTGACTGGCGGTGATTGGCACACACACGGAAAAAAATTGTACAAATGGATCGATCAGCACCGCAGCTACAACAAACACGGGAAAGGGGCCCCCGTGCAGAATGCACGATGGACAAAATGTCGCATCGCTACTCGTGCTGGTTTGCACGGTAGTAGTCGTGATTATAGAATAGCGTCTTTCTTTTAGATATAGTCGTGATTACTCTTTGGTTTTTTCGGTAAAGTCACGTTGGTATAAAATAAAGTAAATTAAATCACGACGTTTCGGCGCAACACAAGCGCCCGTCATCAGTTGGGACAACCACAGCAAGAAACAATTGCGGAAGTGGGAAAAAAAAAAACCTTCAAATCTAGATAGTCGTGATTATTTACCCAGGAAATCCTCACTGAGTTTCATGACTCGTTTTCAAGAGGGTTATGCTAAGTCTTTTTTTTTTTGCAGTCGGGGTGGGGGGGGCGATGATTGCCTCGTACCGTCGAATCGTACCGAGTCGTGTGTGGTGTCACATTTTTAAAAAGTTGTCAAATTCGCACCATGACGCCGCCACACAATGGCCGGAATGACGTCACGGGCTCGTCAACGCGAAGCAGACAGCGCAGAGTCGTAGTCCCATGGCTAGAACACCCGCAGTATTAACCAGGGCGGCCTTTGGAACGCGACAACCGCGAACGTCTGCAACTCGGCGGCGATCGCGCTCCGGCTGCCCGGCCGCGTCGCCGCCGCTGAGCGAACTCCGGGCAATGCGAGCACGTGCTGCTCATGGTCAGCTGATGGTGCATCGCTGCTGCCATGCATCGTGAGGAGTGGGGGGCGCGGGGGGTGTGGGAATTACAGGCGCGCGAGCCGTTCGCTGGGGCATCGCGGGGTGACCGTGATGGTGGATTCTCGTTGTCCGCGCGGCACGACGAACACGAGTCGACCCTTCACCTCTAACGCCCGTCCTCATTCAGGGGGTGGAGGTGCAGCTCTGCGATTCGCTGCTCACGCCGCCGCTTGCGGGAGAGACTCGAGGCGAGGGAGCTCTGCACGACGGCACGCTGGCCTACTCCTCCACAATGTCCACGCGTCTTGCAGGTGGTGGGGGGTTACCCACGCGTCGTCTCACCGATCAACTGACGGCGGTGGTCGACAGGGTGGCGCAGTGGCAACACTCGCGTCTCACAGCGGACGTGACCTGGGCTTGATTCTGGACACGGGGACCTTTCCTAGTGCAGTTTGATCTCCCCGTGCTTTGCGTGGGTGCTCCGGTTTCCTCTAACACCTGAAACACCCCCCCCCCCCCCAATGCAATGGAACTGATGTTGGCCAGACATCCCAATGACGAAACGAGGACTCAATCGGGATTGCAGAAACTTTGCACCCAAATGCGAGAACTTGACAGGACCCTCCTGAAAAAGAGGATTGAGACTCGGTGAGGCTCTCCTTTGTAAATAACCGAAATACATCATGATGATAATAATAGGTGGATCGAGGTCGTGGCGGCTTAAAAAACATACCCAACGCGTTAACTTCCGAGCCGAGAGATCGAATCTAACCGGCGACCTCAGGATGACAATTCCGGCGTGCTGACCATCACACCGCGAGCAGCAGTATCCCTTACGGGGGTATTCATGTTCGTTTTTTTTTTATATCACCACCCTCCCCCTCCCCCACTGAACTTGTCAGTTGCCTAAAGAAGTTCAATCATAGACGGGGTCCTGTGGAGCACTCGCCGTTAGCGTACAGTACAATCTGTTGCGTGTTCTTAAGTTGTCATAGTTGATGAATGAGCGATTAGGAAATGCCAGCACATTGCTGCACAATCGTGGCGGCCAACCCAGCGAGGGACGCGCAGGTCAGCCGCGATTCTTTGGTTCAAGACGGCGGCTGTTGAATTTGTGTGATGTTTAATAAATACAGGGACCCCATTGAACTCGCGCAGATCAAAAACAACATCTTCCAAGAATTGAGCGGTGCCAATTCTAAAGCAAAGCTGCACGGACGTTGATGGATAACGCGCGACGGTGCTCGGAGTGGACTCAATGCACCGGGGCGAGGCGGAAACGCTCGCCCCGTGCATTTGATGTTGCGCCGAGGGGAGTTTGAGCGATGGCAAATGTTGAGGCAGAGCCGCGAGTGTGCGGAGCCCCACACGGCCCCTGTTTGCCGACCACACACGCGGGGCTTGGCGCCGAGGCCTCGTGGTGTTGGTGCTCAGGGCACAGATGCGTGACACATTCTCAGCGCTTTGCAATCATCGCGTTTCTCATTCATTCGATTCACGGACCCCACGTCAGTTCACGCGAAGGGCATTTCCTTGATGATCTGGATTGGGTGCACTGGCACGGCGAAGGAAGAGCCCAGGAGGAAAAGGTTGCAGGCAACAACAACAACAGCAACAACAACATTCTAGGAAGAATCCAAATTGGAAGAGACCTGATCGATGACTTGAAGAACGGGGGGCTCATGTGAGAGAGCACGAGGTGGGAGAAGGTGGAGGGACCTTGAACCAAGAAACTTCCCTTAGAGAACTTGACAAGAAGAATAAAGAGCGTTGGCAATGAGGCCTGAATTGAAGCGGTGACAGCAAAGCAATTTTTCGTTAAAATAAAAATCCAGTTTTACCATGTGTGTGTGTGTTTATATAGAGTATACGGTTTGGTTTATCTTGGATGCCCTGAATCTCCAAAAAAAAATTAGGAAGTTTCTGTATTGGAAGGTGTGGCATGAGTTAAGTGTTTTTTTGTGTTGAATAAAACGGGTTATGCATCTCTAGGAGAAAGTCCACGCATGTATCAGGAGATGACGCTCCAGACTCCACGCATCCATCGGTCTGTACGACCGACTGCAAGCATCCGTGGCGTTGCTGGAAAGCTCCACCGACAACAATTCCACACAACAAGCACACCTCCGACGGACGGGGAATTAACATTTTTTTAAATCACACAACACGCTGGGTGCCTATTTGGGACTCTAATTATGTCCGTGGTGCAGACTTCATTTCAGAAACTCCAGAATGTAAATGCCCTTCTGTGTCAGCGTGGCTCGCCAGCTCAAGGGACGGCGTTGTCTTTTTGTGTGGTCACGCCGTGAGCTGCAGTGTTAGGGCTTCTACCTGCACTGATTTCCCCAGCAATGCCCTCTCGTTAAGACAGCTGCTGGCCTCGGATATCTGTCAAGTCTTCCCGAGACATTAACGGTCCCAGATTTGGTCAATTGTGCAATAATGAGGTGGCTGTCCTGGGGAATTTGTAAGTATTTTTAAGGACATTGAATGTCCCGGTTTTTATCAGCGGTACAATGGTGTTACAATTGTGTGATACTACTGTAAGTTCGGGTTTTCTGATGCCCATTTAATTGTCCTGCTTTGCAAAAGGTAAGCCCCACAGTTACAGCTTGGCGGACCCAAATCCTTTCGTAAAAAAACAAAACGCATCTGCCAACTTTTATCCCAAAAAATTCCTGACGTTCTTTAAAGGGTCCGCATCTTTCAGAAACGTCAGACTCATCTGCAATATAACGAGGGCACTCGATTCAATACAAGTACGCGCAGCTCTCCTCTCTGGCGGTGCGGCGAGATGTCGTTCTGCCCGCGGTGCTTCCTCGTTTGTGGTGCCCCTCGGGGGTGACCGCCGGAGCGAGGAGCGTGTGGCTCCACGCGGACTGCGCTAGGGACGTGATGGCCGTGCTCGCGCGAGAACAAGAATGCTGTTTGTGAGGACGTTGTTTGTGAGCCTTCTGTTGTTACTTTGTGATGAAGGCTGTCCGAGGCGGGGCATTTAATTTGTGGGTGACCTCTGACAGGGCACGCGGCTGGCTCGGTGTATCACATTGCCCTCCCTTCTTGATCCCCCATTCATCCTGCCCTGACCGCGCGTCCACGCAGTGGCACGCCGATGCGACCCCCCGTTTCCGAACGAGCACCGAGCGACGATCATTATCCGATCGTGGTTCTGCGGCACAGACGAGATTTCCACATCCCTCTGTGGGCGCTCGTTCTGATCATTATAATCGAGGCTTTTCACGAACCGGGCGGCTAACGAGGCGGCCAGTAGATGCCAGTACAAGCAGTTGAGGTGGCAACGCTCTCCGTGCAGATGGTTTCTTGGCGGTGCGTCCACTCAGCTCGGAGATTGTGCGAGCGCTTTTCTCCGGGAACTAAAACAAATCGTCTCCCTCCACACACGCAAAGTGTCCTTAAAACGAGCCGCAGTGAGGCTTCTCTGGCCGTATCAGGAGCTATCTTTTAGGCACTCCTCACTTCCCATCAAGTTGATTGCAGCCTCGCTAGGCGGTGCTCGTTTTAGCAACAACGCAGGTGACGGCGGCGGCGACGAAGATTGTCGTGCAAAGAAGTACACGCAGCCGAACAACGTCAGCCGGAACGCCGACCGATCGACTCGGAGCTGGGAAGCTCCGAGTCGATCCCTCGGGGTTGTCCGCCGCTGCATCGCCACGCGGGGTCAGCGCAGCTTGGTGAAGACGAGGGAGAGCGCACCGCGTGGAGCGAGAGCGGTTTCGCGCCGCGATCGCTGTGCCGTCCGCCACGTGCCTCCTGCTTCGTCAGGCTTTCTAGCAACTGTTTCATGCGGCGCTGGTCGCCCATGCAAGCACGAGCCAGGCTCAATGCCCGCTTAGATTTTTTTGGCGAGGTCCGACGCATTTACCGGGTAAATTGGTCGGAGGCAATTCTACAGAGGGTCGTGGAAATATGAAAAAAAGTGAAGTTTCCCAGTGCAAACGTCCAATGTCTACAATCCAGTGCTGGGCGAGCTGCATTGGCTTCCCGTTGCCGAACGAACTCATTGCAAGGTCGCACTCATTACACACACACAAGGCGCTTGGCACAAATGAACCACAAAACCTCTCGCCGTAAACCATCATCACGCTCACTCCGCTCATCCTCGCAGCAGCAGCTTTTGGCGAAGCCATCGAGCAAAGACGGCGGTCACCGCCACCGCGCGCTTTCAGATGTGCGTCCGCGGCCGTCTGGAACGCTCTTCCTTCCAATATTCGGAAGCCAGTGGAGCGATGCACTTTTAAATCACCATCTAGATTGACAAACTCACTTCTATAGAACTGCTTTTTGTGTTTAGTTTGTTGTCCTCCTCCCGCACCTCCGATTATCACGGTTGGCTACCTACGGTGAAAACAAGTCCAACACACACGCACGTACATTTAATTAGGCTGGCAACACATTTGGCCACGCTGACCAACCCTCCCTCCCTCCCTCGCACCCGCGCCACTTCGCCGGGCACCTCCTCCCCCCTCCTCCTACACCCTCCTCCTCCCTCCTCATCCTCCTCCCTCCTCCTTCCTCCTCCCCCCTCATCCACCCCCTCCTCCCCCCTCCTCCTCCCCCCTCCTCCTCCTCCTCCCTCCTCCTCCCCCCCTCCTCCTCCCCCTCCTCCTCCCCCTCTTCCTCCCCCTCCTCCTCCTCCCTACTCCTCCCCCCTCCTCCTCCTCCTCCCTCCTCCCCCCTCCTCCTCCCCCTCCTCCTCCTCCCTCCTCCTCCTCCCTCCTCCCCCCTCCTCTTCCCCATCCTCCACCCCCCTCCTCCCCCCTGCTCCTCCTCCTCCCCCCTCCTCCTCCCCCCCTCCTCCCACCTCCTCCCCCCTCCTCCTCCCCCTCCCCCCCCCTCCTTCCCCCTCGCCGGGCGGCTTTAAGCGTCTCCTGAGTGCGGGAGAGCTCTCCGTCGTGAAGAGGGAGCGCCCCCCCCCCCCCCCGTCTCCACTTCCCATCGCGGGGAGCGACAAGAAAGGACTCGAGGCCGCGAGGCGAGCGGAGAGCTTGACGGTGCGGAGCGCGCACGCTGTGCAAACAGCCACATCGGCAACAGGTGCGGGGGGGTGGGGGGCGCTTTTAAATGAAGGATTTATAAATATATTTTCGACGGGAAGAGGCGAGAGAGGGGCGGGCGGTGGGGTCGGTGGGAGTGGAGGTTTAAAATCTTCACCTCTAATCTGAGAAGCCGCCAGCAGCGCGACTTGAAGACCAGCAACCGGCGTTTGCTGTCGCCGTGGATTTGCCGCACGATGTCGTGAACTCGCGCTGCTGCGCGCCCGCTCAGATTTGCCGCGTGTCGCTTCGTTGCGAACGAGCGCGCGGGTCCATTGCACGGTGAGCGGAGTGACCACGCGGTGTTTGTGTGTTTGTGTGTGTTTGTGTGTGTATGTGTGTGTTTGTGTGTGTTTGTGTGTGTATTTGTGTGTGTATTTGTATGTGTTTGTCTGTTTGTGTGTGTGTTTGTGTGTGTATGTGTGTGTTTGTGTGTGTGTGTGTTTGTGTGTATGTTTGTGTGTGTGTTTGTTTGTGTGTGTTTGTTTGTGTGTTTGTTTGTGTGTGTGTATTTGTGTGTGTGTGTTTGTGTGTTTCGCTGCACTACGAACCTGGCGACCCGGGTTCGATTCTCGCTCACGGCAAATACCAGTGACGATTATCTGAACCGGTCCTGGGCCTCCCCTAGGTCGACTCAGCCTCAAATGAGTACCTGGTGCGATGTGTAAACATCGCCACTAGGGAGACAAAGGCGGCCGGGCGTGGTGTTGGCCACCCACCCCCTCGTGTGCCGTGCTGGCCTTCATAGGTGCTCGCTAACAGCACTTGCCCCTACAGTCTGTTAAGGCTATGCGGGGCATCTTTGTCTTTGTGTGTTTACAGAAGAGGGGTGACCGCTCGCACACTGTGATAGACATCATCTGAACCGGCCCTGGGCCTCCCGTTGCTCGAATCGGTCTCAAATCTCGAGTACTTGGCGCGGTTTGTGAACGTCGCCACCCGGGGGAGACAAAGGCGGCCGGGCGTGGTGGTGCTGAGCACCCCGCCCCCTCGTGTGCCGTGCCGGCCTTCGTAGGTCCTGCTCGCTAACAGCACTTGCCCTAACAGCCGGCGAAGGCTCCACGGGGGATCTTTGTCTGTGTCGTTCACGAGTGGGGTGCTGCTCTAGCGGTACCGCTCCGCGCCGTGACCCCCGGCGACCCCAGTTGGATCCCCGCTCACGGCTACCGTCAGTGGCGCGTGACATCTGAACCCGTGTTATCGATCCGCCCGCACTTCCCATCGTGATCAACGCGCAGTGGCCAGAGCGGTCAAGTCTGGGGAGACAATCAGCATGGCCGGGTTTACAAAGGGCTCTGAATTGGTTTTTTTTGTGGTCGGTGGTTGTGGTTGGTGGTCGTGGTTGGTGGTCGTGTTTGGTGGTTGTGGTTGGTGGTTGGTGGTTGTGTTTGGTGGTTGTGGTTGGTGGCGCCGTTGGACACGCACACAGATGTCAGGGGTCTCTGTCTCCTCGTTGCCGTGCAGGTGACTGCCGACTTCGCTCGCCCATCCGTTGGAGGGTTCCGATCCAAGAAGGTAACAGCGATACCCACATCTACGTCTCACCCCCACCCCCACCTTGTTTAACGTCGTTTCGCAACGACGTCGTCACTTCGTACCCGCGAGTTGCGTCGTCTGGACCCCTCGCTCGCGTCCGTTGCCACTCAGCCGTCGCCTCCACCACCCACACGCCGCAGCCTCCACGTCGGCCCTGACCCGTTCAACACGTCGCTGGCTTTCGCGACCAATATCATCCATAACAGAGGAGGGTTTTTTTTGTTAGATCGCGTAATTGACGCCGTTTCATTTCGACGCCGTTTCGAGATTCGTCGTCGCGTATTTCAGGAACGCAACCCCCGGCGTAAAGCGGGGCGTGATCGCCGTGCGAGGGTGGGCAGCGTGAGTGCCGTGCGAGGGTGGGCAGCGTGAGTGCCGTGTGAGGGTGGGCAGCGTGAGTGCCGTGCGAGGGTGGGCAGCGTGAGTGCCGTGCGAGGGTGGGCAGCGTGAGCGCCGTGCGAGGTTGGGCAGCGTGAGTGCCGTGGGAGGTTGGGCAGCGTGAGTGCCGTGCGAGGTTGGGCAGCGTGAGTGCCGTGCGAGGGTGGGCAGCGTGAGCGCCGTGCGAGGCCGTCTCGCTGAGCGTGCCGCCGCTGCGTTCCCAGCGGCGCGCAGTCAGTGGATTAGTGGTGCACAATTAAACCGTGTGCGCGACACGTTCGTACACATCGACACCGCGGCCTTGAAAGGGAACATACTTTTTTTCTGTATCTAATGGGCGACGTTTCGGGTGAGATGGCCCTTTTCCATAGCACACGCATCAATTCGTCGTGCTGTATATGAATCAACGTTTCAATGAGATAATCGTAGCCTCCGGCGGGTTTGTGCATTTCTGTTTAATTCGTGTTTAGTTCGACCAACGTCTCCGCTCCGGAGAGTGAGCGACCCGAGCTGAGCTTTTGATGACAATTCAACTTTTTGTCGGGGATCGGGAGGGGGGGGGTGCCGAGGGGGGGGGGGGCGGCTACTATCATGACAACCGACACCATTCACTTCATGAATTAGAACCTTTCATTTTCATCAAACTGCCGGGCGAGATATTTTTTGTTCGTAACTCTCAGAGATGATCATCAAGGCCGAGGCACTGCGCCACCCACGCTGCTTTGACTCACTCAGTGCCCGGTGTCTCCCAGGACAAAGAACTTCCACATTACTATGGCTGAGGACCGGTCTGTACGTACAAGAAATAACGCTAATAATGTTAATTTTAACTTGCTTTTTTCGTGCTTATGGCGAAAACTTTTTTACTAAACTCTCTTTTTTTATTTTACCAGCTAAGGCCCACTCAGCTATACAGCAATTTTTCATAAGCCAGCTGGTTATCACAAATGAAAGCTCAACGAAGTGGCTTATCGTCATGTGATGTTGAATCTAATTGCGGAGGAAAAACCCGGAGTACCCGGAGATAAATCCACGCGACCACGGGGAGAGAGACACGCAAAGTCCAAATACACAGCAGGCGTCAGGGACGGGATCGAACCCACGACCTCCTGTGTGCCAGGCGAGGAAGTTAACATATTTTAGCCACCGTGGCGCCCCAAGTTAACTTGATACGTGCCACTGCGTAGGATTCGCACTCTCGCAGTCAGGCAGTGAGCAAGCAGACAACAATTGGCCAAGCTCTGCGGTGCTCTACATATGAAGGTGGTGTCGAGCGGGGAGCACCCAGAGCCACCCCAGCAGGCGGGGTAACACGATCTCCTGGCAAGTCGGGGTCACGGTACCGCAGCGCCCACGGCTTTGTGAGTCGAGCGAGCTGCGTGTGATCCACCATCCTCCTCCTCCTCCACAGTGCCGCATCACGGCACGGGCCACGCTCACAGACACCAACCCCCCCCCCCCCCCCCCCGGCTCTTGACTGTCCAAGGAGTGCACCGCGTTCCACTTGTGAGGGTCACTCGCCGTCAGCTGCTCTCTGTCCACTGCTGGATGAAGGCGATGCCACGATCCATCTCGCGGGGGTAGATTAACTCATCTCATCGCTCCTCATCCGTGCTTTCTCCTTCAGCTGCTGCTGATCTCTCTCTCAGCTGTCTCGTCCATCTAGCGAGTGTGTCACTGTTATTGACAGTCATTGTCTCTGACTTACATTTGTCCCTCGATCCACGAGTTTCTCTTTCCACCTCTCCATGCTTCTTTGCGCATCTTTCCGATGTCGTTCTCTCGTCTCTGGCCCACGATGTCACGAGTGCTGGCAGTGGAACACTTAACTGATGCAACAACAACAAATCCATCTTTACGACACTTTGGTAAACTGCGTTTTTATTGTCAAACTATAAAAACGCATCATCTTCATCGGCCGTGATCCATCCACTGCTGGATGAAGGACTCCCCAAGCCGCCACTATCCCTCGCGGTCCTGCGACCTGGCGGCTTGTTCCGGGCGGCGACACGCGAGTTAATGTCACCGCTCCGTCTCCTGCGGTGGGCGTGCTCTCTAATCAACCACCCTTATCAGACGCAGTGCTTCTGCCGTCTTGTAATGGTTCGCACGATGTGGACTTTGCGATCCAGAGGTCGCTGATTTGATCTCCGAGCACTGCGGCAGTTTCAACAATTGGTCTTTTTTTTTTGTAACGACACCGCTCCGGTCGATCAGCAGGTAGCGTGGGGTCAGCTTCACGTGTGGGTCACTGCCGCCTCATCCAAGACCCCTGGGCATCGTGGAAGAGGAGGCCTAGCCGCCGGTGCTCCCTCTCGTGGCTGTATTCGTCTCGTTTGCTCTGGCGACCGGGAGATCGATTAATTATAATCGATGTTCGGTTGCCGCGTTGATGGCATTCCTCGTGATTTTATCACTTTAACAGAGTTTTTCCCTTTTTTTCTGGCAACAAAACTGACACCTTTTGCAAAGAATCATGCTTACATTAACCACAATACTTGCAGTCAAACGCAAACAAAAAACAATACTCTGATAATTTATGCATTGTACTTGAAACTGATTGGTCCACACCAGAGACAGCTTTCTTTAGAGCCTAGTCTCATATGGTGTTCGACCAGATGACGCCAAAAGGCGCACAGTTCAAAGACTGCAAGTATTGTGGTTAATGTAAGCATGATTCCTTGCTAAAGGTGTCAGTTTTGTTGCCAGATAAAAATGGGAAAACCCCTATTAGTATACTCAAGGCCGCTGTCAAACGCGCGCGTGCGATGCGCGTTGATGCCCTCTCCTCCCCACCGCTCGGACCCCGCAGGCAGAGGAGGCGGGCGGGCGGGCTCGCGGGACGCCAATGGCTCGCGTGTGCGACCTGCAGCTGGTGGGGCTGGCCGTGAGCGTGTGCGGCTGGCTCCTCGCCTGCGTCACCACGGTGCTGCCCCACTGGCAGTCGCTCAACTCGGACATCGCGCCGCTCGCCGAGAACTTTCTCATCGGCCTCTGGGGCTCGTGCGTCGACCAAGGGGACAACATCCAGTGCCGGGACTACGAGTCGCTCATGGACCTCATCCCGACGCTGCAGATGGCGCGCATCCTCATGTGCGCCGCCGACGTGCTCGGCCTGGTGGGCACGCTGCTCACGGCGCTCGGCATGAAGTGCACCACCTTCCTCGGCGGTCGCGGCAACACGACGCACAAGCGCGCCGCCTCGCTGGCCGGCGCGCTGGCCTTCCTCGTCGCCAGCGCCGCCGTGATGGCTCCCGTGTGCACGGTGGCCATGGACACGGTGGCGCTCTTCTTCGACGAGAACATTCCGGACTACGTGCCGCGCTGGGAGTTCGGCGAGGCGCTCTTCGCCGGCTGGATGGCCTCCTTCCTGCTGTTCGCGGGCGGCCTCGCGCTCGCCGTGGCCGCGTGTCTGGCCAAGCGCCCGGGCCACGGGCCGTCCGCACGCTCCATGCGTCGCATCGCACGGCCCCTGCCGCCCGCCGAGTCGCCCGGAGCGGGCGACCTCTTTAAGCAGCAGCAGCAGCTGCAGCAGCTGCGACGCGTCGAGATGTCCGAATTGCAGACTGGTGCCGCAGCGAGACCTCGCGTCGCCCAAGACCTCCTTCAGTTCGTCGTCGTCGTCGACGAGAAAAGCCAAAGTCAACTTCCTCGACGCGAACGCCCCCAACGGACGCGCCGTCAGCGTCTACGTGTGACGGAGCTCGTCCCGGCTGTGAGCAGAGCTCCACGTGGCGATCTTTACTTCTTCTGATGACCACGTCCCATTAGCCCCCCCCCCTCCCCACACCACCATCTCCCCCCATTGCAGGGCCTTCCCGTCAACGAGCTGCGAGACTCGTTGAGGCTTTCCTGCAACAAACATAAATAAATAATGTCGTTATCATTGTTACTTTATTATTATTAATACGTGCCGTTAATACGTTTGACTATATCCGCAGCGCGATTGGAGAGCTCTCAAAGCAAGATGTTGAGTGAGGGGGGCGTGAATGGGACGGGGCTGTGAGTGAACTCAAAGTGGATGTGGTCTGAAAAAAATGTTAGCAGTCACATAATCGGGGCTGTCACAAGACACAAGACATCTGGACCAGGCTGTACAAGCCTCTCGTTCTCTGGTCGTGCGTTGCGTCAACCCGCTGCTGGCTATGTCACGGCTATTTGACCACACACCACCACACTCGTCAAGTAGCAGTAGGTGGATGCGTTGACGGCTGCGTACAGCGCGAAAGAAGTTTAACACGCAGAGCATAAGAATGATGATTTATGGATTCCCCTGCGCTGCCCTCTATTGCTGACAACGTCGACCGCACAGTTCTTCGGGGCACGGCAACGGTCACCACCCATCCGAGCGCACTCCAGGCTCAAACCTGCTTAGCTTAGCTCCCGAGTGATTTGGTCATCGGGCAGTACGACTGTGTGACGTCACGCCATGCATGTGTGACGTGTCAATCCCGTGCGGGCATGCCGGGTTATGTCACGTGCATGGCGCTTGCAATGCACTCGCCCTCACATTAAGTCTCCGCACGCTGCACGCACCTGATGATTGATAAATATGACGCCCCTTCGTTGATTAATTTGAATCAGCGGTGTCTACGTCACGTGGTAGAAAGACTATACCGATTGATGGCACGTGGTGCGGATCGCTCGCTGTTAGTTTCTACCGGGACCAGGATGGTTAAGCCGGAGCTTGATGTAATCCATACCTGTCTGGGGCTGAGCTCTTGCAAATATCACACCACCACCACCGCCGCCGCCGCGCCCCTCCACACTGTTCGAGGTGGGCAGGGTCTGGGAGGGTTTGGAGGTAGGACGGCCACATACAATCATTCGTGAGATATCGAGTCCCGACGATAACGTCTCCTTGGCAAATCGAGACATTTCGTGCCACCGTCACATCACGGTTTGTACGGATGCTGTTCATGGTGGACCGTGAGCTTCGTGGAAGATCGAAGCCAGGGATTTTCTGTGTTGGGTGTTTGTGAGTTATTTTGAACTCCTGTCAGCTCTGCAATAGCAGAATATGCATACTATTGCATAATTCATATCCTGCATAGAGTGCCCGGCCCTCTCTCGAGACTGGCCTTGACCTAAAGAGGGCCCAGGCCTTGGCCTCGCTTCGCCTTGGCAGCTTTTGTCCTCGACCACGTTCCCAGCCTCATGGCCCCCGACATCGAGATTCAAGACTGAGCGATCCACACCACAGTCTCAGAGATGGTGCGATGAAGACAACACATCACAGGTGTGATGCGACTTCACGTTTGCAAATGTGTAGCAAAAGAGATATCTGGAAAGCTGGTATCGGTCATTGAAGGTTTGCAGCGAAATAATTCGTTCATGATGATCTAATATATCACCATCTACATAAATTCTCACCTCCAAAACTATGAATAAACGTCCCTTCTTGCGAAGGCAGACACGTGGATTCAAGCCAAATGTATGCTGGAGGGGTGACTTGGGCTAAAAGTAATGCACTTGGGTATAAGGTAACCAAAAGCTTTTGGGACATGTAGAGCTCTTTGAGCAGAATGATTTTCTTGATGGCATGGACGTTGATGGAAAAGAAAGGAGCTCCCATATCTGTTTAGCTTGACAAGTCAGGCGATTAGTTACCATAACCAATATTCATCTTCTTGGTTCTTTCGGTAAAGTCACGTAGAAGGTAAATAATAAAAATAAAACATAATAAAATAATCCCTGCAGTCACAAAAGCTTTAAATCGAAATATAACCAATATTGATAGATACTTTAAGTATAGCTTTCCCAAATTGGAACGACCGATGCGGGGGATCAGTTGAGTGGAGTCGCAATGAAAGGAAACTGTCTGGGCTTTGTTGAAATTCTTGTTTGTAACGAGGTGAATTTATATTCAAGGACATCCTAATGGGTTATTTTCTACGAATGCACACTTAGCGAGGACCTACAGCTGTTCTCAAGAATACATTTTTCAGACGATAATATTCTTGTTCCCAAAGAAAAACGAAAATTGTCACTACGGATTGTGAAACAATCTCTCGGACCAGATCCACCTGCAATGCACGTGATTTGATTTCGCCAGATCTCAGAACCGAAGCGGGCGTTGAGCTGAACGCCAACCGTGCGCAGGCAGGTCGTCAGCAGTGGAGAGCTCTGGCAGCAACATCCACAAGGCTACACTCGACTTCTGAGCTCCCACGTCGATGCTCCCCCCGCCTCCATCCGCCCGCATTGACCAGCGTGGTGAAGTATGGTTAAAGAAAGTAACCCCATGACCCAGACGGCGCGGGATAGTTTTCATTCAGCAGTGGATTGACACAGGAGCTGCACGCGTGCACAATGTGACTATCTGCGCAATGAACCCGAGAGCTGAGCTCAAATCCCGGACAAGGCTAACATCAGCGGCGAGCCGATACCGGAACCGGTCCTGGGCGCACACGTCACCAAAGCCCGCACGACCCAGTGTGGTGAGGTATGGTCAAAACATCTCCCATGAATTCTACGCATTGGGGAGGCCTTCATCCCAGCAGTGAGGTGACAAAGGGCACGTAACATTAGTTACCGTATGAAACATTCAAATGTTGGTCGAATGTTAATTGAATCACAACGCACACACATTCCCGGCCCAGAGGTAAACACTCATCTTGCAGTCATGAACTTAAAGATGCCTCAGTCTAACTAATTTACCAAGTGAAGTCCACTGAGCTATACGCTGTAGCTTATTTTTCAAAAGTGGCCTGGCCACAAATGATATCTCAACGAAGTGGCTTATCATGTGGAATTTTTCAGCAGCCATATATACTCTAAACGCGTGATGTTGATTCTAAATGTGGAGGGGAAACCTCGGAGGAGCCGGAGACATCCACACGACCACGGGGAGAGAGAGAGACACGAAAACTCCAAATATACAGCAGCAGGCGTCAGGGTCGGGATCGAACCCACGACCTCCTGTGTACCAGGCGAGGTAGTTAACATCTCCTAGCCACCGTGATGATGAGAGAGAGACACAGACCTCCTGTATACCAGGCGAGGTAGTTAACATCTCCTAGCCATCGTGGCGCCCAGCCCTCTGTGCTCGATAGTTATTTCCGTTAATTTACAACAGGGTAGCAGCTCCAACAACCCAGATATGTTTATTGTTTTAAAATACTGTACTGTACTATGAGTGGATTGTGTGTTATGTTAAACTCTGATCCAAAACGGTGATTTTCAAAATACTTGAATCAATAAAAATAATGTTTCAAATGGACTATGGCGTACCAGTGCAGATTATGATTATTTGTCCACAAATCTTTAGTAATTCATCGTCACCACCACCACCCGCCCTCCCCCTTCCAGGGCTGTCATGCGTTCCACAGTCCAAAGCAGGAGCAGGAGAAATGTCTCGGTCAGCCGAGGTCGATTATCAAAACTGCACAGTGATACCGTAATAAAGTCCAACACAATATCGGTGCCAGGTCTCTTCAAACCCGAACACACTGGTGGCAAAACTGGCCCCCTGTCCCGATGATTCACGGTTGAAATTCAACATTCTTATTATGAACATGTTGATGAATGTAGCGGCCACTCGTGGCTGCAGGAGTCATAGAGCTTCATTGGATATTCACACCGTGAGATATCCCCATTAGACATTCACCCTCCCCTCCCCCCACCATCAGATATTCAAATGTGACTAAATTACAACAGAAGCGACACAGTGATAGGCGACTGTGAACCGGTTTTATTTTTTTGTGAGTCATCAGCACAGAATTGTCACCAATGTCCACCGCTGCAGAGTCTGCCTCTGGAAACCACACACGTGGAGGCCCGACGTCCACTCATTCCACAGACAGAGACGCACGTGGCGATCATCACAGTTGTAAGAGACTAGAGCATGTCGTGCTGTTAGTCAGCGCCTATTGAGGCCTGCACAGTTCGCGTGGGGATCTAAGACCCCGCAGCCGATCTCCTTAGTGTCCCCAGTCCTCACGTGCACAGACCACACCAGGCAGTCCGTAAAGGCTGATTTAACCCAAAGATGCCCAGGACCATTTCGATATCACTCAGCACCGCCCTTAGCCATGTTTGGGAATTTAACCCAGGTCACCGGGTTCTTAGCACAACGCGAGATCCACTTTGCCACCACTTCCAACACATAACACATCAAAAGCCGCGACTCGCCGCTAAGTGACGGTGACTTCACAACAGTGCTGTGCCAGGCTAGGTGGACCCTGAGGTCACGTGAAGAGTCGAAGGCTGGCTGGCAGGTGCCATGGGTTGACTGAGATGACGAGGAGATGCACCAGCTGTGCCCCAGCATGTGCCAGCTTACCCCATCCCTCAAAAACAAAGATCCCCCGTATAGGCTTACCATACCGTTGGGGAAAGTGCTGTTAGCCAGCACCTATGAAGGCCGGAGCAGCACACGAGGGGGTGGGTGTCCAACACTACGCTAGGCCGCCTTCCCAGTGGCGATGTTAACACATCGCACCAGGTACTCATTTGAGGCTGAGTCGACCTAGGGGAGGCCCAGAACCGATTCAGATATTCGCCACTGTTATTGTCCGTGAGCGGCAATCGAACTCACAATGCCGGGGAAAACATCGGTGCACACACAGGCGCCACAACACGTTCCCACCCCGTGTCGGCAGCCTCGTGCATTGCGGTAAAGTCCACCGCCAGGTGCTCCCCGCTGACGTGGGAGGGAGGGCGCGAGGAAGGGGTCATTCCAAAGAGCTCGGGGTCAACCGAGCCGGGAGTTCTGGCCCCCATCCAGCCCCCCCCCCATCCCTCCTCTCGAACGCCGCTGACGCTGCTGCTGCTGCACACCGAGCGCGCGTGTTGCTGCGTGACAAGTTGGAGGGAGCAGTAGATGAAGATGTCTTCTCCTTGTCCCGTCAGCATTCCTGCGACCTGTCCTCTTGCCGCGACCGCTCGGCTCGGGACAATGGATTCATATCCCCCAAATTAAAAAGATGTGGGCAATCCGAGGAGAGGTTGGGTCGTTCTGCCTGAACGACGGATCTCCTTACAGCGCCTCGTCTCATTTCCTGGTAAATTTTCTCATTATCTCGTCGTCCGTAGACAGCTGTGAAATCTGAGGTTGCGCTGCCGATAGCATCTGGGTCCCCCCCGCCTTCCCCTCTTCCTCACCCCCCACCGCCCTCCCTCCCTCCCTCCCACCTTGATGCCGTGTGAGTCTCATCCATGCGGAGAGCGAGGGACACGTGTGCACACCGCTAAGCGACGCACGCGGGGAGGCTCGAGGTCGGAGTCGAGGCACCAGTGGCCTTCGATGGAAGCGCCGTTCGCGACGCGCGGCCCACGTGGCCGACCTCGAGCCCGAGACAGTTTAGCGACGCACTTGAAGCGGCCGCGTTGTTAGTCCCAGTGGCGTGCGCTGAGTGAGTGTGAGATCAGTGCGGTGAGCGCTGAGTGTGAGTGAGATCAGGGCGGTGAGCGCTGTGTGAGAGTGAGATCAGTGCGGTGAGCGGTGAGTGTGAGATCAGAGCGCTGAGTGTGAGTGTGAGATCAGTGCGGTGAGCGGTGAGTGTGAGATCAGAGCGCTGAGTGTGAGTGTGAGATCAGTGCGGTGAGCGGTGAGTGTGAGATCAGAGCGCTGAGTGTGAGTGTGAGATCAGTGCGGTGAGCGGTGAGTGTGAGATCAGAGCGCTGAGTGTGAGTGTGAGATCAGTGCGGTGAGTGGTGAGTGTGAGATCAGAGCGCTGAGTGTGAGTGTGAGATCAGTGCGGTGAGCGGTGAGTGTGAGATCAGAGCGCTGAGTGTGAGTGTGAGATCAGTGCGGTGAGTGGTGAGTGTGAGATCAGAGCGCTGAGTGTGAGTGTGAGATCAGTGCGGTGAGTGGTGAGTGTGAGATCAGAGCGCTGAGTGTGAGTGTGAGATCAGTGCGGTGAGCGGTGAGTGTGAGATCAGAGCGCTGAGTGTGAGTGTGAGATCAGTGCGGTGAGCGGTGAGTGTGAGATCAGAGCGCTGAGTGTGAGTGTGAGATCAGAGCGATGAGCGCTGAGTGTGAGATCAGAGCGGTGAGTGTGAGTGTGAGATCAGCGCGGTGAGCACTGAGTGAGTGTGAGCTCAGAGCGGTGAGCGCTGAGTGTGAGATCAGAGCGGTGAGTGTGAGTGTGAGATCAGAGCGATGAGCGCTGAGTGTGAGATCAGAGCGGTGAGTGTGAGTGTGAGATCAGTGCGGTGAGCGCTGAGTGTGAGATCAGAGCGGTGAGTGTGAGTGTGAGATCAGCGCGGTGAGCACTGAGTGAGTGTGAGCTCAGAGCGGTGAGCGCTGAGTGTGAGATCAGAGCGGTGAGTGTGAGTGTGAGATCAGAGCGATGAGCGCTGAGTGTGAGATCAGTGCAGTGAGCGCTGAGTGAGTGTGAGATCAGTGCAGTGAGCGCTGCGCTATGAACCCGGCCACCCGGGTTCGATTCCCGCTCACGGCCAACACCATTGACGATTATCTGAACCGGTCCTGGGCCTCCCCTAGGTCGACTCAGCCTCAAATGAGTACCTGGTGCGGTGTGTAGTTAACATCGCCACTGCGGAGACAAAGGCGGTCGGGCGTGACAAGTGGATCTCATTCTGCTCTGTCGGGTGTGGGTGGAGGCTTCGAGATGAAAGTTGGCGTCGTTCGTTTTCTCTGCAACGACCTGCCTCAAGACACACCGATTACGAATCGTGTGGACAAAGCGCACAGCCGTCGTGCTTTGTGATTTCGATGCACGTTTTGTGTAGGTTGTTCTTGTTGTTGTTTGAAACTTACGGCTTTTTCCAGCCGGACACTTCTACTATTATCATCATTGCTACTACAATCCCGTGACGTTCATGGCTTTCTCTCGTCACGAACAGATTTGCAAGCCCCCCCCCCCTTTCTCGCCCCTCTGCAGGGCGAGGGCTGGGGAGGGGGTGGGGGCTCGTTCCGTCATACTTCACCACGCTGGTCGCTGCGGATACGACGCTGAATCGACTCCACGTGCGATCTGTATCCCCCCGCGTGGCCTGGCGTGGCCCTTTCGCTCGCCCGTCACGGCTCTCCCCGGCAGAGCGTCCCCGTGCACACCCACGACACTTGGGCCCCTGACCCCTGACCCCCCCCCCCCACGGGGACACTGAGACGCTGCCTCAGCCCGCGAGCCCCGCGGGTCGCCGCCCACTGCCGGCGCGACACCGTCGGCAGCTGGGAACCCGCGCGTGAACCTCACCTGGGGCGCGTGAACCTCACCTGGGGCGCGTGCACCTCACCTGGGGCGCGTGCACCTCACCTGGGGCGCGTGCACCTCACCTGGGGCGCGTGCACCTCACCTGGGGCGCGTGCACCTCACCTGGGGCGCGTGCACCTCACCTGGGGCGCGTGCACCTCACCTGGGGCGCGTGAGCCTCACCTGGGGCGCGTGCACCTCACCTGGGGCGCGTGAACCTCACCTGGGGCGCGTGCACCTCACCTGGGGCGCGTGCACCTCACCTGGGGCGCGTGCACCTCACCTGGGGCGCGTGAACCTCACCTGGGGCGCGTGAGCCTCACCTGGGGCGCGTGAACCTCACCTGGGGCGCGTGAACCTCACCTGGGGCGCGTGCACCTCACCTGGGGCGCGTGAACCTCACCTGGGGCGCGTGCACCTCACCTGGGGCGCGTGAACCTCACCTGGGGCGCGTGCACCTCACCTGGGGCGCGTGAACCTCACCTGGGGCGCGTGCACCTCACCTGGGGCGCGTGAACCTCACCTGGGGCGCGTGCACCTCACCTGGGGCGCGTGAACCTCACTTGGGGCGCGTGCACCTCACCTGGGGCGCGTGCACCTCACCTGGGGCGCGTGAACCTCACCTGGGGCGCGTGCACCTCACCTGGGGCACGCGGCGACTCGAGGGAGTTTGATCGACGACGAAGATGGGCACCGGCGGTGGGGGGGGGGGGGCTAGGTGGGGGGGCTAAGGGAGGGGAATAAGAAGGGGAGATTAGGGGGGCGGTATAAGGAGGGGGGGTAAGGAGGGGTGGGCTGGATAAGAGGGGGGAGGGCTCTTAGGGGGGTGTAAGGGGGAGGGGGGAGGGGGGGCAGTGTTTGCGAGTGTAAGAGGCGAGGTGCATGGTACCCACGGTGCAGTTGCCACCCACGGCTCACGTCAGTGGCGAGTGCTATCTGAACCGGCCCTGGGCCTCCCTGACCCGCACTGACCGGCGTGGTGAAGTATGGTCAACAGCAGTGTGTTATTAATGAAGGGCTTTAACGTTGTTATTTTTTTCGATACAATCGATTGCTATCGAGTGTTCACAATGCACGCGTCAAAGGAGCAATGTTTTTCGATCCAGATGTGTTGCGTTGTCATGAGTTTACGACGTGACCCCCCCACCCCGCCCAGTATCCACCAGTGACCGCTACGTGAGCCACGATGTGACAACAAGACAGGGAATCAGTACAGCACCTCCAGAGCAGGGTCCACCAGGCGTGTGGCCACGTGTGTGTATGTTACAGTATGTTGAACTTCCTTTGTACCGTACGTAGCCAGCCGTGCTATTGGGAGGTGCTCTATCCTACCCCACACCCCGCTTTGAAACCCCACACTGCAATTATCTTCGCTGCACTATTTGGGTGCTTATGGGGGGGGGGGGGGCGCAATGTTTCCAACTTGGCAACAAGCGATGAGTTTCTAAGTGAATAGCTCCGACGTAACTTGGGCCAGTGTAGTGTTCCGATTTAAGTGGCCGAGGTGTGTGTTGTGTGTCACGTGTTTCCTGCCAACGCTGTTTAAAAGTCCAATTCATCCCTCGGTCATGAAAAGGTCTCCCACTCCTGGCGAGTGTGAGCGTGTGAACAAGCCACCGGTGGCGATTATCTTTGACTGGTCCCGTGCCTTCCACAAGGTGACTCTGACTAGACTAAGAACCCGACGTGATGAAGTAAACATCAGCACCGGGGCACAAGACAGCGTGGTGCTGGTCACAGCACCTCCTTGGTAGCAGTGCCAGCGTTAATAGAGTCTCGCAAACAGCCTTCACCCCTAAGAGTCTGTGAAAGGTGATAGGGGGTGGGGGGGATCTCTGTCTTTGTTTGTGTGTGTGTTGATGTCTCTGTAGATGTGTCTGTGTGTGTGTTGATGTCTCTGTAGATGTGTCTGTGTGTGTGTTGATGTCTCTGTAGATGTGTCTGTGTGTGTTGATGTCTCTGTAGATGTGTCTGTGTGTGTGTTGATGTCTCTGTAGATGTGTCCGTGTGTGTGTTGATGTCTCTGTAGATGTGTCTGTGTGTGTTTATGTCTCTATAGATGTGTCTGTGTGTGCGTTGATGTCTCTGTAAATGTGTCTGTGTGTGTGTTGATGTCTCTGTAGATGTGTCTGTGTGTGTGTTGATGTCTCTGTAAATGTGTCTGTGTGTGTGTTGATGTCTCTGTGTGGATGGAGCGCTGGAGTCGTGGGGTCGCTCATTGTTGCAATGAACCTGGCAACTTTAAAGTTTTATTCCTGACAACAGCTAGCATCAGTGGTGAGTGATATCTGAACCGGTGCTAATTTTTAAAGTTGCTTCCAAACACGTTTCTAAGTGCGGACATCCTGTGCGTGTGAGACGCGGAACGCGCCCCTTTAAAACGCAGTTTAAAACTAATACATGTTTGTATTTTACCAGGTAAAGCCGACTGAGCTGTACAGCTCTTTTTCAGAAGCGACCTGGTCACAAATGACAGCTCAACGAAGTGGCTTATCACGTGGACATTTACAGCAATCGAATACTCTAAACGCAACAAGGACCCGGAAACAAAATCTACGCGACCACGGGGAAAACATATACAGCAGGCGTCAGGTTAGGGATCGAACCCACGACCTCCTGCATACCAGGCGAGGTAGTTAACATCTCTGAGTAGTCGATGACGAACTACTTTTTTGAGCTGCGCGGTTGAGCGGGACAGTGATACAGGATGCGGAATGATACAGTAACGCACCATCTCACCGTGTGTGTGCATCGTATCTTGACAAACTTTATCGTTATATTATTTTTGGGGAAATCTTTGCACATAACGCGTTTTTAGCTTAACTCGGCACTTTCCAGCAACGCATCTACCACGTTAAACGAGGACTTGCTGTACTGGATGTTGTGCACACCGGCAAGACCAGAAATAATTCCCTGATCAGCGGTGAGTGGCAACTATTTCACCAATAACTGTAAATTATTTGTGTTTTAGCAGGTAAGGCCCACTTAGCTATATAGCTCTTTTTCAGAAGCGACCTCACCACTAATAATATAATCGCCCAACGAAGTGGCTTATTGCGTGGAAATTTATATCAGCCAAATAATCGAAACGCACGTTACTAAATGTGGAGGGAAAAAGCCGGAGAAAAATCCACGCGGCCACGGGGAGAGAGAGAGAACATGAAAACTCAAAATATACAGGTTCCAGGGTGGGGATCGAACCCACCGCCTCTTGTATGCCAGGCGAGGTAGTTAACATCTCGCCACAGAACTGACCAGTGTGGTGCAGTATGGTCAACAAAACCCTCTCGACTGACTCTTCATTCAGCAGCCTATGTGCCGAAATAGCTGTAAAGTATTCGTTAAATTTTAATAGCACGCGCACACTTTCCCCGACAGTTAACACACTAAATGGAGTAGCTTTGTGTGAAGACTTTACGAGTTTGGTTTAGTGGCGTAACGGTGTGGATGAGCACTATCACACCTGGGTGAGCCGAGGTGGCTGAGGTTACATCAGGTAAAGGGGGGGGGGGGTGTGAGTGGATAGGGGGGAGATTTCCCAAAAAGACCCCACCCACTGGAATCAAGTGCGCCACTCAGTCTGGCCTTAATTGGTGGCGGGACACGAATTGACCAGTCAGGACAGGCCAGGTGGCGTGGGGTGAGGGGGCAGTCGACGGGGCTATGCGTGATTGGTGGCAGTTGTTACCAAAAAAAAATCAGGTTTAATATCACGGATTTTCGAGGTTCCGATTGGAGGACGCTGCACGTGCCAAGTTGATTGACTGGAGCCAAGAGGCGAGTAACGAATGTCTGCCGCCCAGCATAGGCAACTGATTGGCTGCTCGGGAGGGAGAGGCCGTGGGGGCGGAACTAAATCTGTGTATTTAAGCGGGCGCCGCCGGGTACGGGTAGAGATGATCGACGTCCATCACGACCGAGGCACTCCCGGAGAAGACCAGCGATGACTGCTGGGCGGGGGGCTTCGGGACCAAGACTGCAGCCGCCTTGAGTTGTTCAAGGTGCGGTTGGAGGCGCCAGCCAAGTCCGGAGACTCGCCACGTGGAGTCTCTTAAGCACACTACTGAAAGTGTCAACTCCATGGCCAAGACTGCAGCCATGCTGAGTTGTTCAATGGCGGTTGGAGGTGCCAACCCAGACAAGAGACTGTCGCCATACAGAGTCTCTCAAGAGTACTACTGACCGCGTAAACATCGTGACCACAACTGCAGCTGCGCCGAGCTGTTCAACGTGCGGGTAGAGGCTTTGACCAAGTTCAGAGACCACCTTTTGAGTGGATACATCAAGAGCACAGTTGTAAATGTAAACCATGACACTACTGTTGGATCCTGGGAATCTATGAGGCTGCAAATGACCTTGACCGCAGTCACATACACAGTTCAGCTGATGTTCTAGTGGGTGCAGTGAAATGCTTCGGTTATCAGATGGTAGCAGAGTGAACAATCCGTGGCTGGGGTGGCTGAGGTCCTTCATGATCTTCCTGGACTTGCTACGACAGCGAGTGGTGTAAATGTCCTGGAGGGCAGGCGGCGTGCCCCCGCTGGTACACTGGGCTGACCGCCCCACCCTCTGTAGGGCCTCGCTATCGAGGGCGGTGCAGTTGCCGTACCAGGCGGTGATGCAACCCGGCAGAACGCTCTCAATGGTGCATCTGTAGAAGTCCGTGAGAGTCTTAAGGGGCCATGCCGAATTTCTTCAGTCACCCGAGGTTGAAGAGGCGCTGTTGCGCCTTTTTCACCACAGTGTCGATGTGATGGGACCATGTCAGGTCCTCGGTGATGTGTATGCTCAGGAATTTGAAGCTTTTTACCCTCCCCACCGTGCCCCCGTCAATGTGGATGGGGGCGTGCTCTCCCTTCTTTCTCCTATAGTCCACGATCAGCCCCTTGGTTTTGTTGACGTTGAAGGAGAGGTTATTGTCCTGGCACCACTCCACCAGGGTTCTAATCTTCTCCCTGTATAGGCTGTCTCGTCGTTGTTGGTGATCAGGCCTACCACTGTCATGTCATCAGCAAACTTGATGAGTGAGTCGTGCGTGGCCACGCAGTTATGGGTGAACAGGGAATACAAGAGGCGGCTGAGCATACACCCCTGGGGAGAAAGTCCAGGACCCAGTTGCAACAGGGAGGAGTTCAGACCCAGCGCCCTGAGCTTAGTGACGAGCTTGGAGGGCACTCTGGTGTTGAAATCTGAACTGTAGTCAATGAACAGCATTCTCACATAAGTGTTCCTCTTGTCCAGGTGGGATCGGGCGTTGTGTAGTGCAGTGGCAATTGCGTTGTCCGTGGATCTGTTGGGCGGTATGAAAATTGTAGTGGGTCTAGGGTGTCAGGGTAAGTTGGAGCTGATATGCTCCTTGACTAACCTCTTAAAGCTCATCATGATGACCGAAGTGAGTGCTATGGGGCGACAATCATTTGGTTCGGTGACCTTAGCTTGCTTGGGTACAGGAACGATGATGGACCTATTGAAGCACTTCCTGCTTCTGCCTAGCGGTGGATAGCAGCAAGATGGAGGCATTCTCAAGCGAGCTGTGGATGACTGAGCGCACGCCCCACTTGTCAATCCACTGCTGGGTGGGAGCCTCCATCATCTTGGGATGCAATTAACATGAATGGCGCTACTGTGTATATAAAATAAAATGTATTTTTAACTGCACCACGACGGTGAGTACGGGTTGGCGGCGTGTGGAGGTGACATCATTCGCCAGTGCAGTTTGGTTGAAAGCTTGAAGCATAGAATTTTGGGTATAGTACAGTACAACAATGGAGTTTGACCCACGGCCCTTTGAGCTTCTGCTTGCTATTCATGTATGTATGTTCGAACTTATTTTGCACCGTGTGTAGCCAACCATTCAAATTGGAGGTGCAGGCTAGGGTTTAATTTAAACAATTCCATACTTTTTTTTCCTTTAAGCTCATTTGTTGAACCTATTGACAGGAGTCAATGACTGCCCTCTATGAGGCCAAGGTTCACATGTGGCCCTTACCGGCAGCTCGACAATCTCGATGCGAGCTTCTGATTGCTTCCTGGCAATACGGTTGTGTACGGCTCGTACAAGGTCAGAGCTGTAAAGGGCAAGGCGACACAGTCGAATAACGTAAGAAGCACATAATCAGGACAAAGA
The DNA here is from genome assembly GCF_015708825.2 of Lethenteron reissneri. Classification (NCBI taxonomy): domain Eukaryota; kingdom Metazoa; phylum Chordata; class Hyperoartia; order Petromyzontiformes; family Petromyzontidae; genus Lethenteron; species Lethenteron reissneri. The sequence goes on from NC_083810.1 coordinate 13,663,458, forward strand.
GGGGGTTAACCCCCATCCATGTTCATTCTTGCTCAATGATGTCGAGTGGCTGGTCGGGACCTGGTAGAAGGAATGAAACAGGAGTCCCCTGTCCTATCGCCCCCCCCCCCCCCCACTCTTTATAGCTCAGTGCCTGGGCACCCTCCGCGCTGTGGACCCCAGCCCAGCTGCACCACCTCCACGCCCGATAGTCAGTGCCACTGCTCCGACTGTGACACGTGTTGCACGAGCCGTGGGACGGCTGTGTGCTTGATTGGTGTTGTGGTGGACAGGGTGGTGCTGCAGATGTCTTGTGACCTCCAATTAATTGACCCAAAATAGATTTTTTGTTTCCCTTTGCATATTCATTTCTGTTTTAAATAAAGCCGACTTGAAAAAAAAACATGAAGTTTTAGAGAATTAGATGGGGGGTCACAAGATACCTGGACCACCCTGCACAGCACGGGAGGTATTTGCGGTGTGGCAGCAGTGATTGGTAAATGACTCGGCACATGAGTGGATACATGATCACGGTTTGGGTGTCACGATTCGATCGGTTATTCTTGGCCCTGCTTTTACTGTCTCGGTCGTATTTTGTCTTCTCTGAACAGTTTCCTTCACTCCATTGGCCGAGATGCCAAACATGCATCACGTTGTCTTGTTTTTCTATTTATATAGCGCAATTACCCTTTTACTCTGCAAAAACAATGCCAAGCAGCACAACAAAGGTACGTCAGGCCAGGCAATAAAGGTTTTAATTTTACGTATACAGACAAATACCGTTTTGGTCTGCTTCGGTACATTATCGTCTCCAATATCCTCACTAATTTATCTCCGTCTGTGTTTTCATTCAGACTCACTAATATCTGTCTCGCCATCGTTGGCTTTCGAGAGCCAAGAGCACTTCACAGCCGTGCTTCTGTGAATACGGATGCTTGATAGTGCACAAAGGCATTTGGGGAAAAACTCCATAAGCAGTGCCAGGTGTAAGAGTCACACAGGGCAGAATTTGAGAAAATAAAAGAAACGCGCAATTATGGGATATTCCATTTAAAAAACATCAATCGTCAAGCACGTTGCAAAAACAGCGGTATCCCTACAGGGAAATCCATCTCAGCAGGCGTGCATTGTGGAGAGTTGCCACCCATCCCGGTGTTCCCAGGATCGTCCTATTTTTGAGGTTACTGTCCAGGGAAACCCGTAAGTCTCCCGAAGACGTAACAATAATAATTAACCACGCAAGACAATGTGTTTCATGTTGTTCTACCCTCTTGCGATACCGTGAGAAATTTTTTCCATGCAATGTCCCTGGATTTTTTTGTTTACATATCTCTCAGGTGATGACCATAAAATCGTGGTGTATTGGAAGAACAGACTTCAGGAGCCAGTGTTAAATAGTAATTGGCTGGAGTTCTTCGATGAAGACGTGTCCACGGAACTATTTTAGGGCGTTCTAGACTTGTCGAAGGAGTTCCGAGATACAGTTGAGAAGATCACGTTTATGTTCATGGCCTCATTCACGTGCCCTTGGATTCAAACCGCCCGCATGTCAGTCCTTTTGTAAAACGAGAAAACTGGGTGATACACAATACAGCAATTTTGTCATCAGCCAGCTTTCAAAAACGAGCTTTGCCAGTGACACCCGTCTGGACAATGATGGCATTAATGCGAGCCTTGTGTCGGTGTGGGTGGATTACATTTCCATTTTTTTTTTTTGCCAAACCATCAGAAGATAGCCAACTTACATTAGTGGATTTAAGTATCCGTCTAACTCTAACGCGTCTATTGCGTTGTTTAATATGTTCAGGAGTCAAAATCAGCAGCACCTGGAAACCAGCACGAACAACTAATGTCGAACAAAGGCTGCGGAGACGATGAGCAATGACGTCACCACGACGCTTGTGCCATGCTAGGTGCACTTATCGTGCAACACGCAAGTACAGAGGTGGTCCATGATGTCTTGCGACCCCCAATAAATTGCACCCTAACATTGTTTTCCTTTGCCTATTCATTTCTTTTTTAAATAAACCTTGAGAAATTTGAAGTTGTCCAGAATTAAATGGGGGCTCACAAGAAATCTGGACCGGCCTGTACACCACGAAAGGAGGTTACCAATGAATGATATGTCACGCATGCCGGTGAGTCGCCGGGACTTGGGTGATCAGCGGGAAGACGATAAATCTCTCCTGGGTCCACACTGAGTTGGAGATGCCTCCGAGGTGGGAGGGAGAAGTGAGCGGGGTGTGCAGTAACGGATATCCCTGAAGGGTCGTTTGGAAGAACATTTCTCATGACACGATGCTCGGTGTTTAGTGTTTCGTTTATTGCATCGGAAGTACAGTACTAATTCGTTGAACGATGTGCCTTGTAAAACAATAAATACCGTTACAAACCTGTGGACGTTATCTGAAGGATTGTAGGCAGGACTAGTGCTATCACCTCTTATTATTCGAATGTTCCTGGGCAGTTGAACACGTAGGCTTTCGCGACCAATATTATTCATAATAAAGGTTTTCTGGGTTAGATCGCGTTATTTATAAATGTGTCGTCACCCTCCACCACCCGACACGGCCAATCAGCAAAAAAGTGTCACGTTGACAAAAGACAAATAGTTCACTACTTTAGCCCACCGGTGTGTTGAAGAGTGAATCCACAACATTTACAGTTTTTGAGTACGACGTTTCGCTGGTAATTACATCCAGCATCATCGGGCAATTCGCCAGATGGAGATCACTCATTAAGAGATTTGGTCAAACATCCTTAAGCAGGACCCTTCTGAAAAGAATAAAACTTGCCCAGATGAATACAGTAGACTGTCTGTGGTATTAAACAAAAAAAACTTGGATTTACCAGGTACAGGCCACTGAGCTATGTAGCTTGATACAGTAAATTTGGCTGTGACGGTCCCACCTGAAGACGGAGACTTTTAATTGAGTTTTTTTCATTTATTATTTTATTATTATTATTATTTTGTACCTACGTGACTTTACCGAAAAAACCGGAGAGTATGTAGCTCTCTTTCAGACGCGACCTGACCACAAATGATAGCTCAACGAAGTTGCTCATTGTGCAGAAATGTTTAGCAGCCAAATACTCGAAACGCATCTTTCTAAATGTGGAGGGGAAACCCCAAAAGCAAATCTACGCGACGACGGGGAAAACGTGCAACCTTCAAATATGCAGGTATCAGGGTCAGGACCGAACCCATGACTTCCTGCATACTAGGCGATGGCGATAACATCTCGCCATTTCAGCACGTACAAGTATCCGAATTTGCTATGAATAGCGGGGCAAAGTCCGTCTTCTTCGAGATTTAAATATAACAAATTTAACACAATCTCTATTTTAATCAAACTACTACCACCGGTGAGTTTTAATTGCCAGGTTAACAATCACAAAGATGGCATTTATTTCATGAGAAAACCCTCGCTGAGTTTGAATGTTCGGCTAATTCCAATAATGGGAGTTTTGCAAATGGGAGGGACCGATCCTGGGCTTCCCCTATGTTGACTCGGCCACAAATTAGTATCAAGTGCGGTGTGTAAACGTCGCCACTGTGCCGTGTCGGCCTTCATAGGTGCTCGCTAACAGCACATGCCCCAAATGTCAATTTAGGCTATATGGGGAGCTTTGTCTTTGCAGTCACAAAGATGGAGTACCTTGGTGATATTATGCCATAAACACGTCAAAGGTAACGAGCCTGGGAGCACATCCACCGTGAAGATGCAGCGACAAAATTTGCTCAAATACAGGTGCTGGGTGGATCGTTACATCACAGGATCATTCGAGTCTGTGATGACGCCACCTTGCGTGATGAAGCCACCTTGCGTGATGACGTCACCTTGCGTGATGATGCCACGCCAAGGCAGCCGAACAAGCGCTTGTTCCTACTCGCGCTATATCCAATTCGCATCCGCGTTGTAAAAAAATGCGTCCGCGAATATTGAATCGCGTTGTATTCAATTCGCGTTATGAAAACACGCGTTATAGGAGAACAGACTTTGCTTCTGTACTATGTCCCTGCGTGAGAAGACACACACGTGCATTCCGTTAAGAAGTATACAGTAAAACCTTGGATTGCGAGCATAATTCGTTCCGGAAACGTGTTTGTAATCGAAAGCACTCGTATATCAAAGCACTCGTATATCAGTTGTGATCACGTGACGCTCGGCAAACAAAGTGTATACACGTACTACTCGTATTGCAAGACCTCGCTCGTTTATCAAATTAATATTTATTTTAAAATGTTGCTCGTCTTGCAAAACACTCGCAGACCAAATTACTCGCAATCCAAGGTTTTACTGTACGTGATTTAAAGCTTTCGTGATTGCAGGAATGCATACTCTTTGGGTCTTTCGGTAAAGTCACGTAGATAGAAAATAATAGAATTAGAAAATAATATTATTTTACGTGACTTTAACGAAAGACCCAAAGAGTAAGAAGAATACGTGTGAGGCATAACAGCAGAGTCCGGAAACTCTCCGAAAGCAGGAGAGATATTACATTACAGCAAAGCAATTTTTGTGCAATTAAATGTTTCCACAGAAATGTACGAATCACAATTGGCGCGTGTGCGTAAACTGCTCAAAGTGGGCTGGGGTTTGTTTGTGGTGCTGCTATGCCACTGACAGCTAAATTGTTTGTTTGGTATCCACTAGCAGACTGTGCATAGCAACGTGTTTTGTTCTTGTTCAAGTTACAGGCCGTGTCAATAAGCGATAACAGAAGGGTGCAGAGACCTTCTAATCCATGCTGCAATCCCAACAATACAACATAATGATCTAATCACAATTACACTCCTGTGACCTGTAGCTCTGCCTTTTAAACCGTGACATGGATATGAGTCACTCGCTAGCACTCTAAATGTACGGTCGTAATAGTTATGATTAGCTACAGCTCATTGTCGACCCACTGCTGGATGACAACCTCGCCACAACCTTTGGCAGGGAGCGTTGGGTGACGGGAACTTGAGCGCATTCTGCAGTCAACAAAAGCTCAGCACGCTCATCAGCAACACCGCGCAAGGAAACGGAAATGGAACAGACGAACTTTGGATTTCAACTCCAGCCCGCAAACCATTTGACAATGATGTCACAGCGGCATCCCAATTCCCAGTAAATGACTCGGTTTCAGGGTTGCGTTCCTACGGTTCATCCGGAGCAGATTCCATGCGAGTTCTCTTCGAAGACGAGCATGTTTTTCTCTCCATGTTCGCGAACATTAAATATGATTTTCATCATCACGCCTCACTTATGGGGAGCAAGGTCACGTCGTCCCCACCTCACGGTCAAATTACCTGCCCATAAGTGTGTAATATTATTCCACAATAAAAATACGTGAAGGCGTTCCAACTAAGACGTTCCCATTACATCCGCTTTCAATGCGCTATCCGTTACCGTGCTAGGCTATTGCATTAAAGCTGGTGACAAGCCTTTAAAAATCGACATAAAATTGTCTCCTTTAAGCACTGCATGCTGTTGCTGACAGTTATTCTTAAATCAGCTGCCTCCCGGTTTAAGATTATGTTGATAGTAACTATGTTGTTGTTTGCGTGTAAGGGGTATGCACTCTCTTTGGCTGCGGTTGAAGTCCAACTCGTATTGCACCACCCTGTGATGGCTGTTGAGTCTGTTGAGTTTGTAGAGGAATCTCTCACAATCCACGGTGTGTCTGTGAGCATCAAGTACCCGGACATTTTCGCTACTAACGTCACTTTGTCCATCTCTTATTTCCCCCCCTTCTCTTTGAAAAAGGCCGTCTTAGTTTGAAGGGATAACCTAACCCTGCCACCCAGTGTTCGAACCCAGGAATTGAACCACAGTTCGTAAATTGAGACGTGGTCTTGTGCAATGCCGTACACTTCTGAAATTACCTAGTTTCAAGGGTCGACAACAACTATTGTCTTGTTTGGTTGAATTTAGAGCATTTTGGGATTCGGGAGCAAATCGAAGTGTGCAGAGAAGAGCTCTGAACGGTGGGAGACGAGACAATAACAGCAGCAGCGTTCATCACAAAGTGGCAGCGACGTCACCACGGCGCCGCTTGTGCGATTTGCACGTCAAGGCCACGTGAAGTGTCGAATGCCCGCTGGCAAGAGGTCATTAAACACACACCCGGGTGCTGTGGGTTGGCTGAGATGACTGACTGGCGGATGCACCGACTGTGGTCTCCACGGTGCCAACTTGCTGTGCTTTAGCCACACGGCGTGTTCCGCTCGTTGTTGTGAGCGTCGCTCCTCTGCCCTCCGTTGTTGTTGGTGGGCGACTGCCTCCAGCTGCCCAGCGGCGTCCTTCACGAGCCTCGTCCACAGAGGCCGATCTTGACACCGCTGGTACCGGTCATCGGCAAGTCCACTCTTTTGCCCGCCTCAGCAGTTGTTTCGTGCTGTGGTTGTCCCACCTGATGACGGACGCTTGTGTTGCGTCCGAAACATCGTCATTAAATGTATTTTGTTTTATACCTACGTGACTTTACCGAAAGAACCAAAGAGTATGGGTCCCTGCAGTCACGAAAACTTCTAATCTAGATTGAAGTCCACTCAGCACCACGTCCTGCTGTACCGCGTGAGCTCATCTCGTCTTTTGCCGCTACGCACAGCAGGCGAACACACACATTTGGCCGATCAATGCGAAAATCCATGTGGAGGGAAAATCGGAGGACCCGGAGAAAAATCTGTGCGGAGAATTCTCAAGCTCTAATTATGCATCTTCTTGGTTCTTTCGGTATTTTATTTTATTATATTATTTTATTATGTTTTATTTTTATTATTTTATTACTTCCCTTCTACGTGACTTTACCGAAAGAACCAAGAAGATGAATCCCTGCAGTCACGAAAGCTTTAAATCGAAATCTAATTATGCAGCAGGCGTCAAGGTCTGGATCGAACCCACGACGTCCTGCACACCATGCGAGGTAGTTAACATCTCGCTACCGCTGCGCCCGATACAAGCAATAAAAAAAAAATTGTCGTTTAGATTTGTATTTAATATTTTTTTACGCAGATGGCCGGGAATCATTTCGCCAGTATCCTGTAGGAGAATGACAGCTGAATGAATGAATCGATTGCCTTTGAACGAAACAACGCTGGGCACTTAGCGCGCTTTGACCACGAGGGGGCGCAATTGAATCAGATGTTTGGGGGGAGAAGCAGAAGAAGCAGGAGGACAAAGTCACCGACTGGCACCAACTTGGAAGAGCCGCGCCACCTCGAGGAGTTTGAAGAGAGAGAGGAGAGGGGGGGGGGGCTGCCCCGGGGGGGGGGGGCTGCCCCAAGGATTGCGTCACCGTAGCGCAGTGCGGTGATCGCCACTGATTTGTGTTGTGGCTGTGTGTTGTGGCTGTGTTGTTGTTGAGTGTTGTGGCTGTGTGTTGTGGCTGTGTTGTTGTTGAGTGTTGTGGCTGTGTTGTTGTGGCTGTGTTGTTTTGGCTGAGTGTTGTTGTGGCTGTGTTGTTGTGGCTGTGTTGTTGTGGCTGAGTTTTGTTGAGTGTTGTTGTGGCTGCGTGTTGTTGTTGAGTGTTGTTGTGGATGTGGTGTTGTGGCTGAGTGTTGTTGTGTCTGTGTTGTTGTGGCTGTGTTGTGGCTCAGTGTTGTTGTTGAGTGTTGTTGCTGTGTTGTTGTTGTTGAGTGTTGTTGTGGCTGTGTTGTTGTTATGGCTGAGTGTTGTTGTGGCTGTGTTGTTGTTATGGCTGAGTGTTGTTGTGGCTTTGTTGTGGCTGAGTGTGTTTGTTGTTGAGTGTTGTTGTGGCTGAGTGTTGTTGTGGCTGAGTGTTGTTGTGGCTGTGTTGTTGTTGAGTGTTGTTGTTGCTGTGTTGTTGTTGTTGAGTGTTGTTGTTGTGGCTGAAGTGTTGTTGTTGTTGAATGTTGTTGTTGTGCGCTACGGACCTGGCGATCCGGGTTCGATTCCCGCTCACGGCCACCAACACCAGGTGACGAGTATCTGAAACCGGTCCTGGGCCTCTCCTAAGTCGACTCAGCCTCAAATGAGAACCTGGTGCGGTGTGTAACATTATCACCACTGGGGAGACAAAGGCGGCCGAGCGTGGTGCTGGCCACCCACCCCCTCGTGTGCCACAGTGCCGGCCTTCGTAGGTGCTCGCTAACAGCACTTGCCCCAACAATCTGTAGAGGCTATAAAGTGGGAATCTTTGTCTTTGTAACCTCAATGTTGTAGCCCCACACTGGCTGCTCGTGTTTGGTGACACCCTGAAGCCTTCAAATCTGCTAACGTGATGAGCTGCAGGGCCAAACAACGTGCGCGACTGACATTGGCAGAGGCGAGAGAGGGCCTTCGTCCCACGGCATTGGCAAGGGGCTCTTCTTTTAATGATCAATCATCCTCAACTTAGAGGCGGTTCAGTCTCGATCATCCTCAACTTGTCAATAAAGTGAAGAGTCGGCTAGAGTGTGGCACGGCTTGATTCGTGCGGCATTGCAGTGGGAATAAGTTGGTTTAGTGGCACGTTCAGTCTGGAAACATTCTCACTCTGATATCATTATTATCGAGGCCCCATGGTGAAGCGTGCAGTTTACAACTATTGTATTATTCACCATCGATCTGTGTGCTTACGAACAAACCTCGCCTAGTATATATTGTACGTACTATGTATGTATATATTCAAGAGCCGAATGGCTCACAGGGCTATACCAAATAAATGAAACTGAATATAGAGTGTGCGCTATACATGTATAGTATATATAGTACATGTTTTATATAGTACATACTATATATGTAGAATAGATATAGTACATACCATATATGTAGAGTATGTACTATATATACTTTTTTTCTCACCAGGCAGTTAGTGACATTCATGTGTTGGCCTTTTGTTAACTGTAAGTTTTGTTTTAAGTGTCTTAATCTGGCTCTCTAATGTCCGTGCACGGTGAATGAATGATAATAAGCTGTTGACAACACGACGAGAGAAATTCCGTGACAACAAAACCTCGGCAGTTTTCGTTTGGGTTTTTTTTTATTGTCGGGCATCAGAGAGGGAAAACAACAACAACAACAACCACAACAACGAAAAGAGCTTCATAGCTCATCGGATTCCTCTTGCAAGTCTACAGCAAGATTCTGATGATGTATGCCCGTGGCTCTCTCGCTTGTGAGCTGGGAGAGGCAGAGAGAGAGGGGCTCGCTGGAGAATGATGGCCAGGGACGCACAGAATGCGCGCCCCTTTGTGGCGCTGCGGCTTACGTAATGCCCCAGGAACGCAGGAGGCTCAAGTGGCAACAATGGGCTTTGTCAATGAACCGCTCGCCCCCCCAACCCCCCCACTACACCACACAACCCCCCACCACACCACACAACCCCCACCACCACACCACTCCACCCCCCCCCCCTTCACAACCCCCCACCACACCACACCACCCTCCACCACCCACACCACCCCCCCCACCACACCACCACAACCCCCCCCACCACACCACACCACCCCCCACCACACCACACCACCCCCCACCACACCACCCTCCACCACACCACACCACCCCCCCCCACCACACCACCACAACCCCCAACCCCCCCACCACACCACACAACCCCCCCACCACACCACACAACCCCCCACCACACCACCCCCACCACACAACCCCTCACCACACCACCCCCCACCACACCACCCCCCCACACACCACACCACCCCCACCACACCACCCCCCCACACACCCCCCACCACACCACCCCCCACCACACAACCCCTCACCACACCACCCCCCACCACACCAGCCCCACCACACAACCCCCCACCACACAACCCCCCACCACACCACACAACCCCCCACCACACCACTCAACCCCCCACCACACCACTCAACCCCCCACCACACCACCCCCCACCACACCACCCCCACCACACCACACAACCCCCCACCACACAACCCCCCAATACACCACCCCCACCACACCACTCAACCCCCCACCACACCACCCCCACCACACCACCCCCACCACACCACTCAACCCCCCACCACACCACCCCCACCACACCACCCCCACCACACCACACAACCCCCCACCACACCACCCCCACCACACCACACAACCCCCCACCACACCACCCCCCACCACACCACACAACTCCCCACCACACCACCCCCACCACACCACTCAACCCCCCACCACACCACCCCCACCACACCACACAACCCCACACCACACAACCCCCCAATACACCACCCCCACCACACCACTCAACCCCCCACCACACCACCCCCACCACACCACTCAACCCCCCACCACACAACCCCCCACCACAACCCCCCCACCACCACACCACACCACCCCTACCACACAACCCCCCACCACACCACCCCCTACCACACAACCCCCCCACCACCACACCACACCACCCCTACCACACAACCCCCCACCACACCACCCCCTACCACACAACCCCCCCACCACCACACCACCTTGACAAGTGAAACGGCGTCACCCGTTACGGCCGGCGCCGGGGACCCTGATTCACATAACGCGTTCACCGACCTAATTAACATAACGCTCGGCGGTGCTCATTAGCATAAGTGAGGCGTGGCGATAGGGGGGGGGGCGTGGGCAGCATCGGCGACACGATTGGCCAAAACGATCGCGCGCGCTCATTAGCATAATTTACGCGCGTAATTTATGCTAATGAGCACCTACCCCGTTAGCGAGGCCACGCCCCCGTCGCTTTATGTTAATGAGGTCGCCGTCCGGGCAAGATGGAGGGAGGCATTGCGGCGCTGGCGGCAGCGGCGGCGATGCTGCGCTGATGCCCAGACCGGCGGTGACGACCATGCCGACTCCTCTTCTTCTCCTGCTGCTGCTGCTGCTGGTGATGATGATGATGATGGTGTCATCATGGAGGAGCTCGACTCTGCTGCTGCCGCCGCTGCCGCTGCTCTAGGCGGACAAACATGCCGAAGAGAGGCAACGGAGGGCTGCCTCTCCCCAGCGGGTGGGAGGAAGCGAGGGACTTTGACGGCAAAGTGTTCTACATTGACCACAACACCAAGCAGACGAGCTGGATCGACCCCCGCGACAGGTGAGTGAGGGTTGTTGTTGTGGTGGTTGTTGTGGTGGTGGTTCGCCCGACTCCTCTGCCCGTGCGAAGTCGCTCTGCCACAACGCCGTGGTGGATGAAGTAGTTGTTGTGGTTGGAAGTTGTTGTTGGAAGTTGTTGTTGGAAGTTGTGCCGGGGAGTTCCACTCCGGGATGAGTGGGATTTGTTGAACCTGGAGGAATCCGAAGAGCTGTAAAGCGCTTGCTGCTTCACAGCTGTCCAGGGCGCGCTCTGTGGGCGTTGAGCTGCCAGTGGACAGCGGCCTGACGCGCGGCTTCGTGTCCCACTACCAGATAGCTATAGTACTGATACTATAGTACTGCTGCTATAGTACTGATACTATAGTACTGCTGCTATAGTACTTCTACTGTAGAACTGTTCCTATAGAACTTCTACTATAGTACTGCTCCTATAGAACTTCTACTATAGTACTGCTGCTATAGTACTGCTACTGTAGAACTTCTACTATAGTACTGCTCCTATAGAACTTCTACTATAGTACTGCTGCTATAGTACTGCCGCTATAGTACTGCTGCTATAGTACTGCTGCTATAGTACTGCTCCTATATTACTTAAACTATAGTACTGCTCCTATGGTACTGTACTTCTACTATTGTACTGCTACTATAGAACTTCTACTTTAGAACTTCTACTATAGTACTGTTCCTATAGTACTGCTGCTATAGTACTGCTGCTATAGTACTGCTGCTATAGTACTGCTACTATAGTACTGCTGCTATAGTACTGCTACTATAGTACTGCTGCTATAGTACTGCTGCTATAGTACTGCTGCTATAGTACTGCTGCTATGGTACTGCTGCTATAGTACTGCTGCTATGGTACTGCTGCTATAGTACTGCTGCTATGGTACTGCTGCTATAGTACTGCTGCTATAGTACTGCTGCTATAGTACTGCTGCTATAGTACTGCTGCTATAGTACTGCTGCTATAGGTACTGCTGCTATAGTACTGCTGCTATGGTACTGCTGCTATAGTACTGCTGCTATGGTACTGCTGCTATAGTACTGCTGCTATAGTACTGCTGCTATGGTACTGCTGCTATAGTACTGCTGCTATGGTACTGCTGCTATAGTACTGCTGCTATAGTACTGCTGCTATAGTACTGCTGCTATAGTACTGCTGCTATAGTACTGCTGCTATGGTACTGCTGCTATGGTACTGCTGCTATGGTACTGCTGCTATGGTAACGATGAACTCTGGGCACAAGTTGACAAGCGGTGTTCGTAGCCCCCTGAGCGTCACGTGTCGTGGTATCGTGGGCTACGGAGTTGGCGGTGATCCTCTCGTCATTGATGCACAACGACGATGATGATGATGATATGTCGCGATGGTTGTGATAGTTTGACAAGTTGTTGTCATCAATGAGTTTATGATGATCGCGATGTTTTGTTTGAAAGACCGGCGATGCTTGTGCGGGTTATGAGTTGTCCAATCGATATTCTTCAACCCCACGAGTTATTTACATCGCTGGCTTGCCAGTCAGTCGAGACGGGATTACTGATTTAGCAGTTATTGACTTCGTAGTTATTGATTTCGTAGTTATTAACTTGGTAGTAATGATCCTATCGGCTCGGTGTCGATGTGCCGCCGTGATTACCCGGGGTAGCGATGATCATCACCAGGGTGATCCCCCAAACCACAACTTGTTGCTGTCAACTGGGAGTTTTGGTGGTCGTCGTGTCTGCTGTGTCGATGAGTAGCGGGTTAACACGTTCTTGACAATGAAACGTTGTTCTGATTGTCATTGTGCACTATTAGTAAGAGAGTTGATAAAATCTCTAGCGTGCGGTTGTACTCATTGCCCGTGGGTTTACCTGGTGGGTGGTGATGATGCTGCACAGCTATCAACACAATCACACGCGTTAATTTAAAAAACTAAATGTAACTTTTGTGGCGACGTTTCGGGCAATGCCCCTGATATTATTTATGAACGTAATTGACTTGACGTGTTTTACTCTACGGAATTTCACGCAGCATTGCCATTTAGATGTGCCATTGTTAATTTAACAGTTAAGATAACGTTGTTATTAATGTTGTTTTTTATAACTACACAATAAGTGACGATTAACGATAGTGATCGTGCGTTAATGTTGACGTGACATGACGTGACGGACTTTAGTCGCAGCTGATGAACATTTCATTAATGGCAATGCTACTTTTAGTTTAAAGTTTCGAGCTGTCTCCATGTGTTGTAATAAATTAAATCCTGATATTTCACAATACAGATCTGTATTGTAACACCCGTATCTCTGACTTGGTATTGGCGTGAGAGAAGCTGGCACAACCATAACGTATGTTATCAATGAGTTGTGATGAATGAAAGCATGATTATAAAATAGAAATCATTTCTGTAGTAGAATTACTCCAAAAGTTACACGAAACACCAGTGACTTTCTCATTTACTATTCATTGACATCGTTTGCGTAGTTTTGGCACGACCAACCCGATAGAAACGCACTTAATAGCGATGTACAGGACTGTATCGTTGATTTGCTAACTTAAAGTTTGTTTAGTGTTGGTGTGACGTGAGTAATGCATGACAGTACGTGAGAGAGGGGGGGGGGGGATTATTGTGGTGCTTGTAAAATGTTCGTAAATACTGTTATACGGAAATTAAAACGATGTATCATCATTTGACACAATTGCCTTGATTTTTCTTCTCGACGAGAGGAACCTTAATATGGTATTGCTACTTTTAGCGTCACGTTTTCTGTTTTACGTTCATGTAGGGTAATTAATAAGTGTTTGTTAAAAGCGATTAATATGGAAGTATTTCTGAAAGTGCCAATTAACTGGCCGTAACATGTCTGTCGTGACAATGCCATTGTTTTATAAAGGAGTTTAAAACAGCGTCACCATTAAATATTTAGTAATTAAGTTTATCGTCGAATTTGTTTAGTGTGAATGTGGTACATGATCACTTAATGCAATGTAATAAAATAGCAACAGCGCTTCCGTTGTGTTAATATTAAACGCATTGTTTGGCGAGTCTGCGATGGCAGTGGTAGGGGAACGTTTCGGACAATGTCCCTTCTTCAGAGTACTAATAGAGAAGCCACTTTAATCCTTTGCCCTCTCTAGCAATGTGTGCACTATGAAGAAGGGCTTCTTGCCCGAAACGTCGCCTATTATATACTTTCACGGCGACTGTTGTTGATGTACGTCTGTGTTAATATTGCGGGGTTAACTTTGTACCTGCAAATGATTTATTTACACCATTGACATGAACTTGACTTCACTTGATGCAGCATTGTTGAAGTTAAAACCATACACCATTGTTACTTTTAACTTGAAGTTTGCTTTGCGTGCCGTGTAAATGTGTTTGTGATAAACTACTACAAGATTATTGAAGTTAGCGATGGTAATGATCGTGTTAATTAAAGCGTTTAATGTAACTGCATGACAGTTTCAGTAGCATTGATTGTCTGGTTGATTGGCATCGTTGGGTTGGCGTTGACATTATTAACACATTGTGAAAATGTGGCGATGAAAAGTACATGTTCTGGTTATTGTACTGTATTAAAAAACGGTGTTGTAATGTCTATTGACTGGTATATTATTTTGAGCTGTGATTTATTGACGTAATAGAAGTTAATACCGTATTATTAAAATAAATACTAATTACAGTATATTTATATAATCAGTTGTGATTCAGTGTAATGACTAAATACATGACTAAGATAGGGTTATGAACATTTGAGAGTTGTATATTAAACACTGAGCTTGGTGCTGTGTTAATTTACTCAAGTTAGCAATAAATACTGCACAGTTGTACAATTCACCTGGTAATTCACTGACTTTTCTTGGACGTAGGTGGTCTGATACAAGTGAATAATGTATTATAAATAAATAAAATATGGTTACATTTAGCTGCAAATGTTGTTTGTATGAATGTTTATGTGATTAAAACATGCTAACGACAGTCCACTACCTAGTACAAGTATTAATTCTTACGTCCGATGTATTGCCCCCTGCCGATGTGTTAATGACATCATTGGAATGCTATTGGCATGCTCGTGTATTTAAAAGCAAATGCGATGTTACACTTACAATGAAATTGCATAGTCGCAAAATAAATGCACCTTTGTTATTTTTATCATCTAGTGTTTGTGTGTGATACCATTTGATCATTAACAACATGGATACATTATTATTATTGCAAGATAGTGAATTATATGATAATTTCTGGAAGTCCAATTGGACTTGAATAATATTGACCATTCTGTAACTTATTGACATCTTGCTATACATGATGTGCTTGATTAGATTGTATGGGAAAGGTGTAATCTTGCCAACATACCAACGTTTTTTTTAAGTTAATTGTTCACAGTCTAGAGAGCAATGTTCATGCCTTTGTCAATCCAGTGCTGGATGAAGGCATCCCCTATGCTGTGTCAGTCACGGAGGTCGTTTGACCATACTTCACCACATTGGTCAGTGCGGGTTGGTGAAGGGGTGCAATTGGGAAAATAAAGGGTCGATATTTTTATCTTTAAATACCCTGGCCACTTGAATGTTATATCTGGGGGGGGGGGGTGGGGGGAGGAGGTTAGTGTTTTGGCCTTTAAAACACAACTTGAAAACACGGCTGGCTGATTAGTTTCCACGTGTTTATCTTTAAAGCATATTGTATTATAATATGGGCTGTTTTGAAAGAATAGGTTTGCCGTTGTTTTTTTTTTTGCCTCCCACGCCACCTTAACAGATTCAATGTTGTGAGTTTGGTACCTGCTAGGCATGACACGACTACCGTCAGTGGCGAGTGATTTATGAGCTGGGCCTGGCTCTTCGTCGTCACCAACGCGCACACTGGTGGCATGGGGAAGTATGGTCAAAACTACCCCCATGACCCACACGACTTGCTGAGGTCTGCATCCGACACTAGATCGACAACGGGTGTGAATTATTCTAGCGATTTTTTTTTCGGTGCGTATTTCATTCTGTGATTGCTTGTGCTTATAATCTGATTGTGCATATCCCATTTGGATTGAACATGCAAGTACTTGTATATGATTAGTATATTCTATTATGAGTATTGCATGTGACTGGCAGTGTAGTGATTTTTAAACGTGCATATGTTTTATTTCGTGTGATTACTTGTGATATTCTAATCATGCATGTCCATTTATATTAAACATGCAAGTACTTGTATATAATTAGTATATTCTATTGTGAGTATTATATGTGACTGCCAGTGTATATATAATGAGTTGTGGTTGATGGTGGTTATATCTCCGTCGTCAATCGTACCTTGGCCTTGAGTCTTAGGCATATCTGCCTTTCATTCAAAGTGGACTTAACAGGAGCCAGTGTGAGTTGACGTTAACACAGCGCGGAGGTTGAAGTGTTGGATTGGCAGTGGGCTTACATTTTCTTTCTGTTATTGTTTTCGTTAATGTCTGGTTGCTCCCTATGCACGCTTTTGCGCGTGTGTGCTACAATGAGAAGCATTATGCAGAAAATAATCTTGGCGCAGAGTGTGGTAGTTTTGCCATCTGTTAGGAACCGAAGGACTGTACAGACCTTTTACAAATCCTGCGCACACATACGTGTGTGAAACATCTTCTTCGCTCTGCGGTGGGCGTTCTACGTAAGTGCCGAGATGTTAACGACCTCGCCTGGTATGCAGGAGGTTGTGAGTTTGATCCCGACCCCGAGGCCTGCTGTATGTTTGGAGTTTGCATGTTCTCCCCGTAGTCACGTGGATTTTTCTGTGGTTCCTCTGTGTTTTTGCCTCACATTTAGAAATATGCGTTTGTAGTATTTGGCTGCTTTAAATATCCACGTGATGATGAGACACTTCGTTGAGCTATCATTTGTGATGGCCAGGTCGCTTCCGAAAAATAACTATTACAGCTCAGTGGGCCTTACCTGGTAAAATAAAAAGTTTGGTTTTAGCATATATGTTGTGCATGTAAGTTAACACTCCAGTCTATATACGGACACCAACAACATGCATATGCTGCGTGTGCCAGTGCTGTGCTTCGCAGGCCCCTCCGCAGTGTAGTTCTTGGATGAGGAACGCGCGATGAAGGCTGCAGGCTAAACGCCCCGCAGTGGCATTCATTGAGAGCATCGTTGCCGCAGAACCAAGAGGCGATAAAGCTCCGACAAAAGTTCAATATCGTCCATCCAACCCGATAATACATTTACTCGTTAAATGTTTCTTTTTTACTGCCTCTCGTGTTTGATGGATCACACGCCGAACGCTTTATAACCCTCTGTGTTGTTGGAGTGTGCGTATAGGACCCCCTGTAAAGTTTGTGCCACCCGCATTGGCACTGCCAATTGTCGAAAGTGCTTAACGGACACATTTTTTGTAAAATGCCCGTCCACGTGGCCCCTTTCGGTTGGGTCTGGTGCAAGTGCGGATCCCCTGGCAGGCCATGTAGCATTCTTGCGTTTTTCTATTTTTAGGGAGAAATGCGTTTGTCGTTCCGTGCAGCGTTTGCGTTTCGGTGGGCTCTCACAGATATGATCGGCATTGTGGAATTGCCTTTCAGGTGCCGGCGTGGGAGGCGGTGGGGGAGACTCGAATTTAGCGCGGTCGGTTTATCTTGAACCGAGAGGTATCGCTTTACACCCTCACATTGGGTTCACATGCAGTGTAATGCGTCCGCCCGCAATGGGCTTGGCGGCGTCTAGGATGCGCACGTATGTTGAACGTGGAACTTGAGTTTGGCAGCAATGTAAACTGCAGTAGGGTGGTGCGTTTTTTTACGTACGATTGTGTGTCTGTTGGCTGTAAGATACGTGGAAGATGATTTATGATTGCGTAAAATGTGGTTACCACCCTTCACCCACCTTCAACCTTGCTTCAGGTCAGCTTTGCAAAGTATAGACTAAACGACCCTAAAAATAACTTTGTGTTTTTCTTGAATTGGTATGTCTATTTTCTATTATAGCTTTTGGTATCTGAACCTGGCCTGTGCGTCTCTTAATTTAACTTAGCCTTAAAATGTGTACCTTTTACGCCATAGTCAATACCAGCACTTGTGGGAGACAATGATAGCTCGTCAAGTTGTACGTGGTGTAATGCTGCCACTGGCCTCCCTGTGCTCTGAAAACCTTGGTGGAATATGTGCTCGCTAACAACGTCAGCTCCCGGCAGTCCGGCATGCCTAAGGCATCTTGATGATGACACTCTCGTGAAGATTTAACATTGAGTGTTCGGTCCTGGTTTTGTACCTCCCTTTTTGGCCAGTTTTGAATCAGGTGAGGCCCTCCCGCCACACACCAGCTGGGTTCATTGTAATCTCATTACTGCGCGTTAAATGGCATTCATTGGGAGTCGTGTTTCGAATGAAGAGGCATCATTGCGAAAGGAATGTTAATGGCATGATTGGCGTCTCGCTGCAGTCTTCGGCATGGGTGTGGGGAGATTTGTATTGAATTCGTCAAGGCAACAGCAACTTTTCTTCCAGTTCTTTATTTATTTCACACTTTTTCATTCCATGTGTTGCTGCTGATTCACGTCTGTGTGGTGTGTGTCTGCCGGTTCATCGTTTAGCCCGGGTAGTTTTTTTTCTCTCTCCCTACGGATATGTTTTCAACCGTGCACACACGTTCTCTAGCCGATGGAAGTTCCAAGAGACCACAAATTATACTGCCACTGTCCAAGGTATGGGGTTTACTATTCGTGGGAGATATACAAATGCCATAGTTTACAAATCTCCTGAACACTAAAGTCGGTGCTCTGTGTACCCTAATAAATGTTTGTGCTTTTGAGCAAAAAAAATGCCCCCCCCCCTAAAAGTTTACTGCACTTATATAATACTTGGGGGAGTTGCGTTGTGTGCTGACATTCCTCCGTGCTGTAAATTCCATTCTCTTTTACAGTGTGCTGCTGTGTACATTTACTTTTGCAGTCGTCTGTGTAGACAGTCTTTGCTTACCGAGGCCTGCTCTTGTCCGTAGCCCTGTGCTTCCGTGTTAATGCCATCACTCCACTGGTGCTACCTTGCATGAAGTGGACACCACTATTATCTGGCCTCGCCCGGGGGGGGTGGGGGGCTTGCTATGGGTGGGCATAGCACGCCGCCAAGTGCACCAGCCTCCACTGTTTCGCGGTGTGAAGTGAAGCCAGTCACCCATCCATCACTAAGAATTTTTTTGTTAAATCCAATACTCTCTCATCTGATAAAGTGAAGAAAAATCTAATTCATGGTGGAGCGGGATAGCGTTAATAGGCTCCTGGGGCATAGGAAAATGCCACTGCATATTAACGCTGTGTTTGCCGATTTTGAAGGAGACCGCATATAAAGCTAAATTGTATTTTACCAAAATTTCCCTGCACGTTCGTTTCAGAGTAACCCTCTGATTAATGACTCTTGTTGCGTCTTCATTTGGTTTCGTGACAAGACGAACAGAACAACAGATGGACGGAGCTTCTGAATGAACACTTTCAACGTCAGTTGTAAACCTCCACAAGTGCGGTCTGCGCTCAGACCGTGCCGCTCTCGCGCGTTGTAGCCGTGGCCGGTTTGTCCGGTCCGCGTCTCCGAGCGCGCCACGCGGCAGCTGACGGTGGTGACGACGGCTCCTCTCCGGGAGTCGTCAAGAATGCTGCGGGGCCACATTTGAGCCACTTCGTGGGCATTCTGCGCATTGTTTCACCTGCACGCCCGAGTGCCAAGATATTTCACGTTTGTTTGAGAAGCGCCTTCCTCTTCATTGCGGTAATGACTTCGTGGCAGCGTTAAAATCGCTTGCTTTGTGTGGGATTGTGTACAGTCTTTGCGGTGTGTATATGGCCAAATCACGCGGAATGCACCTGGTCACGTCAGATCTTGACAGCTTCGCAAATTTTATCCTGGACCGTGATTGGGTGGGCGACCGCCATATGGAAGACAGGTGTTGTCGGCTCCTATAGGCTAATCTTGTTGACAACAGAGGTCAGTCGAGCTAAACTAATTGTACTCTACTTTATTTTTTTACCATCTATGACCTGCACTGGCCAGCGTGATGAAGTGTGATTGTGTAACCCCCACAATCTGCACAGCTTGAGGAGGCCCCATCCAGCAGCAGCCTGACAAATGCCTGTGGATATATGGTGGCACTTTTGTCTTTGTCCATGTGTGTCTTAGTACTTAAGACCGCTGCTATATAAGAAACGTACTACGTAGTTGCAAGTGGGAGATCGAATTGTATCGACCCAGCTTCATGGCCTGCATGGTCAATTGTTCTAACAATTACATCCCAGTCGAAGCGCTGTACTTACAGTAGAATCGGATAAATTATGTCTTCCTGTAAATAATCCCTCTGGCCATGGAAGAGAGGTGTGTGTTATTAATTGGAGGAACAAAATGCCAATAATAGATGTTCTTTTGCACACATTGGTGCTGCTACTGCTGGCTTTGTGAAAGTGAAATTCTGTGTGCAGTGTCTCTGGCTTGATGTCGTTTCGTGGGTCAAGCCAAACCCCGCTGCCCCACCACAGCATTTGAATCACCCACTGCTCGTGGCTTAAGGCTGAGTGCATATGCGGTTCAGTCTGACATGGTAATAGCTCAACTTGTGCATTATAAAACATTGTCGTTCAATCACCGGCAAAAGTCTAATGTTACGAGCCTGCGGAACAATGACCCGAGCCGTTATTCAACCTCGTCACGGTGCCACCGTATTTTATGAAGATCCCAGGCATTTCGGGTGATGTAAACTTTAATGTAAAAATGATGGGATGATGGATTATTTTTTTATTTAAAGCATCATTAAAATGTACTGGACAGATTACGTTTATTTACAATGAGGCAAGAGCCATTGAGACCTGAATCCTCATTTTAAAGAGAGCCCTACTAAGAATAATCTAAGTAAACAAAAAATCGTTATATACACACCGCTGTGGAAACAATGACGCAATCTACCTACGTATTTGTTAATAACACGCTTTAACCCCCCCCCCCCTCCACTATAATTATCAATACATTGTGCAGCGCAATTTCTTTCAATCATCACAAGAATGGAGGCAATGTTTGATCTGTTGAACCGTTTGGAATTCCACGTCGCCCCTGTGTTTGGCATGAGGGTGGAGTCGCTGAGATGCACTGCGGCCGGCCGGCGCGCGGCGGCGTGAGATGTTGACAGCCGCATTCTCCGGGCACGGGGCGACCGCGCTGCTGCTCGCACGCAGCGTGCCGCTGACAAGTGGGGAGCGCGCGCCTTTGTTGCACTTGAAGGTGTGGGCCCCTTCTCGAGCAGCGTGCACAAACATTCTCTACGCCGTTCGGAGGTGCGCTTTGCCAATGACGCTTCGTTCTTGTCGGTTCAGAATCGATTTTGAAATGCTCACGACACATGCGTCAGCGTCCGAGCTTTTTAGAATTCGTCATTTGCAATTTATGAACACCGTATCCAGGTTATATGATAACGTTTCGCGTTTGCCAATTGAGCAGGTAGTGCAGACGGTACAAAAGAGACGGACAGGACATGTCAGAGGAAGGGTACAAACCGGACGGGCAATTCAATTGAGACGTTCGTCACGAGATGGACAATAACAACTGAGACTGCAATCAAGGCAAACAAAAGCTCGATTCTGGATTCGAATCGTGACCGTTCCTCAAATTGCTGGAATGGTTAGGGATTGAGTCGTTACATGCCTGATGACTGCTGCAGTTTGTCCCCAGCGGGAAGAGATGGATGGAGGGGACCTCTGAGCTGGTTCATCGCACTGCACCACCCCACCGTCGCGCCGTGTCCCTACTGCGCAGCGTGGTTTAACAGAACGAGCGCTGGCTGCTGATGAGTTCTGTCACCGTGTGACGCGTTCTGATGAGTTTTGCACGTTCCCTGTGCTACCGTACCAACTCCACTCCCCACCCTCCACCAATAATCCAGTGATTTTCATCGTGTACAATGATTTCCAGGGTGCTTGCTCTTCTTACCGGTGTTTTAATAGCAGGGAACGGCCAGAAAAAAATAAGCAACTTGTATGTTGTTTTTCTTGTCCCTTATACTGTGTAGGCTGAAATAAAGAAACACTCCACCTCCACCACATTTGTCATCGATGCTTTTGTGGGTCAGGCCAATAAAATAAGCCTCCAGGTTATTCAAGTTTCAAACAACACCCTTTCAACTTGTGTCTTTCTGGACCGCACTTTTTCCTTTCTGATGGGTTTTTTTTTCTCTTATCCTTTTGGAGATTTGATTTTTAGAGTGCTTTATTGCTCCTTGAGACTGTAAATTTTTTATCTGTTTTTTTTCCCCAAAGCTTCAAGCTCGTGTCGTCAGACAGCCAATTCTAGGAAACTCCTTTGATACGCTTGTGCAAGGTAGTAAGAGTTGTCTTTCGTTGATACGTTTAATCGCACCGAGACGCCCCATCGTTTTCTTGACGTAAGACGCTAGAAGAGCGACGACTTTACCCTCGCATTGCGTGCACACAGCATTCTGGTAAATGTGGGATAGAAAGGCTATGTGCCAGGTTTCCTTGGTTTAATTATTCTCTGGATGGCTGCCTCGAAATGTTTGTGATGTAATACCCATACATATTTACACATATTGCACGTACACTATACATCTGTACAATATTTGTGTGTGTATCTGTGTATGTGTGTGTATCGGACAAATATAAAATCAATAACATCTTACGTGAGTTAATCCCAAATGATGATGTATGGTTCCCCAGGGTGAGTTTGAATTAGAAAAATGCATTGTATAGCATCCGGACACTTATTTAACCGATTTATGATGCTTAATTCGCAAGCTCATGCCTGAGATGTTCTATCGAGAAAAGTGTTTCACCAATCTGATAAAATGCGAAGTTACACTTTTTGTGTGCTCCATTACCGCATGGCATTTGAGGTATCGTACGCTGCATCGTGAGAATTTGACCCCGACCCCCCCCCCCCCCCGCACATAATTATTTTCATCATGCCATAAATGCAAGATGTAGCGTGTCAAAATAGATCCCTCGCAGATTTCCATTTTTGCTGTACGCGTAACAATGCACGCGCTGCCATTGTTGCATAATCGGCAGCTGCTTCAAACCAGCCTCGGCCCCCACGCACACCTCACTTGTCACGTCCATTGGGGAAAATGAAGGAACTGAGCGACCTTCGAAGGAACAAAAGCTCGTCTGTCCGGCGAGGAGCGGGCCAGGTAAGGTTTGGATTTTTTTTTCCTACCTGCACTTTATTTGGCGTCGTGTTTCCAGGGTGCCGGGGGGGGGGGGGCGGTGTCCGGTTGCGGGGCATTAACCCCGGTTTGGCCAGTTTTTGAATAGCACCACGAAATAAGCCTACTGAGCTATTCGCTTCTGCACCCAAACAAGCGTCCACGGTGCGATGCGGACAACGGATTCAATGCGGATCGCTTGCAAGACGATCGCTCCCTTGCTCATGAGTTTTGGCTTGAGGCCACCGGAGATTGGTATGTGGGGTGCCATTGTCTTTGCCAGGCTCGTGAGATGGCACAAATCGGCAGCCAAGGCCCTCGCGGCAAAGAAGCAGAAAACAAATTGATAAAACTTAACGTTGGCCTATTTTGTTCCCACGCACTTCACCTTTGGTGGCATGAGCTTCGTCACAGATGACCGCGCAAAAAATGAACGATGGTAGCTCTCTCCTGAGTCGACGTACGGAGTACGCTTTCATTTCGTGTTTCTTAATTCATTTTAATTTCTCCACCACCGGGTGACACCCTTTTGAAATGATGGAGTGTCACAGCAAGAAAAAAATTTGAGTTCAGACGAGGTTCATGATCGTCATTATGAGCCATGATCTAGCCACTGCTGGATGAAAGCCTACCCAAACCATCACCATCCATCAGTCTTACGATGCTAAAATCCATCCCTTTCCTTCACGTGAATTGATCTCGTTGCTGCATCTGCACTGCGGTCTTCCACTGAGATTAATTCCCTCCTTTGATTGCCACTCCGCTGTCATTCTCCAACACCGGCCATGTCCTGCCCCCAAGCCCTCTTTACTTTTCTTAATATACAAGGGTAAAGGCTGTACATGTGGTGTTCATTTGACTTTTCAGTGGTTAATTATAAAATGTCGCATTTGAGCTGTGACACTGGCCACAGTCAAAGGCCGCACTTGTGAGACGGTCTTCACTGTTCACTTTAGGTGAGAGCACCCTGCCCACTGGGCAATTCGTCCATCTGGGTTTGGTCATTCTCAGCTTTAATAGTGAATGGGCATTGGGCAGGTTATCGTGGCCAAAAAAGAAAGCCCCTTTTAGGCAGGTTACAGAAGGGTTCTGTCTCGGCATTGGTGCGATGGGATTGAGCAACATTACCCGGGCATTAGCTGAACGGCCGTCTGTGAGTGGAGCGAGCGTCGCTCTGCACCTGTCGCTGAATGATCTGCTGCAAGGCAGCAAATGAAGGAGGCCACAACGGCAACGCCACAAAACCGCGGGGAAAACAAAAACCCGGCGGCCGTGGTCCAGTTCACGGTGAGTGCTGCCGCAACAAAGGGACCTAGATGGGGTTTCTTTCTTTTAAAATTCATAGGATTTAGTGAAATGCCTTCGAATGAATTTTTAAACCAAGCCACTCAAAGTGAGATCGGGTGTCAAACATAGGGGTCTTTGTGGGGTTTTTTGGGGGGGGGGGAGGTGGGGGGGGGTTTTGGTAATATGGTGGGAAAAAAGTTCCCTTTTTGAATGGAACATTAATATTTAAATAAATAAAGCTTCCCAAATTTACGTTTTATTTAAATGCATTTGCAGCAGTTTTGTTTGTAAAGCTGACATTGGTCTTGAATCTAAATGGGAATTGTTACAGGTATCGTCATGTCATGAATTGCGGTGAACCTGAGCTTTAGGGTTGCAATAGTGCATATGTTGTGTGTAAGAAGAGATGGATTAAAGTGAGATTGCTTCGTACACGATGATGGGTCCCGGGTCACTCCTGCAGCCACTGCAGGTGCCAACGACGAACCACACAAAAAAATGCAATGATTGATTTGTGAAAACATTCGTGACCCCGAATTCTTAGCGTTCTTGGTATTTCAAGAGGTCAAATTGTGGGAGGGCATGTATTTTTCTTCCCCTGTGTAAAATACAGATCACAACTCGTGCAATGCGCGCACTCGGTTGTGTACTTAGCATTGACGATTCAAACCTGAAGGTGAGATATATATCTTATCATATTTTAATGTATATAGCACCTTGGTTTAGGCACTGAACAAAGAATTAAATGATTCGCGTTCCGTTCACCAGCGTCGAGTTGCAGTAGTTTGTGGTTGCCCGCTCATTGCGTCCCCGGTCGTGTGAGTTTCTGCCTGGGAGACCAAAACCACTTTGGGTGACATTGCCGCTCCGGGCTTTCAGCCCTCCTCCCTTTGCGCTCTGCCGCCAGGCCTCTTCCGAGAGGCACTCACTCAGCATCGGCTCAGCATCGCACCCGCGGCCGGGAAGGAAACGGCGACTCTTCTTGCCGTGACAGAGTGTCGCCGCACATTTTTCTCAGCCCCGGAGCGCGGTTTCTGTCCCTGCGATGGCTCCCAAGCCCCTGGGCTGTCGAGCGTCAGGAGCTCTAGAATGGGCTGTTGTGACTGGTGTGTACACAGAGTCACGAGCTGAAAGAAAACAATTTGGAAATGGTTTTTTTTTCCTACAGCGTAACATGACCCCCTTACGTGTGGGGCCTTATTGTACACATGGGTCACGTGTGTCTCAGGCAGAAAAACAGCTTGAAACAATGCGGAATGATCCTGTGTCTGTGCAGAGCCAGGGACTCTTCTGCCTGCGTGTGACCGCCAAATGCAGCAGGGCAATTTGTTAATTTGGTGGGTTTTGAAGAAAATGCGGCTTAAGCTATTTTTGGTTATTTACTTTGTATAAATTGGTAGGAACAAGAATAGATCTCTGTAATCGGGAATCTCACAGAGGTTTCTGTTTTAGGAAGTTTGGCCAGTTTCTTTACGAGTGAAGAAACAGCACCCAGAGAAGCCCCACACATGCAAAAGGATAAGACGAACTAGAACAAATCTGTTGATTTGACAAAAAAGTAAATTGCCAATGACATCTGGCTATAGTTTCTTTCTGTAAATTATAACCAACTCTGGGCTCCATTTTTATCCTCACTTATCAAAGAACGAATCTCCCTGCTAGCCTTCACATTCTCGCAGCATTCCTAAATATCCATGTCGCGCAGGCCACGTGGCGGCCTGAGGTTTACATTGGCTCGTGTTCTATAAATATGTGCGTGGCGATTATTAGAGTATTCGTTTCGCAGGGGTCAGCAGGAGACACTGCATTGTAAATGACCTGGGGATTAACATCCATGCATTGGGCACCTTGGGTTCAGTCAGAAATGGACATTTCCTCTTAAAAAAGTGTTTCATGTCTCTTAAAAAAAAGCATTAAGACTTGGCTGAGGTACAGTACATATTTTCTACGGGAGAGCGAGTGGAATGTCTTGCCCCAGTCCGTTAGGGACTCCGTCAGTCGATGTTTTTAGGGCTCGTTTGAAGACGCACAATTGTTTTCTCCTGCGTATCTGTTTGTCGGGTTGTTTTCCTCTTAGTTTTAATGGTTTGGTTGGATTGTGTTGTAAAGCACTGTGAGTCCTTGTGTGAATGGCGCTACATACATATAATCAACTGACTTTTGGTTACTGTCGTAAGATTGAGATAATGATTATTTATAATCGAGTTCTGTTTAAATTACACTTTGATTTTTTCGTTTTGCCGGTGTTCACACCAATGCCTGGTGGGGGAATTCGTCGCGTCTACTTTTCACGAGGCTGCTTTGGTAATGTCTCGTAGTGTCACCAGGTGGGTCTGAAGGCATCGGCATCAGATGCAGAGTGCAAATTGACCCACAAGCCTCTAGGCTACAGTTCCCCTCCCTCCGTACAATATTGTGAACAAGGAAAACGTTGCAGCAAAAGTTAAATATGTATTGTAACCTTGGACATACTTGACTTAATTAAATCGTTGTCCACGTGAACAGGTCTCTCAAGTTTTCCCCGTTTCCCTCACTCATGAATTTGTTTCACTGAAGTTTATCTGAAGGAAGCTCTGAATGTCTGTTCTGCACCGACGTTCTCCAACACAGCCATCTGCGTAGCCGGATGACCACCAGCAGGTGAATTTGACTTGGCAGCTCAAAGTCAATCCTACCAATTTAATGTAACTCTTTGAGAAGATAATTACCTCCACTCTCTTGCAGAAGCAAGCTGTCATGCGGTCGCAGGCAGTGACAGCGTTTTGGCACAAGGAGATCTAAAACCAGAAATACTTCTTTGCAGATTAAAGCATATTTCATGCTCCAGCAACCTATGAGAAATGCCATGAGAAATGCCATTCTTGTGTTTGTGTGTGTGTGTCTTTCTCCCTTGTCGCATTCCGCATAAGACTGGTATTTAAACCACTGTTATTTATTGCACGCAGTAGATAATCGTGGTTGTCATGCGCGTGTATAGTTTCAGAATTTGTTTGCGAGTTGGTGAAATAAATTATTTTGGTTTAACCTTCAGCTATGCGGACTTTGACGGCTGCATGGCCATCATTTTTATGTCGGCTGTTTTAGGAAACCCGTTAAAAGTTGGGATGATGAATGACGTCCACCCAGACAGGTCCAATTTCCACCTCTGCTCCAAACACGTGGGGGGGGGGGGGGGGGACACCCGAATCGTGCAGTAGAATTTCTGTGAAATTCCGGCATTGTGACGAAATTCCTTCCTGACGATTTCGCCAAATTTCCCTCGCAGCTTTTGGGAATTATTTGTTGCGGGGGGGGGTGGGGGCGGGGGGAGGGGGCAATGGGTGGAGCCCCATTTTGTAAAAAAAAAAAGCGCATCCACTCAGAAAAGCTGGAGAAGCGCCAAGGTGAATGCGAAACGGCGCCGTGATGAGGTCGGCACGCTCGTGCCGCCTTGCGCTCCATGCCGACCGGTTGGGCTCCATCCGTCTCGCACGCGCAGACGCGTGCACGTGCGAACGTGTGCGTGACAGTCGAGCGACCCCCCCCCCCTCCACCGAGGTGTGCAATGTGGTTGCTAAGCCAAAGACGACTTGAACAGCACCATTGGTAATGAGTGGACACCTCCCCATGCCACCACCGTCCCTCATGGTGGTCCTGGGACGCAACAATTCACCTGGAACCTCCACAAGGGCTGATCTTATCACTCCATCTCAACGGTGGATGTCCTCTCCGGCGTCTGCCCTTCTTTGGCTGCCACTGGTGTTAGTCTTGACCATTGGTGTCATTCCTTCTCGTGAAGTGTCCTTCACAAGCCCACTTACTTTTGCAAAAAGAATCAATGTCAATTTTGCAAAAACCGTGTCACAGCAGGTAATGTACACGAATAAAAACATATATCTTCCTTAGGCGTAATGGTATGATACTTTTCATTCTCATTTCATGTAAAAAAATACTTGCAACCTCCTCTCATCGCCCTCATTTCATTACTTGGATTCTGGCCGATCTGCAACAGCTGTTCCAGATGTTTATGTATTCTCATTTGTGTCCCACAATTGCAAACTGGAATATTTTAGATACTTTTTTTTCAGAATCGGTCGTCTTTATTCCAGTGAGTGGTGGAATAATGCCCAAAGTAAGCCACACGAATTGGGCCCACGGTGCGGATGCAGGCTCTGATGGATGAATCTTTTTCCCCATTGTTGGAGCTGTGCTGCACTGTACGCAAATGCTGTCCAGGGATCTCGCTGATGCTGAACATTTTTGTAGGTTTTTATTGCTTACTTGACGATATTTCTTTCTGTTTCCCTTAAACCCTATGAAGCAGACGCAGATTTGTTCTGATAAAGTACGTGTGGATTATCTACCCGGCAATACCTCGCTAAGCCCCATGACCCTGTCACCTTCGCAATGGAATTCCACCTCCGTGTGAGTGTACAATGAAGAGGACCATTTATTTTTCATTATTTACGTGTGAATGGGGTTTTTAAGGCCTCGGATTTATGTTGCAACTTGGACACAAAGTGGCCTCCTCCGACATGTAGTCGCGTCAAAGGGGCATTAATGTTCACTCAACGGAAGATTGCATCTTCGGTTGACGCCTCAACATCGTGAGGCTGCCGTGGGAATTGAACCATTCACGACAGCGGCCAGCTGGCTTGGTCATCGGTCACAAGTGCACTGGCCACGCGGTTATCCAAACTTTAGCAAAATAACAAAACTGCATGTAAGTGCCACAACATGACATGGCTGTAACCCTTGAATCAATTTTTCAATTATTTCTTGCAAAACGGTTTATGCTGTCGAGGCATTTCCAATTTTATTTGAATAACCGTGCTTTCAATGTTTTAACTGACCAACTTGTGTTGGTTTAACACGTAGGCTTTTGCGACCAATATTATTCATAATAAAGGTTTTTGGGTTAGATCGCGTAAGTATCAATGGGTCGTAACCCTCCCCCACCTGACACGGCCAATTAGTAAGGGATTTGTCGCGTAAACTTAACGTCAGTTAGTTACTGCTTCAGCCCACCGGTGTGTTGGAGAGTAAATCCACAACATTTACAACTTGAGTACGACGTTTCGCTGGTAATTACATCCAGCATCATCAGGCAATTTGCCAGAATAGTCTATTCTTGGTGGAGGGTTACGACACATTTATACTTACGCGATCTAACCCAACAACCTTTATTATGAAGCTTGCGTTGGTTGCCACGTATTACTGTGCTGTTGTTTGTGATTCTGGTATGGCTGGCTGAATTCCTGCACGTTTTGTGCTCATTGAAACTTGTTGTCTGAATCGATGCAGCGCATCATTTGACCGTCCTGCCGTGACGACAACGCTTTTATCTGTGAGCTCTATCTGTCGAGGTTTTTAAAAATGTATTCAGTATATTTATTACAGCGATTGTGCAATTCATAAAACACACAATTTGCCTTTCGTGTTTTTTGGCATTTCATGTTGTATTTCCACATAATCGGACGTTATTTTGTTGCCTCTGCCCAATTGCATGAATGCTGCGTCTAACTGCTAGCTAACAAAAGTAGGTGTTTGTTTACAGACAGCTGCTCTGCTGATGCGTCGCTGAACTGAGCGCAAGCACCAAAACGTGAGCTGGCTGCAATGGGAGCCAGCCTAAGCCGCCTGCTTAAGCGAAATAAAGTACATCTTGAGAAGCTTTTGAAAGGCACAGATGCAGAATGACTCCTCAAGTCATCGTCTTAACAGTGATCCTTTAGCTCGTGATACTTGCGTCCAATTGCATGAGTAATAGTCCATTTTACAGTGTGCACATATTCTCCAGATTATTACACACAGTTATAAGGCGAGCAGCACCTTGGGGTGGTTGTCTTAGAAACGGGTCGGAGTGTGCGTGTGTGACTAGATCTGTATAACTTTATTGACTCTGGCCCCGAATTTGGGGTGCGTTGTTGTACGCTATGTCACACCCCAATAATAGAGTTTTTTGGGTTGGATCACGTAGATATAAATGTGTCGTTAAACCCGCCACCACCCGACACAGCCAATTAGTAAGGCTTGTCACGTAGAACGTTTGTCACGGAACATTCCAATTCGTTACTAGTACAGCACACTGGTGTGTTGGAGAGCCAAGTCACAACATTTACAATCTGAGAACGACGTTTCGCCAGTAATTACAACCAGCTTCATCAGGTGAAAGCCAGATTTGTGGAGAGATCCTTCTGTTTCGTTCCTTAGATACAGGGATAGGTGTGACGGCGTCACTTGTGTCACACCTGCAGCCACTAGAGGAGTTATAACTAACCACAATGCTGAGAAAGAGAAAATCATCTCGATTAGATTTTTTCCGTCGAACGTTGATCCCCCGAATCTCGACCCCCCCCCTCCAATGATTTGTTCTACCGGCTTACCCCCCGCAACATAACACATCGCCGCTTCAAGTCCTCCGTAACGCAGAGCTCCTGTGTTGAGGTGGGAGGCGCAGCCTGCAACCTCGCACTGGTTCTAGCCGCACGGTGTGACGGCGGGGAAGAGAGGCGCTATGAGCACATGCCGGTCGTGTTTCTTTGAGGGCAGTGGCTCTTCCACGGCCCTCATCGGCGTGGCGCGCTCGACTCCTCTGCGAGCCGCAGGCGACATTCTTGTCGGCGCCCACGCTTCACAATTCAGTTTCCAGAAGTTGCGACGAGGTCTTCTTCCCGCTGCAATTTCTTTCCTCCTCTTCCCGCCCCCCTGGCCCCCCTTTTTCTCTCTCGAAAGTGTAGCTTGCGGAAATTACATTTGTACAGTGTGGGGCTTTCTTTGCAGCAATCTCTCACTCGTTGTTATTACCACGCCGCGTTTTTTTTTTGGGATCGAAAATGTTTGTGCACTGGAAACGACCCGGCGTGTTTACAAGAATTTCCGCGCGGTGTTGGATTTCGTTGTACCAAGCGGGTCACGTTGGACGGCGCATGAAAGGCCGATTTACGATGAATAAAGCGCACATTTATAAGAGTTGAATATCCTCGCGCGCTGTGTGACTAAATCGGGCAAAATGCAAACCCTGATCGCGAGAACGGCCGGTTTTGTTTTTTGTTGTTGACTACTTTGACACGGGCTAGCCCCCAATCGGGCAGCAATCCCGCTCGCTCACAGCTTAGGGGCCTCGTGATAATCAAACAAGGCGGGTGCACCGCACAATTCGATCGCACCCGAGCGCGCTGCCTACTGACAAGGAGCTTGACTTGTTTATTGAATGTTAAAGCAACTCCATTTCGAGGCCTCTACCTTAATGCTGCCCAACTTGAGAGGGGTTATTTTTTTGTACCGCTATCGCGCTGGTTTTAGCGATTTGCGCTGTACAGTACAGCTCTCTGGCGAGTTTTTAGGTCGTGCCGCGTGTTTGTTCCACGCGACGTTTCGCTCCACGCGCTGAGAACTTCTCCTGGAAATTGGTTCTGTTCCTGGAAGAAGCTCGCCCCCCCCCCGCACCGGAGAGCCCTTGCGTCACGTTGTCACGTCCGGGAGGTGTTTTTTGGCCGTGACCCCAGACTTGCACGTGACGGTCCACCGCGCTTGGTTGAGGGTTTTGTCAAGTTCTTAATGTCCACAAGCTGGAGGGTGCTGGACTTTGGGCTGATGTGGGGTTGGAAAAATGCTCTAACCTTGGACTTGAAGACAAACCACACACAGCCTTTCGTTTGGTGGTTTTCTGATTAAATCAAGGTTTTTGTGCCTGCAGGTCACGCGCATGCCACAGGCGTTGGTTGGGTTGTGAATTTGGCAGTGATATACCGTGTAATCAGTTTTGCACTTTTACAGTCTGTTAATTTGGAAACTTGGACCTTGGGCAGGTCACGAGAGCTGAACTTGAAATTCTGTACCGCTGTGACCCAGCGAGTTTAAGCAACGCTATTTACACAGCAAGTATCTCTGGTCCTTATTAGACGATGAACATTGGTGTATTTGTTGAACGAAAATAGTTGATTTGTGGTTGCAAAAAAAAAACATTGTTAACATGAGTTTGGTGCTTTTGTGTTTTATTGAAGTTTTTGATCTCGTCTTTAATGTGTTTTACCACAGTTGCAATGTGCCTATTGTAGATGTTCAGCCGTGGCTGTTAAAGGAAATAGTTGACATTTTTTTCGACTGCATACCGCAGCGCCTAACTGCTGTACGCTGGAAAGTAACGCGTGGGTTCTGAGAGCATATTTTGTGTTTTCTCCCCTCTTGCAAACACCGTGCGCACGCAGCGCTCTCGGCCTGGCCTTCACGGCGTGCGCATACTTGGAGATCTTTTTTTCTTCTTCTACTACTATGTTGCGAACAAAGATTTGCTGCCGAGAAAATGTTGGCTATTCATGTGGGCTTGGATTTTTTGTTGTTGTTCCATCAAACACACAGTGTCCCCTCCTCCTGCTGCCTCCTCGCTCTCTGCTTGCCTTGTGAGCCTCAGGACAAGTTTGGGCCGGTTCCTGCCCCCCCCCCTCCAACTAGCCCCCCCCCCACCCCTCCGGCCCTCGCCCCCCTGCGGGCCCTTCCCCCCAGGCAGTGGAATGCAGTCAGGAGAAGTGAAGGCACGCGTGTGTGTGTGTGTGTCTGTGTGTGTGAAGTGAAGGCACGCGTGTGTGTGTCTGTGTGTGTGTGTGTGAAGGCACGTGTGTGTCTGTGTTTGTGTGTGAAGTGAAGGTACGTGTGTGTGTCTGTGAAGGCACGTGTGTGTGTCTGTGTTTGTGTGTGAAGTGAAGGTACGTGTGTGTGTGAAGTGAAGGTACGTGTGTGTGTCTGTGAAGGCACGTGTGTGTGTCTGTGTGTGTGAAGTGAAGGTACGTGTGTGTGTCTGTGAAGGCACGTGTGTGTGTCTGTGTGTGTGAAGTGAAGGTACGTGTGTGTGTCTGTGTGTGTGTGAAGTGAAGGCACGTGTGTGTGTGTGTGTGAAGTAAAGGCACGTGTGTGGGTGTGATTCTAGCACGCCGTTCTGGCCTTTTGACTGCCGAACGGACTGTGCAGAAGCCCATCGCGCCCGGCGAGAGTGCCCGGCTCAAAAGTCCTTGCTGCACTTAAGGGGCACCTCGGCAAGAAGAAATGTATAATATATATTAATATGTTATAGAGGTAGCTGGGAGACCTTTGAGTGTGAGGGTGGGTCAAATGCTGCATTGGAGCACTGAGCCAGTGAGCGTCTTTGAGATTCCGGGTTTTGCATGTGGGCAGCAAGACGTGGATAGAAACCTGGTTCTCAAGTGCGGTGATGAGTTGATGCTCTCGGCTCGGTCACAAATAACTGCTCAAACGTGGCAACCACAATTCCCGCGGATGTATTGTTTGTTCAAAGTTCAAGTCAATCGTCAAACAGCAACGAGCACACGTACATGTGCTCTTCTTTTTTTGTCAATCCACTTTTGGACGAGGGGGGGCTCTCCAAACGATGGGGGTTGTGGGGGTTATTTGACCATACTTCACCATACTGGCCATTGCAGGTTGGCGAAGGCGTAAGCGATGGAATCGTCGTGTTTTGCAGCCCTGCTTATTTTCGCACGGCTGAAATTCCAAAGTGGAGACGCCACATTTCACCGTTGCCCTTATTGGCCGGAATAATTTCTCTGCAGACACAAAAACTGCGATCCGGTCCCTGGGAAATTGGCATCGCCAGAGAGGGGGGCGCGGTCCGGCAGTGGTGGGATCGGCTCCGACAAGTCCACGCCGCGACCCGACGGGAAGTCGAGCGAACAACTCCCCCCCCCCCCCCCCAGCTGCACGCAGGCCCGGCCCCAAGCGTTAGAGCCAGCGGTGGACGAAAAAGTGCACTTAATTGTGTTAATGCATCCCTTGCGTGACCTTTTGATTGTTTGTAAAACAGCGGGCCCATTAGACGCGTCATCGGCGGCGGTAGTTTATAAATACGAGCAGCTTTGCTGAATGGAATGCAATTATAGTTGCTTACTTGCTGCCTGGGTACACAAAACGTTAATTACTTAGGGTTTGTTTACTTATTAAAGTGTTATTTATTAGTTTTCAACTCTTGTGGGTGTCAATTTCACTGTTAATTTTGCAGGTTCATGTGAATGATTTGTTCCGCTGAAAGACAACGGGAGGGGCTGACTGTTAAGAGAACTGCACGACCGTTCAGTGACCATTAAAAATAAAAAGCAGTCGGGCTCGTGCAGGACTCGTCACCGCAAGAAGGGATGACGTTCAGTGGACGACACTCCGTGATGGAAGTGGCAGCCAATAGGAGAGAACGCACCCGCACGGGGATAGCCAACACGAAGAGGAGGCGGTCAAATCAATTCGCTTGAAGGTGCGAGTTGAATTCTAGCGACTGCAGAGGGGGGGAGACCTTTATTCTGCATCATTGGCCGGATGCCTTTAACTTTAAATCCGCACTGAATGAAGATGGCTCGGTCAGCGGGTGGAGTCCTTCAAGGACATTTTCCGTGGTCAGCAAACTCTCAGAACAAGCACGTGCTCATTACCCACGGCAAATGAGCGAACACATGCTCGGGTAACCACAGTGGGTGCTGTGACGGCGGTGATGAATTTGGTATTTTGGACTATGCAGAGCTCAAACCCTGTGCAATGTTGTTGATTGGTGCTGTAGTCCCAGGCGACTGGCATGCATGATCTAAGCAGTACTGAATTGTTGTACGACACATTGACTTCAGCATGGGCACAAAAATAGCCTCATTTTGTAGAGTGACATTGGATGCGCGTTAATTAGCCTTGGTGCGTTGTGAAAATGATTATAATGCTTTTTACCCGAGTAAAGCCTTCCTGAGTCTCATACTAATTTTCAGGAGGGTCCGGACTAGTTTTCACAGTATTGGGGCGATTTTGCTATTCGTAATCCCAATTGAGTAATTTGCAGAATGTTTTAGCAGTTGTTTTTGTTAGCTGTGGGAGGAAACCGGACAACTCGCAGGAAACCCATGCAGAACAGGGGAAGGGAACACACAGACTTCATGCAGCAAGGAGCCCCAGTCGGGAATCGAGCCCAGGATTATTTTGCTCCGTGGCACAGATGTTGCCGCTTCATCACCCTGCACCCAAAGAGAGACTTGGATGTTGCACCTGCAGTCTGGTGAGGCTGGGGATGTGGTTCAGACTGCTGAAAACTGTTTAATCATTCGCAGTAGTTAATGAGCACGTGCTTGCTCTGAGACTTCTCTGATCACAGAACGTCTCCTTGATGTTACTCGCCACTGACCGGAGACATCTTCCGTGCAGGAGTAAAATAAAATGCATCCAGCCCCTACTTGCTTCGTGATAACTGATGCTGCAATCATTTGTTTAGGACCGTTTTGAACTTTAGTAATTATATTATTAATCACAAACATGAGTTATGCATTGTCCATAACTTTTGCCAAAAGGGCACGTGCCCAAAACAAACTTTTAAAAATCTGGTCCCGAAAGAAATATGTTGTGGAGGTCGATTCGTTTAATTCCTCAGTCACGCAGAGCCTCAAGTTCTACATTGCGTCAAGTCTCATGAAACACTTAAACGAAACAATTGTTTATTTTACCAGGTAAGGCCCACTAAGCTATATAGCTCCTTATTAGAAGCAACCTGGGCACAACTAATAGCTCAACGATTAGGCTAATCATGTGGAAATGTATCAAATGCTCTAAACATATGCTTCTAAATGTGGAGGGAAAAAACCAGTGGATAAAAATCCACACGACCACTGGGAGAAGATGCAAACTCCAAATAAACAGCAGCAGGCGTCCGAGTCGGGATTGAACCCACGACCTCCTGTATACCAGGCGAAGTAGTTCAAATCTCACATCTCCATCCGTAAAGCAAGTAAATTATTCTTAGGTTTTTTCGGTAAAGTCACGTAGGTAAAACATTAAAATTAATGAAAGTAAAATAAAATAAAAATCACGACGTTTCGGAGGCAACACAAGCTTCCGTCTTCAGGAGGAACTGTCACAGCCCGACAGCTGTATCATTTACTTGATACTTGATGCAGCTGTCGAGCTGTGACGGTTCCACCTGAAGACGGAAGCTTGTGTTGCCTCCGAAACGTCGTGATTTTTATTTTATTTTACTTTATTAATTTTAATGTTTTACCTACGTGACTTTACCAAAAAAACCTAAGAATATGAATCCTTGCAGTCACGAAAGCTTCAAATCTAGAAGCATGTAAATTGCCTCCTGTGGAGTGCTACACGACAATCACTAGAGAGCGCATGAAGCTCGCTACCAGTTAAATGGTGTTTCATTTGTGCCTCCATGCAGCAAATAGCGGTGTGTCTCGTGCCGCATGGAACTCGCTCCTCAACCTAGTAGAACTCACAATATGCGTCCTTCCACATTCGATGTCTCATCAACAGTCAGGCTTGCTTCAACAATGAATGGCTAGACTGGTCAACAGTTTGCTTGCGTTGAACGAATGCTGCTGAAATTATGCGCTCCCAGAAGGCTGTGTGGCTGATGGAATGTTTAAAAGAATTATGAGCTTACTTTGTCCATCAGTCACAGATTGGCAGCGGGTATTTTTTAAATATCTAATTCGTTTGTGTCCATGTGTTTGCCTCCACACAGGAGTGCTGATTTTTTTTCAAGTGTCGGGTCGAGGCGGCCCAGAGCACTCATTACACGCAAAGTGCTTGCCACAAATGAACGACAATACCTTGATGATCTCGTCTAGCAGCATAAACCATCATGCAAACTCCGGTCATTCTCGCAAGCAGCGACTTTTGCTTAACCATCGGACAAAGACAGTCACCGCTTCGCTCGCACTTTCACATGCGCTTCTGCGGCCGTCTGGAACGCCCTTCCGATATTAGTAAGCCACTGGAGCTATGCACTTTTAAATCTTGATTGAAAACTAATTCCTTTAAAACTGCTTTCTGTGTTTAGTTTGTTGTCCGTCCCCCGCGCCTCCGATTAGCACGGTTGGTTACGTAGGGTGTGAAAGAAGCTCGGCATGCGTGCAGAGAAGGGCCAGGTATTTTGATGCCTGCGTTTGAATCGGGGGAGGAGGAGGTCTCCCTCCTCGAGAACGCACACTCCAGGAGGAGGTTCAAAGCCCCCCTCTACGGACGTGCGGCCACTGTACAAAGCATCCCCTTCCCAGAGGGGTTGGGCCCCGGGCAGCTCTGCGAGCAGTCGCCCTTCTCCGACGACGACGGACGGACGTTGGCCCCGGCGAAGGAATCTCGTCGGGGCCTTAAGAGCAAACATTCCCATGTCCAAAGTGCAGCTCCCTTGGCTGGAGCCGAGGAATTTACGGCCTCCGCCTAGGCAACCGGCGGCCGCTGAGAAATGCTCGGGGCACAACAGGCACAGGAAAGCGCCCGTGGAACCACCGCGCCGCCTCGCATTCAAGTACGGCAGTTGAAACAACACAAGGAAGTGCAATTAATGTCGGCAGGGAGGGAGAAAAAAAGGAAAAGAAAGGGGGTAAAAAACATACAGTGTGTAAAGTAAAAGAAAACAACAAAGAATCGTGTAGACGTTACGATATTGTGTTGCTGCCAACGCTGCCCCCCCCCCCGGTCGCACACAATGCATTTTTTAATATTTCATAAGCGTTTTGGCCAACTTTTGCTCTTGGCTATTATTAACACGATGCGTTTTTTTGTGAAACAAGATCGTGTTTAGGCGATTTTTACCTGCCTGCTTGCAATAATCAAGATGGGTCGTTTTGATAAAGATTGCACCACATCGGTGGCGTGCGGCTCCACGGTGGCTGTGTGGCGTCTTTGCGCGTGCCAAAGGAATCTTGTTTTGACGTCTTTCACCTGTCGCGCATTCTCGACGGCATTCTATTGACCTGAGCCCTCTGTCGATCTGATAACTACGTGTCCGGGGTACCCAGGATTCGACCGCTTGAGGGTTTTGTTCACAATTTTTTACACCAAAGCCACAATTTGTTGTGACCCTCGCAACGTTCCTGGCACGCCAGCTTGATTGAGAAGGGGGGGGGCGGCCGCCTCCTCGCTTTTAACTCTGCCCCCGGGCGGCGTTGCGTTCACAGACGTGCCGTGCCGTAATCTCCGCCGCCGCGTGCTACGAGGCCCCTGTGGTTTTGCAAAATCCTTGGAATGTTATCCATCTTGAGCATTTATGATCCCTTTTGTATCTTTTTTTAACAACTCCACATGTCCTCGGGCGACCTTAGCCGAAAAAAGTCTTGTTTCTTATTGCTATTGAGAGAGGAAATTCACGGTGCCATCTCGAATGCGCCTCATCTCATTTTGTAGGTTTTCGGCGATTTGCGTTCAGCCGAAGCTGCAAACTGTAAGGGAGAGTGGGGGGGGGGGGGTGACCCTCGCTGCAAAACTCATAACTCCTCGCCCCATCATGAGTTTCGAGTTTGCTTGTGTATTGCCAAGGGTGGAGCGATGGCGTATCGGTTAGTGAACTCCGCCACGAACGCGGCGGGCCAAGTTCAATTCCTGTCCACGGCTAACATCGGCGGCAAGTGATGTCTGAGCGGGTCTTGCTGTATATCCCCCGCACCAACCCTCACTGGCCAAGGCGGTGGAGTATAGTCGAATAACCCGCGTGAGTAGAGTACTGAGTATCGTTGGAAGGTTGGGAGTTCAAACCGTGGTTAGTGGTTGACTCGGCCCATCATCCTACCAGGGTCGATAAAATAATACCACTTTGTGGTAGGAGTATGAATTAACAAAGGTTGTCCAATGGATAGGCTTGCCACTGGAATAGAAATGTGGAATGTCCACTGCTGGCTCAGGGCTGTAACAGGAAGCAAGCACCGCCTTTAATGCCCATTTGAGCAAGAAAGAATTTTGATTTTGAATCGAGTGTAAAAACACTACACTTGAGACAGGGAAAAATAAAAAACTCTACCAACTAGACAATAAATGAGATTTAATCAAAATCACAACCACAGATCTTGACAATTCCTGGAATCACTCGGAGGGTAAATCAGTGCCTGGCGAGTCAAGAAACACCTGAGGCGGGAAGCCACTGGGATATGGGCAAAGCCCTCGCACGGCCTTGACCGGATGGGGCCTGCACCCCCGGTGCTTGAGCCTGGATTGTGGAAATGCCGCACGGGTCACAAGGATAAGTACCTCTACAAGAGGGTCCACGCTTGGGGCTCAAGCGAGGTTTAAATGTGCAACCCTGCTTGAACAAGGAGTTGTCTTTGAATTACTCCGCTGCCCTCTCCCCCCCCCCCCCCCGTTAGTTTACGCTCCTTAACCCCTTGCTTGGCACAGAAATTCGGCTGTCTTTCCCCGTGGCGTGAAATCACGGTAATGAGCCAAATGCAAATGTTCTCAAATATTAAGTGTGGCGTGGATAAGGTGTCGATTGGCGTTTTTGTATTATTGTTCTCGTTAAGTTGCCGCCGCGCTCTTTTAAAACTTTGAACGGCACCTAGTGAAGCAGTCGGTCGTTTTAGAAATTGAGGGCACGCCAGGCCGCCGTGCCCAGTGTCAGTCGGCGTGAAGAGCGCACCTCCACCGCTCCACCTGTTAGATGGCGCTCGGCGTGCGGGCTGTGCCGGGCTGCGCCGCGTTCTGGTGAATCGGTGACGTGACATCTATTATGGATGAGGCCGGCAGGATTTCGTAAAGGTCAGCGTTTGCATTTCCCATTGTGCCGGAACGATGCTTTCGTTGGCATATTTTTAACTGGCCCGCGTGTCTTTTTTCCGCTTTGCACAGCAACATAGGCTCCATTCTTCCTCCTCACCCTCACCTGGTCAAGAGCGGAGGAATTTATTGAGAGCTGCGTTAAAAATGGCAACATTTTTATCTGCCCCGCGAGTCATTTTTTTCCACTTTGCGAAGCGAAATAAGTTCCGTTCTACCTCGATTCACCTGCTTTGTTGTGTCTCGTTAGAGCCTCACCTGGTGAAATGCAGAGGAATTTATTGAGCACTGCGATAAAAATAGCAACAGGTTCCCCGAGGCCTTTGCCAGACGCGGTCCCATTCTCGCATTGTAACGTTATGCGTGGAGTAACAAAGTAGAACTTAAGACGTAGCGCGCTCAAAGCTAATGGATTTAAGTCTTAGAATGATCTACTCCCTGCAGCTGTCAGACCTGCGAGGCGTCACCTCTGGTTGGTGCCGTTGACTGCTTGAATCACATCAAGACAAGGGCGTCTTTGTACATCGATCGCGACGCAACCATTCTCAACAGACACAGCGTCGTCGTCGTACGGCTGAAAAAAAAAGTGTCTGTTCACGATCCGAGATGTGTGCACTAAATGTCTGCCGGTCGTGAAAGAACCCCTTATGCATTTAGGAGTGAGGCTCCAGGCCTTTAAAAAAAAACCCTCCATTGGTCTGGTTTGACTCCTGCCAAGACATTGTTTACCAGGGGTCACTCGGAGGTCACCGAGCACGGTGCCTTTTTTTTTACGAACCCCAAAAGTGTCCCCTGCCCAGTTCGGGGGTCGTGTGTTTCCATACACACGTGCGTCGGGTCCGCTATGCAAAGGGAGAAACCTCTCATCCGTCTACGATACAGGGGTGGAGAGGGGGCATGTTTATTGGTGTATGCTAATAACCGTGCCGGTCTGCAAAAATCCCACCTGATATCTGCACAATTCCCACTGGGTAAGCGCACAGAATCCGGACGAGTTTGTGACCACCTCCGGGTCACGGCTGTTAGCCGCACACAACCTGCATACAATAGAAATCATCCACCAATGGCTCATGCCATTTTTCCTTGGATCGATTGGGGTCTGTGGATATTAAAAGTTGTGCGTATTTGGGCTGCATATTACAGGCATCCTTCTGCCTGCTGTGTACACGTATTGTGTGTCTCCCCTGTGGCTGAGCGAGATGATTGATACCTGAAAACTCCTCGTGCCAGGTAGTGCGATAGGTAACTTGAGCGCCACGTGTTGCGTCTCATGGGTTTATTTTCTTCTTTCCAACCCGTGCTCCAGTTTCCCGTAACATTTAACCCCCGCCACTCATTTGCCCTTGCGAATTGACGAGCAACGCTAACGGGCAATGCACAGGATGCGACAGAAACTAAGGGACCCCGTGCGTCTACAGTAATTCACAGCGTACGCTGAAACTGTGCAGCAATTTGCTTGGACACGTCCCAGTCCGTTTCGCACAGGATGCTTGAACATTCCTTAACACGTCCACATCGATCGTCGTGCACTCCCCGCCTATTTTCCCCCCCTCGTTGCTGTGATGTCTCCGGGACGGTCGGTGTAGACCTCCGACTTCAAATGCCCACACACGGCAAAGTCAAGAGGTCGTGAACTCCGATGCAGTTGACCTCTGGGGTCAATTTGGAGGCCATGTCTCCCTTGCGTACACGCCAAACAACAGTACGATGTATACGGCGCAGTCCTGAAGGCGCTACGGCGCCCGATTTTTGCGGCAAGTGTGTTTTCAATTGTGGCAGCTCAATGGCTGCTCTGCTGACTTTTAGCGCTGTCGGGTATTTTAGATGAGTGATAATGTGTTGCGATATTGAAGCGTGCCCGGTACCCTTGCCATCATTCAAGTTAGGTATTGTCAGTGTCACGAGTGTACAAGATCGTATGCCAGTGGGGAAGAGGTTGAATGAAGCCGATTGTAACACATTGTTTTTTTTAATACCTTGAAAGTGTTGATAAATGTCTCTCAGAGAGTCACCATTTTAATCTGTCTGAGGAGGGTATATCAGGGATAGGTATAAAA
This sequence comes from Lethenteron reissneri, assembly GCF_015708825.2. NCBI lineage: Eukaryota > Metazoa > Chordata > Hyperoartia > Petromyzontiformes > Petromyzontidae > Lethenteron > Lethenteron reissneri. The sequence continues at coordinate 13,705,467 of NC_083810.1, forward strand.
AGGTTGACCTTGTGTGGTTCAGAAGCCATGAATGATTCACTAACTAATTATGTTTTGCTATGTTTACAAGAGACAATGTATTCTGCAGTCTGTACCCTGATTGCTCACAAAACTCCTGACTGCACAAACCCAAGCTTTACATACAAACTGCCTTATTTAATCTGTTTGTATGTTTTCTAATTATCTTTTATTTTGGCAAATAGATTAAAGGAAATGTCGCTTGGGGCTATCGTGTAATTGGGTTGATGAATTATTTGCTAGCTGTCTGTTATTTTACACGCAGTGAAGATGCCTGTCGCCGTCGTCGTAAGAGAAGTTCTATTTGAGGTGGCCAGATGGCTAGTGGGAATAATGCCCATTCTGGATCTAGGCCAGCCCCTTCAGTCGGGGAGGATGTTGCACAGTGAAGTTTACGAGGTGCCCGTTGCCCAGTGCTCTTGACACACGTTTACAGCAAGCATGAGTTTAAAATCTACCAAGTTCTGCTTGTGAACGAGAATGCACGGGTCCTCCGAGTCGGTTGTGTTCAAACTTGACCGTTTAGAGACGTCTGCAAGTTACGGGGTGGGTCCCGTTGAAGGCTGAATCTCGAAATGCGAAATCGATTCAGTGTTAATTTTTATTTAGAGGGGCATAGCGCCGTTGTTTTTGAAGACATTGTACTCGCCGCAAAGAACTGTAGCGACACGACCGCACTGATACCTGGCGCCAAACTGTAGCTTTGTGGGAGACTCAGTACCGACAAAATTATTTTATTATTTTATTTTAGGTTTCCTCCAGTTAAGTTCCAATGACATAAACGTAATGGAATCGGAATAAAAACCGATGAGGTACACACGCACGTCACATCGGAAGGGGAGAAGGGTTAAGAAGCAGGTCAGTTCCCCAGCCATGGAGGAGGAGAAGAAGAACTGGGTTCAAACGTTCTAAAAAAAACTGGCCAAATTACCGACATTTTGTGGATGTTCGTTCAACTTGGCTCGGTCAATTTCATTACTTTAATTGCATACATTTTTGAGGAGGGGGGGGAAATCGGTGTTTATTTTTGTTCACGCTCGTAAAAAAACCTTAGAAATGTGTTAATAGATTATTAAATAACAGTGGCTATAACAATAAGCTGTGTTAAACATTATTTACGCTTTGGATTTAGAAATGTGACCTTGTGACCCCCTGGCATGCCGATCGTGTTTTCGTGAGTGTCCAGCGTGGTGGTGGTGGTGCGGTTTACGCTCTGAACAATTTTTGGTTTGAATCAGTGCTGCTGTGTTACTCTGTGTGCTCCAGCGAGACAGGCCAATTCTATTTAGTATCTATATAAATTATATATCCATATAAAATGTTTTACTATCCAAATGTTCAAATTACCATTTAACAGTCAGCTCTTACCCAGCCCTGAGCAAGTTAATGAATACCAAATAAATCTATTCTTTATTACTGTGAAACAAAGTCATATATTACACAAATGTTTTTTAACGGCCATCGTTTAAGCACATGACCTCAGAAGCTGTTTGTGCTTTGAGTGTCATCAACAATGTGTGGGCTTAATTTACCAACACCAAAAAAGCACAAACAAATTCAGATTGGAAGTTTGTTTGGCACTTTGGAACCACGGACTTTGGCAAATCAGAACAACTCTTTGTTGTGTAGGTTGGTGCAAGTCCAATACAAGTCATACTTTTTTAATGCTCCTAAAGCGTGCGTGAAATTGCCTTGCCGACGAAAGTTCGGCGGCGGCGGCGGCCGCCCGGCTGCCCGGTCTCGTGGCTCCGTGGGGAATGGGCTGGCCAAGCGCTGAGGCTCAGGCTCGCTCGCTGCCTGGGCCAAGTTCACTCGAGTATGAAGAGCGATTCGCCCAGGAATGCGCGCCCGATAAGAGGAATGCGAGCTCCCGGGGAGATGCGTTGAAAGAGGGCACCGCTGATCAGGCCGCCGTCGCTCGTGCCAGATGGGGCCCTAACAACAAAGAGACGCCAAGACAAGAGAGAGCAGTGGACACGGCGAGGAGAGGGGGTGTCGGAGACGAGGCGCGCAGAGGGAGAGAGAGAAACGCTACTCAAGAGAATGTAACAGCAGCACGAGCAGTGAGGCTTTAAGTATGTCCGTGTGCATAATCTTCATCTTTCCTTCTGAACATTGTGGTGAAATGTAGTCTTATAACTCCCAAGACCTGCACGGCATAGCGAGACCCCTCACCCAGCGGTAGATTGACTAAAAGGCTGTATACGTACACGATGGTGCGCATAAGTTAACAAAATAAGAATTATAATATAATGCAGCCCTTTACAAAAATCGATTATAGAAGGAACGAGTCGTCGTCCCCCACACCTTCTTAGCCATGCGGGTTGTGGATCGGGTACCCAGGACCCCTTCAGATGTCACTCGCCACTGATGCTTCGCCGCGGCTGGGAATCAAACTCGGGTCGCTGGGTTCGTATTGCTTTGTGTGCGCAAAGCGGCACTGCTGCCGCAGATCCACCCCCATGCGCCGCCGTAGAGTCTCTCCAAAAACAAAGCAGAGTGTTTGTGTTTTTTTTTCTCAGCAAGGGGCCCACGTGGATCGAGGCAGGGGCCTTGTTTACTCTGCTCGGTCCCTGTGCACCACAAGTGGCCCTTTGTGGTGCGGTGATGAGAGGGAATTTGTGATCTGTTTTTGCCAGTCCCAACGTGGCATGCGACGGCGCACGCGAGCCACCAGTCGGTGCTTGCGTGTTGATGCCACCAAAGTTTTCAAATGTGTGTACAGATTGTGAACTTATTTAGACCGTGGCTTGTGTTGTACTGATGGACTGTGGTTTGTGTGCGTTTTGCGGTACTCTACCGTGTTTTTCCTGCTTGTTTATCTGCGCAGTGACGTCGTGGTTAACACGCTGCCCCATGAAACCGTCGACCCGAGTTCGAATTCTGCCGACGGCTATCACTGGTGACAAACATCTAAAACAGACGTGGGCCTCCCCTAGGTCGACTCAGCCTTACATGAGTACATAGGCGGCGGTGCTGGCCATCCACCCCTTTGTTTGCCTTTGTAGGTTCTCGCTAGCAGCACTTGCCCCAATGGTCTGTTAAGGCTGTAGGGAGGAACCTTTGCCTTTGTTTATTGCCACACGCATATTTTAATTTGCATGTTGAACTTCTTTCACACTGTACGTAGCCAACTGAGCTAATTGGAGGTGCGGAAAAATATAAAATTGGTAGCTACTTGCATCAGCAGCGCGTGTTTAGTTTGAAGTTGTTCATACACTTGTAGGTGTATTTGTGCATCTCTCGATAATGGCATTGTTGAAATAATAATACTGTTAAATCCACTCCACGTCACGAATAACCTTCCTGATACGCGCCCATCGTGAGAGATGGCGGTGGTTTGGGGGAGGCCTTCATCCAGCAGTGGATTGCCACCTTGGGCGGAGTTTGCAGGGGGGGCGGTGGCATATGGTGGGGGGGGGGGCAATGCCCCTCCCAAACTGTACGCCTTTATTAATTTATTTTAATTAAATGTTGCCTCAAATCAATGAATTACCGTAGGCGCCACCGTGAATCCTAATGCGAGGGACAAAGCGAATCTCTGCCCTCCCCCCCCAAATATAGAAATCAAACTCCGCCTATGATTGCAGAGAGACAGTTGTACGTGGGTGCTACGTAAATCCAAACTGTGTTCATTTCCTTGGTACTTTCGGTAAAGTCACGTAGAAGGGAAATAATAAAATAATAAAAATAAAACATAATAAAATAATTCTCACGACGTTTCGGCCACAACGCAAGCAGCCGTCCTCAGGTGAAGAACAGGTCTGTCGGAAAGACAGTTGTTCAGACGCTGTTATTATTATTTTATTATTTCCCTTCTACGTGACTTTACCGAAAGAACCAAGAAGATGAATCCCTGCAGTCACGAAAGCTTTAAATCCAAACTGTTCATTTCATCACGGATGTTGTGGTCGACTTTACAATGAGTCGTCCACGTTGCTGTGGCCGCTGTGAGAACGACGCCTCTGAGTAGTGCAGCTTGGGGGAGCCCGTGGGCAATGGTAAATCGCATGGCAGCAATTTTCATTCTTGGGGGCTTATCGCTTGTTTTCTTATCCACGTGTTTGTAGCCGCGAAATAATTAAAATACTCTATTGTTTTTTTTTTGCGCAGAGGCTGACAATGGTGGACCTTGACCATATTTCCCACTTGGATTTAGTGCTGCTGCTGCTGCTGGGTGATTTAGTGTCGTAGGGTTTTACAGACACAAGAGGAAATAACAAGTTGTTAGGGCCCGTCCATGAAAGGAGGCCTCGACTGGTTAGGGGCAATCATAGGATATGTCCTCGACGTGTAATAATATTGTGAAACATTCCGCGGAATGCCATCTCAAGTAAAGTTGATTTGCACAACAGCCGTAATTTATCGATCGCTGGATGATTAAAATAACTTCCCAAATTGTCGCCATCTCCCACAGTCCTGTGATGTAACAATCCATCTTAGCGGGTTGAATTCATTACGTAATAATTCACGATGGCCATCCTCCTGGGCATGTTCTTCCTTGGGCTGCCGCTGTGTGCGTGGTTCGTCTTGACCTCCTGCTGACTGTCATCCCTTCTGTTGATGTTTCCTGTCCAAGCCAAAGCCGACTAAACTGTCGGGGCAGGTAATGTTAATCAACATCCATTAAGGCCAGCACGGCACACAAGCAGGAGGTGGTGTGGCATACACCACCACTGGCCGCCTTTGTCTCCCCAGTGCTGATGTTTACACACCGTACCAGGTACTCGCCTAAAGCTGAGTTGACCTAGGCGTTTCCCACTACTGATGTCAGCTGTGTTTGAGAATAAAACTTAGGTCGTTAGGGTTCGTGGTACAATACTGTAATCACTTCAGCACGACACCTTTTGTGTACTAAAACAAGCACACACACGTACAAAGATCCCCCATATAGCCATAACAGAATTTGGAGGCAAGTGCTGTTAGTGGGCACCTGTGAAGGCTGGCACGGCACACGAGGGGTGGGTGGCCAGCACCATGCCCGGCCGTCTTTGTTTCCTAGTGGTGATATATAGGCAATGTACCAGGTACTCAATTGAGGCTGAGTCGATCTAGAGGAGGCCCAGTACTAGCTCAGATTACCATCACTGATGTTGGCCGTGGGCGGAAGTTGTCGAACTCTGTTCGCCAGGTCCGTAGTGCAGCGCGCTAACCGCTGCACCACCGCTCCCCACGCGCTTGCACGTACATACGAACGCGCGTTTAGAGGACACGAGTGCAAACGGACAGAAAGCCAGAGCCGTAAGTGTGGGTGTCACTTCACTGTGCTTGATTTGTGTCTCGCACCGCGGCTGTGAGACGCGCAAGAAAACACCCTGTACACGCGTTCTGACGCACGCATACTGCGCGTGCGGCGTAGGAAGCCGGAACGTTACACTTAAAAAAATGTAAACTTTTTAAAATTCCCCATTTATCTGTACCCGCATTTCCAATTTGGCCCACCATAACCATACACATCTGCGTCGTTTTGCAATTGGTAAGCTGTGTGTTACGTACTCTTTGGTTTTTTCGGTAAAGTCACGTAGGTAAAAAATAAAATAAAATACTATTTTTACCTACAGTCACGAAAACTTCAAATCTAGAATGTGTGTTACGTCTCATAGCGATTGGGTTTTGTTTTTTTTTGTAGGTTTGTGGAGACACGAGGTTGGAAAGCAATCCTGCTGCACAGCATTCGATCTACGCTACTTTTCAGACCCTTCAAGGCCCTCACCTCTTTTACGTGGATTTCGAGTGACACAGAGCTTGGTTGTTTCCACCGTCTAAGAATTAGTGTCTTCTTTATTAAAATTAATCCCAAAATCTGGAGGATATCCGAAGTTTATACCATACCACTTGGAAGGTAGCATTCGTGCAAAAACATTTTTTATTGAAGAGTCTTTTTACATGTAGATTGTATGTTTTCCTTTTTTTGCAATTGCTAAAAAGTATTCTGGAGGATGTCCGAGACCTTGGCCTTATCGTAATGTTTTATAAAATAGAAGAATAAACTACTCCTTGTCACGCTGTCTTTCCGACAGCTCTTTCTTCACCTGAGGACGGCTGCTTGTGTTGTGGCCGAAACGTCGTGAGATTATTTGATAATGTTTTATTTTTATTATTTTATTATTTCCCTTCTACGTGACTTTACCGAAAGAACCAAGAAGTCGAAGTCACCTTAGCGACCTCTACCTTTGTGGCACCCGGGCATCATCTTTGTGTGTCCCCTGCCATCAACGTTGTGTGTCTTTGCCATCATCTTTGTGTGTCTCCTGCCAACATCTTTGTGTGTCTCTGCTATCATCTTTGTGTGTCTCTGCCATCATCTTTGTGTGTCTCCTGCCACCATCTTTGCGTGTCTGCTGCTAACTGGGCACGAGCCCTGTCCCCCACCCACTCTGCAGCCATAACCACTATCGGTGATCACAACCACCTCAACATCACAGACGTTTCTGCCACCAAATACATTTTCAGCTGGGACCCACGCGTTCTCTGATTTACAAATCGGGCATACCATCGCTGAAGGGAGGGGGGGGGGAGAGGCGGGGAGCGGGTTTTGTTTAGTGTGTAATTCTTGGTGGGTAGTTTAAACTTGGGGGGGGGGGTGCATTCCACACGGTTTAGTGATTAACTAGGGGAGGAGGAGGCAGGAGTTGGGGGGGGTTGGAGCTGACTGTTGAGCTGGGGGGTGTTGGGCCATCACCGCCGCTGTGGTGGTGGGGGTGGACGGGTGGCTGCTGTGGGTGCCTGCCTGGCTGTTTACGACATCGTGTGGGCTGCACAGATTTTGCGATCCAGGAATGCGGAATGAATGGCTGCTGCGTCTCCTAGCGTCGTGGTCGTCTGGAGGGGCGAGCCGGGTGCTCGCCGCTCTGCCCAACAGTTGCCACGACATTCGCCACACTTGAGCGCGCTGCTGCCGCTGCTGCTGCTGAGGTCCCTGCTTATTTTTTCCTCTCCTGCCCCCCCCCCTCCCCACGTCTCTTTAAAGAAAAAAATGTTGTTATGCTGAGAGACGCCAGAAACGTTCGAAGGGGTTTGCGAGGTTTTCTTCTCCTCCTCCTCCTGCCTGGTGTTTTGCTTTTACAACAACGAAAAAGTTGGTATTTGGACGTTGAAAACCAGCCTTTTTGGAATGCGCCTAACTTTTTGTGCTGATTATAAAAGTCCGATTACTGCTGGATTCTAGTTTGGCGCAGCAGATCGTGGCTTGTTATCCGTCTGAACCCTCGGTGTGGTGTACCATGTGCAACGAGAAATGACATCCATTCTGTGCAATGACGATTCCAACTTTTAAATCTATGACTGCATTTCAAAGAGTACATGCATCTCCATTTCTGACAACCAAAACACCAACGGGCCCTCATCGGCCCTACTGCTGATGTTATGATTTCTAACACATTGTGTTATACGTGAGTAATGCTTTTCAATAACATCCAATAAAAAACAATCTCTGCACTTACCAGTTAATACTTCCTGCTGAGCAGCAGTGTGATGCATGGGCTATGCTTGTGCACCCGGAGCCAGAAGGGGCCTGGGTTCAAGTCCGTACTTGGGCGCGCTCCTGCGTGGAGTTTGTGTGTTCTCCTGTTCTCTGTGGTTTCTCTCTAGATGTCTCGTTTCCTCCTATAGCTTAACAAAAACATACGATGTGACTGGGTTTTGCCAAAAAATCCCAATTAAAAAATAACTACCGTACCTGTAAATTGCTCAACTGAGTTTACTCATTGCAACGTTGCCCCCTACTGCGAAAACTGCAGGACCCTCCTGAAAACGGAGTCATGAGACTCGGCAAGGCTTTCTTGAGTAAACAAAGTGAATTAAAACAAAATACGCAGAGCACTTTTAAAATACCCGTCTGCTTGCCCTGCTTATGGATACTTCTTTCGTTATCATCATCGTCAGCCATGATCAATCATCCCCTTCGTGGATGAAGGACTCCCCCCTCGCCCCAAGCAATCGTCAACCATCTCTCACTCTCCGATGATGTGACAATCTAGCGAGCAGCTGTGTGTTCCCCCTTCTCCTTGTGCCCAATCACTATTCTATTTTTTTATTTAAAATTTTCTTTCTGTGGATTTCACACCTGATGATGATTGCTTGTGTTGCAGTCGAAACGTCGTGAGAATTTTATTGTTTTATATTTATATTATTTTATTATTTCCCTTCTACATGACTTTACCGAAAGAACCAAGAATACACTATTCTATTGTTATCTTTTTCACTTCTGGCCTCCTTACTCTGGAACAAACTGCCCCTACATGTCGAACAGTCAGCTTCACTCTCCAATCATGAACACCATCATCGCCTTTCCAATATTCCCGACCCCTTCATCACACTCGCTCATCACTAGCCGCTCATTGTCACTTTCATCGTCGTTTATTGCACGCATCATTATATTCATGTACCACCATACTTCTCATCAACTCAACTAATCACACTTCTGCTGTCAAACTGGATCATTCTTTATTAAGCGCCTTGGTAAAGGTGCTATATAAATCAATAAGATAAGCACCTCCACTGATTTCATCGCTCCCATCTGCGCAGTGGACGTACGCTGGCGCGTTCCTGTTTTTGTCCGCCACTCCGAGCCGTTAATTGTGACCACCGTCATCATCCCCTCTTGCTACGGCGTCCTCTACAAGCCAACTGACTTTTACTTCGCGTCAAAGCGATGTCTGCGATGATGCCCCTGCGCTTGCTCCTACGAGTTCCGCTCACCTGTGCGCCGCTGCTGTTGCTGCCCTCCCGTTGTGCGCCGTGCGCTCGCAGGCTGACCAAGCCGCTGTCGTTTGCCGACTGCATCGGGGATGAGCTGCCGTACGGCTGGGAGCAGGCCTACGATCCCCAAGTTGGCGTCTACTATGTCGACCACATCAACAGTGAGTCTTGGCGATGGTCGGGAGCAAAGCGAAACGGTCCCGTGCATGCATCGAAACGATTCACACCACCTTGATCACTAAAACACAGTCATTCGTCAAAAAATGGTCTAATAAAACTACTTTTCTGTATTTATGTTGAACTTTTTCGCACCGTACCCAGCCAACTCTACTAATCGGAGGTGTGGGCGAGGACGACAAACTACACAAAAAAGGAATTCTAAAACACAAAGCAGTGTTCACGATGAAGGTGGCAAGTCTTTTTGTCACTTTGTTATTGTTATAATATTTACCATTATTTTAGTTTCCACGACATAATGATGCCTTCTATGCCGGAGTCTGCATTGTCTACTCCAATGTGATTTTAATATATGGTCTGCTCCATCTTAATGTGTCGTAATATTTAGTCAAGTCTCTGTTGTTGTCATGTTCTGCTTTGCCATTTCATTAAACCCAAAGTTTGCTGCTGGGTACAACGTGGCTAAAACGTCCACCTGGCATAACACACCGTTTGTTTACACGAACCTTTCAATGCGGAACGTCTTTCAACGTGAAACGTCTTGTTTAACGTGGCTGTCGTGTTCTACACGTTGTTTGTATGTACACCGAGAATTGGTGTTTGTGGACTCAGCGCTTCTTTAAGTAAACACGCAATTCAAGAAAATCTTTAAATATTTACAGATGACAAAGGTTTACTAATTTACTTGATACATTGGGATGGCCTTTTTGTGTCCGCTGTCTTACAAACACGTGGTATACATTTAAGGGATGCCCTGTTTTGAGACATTCATTTATTTCCTCTTTTGTATCTAGGACACAGATGTTCCGAATTTAATATGATCTTTGACGTGGCGATTAGGGCATTGCAGCCCTTATTGAAAACGTAAATATTTACCCTGTAGGGAGTAGAGAAAAATGTCCATTCAATTGCCTTATGTTCTGTTGGCAGTCACAAAGACAAACATTTATTACAGACAAGAACACACATCTGTCATTTGAACACTCTTTGTCCCTCTGCGTTATCTGCGCGTCACATGCACGTACAGACACGCGCACCCCCAGCATCCCACGTGACAGCACGCTTGCTTCGTGCAAACAGCCCATGTGATCACATGAACGAATGTCACCCCCATGTCTGCCCTCTTGCACAGAAACCCACCTTATTTCAGTTTAATTGAAAATGTAGTCAAGGACTCATTATACACGGCCATCTATTCAAATGTACCCCAATGATTTCTAATGGCACTCACACGTTCTGCTGAATAGGTGATTGAATGTGGTGAAAGTAAGCGCCCCCCGTATATCGTACAGAGGCGAGTGTTAGCAGATGTATTCACTATGTTGAGATGAATGGGAGATGTGTAGAGGCTTTGAAATGAAATGTTGCTTTGTCTAGAATTTCTCTAGATTATTTTAGTGGGGTATCAATAAACGTATCACCCTGAAGGCCATGTGCTATTGTCATTGTCTACCTATTAAGGCCACATGACATAAAGGGCTGGTGTCATCGTTGATATGCTTGGTCACCTATGTCTCCCCAGCACTGAGGTTGACTTGCCCACCCACTTACTCATTAGTGGCTGAGTTGACCGAGGGAGTTAAATTTGTATTTTTCTAATAGCACTTTCTCCTTTGAGAATAACTAGTGACTCCAATGTGGCTCGGGCTGTGGTTGTACCATCCACACTGCAGCAATTGGTCTAAAAATAACCAATACATTATTTTCTGTCCGTAGTACTATGTTGTACAGCGTATTGAAATGTGGCTGCATTGCGTCACTTTATAAATCCAAATTGTAATGTATCCTACCAGATAAGAGCCCATTGAAACCAACGTTCTTTTTCAAGGGAGACCTGGAAAATTTCCACAAAAATATTAATTGGCACCTGTTATAAGCGTGCAAGCTTGATGTCAAGTCACGGTGCGCGCCTGTTGAAACGAGTGTGTAACATCTTCTTGGTTCTTTCGGTAAAGTCACGTAGAAGGGAAGTAATAAAATAATTAAAAAAAAATAATAATAATTCTCACGACGTTTCGGCCACAACGCAAGCAGCCGTCCTCAGGTGAAGAACATGTCTGTCGATAAGACAGAGTCTAAATGACACGTGTCACCTGAGGACGGCTGCTTGCGTTGTGGCCGAAACGTCGTGAGAATTATTTTATTATGTTTTATTTTTATAATTTTATTACTTCCCTTCTACGTGACTTTACCGAAAGAACCAAGAAGATTAATTCCTGCAGTCACGAAAGCTTTAAATCGAAACCAGTGTGTAACAGTGTTCATCTCTTTTGACTGCGCTCACCCATTAGTTGCAGTTCCACGTTCGTACACCGTGGGTGGCAAGTCTCTCCTCCGTACGTTTGAACGTTGGTTGTAATATTTCACGTGGCGATTCTCGTCGTGGCACACACGGCGAGCGCGTGAAATTGGCTCGCGTTGTCGGCCGTTTGTTTGTCATTTCCCATCGCGATGCTGCAGTCCGTGGTTTTTTTTTGGTTGTTGCCAAATTGGCGGAGACATAAACGGGTGGTGGCCGTATGTATCTTCAGAGTTTGGCAGAAAGCGACGACAACGATATGGGCGGCGGGTTTGTGGGAAAATTACGCGGACGGCAGTTGATGACTTGAGAAGAACAAGCGAGCGAGGGCTGCCAACAGCGGCAAATCCACACACAATGCGGAGCCTCTGTAGCTTTTTTGTGAACTCAATTTAAATGGCTGATAACAAAGTACTCTTAATGAATGTTTGAATAGGGTGCCTTATACACGCATGCCTTCGTAATCTTGACTGAAATCTTGATCAAATCGGTAGGGAATTGTCATCAATTGCAAGTTGAACTATGTAATACTGTAATAATGATCCTGCCAACAAGAAACAAGCACAGTTTGATGACTGATTAGTTTATACGTGGATGCAATTTATAACAAACCAGTAAAGCCTTTGCTTTGTCGTGTTAAGTGAGAGGCTGGATGGGTGCCAATGTTTCATTTTGCAAAATTGCTTTCAGATACCTCCTTGAAGCAACACGTTATAGCCACAGCCGTCTGCTGCCCTGACACATCAACATTGAAACAAGTGCCGAACTGTCGGCAAGAAAGTTGCTTTGAAACTTAAATTTAAATCTGAAATAGCAGCGTGTCATTGTAGATTTTCCAGCAATGATTGCATACAGTGGCTTATGCCAATATTCAACAATAATCCGAAACAACTGTTCCTTTACCATGAGTGCCCTTTAAGATCTCCGCCATTTGAATTTGTTGCTGTGTCACCCCATCTCTCATGTGCACAGTTTTGTTACTGTTGATTCCCATTTCACCCTTGTGTCAATTTTTTTAATGAATTTAAGTGGTCACGTCGATTTACTGATTTTAATCGTTTTGAGAATCTTTCATCGTGGAACTTTCAAAATTTGTTTGCAATGTATTCACGAAGTCAGAAAGTGCGTCTTCGCAACCGTGAATCTGTGCTCAAGCTTACCGACTCTTGCTTTACCCAATTAGAAAAAAAAATCATTTACACGGGGAGTTTGTGTCTGCATAAGACGTTCATCTCCTCGTTTTTTCAGTGTTTCAGACTGATTTTAAATTAGGTATGCATTCCTAACGTTGAAATGTTGATGATAATGATGATGATGGTAATGATGATGATGATGGTATTGATGATGAGGGTGGCGGCTATCCTGTAACAGGGTCCGTCTGTTAAGCCCCCTTACAGATTGCTCCTAAAGAGTAGTGCTGTTGTCTCGGGGACGCGACCCGTAACGAGCGATGCGTCGTTCTCGTGCCACACCGCACACGCAGGGCCCCATCATTGAGCACCGCAAATCTTTTTTGTGTTGTTGTTGTTGTTGCTGGTAAATATATAATTAAATGCTCTAAAGTTGAGCGGCCAAAATGTTGATGAGCGGATTTTTCATTTGCTCGTCCCCCATTTCACGATGCAGTAACTTTATAAAAACTAAAACTTTTTTTGCGTCTTGAAGGGGTGAAAAGGCAAGCAAGGCCACCTTGGGGTGGGGGGTGTCGCTCGTTGTTTGAAACAAAGAGGGCATGAGAGGGCAAAGAGGTGATCAAAGTGTCAAATGCTTGCACGGTCTTTGCAGTCCTTCGTATGCTCAGACGTTTCCTGTGGCATGTGCGTAGCTGCCCGCTGACAAAAATTGGCTTATTTTGATTTAAAAAAAAAAACGATTTGTGCAAAGATTGATGCGGTTATTTTTTTTGTAGTGACTAATATCTTGTAGCATCAGGTTTCCTGGGCAGCATTGGCTAATCATGCCACACAGTGCTGATGGGACTTGACAAAAGGAAAGTATAGTCTCAAGATGATCTTTTTTGAGCAAATACTGTTGGGGAAACAATATTCTGGAAGGGCTGTGCATTTTTAAAAATCAAAATGAAAATAAATTGACAGGTGGCACTGCGGTACAGCAAGAAGCTTGCGATTAGAATCTTGCGAGATGTTAACTACCTCGTCTGGTATGCAGGAGATTGTGGGTTCGATCCCGACCCTAACGCTTGTATATTTGTAGTTTAAGTCTCTGTCTCTCTCTTCGTGGTTGCGTGGATTTTTCTCCAGGTCCTCTGGTTTTTCCCTCCACATTTAGAATCAACGTGCGTTTAGAGTATTGGGCTGCTATACATTTCCACATGATGATAAGCCACTTAAGTTTAGCTATCATTTGTGGCCAGGTCGCTTCTGAAAAAAGATCTACATAGCTCAGTGGGTCTTACCTGGTAAAATAAAAATAGTTTGTCGTTTAGTTTCACAAATCCTGGTTGAACTCGGCCTGTCATGCTTCATGGGTTAGAATGAGTACCACTCTTTCTGACCATTACAAGCGGTTGTCCGATGGAGAATACTTTCCCCGGCTATATAAATCTGGACTTTCTTCCTCTGGCTCTCAGGGCTCAGGTGAGCACTGCCTCAATGCTCATTTGAGCAGGAAATTACTTGGACTTTCATATTTCGTGCTTTTTTGGAAGCAACGTATTTCATAAAATGATTTTAATTGTATTTTCCCCAGGTAACGTTACTTTTACAAACCCTCGGTCATCACAAGATCGGCTTAAGTTTAAATTGAACAGTCTACAGTTAAAATCAAAAAGCAAGCTATGGAATTTAGCAAATCACAAAAATCACTGCATTGCAATTTATATACCGTCTTCGTGGAACCCCATCTCAAGATTATTTTCCAAGAGTGAGGGACGGTCAAAGCAGGGAAACGTGGGAGGGGCGGAGAGACGAGGGAAGGCAGAGAGACGTGGGAGAGCGAAGAGAGAGAGCAACTTCGCAACATAGCCCAGGACCGAGCATCCAGCGAGCAGCTCTGTCAACGCGAGCCCCAGGGGCAGCCTGGGTAGCCCCAAGCAAGGACCGAGAGCGTCACGTTGATAGCCTGGTTTGGTTTACATAATTCGTAAATAAGTGTTCAAATGGCAATGTTTCATAATTTTCGTACGTTCAGTCAACATTTAGTGCAAATTTTTGTGAGTATTTTGTGAGGGTCCTTAAAATTTTTATTGTGGGGGTATTATTTGTTGTGTGTCTGTCATTCCGGACATTACTGGCATTGCAGCAAGAAATTAGTTTGCATATTAAATCCTTTGGATTGACATTTGCACCAGGACAGACCTTAGAGTAAAAGCTTACTTTTCTTAATACACTGCATAGCTCTCAAACACTGTGGCTTTACTCGTACAAGAATGTTCACCTGATTTGCAAAGTCAATCGTGTCGTGTCCATCATTTTTACATACCTTCTAGAGTAAATACCTTTTTTTTCAATCTCTTCCAAAGTTTGGAGGAGGGGCCCAAATTAACCCCCCAGCGGAGCTATCTCGAGCCCCCTCTACTGAAGGCCATTTCTGCCAGCAGTGAGTGGCGTGAGCGAGCGATTGCTGGGCTGCACTGTTATCTTCACATGTTTCACCTATTTTTTTGTGAACAAGAAATAAAGGAGTGATTTTAGATGCACCCGCCCCTTCTTTCAGGGAGCAGACAGATGGCAAAACCAAAATAAATACTTAAGAGTCAATTGGTTGTAGATAAGGCTGCTATTCATGTTATTTCAGATAAGTGGCATTCCACACAGATAGGCTGGATAGCTGTGGATTACTCGCTGTTAACCGCAGCAGTGGGCCCTCCTACTGGGAAGATAGGAGGATGGGTGATAGGGTCCTGGGGAGATGGAGAAAGATGGGAGAGGCCTCGAATGGGAGAGGAGACTCCTCTCATTCTTTAGTTCTGAATTCCCATGGTGCCTGAAGAAAGGCAGACGAGGCAGACGAGTAGAGATCAGAGTTGCTCGATAGTTGGTCAAGCCAGATGCGGTGCCTTCTTTGGTCCCCCTGGGTTGTCGATATGAGCCCATAACGGTCACTTTAAATAGTCTATTATTAAAGCACCTTGCTCAGTTGTGCCAGTCTCGTGCACCACTCGTTGAGTAAGTACAAACATGTATTACAAATCAGGTGAGAGCCGCCCTGTGATTAAATGTTCGATTAACTTTTGGCAGCCATTGTTACCGAGGGCTTCTAGTGGTGGAGAGTTCACCGTCGTGGTGAAGTGGGGCCCCAGAAGCAGGTGTTGGAAAAGTGCAAACCTTAGTCCTTGAGCTGGAATAGGGAACATGTGATGGGGTTACCACTCAGGACTGCTCAGTCCACGGAAATTATTTAATATGAAAGGAGACTTGTGTGTGGTGATCATTCAGTTTAAAGTGTTTGCCCTGCCAGGGGCCTGATCATTTATGTCAGGAGTTGAGTGGCTGGTGCAAAAGGAATTGATATATTTTTTTGCATTACACATTAAAAATTTAATTGGTATTTAACTTTGTTTCTCCACTGCTGTTAAACAAGGCATTGTTCATCAGGCTGAGTTAACCCAGATGGAAAACCTCCCATGCTACAAGTCGATTTATTGAAATGGTAGGCGAAAAACATCTCAATCTTCTCCATCAATGCCTATATCTCAAGTATTTGGATTATTTGTGGCAGCTTTTGACTCTGTGGAATTGCTCATGGTGAGGCGTAGGAGAGTTTAGCCTTGACAAACATTCAGGAGGAGACTATGTAGATATTTCCCTATTGCTGCTACTATGGTCACCCAAATTGCCCGTGACGGTGCGGTCTTTTGAACCACGTCCGAAGCGTAACCTTTATACCCACCCAGTTTAGTATATATATTATTATTATGCAGCGCTGTCTATTATCCGGTGTCTCTAAGGAGATGTATAAGAGGTTCGTCATCGAGTCTGAATCTGCCAACCTTTAATCAAGCTTGTGGTAACCTATAGGCAGCCTGGGTATTGACAGTTTTAGATGGAAAAATACATCACACAGGCTCGTGTTAAAATGGGAGCATCTCATGTGCTTGTTGTGTGAGAGACTTGTTACTACTATTTAGTATTTGACCAGGTAAGACCCACTGAGCTATATCGCTCTGTTTTAGAAGCGACCTTGCCACAAATGATTGCTCAACGAAGTGGCTTATTACGTGGAAATGTATAGCAGCCAAATACCGTAAACGCACGTCGATTCTAAATGCGGAGGGAAAAACCAGAGGACCCGGAAAAAAATCCACTCGGCCATGGAGAGAACGTGCAAACTCCACACATACAGGCGTCTGGGTCGGAATGGAACCCACGATCTCCTGCGTATACCAGGCGAGGGAGTTGACTTCTCGCCACCACTGGTTTTGTCGGTGGGCTTCCAGCTGTCAAGTGAAATGGAACTGAAGCACACTGCCAATGGGAGCCAGCACTGCATCACTCGTGCCCGTCCACGCACACATTTACGACTTTTAACATTTATATACCCTCCCCCCTCCCATGCATCTTTCTTAAATCTAAAGGGTGGTCTGGATAACGGGCTGCAAAGGCTAAATACAGTAATTTTAGGGTGGTGTCGCAACGCTTTAAATCGTAAATCACACCACAGGCGTGGGAGGGCAGTGGGTGGGTGGGGGGGTGGTGACCTCACGAAGCACACCTTGATCCATGTGTCTCCGTGTCTGCATACCTCTGCTAATTTAGCGTTCAACTGGAACGTGCAAAGCCTACGTCTCAACCAGCCCTGCCCTTTGCAGGGCTCGAGTTGGTATCGTCTCCTCTCGGCATTGCCAAAATCCGTGTCATTATACCTCATCATTGGCCACTGTAGAAGGGGGGTTATTTATTTATTATATATTCACATGCAACATTCAGCGGCTCCTTTAAATATCACCGCCGACGGTGTCAGCCGCGTATAATAACAGCGCGCGCGTGCGCCTCGGAGCCCGAGCTCGTCTCTTAAACATCGCTAAATGTCAAATTCCTGAGTGCGACGTCGAGCGGATTCCGCTGTGCGGCGTGGGGGGACGGTGTTCCTTGCCAGCGACGCTGCCCCCTATGCTGCCATCCTGGCTGCACCGCCCGGGTTGAAATTCACAGCTTCTCGGCCTAAAACTAAACTATATTTTAACTCAACAGATAAGGCCCCCACTGAGCTATGCATCTCTTTTTCAGAAGCCACCTGGCCACAAATGATAGCTTAATGAAGTGGATGATCATCACGTGGACATTTATAGCAGCCAGATACTCTTAAACACGTGATGTTGATTCTAGAATGTGGAGGTAGAAAACCGGAGGACCCTGATAAGAATCCACGTGACCAGAGAGACACGCAAACTCTAAATATACAGGCATCAGGGTCGGGATCGAATTGACGACCTCCTGTATACCGGGCGAGGTAGTAAACATCTCGTCACCACGGCGCCCCAGTCAGGAGTCTCTCCTCGTCCAAGTTCGAATGTGCACATTTCCCCTCTGGCGTCTTGTGCAATGTCACATTATTGCGGTCAAAAATTAAGAAATATGTCGGCGATTTCCATGGCATTGCCCTAATTCCCCTGGCAAGAAAGGAAGGGCCTGCCAACAGCGGTTGCTGTTCAAGAGCAGCGTGCTTTGTTATCTGTCTGAACCACAGCTTGTGGGACCAGTGAGTCAAATGCGGCCTTCTGGACACCGCACCGCTCACCCCGCTGCCGCCGCGCCGGGAACGTGGCCTTGCTCACCGAATCACCGCGGGACTTTTTTAAGTGTCACGGGAATGGTAGACCGTGTGTCACCGCCACGGCCAGCGTGACTCGTCGTCGTCGCAGCAAAGTGGCTCGTGATGCACAAACACAGTCCGCCCCCCTCCCCTTTTGAGTGATGGATGTGGGGCTGAGCATTCCTGCACCTTGCAGCATGCAAGGGAAACGTACGCTTCATGAGTAAATATGTACTGAAATGCAAATCGGTGAACTGCGTTCACATACCTTACCAGCCTTTGGCCCTCCGAATGTTTTCAGAATCTGAGAAAAGTACACAACTTTTGTGAGTTGAAATGCCTGTATGCTAACATCCGCCGTCTCAGCGCTACCAAAATGGATATTGTTGTTTTTCTCGAGTAAAGTGTGAGCCTCAAACTGTAAGTCATTCAAGCTGTCTGCCCTGTCTCTACATCGACTAAGTCAGTAAATATCCTCTCGCCTCTATACAATTAAGTCAGGCAATCTTTGCCCTTTCTTAACTCCGCCTGTCAAGGCAATTCATTACTCGGTCCTTTCTCTCCGCCAACTAAATCAGGCAGTCTCCCTTCCTTTCTCCGCATCCACTCAATTCAGGCCGTCTTGCCGTCCTTCCCGTACCCCAACTGAGTCAGGCAGTCTATTTTCCCAAAACATGAACTTCTTGCAAACATATTTCCGGCTGTAAGGCAGAAGTGATTATAAGACAGTGAGCCTTTAAACAAAAAAAGTGTGTTATATGTTGTGATTTAAGCACGCTTGGACTTAACCGTTTAATAAAAATAAACAGCCTTTAATTATTTTCTGTGGCATTCCATTCTGTCAAGACCATGCAGTGCAGATGAAATACGAGGCAAAGAAGGTGCGTGTAATCACTCACGACCAGCTCACGTTCTCATTATTGGCATAGCTGCATTTCTCAAATAGCAGCAGCTCATTATCCAAAGCAAGAAACGCGACGGACATGACGGACATGACGAACATGCGGCGTTGCGTTATTGGCCCCGGCAGCTCAAGACAGACGCTCCCCGCCACCGTGACCCGCAGATGTAACGTTTGTTCGCGTGACAAACATTGTAAAAAAAAAATACCTCGTAGCACATAAAACAACCGTGCGCTGTGAAGAATGGCCATTTCCCGAAATGCGACTTGTTCTATATTCTATTTAAAGCCGCGCACTGTTGTTCAATAATGTGTTGCGTTTTTGGTCATTGCGATTGTGTACCACTGCCAATGCAGCAGCATCACCGACTAATTTGTTTAACAATATTTGTAGTCCGCTGTTCAGCAGATTGCTGTAATGTATTCAGCACGGTGTCAGATTAAACATTTCTCTTCCCTGTGCTGAAATGTTTTAAGTTGTTTTTCTAAGCAGAGGCAATTAAAATAGTTGAGGTGCTTTGAATTCTTTCGCGGGTGACTTGTGTTTTATTATTGTTTAATGATTCATTAAGTGTTCTGAGTGCAATGTGTTTTTAAATTCTGTAATCTCTTAAATCTTCAAGAATGTGTGCTTTTACCAACTTGAAAGGGGCCTTAACATTTAGTAACTGGACTTGTAAAGTTTTACAAACATTAAAAAAACAAATGCAAGTGTGAGGGGCCAACATTTAGTTGCATACGTCAGCTTTTTATTACTAGAAAAATATTTACTTTTGTTAAAACAGCTTCTTGGACTGTGCCATTATTTCTCCATGTTAGGAGGTAGCAACATAGCGCAGCAAGCTAGGATGACTCGTGTTCACCAAACCCGAATTGGAAAAGCCACAGTTGTCTGAAATGCATTCGTAGTTGAATGCTAATTTATGACCCCGGCAAGATGTGGCATGGATGGTGCATTCGTGGGCAATGCGTTTTATGGTTTGGACTTCAGCACAGTCGTAGGTCGCCGATTATTTGATCGTTCGCTTGGGGGAAGGCGTCTCCCCACGCTGCGTTCGAGCAGCACGGTTCAGCGAGGTCCCGGAGTTATCGTGGCAGAGCGAGCGAGAGAGACAGGAGCTCGCTGCTTCCACAGGCAGCTCCTGCTCAATGAGGTTTTTGTTTGCCCCACGTCCGTAGCCGCCCCACGATTCCGTCCAGCGAGTGCCGACGTCTTTATTTTCGGCTAACCTTTTGATGCAGTGTTTCTGGCCGAGGCCAATCGTGTTAAGAATGCAGGGCTCGGTATGACATTTGACATCAAAAACTGGCCGTGCAAAATCATTGGGGCACGGCCGTAAATTAATTGAATACAGGGTGAAGCCCATTAGGCAGTTATTTTCTATAGGTCATCTCTTATTGGCCAAGTGACACCACTGCCCAGTCAATTTATTTCTGCAAATAACGATAATTTTGTCTTTTTATGGGGTCGAGGCTGAGTAAAATAACAAAATGTCAGCACCCAAAGGTCTGTTCAATTAAGCATTTCGATGAGTAATTGGTAATAAAAAAATTGCAAAGTGGGTTCAGTGGTTTAGAAAGATTAGGTTTAAGACAAATGTTTCTTGTGCTCAGTGTACAATGTTATTATGTAAAGTAAAGCTTAACGTTCAGCTCTGCAAAGGTGCATCAATACCTTGGAAGTCTGTCATTATTAGTAATACTCGTAAGTTCTGAGTGGACATTGAACTGCGCCAGCAAAAAATAAATGCTCACTCAGCTGTATGTGTATGGGATTCACTAATCTGTGCCAAAAATGTCTACGTTCCATCATTGTCCATGTTTAACTATGCTGATGACGGCGGTGCTGGCAACGGTAACGATTATCGTGAGGACGCCGTGATGTTCAGCGATGAAAACCGCATTGTTTTCACAAATTACCGAAAAATCCAAGGCCCTAATAACGACGACGCTAATGAGTGTCCAGTAAACAGTTGTCGTGGCAGCCCATGCGCGTCTTTTGATCGTCTCTCGTCGTTGTTCTTCCGTGCAGAGGTGACGCAGATTGAAGACCCGCGGGCACAGTGGCGGGGCGAGCAGGAGGTGATGCTCAAGGAGTACCTGGTGGTGGCCAAGGATGCGCTGGACGCACGCTGGGAGATGTTCCAAGTCAAGCAGCAGCGGCTGGCGCTGGCGCAGGAAGAGTACCAGCACCTGAGCTCCGTGTGGCAGGACAAGAGTGGCTCGCGCACCAGCTGTAAGTACACGCGCGCACTCCTCTCGGCTCCCGTCAGCGACATGGCCAAATCTGTCTGCCGCCGCCGCCTCCTCTGGTCTTTTGCCTGCCCGATGCTGTTGACATTGACTTTGCTGCCCAGATCATTGATTTGATGGTAATTAATGCACACCCTTTGTAGATGCTATTCTGTACATCACAGCAACCGGTCAAACGCATAGATGGGCGGTGCGGTGAATTCATGAGAAATCACTGATGGGCTTGGCACAATTTTTTTAGTGATGACCAGTTTGCATGGCCAGTGACTGGGTAGTTGTTGGCACACTGCGCTGTGAACCCATCCACTGTTACTCTTCAATGGGATGGCTGTCTTGTTCTAAGCACTCGATCACATCAGACCTCTGATGTGATGTTGGCAGTGTTGTATATCAGCGCAATCTGCAGATAGAAAAAAAGTGGTAATGACACAGGGTTAACCCCGCCCCTCTTTCTCTTGCAGTGCATTCTGGGTCCTCGGCAAGTACCAAATACGACCCAGATCTCCTGAAAGCTGAAATCGCCGAAACAAAGGAGAGGGTAAGATATATAAATGCACGGGGTGAATGTTTAAATATATTAAATGTGCTTTTAAGTTTTGATCTTTTGTATTTATTTTTAGAGTGCCTCCTAGTTTAGACACAAAGTCAAATATTGTTTAAAAATCCCCCGTGTAGCCTTGAGCAGAATTTTGGGACTAGTGCTGTGTTAGCAAGCAGCTGTGAAGGTCGGCACAGCACACAAGGGGATGGGTGGAAAGCACCGTTCCCTGCTGCCTTGCCCTACCGAGTGCTGATGTTTTCACACCACACCAGGTACTTATTTGAGGCGAGATCGACTGAAGTGAGGCCCATAACCGGGTCCGATATTTGTCACCAATGTTCGCTATGAGTTGGCGTAAAACCCTGGTTGTCAGTTTCGTAGTGCAGCGCACTAACCACGACACAAGCACTCAAACAGAAACACACACTTGAACACACAAGGCCTAAGCCTTAGGCGAGAGAGCAGCCGTGGCAAGAGGTTATGTAGGTAACAAGGGGGGAGCGGCAAGGGGGGAGAGAGATTGGGGGGGGGGGTGGTCAATCCACTACATCCCACGAAATGGTGCAGTCCCACAACCACCCATGACAGCCTGCATGTGGCAGGACCACCTCTCCCAGCACTATCCAGGCTCAAACCCGCTTGGCCTTCCAACATCTGACGAACGAGTGTGCATTCCGTGTGATTCGGTCATAGGCTTTAAAAAGAATCTTTACCCGATGTTAATAATTTTAAAGAAAATCAATGCATTTCCTGAAACCCTTTTGAAGGCCGATTGGGATACGATGTCGGTTTAGTGAGGGAGAACCCTGAGGTTCTGCCGCGTTCGGACTGCAGATCACCGGCTGCCCTCAAGTGGCAGCTCATCGAGATCAGAATCGGAATATTTATTCGTACCTTCGGGATCTGATGAGCTATAAAGCTTTTTTTAACAGATGTCCAGTCGGGGCGGGTCGGAACGTTACAGCAACAAACAATACAAAAACACGATAGGAGTGCAAAGTGTAGGGAAAAAGGTCAGCAAATCACGAACAAAAAATGCACAAATAAAAGCGTAAACTATTTGTATCTTCCCAGGTAAAGCCCCCACTGAGCTATTAGCTTCTTCCCCCTCCCCGGTGACCGTTGCTTCCGGCAGGTGTCGAGGCTCAAGCGGGAGCTGGAGAACATGACGCAGGAGCTCAACTACAAGGAGAAGGGCATCGAGACCCTGCGAGAGTAAGTCCTCGCACCCTTCCGCGAAGCGAGACGCCCCGGCTCGTGCGTGAGCCCGTCTAAACTTTACGTAGAGGAAGCCTTTCCATTGCTCCAAAGTTCTCCCGGGTACTGCCACGTTCGTGCTCGAGGGGGAGACCCCAGCGACAGCAGCGGTAGTTTTCGACTGGTGAGGCGCGTACGGACGTGTGTACGTACGGACGTGTGGCCGTGCAAAAACAGCTGGGATGACTGCATGTGGTGGAAAGGTGACAAGTTCAGATAACTGTCACGGTCTAGTCGGCTTATCGCCATCATTTCTCGGGGGCCAAAGACAAAGATTCCCCACATAGCCTTAACAGACTGTTGGGGCAAGTGCTGTTGGCGAGCACCTACGAAGGCTGGCACGGCACACGAGTGGCTAGGTGGCCAACGCCACGCCTGGCCGCCTTTGTCCCCCCAGTGGCAATGTTTACACACCGCACCAGGTACTAATTTGAGGCCGAGTCGACCTAGGGGAGGCCCAGGGCCGATTCAGATAATCGTTGTTGGCTGTGAGCGGGAACCAGGTTTGTAATGCAGCGTGTAGCGCTCGCCGCTGGTGAAATGAGCACACGCAGTGGGAAGTCTTTCTCGGTGATTCTCACGTGAATGTGAAATTTTACTTAGTGGTTCAATACTTGGCAACAGAGATGAGCACCTTGCCTTTCTCACAGCATGGAATGGCCTCGCATTAAATATATATGAACGTTAAGTGTTGTGTGGGGACAATATTCCATTATACCAATTACCCGTATGTGAAGACCCATCGTATTGACTGTCAAGAGAAATAAGTGCGCTTGGGGGGGGGACACGTCACTCAAAGGGGATGATGGCCGATGGTCGATACAAACTACAGTGTGGCAACTAAAGGAACACTCCTGAGAGGTGGACCGCTGCGGAGATGGAGTTGTGAAAACGGTTTGTTGCACCGCAGGATTGTGAGAGATGACGCCGGCTTGCGGAGGTCATCATCCAGCAGTGGACGGATCACGTCCGCTGCCGACGATGATAATGGTGACGATATTTGACCTGCGTGCTCATTGCGTACGTTTATCCTGAACAATAAGTAAGTCTTCACTGTCTTCGGGTGCTTGCTCCGTAACGTACCATTATCCCTACTGCTCCTTGTGTGAGGTGGGGGGGGGCACAGCAGCCGTGGGGAGCACCACCACCAACCTCTCATAGGTCCTCTGCCCTCACCGTGGCGCCAGCAGTTCCCTCCACTCGCACGCTCCGTGGCAACCGTCTCGCATGACGCGGGAAATGTTCCGCTGATCTTGAGTGACAGAAATTGGTCTCGAGAGAGTCCCCCGGCAGTAGCGAGTGCGAGTGCTGTGTTTATTGCAACTCCTCGAGGTAGAGAGAAACATTTAAAATTGGGCCAGATTGAATATTGTGCTCCTGCGGAGGTGCCACCACCATATTAGCCACTCTCAAGCACACAGTGGCAGGCTGAGAACGTAACGGTGATGAGGAAACGGTTAATGGGGGTGTGTGTCACTGGCGTCTGCGAGGGAGACGGCGCTGGTGGCAATTGAACAAAAAATCTGAAAGAGCAAAGAGCAAGTGCTGGCATCTTTGGGCGATCTGATTATAAAAGGTGGTTGGGCAGGTGGCAGCCGAGACTGTGTCAGAGCTACGCCGGTTCTCGTCTCTCTCCTCCGCTGTGTTACCACTTCAGTTTATCGTCAAAAGTGGGCGTTTCATTTCGCCGCGTGTGACCTGCACCTTGAGACAGGCGCAGCGTGCACCACGGTCCCGCCGCCGCATGCTGCGGGGTTCGTCCACGTTAGTCGCTAGCGTCTTTCCGCCGGTGCAGCCGTCGCAAGCCGCTGCGCGTCTATCGACTGATCGCCAACGAGTCGTTGCAAATAGGGGTGGTGGGGGCGGGGGGGGGGGGTTTGCCGGGCGCCAGTAAAAATCCGCGTCGCCACGAATGGGTTAAAGCCGTCCGCTGCGCGGGAATCTTCCCGTGAGACCGGAGGCTCGGCGACTGCGAGCGAGCGAGGCTCGGGCTGCCGTACCAGCGGGCGCCACTGCCACTCCTCCGGACGCTCGCCGGAAGAGGACGTGGGGGGAACGTGAGCGGCGGTGGCGGCCGTCGCTCAACGCGAAGCTGCCCCCGCGAATCCCTGCCCCGTTCTCCCGCAGCGGCCGCGGTAGAGCTGCTTGCTTCTTTATTTACCTGCTTATTCCAAGCTCCGTGGGGGTTTCTGTGAAGGGTAAGGACGGTGCGTCTTTCTCAACCCACGCTTGCTCATTTCACAGCTCGTTACATAAACCGCGCGAGATGCTTTGTTTAAGGTGTGTGTGTGTGCGCGCGCGTGTGTGTGTGCATGTGTGTGTGCATGTGTGTTTTTTTAAGCACTGACATGGACTGGTTAATCTTGAATCCATCAGCTTTTCCGAATCATTATGAATCGTGGCAGTTTGTGCGTGCCATATTAACCACAGAGGTTAAATAATTCACGAGAATTTCAAAGGCATTCCAACTGCATGCACTGTGTGTGTGTGTGTGTGTTCTCACTGTCTCTGCGCCCTGTGGAGCCAGGGCTGTTCTCAGGCAACACGAGCTCACGGATTGCAGAAACGAGGAGGATTGTGATTTGTTTTTTTAAGCACGAAGATCAAATGTGTCTGAGGCTTCTTAGTTTGGCATTAATTCATTGAGTGGAAATTGCATGTGATATCATAATTTTCATAGATTGATATATTTTGTAAAATGTAAGTGATTAATGAATTGCCAATTTACTATGTAAATATATAGAATATCTGCACATTCTCAAGGCTTTATTAAATACCATAGTTGTAAGACTCTATTGTACACAAGTGCTGTTTGCACACAAATAAATTAAGAAAACCCTTAGGGCCAAGCTGCTTATAGGGTGGCACTTTCTCTACAGCCCAGTGAGGCTAAGTTTTATTTTAGAAGCTTATAAAGGGACAGGAAAGTGGTGTCACCTTGTCCGACTCCATTTGTGATATGGATTTTTCAATTACTTTCTTGTAATCTCAGTGCAGCTGTTCCATTTATGTAATATAACAAATATGTATCTATTTAGGCCTTGGGTTTCTGGGAACTTGAATCACTGCATCAGTTTCCACCGAGACCTTTTGCCAAAGCTAGTCACAGCGACATCGTAATATATTTTATTAAAATTGGATAAACAAAGTCGTTAACATAAAAAACAGCAAATGTTAACCCTCTTCAATTGGCTCCATGGCACAGTGATTCTAAAAGCCATTGGAAATGAACTGCAGGAGTTGATTTGAGAACTTCATGAAGAAGCCTGCAAAGTTGGGCTCAAGATGACTATGAGAAAAACCATAGCCATGCTCAAAGGCATTCAACGGTAGAAGATACATGTCTACAGGACAAAACTAGAAAACAAGTCAGATTATGTATACCTAGGGCAGTAACCAGCCAACATGGAACATTGGGCCAACAGTTTCAACCACATGCCAACGCTGGCCCAATGTTGCGTGTTAACAGGGTTACCGAAGGTCGACTGGATGAAAATGACGAACCATAGAGGAGGGACTAAGTTGGCATTATTTTACTGAACTCAATCGTGAAAAAGCAATACACTAGTGTGCCTAAAACAAGAACAGTTGTACTCAGCCTGTCGTGTCTGCTGTGACACACGGATAAGAAACAGCGGCGTTGACAAATAAAATGGAACAAGAGCTGAAAAGTCCGTAAAGAAGCCATGGAGAGGTGTGTGCTTGTAAATACAATGAGAGGCAGAAGAGCAGACTCCAGTTCAAGACATGGCATTGATTGCTAAGAAGAGTAATAGGACTTAGGCAGGCGGCGTCGTAGCTAGAAAGGGTGATGGTCAGTGGTCGAGATTCACGGAGAAGTGCTAGTGCTGTTTTTATTTGACCAGGTAAGGCTCACTGAGCTGTCTAGCGCTTTTTCAGAAGTGACCTGGCCACAAATGATAGCTCAACGAAGTGGTGTATCACGAGCAAATTTATAGCCGCCAAATACTCTAAACGCATGTTTCTAAAATGTGGAGGGAAAAACCAGAGGCTCTGGTGAAAAATCCACACGATCACGTGGAGCGAGAGAGACATGCAGACTCCAAATATACAAGTGTCAGGGTCGGGATCAAATCCACGATCTCCTGCATGTCAGGCGAGGGAGTTAAGTGGCACCACGGTGGCAAGATGGGAAACATGCCTGAGCAAGGAGGGAAGCACGCCCGAGCGTACGTCCACTGCAGAGATGGAGAGGGTTGAGATCAGCTCGTGTGGAGCAGCTCGAGGGTTTGTTGCATCGCAAAGCATCGGGAGATGGACATGGCTTTTGGAGGTCTCCCATCATGGCTGGTGATGATAAAGGACATGCATGTGTAGCCGAATGGCTTCATGGTCGCAGTCACTCAGTCCTCCACGATTCGTATTCGCTTTTCAAAAGACTCACTCATCGCAGTGGGTTGCACAAATTACAGTGGTTACATTTGGTATGTGTTTGTTTTTTGTAAAGTAATTTTCCAATGTAATAATAAAATATAATAATAACCAATGCGGAGGGAGCTATTAAAAAGCTGATTATTGTAATCTTGATCGTGAGAACAGCATTCACATTCTCTTGAAATGAAAAAGTCACAGAGTTAATTTTCGGCTATGAGCAAGAGGGGGTGGAGTACCGTGGCAGCGTCGAAGTTGCACGTTTCATGGCAGCACTGCCACCCGACTTGAGCATTCACTTGGGAGAATTCATTCTTACGTTCTTGGCTATAGTTGAGGCTTCCTCGGATTTCCTTTGGCGTGGGCTGTGAAGGCCCGCGGTGATTTATGCCGGTATACCGAAGGGGTCTCGTCCCATAAACAGTTTGCAGGGATTTTGGAATTTCGAATTGCATTGCTGTGGGAAATACGATATTGGGGGAGACCGTTATACGTGACATAACTCTCCCTGTCCTGTCGTCCTCCTCTTATTAATGGGCAGTGTGGAAATATTTCTTCGGGTCTTGGTCAATTTACGTTCTATCCAAAGCGTGTGTTTTGACCCAACCGCCAGCGCGGGTTAAATTAAAGCTCGCAAGCAGGCAGCAATAACAAAATTAAACGGTCGCCGTGCACGCGCTTGGGGAAACGAACCGTAATTTAGTAACGGTGAGCTAAGTTTTATTCATGTTGCTCATTTCCCTTTCTGATTTAGAAAAAGAAGTCCGCTGTTGGTGTTTTCGCGCGAGCTTGTTATTTTTACGCAAATTAACACCGACTCCTTAAATAATCTTTCCGGCACGTACCGGTGCCATTTTCCGCTGCCAACGTAGATCTTTCGGTGTTGCCATTATTGCTGCCTGACGGGGTTTCGGAGGAGGAGGAGAAGGGACCCTTCTTTATTTATTTTTGGGGTCAGAATTTCACGGGCGCACATGGTACGTTGCTTCGATGCCGTCACGATGAGATTGCACGTTTGCGATTGCGCATTTTGCGCATATACCTACTTTACGATGAGAGCGAGTCCACATTGGATAGTGAATGCACGTCGTTTTATTGAATGCCGTGATTCACAGTTCCTTACGTTTTCATGTTACGCATTTTACTCGCGTCAAAATCCCGTGGTGGCCAACGGAAAGATTGTGTCCAAGAGGGCGACCACCGCAGAGATGGAGCGATGAGATCGGTTCACGTGCAGGAGCGAGATGGATGGTCGCAACAATGAACCGTGAGAGATGGCGACTGGTTTAGTGGAGGTCTTCATCCAGCTTTGGATAGACAATGGCTGGTAATGATGATGATGAGAGAAAAAAAACCCACATGGTCCAATACCCATCCTTACATTTGCAGAACATATTTTATTCATGTCTCAAGTCTCTCAAGATGCTTTAAAAAAACAAAACACACACAGTTGTTAAATTTAATAACGTTTGTGGTCTTCAAATTGTACTGTGAAATATGTTTTGGCACCGGGTGAAATGGTGCGTGTGTAGCGCCAGAGAGCAGCGCGCCATGCCCCAGAAAAGACCACGGCCCTTTCCCCAGCCGTCGTCAAATGGAAGTGCTTGTCCGTTGGTTCAGGGCATCTGTGAAGAAGAGCTTCATAGCTCATCGGATTCCTCCAGTGTAAATAGAGATTTTAGTTTTGATAAAACGTCAACACGGATACTACCATTCTGAAGCGTGTACTACCGCGATATTGCTGTGCTGATTTTTATGATTTCTCTTCCAGTGACTGATAAAAAAAACTAATTTTAAAAAATATTATGTTCACGTCTGACAGTCGTCGCCTAGCCTTAACCTCATAAGAAGCCAAAATAATAGTTTTTTTCAAGAGGGAGAAATTATCATAAGGAGGTGGTGGTATTGGTGCCCTGCTATCGTTGGTGTTGCCAAACAGCAACTTACTTTTCAAACTAAACGTTAGTGTGAACGAATGTTCCTCGCACAGAATCTCTTGTGGAAATGCACAATCCCATTCTCAATGCAACCGCCCAATGGGAGATTTTAAGAATTGAAGTGATGGTCATGTAAATATTTTCACTAGGTTCAAAATGTGTTGCTTGCCATGCTTCTTATTAAACAATCATCTTCACTCGCCTGCTTCCACTCCCACCTTAAAACAACCCCCATCTCTTCTCCCGAGCTCATCCTGCAACTGCTCCTCCCTGCGCCCGCCCCCTCTCTACGACCACCCCTACCCCAGCCCTTCCTTAAACCCCCCCGGCCTATTCTTCCAACTATTACCGTAACTACTATACCACCACTTTGATTAACCCCACTATTTATCTGAACCACTATCATCTTATGCACAATGTTATAATTTCTCTAAAACGCCTTGGAATAAGGCGCTATATAAATCTATATATATCATAAGATGAATTGTGTTTGTTACTCCCAGTTGTGGTGGATATTTGGATGCATTAACTCGCATTAAGGATTCCCCGCCGGAGGGCCGCAGGTGCAAAATCTGCGGGCATTATGTCGTGAGGGTACTTTGCCACGTGGTGTGCTAATGGATTTTAACTCCCCCCTTAAAATCGGCCGTGTTTTCTTCCACGAGCACGCTTCCATGAAGTTGAAACGGTGGCGAGATGGTAACTACCTCGCCTGGTATGTTGGAGGTTGTGGGTTCGATCCCGACCCTGACGTCTCTATATTTGGAGTTTGCATGTTCTCCCTGTGGTCGCGTGGAGTATTTGGCTGCTATAAATTTCCACATGATGAGCCACTTCGTTGGGATATCATTCGTGGCCAGGCCGGTTTTGAAAAAGAGCTATTTAGCTTCATGGACTTTACCCGGTAAAATACAAATTGTAATAGTTTAAATTGTAGTGATGTAACACGTGTAGACATTGGCGGGTGTGCTGGCTGTCATCGCCGTTCGTTTAATTTTACGGAAACTACTCGGCAAAATAATTGTTCGTTAATGAATGTGCTCGTAGACATTTGCTCACCCGTAATATCAGAGGTCTTAGGTTATGGCCGCTTTTGTCCGCCGTAATGTACATTCGATGTGTGATATGTACGTGACTTTTTGTTTCTTCTAGTGAAAGGTCTTAGTTTATTATAAGCGTAGTTGTTGGTTTGTAGTGTCATGTGTAAACTCACCTGCTTGCAAATTGAGTAGCCATGTAAAAGACGGAACTGTTGTAAAACACTCTCATGACCATCGGAGGTCGTCAGCCAGTTGTGGAATTCCGCATGCTTCTGGCGGGGACCAGTTGTGCTCGGACAATATGTGTGTACCCTGCTTCACAACAGGTGGCAACTTCAACAGGTGGTGCCCATTGTACCATCTCTGAAGGGACGACAATGATGATCATCATAATAATTATAATCGTGATGATGATGATGGGCTACGTCGATTGTACCCAGGATATGAAGTCACTGTCATTATTGTGAAGCTGATGAATTTGGCGAACATATCCATGATGGTGGCGATGATGTTGATGGTGGCGATGTTGATGATGCGGCGGTCTGGAACGCTCTTGCGATATTAGGAAGCCACTGTGCACTTTAAAATCTAGATTGAAAACTAATTTCTTCAGAACTGCTTTTTGTGTTTAGTTTGTTGTCCTTCCGATTAGCATGGTTGGCTACGTACGGTGCGCAAGAAGTTCAAGATGCATACGTGTACTATATGCAGTGGCGTAGCATGACTGGCGTGCACCCTGGTGCAAGGCATGAAATGGTGCACCCCCTCTGTTCAATCTCCTCTTCTCTTCATAGCCAGAGGCCAGGTCCCATGGGCCACGGGGCAATTGCACCGCCTGCACACTCGACACCCATGCCACTGACTGCACAGAGTATCCAGTTATTGTTTGTTGCATATTCGAAAGTGTCTCTCGTCTTGCCGACTCGTTGATTAATGTGTTTGTTTACACGTTACCCACGCCCTCCACCGCCCTCTGTGACCATGTCTCCGTTGCTGCGCCGTCGCCGTTTGTTTTCCCGTCTGCGAAGGATCGACCGCAAGATGGCCGAGAGCCAGGGCGGCTACAAGCTGGACGAGGCGCAGGCCATCCTGAGCGAGCTCAAGTCGATCCGGAAGGCCATCAGCTCCGGCGAGAAAGAGAAACACGACCTCATGCAGGTATGAACGCCGCACGCGCGCCAGGCTGGGCCCCACGTCTCCTGTCCTCCCGCAGCCTCACCGCATCGCCAGGATCATTGATCATCGTGCGCGAGTCAATATCCCCGCTGGTCGCTGCCAATGAGATGCAATTACATCGACGCCGTCGCGCTCGAGTGTCCCTTGTGGTTTTGGGGCAGCACGGTGGCTAGGAGGTGTTAACTACCTCGCCTGGTGTACAGGGGGTCGAGGGTTCGATGCCGACTCTGACACCTGCTGCATATTTGGAGTTTGCATGTATTTTTTTCCGTGGATTTTTTCTTCGGGTCCTCCGGTTTTTCCCTCCACATTTAAAATCGTGCGTTTAGAGTAATTGGCTGCTGTAAATTTTCACATGATAAGCCACTTCATTGGTCTATCACTTGTGGCCAAGTCGCTTGTGAAAAAGAGCTATATAGCTCAGTGGGCTTTACCTCGTAAAATAAAACAAAATTGTCAGTGAAAAAAATAGTATTGTATTATGTCACCGGACAGCCGTCGCGTGTGAGCAGGCTTAACCCCATCCTTGAGAAGGACATGCCACCCACAGCAAGTGCTGGAGCTGAGTTAGAGACACGTTCACCGTTAAGAAGAGTAAGCGGGCTGCGTCACTGTTTGACGACATCGTAACGGCCAGGTGAGGGAACACACCCCGAGGGGATTCCCACCGCAGGGGTGGAGCAATGAGATCGGCTCCCTTTGTAGGTACAAGACAGATTGCCGTGTCGCAGGACCGTGAGAGATGGTGCGATGGTTTGAGGAAGCCTTCATGATGGCTGATGACGATCATGATGACGATGATGACAACAATTTGCGAAAAATGTGTCTTTTACGTAACGAGTTTTACTGCAACAAAATGATTGTGGTCCTCCTCCATCTGGCATTTCCCCGCCGGCACGATGTCTGTGAGTAGGCACACAGCGCATCAAGTGGAGGAGGGGGCGGGGGGGGGAAGTAGTGCACAGTAATGTCGACCGCTCGATGTACGAATCCTAGCCAGACTCCGGTTTGCAGATGTGCGTGTGAATTGGCATTCGTAAAGCTCGAGTGGGAGGAGGGGGGGGGACCTTGTGGACTCAGAGTTGTATCTGCAAGCACGCGCCTTTGTTTTTGCGTGTGTGGCCGTCTATACTACCGGTTAGGTGTGCTTCATGTTGGTTCATCTTTGTGATCGATAATTGCCTCTGCACATTTCTCTAGTACCTACGGTTGTCTGAACTGTACACGTGCACTTTGGGTACCACTCAAAATTCATTTATTTAAAAAAAATTCAAGGTCACACCTCCTTGTTTCTAGTCATTTGCCTGTAAAACTGAAGCCACTGCGAGTTTAAAGACATTTAAATATTTGCTGGTCGCTCAACGGAGTCGACAACTCCACGACAGTCAACGCACAGAGTCGTCATCGTGTAGAGGCATAGACGCAGGGAAGAGTTGTGGAGGATCCTGAACAACCTGTCAACAAGAACAGATAAGAACGACATTCTCAGCAGTTAACTTTTACACCGCAAGTAACAAATGGAGAGGGGAGAGTAAACTGAGACTTCACTTTCCACAAGACGTATTGAGTGGCCACCCTTAACGGTCACTGAATCCACCATTCATTCACCGAGCATTAAAATACGACAGTTAGTGCCTACAATGGGCTGCTACAAAGCACGCCAACCGTCATCCCGCCCCTCCGATTAGCACGGTTGGCTACGTACGGTGCGAAAGAAGTTCTGCGTACGTACAAAATGAGCGAGGGGTCGTATAGATTCCCGTGCTGCTCTCTGCGCGTCTGCGCGTCGTGGCGTCTGCAGAGCCTCGCCAAGCTGAAGGACGGCTTCAAGCGGGAGGACGCGCGCGCCCAGCTGCGGGGCAGTCGCGGCTCTCTCCTCGTCAATTCCGACCTCTCGCTGTCCAAGCCCTGCCTGGACGCCGGCTCGCAGACGGACATCACCGGGGACGTACGCAGACGCTCGCAGACACGGCCTCGCGTGCCACGCGGGACACACGCACGCACGCAAACACACCACGCGTGCACCCAGGACGCACGCAGGCAGATGTAATAATGATAATTGTCGTAATAAGAACTTAATACTCTGACATTCTTATAGCGCGCGGATATCGCAAAGGCGCTATGTTTCACAGACGGGTGTGTTCTGCCGTGCGTGTAATCCAGAACGAGTATTTGGTGGTGTCATTCATCAAATTTGGGCCACAGTAGCGTTATGCCGTTTCGAATGACATTGGGGAATCTTTGTAGTTCACTCTGAATCAGACGGCGCATGTTTGTATGGCGAATACACCAAGCGGTAATCACGAGGGTGGCCTGCCACATTCGAACCACGAACCTCTGCGACAAATAGCGAACGAGCTACGGCTCCCGCTGGGCCATTTCCCCCGCGGTCGACAACAATAGCCGCCATTTGCACACAAACACTTGCATTTTTAGAGGCACGGGCATGCACGGGTACAAAGGAAAAAACAAAGATCTCCCATATAGCCTTTAAAGAGCAGTGCTTTTAACCCATTGTTAAACCCTTTTTTGCTATCCAGTTACTCTGCATCTGTATATGTTATGTGTGTATGTGTGTGTTTTCTGTGCCTCGTTTTAAAATGAGTACTTGGTGCGGTGTGTTAACATCAACACTGGGGAGACAAAGGCGGCCGGGAATCGTGTTGGCCACCCACCCGCCCCCTCGTGTGCCGTACCGGACTTCATAGGTGCTTGCTAACAGCACTTGCCTCAACAGTCTGTTAAAGCCTATACGGGGGATCTTCGCCTTTTGTTTCCGTGCCTGTCCAACCTCGTTTAGTGCCCCATCATGCGTGCCCCCACTCGTCCCGCTTGCCAGGCTCGTAGTCGGCCATCCGTTCTGTGATTGTGCTATCGCGACCGCTATCCGAACTGGGAAAAAAAACCCTTTGGACAATAACAACGACAACAACAAAGTAATAGTAATAATAATAAAAATAGTCCTCCGTCAGCCGGATTCCACGCGACATCTCTGAAAGCCTTTGAACGTGTGAATGCGTGCGCTCCCTCTGTGCACTCGTACGCGCCAATCCACGGCACCCACCGTGAGCCGTGGCTCTGTGCCCTTGACGACGTTAGGAGCAGCTCTTTGCGATTCAAGGTCACGGTTCGATCTCGTTCGTACAGCTTCGTTTGCGCTTTGTGCTTGCCCGCATTAATAGCGCGTACTTTACCCAGCAAGCCCTCGCCGAGTGTCAAGACTCTTTATCTTAGGGGGCATCCATTATTGGGATGGTTTGCAAAATTGCATCGATGAGTCTTGTTCGGTCTCATTCGTGCCAGCATCCAAAAGCTAATAATTGTGTGTGCATTTCAGGAATTTTAAATAATCAGCTAAATGATCAAATCACCCGGGAATTTGCCCAATCTCACCAGATTGTGTGAGGAATGCAGGGTTGAGCCCTGTTAGCACTTGAATGGGTGACCACCATGTACACCACGTGGTCACGGTGCGCAGGGCTACATTGCAGTCAGTAGAGAGCACTGCAGCATGATGCATTATCGTCCTCTACTTCCATACCCCGCTCCCAAACGGATGAATCAACGCCTGCACAAGTTACACCCCCCTCCTGCCACCTCGTTCACAGGTGTTCAGCGGTGGCCGTGCCAAGCTGGCTGAGAAGGTGAAGCTCAACCTGCAGTACGACGAGGCCAAGCGCAGGTGAGGGCAGCATTTGAGCAGTTGGTCGTGGGTCGGCGCCAGTGGGTTGGCTCCACATCGCAACCAACTCCTTGGCATTAGCCTAGTGGTTGGAAACCGTCTTGCTTATAATCGAGCTCGGTTCAAATTCCCGGTCACGGCGAACATCGGTGGCAAGTGATATCGGAACCGGTCCGAGCCACCCGCGTTCTGCGACTCGCATTGACTGGCGTGGTGAAGTACGATCAAACAACCCTCCCTGACCGATGCATTACATCCTGTAGACATGTGTACACTTAATTTCAACTAAATAAGAAGGACTGCTCTGGTATTGTATCGCCAGACATGCCCGTGTTAACAAGTAAATGGATCACTATTTTTGCTGAAAGTCTAGATGGGTAGCTTTTAGGTGTGTCCAAGTTGAGCTTATGTTTAATCACCTCTCCTCCGGAACTGGGCAGAGGTCAGCAACTGCGTGTGCGCTTTGCCAATTTGAAGAGCTGGTAAGACTGGCTGGATCAAAAAGACCTGGGATCCCAATGCGGCTTGCGCAAAAATCTCAGCGTTTGGGTTTGGCGTGGAAGGTGGCAAGCTGTGCTGGGTGGAATCTGGAAGTATCAAATTGGCACGTCCTCGTCCGGAACTGGCGGTCGCGGCTAGCAACTTTTCCCACTACGGCGAGAGTCCGAACAAAGCGCTCCCTGTAGCGAAGGAAACCTTAGAGAGTGGGCCGCTCCCCGCGATGAGAGATGAGGAGAGATGGGAAAGTCTGCCACCTGACACCAGCGGCACCTTCTGCCGCCTCGCGAAACCCCGCGAGCCAACAGTGCCTCCTTTTGTCTCGGCACGAGTTGCCGTTTCATCTCAGGTGTGGTGGGCGCTTTGAGGTTTTTCTTCTTTTTTTTTTTTGTCAGATTTTTTGCCGGGAGCCATTCACCCGCTTGTTGTTCCTCAAGCCGAGTATAAAATACTCGCAAAGATTTCTTTACCGGGTTGGTGGGAGAATTTGTTGGCCGGGGGTGTGGAGGGGCGCAAGGCGGGGGAGGCCAGTTCATCAGAGGTGTAGCACAAAAATCGCAACCTCGATACAAAGACAGGGCAGCTGCAGCTGCTGCTTTGGGGTTGGTGAAGCGGCTCGCGGCAGGTGATTGCCGGCGGTCGCGTTTCCGGACGGGACTGCCTCGCGTCTATGGGATGCAGCCGCCCTCCTTTTATCTGAGGCGTCGGGCGTGATGCCGGTGGGAGAGAAAAAAAAGACCCTCGGAGAGAGAGAGGGAGATGGGAAGATGGGAGGGACGAGGATTGTTTGTGTGAGGTCCGTCGCAGTGGTGTGCCCCGCATGGCCGAGCTTGCCACCCTCGCTGGGAGGCGTGGTGTGCCAGCGTTTTGTCTCGTGCGCTCGCGTTTGAGGTTGCTTTATTTGGGCAGCTGGGTGAAAACATAATCCAGTGCGGCCCCTCTCTGGGGGCCACTTCCTGAAGGCACACGGCCGCCGCTTGGCTTTAATATCGGTGGCGCTTTGTGAAAGGCAACAAATAAACCCTGCGCACATGGAGGGGCGTCTCCCCGAGCACGGAGTCACTGCTCCGTCTCCTCCTGCTGTGTTCTTAAAGAAGTGAGCGTCCTGCCCAGGAAATCCAAACGGGGATTATGAGACCAGTAGCCGTGGGTGGGAAATGTTGAGCCATGGCACGTGGGAGAGTTGATGGGTAAATAAGCCGTAGGGTGTCTTCTAAGTCAACTATGCTCATGCTCTGTTTCCGGTGCCTGTGTGTTGCTATGTACTTTGTCCGTGCGCTTCATACCACAAGTTCCTGTGTCTATATTTCTTGCATCGCTATGTCTCCTTTGTACCCATGTTCTTTTGTGCCTCTGTGTGTTGGCGTCCTGTATCCCTTACCTTTGTGTTTCTTCTATATCTGTGCATTTCTGTGTACCCATGTCACTAGATTCGTGTGTCCCTTGTCCCGGTGTTCTCATGTCCCCGGGTGCCTGCGTCTCCATTTCTAATATTCTGGTGTCCTGTGTCCCGTACACGTGCATCCTGGTGTTCGTTATCTCCTGTCCTTATGCCCTGTTTCTCTGTGTACTCATCTGCCCTTGCTGTTGTGTTTCCTGTCCCTGTCTCTCTTTGTCCTATGCCCTTGCATTTCCATATTCCATAATTCATACATCCCATTGTTTTGTTTCTTCATGCCCCATGCCTCCGTCTGCACGCCCCGTCCCTTTATCCCTGTGTCCGCATGCCCCCCCGCGCCCCGTATCTCGCATCCTCGCGACTCAAGTCCTCGAGTCTCACGTTTTTGAGTCGTAACCCTGCGCGCGATATCCTCACGGCCTGCGTGTCTCCCCCCCCTGTCTCCCCCCCCCCCCCCCTCGTGTGTAACCTCCAGACTGGCCAACATCCAGATCGAGCTGGCCAAGCTGGAGGCGGAGGCTTGGCCCGGGGCGCTGGAGGCCGACCGCGACCGCCTGCTGCTGCTGGGCGAGAAGGAGGAGCTCCTGCGGGAGCTGCGCTACGTGAACCCGCGCAAGCGCTCGCGCGAGGAGGCCACGCGGCTCGAGGCGGAGCGCCACCGCCTGGAGGAGGAGCTGCAGGAGGCGCGCACTGCCAACACCGACGCGCTCACTCGCAGGTCAGTCGCTGGCGGAGGCGGGCGTCCGAATTGGCGCCGGGGGGGTGTGGGCGGGAGGCAGGCGGTGGTGTTGCCGACTATTAACTTACTAGCAATTTTTTTTTTTTTACCAAGTAAGTCCCACTCGGCTGTGTAGCTCTTTTTCAGAAGCGACCTGGCCACCAATGGTAGCCCCACAAAGTGGAAATTTATAGCCGCCGAATACTCTTAAACGCATGTTTATAAATATGGAGCGAAAAACCGGAGGGTGTGTAAAGCCTCTGATGAAATTTGGTACGTTATTTCCATGGGTTCGTGCTTCCCAAAAAAGTTAATTAACAATGACGAATGTAAGGTTCCTTATGCAAGAATACAGTTCCAGGCCCAAGGTTTTGTCTGTCTTAGTTCATCTTAGTTCAAATAAAAATGCACTACTACAGAATGGACCCGTTGTATTAGTTGCCGTGATATTATTCTCATAGGTCAGCCATTGAGAATCGTTACTGCAAACTTATTCTTCCTGGAAAGTTATCCTCAGTAATGAATTATGCCCAGGTGTGAGAGCCCAAAGGCTCCTTTCTAGGGAATCCATCCCTGTTCTCTGAAAGGTGTCAAGTATGACAAAATGCGCTGAGCTAACCCATTTTAGGCCTACATTTTTCATCATTATTATTTACGGGCAGCTGTAAAACATCTATAGCAGGGCGCAGATCTCCTGCGGGTGTAAAAATCCGAGCGGGAGAAACGTCCCGTCATCACACTTTTATTTTATCATTATTGGTGCAGCCCCAATGGGAAGGCATTGAGGGATGAGGAGGGCGGGACACGTGGCCCCAGCGCCCGCCCACTCGTGAGTGTCCTTCTGACGTCCTGTCATGGGCTCGGCACTGCCCCCCCAGGCAGCGGGATATTGACGCTCGCTCTCCCCACCCACCCGCTCGCCGTGTGGAGAATGTTGTCTGGCAGATTTGTCATTGATGAACGGGAGTCGGTTGTCAGTCCACTGCTGGATGAAGGGCTCCCCACGCTGTGCTAGTTTTGGTGGTTGGTCCTTGCTAGTTGGCACACGGAGGCCGCCCTGGACCAGATTAAATATCACTGCCCGCTGATGGCAGCCGTGGCCGGGAATCGAACTGGGCTTGGCACGTTCATAGCACATTGTGCGAAGCAGTGATTTACATTCTATATTCCTCTGGCGTGGCTAGTATTACTATAAGGACAACCAAAGTATTGTAAAATCTTGACTTAAAGCTTTCGTGACTCCAGGAATTCATATTCTTTGGGTCTTTCGGTAAAGTCACGTAGATAGGTTAAAAAAATTAACAAGAAACTACGACGTTTCGATCGTCCTAGTACGTATTTTGCTGGCTATAATGGACTGGTGGGCTGAGTTGGCCCTGATTAAATGATTTGAACTGGTAGCCTCCTAATTATGAGTCAAGTTGTCTAGCTGCCTCTGCACGTTGTTACATGGTTCACTGATGAAGATGAAGAACGAGTCCTTGGAAATATGACCCGCCAGCTGGGAGCTCACTTATTACGTCGGTTGAAACTTTACTTAGCACGGCATACACAAACGTATTCCTCCTCTCCTTGACCTATCCCAATTATAATCTTACTTTGTTCGTGGTGTCATCGTGAGCCGAAGAAATGTACGATTATGAACTCTTGTAGCGAGCATTTTGCGCACCACCTTGTGTCAGAGAATGATCCTGGAAGAAGACTTCAAAGAACTACTTCCAAAATCGGCACACCTCTTCGATGGCCAGGGAATGTTGTTGCATGGCAATCAAACCACATTTCATTATGAGAGCTATAATATGGCAATTGAAATGTAAAAGCAAGTTTATTACGTGCAATCTTTCGTGTGTGGGGCTAAACCGTTACATTTTCACACTTAACCGCAATTCGTTCTGGTTGGCTTAGTGGATTCAAACCCCCGTGATCTCAGCAGTGTCGGCCCCAGCGCTCTGGCACGATATTAGCCCCATGAGCCACCCGAAGCGCCTCTTGCATGCAGACGCTTCTTCATGAAACAACAATTTTGCAACGGCAACAGCAAAAAGGGACGAGGGGCACAACATAACTCTCTTGGGTCGGCAGGTTCCAGCGCTCGCCCTGCCGCTTGCCGGTTTGCACGAAACTCTGCACCGGCTGACGGACGGCCAACGTGCCCTCCAACAGGCTCTTCTTTGTTCACGCTCTTCCTGTGTGCGCGGTGCGTGTTGCCCCACGGGCTCTTACCTGAACGCCGTGGGGCCAGTGTAATTTATTATAGCGGTGGATGCCTTTTATTTCGTTAAAATATTTTCTAAAAGCAAGCCCCCCCCCACCACCACCGTTTCCTATCTGTGAGAGGCAGACGCTGATATTCGTCGTTTAATTTCCTTTCTTGTTGATTTAATGAAACGAGCTGTGATAAAAGGCCGCAGGTGTTAAGTGCCCGTTTGATTTATTTCTGTAAAATGCATCGAACGCTTCACGCTTTCACAATCAATCGTGCGCCGTCGTTTATCAGGTACGGCATTTGTTTGGTTGGTTTCATTTATCTGGTCAATTCCCGTGCCAGACAAATCGCGGGAAGCCACATTGAGCTTATCGCTCATCCCAACAGCGCTCGGTTTCAGCTTGTTTCTGCCCTCCAAAGGCCACTGCATAGCCCCATTGTCAACAGGAGCCTCTTTGTGCTCAGCATTTTAAGCCAATTCTTTTGTGGCAAACTGCGCATTGCTTTTTTTACGTCGTTTCGTAAGATTTAACGGGGGGAAAAAATAATAGTCGTACGTTGACAAATATGTGTTTCCTTTTAACATTAACTGAATGTTAATAGATTTAGCTGAACTCTAAAAATCCAGTGCCAGCACACGGTGATAGGCTGCTGCTTGTGGAGGTGGGAACTCAAATGCAGAGATTTTCTACTCGACAAAACACAACACTTCTCTCTTTCCGCCATGGTACTTCAAGCCGCTTATGTATAAACAAGCAGACCAATGTCACGCAGGATGAGTTTTCAGATTAATTAATATTAAGGAGATTACTTGGTCTTTGAAGGATAGCCGGGACAATTCTGCTCCTGGAACTAAACGAAGGTATTGTTATTTTACCAATTCTTTTTCAGAAGTGATCTGGCCACAAATGCGAACCTAATGAAGTGGCTTATCATGTGGAAATATATTTATGGCAGGCAAATACTCTAAACGCACGTTGAGTCTAAATGTAGAGGGAAAATCCGGAGAACCCAGAGAAAAATCTACACGACTCCGGGCAGAGAGAACATACAAACTTCAAAATATACACGGGCGTCCGGGTCAGGATCGTACCCACGACATCCTGTATACCAGGCGAGGTAGTTAACATCTCACCACCATGGCGCTCCTCTTCCCCACGAGGCAGCTGCTTTCAAATGTGATGGCAGCAGCTGTCCTGCGTGAGTGCCGTGGTTGTCTCTGCACCGGGGTGACCGTGGTTGTTGCCACAGCTGTAAAGTTCACGCAGCCAAAAGCACAAAAGCGCTGACCGGGCTCTTGAAATAACAGTGACTCTGTGTTTGCAAAAATAATAATTCAAGCAAACATTTTTCTTTTAAGTGCGAGGAATGAATGCTGCCTGTTGTAGTTACCGGGGGGGGGGGGGGAGGGGGGGAGGTTACTTCGATTGTCGAATTTTCCAAACCGCAAAAAAAGTGACGCGTTTTCAACATTATTCATCTTTACGATCGTACGGTGCTCG
This sequence comes from Lethenteron reissneri, assembly GCF_015708825.2. Taxonomy (NCBI): domain Eukaryota; kingdom Metazoa; phylum Chordata; class Hyperoartia; order Petromyzontiformes; family Petromyzontidae; genus Lethenteron; species Lethenteron reissneri. Next base: position 13,746,877 of record NC_083810.1, read on the forward strand.
GAAGCGACCATGCTGAATGCATCCCCAAAGTATGGCGACCCCTCCAAACATTAAACATCCTCCCAGGAGGCATTAGAAACACATTTGCGGGTCTGAGATATGGATAAACTAAAGGTTATTTAGATTGGTGAAATGAGTCACAGATTAACCAAACAAACATTTCAAGTCGCCTAACATTAGTGTAGCCCAATATAGTTAATTGTTGATTTATCAATGTTCCTCTGGGCTAATACTAGACCAGGCAGGCATTCTGAGATTGGGAGGATTAAACTATGGAGATACATGCAGGCAGCCTTTGTGGGATTGCTTTGCCTTCTTGTTGTAATAGCAATCGTAAGAATAACAATAGTGATCTAAGAGCACTTTGTTGAATCCACTGCTCTAGGTGAAGGACTCCCCACTCACACACTCCGTCAGTCATGGGGGCTGTGTGACCATACTTCACCACACTCCTCGGTCCGGGTTTAGTGAAAGGGCTGGAACTCGGGGCCGGTTCGGATATCGCCCGCCTCTGATGTTAGACGTGGCCAGGAATCCAACTGAGGCATCTGGCGTCGTAGCGCAGTGGGCTATAACTGCTCACTGCGCCCCCTTTCTTGTTGCTATTTTTACAAATGCCGCATAGCGTGAAGCCGACCACAGTGATTCTGGTGCCACGCGTGGATGAACACGGTTATTCCATCAATTCTGGAGCTGAGGAATCACTGCATCGTTAATGTCACGGCGTAATTACTTTTCCTTTACGATGATTATTTCTTACACTCGGCCCACGTGGACATGGCAGAATATTAAAATAAACCGCGATTGTTGAGCATCAAGACGTTAGGGGCCGGTAGGAAACGGCACCCCGCCCAGCCCGCTCTACTTGCTGGCTGAGTCGATGTTCGTGCTCGTGGCTGCGCGCAGGTTACAACTCCAGGAGAAGAGGAACAACCTCCTACGGCAGCTGGAGGATACCACGCGTCTCGCCTCCTACCTGCACACGCAGCTCAAGAGGTGTGACCGCCACATAACCACCCCCCGCCACCCCCACCTGGCTCCCCCCCCCCCCACCCCCCGTTTGCACGCCGGCCTGCATTGGCGGTTCATCGCCGTGCTCGTTTCGCGCGCTCCGCATGCTCGGGATTCCCCGGGACGTGAGCCCGGAGGCTTAAGGAAGGAGCCGGGCTTACTCGGCCATCCTAATGAGAGGACCTAATGAGACTGCACATGTGCGGCGTGCGGGACGAGATGCTTGCTTTGGGAGAGCTTTCTTCAAAACCGCAGTGCGTGCGTGTTGATGTGTGTGCTTGCATGCGTGCGTGCGTGCGTGCGTGCGTGGACCACTTTGTCAACGCTCATGCTCATGGCTTGCTTGCTTTGCAATAACTTCGGAATGGTACTTGGGCAAGAGAGCGAATGCTTTCTTACCGCAGTTTTTGGTTGTGGGCATTGAATAACTTTGTGGCGAGGAGGCTGATTACTAGGTCGCACACGTAACTATTTGCAATGCTTGAATCACTCGTGCCCGTGTACGATGAGTGCATATTAACAAACGCGTACGACATTTGTGCCGACGTGCTCATGAATGGCAATGAGCTACAGACGGGAAGATAAATGTTAAAGTCGAATTGATTCAGTGAGAGACTCTTGATAACTCAAATAGCATAGTCAATGGGGCATCACCCTGCTTTTCGGGCGCAGTTATTGTGTTTCCCACTAAAGATGTCCTTGAGTGATCAAAACTTGGTGGGGCCCTTGCAGTGAGCTCTCATTCCCGAAACGAAGGGAGGTTTTTTATTAGTGAAGCAATGCATCGGCGCCCTGCCTGTGCGAGAGTGTCCACTCTGCCGCCTCCGCTGACACATTCCCCACGTATGATTGTAACATAGAATACGTCGGTACGTATAAACATATACGAGTATGCAAAGGCGTACTTTTCAATTGAAGCCATGCTGTACACACATCTTACGTGCGTAATGATCATCTTGAGCGAGATTTGATTAATTATTGTGATTGGGCATTGTAATTTGATGCAAGAACCAATGTTTTTTTTTGTCAAGTTCGTTCTGTATTGTGCCATTAGCAGAAAGGTTACATTGGAAAATCGTTGCCATAAATTGTTAATAATCAATTCTCAGATACGGTTCAATGCGCATATCCTGATTTCGGGGAAAAAAACTGTTTTAGTTGATGAATCTGTAACTTCATAATAAAGTTTTTGGGTTCGATCGCGTTACTTATTCATAAAAAAATTACGCAATCTAACCCAAAAACGTTTATGATGAATAATATTGGTCGTGAAAGCCTACGTGTTAAACTGAATCTGTACCTCCAAATGTATACACATCATACACACATTAAATGACCTAGAGAATGCCTAGACAGTGTTGTTAAAGCACACATAGTTGCTCATTGTCTCTTGTTCAAATAATCCATCGCGGGATTATTTGAATCCGATTCTGAAATTCTCATTCGCACGATCATCAACGGCACTGCTCCTCTCCTCTTCTTCCTCCTCCCCCTCTTCCTCCTCCTCCTCTACTACCTCACGCCTCTTCATCATCATCATCATCATCCTCCTCCGTCCCGTGCGTGTGGCCCGCAGCCTCTCGGCGAGCACGCTGTCCGTGTCGTCGGGCAGCAGCCGCGGCTCGCTGGCGTCGAGCCGCGGCTCCCTCTCGGCCTCCAGCAAGGGCTCCCTGAGCTCGCTGAGCTTCACGGACATCTACGGGCTGCCGCAGAGCGAGCCCGCTCACCCGCTGGCAGCCGCCTCCTCCTCCTCCTTCTCCTCGTCGCCATCGTCCTCCTCGGGGCAGGACCTGCGGCGCCGCGTCGACGTGCTCCTCTACGAGGAGCGACCGCGGAAGATGGGCCCCGGCGGGTACGTGCGCTGCCACGGGGGCATCGTGGGTGACGGGTGGAGGGGACGTGGGGGGGGGCGGGGCAGGGGGCGTCAATCGGCGTCACTTGCTGAATTTTCAGTTGGGGGTTTCATTCCGGCACCAAGTGCCTTTCGTTCGTTTAAAGCGGGGGTCGGGAACTTACGGCGCACACCCTGAGTACGGCTCGCGACCTGGTATCATGTGCCCAGTATGAGGCCTGTCTCGTTGAAACGGCCCAAAAACGATATCCATCACCATGGGCATATTAGCCAAAGTATTGGGGTATGAGAGAGGAATGTTGTAAATGTGAACAATATTTAACACTGTTTTTAATTTTACATTTATATGAACAAACTGTTTACTTGGAGCCTCTTTAGGTATGCAAAATAAGATTAGGTGTTACCCTTTCTGGCAACGAAACAGGTGTGAAGATATTCAAATAACCAAATAAGTACCTTCTGCAAAGAATCACGTTTGCATTAACCACACGTACTTGTGGTGAACATGCGAACAGACATGCTTTGATAATATATGCATTGTCTTTGAAACTGATTGGCCCACATCAGGCCCCTTGACATATCCTATTAAACCAATGCCGCTGGGTTGTCTGATAATACTGGCCAGAGAGCTTCCCTTAAATCGTGGGGCCCATTCGGTGAGAACAGAAACTGGGTGTGAATATTTTGACTTTGTGATGCCCATGCCCCCCCCCCCCCGTCCATCTGTCCCTCCATCTATGCGACCGTCGACCACCACCACCACCCTCGCTGCTGGCATGTCCGTGCGCAGCGCGGGCTCGGTGATCCGCGAGACTCGCGAGTCGCTGGGCTCCTCCCTGTCCCCGCGCTCCTCGCTCTCCTCGCTCTCCCCCCCCGGGTCGCCGCTCGTCGTCGACTCCGGCTCCGCGTTTTCGGCCGCGGCGCGCGCCGTCGAGCTGGGCCCCGAGTACGCGGAGGAGGACGAGGAGGAGGAGGAGGAGGGCGACGGGGACGACCGCGTGGTCGCTCGCGTGCCCGGCTCCTTCCGCGAGCCGCAGCTCGGCAACCCCGGCAAGGCTCCCGCCGGCACGGCCGCTTCCGCAGGCAACGCCGCTCGGTGCGCCGGCGATGCGGGGACGCAGCTCAGCACCATCTCCGAGGCCGTTGCAGGTGAGATCCCCACGAGAATCTACGGCCCGCGACCCTTTAACTTTACGCGACCCGTGGCCACATGAGGCCCATCTCCTGTGAAATGGTCCGCAAATGATCATTAAACGTTACTCCAAGCATCTTGACCACAGGAACCGGGTCCGAGAGGGAGCAATGTTTTTGACCTGGAAACCCCGTTTTTAATTTTTATCGCACTCAAGTCACTTCTGTCAGGGCAGAGGGCCTCTTGCAGTGACTGTGCCGCCATATCTAACTGTGTAATTCTGGCAATGCTCCCTTTCATAGTTACATTTTTCATTCTTAATAGGTGTCCTAGCTCACAGATCTGCCATTATGGATGTGATCCTCCAAATGGCAGTCTTTTGAGTTGTATTGCGCGTTCTGAAAAAAAATTGCTGGCACAGATGGCTCGTAAGAAAAAAAGTGTATTGCGTAAGTGCGAGAGGAAAGCTGCAAATTCAGGCTGCTTGATCCCACGCTGGTCTCGCCATCACACAGCGAATGCACTGAGCACACTTCATTACTCGCACTAAGAATAGGAATTAGTTAAAAATAACAGTGTTCGAAATACGTGGAAATATACGGAGGCGTTATACATCCTTTGAAGGGAGCATTGATCTATAAATATGGTATAAAAAGGGTACTTGTATAGCTTTTCAAGCCACGAGACGGAGCGCAATATATGCACTTTCGTGTCATTTGAGCTTTAAGATCAAAACAAGCCCTTTCGTGCACCAGGCTGACATCAGGATCACAGTGTTGCTCACCGCACTGGCGGGAACAAAATTCCCCCCCTGGTTCCGCTTTATTCTCCCGTGGGCCCTCCCCCCCCTGGGCCCCTCCCCCCCCCCCTGGGCCCCCCCTTCCCCGCTCTCCACCGCTCGGCTCCCTCCCATGACTCTCTTCGTCCGTCTTGGCGTCTCATAATCCGAACACAGGGGTTCGTTTTTATTTAAATGTCGTTTCCAGCGGTCTGTCCCCCAACGCTGCAATGCATGGCGGCAAAAGATCCCACGGCGCCTTTGGGCGTGCTATCTGCCTAATGGAGGTTAAATTAAACTAAATGGCCCGTGGAAAACGCAGATAATTTGAGGGCACATGGGCGGGCATTCGCACAGTGTCAAAATAAACCGAGAATAAGGCAGAGCACACCAAGGCGTGAACATTGGCAGGAGTTTACATGTTTTATCTCGTATTTACTCGCTCTGGAATTGTTTTTTTATCTTCGTATAGATTTTCGGAAAGAGAGACACATTTTAGAGGTATTTCTTTCGTGTAATATTACTAATGTTGCCAAAATGTACAAAATTCATTGACTTAGCCAAAATTTCAAATTATAGTATAATTAGAAGAATTTACAGGGGACTAGCAGTGCATAAGTTATTGTCACTGACACGGGACAATAACGTCGGCTCCTAGACGTGGCGCTCAGCGAGGGCACCCAGGGGGCTCAAGGTTCATCGGATTATTAACAGGGGAGACCCCACGCTCGGGCCAGCATGCGTTTAAACAAAAACCACGACACAAAAAAGGCTGGAAATTTTTGCCGGCGTCCTTGAAAGGAGACAAAAAAAAGTGGTGGTGGAGGGGGGGGGGTGGTGGGGGTGGGGGCGAGTGAGTGAGGGGAAAAGAAGAAAATGGACTGAAACCGTAGACTTTTTCATTTTGGAATTGCGCTCCTCTTTGATGCGGCGGCTGAATGCACGGCTCGGCAGATTTACAGGAGGGCACGGCAGCTGTGGGCCGTCGGATGGCGGCCGGCGTTTGGCGCGCAAGGCGGGGATGGAGGGTGGAGAGGTTGGGGGGAGGGGAGGGGAGGGTCCAAACGAACCGGAGCCGGAGCCCCACGCTGCGTCAAGCGGCTCGTGGGGTTGGTGGGGAGGAGCTGTTCGGGAGAGATGGGTGGAGTGAGCGGAAGGCACCGATCTCCCGCGAGGGAGCGGAGGCCGGCGGGGGCTGCACGCGGCCACCGTGCGGAATGCCCTCTGCGTGGCTCCCTTTTCAGAGAGGAATGCGACGTGGCCTGTTTTCCCGCACCCGTGGGAGTGGTGCCACGCGTGCCTCTGCACATCGCCGGGGTCCAATTAATACCGTGGAGGCCGTCTCCTCTGCCTTCCGCTCGCGAGCTCGATCGATCGCAGCAGGTCGTGCGAGTGTGGCCGGCTGTCTTCGTACACTTTTCTTCCTGCGGTTTTGTTCTTCTTATTGCTACAGCTCAGGGGGTGTCCAAACTTCAGAGGAGTCTTTTCCACTTTGGCCAAGTTCAGATCCGCAACCTGTCATAAATAAGCAGCTTTAATGTCTTGCACAGCTCGTGAGGTTTACTTATCTTCGTGTTTTGCCACCCTTCGTTTAAGTGTGGATATAGGGCATGATTACATGATGAAAATAGTTCTAAACACTCCAGAGCGGTTCACTACCCATTGCTCCTCACACCAACGGAAGGACCTGGCTTAACTCGGAACGTTTCGTGTTCTTTACGCCATCGGCAAACTCTTTGTGCGTTAAAAGATGAGTGCATGGGGTACTGCCGGGCTGCCAAAATGTAATTACTGGCTTAGGAATAATGAATGCATGAGCACGTTGTTATTTTCAGCGTGAGTGTGAAACGGCGCAAGATAAGCACCCAGCAGAGCTATTTTCACAATTAGATCCCATGATGGGATTAGGGAAACATTTTAAACCGACGCTACAGGAAAAGAACAATCCATTATCGGGCTGCGCTTGGTGACTACTCAACGAGCCTCAGCCCCGACACGGAGAGAATAATTCCCCGTTTCTGCCGGGACCGTGGTGGCACTTGCAGCTGCGAGTTTGCGGCCGCTGCTGCTGCTGCGGGAACTCGCAGAGTTTCGGTGAGGCCGCCCAATGTTGTTGCACGTTTTTCAAACGCATTCATGGTGGGTTGTGACCCCCCCTCCCACCCTCCCACCCTCCGCCCCCCCCCAAAATAAAAAGCTTTCCTCTCCGCGTGAGAACCCTTCTCATGCAGTGAGGAATGCTGCTTTTTTTGTGCGACCGCCCCCTCGGGCTTGAACTCGGCGCCCCAGAGGTGCTGGCTCGACACCCAGGCATTTTTTATGTCTTTCTTTCTTTCTTTGAGCAGTGTGGCTGCCTTGATCTGTATACAGCTCATTGGCAAGGCAAACCCCGCAGCGCTCTCTCTCTCCTCTCTCTCTGCGCTAAGTAATCACGGGTGACTTTGTGGACAAATAGGGTGCGATGCTGGAACGCACGGGGTCCCGGCTTGTTCGGGTACCGTGGGATTGTTTACATTCACTCGTTAGCAGGTATAGGATTTTTCCGGTGGCCCCGTTCGATATTGTCTCAAGTCATGGACTGCGTTGTGATCAAAGCGGCGATGTGGCGCTCGCGCAAGCCACAAAGCGGTCGGTCAGCTTCAGCCGTGAAAACATACATCTGACCCTGCGGGCCACACTGTCTCATTCTCTCCCATTCAGTGTGTGACTAATACAACGTTCCCGTACACACTTGGGTTTTGTGATGCATGTTATTTTATGGTAGGCAGTGACATTCGGTGGTGTTTAAAACATGCAGTGGGGCCGCTCTCTCGTTAAATAGCTGTGGGCGTAGTGGCAAAGGTTGGTGGGATATGCAAATGTGTGAAACTGCCTAACCTACTGGGCCGCGAGGTGGCTTGCAGATGACAGTACGACAACTGGGTGCATGAACAGATCTGTTCAGTTTTAAACATTATCCCCTCAAGGGTATGGCTTTTCTCCAGGGTCCTTTTGCTTCATCCCAACAGTAAAGCACTGCTTTCAAGGAAATTTGTGTTATTATATTTGAATCGATACTACGAGAATAATGGAGAGCAATCGGAAGCATCCCAAATGCCCGCGTAATGATTATCATATGAGACTGGGACTGGAAGCTGCACACCAAGTACTTATGAAGGCAAGGAGCACTGCCTGTAACGACATTCTTTGTTAAGAACCTTTAAACTACGTGCATGAGTCAACTTGGACTGGTGGAATGTCCCGTTGCGGAAAAATGAGGTTAAATCGCATTTAGCACGTGGGAGGAGGAGGAGGAGAGTTCCACCTCGAACAGTCCACGGTCTGCTAATTCAGGAACATGATTTCATACTGACTGGTGTGCAGCTTTTCCTGCATTAACCTTTGATGTCCACGAGCAGTCGTCGCATTTTCGGTGCCTGCCGCACCGCAGGGATTCCACAGTCTTGGTGGGTGGGTGGGTGGGTGGACGCGTGAGGGGTGTTTGGTTTAGGGGGGCGGCTTTCCGAGCTGTGTCATTGGAGTTTCTTGGTTTGACGCACCCATTGAATGTCTTCTTCCTCCTCCTGGTACAAAATCGGGCAAACATTGCGGGCCCCATCAATTTGTCCTCACTCGTTTTTTGTTTTGTTTATACCCAGTATCGAATGTTTCTTCACTCACATTATTGAACGTATTTCTCAGTTGGCCTGCGCTTGCACAACTCAACATTGACTTGACTTTAAATATCGTCTAAACTACGATCTATTTTTAGATTTGTTTGCACTCAATTCGACTGATAACAATGTGCCCTTTTTGGCGACTCATTTAATCGACTCTGTTAAAAAGCTAAAAATATTATTTACAGTCCTTTGTCAATCTGCGTGGTCATGTCATGAGGATAATTAGACCATACTTCACCACACCGGCCAATGCGGGTTGGTGAAGCTGGGACCCAGGAGCAGGTCCGAAGTCATTCACCACTCAGTGTTAGCCACGATCAGGAATCACACTCAGGTCACAGAGTTCATGGTCAAGTGTGCCATCCACTGTGCCACTGATCCAGAATTTTTATTTAGTAATATACCGTAATTACGATTATACTTATCGCAAGATTAAAAACATTTCTGATTTAAAACACAGCTGATGAAGGACTCGCGTATGGAATTTCCCATGGGCAAGTAACAGAAAAAGAGTTGTACGCATAATAAAAGCCAGCGCGGAGCGATTTATAATTCATTACAAGGAGAACCCTGGAATGGGCCGCTTTATCTGCTGTCCTTGATTGTTGCCACGGTGGGCGGCGATTAAACCATTGACAAATGTCTCAACAGCTGGGGTCGTTGAGCGTTCCCGACCGATGACGGCTCTCATGGCACGAGCCGTGCCTACGATAACGCCGCTACTTTTGTTTCTTTGCCTTCGGTGCGATTCGCCAATGCCTTGTCGCTCTCGGCACGGTGTTACATGGCTTACGTTCTCAACGAATATTCTCCAGGTCGCCGATAGACCGAGAGGTGGCAGGTGACTGGGTAGCCAAGACTGAAGTTAAAGGGTATCCTGGATGTGGTGGTTAACAATGTGCCGTAAATATTTCTGGTGTCGCTGACCCAGACAGGACAAGGCCGAAAGAAATCCCTTCATAAAGCCAAGCATTGTAACCATTCCTGCGCATCCTGTATGTAAGTTCATCTTCTTTCGCACCGTACGTATACAACCGTGCTAATCGGTACACTTTTCTCCGCGAAGGAGAAAGGGTTTTTTGCTCGGCTGTTCCCATCCCGGTGCAATCCACTAAATCCCCCTTTTGCCCAAGTTTGTAGCTCGCGGATGAATAGTTTTGCCGTGCTCACGCACACCCGGCTGCTCCGCATTAACCGATGGGGGGGGGGGTGCTTTTTGTCCGGACGTTGGGTGTAATTGAATGATTGTATTAAGCGACGCTCGCCCGGCGGCTGTTTTGTAGTTTGCACAAATAAGGTCGCATTAGGCAGGAGTAACTGAAAACATAAACGATGACATCTTTACGGGATGCGGTAATGCCGTGCGCAAATTCGGTTCAGGAGAACAGCGCCAGCCATTGTTTGCATCCAACGTTTTCCAAAGCAGACAGGCCACGAAAGAAGATCTTTATAATGTGTTTTTAGGAAGAATAATAATACGACTAATGTCATTATTTATATAAAAAGTATTTCTGAGTCTCAAGCCCTGTTCTCAGGAGAGTCCTGCATTCAGATGTTTGGCCAATTTCATATTAAGAAGCATTTGTGTGTGTGTGTGGGGAAATCGGAGTGACCTTTAGAAAATCCTTGCTTTATGAGCTCATCTTACTAAAAATTACACACGGATAGCTTTACCAACCCACATGGTGCACCACTGGCATATCCTGCCCAGTGGCCACGTCACTGCTCAGTGGGCCCAGTGGGTTTGGCAGTAGCACATCTGAATGGTCCGCCAATTCTTGCTTGCAAAACACGAAATTCCTGGCATGTGCTACCATTATAACTGCATTCACTTCTGCGGCAAACGTTCGCTCGCACCTCTGTGATGCATCTCGTCCGTACTAAACAGAATGCGCGTGTCACGTGATGGTGGCAATGAGAGACAGTCCATTGGCTCACAAGCTACCTTAAAGCTGCACGCATCGCATTTTTGTTGCTGCTATGTTTAGGTTTTGGTCATCTCTGACATTCAGACGCCACGTGAATTCTAAACAGGATGTCAGGTGGTAGGATGTGTCAAGTCATGGCAGTGGGCGCTCACACTTTGCACGCCCCTGAGCATACACACCGCATAGTAGTGTGCGCCCGTAATCTGCACACGCCCCATACCTTTGTTAAATACAAAGTATTTGTCCCCGAGGTGAACTCACTGGTTGAAAGAAGAGGGGGGCTGTCTTTGGCCCGCGTATTGGTCGCCCTTCACCGGGGGGGGGGGGGGGGGTGTTGGGGGAGCCTTCCTTAAAATAGTGCCTGACTGTGGCTTTGTGGGCCCTTTGAGCTTTCGTCTGCTGAGTGCCCGCTGCGCCCCGAGACACCGCCCCCAACGGAAGATGGAAAAATAAACCCCGGCTCAAAAATTAGTGCGCTTGAAACCGAGCCCCTATGTATAGCGCATTTCGTAACAAAAATGCCACGTTAGAAATTAGCCCTTAAGTATAACGTGTCTTTCAAAGTGGCGTCTGGTAATTTCGGCTAATAGAATCGGCGGCAAATTTTAAAGCCGCCTCCCTGTTTGGCAATGCATTTGGCAGAGTCATTGAGTGGGCCCCCTGCTATTTATGCGGTGGCTGAAATGTGCTCAGAGTGTGCGTCTGTGCTCCGAATAGTCGACTCTTTTTACTCTTCTCTGAGCAGCTGACGGGCCTCTGGGCCGAGGTCCCCTATAATTTATCCTCGGCGTTTATGGAATTTTTGCACGTAAGTTTAGCCCTGCTGGGTGCGGAAATAACTTGTGCTATTTTTAAACGTTTTCTTGGTAAAATAGTGATAATATTATTAATTCCTGCCCCTCCACAGACGTAGGTAATTGTATGCAAGATCTGCCCGTGTGCTGTTGCACTGCACGTGTGGCTTGGGATATTTATTATTTTGAGAAAAGTGTGAAGCTGAAGTGGATATTTTTTTTTACAAGCCATTTTCTCAGTGCATTAATAACATATTCAGGGTGTCACATTGAGGCCCATTCCAATGCTGATGTGGGCTGGGAGAGGTTTCTATTACGCACCCATGTCACTTTTGTTGTATTGATGTTTATGAGGTTTATTTGGGAAACTCTGTAACGTATCTATTGGCTCATACCGGCGATGAGTTGCAGGGCTGAAATATGCTCCGAGTGAGCGTCTGCGCCGCCCCAAATAGTCGGATCTTTTTACTCTGCTCCGAGAAGCAGCTGATGGACCTTTCTGAACCAAGGCCCCTTTTAATTTAGCGTGGGCATTTATGGAATTCGTACGTAATCTTAGCCCTGTTGGCCATGGAAAACATCGGCTGGCTCATTCCCACTCTGGAGGTAGACTCAAACTGGTGCCAGCAATTTTGAATAATTATGAAACATTTTTTATCGAGATTTTATTCAAGAATAGCTTCCTTATTTTACTGACATTCATGTTGTCTCATTTTTAGTTTTTGCTCCATGAGCCTAAATGTAACATTACACAATGATTCATAAAAACATAACAAAACTCAATCGATTCTTACACACGATTTCACATGTATATTGTGAGCATATGAATCGATTTTAATTGGTGAATCGATTCATTATTACATCCCTACTCATCTACACACTATTTTTTTGCGTAAATGTTCATGTGAGGAGTTGATTTTCTGGGCATGGCTAAAGGAGTGGTGAGTGATGTCTAAACCAATTCCTGGATCCCTTCCTTCAACCAGCCCGCTCTAGCCAGCATAGCGAATAATGTTCACACAACCCCCATGGCAGACACTGTGGGTAGGCCTTCATCCAACAGTGGATTGACAAAGGGCTATAAAATGTCGGTACGTAAAGTGTATAAACATAAATGCGTGCGATGAATATAAAGTCATCTAAACCACTCGAGTGCACTTGCCGACAGTAATAAAGAAAGTCCTTCTTGCGATTGCCGTCGGAGATCGGTGACATGAAGATTGGCACTGAAGCGCCGTAATTGATGACATCTGAGAATCCCACTCTTGGTACCATTGCATCCTCGCTCCCAGAGTTGCGGCTCGGCGATTGAGCCGAGCATCCAGGCGTAGTTGTTCCCGCATGGGGCCTGCTGCTTGTAGCCCTGCTATCGCCGGTGCTTCTCTTGGGCAATGTTCGTTTTCAAAGTGTTTCTTTGAGCTACGTTGAAATTAAATTAGTAATTAAATACATCTCGTTTATTACCTCTTTACTCCTTCTACCTGCTGTCCAATGCAACACACACTGGCACACAAGCCATTTGGTTGATATTTTCAATTAATTCATCAGGATATGTATGTATGTTGAACTTCTTTCGCACCATACGTAACCAACCGTGCGAATCGGAGGTGCGAAGAAAAACAACAAAACAAAGGTGACTTTAAAACAAAGGTGACTTTATTAAATGCAAAGTAAATCCGCATACTGAATTTGAATTGAGCGTGATCTTCATTTTCAGACATTGCAAGTAACGTTTACTCTGGGAAAGTTTTCTTCACAGCGTCCGAGCTTAGCGATCGATTCTGAAATCAAATGAGAAGGCAGTGTGGATTCTTATTGGAATCTTTTGCTCGCCATCAGGGGTCCTTCATTCCACCTCTTATAGATGAAACTGCCTGTTACCCTCTGTCTTACACAAGTGTACAGCTTCGCATTGTCGCATTAATGCATCCGTGAGTGGCGTCACGAGGTTAGAAGGTACACCACCGGTGAGAGGGGGAAACTCCAGCAAGAAGAAGGTGACGTCACTCTGCCGCTGTAATTAATGACGCGCTGGAATGTAATGTTAAAGCCTCGTTCTCTCGTTTCAACTCGGGTTGCACATCTCAGGACTGATAGCCGAGGGTTCATCTCTCCAGTGTGCAATCTGTTTGTTTTATGGGTTTGCATCTTCCTTTCAACACACTGCATTTTCGCGTTCCCACGGGACTCGTGTGACGTCATTCCGCGCTCCCGCAGGCATGAACATGGCGGAGGACCACGAGGAAGCGCTGGCCGGGAGGAAAGCTCGCGGGGTCTCGGCTGCCGTCTCGGACGAATCCGTGGCCGCCGACAGCGGCGTGTTTGAGGCGCCGGCTAAAAGGTGCCGCAGTCACGACGGCCTCGCTTTGGTGCCCGGCACGAGACGTCTCTTGGGTGCAGACACACGGCCGTGTCACGTGGGCAGGGGCGTGTCTACAAGAAACAACGTGTTTGTGTGTGTCTCTAGCAACAGTGACGATTACTTGAACCGGTCCTGGGCCTCTCCTGGGTCGATTTGGTCTCAAATGAGTACCTGGTGCAATGTGTAAATATAGCAACTAGGGAGACAGAGGCGACCAGGCGTAGTGTTGGCCACCCACCTCCTCCTAGTGTGCCTTTCCAGCCTTCGTAGGTGCTCGCTAACAGCACTTTCCCCAACAGTCTGTTAAGGCCTTCGGGAGGAATCTTTGTCTTTGTAGCAACGAAATACGTTCATTTATCCGGGCCCGGAGGGATGATCGCCTGAGTGCTTCGCATGAATGGAGCACCACATTTATGAGAAGCACTCAGCCCGTCCTCCTTCCAGAATCTATCATATTTCCGAAATGCGCATGTGAAAGATTTACCCTTTGCGGACATATTGATTCTCGTCAATGTGTTTTGCCGACGTTTGACACGCCCTGTCTGCACCCAAGGAAATCCTTCGCATTCCTCCATCACATTCTTGTTACAGTACCAGGTTTACATTTAAAACAAATGTCACGGTGTATTTCGGTGCTTTTTAATTCAGGTCTTCTCTTTCCGCGTGTTTAATTCGACTTGCGTGGAGCGAGTGCCGTATTGATCGAACCCGTGCCTTTTTGGCAGGCCCGACGAGTCGGAGGAGGCGTTTTACGACGAAGATAAAGCGACGTGCGGAGTTGCCGCGGCCCAGATCCAGCTCGACATGAGGTTCGCGACCGCGCGCTCTCGTTCATCTGCGCGGCGACGTTACGTGCCAATACACGGGGCCCGTCGTGTGCAAGAGGTCAATTTGTCCCAATGCAAGCGGCACCCGGGAGATGTATTCCCACCCACGTGGCGGGTGAGGTTAGCGCCACCTCTACCCCGCGCTGCGGTGTTGGCTTTTGTCCAGAGGTGGACCTCTCCCGCCTCGACCGCAACGGTGAGCGATGGCCCTCCCGCGGGGCCGACGGGCCGAAATGAATCGTTGCGGCGATCGGTAACCCTGTCAGCCCGCTGAGACATCGCACACCAACCGCCGGTGAGCGGCGTCTAAGTAAATGTGCGGTCAGATATCCCCACCGCTCGCTCGCACGGCATGGGAAAGTTTTCATCCGGCCACGGACTGCCCAAGGGCTGTCTGTGAACATACATGTAGCTGACTGAGTACGGGGACGTCTTTGCACGAGCGACATACTCAGCATTACGTGGGCGACCCGCCGTGACTTTAGAGATCCGATTGATCACCCAAAAAACGTTGAGCTCCCACGTTGTAGAGATGTGCATTGCTCCCCCGACGGTTCTGACGCGAGTTTGATCGTAACCGCGTTTTTGTTGAATTTAGACATTTGGGCACGAGGTAATGAGAGTGCCATAATGACAAACATGATCATAACTTCACGGAATTTTTTTTCTTATTAACTAAGCTTAACACAAACAGGACACGCATACAAAATAAGAGATGTTTGTGTGTTTTCTTTGTGTGGCTTCCTTTTCATACGCACCGCTTGTTGGCTGAGACCTTGAGCTGAACGACACTGCTTTGTGGTTTCAGTTTGTATTAGTTTATGGAATGATACATAAAATAAATGTGTCGATGAGTGAAGCCACAAAACCATCTAAAAATCACTGTCTAGCTACTTGTTTTTGTTACCTGTGCCACGAAACCACAGTCTGGAATGATGCTGCAAATGGGTCCGTGTGCCTCCTCGTTGGAGCGGTGCTCCGCTCGGCGACAAATTCTCGTTGCCTTGTTTCGCGTGTCTGTGCCCGCGTCTCCCCTGCCTGCCAGGTATGACGCGGAGGAAGGCGTGTTCATGGTTCACGTCCTTCAGCTCAAGAATCTGCAGGCCCTTTGCATCCCCGATGGGAACAAAGTGTAAGGATTTTGTTATCGTTCACACATTTAAGTTCTCCCCTATACTAACGCCCGGCAGTGTTGCGTTCCCGCGTAGTCCCCAGGTATTATTCACGTGACGCGAGCATTGCCACCTCGCGTGACTTTGGAATATCCTCCCATCAGCTCTATTCCCAAGTTGATATAACCTTGCTTATTTTAAGAAGAATATTAACGCTTGTCTATTATTATACACACCTTTCTGATGTTTATTGCTGTCCGTCTGGCATTCTGGGCATTGGGATCTGTGTCTCGGCCACTGTAATAAACTAAATAAGAGAAACGCGTTTTTCAAAGTCGGCGTCCCTCTGGTCAGACGAGCCATGTGGGACAGTGTTCACCTTTGACTTGATATCGTTGGTGTAAATTCAACGTGTTTTTGATTGTGGCCAGCCGCTCCACTGTGGACTTCCCAAAATGTGATACATATTCCATCGGTCTCGGAGAATATTAATTCATGACCTTCCAATTGCTAGTCGGGCTCCCTTACTCCTTGGCCCGGAATGAGGGCGTTTAATTGGGTTTTGGACTGTGGTACAATATTGATTTGTCATTAAGCTTTTGTTTATCCTACTTAAATGCCTCGGGCAATTACAGGCTTGTCAATTACTAGCTTATCGAAAATGGGCCCATTGCACCTCGCCGCAGGGCTCTCGCAATTAAAGAAGTTCATGGAACACAGTCAGACACATCCCGATGTCATTTATAGGCGACGCAGAATCTTTCTGCTTTGCACATGGGACAAGAAGTGCACGCCCATCATTCTCGGGCAGGCACAATCACGGAGCGGTGAATGTGCGGGCCTCTAATGAGCGCGCGGGACTTTAGGTGAAGCCCGTACACGTTTTATTTTTTGTTGTGTCGAGCGCGTGTTCAGGATTAAGGCATTCCATTCTCCCACTTAGGCCCTTTCTTGTGCATCCCACTCGGTGCTTTTGTGCCAAAATGGGAATGGTTTTAAGCAGCCTTAGGTGCCCTTTTTCTGCGTGGGGCGGCTCGTTAGGTGTAACACATGCGTTCTGTTAAAATGCCCCTAATGGCATTTTTAACGCCTTCGAGAGAAGCAAATTGCTCCAGTTTAGAATAATCTGAACAACGTGCACTGCCCATGTGCAGCCGGTGCAAAGCTTAAACATGTGTGCTCTGTTGGGGTATTGAAATCTTTGGATTACAGTGGCAAGTGGATTTATTGAAATGCCAATTATTGGAACATTTTTATGTGCACATTTCGCTTTGATGTTCCAACTCTGTCATGGCTCTTATTATATAAATGGAAAATGTTAAACTCTGATGCAACCCTAATCCTAACTCATTTATAGATTTGCTCTCATACAACATTTAAACCTAACCCACTCCTGAACATCAAACTGAACCTGTCTCAAAGTCCTAAGACTTACTCCAACCCTACGTCTAAACCATCTATGTATGTACGTTTGTTGAACTTCTTTCGCACCGTACGTAGCCAACCGTGCTTTTCGGATGTGTGAGGGAAGTACAACAACTAAACCAACCGTTATCTATGAATGCTGATTCGAACACAAACTCTTACCATTATAATCTATTCCTAAACTCGAACCATAACTCAATTTCTCACCTTAACTTCAAACACACCCAGAACCCTAACCATAACCATTATTCCTGCCCTTAAATTTACACCAACTCAAACCATATCTCAAACTTGACCTCTAACCCTATCCCGAACCCAAACGCACCCTCGGCATCTCTGCTGGACCAGCGGGCATCAATCGTAACAATCGTACGTACATTTGGTAAATGCGCCATTCTTATAGCACAAGATCATCAAGAAAGTTGCTCTGTTTCACAGACGGGCATCGTAGCCGGCGATGTTTCGCCATCATCATCATCATTACGGTCCATGGGCAAGCAGCCCGTAGGTGTCGACTGCACATTTCGTCAATTGTTTCCACATTCCTCTGTCTGCTGTGCCAATATGCTCACGTCGTGACCACATCTTTCTGACACCAATCTCTCATGTCGTCGTCAAGCCATTCTCTGTTGGGTCTTCCCTCTTTCTGGTTCCTTCCCTGTGTACGGTGTCGATTTTTACCCGATTAAGTGATTTGCGGGTAACTTCAGTAATGTGCATCGTGACACGTACAAACGTGGTCTGCCCTGAATCCAAATGTCTATTTCGACTGGAGGAATCCAATGAGCTATGAAGCTATTTTTCACCGATGTGCCTTTCCCCGGACCAAGCCGCCCGCGTGTCCTCCGTACTACCATCACACCGCCACGTCCGTCCCCGGCCCCTCTCCGCGTGCGCGCAGGGCGGTGCGTGCGGTGCTGCTGCCGTGCGGGGCCAGCGGGCGCGGCGCGCACACGAGCCCCGCGGTGCCCTGCGTGCCGGGCCTCTGCTGCCTCGGCTGGAGCTGCCGCGAGAGCGTTCCGACCGCGGGCGCGCTGCGCGCCAAGACGCTGAGAGTCGACGTCCACACCGTGGGCCCTCCGGAGCAGGCTCTGGTACCGACCCCACGACCCCGCGCCCCCACGCCCCCCTCCTCCGTCCCCTCTCTTCCCCCCCCACCGCCTCCGCCGAACACCACCCCCGTCGCTCCACCACGACACCACAAATTCGCGACAACAGCTGTCGCAGCGTTCACAATCGTCAGCTGGCTTCGACATTATCATCATCCTCGTCACTAAATATTATACCAGGCCTTCCATGCGCTGGCTCCGTGAGGCTCAGTCTGACTGCAGCATTGGCTAGCGAGCAGGCTTGGTCTGCTCGATGGGGAGATGTTGCTCTATTGCTTCCCAGTAAAATGTATTTGTGAGTAATTGATCAAATTGCACCATGACGCAAGCTCACGTGGCTCTTTGTGAAATAACATCGTGAGATCTTTAATGTTCACTGTGACACGGACGGCACGGATTTTTATCGTTAACACATTCACCAGGGTGGCTGATGGATTTTAACCGCAAACCTCTGCAACAAGCAGCAAACACGCTACCACTCGGCAGCCTAATCCAGCGCTCGGATGGCATGGGTTCATGAAACACTTTTTTGCGAAACTCCCAGACACGTGCGTATGTGTGAACTTCTTTGGCAATCGTTACGTAGCCAACCGTGCTAATCGGAGGTGCTGGGCTGCACGGCGGCCCCAGAGGTGGCAGTACAGAGGATGGGTTTGTGAACCCATCTGTGTGGACCTGTTGAGTGTTAGCCCCTCGTGTGTGCGCGTGAATTTTCTCAAGATTCGACGGTAGTTTCTTCCCACATGCAAAACATTCCTTGAATGGAATTTGCCAAACATCCCAATATGGGGGACCATCCTAAAAAAATTTATTGAATCCTCCCCTAGGGGCTTTGCTGTATAAATAAATTACATTTATTATCATTACATGACAAAACATACTCTGTGCCCATGCTAACATGTGCTGCGGAAACGTTGACTCTATAAAGGAGGGCCGAGCACGGGAAACTCAAGTGCAGTTTTCCGAGAAGCATGCTAGAAAAATGAGACGCAACATGAAAAGTGGACCAGCGCGTCAGCAACTTGGATGTTTGTATGTCGAACGTCTTTCGCACCGTACGTATCCAACCACGCGAATCGTAGGTGCCGGGGGGAAGGACAACAAACTAAACACAAAAACTTGAAGGGAGTAGGGGAACTTCTCGCAAGGACAGAAGAAGAGGAAAAGCGAACGTGAAACCCATTGTTAAGATTTGGTCGTCAAGTTGGGCAAAAAATGTCGCGGACCAAAGGTGAGGGCCAAGGGAAGAGGTGGAAAGATGATGTCGTGGATTGGTGAGAAAAGAGGACAGGACTGGGCCATGATGGAGAGAGAGAGAGAAGATGTGAAGAGAGGAAGGCGTGGAGATAGGTTATTGACGAAGAGGGCGATTAAATCACACCTGTTTCTGCAGTGGAGCAGTGGCGCCGTGTTTTGTACAGTTGGCTGTAAGCCTAGTTATCCAAGTTCGATTTCCGACCATGGCTAGCATCGGTGGTGAGTGTTGCCTGATTCGGTACAGGGCAGTGCCTGTGATTGATACGGTGTGGTGACCCCTTCACCCAGCAATGGATTATTACATACATAATTTAGTGACATAAATTTTCGTCCATGAAAGAGTACCACACGGTTGACACGAAGCACTGGAAAACCCGGCCTCACTTCACTTCTCCGGCCACACACCTTCATCTGCACTTCCAAAATACCAGTTCGGCACCTTTCCGATTAATTCGCCAAACAAACACTGCCAAAATTCTCCTTTTTTGTCATCATTTCCAACAGAATACCTGCCATAGAAGCTAATCTGCTTTGGAATGTGACCCTCCTATCTGGTGCGTCACCTATGACCTGACACCCTGTGGCCCCTGGAGGTTGGGAGGCAGGAGGGGGGGGATGGTGAGCGGGTGGAGGCACCCACTTCTCTGCAGTGTCGGCTGAGAGGGGGGGGGGGGTCCCGCTGTTTGTGTTTGGTCTGTGGCAGTCGAATTCCCAGACGCTGATCTGTGGGAGGCGGCGGCAGCATTGCTGGGGTCTCGCTGGTGCTGCTCGCTTGAGAATTAACTGCACTTGAGTTTAATCATTATTAAAGCACCGGCATGAAGCCACGTCCTTGTACAAGACAAGTCAGCAGTCCACAAAACCAACCAGTTCAACAGATGAGATGTCAATCTGCTCGCTGAATATAAATCATGACGACAGGGGGGCACAATGGACTTTTTCTTTTTTTGGTTGGAACAATAAAATAAATTTTTACAAATATTATTTCTCTACAGCCTAAGATCAACCAACACATTACATTGTCCTGTAACGTTCTGTGAAGGCGTTCTATAAATGTAAATTAGGTTATAAATTAGATTACCTTAGAATTTTCCGTTGAGACCACACATGCCAATATTCGTTCATTACTGCAGGAGTAGAAGCATACACCTCGACCCCATCGCTGCATCATCCTGAATGCAACTTGTTGAACACTATGTAGTGTTTAGCAGCCTGTCTTGGAATACCAGGTGCTATAGGCTCAGCCTGAGTAGTGGCTATGAGATGGGAGTGGAATAATGAATCGGTTTTTGCGGAGCTACAAGTTGGACCCCTTGATATGCACGGGAGGTTTCTTTGGGCACTCCCCCCGTTTCCTTCCATGTGCCAAACGGTCACGGAATTGACCAAACATCCCAATGTGGGACACTCCTAATAAAAACCCCCACAGTCTTTAGACTCGCTGAAGCTTTTCTGGGTAAATGAAAGTACTTTAATGTTCTACAACCTTTGAAAAATATGTACGTAAGCAATTTCTTCCTCCTGTGAACCGGTAATTAGTTTCTGCTGATTGTCAAGTAAATTGACCGTTGCTTCGAGGAAAAAATGTTTAGCAATAATAAGGTTGTTTAAAATAACTCTGCTGCTTATGGCGAAGACGTCTGGCGATGGAATGTTAAGTATTTTGCGTGCCCATGGAGACGTGACAGTGAAGGTATTTCCGCATTGGAAATGTTTAACCCCGTCGCTTCTGGCAGCTTCTCTCCGAGCCGTGCTTGCTGTCCTCGGATCTGCGGGCCTCTCATGGCTTATCACATGCAGGAGAATTCAGTGGGCTTTTTTTGTATGTGCACCGTCCTGGGGCGAGGTGCTTGACAAGTTTGCTTGGCGGCTACTTCGGTCGACGACAAAAGTTCATTTCGGGCGGCGATCACGCACAACCCCCCCCACTCCCCGCGTGTCCACGCATCCTGTAGATACAGGATCAGCCCGCTACATGCAGCGCTTACGTCCGCCCACTGCTGGATGAGGCCCTCCCCACGTGTTGTGCGCGTGTTCCGTAGTGGGTATTGGACAATGCCTCACCGCGCTGGTCACTGTTAGGTGGCGAACATAGATGTTGGAGCGGAGTGCAGCACAACAACGGAGTTTGCTGCATTACTCTCTGCAGACAACGAATCGCCGCAGTAAAGCCTCTTCTATGCACGGTGGTGGTTGCCCATCCAAGCACTTTCCAGCCTTAAAATCCTGCTTGGCTGCCGATGTCTAAGATTAGCCAGCGGGTTTTTTTTTCCCGAAGCCAAATATGCGTCATATACCGCAGCTCATCTCGATCTGACTAGAAAATAAACAACTGATTTTCAGCTATTCATGGCTTGCTGATTTGCTGTGAATGCTTCGTCTGGATCGGAGAATTGCGATCACATTATTATCATCCAACACTGTACGTGTGACACAGAAGTCACTTTACAATAATGCTGAGTCTCAACGAGGCCTCACCTGGCATCATTACATCGATGATGATGTAAACAATCATCATTACAATGCTAAGTTTACCCAGGAAAACCTCATTGAGTGTCAAGACTAGTTTTAAACTAAAGGTGGTGTTTGGGATGTTTGGGCATTTTTTCAGAGGAAACTGCTCTGAGTGTGTAGAGAAAACCACATTTCAGTGAAGTCCAAAACCTACTTGCTGTCCTGCTCTAGCTACGTGCCTCTTGGATGTCTATCAGGCTGTCTCTCTCAGGTTCCATCTCTGCGTGATCCATCAATACCCGTCTTGCAGTCGTCTAAATCGTCAGTTGGCCTTTTTTTCTTATCGTAGCCCGAAACAATTTGTAAAAATATCTGTGAAGCTGATTGTGCAAAAGGACCTATATTCATCCGAGTATGCCCATTGTAAAAGCAAACATTGGCTGAAAAGCTGCGTTTACAATCTCGTTTAATTAGAAATGCTGTTGCTCGTTGTCCTATCTTGTTATGTGCAGTACTGGCCGCAGCAGGAGTTCACCATCAGCCCTTTTAACAGCAAGCCATCCATCCCTAAGCCAACTCGAGGGAACGTTGTTGTGTGCTGCACGAGTCTGCTGCGTGCATTGGCCCCTTGTGTGCACTGCCCTCCTTCATGAGTGCTCGTTTGTGCGCGTGTATTGCGTGCTGCAGGGTATGGCTCAGATCAGCTTGGCCCACCAGAGCGTTCTGTTGTCTCCTGGATGCTGGTACAACCTCCTGAGCCTGCAGGACCTGCAGGACCTGCAGGCATCCGAGAGGCACTTCGCTGGACGCCCGATGGGGCCCTCCCCCCTCGACAACGCTCAGGACACGGTAGGGGACCGTGGCTTAAACGACAAACACTCGGCGCATTTGTTGACAGCGCCGTTGTCCCTAACGAGAGAGAGATATACACATGAGGCGACGTTTTGGGCAATGGGCCCCTTTTGCATAGCAGAGGGAAGAAGAGGCCAGAGAGACTGAGGAAGTAATGTTTGTGTGTATGTTGAACTTCTTACGTACGCTACGTAGCCAACCATGCCAATGGCGGTGCACTCAAATGCACAATGTGCATTATAATACTTGATGCTTGCGGTTCTGATAAAAGTGTCTTTTTGGGGGACTGTATTAAGTGCTCGGCGTCGCGCGGCCGTGGTAGTCCTGGCCACCGCTCGGTGCGGCGGTGCCGGGCGGTTGCCCCGCGGGCGCTAGCGCCCCCTGCTGTGTGCGCGTCAGCACCTTGCGCGTGGTTTCTATTTCACCGGGTGAAGCCCACCGAGTGCTTGGCCCTTTTTTTCGGAGGCGACCTTGGCCACGCATGGCAGCTCGTCCAAGTGGCTTGCATCATCATCACCGCACGGGGGAATTCATAGTAGCAGCCAAATAATCTGAACGTGTGATGTTGATTTTATAAATGTGGAGAGCAAAACCGGGGGAACCCGGAGAACAATCCACACGACCGCATGTGGAGAAAGAGAGAGAGAACACGCAAACTCCAAATATATAACCACAGGCATCGTCAAGGTCGGGATCTGGGATCGGACGCACGACCTCCTGCGTATCGGGCGGGGGAGATAACATCTCCTTGCCACCGCGTTTCTCTGCCTCCGCAGCACGACGCCGTCTCGGCGCTGCTGGAGCGCACGACGGCACATCTGGAGGCCGTCGAGAAGCAGCTCGCCAGGAAGGGCGACGACCCCCGGGTGGAGATCAACGCCGAGGGCTGGTACGACGCGGCGCACACGCGAGGACAGGGCCCCCGCTGCCAGTCGGTTGTGGTTGCTGTGGCTGTGAGCATTTTCGATCAATGGGAGTTTGTCGCTTTTGTCAAATGAAAGCTTTGTTACGCCACATTGGAGTTTGAATGCTACCCTGTAGGTGTTTTTTATTTGTTGAGGAATTATTTACTCCTGTAGGCTGCGGCGTGGTCACGGTTGGTGACGGTGGAAATGCGCGCGACGATCCGATGTGCGTGCAGGTGCTGCCCTTCTCGAGAAAACTCCCCATTCTCCGGAGCAGAGGGGATCATGGGCAGCGTGCGGGAATTAGAAGAGGAGCTGGAGGAAGACGATGAAGAGGAGGAGGAGGAGGAAGACGAGGAGGAGGAAGAGGAGGAGGGGCAGGAAGACGACAAGGAGGAGCCGGTGAGACTGGAGGAGCGAGGAAGAGGAGGGGGCCTCACTGCGCACGAGGAGGAGCTGGACGGGATGCCCTTGGAGGAGACGCCGGGCGGTGTGGATGAGAACAACAAGGTGACTGCACGTTGCCGTGTGCGCACATCGCGATAAGCTGCGTTATCGTGGAGTGAGACTTCGGTGCCTGAATTCGAGAGCTTGCGCATTATCCTACCTTATTTGACATCAACTTATCTGCAGTTGAACCGGATTTTAGGAGAAAACCGTGACCACATACATTTCAATATTGATTAGCTGCTTTGCCTCGGCCCATAAAAGTTATTGAAGATTGGTTGAGAACAGCATTAGTAATTAAATGAGATGGAGTTACCTATTTCAGTCATGGTGTTCCTTGTTTGAGTACGGACCCCGACAAGCTTGCGTCTTGTCTCTCCCGTCAGGTGCCTGCAAGCTGCTTGCTCTCGCACACCTTGCCCTAGCCGTGTCGTGTTTAACCCGTCTGCAAGGGTCGTACTGGATGACTCAACCCAAATAATAACTCGTCTTTGAATGGAGATGCAGGACTTGCCATTGATGAAGGGAATCATTGCCGAGCCTCGGAATGACCCAATAGAATCCCCAATCATTTTAATGGCCATTCAACAAGGCTGGCCAGTCTCCATGGGCCCTACCATTTTGCCTGAATGCACGTGCTGGCCTCCCCGTGACCAGATTCCTCCACGATTCCACGATCAAATTCGGAATCATTTTGCTTTACAATAACGGAATCGCAATCCCAGGACCAAGCCGCAGCAGCTTGGGCGCGTGTTGCTGCCTTCATCGCTACTTTCCCTCCGACAATCTGCTAACGGCCTCGTGGTGTGCGTGGGACCCTCCTCCGTCTTTGCGTGCGCGCCCAGGTGGACAAGGAGACCAACACAGAGGGGCCTCTGCCCGAGGCGCCGAGCGTGCGGCCCAAGGAGCAACGCGGCAGCTGTGGAGCGGCGCACGCCAGCCCCTTCGTGCGGGGCAGCACCATCGTGCGCTCCCAGACGTTCTCGCCCGGCGCCCGCAACCAGTACGTGTGCCGGGTGAGTGACCCCCCCCCACGTACGGCGGCGCGCGCGGTCACCGTGTTGCGAGAAGGGAGTGCCGAGTTCGGGCACAACCGGTGTGCTACTAACCTCCAATGACCTTCATCCAGCAGTGTATTGATTATGGCTGATGATGAAAATAATTACGTTCTATGCAAACTACTATTAGCAGGTGAGGTTTGCATTCCACCTGGTTACAACTCGGTTGATAGGAATGGTGCAACAGGGCTCCCCATTCATGCAGTTATGAGTTTTAAATCCTCGCCATGGTCAACTCTGACAAAAATATTTCATTACCATCAAGATTGACTCTCTGGGGGCGGGGTTGGTAAAGTGTGCACCGATTGACAAGGCTGCACTGCCGGATGAGCCCTCGGCCGTGATTTGCGTGCAGACGGACTGGCAGCATCAGAATGTACGAGGATTTACACCACTGACTCGGAACCACCAATGTGTCGGGAGCAGTGGCCCAACATTCACTCTAGTGTAAATGGCACGAGTGTCGTTATCATCACCGACCTCGTTATTGTTTTGCGAGCGATATTTTTTTAATTGCCGGTATTTTTCCCCCCCGTGCAGTTAAACCGCAGTGACAGCGACAGCTCGGCAATGCCCAAGAGGACGCCGTTCGTGAGGAATGCGGTCGAGCGGAGGAGCCTTCGCGTCAAGCGGGTGAGCACGTTCAGCTCCCGGGACCCCCAGCTGGGACAATTAACGCCACTCACTTTAAATCCCCGCATCCTCGTAACTGAACGGGGGAGGTGTTAGCCTCTCTGTTTCCACCGCGCAACTGACGGGCTATAAATTCCCCGGGTGTCTTTCCCAGTGGTTGAAGCATGCAACTTGTGGATTAACAAGAAATGTGTGGATTAAGGGGTTAAATCTGCAGGAGCGGCCGATGCCCGTTATCAGCTGGTTGTTTCCTGAAAGAAAATGAACCCACCTTTAAAAAGAATGACATCCTCCCGATACCCTTCATTGTATATTTTCCCATTTCCGGCTGGAAATAAGCGGGAGCCAAACGCCGTGCGGTGAGACACTTCCACATTCTTGACTTGAGCCGCCTCGTGCGGCCTCAATTTCGCTGGTTTCGTGTGGATAAAATGAGAACCATTTTGTGGAAAGTCTTTCGCAAGGGAGACCTGGGGTGCGATTTAAAATTCAACAAATCTCAGTGCAGAAAATGGAATGCAACGGCAAGTAAAAAAAAAAATCTGAAAAATGTACTCGGTCATCAACATAATTAACGCGTAATTATAATTATCCCCAAAGTTTTTTGACATGGGTCATCATCGGGCCCATAAGTAGCGGACGAGAGAGTCCACAATCACGTGAGCACGTCCACCTCCTCAGGCCGACACAGCACCTACGGGGGGGCGGCCCGCTCGTAGTTACACGTTACCGCTCGTGGTTACACGTTACCGCTCGTGGTTACACGTTACCGCTCGTGGTTACACATTACCGCTCGTGGTTACACGTTACCGCTCGTGGTTACACATTACCGCTCGTGGCTACACGTTACCGCTCGTGGTTACGAGCTCCTCCATGTCACGGACGCAGTTTGCCGACAAGACGACATGAATCGTCCACTCGAACGATCGCCGCAAGTTTGCCTTGCCGTCATTTGGTGTGTGTCGCGTGGCGGGGTCTGGGTCCGGCAGTCGGTGCTGATGGTGCCGCGGGTGGAGGGGCCCGGGCGGACGTCGCTCGACCTGGAGCTGGACCTGCAGGCGTCGCGCGCGCGGGAGAGCCGTCTGGGCGACGAGCTGCGAGGCCTTCGCGAGCTCAAGCACCGCCTCGAGGAGGCCAAGGCGCACGGCCGCACGCAGCTGCCCGCCTGGGTCACCGATGACGAACGCTTCCGCAACCTCCTGCGAGAGGCCGAAAAGCAGGTGCCGCCTGGTGGACCCCTCCCCCCCCCCCCCCCCCCCCCCGATAGATTCTCTATCACCTTTGACCTCCGGCCTTCTTCATCGATCGGGTGTTTAACACTGAACGATGTAGTGGAGTCGCCTTACCCGGCCAATTAATTAATTGACACTGTTTGAATTGAAGACGCTGCCGTGCCTCGTCCTCGATACGTTTTCACAGTTCATGGCGGGCGCCGAGCGAGCTTTACATACACCCCGGCATGTTAACACGGGGGTGTGTGTGTGTGCGTCGTGTGTGTGGCCATGTTAACACGGGTGTGTGTGTGTCGCATGTGTCCCTCGCGTGCGGAGGCTGAGCAGACCTCGGCAGAACAGAGGCAAGAGAGGCGAGCGGAGAAGATGCTCAAGAAGGCCTCCAAGGAGGTGTTCAGGCTCCGCGGGCAGAGCACGAAGGTTCCCCCCCAAGTCCAATCCTTCCGGTAAGCAGTGCCGGATGTGGTGTGCCAGGGAGCGGCACGAACTGGCTCTTCATGCGTGCACGACTACTCTTGGCGAGATGACCAGTGCTGCCTTTCTCTCATCGTTGCTCTGTTGCCTCTCTTTGCCGTTGCAGCCAGTGCCTCCTGTGGTCAGTGCTCTTCTTTAGTCCCTGAACGTATTCTACCTGATGTTGAAGTCCTTGTGTTACTCACCCCAATGCGAATTGTGTTGTCTTGCTGACCTACCACACAGTGCACTCTGCCTCCACACCGCTTGCTTGCTAGGGTTTGGAAATAATATCCCAACTTGCAGTTTTTTTTTTATCTGACATTAATTGCTCCCCACTGTCTGATGTGCAGTTGCTGATTCTGGTTAAGTTCAGAATAGGTGTAGACATATCAGTAATTTTCATTTTAAAAGTTAGTTTAGCCATCAGTAAAAAATATATTTTAATAATTATTGACTCTGTAAAATACCGAATTATTTGTGACAGAAACAACCAATTGCACTTGTTGCACTCTTTAGTTCCAATTTCATTTCCAGCGAGGAACCAGCAGCCAGGCCAGGAATTCGGCGAACCCTTTTTGGGGGACCGCGTTGGGGCTGCTGGGCATGGTGCCGGCCACCCACCCAACCACCCACCCACCCAGCCACCCAACCACCAACCCACCCACCAACCTACCCACCCACCCAGCCACCAACCCACCCAGCCACCAACCCACCCACCCAGCCACCAACCCACCCAGCCACCAACCCACCCACCCAGCCACCAACCCAGCCACCCACCCAACCACCCACCAACCCACCCACCCACCCAGCCACCCACCCACCAACCTACCCACCCAGCCACCAACCCACCAACCCAGCCACCAACCTACCCACCCAGCCACCAACCCACCCACCCAGCCACCAACCAACCACCCAGCCACCAACCCACCCACCCAGCCACCAACCAACCCACCCAGCCACCAACCCACCCACCCAGCCACCAACCCACCCACCCAGCCACCAACCCACCCACCCAGCCACCAACCCACCCACCCAGCCACCAACCAACCCACCCAGCCACCAACCCACCCACCCAGCCACCAACCCATCCAGCCACCAACCCACCCACCCAGCCACCAACCCACCCACCCACCCAACCACCCACTAACCCACCCAACCACCCACCCAGCCACCAACCCACCCACCCAGCCACCAACCCACCCAGCCACCAACCCACCCACCCAGCCACCAACCCACCCACCCAGCCACCAACCCACCCAACCACCCACTAACCCACCCAACCACCCACCCAGCTACCAACCCAACCACCCAGCCACCAACCCACCCACCCAGCCACCAACCCACCCACCCAGCCACCAACCCACCCACCCAGCCACCAACCCATCCAGCCACCAACCCACCCACCCAGCCACCAACCCACCCACCCACCCACCCACCACCCACTAACCCACCCAACCACCCACCCAGCCACCAACCCACCCACCCAGCCACCAACCCACCCAGCCACCAACCCACCCACCCAGCCACCAACCCACCCACCCAGCCACCAACCCACCCAACCACCCACTAACCCACCCAACCACCCACCCAGCTACCAACCCAACCACCCAGCCACCAACCCACCCACCCAGCCACCAACCCACCCAACCACCCACCCAGCTACCAACCCAACCACCCAGCCACCAACCCACCCACCCAGCCACCAACCCACCCACCCACCCAACCACCCACCCACCCAGCCACCAACCCACCCACCCACCCAGCCACCAACCCACCCAGCCACCAACCCTGTGCTCGTTTATCACCGAGAAACAAACTCGGTGCCCTCTCCCAATTCACTAAACTGGCCCCTGTGAGGAAGTCGAGTCCCAACTCAACTTGGGCACGGAGCCATTCCAAATGCCCCCACAAAAACAATGACTTTTGTTTCTCACGCAATTTCTCTCAATGTTTAATGTCTGATAGGTCATCTATAGTGCCAGGCAAAAAATAAATATCCAGTCCATTAGGAGTGCCCTGAATAGCGTTGTAAAGCACGATTGGGCGTGTATTATTTATTTCCTATATTTGCTTATGACTTCTCCTGCCAGGAAAAAAACCACATTAAGGCTACGGGCCCCGGCTTCCCAAAGACATTCTCAGGGATGCAGTTGCGATCTAAACTTTAGAAATAGCAAGGATGAGATAAGCACGTGGATACAGAAGAGAGAGAGCGCGGGTAGAGAATAGTTAGTGCACGCCGTGTCAGCATTGTTTGCGATGTGTGTATCGCTATCAAAAATAACAAGTCCTGAGACGTGCATTTACCTATTTGTGTTGCCTTGTCACTCGTGTTCCATGCTGTTGTGAAATTAAAATGCTCGCTTTTATCGGTTACATTGTCGTGCGTAGCACATGATTCAAATTGACGCGCGTAGACTTGTAAAAGGTGTTTTGATGATACAAATACCATTTTATTTACAGGCCTTTCTAGCTGTCCCTGTGCTGTGTATTATCCTTCCACGTCCACACGGCGCTGCTCGTGCAAGTCGTGCATAGAGAGAACGCGGAATAGCTGAGTACGCTCTCCGACCCCATCGATCCGGGTGTTGACCCCTGACCCCATCTCATTTTTGTCATTCTCAGGGAGAAGATGGCGTTCTTTACTCGCACTAAGATCGGCGTTCCTCCCTTCCCGGCCGACGACGTATGATCAACAGAATTACGTTTTTTTTATCAAGACATTGCAAGCCTCGACTCTGTTTTCTGTGTATCGGATAAACCAAAAGTGAGACAACTTTTTGCAGCGGAAAAGCATTACATTTCTGTGTCTCCCATAACCGTTGGGCAATTGAGTTGCGGGTGTGTGTGTGTGTGTCTATGGCGTAAAAAAGTGTAATTGACCAGACCTGTTACACTTAAATAATAATAATTGTACAGTTTGTATGTATTTTAGACGTGTGTTATTTTGAGAAGACACAGGGCCAAGTGTTTTTTTTTGGCGGGGGATGTTATCCATTGATTGTACAGTACTGTATTCCAATTTCTGTTTAAAAAAATAAATAAAAGCAAGAGAATTCTTGTTTTATTATAATAATGAAAAATGCTAATGCGCTTTAATGTCGCAAGACTGTGACCAAGTTCCATTCAGTATTGTTCATTTTAAAAGAAAAGATTAAAGAAGAAGACGAAGACTTTAAAATACAGATTGAAGGATGCTCAGCTTTTATTGGCAGTGCCTGTAGTTGAAGCCTTTTTATGTCAACGTGTTCTCTGGCTTTTTGTTTTTCCCTGCACGTGGTCTACAAAGCACACACACACACACGTACACGCACACACGTACACACCACAACTACGCGCAGCTTTCCTCTTTGCAGTTCTGCCTTGAGGGTAGCTGCTGGCATAAGCTGCCTTGAGGCAGATTTGTTATCTGGGATGATAAAGTCAAAATATTGTTTTTGTTTTCATTGTTAACGTTATTATGTACGTGTTTTACGGTTTGCTTTAAAAGTGTGAGCCGAGTGTTGAGACTTTTCATCACAAATGCCCCAGGGGGAGTGGAGTGTCCCATACAATGTGGGTGCTTGGGGCATTAAAACTAAAACCCCTCCGGGTTCTCAGAAGCAACCGCGTGTCATCGTTTCCACCCGCGCGTGGGATCGCCGACCATCTGTGAGGTTGGATGTGAAGGACTAAGGATGCTGGGGGTTGCATAACTTGTGGGGGCGTGTGGGTAAATGGAAGTGTGCAAATTAAAACCTAAACGGCACCCTGTGGCATCCAGCGGTGTGTGCGAGTCGAGTCTGTGGAGGTGGAGCCGCTGGCTTCGTGCATCACTTTTCATACTGGCGGTCCGTGGATCTTATTTATAACTTACGCCAGGCGTGCTTAAGTCAAAGGGGGCTGGTGACTTGCGGTTTTCACCTGGACGCAAGTGGGCGAGTGATGCTTTAAACAAAAATAAACCTGAGCGGACAAAGGCTGTCTTTCCAAATTGGACCCGTCCCCATGGCACTGCTGTCAGGCAGCTGCTACTGCTGCTGCTGGTGCTGCTGCTTGTCCCCCTCCTCCGGCACAAGATGCACGGTTGTGGCAGTCGCTCTCAACGGTTCGGGTTCGATTTTATTTAAAACTCCATCCATGTACAAAACACGCTTGCGTTTCTCAATATTGTAATGAGCTGGTAATCTCATAAATAAGCGCTTACAAGGGCACACTTGTGCGAGAGCAGACATCGACTCGATGAAAATTAATTCCTTAGTTTATTGAATACAAATGAATAACTGCAATGACCAGCAGGCACCGCTGATGTCACGACTTCTGAAAATCGGGTTGCTGTTTTACTGCCCACACCAAACATCGATGATGGCTGATGAGAGAAAAAATCCTTTCTTGTTTCCTGTTTCACTGCATTTGTTTGTAATCCGGTTTCCGAGCGTGATCATTTTGTAACGAGACACAGCAATATAGATTTATAACATTAACTGGCGGCGTTTATTTGGTTGCTGTTGTCTGGCTTTCTACCCCCCCCCTCCCCCCCAAATAAATAAGCAATTGTAGCTCACCAGGTAACACAGGATGTCGTGTCTTTACCATGACAGATGAACATCTGTTTCCCGAGATGTGTATGTGCTCTCCTTCCGTACCCTACGTGTCTGCTCTTAAAAAAAAACAAAAATAAAATATTTACCAATAAAATCATCGTTGCTTTGTTTCAACAACAATGACCTTGTTCAGAGAGCGTGGCTTGGTATTTTTTTAAGTAAATGATTTGGTGCTGTCGGGCATTTGGAGAATCCAAAAGTGAAACGGGTGGACAAAGGCAGCAGCATTGTGAACTTGTTTTGAACACTGCAGGGAAATGCTGTTGGGAGATTATTGTCAACAAATGAACAATGTGCAACCCATCGGCAACCCATCGTGTTGCTGCCCTCTTGACGTTCTCCGTTCGTGCCTTTGCTGCCCCCTAGTGTACACATTCGTGTACACGGCGACCATTCCACACGAGACTCGCTACATCCACGTTGGCCCGTCAAATGACTGCGTGGTGATGCCTGATGCTGCTGTGCTGTTGTGCTTGTAACGCTGGCAGGAGCAATGTGGCAGGAGCAATGCGGCAGGAGCAATGTGTAAGAAGAAACACTTTTGACGCTGCACGACACCGAGCCTCGCGCACCTGTGCCAGCTCACCTGAGCTGGCTCCCATGCACAACAGTCGCGCGTGGCTGACGTCAAGTCTAATTGTGTTTTTGGAAGGGCGAGAGAGCTGAAATGTGGCACAAATATCGTCACGTCCGTGCTTATCATCTGGGGGGGGGGGGGGGGGTGTTTGGGCCCCATGTGTTTGTGTTTAGGTTGTTGTCCTTCCCCTGCACCGCCGATTAGCACTGTTGGCTATGTACGGTGCAGAAGAAGTTTGACAAGCACACGGACATTCAAACTTGATTTGTACATTCCCACCCAGGATTGCTGGGAGAACATGTTAATGCTGTGTCATGGTTGATGTTAAGCCTACAAGAGTTTGTGTCTGGAGGTTTTGAAGGCCAGTGAATCAATATGTACTGTCACGTTAAACAAATCCGTTAAGCTACATTTCTGTTTTTTTGGGCCACGTAAAATTAAAGAGTGCAAATATTTGAGCTTTTTGTTTTTAAAACTCGGCCTGCGAACGTTTACATTTGGCGGTTTTGAAGGGTGCTGAATTCAAATATAAATTTTTCAACAAGTCCGTGTCTCGCGTCCTTTTAGGAAGAGTAACACCAAAGCGAAAAAGAAGCGAGCTTCCAGTTGCATGCTGTGTGAACGTCTAAGTCTTAACACCGTATAGTGAATACAAATGAGACTTTACAGTTTAAATGTGATTTATTTTATTATACAGCGGTAGGGAGAACGTGCAATCATAGTGCGGGAATTGTGTAGAGGGTTTAGTAGTGAAGGATTTGTGTAGGCAAGGGTTGTGATATTGGTCTTTTGAAGTACAGCGGCGTTTTGTAGTGAATGGTTTTAGTGGGGCATGGGGAACGGGCATGGTTCAAGTCCTCGTGCAGGTCTTTCCACAGATAATTTATAGTTTTGTGGTTGCTTGAGGCTATCTTATGTTCATCAATGAAAATAACGACAGTGATGGAATGTTTTGGCAGGTCTTCTAAGCGAATGTCTCTTGTTTTCGCTGTAATTGCATGGGTATTACATATTAACGTGGAGCCATTAATCTCCGGCAGTCGATCATGAACCACAACATTGGGCATCGGTAGTCGGCATGGTGAATAATCGCCCGGGCAAGGTGCCAGAGCAGTGGGCAACAAGTGGGAAGACGAGGAGAGATTGGGAGAGTGTGGTGGTGTTGTGGGGGGGGGCGGTGCCCCCTACAGTAACTATGAACCCTTCTTCCAGTTTGCCTCCACACTTCAAAGGGACGACCTTCCAAGCACAGGGTGCTTCAAACACATGTTAACACTTACATGAGACGTTCGCTATTCATGGAAAAAGTCTGCTACACTGTAACATGATGACAAATGTAATGTTAATAGCTTCAAATAGAGTCTCAACTTGTTCGCCATCATTGTCAGCACGTGCCTGGAATCCTCTCCAGGTGGTCTCGAGCCCGGAAGGCGCATTTCTTGTGGCATCGTTGCAAATTCTCCGAAGTGTTAACATTGTTTTGAAGCGCCCTGTATGTTCATATGTACGTTGCCTCTGGCTGTTGGCCAGAGTTCAGCATTCCTCGACACTTGGCGGGGCGAGCGCTCCGTGTGCCCGGCCGACCGTGACACCCACGGAGATCAAAGGGGGCATTTTGGCCCTTGTAGACGCTGGCGTGTGTGCCCTCCGGGGTGCGGGCAGCGCAGGCACTCGGTGGGCCGAACTTCACAAATACTGACACTTGCAGGCAGGGAGGGATGGGCGCGCTCAGTGGCCTCGAGGGAGGGAGGGGGGTCTGCACAATTTGTCAGTGGACGATTCGCACCTGCGGTTTGGACAATTTCGTCAATTGGCCTGGTGCCGCAACAGCGCTGGCGCGGATGATCTCACAATCGCGCCGTGGCGCCCGCAAAGCAGAGAGCGCCGTGGGCAGTGCGTGCTCGAGTCGCCCTGAAGACTGTGCCCAGTTGGTCAACATTTGTAGAAAGTTCGGGCTGAAAAGCAACGTGTCCCCTATGTCTACTCAAAAACAGACGATGGATGTTTATGGCAGACGCTTTTCATCTTTTGTGGTCTGGTACAGTCTGCTAACTGTGAAACGTGACAACTCTGTGACATTCCACTCAATCTGTTGGCAACCCTAAACCAGTGGTGGAAATTCCCCGTTCCTTTGGCGGGTGCAAGGCTTGTCTCAGAACAACCGCTGGTGCCGTGGCTACAACGTGGTTTTCCTTACATTAGCCCCGGACGTGTGCAGGGTTGAGTTTAACCCTCGACCGACCAGGAATTGAAGTCCGCTTACTCAAATGTGCAACCTGTGATGTCTCCCACTGCCGCCACCCGGCTGGTTTCAGTTTCAGTTTAATTTATTTGGTAAAGCCCTGTGAGCCATTCGGCTCTTGAATCGGGTGCAACCGCAACAAACAAAAAACAAAAACAAAAACGAGAAAACATCTTAAAGTGACTATGCGCAAACAGAAAAATCCAGGAAAAAACTGCAAAGTCTTCCAGAAAAAAAGCACCGTACACCAACGCTGTGCAAAAATCCCAGTGGGATGCAAGTCAAACAACAACAACAACGATGGCTCCTGCACCCAGCCTGCTTCCCGCTGGTGTCCACTGCTAGCCGAGGCCTTCCCCACGCCGCGTGACCTGTTGGACGTTATTTGACCGCTGACCCACGCTGGTGGGTGCGGGTGTGGTGAGGAGGTGAGGAGGTGAGGAGTAGAACACGTGGGAAGCGCCCGCGTGCAGCACTGCAATGTGAGCCCTGCTGGACTGCCCTCTGCTGACCACCGCTGTGCACAGCCGTGCATCTGCTTCGGTTAACCTGGGGGTGGGGTTGGTCGCTCACCCATCCACGCACTACGCGTGCTCAGCTCTGCTCACCTCGGATAGCTGTCACAAGGTCGGGTGCCTTCCGGGCGATTTGTCCTCTTGGTTATTGGCTGTTGAGCACGTGCACGAGACGCGAATTGACGTATTAGTTTACTCGCATGGAATAGAAGAGTGCATTTATTTTTGGCGCCTAAATGCATTTGCTTCTTAAAAGCACTTTACAAGCGCGCAGATGTGACAGCGATGGTATGGTACAGGTCCGCGTGTGGCAGAGTTGCCAACCCATTTATCAGTGCCTAACTTATTACAGACCAATTCAAAGTCCCATGACCAGGGCGAAACACAACATATGTTTGTGCCCGTATTGAAAGGGCTGTACGCCGTATGAACCTGCAAACTCAATGTCCAGGAATACGTGGTGAACCGTGTGGGTTGACCGCTGGGGTGTGGTGAGAGCGAGGCGAACATCAACAGAAAAGTGAATTCACAGAACCTCCAACCGTGACCCGCGTCTCAAGACGCCGCACAGAAAGAGTTCTGGGCAAGCAGCCTGCTGGCAAGTCACGCCCTCAATGTATTGTGGATCAAGGCCGTAATTATAATGTAATACATTGGGGGGGGGGGGACATCCCCCCCCCCATATTCAAATATGCTCAAAATGCCCCCCTCCCCAATATATTGCTATAAAATAGATTCTGTTTATATGATTGTGGTTATGGTTGTACTTTATTAATCCCTAATCTCTGCCATTACATACAATGAAACAAGAAAAGGTAAAAAAAGAAAAAAACAGAGCAATGTAATACAATACACTATTAGACATTATTGTAAAAAAAAATCCATCCCATGTGTTAGTGAATTTTTTAAATATTTTAGGCAGGAAATTCATTTTCAAATTTAGATGTATTTTTTCTGGGGGGGGGGGACCCCCAGACCCCCACGG
This sequence comes from Lethenteron reissneri, assembly GCF_015708825.2. Classification (NCBI taxonomy): domain Eukaryota; kingdom Metazoa; phylum Chordata; class Hyperoartia; order Petromyzontiformes; family Petromyzontidae; genus Lethenteron; species Lethenteron reissneri. The sequence goes on from NC_083810.1 coordinate 13,783,062, forward strand.
CTACGGCTTTGATGGACCTTGCTTGGTAATCCACGTCACTTTCAGAAAGGAAACAAAATACACCGATTTCCCTTTTATTTCAACGGCCTTGACAACACTGACTCTTGCATAGCCTCTCCTTGCAGTTCATTGCACAGGCACCGAGCTGAGGGAAACCACGTCCTGCATGTGTTTCAACAAAATTGAACACTCCCCGCACATGATGAGCAACTCACCGGACGAGAAGTTTCAAGTTTATTTTATATATACAGTAAAGTACAGCATTGAAAATAGTGGGTGCAGTCTGCAAACACATCGGAGTTAATACAAAGAGCAACAACACGAGAGTAATAAGACACCACAAGGTGAATAATGACACGGACAAAAACGTGCAATTCTAACTCCTGTAGCCTTGTATGTCGAATGACATCACCATGCTGCGTGTGTATAGCGGTAAGGATGCACACAGCAGCGTGATGAATCACTGCGTGTCTCCGGGCCGGGTGTGTTGCACGCGTGGCTGTGTTCTCACTGCAGTGGTGGCACTGAGCTTATTGCTGGGGGGGGGGGGGTCGTTTGTCACGTGGACTTTGTGTGTGTGTCCACGCGTGGCACAGAGATGGAGGTTTCGTTAAATAGTCGCTGCTGCTGCGGCTGTTTTAGTATCCACGCGTTCAGTAGTTCGTGGTTGCATAACGTGTGTTCACCCAACCGACTTGCGTGGCTATAAATGGGACTTTCTTTACGATTTTATAACGAATGGAATTTCACCTCGCCAGCGGCCAGCGTAATTAAACATTCCGAAGAGTATAACGTCACAATGAACATTCGTGAATAAAAAGTAACAACCAATAAGTTGTGTTAATGGATGTATACAGTGGCGAACGAGATTTGCCCGGTAAAAAAATGTTGAATGAATTCATTAGTGGCATTGTAAATGGCCAAATCGCAGTGACGGGAACTATTGCAAACAGTGCATATGAACGGTGAATGAAAGAAACGCGAGAATAGAATGAAAACAGTGAACGAATGCAAACGTTAACGCAATCCACGCACCCAAATATCAAGGCAAGTGGGTGAATTGACAGCGAAGTCAGTTTTAAAAGCAAACTAAAACTAGAGCACACGCACTTAAAACAGCGACAATCCGAACACCAATCATTCACAGCAATGGCGCAATAATTAACACCCATTGCACAGCGGCAAACACGACGTGTCTTCACGACAAACAGGTGGAGAGGCCGCGTCAGTAGGGATCACCACCACCACCAGCACCACAACTACCACCACCACTATTACCACCACCACCATCACCACCACTATTACCACCACCACCACTATTACCACCACCACCAGCACCACTACTACTACCACCACCACCACTATTACCACCACCACCAGCACCACTACTACTACCACCACTACTACTACCACCACCAGCACCACTACTACTACCACCACTACTACTACCACCAGCATCACCACCACTATTACCACCACCAGCACCACTACTACTACCACCACCACTATTACCACCACCACCACCACTACTACCACCACCACTACTACTACCACCAGCATCACCACCACTACTACCACCACTACTACTACCACCAGCATCACCACCACTACTACCACCACTACTACTACCACCAGCATCACCACCACTACTACCACCACCACTACTACTACCACCAGCATCACCACCACCACTACCACCACCACTACCACCACCACTACCACCAGCATCACCACCACTACCACCACCACTACCACCACCAGCACCACCACTACCACCATCACCACCACCACCATCATCATCATCCGTCCCACGTTGCCGTTGCGCAATCCAGGAAGAGGCGAGCACGAGGAAGGTGCGGCGCTTCCAAATACCACGACTAACATCAGCGCCATCACCACCACTACTACCACCACCACCACTACCATCACCACACTACCACCACCACCACTCCAACCACCTCCACTACTCCCACCACCACCAACCACTTCTACTACTGCTACCGCAACTCCTACTCCCACCACCACCACTACTATTACCACCACTACGCCTCCTGCTACGCCGCCACCATCACCACGACACCCACCACCACGACCATCATCAACAACCCAAACCACACTCACTCCACCACCACCACCGCCACCACCAGCGAGGTCATGGCCGAGGCATCGCCACAAGAGCCACATTGCTGCTGCGCCCTGCGCTGGAAGTCGCTGCCGCCCATGCCCACGCCGCGGGTCTACTGCGCCGTGGGACAGCTCCTCCCCGACGGCGCCGGGTCGATCTGCGCCCTGGGCGGCTGCGACGGCCGCGGGACGCCGCTCGCCGTGGCCGAGAAGTGGGACCCCGGGGCCGGCCGCTGGCTCCCTCTGCCGCCGCTGCCAGCGCCTCGGGCAGGCGCCTCGGTCGTGACCCCGCGGGCGCAGGGAGGACGGCCCCGGCTGCTGATGGTGCTGGGTGGGGTGGACCCCCGGCAGAGGCCGCTCAAGGAGGTGGTGGTGTTCGCGGAGGACGAGGGGCGATGGAGGAGCGCGCAGCCTCTGCCCGAGCCGAGCATGGGGGTGGCCACTGTGGTGACGCACGGTGGGTGAGCTGGTGTCTGTGTGGGTGAGCTGGTGTCTGTGTGGCTGAGCTGGTGTCTGTGTGGGTGAGCTGGTGTCTGTGTGGGTGAGCTGGTGTCTGTGTGGGTGAGCTGGTGTCTGTGTGGCTGGGCTGGTGTCTGTGTGGGTGAGCTGGTGTCTGTGTGGCTGAGCTGGTGTCTGTGTGGGTGAGCTGGTGTCTGTGTGGGTGAGCTGGTGTCTGTGTGGGTGAGCTGGTGCCCGTGTGGGTGAGCTGGTGCCCGTGTGGGTGAGCTGGTGTCTGTGTGGGTGAGCTGGTGTCTGTGTGGGTGAGCTGGTGCCCGTGTGGGTGAGCTGGTGTCTGTGTGGCTGAGCTGGTGTCTGTGTGGGTGGGCTGGTGCCCGTGTGGGTGAGCTGGTGTCTGCGTGGGTGAGCTGGTGTCTGTGTGGGTGAGCTGGTGTCTGTGTGGGTGAGCTGGTGTCTGTGTGGGTGAGCTGGTGTCTGTGTGGGTGAGCTGGTGTCTGTGTGGGTGAGCTGGTGTCTGTGTGGGTGGGCTGGTGCCCGTGTGGGTGAGCTGGTGTCTGTGTGGGTGGGCTGGTGTCTGTGTGGGTGAGCTGGTGTCTGTGTGGGTGAGCTGGTGTCCGTGTGGGTGAGCTGGTGCCCGTGTGGGTGAGCTGGTGTCTGTGTGGGTGAGCTGGTGTCTGTGTGGGTGGGCTGGTGCCCGTGTGGGTGAGCTGGTGTCTGTGTGGGTGAGCTGGTGTCTGTGTGGGTGGGCTGGTGCCCGTGTGGGTGAGCTGGTGTCCGTGTGGGTGAGCTGGTGTCCGTGTGGGTGGGCTGGTGCCCGTGTGGGTGAGCTGGTGTCTGTGTGGGTGAGCTGGTGTCTGTGTGGGTGGGCTGGTGCCCGTGTGGGTGAGCTGGTGTCCGTGTGGGTGAGCTGGTGTCTGTGTGGGTGGGCTGGTGCCCGTGTGGGTGAGCTGGTGTCTGTGTGGGTGAGCTGGTGTCTGTGTGGGTGAGCTGGTGTCTGTGTGGGTGGGCTGGTGCCCGTGTGGGTGAGCTGGTGTCCGTGTGGGTGGGCTGGTGTCTGTGTGGGTGAGCTGGTGTCTGTGTGGGTGAGCTGGTGTCTGTGTGGGTGAGCTGGTGCCCGTGTGGGTGAGCTGGTGTCTGTGTGGGTGAGCTGGTGTCTGTGTGGGTGGGCTGGTGCCCGTGTGGGTGAGCTGGTGTCCGTGTGGGTGAGCTGGTGTCTGTGTGGGTGAGCTGGTGTCTGTGTGGGTGGGCTGGTGCCCGTGTGGGTGAGCTGGTGTCCGTGTGGGTGGGCTGCCCAAGCCCGCTCACGTTCAAAAGCTGTTCTCCTCAGCCCATATCACCAAGCCCTTGTACGTATGATTAGCACGGTTGTCTACGTACGGTGCGAAAGAAGTTCAACATACATTTGTTGAACTACTTTCACACCGTACGTGGCCAACCGTGCTAATCGAAGGTGCGGAGGAAGGATAAACTAAACACAAAAAGCTGTTCTAAAGAAATGAATTTGCAATCTAGATGATTTAAAAGTGCATATCTCCAAATAAATTCCTAATTTCATAAGGAAGAGCATTCCAGACGGCCCGCAGAAGCGCATCTGAGAGCGCGCGATGCAGTGAGCGCCTTTCTTAGATGGTTAGCCAAAAGCCGCTGCTGCGAGGATGCCCGGAGTTGGCGTGGTGGCGCTTCATGTTCCTTGATGAGATCAGCGAGGTGTTTGTGCTTCATTTGCCTTGCTCTTTGTCTGTAGCGCCTTGCCCTGACGATTGGCACCAATGACCTCGTCTGTGGCCGCCTTGACCCGGGTTTCCCGTCACCTCTCGTTGACATTGAGTTGCCACTAGGGATCGCTCAGCCAGGACCACAACAACCATCATTAATTATCGACATTCGTCGATAAGACCGTGGCCAAGGAGGTTAAACCATCATCACGACACCTCCGGTGATCCTCGCAGCAACGTCGCCATTCACAACTCGCAGAGCAGCAGGCTCATCCCGGGTGTTAGTAGACAACCACCCGTGGGACGAGCTGTCACAGGACTTCATCTGAAATCCCTCCCAGTGGCGTTACTTTGTCTTACTGCCGGGAGTGCACTTTCACTCTCCCACGTGTTGACTGTGAGGAATGTTCTTCATATGGCACTCAGAAATGTCATGTTGCATTCTCACAGCTGGAATTTAGCCAATGACAAGAATCAGAATCAGGATATGTATTTATACTGGAGGAATCCGATGAGCTCTAAAGCTCTTTTTCCAGTTGGGGCGGGTCAGAACGTTACAACAACAAACATTACAAAAACATGATAGGAGCGGAAAAGTTAAATCACGCAAAAACATTACAAATAAAACTATACCACTATTTTTACTTTAACCAGGTGAAGCCCACTGAGCTATGAGCTTCTTTTTGAGAAGCGATCTGGCCACAAATCATAGCCCAACGAAGTGGCTTGCCACGTGGAAATGTATAGCACCAAAACAATACAGGGAAAAAACAACAACAACCAAACTTAGCGCAAGGCCACGTTTAATTCGCTGTGTTCTCTGCACAGCCATCGGTGACTGGGCTGAGTCCATCCGCTCGCTGCACTTGAGAAACCCGAATTAGGATGATGGCACGGTGGACACCCACGTTCGAGCATCTCGGAGCGGTGCTGTCTCAGTGTCCCTGACCCCTGGGGCCGCCACCCATGCCACCTCGGCTGCGTGGGTCGAAATTCGAGACGTGCGCGCGTGTCTGATGGCGCGCAGAAGGGAAGGTGTTCGTGATCGGGGGCATGGGGCCCAACTCCAGCTGCCACAGCAGCGTGCTTGAGTACGTGGAGGCGCAGGATCGCTGGGCGGCCATGCCACCCATGCCCACGCCCCGCTACGCCGCAGGGGCCTTCCTCATCGACGGCAAGATCTACGTCATCGGTGGGTACCCGCGCGCTGCCCCAGGCCTCGCGATGAGCAACATCTGGACCCGTTTCGACGTTGGGCGTCTCGTCAGCAGAGTCGGGCTCTTGCTTGTCACGATGCCGAACTGCTGGTGAAAGCCGCTCGCATTGATTCAAGCAACGTTGACTCCTACGAGACGCTATATGTTGACATAGTCAGCCATCGTTTTTTATTTTATTGGAACAGGAAAATTTTACAGTAAAACTACAGAAATCAGATATCTGTGAGTACAAAGTAAAGGTGCAGCCCTGCAATTGCTTGCTTATGCTACTGCTATTTGAAGAACCTCCACTAGCAGGAGCTCCAGAGAGCCCCTCTGGCCAGACGTCTTGGAAGAGGTGAGAGCAGCCGTACTCTTTACCCCACCAAGATGGCGAGTGAACACGAGGCACCAGGAGATGATGGTATCGGACCGGCCACCTCCAGGTTGCAGGTCCAGTGTGCTGACCGCGGCACCATCCGGCGGGTATATCGAGGGATCACAAAGAGCGAGGACGCTGCTGCCCCATCGCAGGGCTCCGCTGCACCATTTGTCAGGCCGGGAGCACCCTCCAGCGAACTGTTGACGCACAATCCGCTGCATGTGCAAGGGACTCGACGCCTTTCCCCCTGCCCCCCCTCACCTCCCGCCCCCCCCCCTGACTCGGAGGTTGAGGATCAGCCCTGATCCGTGCCGGAAAAGAGGAAATGGGGGAGGCGGGAGGTGATGTGAATCTGTGGCTGAGTCACCCCCCCCCCCCCCCCCCCCCCCCACTGGGAGAGATTACCCGCCGCTATAATTAAGAGGCGAAAGCCACACGCAGCAACTCCGCACAAAGCACATTTTGCCGCTGCTGAGCCGAGGCGTGGTGGTTATCGCCGCGGCGGCTCGACGCCCCCCGTTGCGAAGAATATTTATACGCGCCGCAATCGCACGGACGTTGCGACAATGAGGAACGAATAAGACGTCCGCCCTTTTTCAAATCGTTTCGCAGCGAATCGTCCTGACGGGACATCTTTGCGGTTGTAACGGGGCGGCCGCGTCGCTCCAACGATCGCGAACCGCTGCGAGAAGCGCCAAAGGCGCCACCGCTCGGCCGTGACCTTTGACCTCCGGTGACAGCGGCAGCCCGCTCCACACGCTCGACGCGCGCGTGTCTCCAGGTGGCCGGCAGGACAAGCGGGCGGTCACGTCGCTGGAATGCCTCGACCTGGAGACGAGGTCGTGGACGAGCCTGCCCGAGCTCCCCTCGTCGCACGTCTTCCAGAACCACGGCGCCACCGGGCGGCTCATCGTCACCGCAGGGGGAGTCGTGCCGCCGCCGGCGCGCGCCCGCCACGCGCACCCCACCTTCACCAGCGCCGTGCACGCGTTCGACGTGCGCCAGAGTGAGTCGCCGTCGCGGGTAGGGTGCGGGCAGCGGTAACCCTTGCTTTAGTTGAAACTATATAAACTTTTAATTTTATTTTGTCAAGTAAGGCCCCTGCTTAGCTATGTAGCCTTTTTTCGGAGCTGGCCTCAGCCGACATAGAAGGCAACTGGCTGCACTTTATTGCGTTTTATTGACACGTGGCAAGGTGGGTCATTTCCTTCACAAGTTAAAGATGAAAGAGTTGCCCTGTTGTGAATGTGATGAAGTGTCATCTGCTGATCACAGGAGGCACGGACGCTATACAGCAAGGAACTCCTGATGCCATGGAATGGATCACCAGCCTCACAATTATCATACTTTGTCATTTGCTCTTCATAAGCTCTATACACTTTTTATTTTACCAGGTATAACCCACTGAGCTATATATAATCGTTAATAAATGCATTACGGATTGGTTTTTCACCACAACAATTAAGTTAATTGCCCATGAGGCCCCATTGCCCCAATGGGTCTTTCGTACCAGTATTTTCCAGCAGCATTTTGTTAATCGGTCAATCCTTGGGCCAAGTTTGACGTTACGCACCTCATCAGGATTTGTGCGGCCTATGAAGCCGCTGGGTTGTCTGGTGTCGCAGGCAGGAGCACCTCTCCAACACCGCGGAGGATGAGAAATTAATAACAACAATAATACAAACAAACTCGGTTTTCTATCACGCTGTTCGCACAAGGCCTCAAAACACTTTACGTTAAGCTTCAGTTATGGAAAAAGGCTGTTGTAAAAACAGGTGAGTTTTAAGATGCAATTTTAAAAGTGTTACTCACTCAAATTCCCTTATGGACGAAGGAAGGGAATTCCACAATCTCAGAGCCTGGCTGCAGAAAGCTCTTGTCTCCCGTAGAACAACAACGTCTGGTCTTTGGCCTATTGAATTTTTACAGCCCTCTGTCAATCCACTGCTCGATGAAGGCCTACACATGCTCTGTCAGATATAGAAAGTTATTAGACATGTACATTAAATGCAAACGTGCATGTTTGTGGCAATTATCGCCACTGATGGTTAATTCTGCTGTGAGCTGTGTGTTGCCAAGTGCCACAGGCTTTTGTGTGTGTGTGTGTACGTTTGTCCTCCCATAGGCGAGTGGGTGGCCCTGACCAGTGAACAGAGCCTCAAGGAGCAGCGAGCAGATTTTGTGATGGGAACTTTGGAAGGGAAGGTGGTGGTGGCTGGTGGTCTCGGTGAGTAACACTGAAATGTATCTCTCTTTCGTACAGCATTTGAAGAGGAAATGGCAAAGTATTATTACTGTGTGTTGAGTCCTTTCCATGGCATTAGGAGTTATTTGCTGTATGTTATCCGTGCCTCCTGTGATCGGCAGATCCCACTTCTCCACATTCACAACAGGGCGGACTCTTTCTATTTTCATTTGTTGAAAAGAAATGGCTGCGCCTGCCATGTGTTATTGAAACACAATCCGGCAAAGCCAGTTGCCTTCTTTGCAGGCTGAGGCCAGCTCATTCCTGCGTCAGACCTTCTGTTAAATTGCATGTATCAAGTTGGATGGGTTTGTGGTAGACAGGACTAAAACTGTGCCATTATGCAACCGTTATAGCTGCCGTGGCGCAAAGGACGTAACAATCTCGAGGTACGGGTAAGAGGGGTGGCCACCTGATTAGTGAGCGGAGTTGGCAGAGGAGTGGGCAGGGTCCGTGAGCAGTGGTCTGGGTGAACGTGAGGACGAGCGAGGAGGCCGCCACTCGCCGTGTGTCCCGGTTCAGCCTCCCAGACGTTTGGTGGCTTCGTCTCCTCCGTCACCTTCTTGTACCGGTTGCAGGTGTCGGAGGTTGTCCACTGGCCTCAACCGAGGTGCTGGACCCCGACACGAAATGCTGGGCGCCGGCGGGTAAAATGCCCACGCCGCGCGCCGCCTGCAGCACACTGCAGACGCCGGGCGAGCTGTACGCCATCGGAGGGGTGTGCGGCGGGCCAAGCGGCGCCGTCGACATGCTCGCCTCCGAGTGACCTCCGAGTGACCTCTGTGTGATCACCGCGGCTGCCGCCGCCGCTGCCGTTATGGCTGCACGGCAGACACTTATTTCATCGGCGTGTTTGCGGCGTGTGGCGTGCACTTTGGAACAACTGTTGGATGGCCGTCAGGCAGGGGTAGGTCGACTTTAACACGAGGACTTTCACGGCCGATATCAAGATTCATAATTTGTTCCATTTTTGGGTCAGATCGCGTAAGTAAAATGTGTGTCATTAAGCCTCCTTCACCCGACAACAACTTAATGAATTGGCCGTGTTGGGTGGAGGAGGGTTTACAACACATAGTTGAATTGCGCGGTGATCTGAGCCAAAAAGTAAATTCTGGAAGTTTGACTTGTGGGCTTCGGAGAGTCCGTCCGTTTGTGATAATTCGATTTGCGCAGCTTCTCCACCGCCGTAATTACAAGCCCAGCTGAGTTCACAATTTAATTGGCTTCTTAGAAAAGGCAAAATAAATAATTTTTGTGGTATCCGTCTTTTGTGTTTTCTGTGAATTATAACAGATGGCTTGCATCCCTGTATTGTGTGTGTGGGCATGGTTATTACAAGCAAACCATCGCGTAATGTTTCTCACCAATCAAAGCAAATTATATTGATTAAATTAATTAATACTTTATTACTTATATTTGTATCGTTTTCACATTAAACTTTGTATGAAAGGTACGAGTCTATGGTTAGCCTATTGTGATTTTTTTTAAATTAGGTTATGGTATGTTAAAAAGTCAATTTCTTCAATTCAATTGTATTGCCCTTTTTGAATAGAATAATGATTGAGTCATCATTACATGGTTGAGGCGTTTTATTTCTGTGTGCCTCTCATTGTTCATACTTGAATTGTTTATGAATATCAACGAGAGCGGTTTAATATCGGCAGACGAGGGCACGATGGAGTTCTTTTGGAAAACTGAACATGATAATGAATAGTGAAATACACGGTTGCCTCAAGCAAAGGGATTTCAGTGAGTCCATATTACCTGCTTTAAAATATGGGTTTAATGTAAAAACAATGTCCTGTAATTGAATTGGCAACAAAGCTTTAATATCCCACAGTTTGGGTCAGAGCACATATATCTTCATGATTTAGTCTGCAATTAATTCCGAATCAATTTGACATGATCCTGCCTTATCTCTAATTAGTCTGTATGACCTCGTGCCGCGGCGGATTTCTCGCCTACTTCAGCGTTTTTTTCTTGCTGTGGTTGTCTCACCTGATGACGATTGCTTGTGTTGCGATCGAAACGTCGTGATCTATTATTTTTCTACCTCCGTGACTTTACCGAAAGAACCAAAGAGTATGGATTCCTGCAGTCACGAAAGCTTCAAATCAAGGTTGAATACTTTTATAATGAAAAAATGTATAACTGCTGAACGCTAGATTGTTTCTAAACATATGCATAGAATGGATCAGAAAATATTCTTAAACTTTTGTGCTCAGTAGAAATAGGCTGATGTATTTTCATACTTTAACTTCAAAGCAGCCAGAAAATATTGTCTGTTTTTTACATACATCACACGGATATACGCAGGTCCTTTATACAATACAGTACTTCATTAGGGCGGGAAACAACACACGGGACCAAATGTCACAGATGCAGCAAATATTATATTCATTTGATTTACACAGAAACAAGGGCATTGACAAAGAAAATGGAACAAACGCGTGCAGAGAAGCACGGAGAGGTGTGCATGCTTGTAATTAGAGAGAGAAAGAAGAACACATGGATCAGTGAGAAAACCCAAAGTTGGAGATCCTATTGACACAAGACAAGTACATCGGTGGCCTCAGACAAGACCCTTTGCTAGAATGATCGATAGCCAGCGGTGGAGACTTCATGCCAGAGTGGCAGCCAACAAAAAAGCCGTGCTCAAGGCGATGTCCACCACTGAGGTGGAGCGATGGAATGAGCCGGTGTGCAGGTGCCAGATTGATTGTTACATCGCAGGGATGGCGTTGGCTTGAACGAGCCTTCATTCCGCAATAGATCAATGCTGGTGATGACTTTTCATAAGTAGAAGATTTGGCCACGTGTATTTTATTGCTCGATGTTGATTTTTGTTTGTGTGCCGGCCTCGCGTTTACACTAAACCTGCCGTGTGCTGCGTAATTCAGTCTTTTCAAGACTTTGAGTTGGTGGATGACACGGGGATTACATCATCAGTGAGAGGGCGAGTATCATGGCTGATTGCCTGGTCTGATCAGACGGGATGAGGTATGAGAGCACTGAACTATGCAGATGAGGCCGTGGCTTGGCGTGGCCTGGCATGACCAAGTACACGTACTATACACGATAATAATCATAATTGTCAAGTTGTATATTTGTTGAACTTTCGCACCGTACGTAGCCAACCGTGCTAATTGGATGTGCCGGGGAGATCTTGCATGTTGTTGGCTCGTGTGCTCCACTCAGACTGCATATCCCTTGCTCACGATTGCAACATGTGTCCATTTGTTTTTAATATTTGGCCAGTTTTTATCGTGGGTGTTTACACCGCTGCTCTGCTGATTTATTTGTTTAGTTTACCATGTGAAGCTCACTGAGCTATTCGCTATGTTTCATGTTCATTGGCAGCGTTGAGCCAGTGGTGGAAATTCCACATTCCCATGGAGAGGGTCGGCTTCTTTGCAGGATGACAACTGTTCACGTTCCACAAAATGATGTCTGTTGTGCCCTATGATTATGGGAAGGCAGTCAACATTTATTACATAATAGGGACTGGCGATTGCGTCACGACTGGTCCACATTTGTAACGCAAAGCGTCCTCCTCGACATTATTTTCCACTCGCCAATGCACACGCACGACATGCAGCTGGCCGCTCCCCACAGATACAATCCCTTAGCCTTAGTGTGCACATGCTGGAGTGGAAGGCATCATGGTGAATAACAGGCATGTTTGTCATCATTAGAGATGCATAATAAATGTACTGCAGTTCGAGCTCAGTTAATGACTAAAGTCCCTTGTTGGTGTCCTTTATCAAGAAAACGCGCGTGGATACTGCAGCATTATTCATCATTAGTGGGGAATAGGTTAGTTGACGGTGGAGAGTGCTTGCCAAATGTGAGATTTTGGTCAGGGTTGATTCGGCCCATCATCCTTCTAAGGTAGTTAAAACAAGTTCCGCCTTGTGAGGTTACAAAACGGTGTTTGTTGGGAAATTAGTGGAATTCCCTTGGTTAGCCCGGACTATTACCAAAATGTGTATTTTGACTGCAGGCTCAGAACCTTGAGTGGAGATGACTGATACCCATTGCTCATTTGAGCATAGGGCACTTAGAATGTTTTACTATTTTAACATCAGTATTAAAAACGACGTAGTTTTATGCGACGTGTGTGATCACGTTTGGAAAATAATTGGATGCCAAAGAACGATTGTTGGATATAGAGGCCATAAGTGGCGACACTTGTGAGGCTGTTCGGGTAATCGACGAGGGACCTGGTGGAGGCATGGCAGCGAATGGTGTGCAGCTCGGAACGACGGACATCACAACGAGTTTCTGCCACGGGTCGATGAGGGGACACGAGGAGTGTGATGAAGAGGGCTAGCAGTGAAGACGGTGGGTGGGCAATGCCGGGAGGGGCAGTGGAGGGTGATGAGTAGCATGGAGGGTGAATGAGAGCAGAGGAGTGGAGAACGATGAGAAGGTGGTGGTGGTGGAGGGGTGGTGGTGGAGGGGTGGAGGGGTGGTGGTGGGGTGGTGGAGGGGTGGTGGTGGTGGTGGAGGGGTGGTGGTGGTGGTGGAGGGGTGGTGGTGGTGGGGAGGGTGAAGCGAGAAGCAGAGACGATGGTGGTGGTGACAGTGGGACTTGAGGGGAGGGGCTGCGAGTTGGTGGAGGGGAGGGGCTGCGAGTTGGTGGAGGGGAGGGGCTGTGTGGGGGACGAGGGGAGGGGCTGTGTGGGGGACGAGGGGAGGGGCTGCGAGTTGGTGGAGGGAGGGGCTGTGTGGGGGACGAGGGGAGGGGCTGTGTGGGGGACGAGGGGAGGGGCTGTGAGGTGGTGGAGGGGAGGGGCTGTGTGGGGGACGAGGGGAGGGGCTGTGAGGTGGTGGGGGGAGGGGCTGTGTGGGGGACGAGGGGAGGGGCTGTGTGGGGGACGAGGGGAGGGGCTGTGTGGGGGACGAGGGGAGGGGCTGCGAGTTGGTGGAGGGGAGGGGCTGTGTGGGGGACGAGGGGAGGGGCTGTGTGGGGGACGAGGGGAGGGGCTGTGAGGTGGTGGAGGGGAGGGGCTGTGTGGGGGACGAGGGGAGGGGCTGTGAGGTGGTGGAGGGGAGGGGCTGTGTGGGGGACGAGGGGAGGGGCTGTGTGGGGGACGAGGGGAGGGGCTGTGTGGGGGACGAGGGGAGGGGCTGTGTGGGGGACGAGGGGAGGGGCTGTGTGGGGGACGAGGGGAGGGGCTGTGTGGGGGACGAGGGGAGGGGCTGTGTGGGGGACGAGGGGAGGGGCTGTGGTGAAGGCCTCCCTCGCGCGCGGTGCACGCTGGGGGTAGCGGGCTGGACAAGATGGCGTTGGTGGCTGTGTGGCTGCTGGCCGCGTCTCCACCGAGCGCCTGACGACGCGGCGGACTGCGCGGACGGGACACGGCGACAGCAACAACAACAACAGCAGCAGCAGCAGAGCAGCACGTGAGCCAAGCTCCACCACGGTGCACACTCAGCCGCAGCGGCGGCGGCGGCTACTGCAGCAGCGGCAGAGGCCGTGCGTAGTGACGCCGAACAAGCCTCGCTCCCTCCTCCTCCTCCTCACCACCAGCACCACCAGCACCCCGGCTCCGTCGAGTTCCGAACGGATCTGTCCCCGTGGCGAGCGCCGTGTTTGTGTCATCGGCAACGCCACACACACGCCTACACACACCATCACACACACACACGCCTACACATACACACACCGCACACACGCGGCCTGGTGGTCGGTCTGAGCTCCCGCGCCCACGGGTTTGCGGTGTCCGTGTGCCGCCCTCGTCCGCAGCGGTCGGGCACTCCGAGGAGGCCTCCCTCCCTCGGCTCCCTCCTCACCCACGCGACTCGCGTCCTCCTCGTTACCAAGCTGCCGCGTTCGCTCGTGACAGGCTGCCGATGTTCCCGCCACCTCGCCTCGTTCTTGAGTTGAGATCCCAGCCAGCAGATTGACTGGGTTCCAGAGCCCGTCACCGCTGGCGTCTGAATTGTGTTGTCACGCCAAGTGCTGGAGGAGGCCCCTTCACCCTGGTCACACGATCAGAACCAGCTCCCACAATCAGAACCAGCTCCCACAATCAGAACCAGCTCCCACAATCAGAACCAGCTCCCACAATCAGAACCAGCTCACACAATCAGAACCAACTCCCACAATCAGAACCAGCTCCCACGATCAGAACCAGCTCACACAATCAGAACCAGCACAATCAGAACCAGCACAATCAGAACCAGCTCACACAATCAGAACCAGCACAATCAGAACCAGCACAATCAGAACCAACTCCCACAATCAGAACCAGCTCCCACGATCAGAACCAGTTCCCACAATCAGAACCAGCTCACACAATCAGAACCAGCTCCCACAATCAGAACCAGCTCCCACAATCAGAACCAGCTCACACAATCAGAACCAGCACAATCAGAACCAGCTCCCACAATCAGAACCAGCTCACACAATCAGAACCAGCTCCCACAATCAGAACCAGCTCCCACGATCAGAACCAGCTCACACAATCAGAACCAGCACAATCAGAACCAGCTCCCACAATCAGAACCAGCTCACACAATCAGAACCAGCTCACACAATCAGAACCAGTTCCCACAATCAGAACCAGCTCCCACAATCAGAACCAACTCCCACAATCAGAACCAGCTCCCAACATCAGAACCATCTCACACAATCAGAACCAGCTCACACAATCAGAACCAACTCCCACAATCAGAACCAGCTCCCACAATCAGAACCAGCTCCCAAACATCAGAACCAGCTCCCACAATCAGAACCATCTCCCAACATCAGAACCATCTCCCAACATCAGAACCAGCTCCCACAATCAGAACCAGCTCACACAATCAGAACCAGCTCCCAACATCAGAACCAGCTCCCACAATCAGAACCAGCTCCCAACATCAGAACCATCTCACACAATCAGAACCAGCTCACACAATCAGAACCATCTCCCAACATCAGAACCAGCTCCCACAATCAGAACCAGCTCACACAATCAGAACCAGCTCCCAACATCAGAACCAGCTCCCACAATCAGAACCAGCTCCCAACATCAGAACCATCTCACACAATCAGAACCAGCTCCCACAATCAGAACCAGCTCCCAACATCAGAACCAGCTCCCACAATCAGAACCAGCTCCCAACATCAGAACCAGCTCCCACAATCAGAACCAGCTCCCACAATCAGAACCAGCTCACACAATCAGAACCAGCTCCCACAATCAGAACCAGCTCCCACAATCAGAACCAGCTCCACAATCAGAACCAGCTCCCACAATCAGAACCAGCTCCCACAATCAGAACCAGCTCACACAATCAGATCCAGCTCCCACAATCAGAACCAGCTCCCACAATCAGAACCAGCTCCCACAATCAGAACCAGCTCCCACAATCAGAACCAGCTCCACAATCAGAACCAGCTCCCAACATCAGAACCAGCTCCCACAATCAGATCCAGCTCCCACAATCATAACCAGCTCACACAATCAGAACCAGCTCACACAATCAGAACCAGCTCCCGTCACTTAGCAGATCTTAGAACTGAATGTTCGTGTGCTGGTTCCCAAAACTCACAATAGCCCCTCCCGCCCGCTTGCATGACGATTTCTGAACCATTTGCCACATAATTCAGGACGCATCTTAACCTCACTGCTCGGCAACCCCTCGTGTAGCCTTGTTCAGAGCCACCTGTGCGTGCTGAGTTGCAAACCCTGATTGTTAATGACCAGAGTCTTAAACGCAACGTTCATGTCTTCAGTTCCCAATCTTTCCCTTTCGTCTCCGGACATCAACGCACATTGCTCGCCTCTTACCATTTCAGAACGCAGTTTTTTTGTTGTTTGACATTCACAGATCTCACATTTCCACTTGACAGCTCCAGTCCTCTGGAAGTTTCAGAACATCGTCCGTGTTCCGAATCGACGCCACAAAACCGAGATCATCGAAATAACAGCCAGCAACACAACCCCCCCCCCCCTGGTCTCCTTCATCGTGAAGCAGGAACGTCGTCGTCTTCTTCGTCGTCGTCTTCATCGTTGTCATCGTGGTCCGGCCGCTCTCCTCGTATGAGTTCCTCGGACGGGTCTGGCGGGAGCTCAGCGGCCCGTGCCAGCCCAGCAGCAGCAGCAGCCTGCAGCAGCAGGTACGGGACATCCTCCTTTGCTCATCCACCATCGTCACTCGTGTGTGTGTGTGTGTACAGGGAATACGCTTTATGGGCTCAAAGCAGATATTTCACCCGTCGGTAACGCGTGGGGTGGTATAAATACTTTTATCGGCATCGGTTATCACCGCTGATTGATTAGGGCTTCCGCATTGTCATGGTCATTTATTTATTCCCAGGTCTCCCTTGAGGCCTCTTCCCCATTATAATCATTGGCAGCCATGTGTCCGTGACTCGACACCGACTTCCCAACGTTGTCACCAAGACCCAGCCGTCCTGTAAAATTCCATCTCCTTCAGATGGAGACCGAGCTCATTGCCACACCTCCCCAGCGATGCCCTCTCAGGTGCGTGTTCTCTTGTTTGGTGCCATCCCGTGACCAGTTTTGCCCATTCTAGGGAGAGAGTGTCCAGCCGAAGCCAACTTTTCTGAACGGTTAATGCCACATCTCAAATTAGAGGTCACGTGCAAATTTAGAGGTATGAATTCGTACGGCGATAAAAAAAATCATGGTTTAACTCTCTGAGTAAGTTTGTAGGCGATTTTCATTTTGGCCATTAAAATAAATCTGTACCATTACAGATTTTCCACTTAATTGGCGCCCATTCTGCTCTGGCCCATGCATGTATGGATGAGTGTGCTAATTGTGTTTGTGTTGATGTGTATTCATTATGTAGGGTTTCATATTTGTGTAGATGTGTTGTTCTTGAGTACGTGTGTGTATATGTGTGTTTCGGTGTAAACATGTGTATATGCTGACATGTTCTTTTCTCATTTATGTATACTTGTATGCGTGTGCATATTATGTTTAATTAATTGTGTATGTGCATGCGTTTGTGTAAGTAAATGTGTATAATTGCATGTGTGTGTACCAGCTTGTGTTGCTTCACGCCTCTGCTAGGCCCAGTTACTGTACGGCAATGTCAATAGGCCTGGCCTTGGACGGGCCCCACGTTTAGCCAAGAGGTTCTGCTGAAGGGACATGCCAGTGTTATAACTATATTCCGCTTGGCAGGAGTGAATTGTTGTGAACGTGATAACGCTTCTTGAGTGTGTGTGTGTGTACTGGCGTTGCCGGAGCTGTCACTGCGTGCTGTGAAATGTGTTTACGGTGTCGCCTACTGGGCCCTTCATAGCCAGGCCAGAACGCAAGAGCAGCCTCTCCACATCAAGCGCGAGATCACGTCAAATTGCTTTCTAAAAATATAAGCCGCTTGCAATACGATACTTCGTATTTTTAAAGGGGGGGAGGGGGTTAGGGTTTGAGGTGAAGTGTGTAGACTGTTATTCGCGTGGAGCAGCGGTCGCACACGCTTCACCATCATCGAATGCATGACTTTGCGTTAGTTGCCAGTGCTTAACGATTACCGTACCATCTTTAAAAAATAAAATATTTTTTTTAAGACAGCTATTGAATAATTGAGTGTCACGTCGATAAAAATTGTGCGACGGCCACACATCTCGGCGACGATTAGGCAAGTGCAGTATTTCTCTCTGTACGGTAAGACATGATAAAACCGTGCGCTTCTGGGTCGTGCGCACATACGCGTGCGTGTGTGTGTTCGTGTTGTGTTATTCTTGCAGCGAAAAGATTTCCGATAACAACCGCCATCCCCTGGTTGGAGACTGTGAATCTGGCCTCATGTGAGTAGTGCGGCTCGGGGAAGGGGGAGGAGGGGTGGGGAGCGGGGAGGTGTTGCTGCGGCCCTGCCCTCGGGCTCTCAACAGCAGACCAGGAGCAAGGGCATTGGTGCCCGTCTACACCACCCATCCGCCTGTCTGTTGCTTTTTTTACTCTTCCGTGGGTCACCCTCTCGTTTTCCATTTTCAGCTGCTTCTCTGTTCGCGATAATTACTGCGGTAGTGTGCGCGTTGCGAAACAAGCGCTTAAAATGTACCTTGCACAATGCTCATCGGTCCTACATCTTTCACTTTATATGCAAATTCATTCAGGTGATGCATGCAACTATATACACACACCTTTCTTATGAACCACTTTGATTGTGCAATTCCTTACTGAAAGCTGTGTTTTGAGACTTATAATGTATTACCGAAGTGTTAACGAAAAACATCTGAATGCTGAACCATGTTTTGCCATGCAAAGTGAACAGCTCAGTCTGATAGATTTTTTTTTTATGTTAAGGCGACGGCCGAGTTGAAACGACTCCTCCAGTCAGGAAATTCACAATGTTTGCAGCGTCTGTGCAGCGCCTGTGCAGCCTGGCTATACTGCACACGCAGCAAATGCTGTTTACTGTGCGTGCTTGTTGCTAGGGGTAAAGGCATAGCTGCTTGAGATTCCCTTTCAAGTTCCAATGTACTGTGTTGCCAGGTTGATTTGTTCAAAGGCAGCAGCAGTGCTTGGTACATGCTTTATGGCGGTGTGATAGTTGGGTATGCATGTATGCAGGCAAATTCCCACTGCTTGATATTCATGCATTGATTGAAAGCTGTTTACCGCCGTTGAGCATGCTAGCATTATCGTCATTCGGCAGAAGCCGAGCAAGTTAGGGCCCGTTTTCTGCTTGGTTAAGGAGACATATCGTTACAGGCAAATACTAATGAAACAATCTACTGAGATGCAATCTGCGCACTGTCTTCTGACTGAGGCATGGCAGCTGCGCAAGCCACAGCCCCGTACGGTGCTCGCGCACACACGTGAGTGAGAGCTGCTGCACGTTGCTCATTGGGTGATCGCTAACCGTATTAATATTAAATGCATAACGTGATCTGAGCCATTCGTTTACAGAGTTGCCAGATGAATGGCTTCTCTTAAATACTCCGATAAAAACTTTGTAGTTTCCCACAATATATAATTGTCGCTTGTGCACAAATAGAAAAACACGGGCACCGGGCAGTGCGCAGCGATGATGTCACTTACCCGCTTGCTTGTGTGCCGTGTGAAGGTTTGTCGGCAGTCGAAAGGGGGTGCTGTGGTCAATAACGACAAGTAGCCAGGTTCGCCAGCGTTCTTCCTTTGTGCTTGTTGTCATCGTGCTGCAAGAAATTTTAATCAAACGATAAACAAAAGAAAAAGTCGAAATATTGCTTGGAGGTTAATGAACAGTTTTACAAAATTAAATAAATAGTTATGTTTTCCTGATATCTTAGATTACATTTCCACAATCCTTAACCTATATTTCTAGATAATTTACAGTGGAGGAAAGTGCCAGAGAATGCTCATAAACGACCTTCACTGATATTTGGGAGTATTTATTGTTGTTGCTGGTAGTATCCTTAAACATATCATATAACATTCCATTTAAGCTGTGGATTGTTCTTATCATAATGAGGGTTTTTTTTCTCCTCGCATAGAGGGAAGAGGCTGGTCAGTGGATGGCAGACGGTGGCTGCTACCGTTGAGAAAGTAGTCTTTGTTTTTCACCATGAGCCGAGACATTGAGATGGGAGAACAAGGGAGCCCAGTCTTTCCCCGTCCCCCTTACCAATGACGACTCATTTGGCAGTTGAATCCCCGTTTCTGGAAGGGCAATTCGTCTGATACTTTAAAGTGTTGGTGTGTTGCTTACTCCCATATGTAAAATTATTCATCTGAGATATATTTACGTGTGTAATGGCTCCTCTGCTTCCCAAATTCCATATAGTGTATGAACAAAATGTATTGAACACGGGTGTGTAACGACAAATAAGCCTGCTCATCAGCACACGTTTTTCGATTGCATTTTAAAAAACTAATATGATAATTTAGGGATGCGGTAGAAATCGCATTTAACGAATGATAATATGTGTGTGCCATGAGCACTGACGCAATGTTGTGCATTGATTCCGTAGTTTGCCGGCAGATGAATTAGTATCTATTGCAGTGGGATTAATGCCAGCAGATCACCAACTTTCTTACGCACATGGCTGCTGTCTGGATTGTGGTGAATCGGGCTCTATTGAGTAGAGTATGTTAGACCCATGAACTGTGAACAGTGCACTTGCAGTGTTGGTACACAAGAATGTCGGGTTTGGCTTGTTGGTCACCAGCCTAGACATTCAGGAATTTAAAAGCAACATTGATTAAATTAAATCACTGCCCTTTGTTACTCACCTTGAGTGCTTAAGTCATCATTTTAGTTTGATTGAAGGATTTATTGAAGCCTTTCGGTGAAAATTCTAACGTAATTGTAAAATAACATTTTAAATCAGTTTCACTAAATGTTTGTAAACTCGTGAAGGGCTTTGACATAAAAAAATGCAACATTCATTAAATTGTGGAGGCATAATTTATTATCATTTAATCTTAAATGTACTATTTTAGTCCCTAGTGCAACATTATTTGACATGTATTTCCGCAAGACACGTGACGCAGAAAATGAAGCAACCATTGTATTAATGAACATTTAAAAAGCATAACCCTGCCCTTGCAGGCATGTAAAAATGTTCAGACCTATTTTGCAGTTAGAAACCATTTTTTCCCCCACTGAAGGGACTAAAATTGGAACCCCGTGATGGATAATATTTCCCAGAGCGTAGGTTGGCTAACGTCACCGGCAGCCTGACTGTAAACCTAAAACAACGTGTCTTGTAGCGCTGACGCATCGGTGTTTCGGCAAATATATGAAAATGAAAGTTCAGTCGTTGACCATCTCATGTCACGGCAATGTTGGTGGCTTGCATGTTTATCTAGATCATTTCCTACACGGGATGCTGTGTAAGAGTTGCCCTAATGTTATCGACTATATTAAATCGATGATTGTTGCCCAGCACTGGCACATTGGTCAGTGTGGTTGGTTTTTAAATTAGTATTTAGTCCACGGATGGCTACTTTGGTTTCTCCACAATCCCTGAATTTTTAGAGAAAATATGCTGGACGTTCTGGCAGCGAACTGTGAGCTGTCACAATAACAATGACCTCTTTTAATTTTATAAGTATTCTCATTCATTTTGTCTTACAGAACACGAGCCAACGCATTGCCTCTTGCCCATGATGTGCACAACTAACCACCAATGTCATGATTTTTTTTTTAACTGTTACGTGAGCTATGGTCATCAACTACAAATATTGTTGTGAACAACATTTAACTGACACTGAGAAGATGACAATGTTATTACCTTCTTAAGATTGACTCAAATATCAGGTGAACATATACCGTTATGCCCATCGGTGCCACCTTTGTCAGATCTCAGCCAGAGCAGTCAGGCAGATTAACGAGTGCGTGTCAACTTTTTCTTACGCAAGGATGTTTATATTTAGGCCGCTAAAAACACAACAGGGCTCAAGGGTTGTTTGTGGCTTGGGTGGCAGATTGACTTGTACAAAACCACTTGTCAGCGGACTCCAGGTTGCCCGAACGAAGGTGGTCCATTCTGGTCCAGTAAAGGACTCGTGGAAAGTGTTTCACTTTTTTTTGTAACTCTGGCACGCTTAATCTTGGAGGCCCCAAACCGAGATAGCTGGTAGTATCATCATCGTAATGACAAGCATTACATTGTCACAGTTTTAAGAAGATCAATATGATTGTGTTTACCCGAACTTATAGATGGGTTAGGGCATTTTCGAGCAAGGGCACTGCCTCCCTGAATTAACAGCCTATTGTAATTTAATGTGAAGCTGTAACAAGGCTATTGATTATATTATCGAGGCTGGTGGTCCGCAGTGCGCAACCGATATCATCCGTGCGGCTATCCTGTTCTCGCACTGCCATGAGATGGTATCACGTGATGCGCTGGCACTGGCTAGTTTTGACATGCTACACCTGCCCATCCTCGATATAGTTTGCCACTAGCACTTGACTACTTGGTAAACTGCTCTTTAATAGAGAATTCCTATTTCTCGGCAAACCGATTGTGTTTTGGAGCCCCCCCTCCCAGGTGTTTACTGTTCTGCCGTATTGTTAACACGACACTGTTGTTACTTTCCGAGTACACAGGCAGGTAACTTGAAGCCATCGCGTCATGAGTGCCGGGTCACACCAGTGCAGCACAGCGGAATGCGTTGGGTATTTAAAGATGCTCACGTGCCGCCCAGAGAGGGGTCATGTTTTGATTGGACTGCGTTGCCTGCGCGCAGAGCTCTTTTACAACTCATTCCGCCGTGACCACAGCCCAACGTCGTGCGCATCGACGTTTAAGACACGCGGCGGCGCGAGATGATGAGCGTCGGGGAACGTACATGGCATAAAAATATAAGTGGATTCCTGGAGGCCAAAAATTCCGGTGTCAAGGAAATTTATGACTGTATCGATGCGTCTGTTGTGGCGTTTTATTTTTCCAGTAAAACAACAGGCTGGCAGAGCTGTAAATGCTTTTATATTTTCAATTAAAATCAAGCGACGTCGTTTCTATTTTCTTTGGAAGACCTGGAACATTTTGGTCAAATGCTTCCACTAGTAGATACTACAAATACTCCGGCACCTTCGATTCGCATGGTTGGCTACGTACGGTGCGGAAGAAGTTCAACATGCGTACCTCGATTGTGTGGTCCTCCATAAGATATAGGATTGTGAAAGGAACTAAGTAGTCAACTCTGTAAAAAAATACTCCGTGTTGAGCATCGAAAAGCATATCCAGCCATGCAAACTCATTTCTCCACTTAGCGCATTACGTAATAGAAGTAACGCTGAGCCCTGCGGCCATAACTGTGCTTGCCGTTGAATGAGTCGTCTCACCCCAAATGGGCCGGCATACTGCATTTACGTCTTAGGTCGTGAGGAATCGAGCTCCCTGATTAAGCTCTGAAGCAGTCGCTTGCTACTGGTTTCAGTAAACATGAATGTTTTTTTAATGGAACTAATCGGCCAGTTTTACGAAATTAATTGCTCCAGCCGTTAACGTCAGTACATTTTTGTTTTGTCAATTAACATGGAAAAATATAGACCTTAAAGTGTATGGCCGATGCTATGTACAAATCCTCTTGGCAGCAAATAAAAGTTTTGTCAGAGCGGCGTGCAACATGATCAGCCAATGACATCATTGCATTGCGTGGCAGAAGACTGCAAAAACTCCCTGGTGTATACAGTCGTCCCTCGGTTCACGTCTTTAATCCTTTCCTCGGAAACTACTGCTCACCGAATTAACTGTTAATCGGATAAGTAAAAAATCTCCGAGTCTGCACGCGAGAGAGAGCTGTTTCCCACTGCCAAAACAGAAAACGCAATGTAAACAAAGCCAAATGGGCATCGCTGATTGGCTGAGCCATGCCCCAGCCGATGACCTTACGAGTGCTCTGATTGGCCGAAACTTGGCCCCTTGTGCGTGGAGCACAAGCGTGGAGCACAGCATGTTGACGGCGGCGCGCGAGTCGACACCACGGGGCCACGTGGGAGGCGAAACGTTCACCGAAAACCCGTTCATCGATGTCGCTGTTCACCGAGGGACGGCTGCACTGTGTATGCCTCGTACTTGCGGCCTTTCTTTTTTTAATGTGTCACTCCTTGATTTGTGCTTTCTTGTACTCGTCTTGTGCAAGCCACGATTTGAAATTTCGCAAATTGTTGCTCACGTTATATAAAGTACAGTGTATGTACACTGTGTATCCAGCCGATGAATAACGGCCTGTCAGCTTCTAACACGCACGATTTCTATTTCCGTTGAGGAAAAAGTTTTTTTTTATAGAGTTGTGGTCAACAGTGGATCAAAATCCATTGTTGCACTGTACCTCTATGCTCTCATGTCTGTTCCCCACCTTCACCAACCTGCACTGACCAGCGTGCAAAACAACTGTGCTCAAATAACACCCACGACCAGTAGAGGGCTTGGGAAGTCCCTCAAACAGCAGTGGATTGACAAAATGACTCAAAAATATATAGACACAGTACATGCAGAAGAAGCAAGCAGTCAACAGGGTTTTCTCGCTGAAGAAATCCACCCCGACCTGTTTAGTTTCTTCACGTTTTTAAAGCACATTCAACTAATGAGATTTCTCTCTATGATAAATTGATGAGTGACAATTACTCGAACATAATTGACATACGTTTATATGTAACTAAATATAATCGTGACTTCCATACATGGATTTCCCACGTACTGTACCCTTGGTATGTATTTTCTTACATCTAAAATACATTTACTCTATTTGTATGATGCCAGTGTAGATGTAGGGTCTGCATGCAATCTACATCTATATTATTTATGTAGCGCATGTTATGTGTTTCACGTTTGCAAATTTGAGTTTTCTTTCTGGAGTTGTCATTGATGTGCAAATCTCATTATTTAATTTCACGTGTGGGGTTTTCTTTTTCCCCACTATTAAAGGGATGTACTGTTGTTAGTCACGTGAAGCTGAAGCATAAACCACGTGTACTTTGACAGCACATTTGTGTGGGATACTTTTTGGCATGCGGGTGACATCACCACGCAGATGTGCGCGTTGACGTCACCACACAAGCGCCAGGAATCCAGACAGGAGTGCAGCCAGGAAAACGTTTCTCAATTCTAGTATGACATGAAAGCAAATGGAATGCAGAAGTAGCAGCCAAGAGAAATTGTGTATATAATAATATTTAAGTCGGCCTTTGAAGTATGTGGTGGTGCAAGATAATCAAGCTCTCCCTGTTTCTTATGGGAGAGTGCGTAATTATAATTGGAAGATTGTGGATTTGTCGGCACAGGAAAACAAGGACACACAATGACGTTTCCACAAGCAGAAACCTGTTCGCAGCATTGCATGGGCACCTACCAGAATGTGCACTGCTGTCTGTCATCCCAGGGATTGTCACTTGTGATGTTATGTCTCATTAATAAGTGTAATATTTTTTATTTCAAATTTTTACGTTATTTATTCATGGAAAGCCTTTCTACGTTTCAGCAGCTTTTCAGGGGGATCCTGTATTGCTTCGTTTGGCTGATTACATTTCAGTAGTTGTTTGTGTGGGGAAAAAATAGGTCCCCAGAGAAAACTCCGGTATATGGGGGTATCGCACTTAAAGATCCGCACAGACAGAACTATGCATATATTTGCCATACTTCTAGCCAACTCGAAGCCCAGCGGATTTGGAATTTCAAAACTTTGTGGTACACCAGCTCTTGTGTCAAAAAACTTTGAATTGTAGGAATGTGCCTCCTCGTGAACCATCCCATGGAAAGGCCGAGTGTGTGCCAAAGTAGCCGATATATACTGATGATATCACTGATTGAGGCAGAAGACGAGACCTTCTATTGGTGATCATTATTACCACCTTGAACACTTGGGCTTTGCTTTTGTCTGTTTTTCGGCATTGACGGGGCACACGCATTGCCTTCGCTTGACGACTTACTCTCAGGAGTGGTGCGGGGAATCGGTAATCAATGGCATGGGATGCTTTTAGCTTTTAGCAATGGACAAACTGTTTTACTTGAGTTAATATCATGTTTTATGTAACATTTAGAGAGCAAAAACAATATGTTCGTTTGTACGTGTCTATTAAATTTAACCACTCGCTAACCATCTACATTGGAAGGATATTTGACACTCACAAATACAAATAAATTACCAATTTACCACTAACAATTTTAAAGCAGCAGGAATGTGCACTTGCATATTGCATCTTGTGGCTTTGTTTTCTTATGAAAAGCTGTTGCTCGCTGATTTTAGTGGCTCACAATCAGAAGTTTGTGAGCTCAAATCCTGATTGTGAGTTGATTCAGCCCATCATTCCTTCGGGGTCAATAGAATGAGTACCACTTTGGAGGAAGGTCAACAGTGGTTGTCATTTGGATGGACTTGCCATAACAACGTGTAATTTCCACCACTAGCCTGTGGATATATAAGCATTAGAGGAGCATTGCCTCAATGGTCATTTGAGCATAAAATCACCGACTTT
Source organism: Lethenteron reissneri (assembly GCF_015708825.2). Classification (NCBI taxonomy): domain Eukaryota; kingdom Metazoa; phylum Chordata; class Hyperoartia; order Petromyzontiformes; family Petromyzontidae; genus Lethenteron; species Lethenteron reissneri. The sequence continues at coordinate 13,809,063 of NC_083810.1, forward strand.
TTAAAACTATTTTTATTTTAATAGTTTCCATGGAAACTGTTATATTTGTTTACATAAAAGTGCAAAGTGGAGGACATGGAGCTTGATTGTGTTATGGTCTTTCGTGAAGTCATCGGCAATGTGTTTTTGACAGTGAACGGTAAACGTGGATTGAGACTTGAGGATGCACTTTTACTGTTCCCCGCAGGAAGCGTGCAGCTGTGAAGCAGATGATAGAGCGGTATTATCACCAGCTGACGGAAGGCTGTGGCAACACCAGCTGCTCCAACGAATTCTGTGCCTCCAGTCCAGCCTTCAAGCCTCTGGATAACAACAGTGCAGCAATCAGGTACAGGCCCACATCTTACTGAACTCATGAATCGTTTTACAGTGCTAAACCATGTGCCGCCGTACAGCATGCAATCCCGTGCTTGCGGTCGACAAAGCATTTGGTCTTTATTTTACCAGAAGCCTTGAATTGGGAGAGGCAGACAGGACTTAGGATCCGCATCGCTGCCTCCTCCTCGGCTCGCCCATACCTCACCCACCATGGACCCCCACCCCGTGTAATATTGTGACCCAGACGCCTGTCGCCAAAACGGCACCGCGCTTTCACACTTGCCTTGTTGTCGCACGGGGAGAAAGCGGCAGTTTACCAGGATAATCAGCTCTTCGTATGTTCGTCAATTTTCTATATTTCTTGGACAGGTTGCTCTGCTCGCTCAGAGAAATCTAGCACCGCAGCGATTCCATGGGCTTGAACGGCGTGCTTCTTGCCAAAATCCTATAGCTTCTCCCGACACCGGGTTGCTAAGCCCACGGTGAAATTGCAGGACTATTGACCCTTTAGAGGGCTTGCATTGAGTCAAGTGTAAGACTGCTAGCCCCCCCCCCTGACAACCGTGATTGTTGCTGGACCTGCCTCCAAATTGGCAGTAAGCGCTTGCACCGCACTTCCGGTCTGCAAAGGAAAAAGCAAAGCGGAATTGCCTACAGGTGACCTTATCCAAAGGTTCTTGAACAGTGAATTTTTTATAAGGGTTGTCGGATAGGATCCCCACTTCCTGTTGGTGGCATCACGCAGACCTGCCTTGAGTAGAATGTATGAATATCGCTGCAAATATTTCAGTGCATTTTATGTAGATAAACGGTTTGAATTGGGCCAGCATTGGATGTTATTTTATTTATTGCATATGGACTTGTGAGCACCGGAAGTCTTCTATTGAAACGTGCGTGGTGGTGTGGAGGCATGAGTCGGTTGATGGTTCACATGGTGAGGGTGGCGAGACTACGCTGGGTTGGCCGTGGTGGCGCCCTACACAATTGGGAAACAAATATGGGCGAGCCACGGAGGAGGCATTGAGGTCTGTCCTCTCTCCCTTGTGGTCGCCAGTAAGATAAATAAGCAATTTTTGAAAAGCGTAACCACTTTGTTGTCATCTGCTCTCCCAGAAATAGCGTGTTTGTATGGTGGCATTTGGACTATCATGGCAGTGCTTAGGGGCGATACTCCAACGTTTGTTATCACCAATATGACCATTGTCATTCATATATATTCTGGAAGTGTTTATCCTTAAACGAGCCTCTGCTAAAGCCCAGAGGCATGTGGCCTCCACAGTAATTCAACAAGGAACAGACTTGTAATTGAGCACTTGTGAACAAAATTGCACGTGACACCAGGACATAATGATTTTTCACACTTTTCTAAACAGTATCTGTAGATGATTTATTATCTCATTGATTAACATCTGGTGATGACTGGTGCATGATTCTTAGTCGGGGTGAGTTTGAACCCCACAACCCTGGCATGCATCACATTTACAGATCAGCTTATCTTATTTATATGAAAGGCTTTATTAAGTTAGACCTCAAAACTGAATTCAAATGATTATTAATCAGGTTTATTTTTTATGCCAAACTTCCAATTAAGGTTGACCACAGGCATCTGATCATTGCTAGATCGGAAATGTTCCAATCTGGTGATTTGGAGTGTAAACATGTAAGCTCGAGAGCTGTGGAACATTGACGCAAGGAGAGCCTTCCACAGCTGTTCGTCAACCGGAGCGCTCATCCCCCTCAGGCCAGATTGCTGCTGAGAATCAATTTGTTTTTGCCTTTCCTTGGACCCAGAGGCTCTCGTGCCAGCCACCCTAACCCTGTCGTTACATATCGGGGATTAACCTGAACGTCACCCCGATTAGATTAGCCAGATGTGCCAACCCTGTGCGTTCACAGTGCATGTGGCTAGGGCAGAAATGCAAAACATCTTCATTTTTTATAATCTGAAATGAGACTGCATTTTATTTCTGTCCATGAGCATGTGACATGGGACATTGTTCAATATAAGGTCTTTCGAATCACAGACATTAGGTTGCATGTTTTTAATTTTCAGACTTGCAATAAGAGAATTTAAATAAAATGTAAAAAATGTAAAAGCATGGGATTCTTTTGTGCTTTATTGGTGACCGGTCTTTGATCATTAACTCACTAAACTTCGGAATTTGGTTTCCGCATGGGTAGCTGAAACCCAGATTCAACCCCAGATTCTCTGTTAGCGCTGGCTCAGTGCGGCTCCCTGAAACGCCCGCCTACCCGAGTAAAAAATATAGTTGCTACACTTGAGCGATAAACCTACGTGACCCAATGATCGAGGGCACAGAATAAATGAAGTGATTGGGGTTTTTGCTTTGCAGCGACAACGTAAAATGCGTAGGCAGCGTTGAGAGTATTGAGCTTCCGTTTTGTGCTGCACTGCCCTCATTGATCGCTCCATTGCAGTCGTGTCACGTGAGCTTTAGGAGGCGGGGGTGGGGAAAACCCAGGCCTGGATTCTGTTTCGATTCACACTGTCGAGTTCACGGTCATCCTCCGCAAAGTAAATGTTTCTGCCTTCTAATGAATGTGTTTGTGTATCAATATTGTGGATAACGCACTGCGATCGCTACCCAGTTGAACCAGATTACATTGCTCTATTTGTTAATCGGTGTAATTCAATATTGATGCCTGATGTGTACCTGCAGTGGTAGGTTTTGTCAGCCTAGAATATGTCCCTGGTGAAAATATGTCTACAACTTTGCTTTGGAGATTAAAATGACGATGATACTGCCTCAGCTATTCCATCTGTGTTAATCTTTGTCAAAATAGGTGCTTGGTAATAGCACTTGCCTGGCAATTAATGCCCCTTTAAATTATGTATGTCAACGCATGCGGTAATCTTAAGTGTGATGATACGGTCTGTTCTGAGGTTTTTACGTGTTCGTCTGAAGCCATTAGCTTAAGAATGTTGACAGGATGTCACGAGGTTATAAGGGTTCACTGACTTTATATCTGCCAGCATTAATCCAAGACCTGTTCAGATTATTGCCACTGATGTTAACCATGGCCAGGAATCAACTCAGGATGGCTGGATTGTGTAGCGCAGCAACACGCTAAACACTACGCCGCCGTGTGCACCCCTCTTCCTGCTGTCTCTGCCCAGGGCTGTAGAGCTATGCCGTAACAAAGCCAAGCTGTGTGACCCGCACCCTTCCAAGAGGGGAGCTTCTCTCTGCCACATCGACTACTACTCGGAGGGCGACCTGGCGTCCCAGGACAGCCGGATAGCCGAGGGAGCCGTGGCGTTGGGGAAGGCGGCACAGCCCCACAGGCAGGACTTCCCAGGTCAGGTTCGCTGCGGGTCGGTCGGCTACGTGCCTCCGGTGGTGGCCCTCTGCATCCTCGTCAACAGGGCCATCGAGAGGTGGCTGCTGCCCCTTGAAGTGTCTGGTGGATGAGCTGATCATTTTGTGTTTGTTGTAACGTGCTGTGCCACCCCTCGTGGACATCTGTGAAAAAGAGCGTCATAGCTTATCGGATTCCTCCAGGATAAATAAAGATTCCGAGTCTGATAAAAACGTTGGTCTTTTTAAATCCTTTATATTAAGTTCACTTGCTTGCGCGCTTACGACCGTGCAAATCTTTCGGTCGTTTTTTAACCCACTTCCCGTGATCCAATCGAGCTGACATTTTGAACACAGACTCGTTGTGCGTGACAATTTATTTTCGTGAAAATTGTTTTCCAAAATTTTCCACTTTTTAGGAAACATTTTTTTTCTTCATATTTTATTTAAAATACCAATGTGATCAAAATGAAACTCTTACTCAAGAAAAACAGAAATGAATAATAAAATAAAACCGATGCCACGCATATAAAGGAGTTATAGTGAAAAACTTTGTTTTTACGGGTTAATTTTTTTCAACTGCATTGTTATTGGACTCCGCTCGGTTAAGTATAACCTAGTTTTGCTAGTCACTGATTCCTGCGATGTTTAGGACCATTGCCACTGCAGTCATTACCCAGTGAACGTATACTTCCTACCGGTTATTTGGGTAATGCTTGCAAGTGCATTTACGTAAAATGTAGTGTTACGAAAATGCACATTGTTTGTGTTGACCCAACTTCCGAGGGTGTTGATGAAGAAGTTGAATTTCAGTGTCACTCGTTGGTGATTTTGACACTTGTGAAATACTAAGTAATAATTCTGTGTTTGACTTCCCCAAAAGAATTGTGCCTCTAAGTAAATATGGTTTTGAGCAAGCAACTCTACTGCTTATTGTTATCTTCTTGTAGTATTTGTGTGTACATATGTTGAACTTATTTCGAACAGTACATAGTCAACCGTGCTAATCGGAGTGAAATTTTTTTTACGAATTTGAGATGGTTAGGTGGATGTTTAAAAAGAATCTTGTCACTTGATATCTGTTACATGTTTTGTTTTTCTGCTTTTGGTTTATTTCATGAGCCAAGCTGTTATCTTCATAATATTTATCTTGTATTATTAAAAACAATCTCTGCTTGTCGACAATTTTTATATATTTATGAATAATTAAAACTCATGTTTGAGCGATTGCATCACGTCAAAGTTCTGGTATGAATATCGATGATGAATCATCATTGCCGTTAATGTCTACTTGCCAATTTGTATCTCTAATTACATTTCATTTTTCGACGGTTTTGCTTCTACAAATCTGATAACATCCAGTGAATTTACGCAGCCTCGGCACCCATACGGCAGATACATGGCAAAGAGAACAGTCTGTCATTTAATGGTTTGCCCTGTATTATTCAAGGATAATGGAGCAAGAAGTGGTTGCTGAGTGCAAATGGATTAATGTTGGCCGTGGAGTGGCGGCCCATGCCATTGGATGTAAAGCTTACGGTGTACACTGTACTTTGTCAATTTCTAATCGAAACCCTGTCAGCGAAAGTAATTGTCCTGGCAATGTCTATGCACGCGTCCTCAACATCTGCACGTATATTCATTCATATATATTTATTTGTTAAACTCTGCGGTCTCATGTTTGTCCGCTTTCCAGATGTAAGATTCCTTACGGAGGAGAAGCTGGAGGAGATAATGCAGACATGCACCAGCGTGGGAGACCTGTCTCCGCTTGTGCGGGTCATAGGCCGCATCTTCTCGAGCGCCGACGCCCTCGTCCAGAGCTTCCGCAAGCCCAAGCAGCCGTCCAAGGAGGAGCTCAAGTCCCTGCAGACCAAGGACGAGGACAAGGACGAAGACGAGAAGGAGGTGTTTGTGGATGCGCCCATGGAAGTGGAAGAGGCTGCGGCGGCCACGGCCGAAGGTGGCAATGTGGCGGCCGCGGGGGCGGCAGCGTCGTCGTCGAGCGGCCAGACGGAGGCCAAGAATCACTTGGTTGAGCTGGGGCCCGACGAGGTGACGTTGGACATTGAGGCGGTGCGTCGCGCTTACCGGCTGCTGCTGGCGCATGACAGGATAGAGACGGCGATTCTCAATGCGCTGTTATGCCTGTCGCCCAACGTGGAGTGCGAACTGACGTACCATAACATGTACGTGCGGGACCCCAACTACCTGAACCTGTTTGTCATCATCATGGAGAACCACAACCTGCACAGTCCCGAGTACCTGGACGTCGCGCTGCCGTCATTCTGCAAGGCCATGAGCAAGCTGCCACTCGCCGCGCAGGGCAAGCTGGCGCGGCTGTGGTCGCAATACAGCCCAGACCAGCTGCGACGCATGCTGGAGACCTTTCAGCAGCTCATCACGTGCAGGGTCATCACGCAGGAGTTCAACAGCCGCAACTTGGTGAACGAGGACGACGCGGTGGTGTCGGCCACCAAGTGTCTCAAGGTGGTGTACTACGCGAGCCTGCTGGGCGGCGACGTGGAGAAGGGCCACATCGAGGAGGAGGAGGACGACGACGACGAGCCCGTGCCGGATCTGAACGACGCCACGCTGCGCGAACTGCTCGGCGAGGACCGCCACAACAAGAAGGGGCCGCGCATTGACCAGCTGGAGGCCGAGCTGAGCCTGCGCAGGACCGACTGCCGCAAGCCGATGATCCCGTACGAGGAATTCATCAACGAGCCGCTCAACGACGTGCTGGAGATGGACAAGGACTTCACGTTCTTTAAGGTTGAGCAGGACAAGAAGTTTTCGTTCATGACTTGCCCATTCATCCTGAGCGCCGTCACCAAGAACCTGGGCCTGTATTACGACAACCGGATACGCATGTACAGCGAGCGGCGGATAACGGTGCTCCACAGCCTGGTGCAGGGCCAGCACCTGCACCCCTACCTCAGGCTCAAGGTCCGCAGAGACCACGTCATCGACGACGCGCTCGTTCGGGTGAGCGCTCCATCACTCAGCACCTTTTGAACACCAACTGGTCACACCCCCCCCCCCCCTCCCTACTTTACGAATTTGCAAAATGGTTTGCTCCAAGTTGCTCAGTCTACTGCACGTGGAATTCTGCCATGGTGCAATGGTTAGCCAAGTGAACTTGCTATCCAGAGGTGGCCGGTTCGATCTCCTGGCGCGGCATTTGAAACGAAGGACACGTGTTAAATCCCCCACTGTCCGGCTAGTAGTAGAAATGGATACACCACCGTCGATTGGCAGTTTGCGTGTGATGGGGTAAATTGTGGGTCTCCAACCTCTTACAAGATGTGTGGTCAGGATTGAAAGGTAGGCCAAAATACTTTCTAGAGTTGCCCTCTGAGAGCTGCTATTGTAGAGACCCTTCATGCCAGCGGTGGCACGAGCAAATAATGTCATGGCTGCAACATCATCATCTTAACCTGCAGGCCCAACCTCTTCTACTTTTTGTGCAAATTTATAACGGTCAGCTTACTGGAGTTCTGCGGTTTGACTGATAGGGGTGTTTATTGGAATGATCAGAAATTGGATGTTTGAGGACTGCGGATGTTAGCTCCTTAAAACTGATTATGTCTGTGTACATGCTATATAAAGATCGGGCTGCATACGACCTCGACTTTTACGGTCTATCACCTGAGTTTAGGTTGGTGTGCTCCATTTGGTGTTAGGATTTTAATATACATAGCTGCCTGTGTTGATTTTCGTGTATGAATCTACTGTTTCGATTGATGTTACAATATTTATTGTATAAACTAACAAAGAACGTGTGATTTCATTAAACAGGTTAACCTTCACACAGCCATTTAAATCACTTGTACGTATGTATAAGTCTTAGGATTACATCCGATTAATACAGACCTTTTTGTATAACGTGTGTGGCAAGATTACTGAGAGCTTCCCATCAATGGAGACGCTGTGGGATCAACACGGGGAAACTTTGGTCTGACAGTCAATTAATAATGGGCCCCCTCTGCTGCTGCTTATTTGACATTACTGTACCTGGTTTTCCAGTACTTTGTACCAAGTGATAAAATGCCACATGTTGGCACTTTAACTGAGAAACTTTCTCTCCGATAATTGGATTGCTGGCATTGTGGCTGCGGTTCCAGCATGGCGATTTCTTGTGATACTGACGATGTATACTTGGTGTGACTACGCAATTATGATGATGGTATCGTGGTAAAATGATGGGTGCTGGCATGATTGCCCTGGTGGTGTTTTGGTTGTCATCAGTTGGAGATGATTGCTATGGAGAACCCTGCGGACCTGAAGAAACAGCTGTACGTGGAGTTTGAAGGAGAGCAGGGTGTGGACGAAGGTGGCGTCTCCAAGGAGTTTTTCCAGCTCGTCGTGGAGGAGCTCTTCAACCCAGATATAGGTGAGCAACCCGACTCTCACACAACGATACATGCACACGTGTCTCGTTAACAAACAGTAAGATAACATTGAGGTCCATCAGACAGTCAGAGCAAGGTGAAGATGTCAAGATAGCCGACGCCATTGATGCCGCCACACATTGCCAAAGCTTTCTCGTCTCTCTGACGAATACCACAGCTGCTGCGCAGTTGACACGTGACACTGAAAGGTGTCTGCCATAACAGTATGGAAGAAGAACCACATAGGAAGAGACACCTCGGGAGTAGGAATAACCTCAGGAGGAGGTTTGGGAAGCATAAGTTCCCTCCATAACTGTTTCTTTACTACCTAAAGTGCCGTCTTACTAAGGTATTATAGTAATATCATATGGTGTTTCTCCCCATGGTTGTATTGTGAGCGTCTGTATGAAACGATGAATCAACATTTCTTTACGCCGCTATCGTTTAACTTAGTCACTTTTGCATCTTAATATTACAGAGCATTCTCTTTTCTATAACATGACTCTGTTTGTAAGAGGCTGGTCATCGTCCTAACCTGGCTCACATTGTACATTCTCAGTTGTCTTTTTCTCACACGCAAAGGGTCGTCATTCTCATGTTGGCATTTGGAATACGAAGGACTTTACTCGGGGATTTAGCATTGTTTTTCCGTGTTCCCGTTGACGCCTGCTTTTGCCGTAGACTGAACTTGCCGTGACCTTTCTCCGCAGGAATGTTCACGTTTGACGAGTCGACGAGGCTCTTCTGGTTCAATCCGTCGTCGCTGGAGAACGAGGGCCAGTTCACGCTGATCGGCATCGTGCTGGGGCTCGCCATCTACAACAACTGCATCCTCGACATCCACTTCCCCATGGTTGTCTACCGCAAGCTCATGGGCAAGAGGGGGACCTTTCACGATCTCGCCGACTCCCACCCGGTACGTGCAGTGCCGCCACCTGTCTGGGGCCATGGCTCCCCTGTATAATTCACTCTTGTCTTCTTGGTTCTTTCGGTAAAGTGACTTTACCGAAAGAACCAAGAAGATGAATTCCTGCAGTCACGAAAGCTTTAAATCGAAAAATTCACTCTTGGTTATACTTTTTAAGAAGTAGTTGCCATGTAAAGTAAATAGCAACAATCTTGACAATTTAGACTTCAGTTCAGTTATCCGTTCTTTTTATTTTGTCTTGTTTGTACTGTTTTGTAGGTATATTCTTCTTCATACTGCCTGTGCTGCCAGTCTTGTAATCGCTGCTGTCTGGTTTACACTGTCTCATTGGTACTGTTTGTATTCTGTCTTATGTCTTGCTGTTTTAATGGTACTCTGTCTCATCTGTATTCTCTTGTAAGGCTTGTAATGTCTTATTTGTATTTTGTCTAATTCGTGCTGCTGTCTGTAATTTTTTGTCTCATTCATTCCGACTCCCAGCCAAAATACATTTTTGGCTTCACATTTGCATTCGTAAAATAGCCAATCCTTCCTTGAACGTGTGATTTATTGAGCGTATTGTGACCGCAACAATAAATTTTAATGGGCGGATAAGCGATTTGTTTACAAGTCTCCTATGAAGCGGCGTCATTTGAATTATGACGCAAAAATCGAGCGCTCGTTCTCATGGCGTGGCGGGGATTTACGGCTCGCGTGAGCGCGACACCGAGGCTGTGATTTGAACGGCACCCCGTGACCTCTCCTTCCCCCCGCCCGCCCGCAGGCGTTATACCAAAGCTTGAAGGACCTGCTGGCCTACGAAGGCAGCGTGGAGGATGACATCATGGCCACCTTTCGCATCTCCTACTTCGACATGTTTGGCACCCCCATCACTCAAGATCTGAAGGAGAATGGCGAGGACATTCCTGTCACTAATGACAACAAAAAGGTGGCGAGTTTTTTTAAATTTATGAACACAACAGAAATGTGTCATTTCAAGGTATTTGTCCCCGAGGCAAGAGCAGCATATAAGGCTTGTCAGTTCATAACAAGGAGTGCTCTTCAAGATCCTGTTTTTAAATATGACCACGAAGCTTGGTTGGGTATATTAATAGGGCCCAGAGACTTCATCTTCTCCCCATACATTTGTTTTGGCCAGATTTATATGAGACCATTAATTAACATTTATCTCGGAGACTGATTTTCGACCTGCAGACATACAATTAACCCATAGACTCACATTGGCTTACATAAGATGAATAGATGAACAGTATACCACGAGGCTTACGTATGACCCATAGACTTATATCGTGAAGTAGGTTAGGCGACTGGAGGATTCTATTGTGGGAAGCAGAGGGCAGGGCAGCAAAATCAAATGTCCTACTATACCCCATATTTAAGATCCTCGCACTAAGCAGCGTGGAGGTACGTGGTTTATAAAAGCTCACGAAAAAGAGACGATGGGACAGAATTCCAAAGTCGAGCGGTACGAGGAATCGAGCAGGAAGAGAAGTGTTGTGACCTTGCAACGTGTGGTGGTTCAACACAATATGGATGCGGCAAAGCAGTTGGGTAGAGTCCTCAACGTGGGAGAAGTTCACAGGAACAGTCGTGGTTGAATATTGATAGGGAGGTGACTGACAGCCTTTGAATGAGTGACTGGAGTTGTTGTTATCAATCGACCCGACTGCATTCCGTTGAATTCTATCAAGTGCAGGGCAAGTGTCCGAGTCGTAACGTGTGGGGTATCGTGTTGTCCGAGCGCAGGAGTTTGTCGACCTGTACGCCGAGTACATCCTCAACCAGTCGGTGGAGAAGCAGTTCAAGGCGTTCCGCAGAGGCTTCCACATGGTGACGAGCGAGTCGCCCCTCAAGGCCCTCTTCCGGCCCGAGGAGGTGGAGCTACTCGTGTGCGGCAGCCGGGTGAGCCTTGTTTCTCCCTCGCTCTGTCGTGCCGGCGTGACCCCCAATGGCCATCGTTAAACTAAAGCCTCTCTCGCTCTACGCAAACGTTTTGGCTGCTGGTTTTATTGTCAATCTGGTTTAGGTTTTCTTTGCAGTTTATTTTTTTTTTTATTCACAGACATTACAAAGACTACAGTGCTGATATAGCCCAGTGCAGCATGGAAAATTACTCTGTATACAGTTACGTATGTAACGCATATCATGCGGTATTTCGCCTTACCATAAACTGATTTCAATTTGAAAGTAGAGGAAAGCTGCACTTGAGATGTTCATGCAACTGTGGCCACAGGTCCATTATTCAGCCCCCAACATCCTTTATATATGTCTGTGTGTATATTATTTACATGTGTCTGGAAATCAAACTTTGTACTTTAAACATGGAATGCTTGTACATCTGTATTAATATTATGCCGTGTGGTTTTTGTTCATGTTATGGTTATACCACTGCAAGGCTTTCAAACGAAAAGCCCTACGCATGGATGGTTGCTGAGCTTGTATTTTCTTTTCACAAGTTTATTTTGTTGACATTGTTTTGTTTTTAATTATTCTAACGGATGTATTTTCTAGATCATTGCAATTGTTAAATTTAGGAACTGAAGCACCACTTATCAGACCTATGCAAAATGTGTATTTGTAATCCAAAATAATTGCTTGCCTCTAAGTTTGTGAAGATTAATTGATTGTGTGCATTCTGTCCAGGTGCTGGATTTCCATGCCTTAGAAGATGCAACGGAATATGATGGTGGATTCAATAAAAGTTCAAGAGTCATAAGGTACATTGTGTTCAGACTCAAATGTACCGAGTAATTAAATGCAAAAAAGCCTTGCTGATTGGTCCAATAAGTTGTCACTGTAGCTATCGTAGGATAAATTTGTTTACAAATGATTTTGTTGCCCACCATAGAAGTGAAGTAAACTTTTATTTTAATTCAGATGAGCCAAGCACCATAATGGAGGGGTCCATATTTCAGCGTGTTTGGTTCATATATCTTACACGGTGACCTGTGGTGGCTTTGTACTCTCTTTGTTGTGTTCCAATCAAGTATTCTCATCCCGTCTGTCATTTGCAGGGACTTCTGGGACACAGTGCACGATTTTTGCGAAGACAAAAAGAGGTTGTTCCTTCAGTTCACCACCGGCACAGACCGGGCACCTGTCGGCGGTCTGGGAAAACTCAAAATGATTATCGCCAAGAACGGCCCCGACTCGGACAGGTCAGCTGAGCCACGACTCACTGCCTTGGTCTTACCCCTGTGTTGTGTGTCACTTGCTCACTCCGTGGAAACACGCGTGCCAAACCACCCTCGTTTATATTTGTTGCACATTGTTGCAATTATGAGACCTGTTTATTAATGCCCGCACTAACGCAATAGGGGAGAAACTATTGTCCGAAACAACATTCTAATTCAAATCTCATGCATATCTCTCATCATTCTCAAGATACTCACCAAAGCTTGTTACACTTTGTTTGTGAAAATGTTGAGCAAAAAGTCAGATGTTCATCACAACTAAATTGGTCTTGTGTATTAATGTGCTTTCACCTGGTGAAACGACACACGGTGGCCTATAGAATTTGTGCTAACGCTCGACAAACATGTTTCAATGTTGCCTACCCCGCCTCCTTGTGCCACGCAGATTGCCCACGGCACACACCTGCTTCAACGTGCTGCTGCTTCCAGAGTATTGCAGCCGGGAAAAGCTCAAGGAGAGGCTACTCAAAGCCATCACCCACGCCAAGGGCTTTGGCATGCTCTAGGCATGCTCTAGGCATGCTCTAGGCATGCTGTAGCCGCTGCCTAGCCTCCAGGAAAGGGGGGTGGTGGTGGTGGTGATGTGAAGGGGAGTTGGAGGAAATCCCCACCAGTTGGGCCAACACATTTTTAGTTTTGCCTCCCGGCCGCAACTCAGCACAGGCTTTGCAGCAAGGCTACAGTGATTTGCCAAAATCAAATGAAACCACAAAGATAGCAGCGAGTAAGACCCCTCACAAGCCTTATTAATTTGCTTCCGAACTCGTTATGGCTGTTCTAAATGATGACAGCCGCAGTTTTTTTTTCCATCACAAGAGTATCGTTAAAATCTACTTTGTTTATTCTTCCTTCAATGCCCATGTATGTTGCTGCTAATTTATAGTTGTTTTCATACATTTTTTTTCTTGTTATATATATCAATTTTGACGTAAAAACATTTGTGGTCATTGTTGAATTAAAGCATTTTCCCCCACTGTCAATTAAGGTTTTTCACATTTTTGATTTTTGTTACATTTGACATATTTTTCTTCTTTGTTAAAGTGCAAACATTTAAAAATAATGATTAAATTGTTCTATTATTTGCCACAGCCCAGGGTAAGAGAGCGGTCATTGAATGGTTATCTTGTCCTGAAGATATTGTTTTCGAGATTCGAATTGAAAGCTTTGCATGACTGCATACTAATTATTTTTTTAACTAACCATCATTTAATAAACAACTAAGCATATAATTTAAGTGGTAAATGTACACTGATAGAAATATTCCAAACGCGGATTAAATAAACTGTCCAAATTAATATCTTAGTATAACACATGCTAAAGCAAACCCTTTTATGTGGGGCAGTCAAAACATTTTGAGAGCTGGATATTGTTGAAGCACGTACATTTATTTATTATAATGGGCCCTTAAAATCACAGCGCTTGCTATATGATAGGTACACAAAGATGAGGCTTAAAAACAACGAAATACTGTGACTTTTCTTTCTCGTTCTTTAACAACTGCTATGTCTGCCCCATGTTGAGCAATGATTTGTGTTTGCAGTGGTGAATGTGATGTTTACAGCGAAAAGATAAATTGTAAAGCATGCATTTGTGGCAGATGTTGCAATAACTACTTACCAATGGCAAATGTTACAAACCAAACTTCTGTTGGCATGCGCCAAATTACCAAACTTGTAAAACTAGATGAAAATACATACAATTGAAATCATTACAAAGAAATCAAGGTCTTTATAGTTTTTTCAATGAAAAGGTTCTTATAGATATGTACGGAGCTAAGATGCGATAATATCCACGGTAAATGTTCCATGTCACCACTGTCTTGTTCGGTGCTCACGATTGAGTTGCGGTTTAAATGGTTCATCCACAGCATTTGTAGTTTAGCTCGGGCACTTATTATACCGAAATATGTCCAGTTGTCAAGATAGTTTAGTAAACGTGTTTTTTTGTCAAGGGACGCAAACGTCAATTTGTCCATTTAATATAAGCACTCTGCCTCGAAATTACCAAGACTAGTCTGTTGGTTTATAAGTCTTCCAATAGACACCTTGTACTTTTAAAAGAAACTACCCCATTGCGATCGACTCTTTCTGCACACTGAAGCATACTGCACACCACCTTACCTTGTTCATACCATTTTTTAACGGGACTTAACCAATGTGATTTTAAAAGCAGAAATCTCTGAATATAATTGCCATGTATTGACAGCCCTCCACGTTACTGAGACCACACTTCCCGTATTTTGTCAAAAATAAATAAAATCTGATATGGCACTTGTGCATGTACTCTGTTAAATTAAACTTTTGCTGATGTTTCTAAAGCCATTGAAATTTATATTGACATGAACGTTTGTGTTTCTCCATCTCCGCAAAGAAATTGGTTTGCCAGCGAGGAGTCTTGTAAATTATTTTGGCTTTAGGTCACAATAAAGCGTATGCACTTAAGCACATGTTGCGCTTTACGATCACCATCAGTCGTAGGCGATTACTAAATGAAAGCCTCACCGTTCTCTGATATCACGAATCATCTCGTGCACATGAGCTAATCTCATCGCTCCATGTCTGGCGGCCGCCGATTTGTCACCAGTCACATGGACCGGTCCTCAATCCTTACAGGAATGTCCTGCCCAAGCCCACTTTCGGTCACGGTCCATATGATGTTTGTCTAATTAACTTTTCATCTATTTGATTTTCTGTCACGATGTAATTCCCAATGCACATTGCATGCCTTTTGTACTATTGAATCTTTGGTCCCTTTGTTAGTGTCCATGTTTTTAAATGTCATCGCAGGTAACGTCCACCGATTCCAAACTTTACTTCTCGAAGCCCGTTGGTAAATGTATTTTCAATATCAAATTCAGTTTTACAGAAGCACTTATCCCTGTTGTCATTTGCTATAATTAATAATTTTAATGCTTATCCCTATTTCAATTATTGTCCAATTGTTTTATTTTGTGTAGCAAACTGGAACAGTACTTGTATCGCTTGCATCAACACGCATTAACAACTTCGGAGTAAATGCATGCACGAATTAGAATAACCTGAAAGGAGAGCAGATCGTGATTTCAATTTTTTTAAACATTGCAATTAATTACTGGAAACTGATGACTTTGTGCTAAATGGTGGCAATGTAAGTATCATGCTTTGCTGGCCAAAGAGTTTCATTTTCACAATGGTGGCGACGACACTGATCATAAGTCGAGCAGAGGCCAAGACTTGGTATGAACGAGAAAGTCCGCTGATGACAGGCCACACCCACAGATCATTGATGTTGGTTGTGCTTTTCTGAGAACTTAATTTCAGCAGTGTTTCATAATTTGATGGTGCATACTTAGATTTTGGTTGGGCCTGGGAGTTCTCATCATGTTAACACAAGTTCGGAATGCAAGCCAAGTCATTGCATCGAACAAGTGTACATATTTGTGCACCAGTTCTGTCTACTCTTGCTTGATTGTATTTTAATTTGAGCACCAGTGATTGGTCTACTATTGCTTGGTTTTGTTTTAATGCAGCATCTCTTAAGCTTTCACCGAGTGCATTGGAATCCTTTTTTGGGGGCCGAATAGGATCCATCCATGATCCTTCAAGGCCTAAGAAGGTTAGACTTTCAGTGTGGGGCTAGATTCGTACGCAGCATTAATTTCCACAGCATAGAGAAAGAAATGTAACAGGATGCAGTGTGTGAACAATTTGACTTAGCGATCACAAGCAGCCAATCGTGAGCCTATTGTCTTATTGCTAAAATCATTTCTTTGTAACATCAATTTTCTCTCACAAATTAGAGTTTGAAGGGTTATAAACGCTATGGGGAAACGTGTTTCTTGAAACAAACGTGCTCTCTTGAAACTCGCTGCACTGGCACAGCTCTGTAAATGTTTTGGAGTCTAGAGTCGATATTTTAATAACTTTCCGTGCATCAGCATTTATGTCGATCATGTCTGATGTCCGATTCAATGCCACTTAAAAGTTACAGGGCAGGAGACTGTACGTAGGAGGCCAGCTTGATTCGAGTAAAGGGAATTTTACTGATACCAAGGTTAATGTGTACAACATGCCACATTTCTACAGCAATGTCTTGTGGAACCTGTAATGTTTTCTTTAAACGATGCATTGTTTTAACTCGGTGTGTAACAAAACATGAATGTATGGAGTTTCCTTACTGTGTACATGCACCCCCAATTATCCAGACCTTGTTAAAATAAAAGTGCATTTTGCAGTCACTGCTTTTGTTTGCAAGAGAAATGTTGGTGGAGTGTAACTTTACATTCTTAGCTCCCAAATTCACGTCATTTGTGGCTTAACTGGGTTTCAGTCAAAATGCACTTGAAAACCACAGATGCCCAATAGATAAATTTTAGTTATTTGCAGGTGTTGGTTCAAGCAGGTTTGCCGTGTTTAATGTTTATTTGCAATGTTTATTGTGCTTTTCTTGTTACTTCACATCTTAATATTTTCAGGATAATGAATTACATGCAACATTACAATTGAGTGTCTATTATAAGCACAGATCATTGGAAGAGTGTGCAGAATTTTATTGGCGAACCGAAGAGGGGATTATTTGTTGTGTTATTTTGAACATGTATTTTAAATGAACTCTAAAATGTGGCACATCCCGAAGGCGAATGTGAAACCACGTGTGTCGCATCATCCTGGAATGTCTCCCCTTATAAGGCTGTGCATGCTTGGGAAGCACGTGCTATTCATCCAAACGTAATGCCCTGCAGCTGTTTAACCGAGCTTCATCCAGAAACTTTTGTTTCACAATACAATTACAGCGACAATGCGTGGGGCTTTGGATGTCAAGTTAAGGTGAAATGGGTCACTGACCCTTCACAGCATATAATTTAAAGAAAACGTTCTGACAATGTTTCTTTTTACACACCACTGCATCTTTAGGGAGAGCTGTTAAAACTGACTTGCTTAAATTATGAAGTGTTTTCTTTCACCGATGACTACTCGCTCACGTAATTTTGAGAATTGTATTCCATTCTGTAGTTTAACAACATTGGCCTCAATGCATCTTTTTTTAAAGGCCACTGTAGCGTATATTATATAATTCATTCACACATTTAGGTGGTTTGTCCTTGGCCGGTTTCACGTAATTGCTGAATTGCTAAGTAAGCAGTGGCAGACTTGGGATTTCAAGATGTGGATGCAGGTCATGAGCAATTGTGACTGGCTGTTTGCAGACCAGACAAAAAAAATCAAGTTTCACTCCGACACATATACAGTACTTTGTCCTCTTGCTTGTCCCCTGCTGTGTATAACTCTTTAATGTCTCATACACAAAATAACAACCAACTGAAATTTAGGGTAAGGTAACGTATTGTATAATTTCAAAAAATAAACGGATGAAATATATATGTATAAAACTAAATTGCAATCTATGGTGCAAAAGTGTACTGGAATGTTTTCAGTATGCGGACTAAGCTACGTTGTACATTGTTACAAGTTGAATAACAGCTTATTAGTAGCCTCGTCACTGCTTGTATAATTAGAACATGCGAGAAACGGTCAATGGGTTTTGACAACATGATACTAAAATATGCATGCACTGACGATAACCACCCCTCATAAATTATGTTATTAATCCGTAATTAATGGGGCTTAAAAGTCAGCAAAGCATTAGATGTGTTCAGCAGTGTTTAGTATCCACTTCTCAAAACCTGTTGGCAATCTTTAATACATCAATATGAACCACGTGTTTTTGTTATCTTATTATTTTGTTTAAAAGGGCATCTGTATGGTGTTTTTGGCTATTTTCACATTTGCTTTTGAGACAGACACCGAGGAGGGGAGGAGTGTCTTATCACAGTTGTCGCATTGTGACTGTGTAACCGGAGAATAAAATAATATAAAATTTTCACTGATCGTCTCTTCCGTTGTGTTCTGTACGTCTCACGGGGGAGCCACTTAACATACCGTACGTCGGATCTTGGAAATGCAAAGCTCTGGACTAACATCGAGTTTGGGAAATGTGCATCGAGCATTGCACATCAGACTGACAAGTATCAGAGAGGTGTGTGCTCGGATATACTGTACTCTTCAGAAAGTGGAACACATTCATGGGGAAACCAATTTAATAGACATCACATTGACTTTAAAACGTGTGCTTGGGTAGGACACATCATGGTGATGGAATGCCAGCCAACGAATCAACAGAGGATGACCACCGCAAATTTGGGGTGATGAGATCAGCGAATTCACAGGAGTGAGATTAATCGTGTCCTCACAAGCCCATGGTGGGTTGGTAAACGCATTATCTAGCAGTGGAGAGAAAACGACATGAGACTGAACGAAGACGTTTGTTTACGTGGTGCCCGTGTTAGGTGTAGCACTACAAGCCACTGAGGGGTGGTGATGTGGGGAAGCCTTCATCCAGCAGTGGACAGACCAAGGCTGATGTAAAATAAGAATAGATTTTACCCTGTCTGGCAATCGACCAGGTGTTCAAATACGAAATAGAAACCTCTTACAAGGAACCAAGTCTGCATTAACCACGCGTACTTGTGGTGAACATGCAAGTGCATGTGCTGTGATGAGAATGTTTGGCATTGTCTTTGAAACTGATTGGCCTGCACCAGAGACAGCAGCCTTCTTCATGGCCCAGTCTCATCACCAGTGTCAGACTAGAGGATGCCGACAGGCGAGCAGCACAAAGACAATGCACGACCAGAGCATTTATAGCTGGGGGTGAGCCAGTATCAAAGTGTCGTGTTCAACACGGAGGCACACACTCTGGACTGGGTGGCAACACCTTTATTTAACTTCCCTAGCGGGTAACACTAAACGTAACTCGGGTTCTATAGCAGGTGATGTGGTTCACGATGTGAGTAGCGAGTTAACTCGAGACGAAGACCCAGAGACGACGAGACGCGGGACCCCGGCTTGATTCCACAGACGAGCCCAGAAGAAATTTGATTTAAAGCTTTCGTGACTGCAGGGATTCATATTCTTGGTTCTTTCAGTAAAGTCACGTTAGAAGGGAAATGATAAAATAAGAAAAATATCAAACAATACAAATTCACACCTGATGATGATTGCGTGTGTTGCAGTCGAAACGTCGTGATAATTTTTTAATATTTTTGTTATTTTATTATTTCCCTTCTACGTGACTTTACCGAAATAACCAAGAATATGAGCCAAGAGCCCTCCCGGGACTGCCCCTTGGTGCTCCTGGGCGCTGCCTCGCTCCGCCTTCGGACACGCCCCCTTCGAGACCTTTCCCGAAGGATCCAGACCGAGCATCACGTGCCCCACTCGGGCTACCACGTGCTCACTTGCCCCCCTCTCTCTCTCAGACCACCACGTGCTCACTTGCCCCTCTCTCTCTCAGGCCACCACGTCCCCCCTTGCCCCCCTCTCTCTCAGACCACCACGAACCCCCTTGCCCCCCTCTCTCTCTCTCAGGCCATCACCAGGACGATGCCCCTTGGGGTTGGCTGACATGCCACACTTCTACTCTGGTGCTGGAGAGAGGCTCCAGACGCACAGTTGCACTCCTGTAACAGTGGCTAGCGAGAACACCCTCGTGACAACGTTTACGTCACTACAAAAGTATGAAAAATAAAAAAAGGTTTTAGCCTTTTTGGCAATGAAACAGTTGCGTTAAGATGTTACAACACAAAATAAAAAACCCTTTTGCAAGGAATCAAATCTGCATTACCGTGGTTAATGCCGTCAATCGGGCAGCTTCGTCTAGCACACAAGGCACCATTGCAACATCTTCCCTGTGTGTGTGTAAATATAAATACATCATCCCTCTGTGTGTGTATATATAAATAGCTATAAATAGCCACAGCCTCTAAAGGAGCCTCTTATAGACTCCTTTGTAACCGTATTACTGTACAGCTCTAATCGAAGAGTCTGCGTTGGCAGTGGTGCACAAGTAGGACTCAAACAAAAACGCAACATTCGTCAATTAACACTGCCTTAAAAGTGTGTAATAGGCGACGTTTCGCGTAATGGCCATTCACAGCAAAGAGGGGCGCCATGGTGGCTAGGAGATGTTAACTACCTCGCCTGGTATACAGGAGGTCTGTGTCTCTCATCATCATCATCACGGTAGCTGGGAGATGTTAACTCCCTCGCCTGGTATACAGGAGGTCTGTGTCTCTCATCATCATCACGGTGGCTGGGAGATGTTAACTCCCTCGCCTGGTATACAGGAGGTCTTTGTCTCTCTCTCTCATCATCATCACGGTGGCTGGGAGATGTTAACTACCTCGCCTGGTATACAGGAGGTCTGTGTGTCTCTCTCATCATCATCACAGTGGCTGGGAGATGTTAACTCCCTCGCCTGGTATACAGGAGGTCTGTGTCTCTCATCATCATCATCACAGTGGCTGGGAGATGTTAACTCCCTCGCCTGGTATACAGGAGGTCTGTGTTTCTCTCATCATCATCACGGTGGCTGGGAGATGTTAACTCCCTCGCCTGGTATACAGGAGGTCTGTGTCTCTCATCATCATCATCACGGTGGCTGGGAGATGTTAACTACCTCGCCTGGTATACAGGAGGTCTGTGTGTCTCTCTCATCATCATCACGGTGGCTGGGAGATGTTAACTCCCTCGCCTGGTATACAGGAGGTCTTTGTCTCTCTCTCTCATCATCATCACGATGGCTGGGAGATGTTAACTACCTCGCCTGGTATACAGGAGGTCTGTATCTCTCTCTCATCATCATCACGGTGGCTGGGAGATGTTAACTCCCTCGCCTGGTATACAGGAGGTCTGTGTCTCTCATCATCATCACGGTGGCTGGGAGATGTTAACTACCTCGCCTGGTATACAGGAGGTCTGTGTCTCTCATCATCATCACGGTGGCTGGGAGATGTTAACTACCTCGCCTGGTATACAGGAGGTCTGTGTCTCTCATCATCATCATCACGGTGGCTGGGAGATGTTGACTCCCTCGCCTGGTGTGCAGGAGGTCGTGGGTTCGAGCCCGACCCTGATGATACCTGCTGATGTATTATTTGGGAGTCTGCGTCTCTCTCCCATCGTCATCACGGTGGCTAGGAGATGTTTCTCTCTCGCCTGGTGTGCAAGGAGGTCGTGGGTTCCATCCCAACCCTGACAATGCCTGCTGCTGCTGTTGCTGTATGTTTGGTATTTTCGTGTCCCTCTCCCTGTGGTCGCGTTGATTTTTCTCCTCCGGGATTTTCCCTCCACGTTTAGAATCGACATCACCCGTTCAGAGTATTTGGCCGCTACAGATTTCCACACGGTGATGATAACGAGTCAACTTGGTTGAGCTATCGATGACACTCACTGGTCTACAGCCAAAATGCTTCCGAAATAAACGTAGTCCAACGTTACTAATTCTGGGTCACTGAGAATGAAAATGATGCTTAAAATTGTTGATTGTCTCTAGTTTTCAAGCTGTGCTCCTGGGTCAGAATGTACGACCCTTGACTTGGGAATGGCGGAGGATAAGTGAAATGTAAAGGAATGGATCTCAATTTAAACCATAAATGACTCAAGTACATCGCTTATGGCTCTCACGAATGATCATTTGTGGGAGCGAGGTCGCTTCTGAAACGAGAGTTACAAAGCTTCGTGGGCCTTTGGGGCCGTCCATAAATGACGTCACGCGATTTTGGACGATTTTTGACCCCCCCCCCCCCTCGTCACACGGCGTCACAAAAAGTCAGACCCCCCCCCCCTCAAAGATGACGTCACAAAGCTCTGCCCCCCCCCCCCCAAATAAAACATGCTTTAAATCTCTTTAAACTATTGTGATCATAGTGCGTATTTAATGTGGCGCTGCACTCTGATGTTGTAAGAGAAACATGTATTAAAACGTCTATTTAATTAAATAGAACGTGTTGTCTATATTTATTTAAAGTTGCGCATTTTGATGTGACGTCACAGTTCTCAAACCCGCCCTCCTCGTCACACATCGTCGCCATGGCGACAGCGCAGACACACAGAGAGACGTCGTTGCCATGGCGACACCGCAGACACACAGAGATACGTCGTTGCCATGGCGACACCGCAGACACACAGAGAGACGCCGTTGCCATGGCGACAGCGCAGCCACAGAGATACGTCGTTGCCATGGCGACAGCGCAGACACAGAGAGACGCCGTTGCCATGGCAAAGGCGCAGCCACACACAGAGACGCCGTTGCCATGGCGACAGCGCAGACACACAGAGAGACGTCGTTGCCATGGCGACAGCGCAGCCACAGAGATACGTCGTTGCCATGGCGACAGCGCAGACACAGAGAGACGCCGTTGCCATGGCAAAGGCGCAGCCACACACAGAGACGCCGTTGCCATGGCGACAGCGCAGACACACAGAGAGACGTCGTTGCCATGGCGACAGCGCAGCCACACAGAGAGTCGCTCTGCTGCCGGGTGCCGCATGGCGGAGCTGGGATTCTCCTCGGCCGACCTCGCGGCTCTCTCCGGACTCCTGGCGGCTGGGCGCGGCTCCCGGCCGCACGGCGAGGACGACGACGACGACGAGGAAGGGGGAGAGGAGGTGAGACGGGAATGAGACGAGGCGCCCTCTGCTGAGGAGAGAGAGAGAGAGAGCCCGTGGCAGACGGACGATGGGGGGCTGGGGACGCCTCGGGCCTAGAGCAGCGCCCTGATTAGTAGCGAGGCGTGTTCTGTGTGTTGTGTGTGTGTTGTGTGTGTTGTGTGTGTGTTGTGTGTTCTGTGTGTTGTGTGTGTTGTGTGTGTTATGTGGTGTGTTATGTGTGTGTTAGTGTGTGTGTGTGGGTGTGGTGTGTTCTGTGTGTTGTGTGTGTGTGTGTGTTCTGTGTGTTGTGTGTTGTGTGTTGTGTGTGTGTTGGTGTATGTGTGTTGTGTGTGTTGGTGTGGTTCTGTGTGTTGTGTGTGTTGTGTGTGTGTTGTGTGTGTTCTGTGTGTTCTGTGTGTTGTGTGTGTTGTGTGTGTTGTGTGTGTTCTGTGTGTGTTGTGTGTTCTGTGTGTTGTGTGTGTTATGTGTGTGTTATGTGTGTGTTATGTGTGGTTATGTGTGTGTTATGGTGTTGTGTGTGTTGTGTGTGTTCTGTGTGTTGTGTGTGTTGTGTGTTCTGTGTGTTGTGTGTTGTGTGTGTATGTGTGTGTTATGTGTGTGTGGTTGTGTGTGTGTGTGTGTCTGTGTGTTGTGTGTGTTGTGTGTTTCTGTGTGTTGTGTGTTCTGTGTGTTGTGTGTGTTGTGTGTGTTGTGTGTGTTGTGTGTGTTGTGTGTGTTGTGTGTTATGTGTGTGTTGTGTGTGTTGTGTGTGTTATGTGTGTGTTATGTGTGTGTTATGTGTGTTGTGTGTGCTATGTGTGTGTTGTGTGTTCTGTGTGTTGTGTGTATTCACCACAATTGTTTGTGTTAAGCCGCCGCCTGCTTTACAGCGGATGTTTAAGAAGATCCCGGGACCTTCTTCAGATTCTTCCAGTCTGTATTTATACTTGCAGACTGTATTTATACTTCTAGACTGTATTTGATGAGCTCTGACGCTCCTTTTTCACGGATATCCAGTCGTGGCACGAGGTCAAAAAGTTACAACAACAACCACAACAACAACACAACAACCACAACAACACAACAACGACAACAACCACAACAACCACAACAACAAAAACCACAACAACACAACAACCACAACAACAACAACTACAACAACCACAACAACCACAACAACAACCACAGAAACACAACCACAACAACAACAACTGATGGGAATGCAAAGTATAGACAAGCTAAGCAAGTCACTAAGTAAAAATAAAAATCTATGAAGAACAAATTGCATAAGAACATCAATTTCTGCCGATATTTCAACACCAAATGAAATCTTGGGCAAGGCAGCAAAAAAAAGTCAGTCCAAAGTTTGCGAAATTTGAAAGGAAAAATAACAACAAGCACTTAGTGTCCACAAAATACTCATTCGGAATCTACATCGCAGATCATCGGCCACTACTGCCACAAGGGTCAGCGAGGATTTCCTCGTTAAACAAGCGAAATAACAACATTGTACATAATACAAATCATAGGGGGAGACTTCAGGCATATTGAGGTTTCTGTTGGGGTTTGGGCTCAGTCATATGGGCAGAATAAGGCTGCATTATTGGTCGTGCACTTGCATGTCATTGTTTAATCCATCAGGCAGTGTATCCGTGAACACTTTGCCTTTTAAGGCAAAGTCATAACAGCCTCATTCTTAGCCACGACCATAAACTATTTTGCGTGCCAAGCTCTCCATAATAGGCACTCACCCATGAGTATAACAAGCTAACAATTTGATCTTGGCGTTGTTTTCATCATGTGATTTTTTGTCGTTGACGTCTCTTCTCTGTGTCTGCAGCGTGTGTCATCAGTCAATCGTCTGGGTCCAGGGGACATCGGACCAGCAAAGAAGGAGCCCAAAACCAGTCAGTTTCGTTTCCACTTGAACCGATCGAACTGTCATTGAGCAACACACACAATATACACAGCGTGGCCCAAACGTCAGGACATACACAGGGTTGTTAAATGTATACTATGAGACCTCCTTTACCAGTGGCAAAATATAGTGATAGGTTTTTACCCTTTCAACTGGTACAAAAACTGACACCTTTATACAAGGCATCACGTTTGCAATAACCACAACACAAGCAGTCATTTTGACAAGCAGTCATTTTGACTGCTTGTGTTGTGGTTATTGCAAACATGATGCCTTGTATATAGGTGTCAGTTTTTTACCAGTTGAAAGGGTAAAAACCTATCACTTTATTAAATGTATGTTAACAAATGTTAAAACTGACTTCTATGAACATTAATGCGTGCTTACATTTTTTTGTTAATTGAATTCGGGACTTTTTTAAAGATTATAGGTGTAATCTTTGAACCTTCAACAGTTGTGTTCTGTCTCAATTCAAGAGTTTTTGATCACGTTTTGTAAACGACGAATTGGAGGTGACCCACAGGAAGAACACAAATATATATGAATAATGATAACAGATTAAATATCAACTATTTTAATTCCAGTGTTAAAATACATTAAATTAAATAACCCGCTGTGTCCTGCCTTCTGGGCCACCCTCTATGTCACACTTAAGTGAAGATGTTTATTTATTTGCCAAAATTGTACAAAAATAAAACAGCAACAGTACCTGTTGCCTGTGGCCTAATCATCCCAAATTTAGCCAATTTTGTCACATTTTTACAATGTAAGCAGATTGAGTCTGGATTGTGCTTGGATGGGTGGGAAAACACCATACACCAGCAGGTTGTCATAGAGAGGACTGTGGGCCGATGTGTTCAGCAGTCGAGGGCAGTGCAGCAGGTCCTTGTGTTTCCACGTCTTTGCTTCCCACCTTCATCAACCCACACTGACCAGTGTGGTCAAGAAGTGAGGAGGCCCTTATTCAGCAGTGGATTGCTAAAAAGGGATCCTTCAATATTTATTCATCTGTGATTTGGTTCGTTAACATTGGTGCTTTACTGCCATTTGATTCTGAGGGATACCTTGATTCCAGGAGTGACGAGATGTTAACTTCCTCGCCTGGTATTCAGGAGGTTATGGGTTCGATCCCTACCTCGACGCCTGCTGCTGTATATTTGGAGTGTGCATGTTCTCCCCGTGGCCGTGTGGCCTTTTCTCCGTGTCCGGTTTTTCCCTCCACATTTTGAATCATGCGTTTAGAGTCATTGGCTGCAATACATTTCCACATGATAAGCCACTTCGTTGAGCTATTATTTGTGTCCAGGTTGCTGCTGTATTAGAGCTATATAGCTCAGTGGGCCTTACCTGGTAAAATGTTTATAGTTTATCGTTTAGTTTATTGCATATGTACTGTGTAATGGTTTGACATTCATGCTTATCATATGTTGCTTTTTGGTTTTATGTGCCTATTTCCAAAAGGTGCCACTGTTAAGCCAAACAACTCAAAGGACATCTGGGATGAGGACGAGGTTCCAATTGGGCCTCAGTACGATGACACTCCTGACCACCGGCTACAGCCCCAGTAAGCCCTCTCTGCTCGCCAAGATAGCGGATTAATTGTTCAACATATTCAAAAGGCCACTCGCTGTGGGTGAGACTCAGAGACCTGAAACTGACACGGACTTCGCCTGCTTAAATTATTGCACCTGGAAAACTTTGCCCTTTTAGTTGATGGGGCTAAATATTCCTAAATTTATTTATAACAATTTCCAATTAACTTTGAAGGCATTCATGTATTAGTTTTGTAATAACTCGTCATGATGATTCAGCATAGTGTACTTTTTATTATAAAGTCGTTTTGCGATGATGAACTCACCCCATAGAATACTGGCTACGTTCATGAAAGAGATGTCCTAATCTTGTCAATTGAAACCAAAAATAAGCCTTGTCAACCGAGGCGACGACGTCACAAGTTATGCAATCGTCTTCTCTCCCTATGACGTCAGAACACGTGAGATCATCTTGTGACGTCTCGCCATGCGGTATATGACACCATCTCATGTGACTTAGAACGTAATATTGTTATCGCCAATTAAACACTTCCAAAGACAAACGCATGCAGAATCCTTGTATAGGCATTGCTTCTCTGCCTTGCTTGGTGATGAAACAGAACCATGTCTGTTTATAATCTTGGTTCTTTCGGTAAAATGATTTCCCTTCTACGTGACTTTACCGAAAGAACCAAGAATATGAATCCCTGCAGTCACGAAAGCTTTAAATCAAAATTTCACAAATGTTTAGTTGTTATTTTATTTTCCTCAGAGCTTGTTGTGTCCAGCAAAAAGGTTCGGGACCCTTTGATGAGCTTGAATCTATGTAGTCAGCCATATCAAATCTCATGGCTGTGTCACGGATGTCATGATGAATGAACGAATTATACAGTTATTATAAATGTCTGTTAAACGATATGTTACTCCCCATTCATCGGTAGCAATATAAAGAAAATGTAGTGGCGCTTTTTATACAATGATTGTATTGACACAAAGGAAATGGGAGGACAGTACCGTGAAATGATGATTGCGACAGTTCTGCTTCATGGCCCTGAAGCCTTGCTTATAGAAATTCATATCCGTTCTATGAGGGGAGCTCTAAAGAGGCTGTGTTCACTGCGATACAGTGCTGGCTCTGTGCAAGAAGGTTGGTGCTCATATCTGGATGATAAATTGGCATCTAAAGGAGTAGTGGAGTCAATTTCAAGAGGAAATGGTCACGAGTACTCTCACACAGATCAAGCCGAGCGCCAGTTTACGACAGCCGCACAGATGCCAGATGGTGAAGTGAGCACGAATCGGTTTGGCTGAAAGGCCGATGGAAGAACGTGGCTCACCTGAATTTGCAGAGCGTGCCGCTTGTACGTCACACACGTGAGCAGAGCGCCAGTTGGATCGGATGCATTAAGCTGAGAAATTGCAGCAACCAAAGAGGAACTAAATAAAAAATGCTCCTCTCTGTGCAGGTCCACCTCACAGTCACCATGGGAAAAAATAAACTACACGAGAACAACATCTCAGCTCTTCATGCTGCATTGGCAGTCGTTGCATTTCAGCTGTAGTCATGTCAGCTTAGTAAGGCATTAATTAACAGACCATCCCTTCAGTCATATTTCTTTTTACACAACTATATCTCTTCATTTCCTGGCCATGAAGGTTCACGTAAGCTTTTTTTGTCTTAACGCGTCTTCTTGTTTAAATTATTAATGATGTTGTTGTGATTTGCACATATGTGCAAGTGGTTCGAAATGCTGAATGGCGCTGCTCGCTTGTGTAATGATCTTGCTGCTGCCTGAATCCAATATCTGGAGGTTCCCTTGAGATGGAGAACACTGTATTTACTCCATAATGCTCCTTGTCATGAAGCCCTCTTCCCAACTGTACATCATTTATTCATGATAGTTGTTTCTCCCGGAAAGCCTCAGTCTCAAGACTTTCTCAGGATGCTCGTTCCAATGCCTTGCTAATTCCTAAACAAGTATTTTGCATGTGGCAAAACACTGAAGTATATCCAAGAAAACAGACGCATGAGAAGCAAAAAATGTGAAAATGCATTCAGATAGGTCAGCAACCTACTTGCAGAACTGCTATCTATTGACTACTGCGTAGCGTGTGTGTGTGTGGATTGCTGCACCTAGTGACCGAGGTCTTGGTGGGTGGACGAATGGCAACATTCAACGTGACCGGACCTATCACAGGCAGGAATCATACTCAGCCGAGCCGTGTTCTTGATTCTCGATGTTATGTTTACGTACGATCGCCCAGTATTTACAAAATACAAATCTGACATGTTACAGAATGTAAACGAACAATCTGATTGCATCACTCACAATTTAGGATGCAATAGTTTGAATTTTAAATAATGAAATATAACACACCATAACGTGAGCTCCCACACGTACCAGGATGTGTAATGCTAAAAATAGAGAGGGCACAGGGTTTCAGTCTCCGCGTGCATTTTAACTCCAAGCGGCTTCCAGAACCACAGCGTGGCACTGCAGCGTATAGGTTTTCTCGTGACCGAGTGCACCGACTCCTCACGTGGTGCATCCCTACACTGGCCACTCAGGACCAGGTGACGCCAACATTGTTGCAGCCCGTTTGCATTTCAAAGCCTTCACTATTCTTTAACACCCGGACTCTAAATACCCAATAATAGTCAACGTGTGTTGGCTACGTGAATCCCAGTGTGACCAATAATATAAATCAAATGCTATTTGAAGTAATAGGAGTGGTGAAAAAAAGCATTGCCTTGTGTAAAATAAACTATGAGAAGAAATATACTTTGCAAGTGTGTTTAACAACTTACATATTAAGGATCCTGCAAAACATTTCTTCAGAAAGGTCCCATTGGTTGTGGGTCCAAATGTGGTTTATTTTTTTGTCTATCTGCTTATTAATTAATTATTGCAACACATTATATATCAACAGCTAAAATCACCACTCCCGCATTGCATTGCAGTGGGGGCTCTACCTGCTCACGATTGTGCTTTGCTTATCGAATACTTGGAACACGTGTTGCATTCACAGATATGAAGTGCTGTTCAAGCAGAAGGTTGGGACAGAGGACATTTTCCTGGGGATGGGAAGAAAGGACTCATCCACAGCCTGCTGTGAAGACATGCTGGTTCGTAAAAGACGCCACTGATATCATTGTGACACAACACTCAGCGGTGATTTAAAAACTCTCATTACTCTTCAGTAAACACCATCCATTATTCGTCCACATGTTAAATCATTCCAGACATATGTGAAATCAATATCAATCGTCAGTTAAGTAAAATGCTCCATGATATTCTTTGATCTGAAATCCAGCAATATTGTTCCACTTATCATTCTTATCGTGATTGATTTGTTCTTGTCACTTACATTCATGACTATTATCCATATGGGAAAAAAAACTATGAAGGCTTCCCCCTGCGTGAAATCCATTGCTTGTGTCAACCTGACGACAAGGCACACTGCAGCGCCTTGTTTTATTGTCAAGGCACTGTAATACCAGCAGCTGCGGCTCTACTTTGTATTTTGATGTCTACAGATCAAGGTTCAACTGCCAGGCTCAAGATCAGCTGACATTAAGTTGGACGTTCATGATACGTTTCTGGATGTGAGGACAGAGACGTAGTAAGTGTGTTTCTGTATGACTCTTTGGATCTTTAGTGCTTTGCCATGTGTACTCTGCGCCACAGTGATGTGTGTATGTGTTGATACAGTGCTGTGTTCTCACCTGCCATTTACACAGGCAACTCAATTATAATCACACTCGTGGTTTTTAGCAACAACGTTTCATTTTTTGTTTTTTATTAACTTTGTCTTCGAATTGTTTATGATTGTGAAATTATAAACTCAGTCTGGCTATTTCATTAACTTAGATAATTGAATATAAACCAATTTAAACATTTTTCTGGAAAAGTCCTCAATTTGGTTTCGTCTTGATGCGTTAACACGTCATGTGTATTATTTTAGTATTTCCTCTCTGGATATAATGTATATGCATCGGAGTTATGTTTTGGAGTTTATTTCTGGGTACGTGCTAAATAATCAGAGTACTTTAAATCACATGGCTACGGTGAGCCATAAATGATCCATTCACAATCTGGTCTCTTCTCTCACTCACCTGGGGAACGCGATCACCTGCACTTGGTGTGTTGATGATCACATTTCACGGGAGTTTCCCTGCGGTCTAAGGGTCGTCTCGTTTGCACCAGTGACCTGCGCCATTCGTGCGCCAGCAGAGGAGGGGGGGGGGGGGGCAATGATTGCGTGTATAATCACAATTGAGTAATTTTCGGGTAATTCTTGAAATTTCGAAATTTGTACCCCGACGCAAACATGTTGCAACCACTCCTACCGTCGTCAAATAACCACGTGACGGCATCGTATGGCTGCTGGCGCTGTCGTGGGAGCACCTGAGCGGTGAATGAGCCCGCCTCCTGGGTGCTGTGTTCTCATCTGTTGTCTTCTCTGTGGCTCCCTTGTCGCCGTCGGCTCGCAGCAAACTGGGGCTGCACCTCCCGCACGCGGTGCACAGCAAGGAGGGGCACGCGCGCTTCGTGAGCGACACGCAGACCCTGGAGCTCACCCTGCCCATGCGCCGCGAGTTCGATTTCATCAACTTCTCATGAGAACCCAGTGTTCGCGTGCCGGGGCAGGGAAGAAGTGGGTAAAGGACCCATATCCCATTATGCCTAGCGTCACCTCTGCCCAAGTTTTGTTTATTTTGTCATTTTTTCTAAGACAACTTATTGCATCTGTTTAGACAAAAACGAGAACTTGTAACCCGATTGCTACAAAATCAATGCTGTACACGTCTGACCCTTTGTTATCAATCGACAGCTGGATGAAGGCCTCCCCACGTGGTGCAGGTCGTGGGGGTTACTTGACCACGATTCGCCATGCTGGTCAGTGCCCGTTGGTGAATGCGAGGGGCATTTTTGCTGCACTGCCCTCTGTTGACAGTCTAATCTCAGAGCAGCCCATGATACCGATGTCATGCTTGGTGGTCGACCATCCAAGCATTATCCAGGCTCAACTCTGCTTAGCTTTTGGGCCCTGATGAGATCGGGTGCATTCCACGTGATTTGGTGATACATAAAAGTTAAGGTATCTTTTGCACAAGATTTGCAATGAAATGCTCTCAGACTTAGCTGTTTCTCAAAGTTAACGTTACGTTGCGTAGCACCGCAGTCGGCGCGTTGCGTGTCAGGGCGCGTGCCCCGTGAATGTGCATACCTAACGTGTTCATCCATTTGTCGGAATATTCGCATATCTGCATGTGCACATCTTGTGAGGCTCTGCCATCCTGTTTTATAATGAGCGGCCGCTTCTTTGCTTGGTCACGTGGAAGCCGATTGCAGTTCATGGTCTAGCTTTTGTCAAGGCCTCTGGCATAATATCTCACTGCGGAGAACACCGCCCGCTGAGCTATTGGTTCGCTTGTGCGTGTGCACATAAAAGCAATTGTGTGTTATGTACAACCCACATTGGCTCATGCTGTAATAAGTAAAACGTGTTTTATTTCACTGTTGGCATTGTACATCATTTTACATCCAAGTTGTCAAACAGCGTACGAAACTATGGTTAACGCTCGATGATCTGTGGGTGAGAATTATCGATGTTTTCGGGAAAATAAAATATCTTGACTGAGATGCTGGTTTACTTATTAGAGGCTCCTCCACACTCGTAGAAGGTCTGTGACTCACGGAAACATGTCAACAAGGAAGCCGATTCATAGGCAGTGGCAACTGATCGCATTTTATGCATCTTGACTCTCATTCCACACCAGTAAACCATAATGATGTTGCACCCCCTATTTTACACGCTTCTTGCATCATCCGTGTTTTGTTTTATCCTGCCCCCCCCCAGCACCCACGATCAGCGAGAGCTGACGACAGCGCACGGCTCATCACTCGTGCAATCCTCTGGGAGTGCTCAGGCTTGGCTAATTTATGAGCCTCCAACATATTCCCCAAGATTATTTTGGTATTGCTTAATAATAACGACTCGCCTTTTGCCCGTCCAAGGACGGGTGTATTGCAGTAAATCTGAAACTTGCAAGCGAAAAGCAGCCCGCGACGTGATATTCATCGCATCAATGCGTGTGCAATTTGTAAGGGCGCGGTGACACAGACCTATTTCATGTAAAGTTTATAATCCCTTGTTCATCATGACGTCCTTTTTACTTTGATGTCTCAACAGCGTGACGGAGATTGCGTGATGACGTGAGGGTTCTGCCTTTGTAGTGAGGGCTGTGAGTTGATGCCGAGGAGGGGGGGGAGGAGGCGCCTCGCCCCCCCATGTGGAGTGACGTCACCCGCTAATTATTATTAATTGAGGGGGTGTGTCCATTTGAAGGACGTCACCTTATAATGATTATTAATGAGGGGGGCTGGTCGATGTGGAGTGACGTCACTTGCGCATGATTATTAGTGAGGGGGGGGAGTACTCCATATTGAGTGACGTCACCCGCTCATGATTATTAATTGACGAGGGGTGGGGGGGTCCATTTGGAGGACGTCACCTGCTCATGATTATTAATGAGGGGGGCTGGTCTATGTGGAGTTCCGCCACGAGCGTTAAGGACAGACATTCCTGGGTGATCATCGTAGGCATTTACAGGCGGTGTGTCCATTGCTGGATGGAAACCTCCCCACGCCGTGCTCGTCGTTGGGTTATTTGACCTTTTGCTTTTCATAAACGAGTTAATGCAGTTTCAAGCTTTCGTGACTGCAGAGATTCATCTTCTTGGTTCTTTCGGTAAAGTCACGTAGAAGGGAAGTAATAAAATAATAAAAAATAAAACATAATAAAATAATTCTCACGACGTTTCGGCCACAACGCAATGCAGGTTGGTGAAGTGAGGGGCCAATGATCTGTACAGATATCACTCAGCGCTGACGTTAGCCATGACCTGAGTTCGATTCCCGTGGCCAGTAATCAAACTCGGGCAGCATAGCGCAGTGTGCTAACTGCTGCGCCACGACTCCCACCCCCCCCCCCCCTTTGCTTAATTTTTATATGAATAATTTGTATCCATTGTTTAACACGAAAATCATTATCATAGCGCAGCAATGAATTGAAATAGCCATGTGTTTTTCATGAAATCAGCTAATTATTAGGAATAAATATGTACGATAACATATTTTGAGACATTAAGTGTTCACTGAGGAGCACACTGCGTCAACACATGAGCAAGAGTGGCCCATTAGAAACGTAATAAAAAATAACTCCACTCAATAAGTACATTACATTTTATACATTCTATTTAAAAGCACCTATGCCATCACAAAGTTCAGAAATCTAGCCAATACTGATTCAGTGGTGTTCACTCTGGGGTAAGTGAAATAGTATATTTATTACAAACGTACAGAAAATATAGTCAGGCTAACACCATCGTCTGCTAGGCTAATTGCGAAGCAAATGTAATGACTGTTTCTGAGTCGATGGGTTTTCTCCTGCAAGGTCCACAACGCTGTACAGAGCAAAAGGCTGAATATTGTGTATGTCCTCGTAACGAGGCATCCACCTCATAATTGTGGTGGCAACTTCTTCTCGTCTTGACAATTGAATTTAACAACTCATGAACTCTCCTCCCCGCACCTTTACGCTGAAAAAATCAAATCAGACTTTGTCCTTTTCAGCTTATGACGCACCTTATGCCCGCTGTTGGCTGTTGTAAAGCGAAGTAATTTACAGCTTACAGGTTCAGTTTACAAGTGTGTAAGGGTCGTTGTTAAACCACTTTCTTTCCTCCCGGTTTTCCCTCGTCAGGGACGCATTGTAAAATTCCACAAACAACATTTCTGCGGAGAATTCACAAGGTGAAACCGTGCGGTCCAATGCTCGAATGGTGAGACTTCTCGATTTGGCCTCCTTGCCAACGACCATCCACTTGCTCAGCTCTTCCTCTGGGTCAAGCGTGGCACACTCGTCCACCCTGGTGCACGTGGCCCGGTGTGTCCAGGGAGTCTCCAGCTCACGCATTAGCTCTGCGGGGACCTGCAATGGCTGCAGCCTCTCTACAAAGGCTCTCAGCTTCTCCTTCTCTTCGTCTTGTTCACGTCGTAGCCGTGCCAATGCTTCCTCGGCAGGGCTGGACCCCGTAGGCTTCACGTTTTGGAGAAACACACGCATCGCTCCTCCGATGTTACCACCGCCACCACCACCACCACCACATTCTTGAATGGATGCTTTACCTTGAGAGCCACCGGTCTGGCTCATTGTCTGTTGTGAAGTTGTATCCAGAGTCTTATCAATCCCTGAGGACCCAGGCGTGATCACCTTGTGTTCTCGTGCCATATGTAGAAATGGCTCCGACCCCGAGGCATGTCCACCGAGCTCACCTTCTGGCCCCTTGTTTGTGGAGAACGTGACGCGTGTCACTCGGGCTCCCGACGAAGAATGCGGCACCTTGCACTTGCCAGTGTCCAGATCCGTCCCAGCGACATTCACAGATGAGACGGGACGCGGTCTTCTCCACGGCGAGGAGCGCCTGCGAGCAGCCGTCCTCTGCGGGGCAGTCCCCGGCCTGACGGCGCGACATCGTCCACCGCCGTCGTCACTTTGCTCGACCAACGCAGGGAGCGGCTGCACGTCCTGGGCACGGTGGCGCGCTGTTCGCGGCTGCGCGGACACAGGCGGAGGTGGAGGTGGTGGAGGAGGTGGTGGCCCCGTCACTCCTGAAGGCGGCAGCGGCATCGAGTCCACCCGGGGCTGGGGACTTGTCGAGGACACGACCGGAGCGCTCACGGGACGCCGCTGCTGCTGCTGCCGCTGCTGCTGCAGTAGCAGCAGCGGCAGCGGCAGCGCGTTGATGGCCACCTGGGCACCGCCGTCGTTCCCGTGCGGCTGGCAGCCGCCCGCTGTGGCCCGCAGCGACTCGCTGCGGGCCCCGTGCGCGTGGCCGAGGAGCCGCGCCGACGCGAGCTCGGAGCGCTGCAGCTTGACGCGAAAGCGGTTGTAGGTGGCCCTCTGGTCCAGCGTTATGGAGCTCACGACCTGCCGACGCAAACTCTCCAGGGTGTCCAGCCGCTTCTTGAGGATCATCTCCTCCTTCCAGTTGGCCGATTGGACTTTTTGCGCCTTCTGTGCCGAGTTCGTGGCTCGCTTCTCCATGTCGGGAGACCGACGCCGCTGGGCCGTGAATGTGAGCGCGACCGGCACGGTCTATAGCCGCGCTCCGAGTGAATTCATTTAAAAGGCAACCTTTCCATGGTTACCAATATCATTCTACCTCCACCTCCGGCATTGTGCACCGTAATTCTATACGGATCTTCACACCTGCGGTTAGTTGCCGAGCAACAAGCAATGCAAACCGTGTTGCTATGTTTTTTTTTGCCGAACGAGAAGTAAGCAAATGCACCGGGAAGTTTGCGGTGTTCTGCAAATAGTCGGTCAATTAACGCGCAGGGGAACCCCGTCTCACAGTGGAGTCATCGCCGCACGTGTCAGTTTTATGTTGAACATTTTACAACTTTAGGGCAAAACAAATATTGATCTGGAATTTTTTTTTATTTAGTCTGCTTTCATTAAATCGTTTAGAAAATAAATTAATTCCAAATCCATACGGAAGTTACTATTATACGCTCACTTTAATAATATCACAAACAAGACAGTTGATCTTCTTTGGGTCTTTCGGTAAAGTCACGTAGATAGGTTCAAAAAATGATCAAATAAACAAAAAACTATCGAAACGTCGTAGTTTTCTGTTAATTTCATTTGTTTTACTTATCTACGTGACTTTACCGAAAAACCCAAATATTATGAATTCCTGCAAACACGAAAGCTTTAAGTCAAGATTTAAGACAGTTGATGTTCAGGCACGCCTTTGGGCTTGGACATAGAAAATGTAGTGAAGCTTTGGGTCATACATGTGTTATTATAAGCAATATAATTAACTTTGTACATTGCTGATATCCAATGAATTATATTTACAGACGTTAGACAAGCTCTGTTAACATATTTTGGAGATCTTTTAAAGGTTAGACAAAACAAGCATGACAGTGCACATCAAACTAAGACATTACATGGGAAGGAGACACGCCGTTGGTAGAATTTGTGATTTTAAATGTATCAGCTTGAGTGAAGGCATTCGTGTCTAATCGATCCCACGCCGCCGTTTTCTTTGCACAGTGCAGGGTGAGTGTTTGAAGGCCGTATTTGCTCTCTGGCTTTTAACAACAGCAGGTCCATTGAACATGACTGATCTCAAAACGGTTGGAAATTTCACTCATGTTTTAATGCAATTACAAAAACATTGTACGGTCCTCGACACAATAAGCGTTGTGGTTAATTACTGCCTCGAAGTATTATCTATGAAACCCTTCAGTCTTTAGACGTAAATATCATCATGTCATTGAGGGTGTGGGTCTGTGTTGTAATCTGAGCAGGGACTGGAGTAGATGTGAAATAATTATTGTAGGAGAGTTCTATACTGTAGTTGAATAATTACAAATAGCTTCATCATTGGCGAAACGTCGTACTCAGATTGTAAATGTTGTGGCTCGGCTCTCCAACACACTGGTGTGCTGTACTAGTGACGAATTGGTCACGTTCTGTTTACGTGACAACCCTTACTAGTTGGCTGTGTCGGGTGGTGACGGGTTTCAAGGCCGTAATTATATTTGGGGGGGGGGCATCCCCCCCCCCAATATTTAAATATGCTCAAAATGTCCCCCTCAATATCTTACCTATAAAATAGATTTCTGTTTATATGATTGTGGTTATGGTTGTACTGTATTAATCCCTAATCTCTGCCATTACATACGATGAAACAAGAAAAGGTAAAAAAAGAAAAAACAGAGCAATGTAATACAATAACTATTAGACATTATTGTAAAAAATAAATAAAAAGTCCATCCTATGTGTTAGTGAATTTTTTAAATATTTTTGGAAGGAAATTCATTTTTAAATTTAGATTTATTTTTCTGGGGGGGGGACCCCCAGACCCCCTGGAAGATTTGGTCCCCCCCAATGTTGACTTTATGGCTACGGCCTTAGCGGGTTTTAACGACACGTTTATATATTTACGCGATCTAACCCAAAAAACCTCTATTATGGATGATATTGGTCGCGAATGCCTACTAAGTGTTAAACTGACAATCTGATTTGGATACCACGGCGAACGTCATAAGCAAGCGATATATTAAACGTTCCTGAGCCTCCTAGCATTTCTTCAGTTGACCTGCGTGGTGAAGTATGGTCAAACAACCCTCGTGACTGACATGGCCTGAGGCGGCCTTCATCCAGAAGTGGATTCACAAAGGGCTGTCAATGATGAAATGTAATTACTGCTTTGCAACAAACTGTCCCTGGTCGTAACAATGTGTAAGTTTCACCATTCTCTTTGGTTCTTTCGGTAAAGTCACGTAGGTAAAAACAAAAATAACAAACTATAAATACGTGTTATTTTTCGATTTAAAGCTTTCGTGACTGCAGGGATTCATCTTCTTGTTTCTTTCGGCAAAGTCACGTAGAAGGGAAGTAATAAAATAATAAAAATAAAACATAATAAAACAATTCTCACGACGTTTCGGCTACAACGCAAGCAGCCGTCTTCAGGTGAAGAATGAGACACTACCAAACTAGGAGCTTATATATAAGCTGCATTGGGGGTTGAAGAGCGCCTTAACAAAAAGAATGTGCATGTGAAGAGGAATTTAGCATATTCATGGAAAATGCGTAGGCGTTGGGCGGGGGGGTGTCAAAGTCATATTATGCCCATGCATTATGCAGGATCAGCAGCAACCAAGGGGGGTGCAGGGATTAGCAGTAACAAAGGGAAGGAATGTTAATGATATGTAGCTGCAGTTACTCAACAACCACGTAGAAAACTAAAGTATAAACTACATAAAAAACTAAAGTATAAACTGCATCGCACCATCAGTATACTTACTATACTCTATAATAAGCTGAGTTACTAACAGCAAGTAATACATTACCATTCTACCTCGTAAAAATGCTATAATATGCTTCCATCTAGACCTTATTCTCTTACATCACACGAGCATATACCGTACTATATACTGCCATAGATAAACCCAACATTAAATTATATACTGTATTGCTGTAAACCAACCTCACACATTAGGGTGTGTAGAATAATACATAGTGTTATATTAAATGTATAAGATATAGGTTGGTTTACAGCAATACAGTATATAATTTAATGTTGGGTTTATCTATGGCAGTATATAGTACGGTATATGCTCGTGTGATGTAAGAGAATAAGGTCTAGATGGAAGCATATTATAGAATTTTTACGAGGTAGAATGGTAATGTATTACTTGCTGTTAGTAACTCAGCTTATTATAGAGTATAGTAAGTATACTGATGGTGCGATGCAGTTTATACTTTAGTTTTTTATGTAGTTTATACTTTAGTTTTCTACGTGGTTGTTGAGTAACTGCAGCTACATATCATTAACATTCCTTCCCTTTGTTACTGCTAATCCCTGCACCCCCCTTGGTTGCTGCTGATCCTGCATAATGCATGGGCATAATATGACTTTGACACCCCCCCGCCCAACGCCTACGCATTTTCCATGAATATGCTAAATTCCTCTTCACATGCACATTCTTTTTGTTAAGGCGCTCTTCAACCCCCAATGCAGCTTATATATAAGCTCCTAGTTTGGTAGTGTCTCATTCTTCACCTGAAGACGGCTGCTTGCGTTGTAGCCGAAACGTCGTGAGAATTGTTTTATTATGTTTTATTTTTATTATTTTATTACTTCCCTTCTACGTGTTATTTATTACTTATTAAAAAAATATTTTTTATTTTTTATTTTCATCTACGTGACTTTACCGAAAGAACCAAAGAGTATGGATCCTTGCAGTCACGAAACCTTCAAATCTAGAATTAAGTGTCACCATTGTCTTGAGACCTTGGATTGTACAACGACTTACGAATAATCTCGCAGAGAGGGACCTTGCCTATAAACAGCTGGCAACTCGCCAGCATTGGCTCAAGCACGCCTGGCTCTGCTGATGAGTCACTGAATGTCAAAGCTGGTCCAATGCTGCTGAAATATGCAGCAGCAGGAAAGCCATGTGGCTGATGGGATGTGTCAACAAGAAAGTTGATTTCGATTTTAAGCTTTCGTGACTGCAGGGATTAATCTTCTTGGTTCTATCAGTAAAGTCACGTAGAATGGAAATAATGCGTTGTGGCCGAAACGTCGTGAGAATTATTTTATTATGTTTTATTTTTATTAATTTATTATTTCCATTCTACGTGACTTTACCGAAAGAACCAAGAAGAAAAAAGTTGATGTGTAAACTATAGCATGTGGAAGTGATGGTGATTTGGATGGAGGAGTTCGTAATTGGTCCGTGTATTTATTTGTTTGTGATAAACGGTTGTGTAAAATATAAGAATAGGTTTTACCATTTATTGCAATAAAACAGTTGTGTTAAAATGTTACAGCACCAAACAGAAATATTTTGCAATGAGTCATGTCTGAATTAATAACACATATACCTGTGGCGAACATGCAAACAAAAAGCATGCTCTGATAATATATGCATTGTTTTTAAAACTGATTGGTCCACACCAGAGACAGCTTCCTCTAGAGTCTCTTCTCAAACAGTGTTAGTCAAGAGGACGCCAAAAGGCGTACAGTTCAAAGACAATGCACTATCAAACAATGAGAGCTCGGGTTGAGCAGCTACATCATGGGACCTCCTTTGCCATTACCAAAATATAAGAATAGGTTTCATCCTTTCTGGCAATACAACAGCTGTGTTAAGATGTTACAGCAGCGAACAGAAACATGTTTCAAGTAATCGTGCCTGCATTAACCACATGTACTTGTGAGTTGTGGTGAACACGCCAACACAAACCACCCGCTCCGGCAGTGTCTGCATTGTGCCAACTGCACCACAAGAGGGCATCTAACCAGGAACTCGCTGCCGGCCTCTGGTCGAAGGTCGTCTCGGCGAGCGCGACGATAATAATTCATGATAATTATTGATTCCTACTGCATTCATTGGGCACTTCGCTCTGATTGATAATTAATAACGTGTCGGCAATTTACAAGAGCGGCCAGTGTGGGGATAATTCGTGTTTCGCCTCGATCGCGTTCGTGACTTAACGTCGCCGCGAGACGGAGACTGTCACGATGTTTACTCCGCTGCGGTGATTGCCGGGCAGCGCTCTGATCATTCCCTTGTTCAGTCCCTGCGTTCCACCAATACGATCCACTGGCACATCCATCCCTTCCCTCCACACGCCGCAGTTCCCAGGTTTTTCGTTTTGCTCGTCGTTATTCACTTGGACGCAATCGCAGGGGGCCATGCCCTCCCCGTGGTGGCTCGCAGTGTCCCTGTGCGTGGCTGGCTCAGCTCTGCTGCTGAGCCGCCTTGAGCCGCCCGGACGACTCCTGACGCGGCTGCAGCAGCTGCTGCTGCCCGCTGACTTCTTCCCTTCGTCGCCGTCGTCGTCCGGGCAGCAGAGGCTGCTCACGATGTCAGAGCTGGAGCGATACGACGGTCGTGAGGGCAGCCCGGGGCTCTACCTGGCCATCCTGGGCCAGGTGTTTGACGTGAGCAAGGGCGCCAAGCACTACGGACCGGGTGCTTCATACCAAGCCCTCGCAGGTGAAGCTCCAATCTTGATTTGATTTCCAATCTTGATGGTCGAGTTCCATCCATCCCCAGGCGCAGCCGCAGCGCGCCCCGGCGAGGACGTGGTGCTGGCCACGCGCGGTGCAGAGGGAAGGAGGTCGGCGTCCAGGTACATGCGTCCAGGTACATGCGTCCAGGTACATGCGTCCAGGTGCACGCGACCAGGTGCACAGGTGGGGAGAGTGGCAGCCGTGTCGTCGCGATGTGCGTGATACCCGTGCGACGATCCCTGTGGAATCGGCGGCGGGCCGCATGCGGTCCGCGACTTCGCTGCGTGCCGGGTCACGGCCCTGCCAATATAGGGTGCTTCAAACAAAATGTTAACACTTATGAGAATTTTCAACAATGCTGAAAGTCCCATTTAAGTGTTAACATTTTTTTGAAGTACATCCTGTATTTTGCCTAGCTAATGGGAAGCACCAAAGCGCCACCATTCGAGTGCTAGAAAGAATGAATTTAATATGGCCCTGAAGTTGTTTTTATTCCTGTCACTGCAAGGCCCTATCCAGATGTTATCCCGCAGGAAGTTATATTTTGCGTTGCGATTGTCGAACGCTGTGTGTGTGTCTCTAAATGTGCGGCCCACAAAAGATATACGAAAGCCCGATTCCATCCGACCAAACTTGACTATGCCAAACAACACTCCCAT
Organism: Lethenteron reissneri; assembly: GCF_015708825.2. Lineage (NCBI taxonomy): Eukaryota > Metazoa > Chordata > Hyperoartia > Petromyzontiformes > Petromyzontidae > Lethenteron > Lethenteron reissneri. The sequence goes on from NC_083810.1 coordinate 13,850,409, forward strand.
GATCTTGCGTTGATTTCTGGGCCATACTGCCCGATCCCCGTTATCCGCACCTTAAAATTGAACCTAAATCTGGATATCCTCACGGTTATCCTTGGATAAAAATTGTTAGAAACCTTTTTCCTTGCAAAAGGTTTCTATTTGGTGTTTGAATATCTAAACACCTGTTTTATTGCCAAAAAGAGTAAAACCCATTCTTATTTTTCATACTTTGATACTGGCTATAAGGTCCCATGATCAAAATACGAAGTTTCTCCAAACTAACGAAGCTCCAGGAATGCATCTACTTCGCATATCGCGGTATTTCTTTATATGATTGGGTTTGTTCTGCTGCTATGCTTAGGTTTTCTCCACCAAATGATTCCTTCCCACATGCAATTAATTATTTTTTTTAAATAATCGATCTGACATTTCAAAAGAAGGGCCTGCGTATCAGCGAAGCTTTCTTGGGTAAAATGCAATCAACCAATTTGCACTGCTCTATCTCCGTATGAAGTTATTTGGCCATTTCTCAGTCGGCTTATGACACATTAAAAAATTCGGAACGTGATTGATCAGCACGTGGAAGACGAGCTGCGATGACAAGCAATGAACACGGGTTGCCAGCAGGAGGCATGCGTCTACACTCGGTGTTGAATTGCAGAGCCTCCGAGCCATCGACAGCTTCCACCCGGTGAATAATGTTGGAGACAGCCATCAGCAACGCTTAATCAGGAATTGAAGCTACCTTGCGTCAGATTGCCGCCTTCTCCATTTTTTTCTCGCTACATTATTAAAACGAGGCTATAGTTATGGCACTTTTGTTTATTTGGTTTGGGATTTGCCTCGTTTTGTCTTTCGAGTTCACCAGTTTTCACTTCTCTCGCCTCGTACCATTTCCCTACCTTGGCAGTGCAAAGTAGCCAAAGGACTTTACGGGCATAGTAATGCACAGGTTCATCGGTTTACATTGGGTCTCCGGCTCATTATAATGCATCAAACGCTGCGTGCAAGACTACATTATATTTTTAAGAGCACATGTCATTCTGTGCTTGAAAACTCGGCGACCTGAGTATGATTCCGGGTCTTGGCTGCGAGTCAGGCTAACATCAGTGGGTGAGGAATATGGGAACTGGTCATGAACTCGCTCCCAACCCGCACTGTCCGGCGTAGTGAAGTGTGGTCAAACAACCACCCACAACCGACTTGGCCCGGGGGAGGCATTCACCCAGCGGTTAACAAAGAGCTGTTAATTTCGTTGTGTGCAGTTGGTTCATGCAAAGCGCAAGAGTTTCTTGAGACGCTACGTTACCTACAATCGCAAAAAAATAGTCGTGTCCTGACTTTGAACACGATCCCGTGTGTGCCAATTCACCGAGTCGCTGGCGGCAGGAGGAGGAGGAGGGGGCGACTTGTTACATGCCCAATCACACTGCGTAGATCAAATTCAATTCTTAGGCTCACGATACATTTGTAGTGAGCGGCTTCCGAGACACGTCGTGTAGAAGGCTTCTTACTTATTAGGGACACACTGGGCGATACATTTATGTAACGCAACTACACATAGCCGACCCTATCACGCAACCCCATCGTCGGCGTCCAACTACGCAGCTGCCTGACTAGCGCAGCGACAGCGACGGTGACAGCCTTGCAGGAGATCGGCCACGTGAGCGGACGACGGAGACAGATGACGGCGAGCAGCGACGCAGCCAGGACCCGCAACAGCACCGAACCTCTGGTCCCATCCCCCTTATATACTCCCCAGCGTGGCCAAGCCCCGCCTCCAGCCACGCCCCCTTCCAGAACCTTCGAGCAGGTTCCCGGAGCTTCGACTGACTCTGCCTTTCACCTTTACCCCTGATACGCCCCCCTCATTATTAGGCGTTACGTCATATACCCATAACCGCGATTGCCCCTTCAGGCCGACAGGTGGCAGCCTGTCATTACACCTTCGTCAGGCTGTGTGTCCGTAGCGAACGTTTAATGCGGATGACATGTTCATGTTACAGCCAGGCCATTAAACCGTTGCATGAGCGTTCCACGGCAGAATGCCTGCTCAGAGGAATCGCAATTTCTGCTAGAATCGGCTGTGGTGCAATTATACGAATCTTATACGATTCGCGAGGAATATCTTAGCTCTAACCTCGACCTGCTAATGACCATGCTGCTGGTTGCGGACGTGTGGACAACGTGTGGACAACGTGTGTCCGTCTTCGTTGTATTTCGGGTTGCGCCGAGCGTTGTTCGGCGTCATTCCCGACGTTTCGCTCGCGCGCCGGCAGCTTCTCCAGCTCGATCCAGCGGCTGAATTCAATTTCGGGGGAACTCGCCGCCACGTGGAGAAACGCGTGACGGCATCGTGCCGAGCGGAAACCCGCGCGGCGGTAACGCGTGCCCGTCGGTCACCGCCACCAGGGAGAGACGCGTCGCGCGCCTTCGTCAGCGGGGACTTCTCCGACGCCGGGCTGGTGGACGACGTGTCCGGACTGAGCCTCGCGCGGATGCTGGGCCTGCACGACTGGCTGTCCTTCTACCAGCGCGACTACGTGTACGTGGGTGAGATTCCCCACGAGCGTGCGAGGCCCGCTCGCACGCGGGTGCCACGTCGTGTACGCCGGGAGGGGGGAGGGGGAGAGGTGAAGCACGTGCCCCCCGAGTTGGCGCTGCGGCACCGGAGCTCCTCCCGTGTGCTTTGAGGGTTGCGTGTCGCCGCGTGCTGTTCGGCACGGAGTAAAGCTAAACTGCTAAAAACTATTTTTGTTATTTTACCAGGTCAGGCCCACCGGGCTGTGTAGCTCTTCTTCAGAAGCGACCTGGCCACAAATGATAGGTCAATGCAGTGGCTTATCACGTGGAAATATATAGCAGCCAAATACTCTAAGCGGATATTTTTAAATGTCGAGGGAAAAACCGGAGGACCCGGAAAAAAATCCCCGCGACCACGGGGAACGAGACACATAAACTCTAAATATACAGCAGCAGGCGTCAAGGTCGGGATCGAACCCGCGACCTCCTGTACACTAGACGAGTTAGTGAACATCTCGTCACCATGGCGAGATGTTGACCTTTCGCTCCACATGCCCGGAGCTTCATCAGGAAGTGACCGCAATAAAAAATCTACCCCAACACGAGCACCCGTTGATGAGTGTCCGTGGTAATTGGCTTTAAGCCACAAGCACGAAGTAAAATAATCTAATCTTTTTACAAAGTCTGAAACTTATTAAATAAGCGACTAGCCGCATTGTTGGTATTGGAAACACCATCGCAGGTGTGTTTGTTGTCAATACAGGACCAAGATAGATGTTTGTGAACGCTAGAATCTGGACCCAAATGTGTATGGCGCTCAGATGTTGTGATGTGGGTGGTTTATTACCTTCCCAATGACCTCGGTTCAATTGCTGGCTGTGGTCACCTTTGGAAAGTATCTGGACTTGTCTTGGACAATCTCAAGTCAAGGTGGCTGTGTTCTGGCCACGCCAGCCTTTTGTGTCATGCAGCCTTTGACAGCTGCTCACTCACAGCACTTATCTGAACTGTTTAAGGCTACACATGGGGGTGTTTGTAGCTGTGCGTATGTATTCATTGCCTTGTGCCGACAAATGCAAAATACCGTCATTTGAAAGCATTAATCACACAGCGAGTTTCATATTTTGACCCATCCACTGCGGTTTTCTTTACAATACCCAAGTGGCATTGTTATCATAGTTGGCATGAAGCATCCAGTTCCTACCCCACCGCAATTGATAGAATTCAAAGTAGAGCAGTCTGATAGATTGATGATCCAGCGCTCACTGATTCACTCCAGCCTCACGCTGCCTCATATCAGTTGTCTCCTCCTTATCACTCTTCTGTCGCTGCCGTCACGGTCAAGGTTCCCCTTAACGTCACGCATTGATTCCTCCACCGATGTTGAGGACTCTGTCAACCAGGCTGACTGTTCCATCCACACTTTGTTTAACCACCACCGCACTGCTCCTCACAATACCTCCCTTTCAGATGCTTTCCTCGACTCTAGAATTCCCTCCCATTGTCTGTTTTTTCCCAAGTGCTTGTAAACGGGCGCAAGTTAAGACGTGTGGAAACTCACGTCGATTATGCCTTAAATACAGTCGTGCCATTTGTTGCTGGCTGCTTGGTGATTCAGGCCTGTGCCCAGCAACCATGATAAAGAGATTAAGAGCTTATCCCTTCGCCTATATGCGGGGTATTCTTTTGAGGAATTTCTCCAATTAGGGTATCACGCACGATTTTCCGAGGCAGTATCACAAACGAGACTTACTGATTTGCGCAAGGGTTCGCAATTGGGAGCCAAAATTAAACATCAGTCCAATAAACCCCTTTAAAAATAAAAATATAAATAAGCGATACTCGTAAACATGCAAACGTCGTTGACCTTGCACGTGAGCGAGTGGATGACCGCGTGGCGTTCCCCAGCGCCCCACAGGCAATCCGCCGGCTGCGGTAACAATTGTGTGGATAGCGGCTGAGACGGGGCGTTCGGAGGCTCGCGGTAAACCTCGGGAGACGCGCGCCGTTGTGCGGGGGCCCGCAGGGAAGCTGGTGGGCAGGTTCTACGACGAGCAGGGTCGGCCCACGGGAGCCCTGGGTGAGGTGGAGGAGGCCCTGGCGCTCGGGCACAAGGCGAAGGAGGAGAAAGAGCTGCAGAAGCGGAGATTTCCGCCCTGCAACTCGGAGTGGAGCGCGGCCAGTGGGAGCAGGGTTTGGTGCGGCAAGCGCAGGTGAGTGAAGGCGTGTGGTGGTGCCGGTCGTGGTGGTCATCGACCTTCGTGCGGATTGCACCCTGCTGGTCAAACTTTGAGGCAGATCATTATAGCCGATTGTGCAGATAGCGGACAAAACAATCCGCTACTCTGATGCAAATTTAACATCCTCGTAGGCTTTGCAAGCCAGAGGGTAAGCGACCCGAGATGGCTTGATCACAGCTGCTCATTAAGACTGACATTTCTCAAATATCCATACCTCAGGTTAGCTTCTATTGCCATCCTCACCAGTTATTCGTCATTAAAAATGCAAAATAGGTTGTGGGATATTGTTCATATCTAGTGGGGCATAAGGATTGGAAATTGGCAATATTTGCATTATAGGCACGTGACAATTCACTCATCATAATCGATTATAAACATGACTATGTGACTTCAAATGTAATTTTGTCATCGGAGGCAGAGGCAGAGGGAAGGAATGCACGCTTCACTCGGCGAGGCACAGATGCCAAGAGTAATCATTCTAATGCCCGTTCTGTTTCCAGGTCTTGGGAAACCAAATGGTCAAATTGGGCGGTTTTCTCATACGGTTTGTCCTTATACCTAAGCACATTTATTCTAAAGTTTGTTCGTATGAGATGTATCCTGTTCCCCCTGTTATAGCAGACGGATCCAGCTATGGTTAACACATTAACGCTTTTAACCTTTTGTTGGAAAGTTTAAAAGAGTTTTGGTTTTTGAATTGTGACCCTAGAATGTGACAATTCGTTGAATCTCGAGGTGGGGGGGGGGGGGGATTGTGACCCAGCTGCTGCCTTAAGACGAATCTGCTGGGACCAAGCAAGCCATCATGCTGTGAATGTTTCCGTGTTAATCTTTTCACTTTACAATGCATCTAGTGGTCAGGTGGGGTCGACAGACCTCCGTCTCAAGGCAACTCGTGGCTTGCAGTGAGATGTCAAAATGCAGTTACAGTGATACCCCGATTTACGTCCCCCCCCCCCCTTTTACGTAATTTCGCACATAAGTTGTCACGTTATGAATACCCGCTACCTGATGTGCGTCGTCTCAACCCGCGCTCACGTCGCTGACGGCATCGGCTGTCCGTCCTCGTATCCGTCGCCTCTCAGCCTTTGTCTCCACCGCCACCACCTCACGCTGTAAATTGTCTTTGATGCAAGTCGTTTCGATATTCGTCGTCGCACCTTTCAGGAGCACATCCCCCGACACGAATCGGGGCATTTCCGTACTAAGCATCAGTTGAACTCCGTTGTAAAATACTGTGCGGTGAGAGAAGTGCACTTGTGTTCGACTGTGAGCCACAGTGACCAGCACTGGCTTGCGTTTGAATGCGCCGCATGGAAATTTTGTGTCGTATCTTTGCCGCAGCTGCGTAGTTCACAACTGGTCCAGAATATTTTTTTTCACATTTGGCTGATGAAGTTGGTTTAATTTTTAAAGCGTTTAATTGATTTAATGATGCGGGGAACGCACGCCTCAGTGGCTTGGCACTCGATGTTTTCACAGTGCGTTACAGTGAAGTTCGGATGGTTCATTAACACACGACGATAACTTAAGCTTGTTCAAAGTCTGGTGTTTAATATATCGTTAAAGACGACGTCTGCATGTCTCTGTTTCAGAGCCTGTCTAATTTGTTTCATGTCCGCCTCACTGGCTTTGACTTTCTTGCTTTTCTCTCTTCAGCCTCATTCCCTGCTGCCTCATCTGCACATCCCTTGGCCTCACTCTTATCGCTCTCCGCCCGTGTCCGCGCTTATTTCCCTCCGCACCTGTCCCCTTCCATCTCCTGACCCCCAACCCTCCCTGCTGACGTCTGTTTGTGTGTGGGGAGCTGTGGCGGAGCGGTTAGCGCTACGCTGCGCGACGAACCCTGCCACCCGAGTTCGATTCCCACTCACGGCCAACGCTGGCGACCATTATTTGAACCGGTCCTGGGCCTCCCCGAGGCAAACTCAGCCCCGAACGAGTACCTGGTGAGATGTGTGAACATCGCCACTGGGGAGACAAAGGCGGCCGGGCGTGGTGCTGACCACTGCCTTCATAGACGCTCGCTAACAGCACTTGCCCCGACACCCTGTCAAAGGCCACGCGGGGTGGAATCTTTGTCTCCGTGTGTGTGGTGCGTGGCCAGCGGTGGTGCTGACCACTTCCTTCATAGACGCTCGCTAACAGCACTTGTGTGTGTGGTGTGTGGCCAGCGGTGGTGTGGAGCGCGACTGGGTGGGAGTGCCCCGCCTGCTGTTCGCTCCGGGCTCGAGTCCGAGCTGCGTGTGCGTGCGCACCACGGGCCCTCCGTCCGACGGGACCGCCGCGTCCTCCGAGCACCCCAACGCCGGTGACCTGGAGCACCCCGGCCTCAAGCCCTACCGGGAGTGCCCGCCTCTCGCCGAATCCTGCGTCGTGCTCGCCGACTAAGAGCCGGCAGCCATGGCCGTGGCGACGAGGCCCGGGCCGTAGCGCGACGGCCGCCCCGGTTAATGCCGCGCGGGTGTTCCGACCGTCACAAAACGTGTGCCATCCGCTTCGCAGTGTGGGCGTTCATTATATTTGTGGTGTCGTTGGAGAGGAGGAGGAAATTGTGGGCTGGCGTCAGTGGTGCAGGTCTGTGGGCCACGTGCGGTCTACACTCGGTTTCATTGCAGGCCGTGTTGGTGTTTAAAACAAACGGTGAAATTTTGTCAACAAAAATTATACATTTTTACTTTAGCTAGTACAACTTAACTCAAGCCTCCATTAAACTGTATTTAAACATTTTTCATGATAGCTCTTTGACTTCCACCCATCAGCCGCAGAGGATTGGGTGAAGCAAGGTGGTCAAGGAAACTGATGAAGGAGGGTGACTGAGCCGATGAAACCTCACGAAGTGCAGTGCTGATTCTGGCCATTCCTGGCCCGCTGTTTCTGGCCCAGCAGAGCCTGGTTCTCGGTGATAACGAAAAGGAGCCATGAGCGCAGTGCTCCCTGTCGGTACACAATGGTTTTCAGCCACCGAGTTGTATTTAAATTGTAAAGTTACCTTTATTGGAGGTTGTAACTCCATCTTGAAGTGGCTGGTTGGCTCAGGAGTCGGAGCAATGAGCCCCGCACGGCTTAGATTCGGAGTCCGAAACAAGGAAACCCACCTGTGGTTAACCCGGGTTCTTGAGCGCAGTGAGGCGATGGTCTGATTTGGTTGTTCACTGCATTTGGAAAATGTATTTGGCCATTTTTATTACGAATTTGAAATGTGCGCTTGACTGCCTTATTACGAATGCTTCTCTGTAGCGTTACGTGTGCAAAAAAAGTGTGTAGATAAAAGAGGTGACTCGGAAGTAGTTGAGGGATATCTCGTTCTGCGGGGCTATTGTCTAACACTGATCGCAAGGTGTCTAATTAAATGATGTCAATAGCACAATTCCAATGTAATTGTGAAATAGAAAAATATATAAGAAGAGAGATTGGAACTGCATCCAGTTCAGTCCAAATCGTTAATTTGGTGATGGCACTTTTCCACTGATGATCCCTCTGCCAAGGATGTACCGTTAATTAAGTAGGGTGTTATTGTATATATAAACAATTTAGTTGATCGTTGTGGCATTTGTGGTTGGGGCTGTAACAATGTTATTTCATTGCAAAGTGAAATCGTGCTGTGATTATTATTTTTGTTCCAATAACTATGGTCATAACTCATTGAATATAATAGATTCATTAAATTTGTTAATTTACCTTCTACATACGTATACGTTCATGAAAGCAGCGGCAACTTGGTAACCAATATCTCAGTCGCTCTAAGCGAATGTTTTGTGATGAGAAGCTGATTTCATTAAAATCAGGGAACGCACGTCGATATGTTTCCTATTTCTAACAGCCCCTTTGTCAATCCACTGCTGGATGAAGCCCCCCCCCCCCGCCCCGCGTCATGATCATGGATCTTCTTTGACCATACCTCACCCTGCTGGTCCCTGCGAGTTGGTGAAGAGGGGGCCCAGAACCAGTTCAGACGCTGCTCAGATGCCCGTGCCCGGGATTCGATCTCGGGTTGCCAGGTTTGTTTAAAGTGCTGTGCGCCAATCACCTCCCCCTTGCCCCTCTGTAATCACGATGCCCCCAAGGAGGGCCTCTGTCTACATTCCGTGATGATTGCCACGTGATTTACATTATATGGGGGTGACCGCATATTACACCACTACCAGCACAAGAGATCCACATTCAATTCGGAGAAAGCTCTCTTCAAGAAACTTCGTGCGTCTGTGAATCCTTGCGCGATGTGGCTATCATCCTCTCTGGCTAATGTGTAAACTTTGCAGTGCTTGGAAAGTCTAAGCTTTGAAGCGTCAAATACACTTCCAATGTGTATGTCTGGGTGGCTCTGGGCTTGCGTCTGTGCCAGCGGACTGAGCCAGAACGACTTTACATATTTTGCTTCAGTCACGAGGTAGGAAAATTTGCAGTAGTAATACTTTAATAAGAGTGCTGATATGAGTAGTTGTCCCTGGAAGGCATTTACTAACAATAATTTGTCAATCCACGATTGATGGAAGACCTCCCTACCCTCCCTACCCGTGGCGGTCATGTGTGTTGTTTGACCATACTTCACCAAGTTGGTCAGGACTTGTTGGTGAAGATTATAGGGGTGTCCAAGACCTGTACAGATGTAACCGCCACCCATGTTAACCATGGTCCTGTACAGGTGTAACAGCCACCCATGTTAACCATGGACCTGTACAGGTGTGACCGCCACCCATGTTAACCATGGTCCCAGCCATGTTAACCATGGCCAGGAGTCAAACGCGGGTTTCCAAGTTCGCAGTGTGGTGCGATAACCACTGTGCAACCACACCACCACCGCTCCCGCACCTCCCCAGCCAAGGCCTCTGTTGGGAACACATCCTCTCAAGCCTGCATCCAGGAGCAGATATCTGCAAATTCATTCCCCTTGCGGCTGATTTAAACCATTAGGTTAGACTATTAATAGGTGCTGTTCTCCGGCTTGTCATGACCAATATTGAGTTTTGCAGCTCGGAGCATGAGATCTTAAATTAATAAAGCGTGGTTACCATTCAATCGAGTCCCTGGCCAGTATATTAAAGCATGCATATTTACAAGCCAACATTAAATGTGGCACTGTGCATGAATTACCCACGTGGCGATCATATCGCACGTCACAGCTTTCCCAAGATGTAATGTCTTTCTGTGAATTAAAACACCGCGGGGAAGGCTCCCAGACCTTCGCACGCGATAGGGGTTATCTGCAACAGATGTATTGGATACAAATCCCGTGTTATTCATTCAAACAAAGGCACACGCTGCCCTCCTATCTCTGATGTGCTCCCAGACCAATCTTCATCACAAGGGTGCAAGATTCTGCTTGTTTTTTTGTTTTGTTCGCATAGCATGACAGGGAATTACAATGGCATGTTCTTAACTGATTCGGTTTTCTGATTGAAGAAAGAAAAATGGTAAATGTCCATACCAGTTGGGGCTAATCCAAGCAAGTCATCTAATTTGTAAATCCCATTCAAACGGCCCCATTTATCATCTTTGATAATGGGTTTATGTTGAAATGTATACGTTCTGAAAAAAAGTTGTTCCACTACATGTAGAAAAAAGAGGCATTCGTGAAATATCTCTATACACGTTTTTTTTTATGGCAGGGTCAATTCAAGAGGATGTTTAAATAATAAAACAAATTTACACTGCGGAAAATGCAATGTTATTGCGACAAATATTCAACGGCTGTATAATGTAGGAATGGCTATAAAAACAGATGTTTGACTTTTCCAAAACGAATCCTCGAGTGACTGCACACAGAGCAGTGCCACTGGAACCCTGCGTCTAATACATGTCCTCTTTCACCTGTGGCATTAAAATCCACATTTTGAAACCATTGATCCGTTCAATGACATACTGCCGGTTTTAACCGTCAAGTTCGCGTCATACGATGTTTTTGCTCAAAGTCATTTAAAAAAAGAAGTGACTCCACGCATCTTACCAAGTCGATTGCCCTTTAAACGCCCGCTGAGGGGCCATGGGTGTTTTGAAGACAATAGCGACACCCCCATCAGTACCTGTTCTCAACTATCAAAGAGATAATTACATGCTCCCAGTGGGCAACACGCTGTAACTGCATGCAGCGCGTCCTCTGCTGCCAGACCGAGCTGTGGGACGTGTGTTATTGCAAGACGAAGCTGTCGAGGTGTGTTTGTCGAGTGGGGAGTGGCGTCTCTGTGGTTAGTACACTGCCCTGTGATGGTTCAATTATCGGGCAATGCTGAAAACCAGTTCCCAAATGTTACCTGAACCCGGAACACACACTCTCTCTGGCTCTGTGTCTCTATCGTACCTTTGTCAATCCACTGCTGGATGAGAACCTGTCCACGCCGTGCAGCTTTGTGGGGATTCAACTTCTTGGTTCTTTCGGTAAAGTCACGTAGAAGGGAAGTAATAAAATAATAAAAAGAAAACATAATATAAAATTGTTTATTATTTTATTATTGTATTACTTCCCTTCTACGTGACTTTACCGAAAGAACCAAGAAGATGAATCCCTGCAGTCACGAAAGCTTTAAATCGACATTTGTGAGGATTATTTCACCATACTTCACCACAACTGGCCATAAGATGGGGGGAGGCAAGACGCGTAGATTTGGGAGCATAAAAGTAGAATGCTGTTCGACAAATGCCTTTCCTGCACGTCCCTCTGCTGGCCGCCACGTGGCTCCACGACTTGTCGAGCATGGGAGTCGCCCCGATCATCACGCTGCACCCCCCCCCCCCCCCCACAGGCTGCATGCTGCTGAGCTTCCAAGATCTCGTGAATTCGGGCGCATTCTGGGCATCATGTGGGCATGGGCCTCATGGGTCTATTCAGCCTGCAATGAGTGTCCAATGCAGTATTTAAAATATAAATATCAGTCCGTGGGGCGGGCGGGTGGGTGCTGCTCAAGTTGGTGTAAGGCTGAGCTGACGTGGGTTCAATGGGGACTCACTCACAGCGGCAGTCCCAAGCAAGCGGCACGTTCAGGTGACGAAGATGTGTTCCCGCTGTAACAGGACACACACCGAGACACAAACTTGCAGCCGTCCCTTTTGATGTCACCGCATTGACTAAAGCATGCAAGTCTGCACTTTGTAATTGTAATAAAGTGGCTGTGTCGTGAACAAACGTCCACACACAAACACGCACCCCTCTGGATGTTTAAAAGCTGCGCCCTCTGAGGCCCAGAATCCATATCCAGCATGGCAGTGAAACGACCAAGGGAATGTTAAGGAGTTGCACAGGAGCATCGATTATATCCGCTACAAACTGGCACCTTTTGCTTGTGATGGAAATGCAATAGTAGAGCTAAAAGGGTTTATGATAGAAAAAAAGCACGCTTGAGACATGTGATCTATGTATCCGTCAGTTACATAGTATCGCGTCAGAGGACCGTACTCTCATCTTTACCAACCTGCGCTGTCCAGCCTGGGGAAGTGTTGTATACTAACCCTTCTTCCAAAATTGAGATTAATAATATTTGATGATATTTATATATATTATCTTTTTACTTGTTTTTTAATGAATGAAACACACCAAAGCGCAGCAAACTGCAAAACACCAGGTGTTGTTAAGTAATGAACTGGGGGAGGGCTAGGATGGCAGAATTTGCAACCTTGCTTCAAGGAAAGATAAGGCCTGATGAACGGGCACATGTCACCCGTGCAGGCGGCAGAGACAGTGGGAGTGTCAGCCAGACATAGTTAAGGCAAAAAGCCCAACCATCCTGCATGCTGTTAAAGTAACGTCAAAATTCGAAATTCAACAACAGAGTAGGCTAAATTATCGATCCTCGCGCTCGCTCAAATTGGAGACCAGGCTGCGAGCTACATCAATGAACCATTGCCCATTTGCTAATCCAATACTGAATGTTAATATTACTGAAGTCAAAACGAATTCTATGACCTCAGCACATGGGCAAATAATAGGGCAGTGTCGACTCAAAGGCAATGGAAGAAAGCAGAGGCGCCTTTGTCTAAATCACAACCACAGAAAGCCAGGAATCATCACTGATTGTGTGTTTAGGGATTCCGAGCTAGTTGGAACACGTGCACACAGGGGGGAGGTAGAAGTACGCCTTGTCCTCCTGCAGCTGAGGGAGCAAAGATAAACCCAAAAAGGCCAAGGAATTAAATTATTAAATCCAGGGTGAGTGGTCAAATGAAGTGGGTCAGCTCAAGGCTGTGTGCACAGGGGAGGGAGCTGATTTAAACAACCCTGCACGTCTGAACGTGAGGGGGCCTTTGACCTGAAATTAAGAATAACACTCCCAGAGCAGAAGGTTGGATGGCCACAGTGAGACGAGAATAAGAGTGTTGTATATCTCTCAAGGATGCAGACCCAGCTGAACAACAAGGCTGCGGGGGTCACCAGAAGTTCGCGTTCGCCTAGTTAAGACAAAAAGCTCAATTATTCTGTATTGCTGTTAAAGTAACGTTAAAGTCGGAATTTAACAACAGGGTAGGCTAAAGTTATTGATATTCACACCCACTCCAATTAAACCAGGCCACAAGTTACGCCTACTGAACCATCACCATCATTAAGTCAATATGAAATGTTATTTCCATACTTTAATACTTTCTATACAACTCGACCCGAAGCATATGACAATCAGAACCTTCCTAAGTCAAAATTGAATCGCACCCAGACAGGAGCGAATAGTCGATATAAGGTTGAAGAGGGAAGGAAATTAAGAGCACGGCGAACTGCAAACGTAAGCAAAAAGCCGGGAACGACACCAGCCCAGCAACAGCGAGTCGGGCTTCGACAGGCCATAAAAGTAGAAATAATAACTCCCGGGGTCAGGGGACACAAGAAGAAGCAGGCAGACAAAAACCAGAACTGACTCCAAGGTTCAACCGCCCTCACCTACAAGGAGTGACGGAAATTAATGAGGCCTTGAGTTAACGGCGTCAGCTGGACAGCAACAACAACGGCGAGCAGAGATAGGGTGGGGCAAAGACTGCGGGGCTATGGAATGCAACTTCGTGTCAGTAAAGCCCTGACAAACAAGTTAAGTTAAAGACATCACAATACATAATATCGTACATAACATCAATGTTAACGCTATTCACCGTAAACTATATTCCGCTTATATAACCATGCAGACACCAAGGAATACGAATTCCTAGGATCAAGAAACTTACCCCTTAACCTAAGATATCGGAAATAAATTAATAATAAGCATATGCATGAAAAGACAAAAGTAAAACTTATGGAAAAGCCAGGATAACGGGATGAATCACCACCAGGTCGAATATAAATACATAATAAAAAAAAAACGATGTTAAACCCAGGGTCGGAGAGAAAGGGAGATCCCGGCCGTCTTTGTATCCCCGCAGCGCGGGATAGGAGTGTGTATACGCTCGGGGAAACACCTCCACTTGAGTCAAGCACCACGATGGGAAACGACAGACCTTAGGTTACATACAGAATCATAACTGTGAAATAGTAAGGGACAAATGTTAACTTAAAACTTTTTAACCATTTCTTTGTGCGCCGGGTCGGAGAGAGTGTTGCCCCTCCCTCCAGGTTGTGCAACACGAACAAAGACGCCTATGAGACGATTTGTAACGTCTGTGTTTTGGGTTCATGAAGAAGGCCAGACAAGAGATAATATCGCACCCAGACAGAGAGACGACTTCGAGGCAATTTGTAACATCTGATTGTTTGCTCGTGGGTTTTATGGAGGGAGTGTGACAACGGAATATACCGTGGGTGATGCACACAAGGACATACGGACAGATCCTGACACAGCAAAAATCGAAAGAAGCCCCGCCTTGTGGGCGGGATCCAGGGGGATTTTTCGGCATAAAGGAAAGGATCCTGAGCATTGGAAACTAGTGCGACCAGCGGGTCGACTCAGGAGCGAGCTCGACCGGGAGGGTCGGCTCAGGAGCGAGCTGCGACCAGCGGGTCGGCTCGACTCATCTTCAGCTCGTCTGGGACTCAGCCGAGTTCGATCGGCTTACCAAAGCCGGCTCTCGGGGCTCGACTCAAGCGGCTCCCCATCTCCTCTGCAGGCGGGCAAGACCCGCTTGACAGCTCAACTCGGCCTGCGTGGGTCAACCTCTGCCGAGTCGGAGGTCTCTGCTGCCGCCGGAGTGGTGAGGGTCGCGGTTTGGCGACGAGGCTCCGTGCACACCCTGGTCGACGACCCAACACTGCACGCTGCGAGCGAGTTGTGGGCGCCACCTACCGACCGGGTTCCGAACTGCGACAGCGTATCAACGGGCATCCGAACCAGTTCACCACGGTGACAGGGGAGCGACTGATACGTATGACGCGCACCGCCCCCTCACCACACGACCACCAGGCGTCTGTTTGACATAAAGAATCGACTCCGAACACTGACTATTCAAGACAACTCTTACCACTCAAACACACTCGAACCCATAAGCCATCCGTGGTTGGGAAGGCATCACAACGAGACCGAGTGATGGCCATCCGTCGTTTATAAAAGTATTCGTAATTTTTATCTTTAATATTTAGTGGGCTGTACTCTTAATCGCATAAATTCCCAACAGATCCATCAATACGAACTGATTCTTGGCACCTCCTTCCGCCGAGCCACGCTCACGTGGGGAGTGGTGGCCCACCGGATCCTTATCAGGTGATCTGGTCCCCAATTAGTAAACTTGGTATAAGATAACGATCTTCGGAAAAGGAGCACCGTCGCAGGCCCTTACTCCGAGCCGTTCTGTTGTCAGATAACCTGCCGATGTATCTGTTGAGATTGGTGCCTTTAAGAATAATAACTGTTTTTGATTGTGTTTTTTTTATCGCCGTATAATCTTTCAAGTATCTTTCAGTCATAATCGCCGCACGTACTCGCATCCTCTACAGAATATTCAACTGTCCCGTGACCCAAGGTGCTAACAACGTGATAAGGGTTGCGTATGATCAATAAGGAGTGCGGTACTGCGTGAACAATATTGAGTATAATCATTCATTAACGTTAAGGTTTTCTTAGCATAGTATTTGCATATTTTAACGACTCTCTCTCTCACTAACAACCATCGCGTTATGCGGGATCCATGTGCCGTTGTCAAAGTGAAATCAGACAATCGTTGATGATACTGTATTGATGCCGTGTTGACGTTCCGGGATTGAGAGTTCGCATACTATATCATAGTTAAGGTTGAATTAGTAATAAATTGATCAATACAGAAGTGGTTGTGTGATTCTTTCCTGAAATCTATGCATAAGATCTGCTTCTGCGTTGAGATCTGAACTTGGTGACCTTAATAAACACACTAATACATACTCAGTAAATGTTAAAGCGATAACGGGGTGAACCGGGGACCTAAAATATAACCACGAATACACACTCTGGGAATGTTAAAGCGAGAATGAGACGAACCTAGACAACGATGCCGAGTTAATCTAAGTTAATCTTGCATACTTACACCACACCTGCATAACTGCATACGATTGCCTTATTCCGATCGATAACCCACCCTCGTCACCGAGGCGGGGTCTGGTTATCATAACGACTTGCATTATCATAATTACACCCACTCGCATAATTAATACGATTACCTCTCGAATTGGCATAATTAAAATGTGCATAATTACATAAATTAACATATTTCCGGATAATTACACATTTGGCCAAATTTCATTTAATTATTATTATTTTCACTGAATATTCATAACCCACATATACAACATAATAATTTCACCCACGCACGCATACAACATAACAAATTTTGATAACCAACATATACAACAGAAGTATGGTCAAAAAAGCCTCATTGACCGACACGGCGTGGGCAACAGGCTTTCATCCAGCAGTGGATTGACAAATGTTTGAGTTATTGTTTCTATTTCTGATCGTCTAGTGGCTCAGCGGTAGCGAATTCAACTTTGGTTGATGGGTTGGCTTAGCCCAACATCCGTCCGCTGAGATGTTAACTCCCTCGCCTGATTGCAGGAGGACGCCTGCTGCTGTATTATTGGAGTTTGCGTGTCTCTATCCCCGTGGTTGTGGATTTTTCTCCGGGTCCTCCGGTTGCGAAACATTTCCACGTGATAAGCCACTTCGTTGAGCTATCAATCGTGGTTTTGAAAAAAAACCTACATAACTCAGTGGGCCTTACCTGGTAAAATAATAAAAAATAGTTTCGTTTGGTTTACAATGGGTTCCACTTTGTGGGGAAGTTAAAAATTGTTGTGATTTGGACAGACCGACCCACGCCATAGGAATGTTGAATTGTCGACACTGTATTAGGTTGTCAACATAATAGCGCTGCTTCGATGCTCACTTGCAAGAGGAAATCACTGACTTTGTTTTATTACTTCAACATGTGTATGATGTTCATTGAGTTCAGCTGAACATTGGGTTGAGCTGAATGCATCATCTGGGAATATTACTTGCATTTAAAGGAATCTAATGCATTGGAATGGTTTCCTGTATAACACATTTCAGAACACATTGCATTTTTGTTTCTGTTTTGGTATGAAGTTATGGAGCGCGCATAATACGTATTCGAGTGTAATTATTCACAGTATATGAGTAACTAGCAAACAATCTGATTAGTGGGCACTTCTGCTAGTCACATTCTTGGCGGGTCACATGCGTGCACTGTTCAAACATATCTGTTCGAGTTGGCCTGGCCCAGCCGTGGTAGCCTGTTGTTCACTATGTTTGTTCACCAGATTTTGTCTAGTGGAGTATGCTCCCAGGTCTCGATAATCTGTACTGTACTAAGATGTCCTTATCTATAGCCGACCCATGCAGTCGCACACGCACGCCCAACTCTAAAGGACGAGAATTGAAATGGAGCTGTTCAAACAATGGGTTCCGCAAATGCCAGATTCTTTTTGAACATTAGCGCCAAACAACAACAATGTGTTTGGCGCTTTCTGGCACGGCACCTTCCCAATGATGCCACGTCGCAGGGCCACCTGTAGTGCCAGTGACAGGTGGTGAAGGCTACTTGTGTAGTGGTGGCAGGTGCCTTAATCATTAGCATATGCGATGATATCAACGCTCACGTGATTCATGGTCACCGGGCCAACGTGGGCATCATCAGTGTGTCTGAATTGCCACACTACACGACCCAGTGGTAATCAAATGTACCGTTTTGGCTCAGTAACTGGTGCAATGAGTGCGCATGTTTGACATAATGGATCTATTTAAATGACAAGTCCTCTTGTAAGGTCTTGTGCTTGGGAACATCGTTGATGATTACCATTTTTTTTTCTACAAAGGTACGGTTTGTTTGTAAGTCCAACGTACGATGTTGTTGTTTTCATTATTGAAATATTTCAGTGGAAATGTCACTTGAGGCGGAGCATCTCGTCTGTAAGGGTGTCCAGGACGGTTGTTGATGGACGGCTGTTGATTGACGTGTGTAGCAAACATGCAAATATACATTTTCAATCTATAAATTGTACACTATGCATACGAATGATCAATATGATTGTTACACATTTGTTTCAACCTTGGTTAAACCTTTACATGTACACTAATCGCCCAGGCTTAATACATTTTTTTACTGAACACTTACATGACAAAGAGAATCAAAGGGGAAGTCCGTGAAGGGAGAAGTGGTTATCATAGATGTACAGTGGTTTGACACTCGGACGCCTTCAAAATCAGATGGCGCAATTTGCTGCTCATGCAGAATGCTTCTCAGAAACAGACTTGGACAAAAGGCGAAAAATTCCTCACTCGTGAGGAGCTTTTAATGGTTTTCATCACAAGTGCCTGTGAATGGGGTCATAATTGGTGACTTCATAGCAACCCCCCTGCCATAATTTCCAAAATTGCCGGCTTGCTCCTTGTCTGACATGCCATGGAATATAAACAACGCCAGGAACGCCACGAGGTGGGCAGGAAATAGCAGTACAGCACCAGATTCGTACATCTGTCTGAATGGAGTATTTATCTTGAAGTGGTATCCCCTCCTATGCATTCATATCTAAGGGGCGCTCCAGTTTCCTTCCACGTGACATGTACAGCCCTCTTGTCACTCCGCTGCTGGACGAAGGCCTTTCCATAACTCCGCTGCTCTACGAGTGCTGGTGATTCATACCGGTAGGGACCCACTGGTTCCACCAGCCCACAGGGGATTATTGTGTCCGTCCGTCGTGCAGGGAGGGGCTGGGTGGGGAGGGAGGAGCTGGGTGGGGAGGGACTGGGTGGGGAGGGTGGGGAGAGGCTGGGTGGGGAGGAGCTGGGTGGGGAGGGTGGGGCTGGGTCGGGGTGGGAGGGTGGGGCTGGGTAGGGAGGGCCTGGATGGGGAGGGGCTGGTCACCCCGTGGTGCCCTTATAAAACTCAACGTTTAACCTACTCACGCCGGCTTGTGCCCGCCCTCGCAGTCGGGCATATTTGCGGAATACACCACGCTGCCGTTGACCCTGGCCATTGACCGAGCAACCCAACGTTCCTACCAGCTCCTCCGCATGAGGAATGTGTTTAAATGCTGATTGTTAAAGGAACCGGTTGATACCCATCGAGGCACTGGTTTGAGTCATCAGCAGCCCACGTGTTGATATATCCACCAGCCCTCACGGACCTGAGACGCCACAATCCCGTGGTGTGAGCTGTTCTTGTCGCTCCGTCTCTGCGCTGGAGGTCCTCCTCCTCCTCCCAGGCCACGTGTCCTCCTTCCGCCGACAGTTCATCACCGGCCTTGCCCAGTGCCCATTGTCCTTTAGAGCGGCGAGTCGCGCTCAAAATCACTTCGTTTTTTTATACTCTTAGTTCTTTCGGTAAAGTCACCATGTAGGTAAAAAATTTAATTAAAATTAATAAAAAATAAAAAAAATAAAATCACGACGTTTCGGAGGCAACACAAGCTTCCGTCTTCAGGTGAAACTGTCACAGCAAAAAATCTGTATCAAGTGGAGAGAAGTCCCAAGAGGTTTTATGAATTTTAATTTCATTTTTTTTACCTACGTGACTTTACCGAAAGAACTAAGAGTATGAATCCTTGCAGTCACGAAAGCTTCAAATCTAGAATCACTTCGTTTTCTCAAGTCGGCGTTGTGTTTACTTTGCGATGTGTTCTCGAGCCCACGCGTTTCTCCGTCTCGGTGTAAATCGCCGCCACTCATCTCCACGTGCGACCTTTCAGCTTTCACTCCATATTCTTCACTTATAATTACACTAAATACGCAGCGCACGAGATAGGACAAAGACCCCCCCCCCTCCCTGTGCATCCTCTAACTGACTTGGGGTCAAGTGCTGTTGGCGAGCGCCTATGAAGGGCCGGCAGGGCACGAGGGTGGGTGACCAGCCCCACGACGGGCCCACCGCCTTTGTCTCCCCTAGTGGCGATGTGCACGCACCACGTACTCGTTTGAGGCCGAGTCGACCTAGGGGCGGCCCAGGACACGGGCGGCCCAGGACACTCGGTGTTGGCCGTGAGCTTGGAAACGAACTTTGGTGGCCGTGTCGGTCGCACAGCGCCACGCTCACCACTCGACACATTCACAAACACCCACCCACACACCACAAACACTCCACCCACACACACCACCCACCCACACTCCACCTACACTCACCCACACACCACATACACCACACACACACACCACCCCCCCACCACCCACACACCACCCACACCATCCACTCACCTACACACCACCCACACTCACCACCCCCACACCACCTACACTAACCCACTCACAACCCACACACACCACCACCCACACACCACCCACTCACCATCCACACACCACCCACACACACCACACACTCACCACACACACACCACCTACACACCACCCACACACACACCACACCCACACACCACCTACACTCACCCACTCACCACCCACACACCACCCACCCACACACACCACCCACACACCGCTCTTGTCCCGGTGTGTCCGCTCCACGCCGTTCTCCCACTGCTTCAGTGACATTGTTGCACGCGACTTCATCATGTTGTTGTTGCACGCGACTTGATGTTGTTGTTGCAGCGTCGTCGTCGTAGTTGAAAGTTGTATTTTTCGCTGAACCAGGTGGGCTGCTCAAGAGCAGTGGCGAGTGGCCCAGCTCACAGCCGCGAACAAAGTCAATAATCATGTTTATCACGTAGGCTGTCGCCACCAATATCATCCATGATAATAAGCCAACAATAACAACATAAAGGAACACAATTATGCACATATAAATCATAGCATAAAACAATAAGTGCGTGACATGTTTTCTCACAATCCTTTTTTTAAACGACGGCACAATGTATGTACATGCAATAACAGACTCGTTACTGTAACCAACCCATTGTGTTTCTAACCACAGTCGCGGTCACAGCGGCGTCTCGGAGGTGTTGACCACCTCGCCTGCTGTGCAGGGGCTCGTGGGTTCGATCACCACCCTGACAACGCCTGGTGGCCGCTGCTGCTGCTGTTTGTTTGTAGTTTGCGGTGTCTCTCTCTCTCTGTCTGGGTCGCCTCGTGGGTTATCTCCGAGTTTCCCTCCCCCCCTCCACGTCTAGACTCGACATCACGCGTTTAGAGGACTACTGGGCTGCTTAGACATTGCCACGCGGTGATGATGACGTAGTGCACTAGTGATGGTGATGACGTAGTGCACTAGTGATGATGACGTAGTGCACTAGTGGTGGTGATGACGTAGTGCACTAGTGATGGTGATGACGTAGTGCACTCGTGGTGATGATGACGTAGTGCACTAGTGGTGATGATGACGTAGTGCACTAGTGGTGATGATGACGTAGTGCACTAGTGGTGATGATGACGTAGTGCACTAGTGATGATGACGTACTGCACTAGTGGTGGTGATGACGTAGTGCACTAGTGATGGTGATGACGTAGTGCACTCGTGGTGATGATGACGTAGTGCACTAGTGGTGATGATGACGTAGTGCACTAGTGGTGATGATGACGTAGTGCACTAGTGGTGGTGATGACGTAGTGCACTAGTGATGGTGATGACGTAGGGCACTCGTGGTGATGATGACGTAGTGCACTAGTGGTGATGATGACGTAGTGCACTAGTGGTGATGATGACGTAGTGCACTAGTGATGATGACGTAGTGCACTAGTGGTGGTGATGACGTAGTGCACTAGTGATGGTGATGACGTAGTGCACTAGTGGTGGTGATGACGTAGGGCACTAGTGGTGATGATGACGTAGTGCACTAGTGGTGATGATGAGCCAACTTGGTTGAGTTATCGTTTGTGGCCGGGTCGCTTCTGAACCCTTTACCATTAGTGTAGTGTTTTAACAAGTGTAGTGTGATAACAAGTGTAGAGTTATAACAAGTTGTTATAACAAGTGTAGTGTTATAACTAGTGTATAACAATAACTATTGTATAACTAGTGTATAACTAGTGTAGTGTATAACAATAACTATTGTATAACTAGTGTATAACTAGTGTAGTGTATAACAATAACTATTGTATAACTAGTGTATAACTAGTGTAGTGTATAACAATAACTATTGTATAACTAGTGTATAACTAGTGTAGTGTATAACAATAACTAGTGTATAACTATAACAAGTTATAACTAGTGTAGTGTATAACAATAACTAGTGTATAACTAGTGTAGTGTATAACAATAACTAGTGTATATCTATAATAAGTTATAACTAGTGTAGTGTATAACAATAACTAGTGTATAACTAGTGTATAACTAGTGTAGTGTATAACAATAACTAGTGTATAACTAGTGTAGTGTATAACAATAACTATTGTATAACTAGTGTATAACTAGTGTAGTGTATAACATTAACTAGTGTATAACAATAACTAGTGTATAACTAGTGTAGTGTATAACAATAACTAGTGTATATCTATAATAAGTTATAACTAGTGTAGTGTATAACAATAACTAGTGTATAACTAGTGTAGTGTATAACAATAACTAGTGTATAACTATAACAAGTTATAACTAGTGTAGTGTATAACAATAACTAGTGTATAACTAGTGTAGTGTATAACAATAACTAGTGTATAACTAGTGTAGTGTATAACAATAACTAGTGTATAACTATAACTAGTGTATAACTAGTGTAGTGTATAACTATAGCAAGTTATAGTTATAACTAGTGTTTAACTAGAACTAGTTATATGTATATAACTATAACGAGTGTATAACAAGTTATAACTATAACACTAGTGTCGTGTACAACTATATAACAAGTTATAACTATATAACAAGTAATAACTATATAACAAGTTATAACTATAAAACTATAACGAGTATATAACAAGTTATAACTATATAACTAGTGTAGTGTACAACTATATAACAAGTTATAACTATAAAACTATAACGAGTGTATAACAAGTTATAACTATATAACTAGTAGTATATATATAACAAGTTATACCTATAAAACTATAACGAGTGTATAACAAGTTATAACTATATAACTAGTGTAGTGTACAACTATATAACAAGTAATAACTATATAACAAGTTATAACTATAAAACTATAACGAGTGTATAACAAGTTATAACTATATAACTAGTGTAGTGTATAACTATATAACAAGTTATAACTATATAACAAGTTATAACTATAAAACTATAACAAGTGTATAACAAGTTATAACTATATAACTAGTGTAGTGTACAACTATATAACAAGTAATAACTATATAACAAGTTATAACTATAAAACTATAACGAGTGTTAGTGCCAATCTCAGCCCAGGTTCAGCTCCTACCCCGGGCGGTGACGTCGGCACTCGCCTCGCGCGCTGATTGGCCACGCGGCGGTCAACAAACGGTGACGTCACCGCGCGCGTAGCAACGCGGGTTCGTCCACCTTGGCCCTCTCCGCAGACATCCAAGGGGTGCTCAATCACAACGCGACTAAAAAACTAATTACCTACAGTAACTTTCGCTGAGATGTCTAAATCCATATAGTTAAAATCAGATTATAATTCATGCTTGTTGCGTAGTTCATATCGTACCACGCATTAGCATTACTTTTATTGATTAGTTTGACCACACCACCCCTACTGGAGTGAGTGGAGGTGAGGCAGGGGGGGGGGGCGCCACTTGGTATGGTCCGCCATGGCCAGGATGGCTGTAAAGTAGTCCCGGCTCGTGCGCGCGGAGCGTTCCGCGGGGCGGCGCGGAGCGAAGCAGCGACGGAGACGTGAGCCGCCCCGGCGGCGGCAGCAGCAAAGCAACCGGCGGAGGTGGCGGCAATAACAACAAGAACCATCATCATCATCATCATCGTCGTTGTTATTATTTGAATCCTAACAACAAAAACAACGACGACGTCTAAAGCGATAGGAGACTAACGAAGGCGGCGAGGGGCGGTGGCGGTGAGGGGAAACCCTCGAGCCGGCCCGGTTTGGCGGCGAGCGGACCGTGAAAGGGGGGCTCTGGTGAGGGGGGCCGAGGGCTGCAACCCCGGGGGCAGCTGCGGCGGGAGCTGATCGGAGTCTCTGTCTGGCGCCGAGGGTGTCTGTCCGTGCCTCCTCTGCTGCTGCTGCTGCTTGTCGTCTTCACGGTGGGGGGGGGACACGGGCCGGCAGAGCGCCGCCGCGGACCTGGCCTCGGGCAGCTGGAGGGGACGCGGCGGCGGTGGCGTGTGATGGAGTGAGGGCGGCGCGGAGCTCAGCATGGCTTCGTGCTCAAGGTAGCGTCGGGGTCGTGGTGGTCGTGGTGGTGGTCGTGGTGGTGGTGAATGTGGTGATGGTGGTGATGGTGGTGGTGCTGGAGGCCGTGATTGTGTTTTGCTGGCGGTGTTTGTGGTGCTGGTGCGATGGGTGACGGTCACCGATGGTCGTGGTTATTGTGGCGGTGTGAGGGTGGTGGTGGGAGGTGAACGTGGTTTGGTGGTGATGTGGAGGTGGTGTTGATGAGGTTGATGGATGTGGTTGTTGTGAGATTGTAGTCCGTGGCACGAGAAAGTGGAGGCGACATGGTGGTGGTCAGATGATGCCGTGGAGGTAAGATGGTGGTGAAGATCGTGGTTATAAAAGGTGGAGTTATAGTGATGGTTGATAGATGGTGGTTGATGGCACTGATAATTGTAATGAAGGTGGGAGGATGGTGATGAATGATGTTAGATGGTGTTGGTTTTATTATTGGAGACAGCGGGGTGAAATGCTGGTGGTGGTTAATACTGAGGTGGTGTTTAATGGTGGATGTGGGCGTTCGAGGTACAGAGGTAATGGTCGTGAAGGCAAGGTGGTGGTGGAATTCAGATGATGGTTGTTGGTGGATGCAATATGATGGAGTTGTTGGAGGTCATGTTAATGAGAGTGGAGGTGACATGGTGGAGGATAGATGTTGAACGTCGGTGGTGGAAGTCGTGGTGGTTCTTGTGATGCCAAGAGAAGATGGTACTTTTGGAGGTCCTAATGAGGAATTATGAGGTGGTGAGGGCAATTATGTTTTCACTGGCAGAATAGTCGAGGTAGTTTTTAGGATGGTAGTGTAGGAGGCTTGCTGGTCGTGCTGATGACTGTATGGCTACCATGTCAACGAGGTGGTGGCAATAATGTCAGGAGTCTTGGTGGAGGTGATAAGTGAGGTAACAGCGGTGGTGTGGAGGTTATTTAGAGGCATTGCTTTTATGATCTTCATTTCTTGTGTTGGAACTGATGTTCCTGGTGGCTATGAAATTGTGATGGTAGGTATCATGGTGGTGATGCAAACAGAAGGCATTTAACAGTTCATCCTCCCTGCAATTAGATTAACTGTCACCATTTGGGGTTGCTATTCAATTTCAGAATCACATTTTTCATTTAATTGTTACTGACTTGTTGGTATTGTTTCTCACTGTTATGACCCTATAATACAGTGCTCACTCTGTTAGCCTAAATATAACGTCATAACCTCTGCAGAGCATTGACATGAATCAGTATATGATCAATTCGAGGATAACAATCGGTTATAATCTAATTATTTGGTAAAAGTACTTTGACAGTGGCGCACAACACAGCAACACATTCTGGCAATAACACTGCCTTGAAAGTAAACCTACACAATAGGCGACGTTTCGGACAATGGGCCATACTAGCACTATGAAGGATGTGCTATGAAGAAGCGCCATTGCCCGAAACGTCGCCTATTATGAATGTGTCCCATTTAATCGATGCATTTGTGTATTATTAAATGCCATGTAAACCGTCTCATGCCCATGCCATTGGTATGCAATTTTTCAGAGCAGGAATTGGTACCACCAAAGGTATCAAACTTAAATTGTACCGATTAATTTACGTCTAAAAAGGTGAATTATGTTATAACACACTCATTTCAAATGGTTATAATTAACTTTTATTGGCCATATAAATATATTGGAAAACAGCAAACTTTTGCCACCTCCAGGTGGTAACAAGTGAAATATCTTGTTTGGGGCCCATGGAGTATGGGGGGTGGTGGTGTGGATAACGTTTCTACCCCTTGTGGACAAGTGTTCCTTCCTTGGCAGGGCTTTCTTTTACAAGCTTTTGGATACAATGTTAGTCCCAGCCCTATCGAGATGGGTCAGGTGGTGGACGCCAGGCAGGTGGCACAGATGGATTGGCAACAGATAGCGCGAAGAGAGGAAGGGCCCAATAGGTGACATTAAGAGGATTGTGTGAGGGTATCCTGTTTGTTGATGTGATTGTGGGTGACTTGGCTTGTGTATACTGAGTGCGGTTGTGAAAAAGTCAACGGCAAGGGTGGCACGCATGTTGAACGCGGATGTGATGAGTGATTCGGAGAAGTGTGAAGGATTCAGAGAAGTGTGATGGGTGGACGGAGATGGCTTTGGTGCTCTGGCCCAAAGGTGAAGTGGTGGATTGCAAATTGAAGATTTGATGGTTGTGACAAGCCACAAGCCCCAGGATTGTAATGGGTTAGTAAGAAGAGATGAAGGGAAAGAACAATAAATGATCTGTCAGACTGGTGGTGATTGAGAGAACTGGGGTTGGTAGTAGGGGTGGGGGCTAGTTAGGACTTGTGAGACCAGGCAGAGTCATGGGAGCAATTGGATGTTGGAGGAGTTGAAAGGAAGTGGCAAAGCAGGGGGATGAGGGTGGTATGAAAGGGAAGATGGATGATGAGTGGGAGGTGAATGAGTGGAAAAGAGGAGGTTTGTGGTTAGGATGGAAGATGTCTTTGTTGGATGCTCGTAATTCTGTACATGTCTGCGGTATTCATGACAATGTTGTAGGCACATTCATGGATTTGGAAAAGCAGCCAGTGTAAGGAAGGGCACACAAAGGATTCAGATTCAATTCATGCTGTAATTCACAAATAGCAGCTTGTTGAATCGAGTTTCATCATTCTACGTTGTGCATAATAAAATAATAGCACGCAATTGTGTGTTTTCTCACCATTAGTTGAAAGCAAAGATACAAAAAACGTCGACTATCATAAATACACAATAATAGAGCCTGTTGCTCATTTGAAATACCATTGCATCTTTAATGGATTGCAACTTTTAATATGATTTCATCAGTAGTTTGAGCCATCAACTAAATGGCAGCATCCATTTTATAGTTGTTATCTTGGGGACAAGGGTGCAGTGCGTTTTTTGCATTATTCTGTAAGTCTCATACATAATCTGTGACGTATCTACATAAACGTGTTGACAGCTCCTTTTTCATCGCTGTGTTCACGTTTAATGGCTGTATATGTTGTCAAGAGAGCCTGTGCATTTTTATGTAAACTGATGTATATCCATTGGAGATGAATTTCATTTACCTCCCTTATGTGGTGGGTATTTACTGTAGAAACAGTTTTATTTAGTTGGTTTCCGATCATTGTGCTTAATTTCCAAAGGTGAGGCGTAACAGTAGATGTGTGCTTTGTGCCGGAGCTTGCGTTGTGCGGTTTTCCGATCGTTGTGATCGCAGCAGAGTGTCCTGAACGGTTTGGTACGACTTGGCTTCATTCCAACCAAAACAGAGAACATTGTTAATGTGAGAGAGTCTACTACCCATTACTTCTGGTTTTAGAGGCCAATGGACGTGAGAACTCGCTTACATACAACCACATTTTATGCAACACCCTTATAAACACAGGCCTTGCTCATTTTACATGGTTGATGTCGTATGTGCTGCTGAGGTTTTCTAGCAGCTATCTGCGGTCCTTGATTTTCACATTCCCAAAAGCATTTCGACGGGAGCCAGGAGCTGCTTTGTTGCTGCTGCTGCTGCTTTCAGCATTAAACAGTGAGATACCGGATGTGTCTGTAGGACACGCCTGCAGGAAAGAGGCCGAAGGTGACGTGACACGCACTGAGATATGGCCTGTGTATGTGTCCATAAAAAAACAAGAAGCAGTTCCATTCCCAGCATTGCCCTGGGAATACCGCAGGAATTATCAAGAAAACAATATTCCCAAAATCCAAACACTGGGCTCAAAGCCAGGACAAAGTCTTCATTAATAATCCAGATTACTGCTCGACATTTAATTGTCTTAAATTATTCTGTTTTTTTTGTGTTTCTGCATATAAGTTTGAGCCGTGCCAGAGTAAGCCACTCTGCTTCTCTTTATTTAAACCGCCAAGAATCAATTTTCTAGATTAGTAATTCTATGTTGACTGGTGGCCTTAGAGCTCCTATTGTGTAGAGTATTAATAACAATATATCTTCCACAATGTCCACCATACTGTAGTGTCTTACGTGAGGGTTATGAAAAAGGGCATATTTGTCATGTTGCTTTCTCAGTCATTGATTTAAAATAATTGTGCTATTACAAGCAACCGAGTCACTGCATGTCAGTCATGCACATGTTCTGACCATCATACAGGGTCACTTAATTCACTGAATGTTGATTGGACAAATAGCATGAATGTATGTAACTACGTTGTTATCAATTGACTTTCATGATTTTCCCAGTATAAGCAAGTCAGTAGCAATAAAACGATGCACATTTTTGCTTGTACATTCGTTACATTTCTGAAGCGACACTATTTTATGTGGACAGGTGCATTACATTTGAGCTACACATTTACACTGGACACAGAAGGGTATTTTTTTCCGTGTGGCAGTGCTTGCGTAACAACTGTTTACCTTAGACACTTTGACCTCTAATCATTTTCTAGAAATGAAACAAAATGGCTGCTATTGCCATTGCTTTCGTTTCCCCGGCCTGCTGGATTTTCAGTACTTAAGTGCATCAAGTGTCTCCATGAAATACACGAAGAGAGGAAAAACACACACATTTTGATGATACACACAATTTACTTTGTGCAGCACGCTGTCCACTTTAGTGTAGGAATGATGAATTGCACTGCATTCATAGGACCGTAATTTTTTCCCCAAGAGCTGTGGACAAATATGTGGCGCTAATGCCAGTAATTGGATCTGGGTGTCAGGGTATCAAACCGAATACTTAAGAAGGGCTTGCCGCCAAAATGCAGTGGGTTGTTCAAAATGTCTCTCCAGGGTGCAAGTAGTGGGGTGATTGCAGTGCGGTTTCTTGGCCCCCAAAAAACGGCCGCAAAGACCTCAAGCTGCGGGGCTGGGGCTGAATGTGTAATTGCAAGATGACACCGCTGCTGTTTGAGATGCGGTAGATATTTAAACTCGGGCGCTCCGATGCTGTGGATCGGCCAGAGTCCTCCTGGAGGTTTCACGGATGAACAGCTTGGTGTTCTTGGTGAACTTTTCTGGTTTGTAAAGCTCTGTCAAGAGACTGGGAAATGCATGTGTTGTTTTTACTTGGAGGCAAGGATTTCGAGCCTAAACCCTGGCCTCTGTTCTTTTGTACTTCCAGTTGGCTACGTTTGAGGATAAACTTTTAAAACGTCACACAATACAGTGACTAACACTTTCCGGAATAATATAAACAGGCCGAGTAGCCGAGAGAACCAGTTGAGCGGTGTTTTTTCCTCTCTGTTTGAGAATGCGCATATTGAATTTTTTTCCCCAGATTTGTGTTAGTTGCATTATCATTAATTCATTTTAAAATCCTCTTGCCCGTAGGGGCCTTTGGGCAAAAACAACTCATTTACATGTCCAGTCTGGTATCAAGCTCCGCGAGACTGTGAGCTCGTCGTTACATAATCTCATTTGCATTAGAACATGGACATAAAGCCGCGGCGGAGTGATCAATCATTGAGTGTTGCGTGTCGCTCAGTGCGAGCCACTGGCAAGCCAGGAGCGCTGCCGTTTGCTCTCTGGGTTGGAGTTCAGTTTCATCTTCGTCTTCGCAGTGATCACGAGGATGTGAAAGAAAAAAGAGGCCACTTACAGTAGAGTCACAATCAGGGGTGTGTTTTTCGCTTTCTCTTCTTTATTTATTTAGTTTTTCAGGCCGGACAACCCTCCCCCTTGACTGTGAAACACACACACAGATCATCAAAACAAACGGGGCAAGGCGGCCCAACAAAAAGACCTTTGTGCAATAATTGTTATAGCTGTGGAACAAGTTTGAAACCCATTTAAAACCGATTTGCATCTCATGATCAATGTTGACACATTTAAACCTTACCGTATAAAACATCTTTCACGATCTTTATTGTTTTCTTATTCCGCGGACGTTTTTGTTGTTGCACATTTTTGTCTATTGGCAGACGTAAAATAGTTGTTTACCCCAAAACACGAGTTTTGAAACCGATCCATGATGCACTGCAAGCTTGGTGTTTGGTGGGCGGGAACCGCAGTAGGTCTCACTCGGTGGACAACAATATCCATGTCCTTGGTTCGTGACAAAATAATCCCATGCGTCCTACAACGCCTCCTAAGTGGCCAGACGCGCATGGGAGATATCAGGCGAAGAACGTGTTCATTGCTTCTTCTTCGTCCATTGTTTGGGCGGCTGGCTGGCTGCATTTACAAGATGTGCAGGTGAATGCCGTAAAAACTAGGAAATAATTGCTCGAGTGCTCGCGGAGATTTTGGGTAAATGCTGCGTACTGTGTTTAGTCTCTTAGCCCCCCACCACCACCCAGCACACCTCTTCTGCACGCCGAAAAGTTGGCTTCAGTTGCTGCTGCTGCTGCTGCCACCGACTGGATGAAAATGGAGGGCAGTGAAACGAAAGTGGGGGGTGGGGAGCGATGGGAATGACACCGCCCTTAAGCCGCCTGGAGGCATCAGCGCCGTGTGCTTTATATACACGCAAGCTGCACTGTTTGGATATGACCCAGAACACAACTTCTGCAGCCTCCCCGTTGATTTCGGATACATCTTTATCATAATCGCACCACCGAAAAGGCATGTCAACAGCAATGCATTAGTTTGAATGCATTCTGTTCAACCGTCTTATTTGCGCTTGTCGCTATTTATCGACGGTCTTTTTTTAATTGAGGTTTAACCGCCGTGTGTTGTTGAGGAAGTGCAACGCGATGTAGCGAAATAAAGGTGTATGAAAGGGAAATACTTTAAATAAAATATTATTGGGTCTAATAATGGCATCATGATAAATAATGGCCTCTGAATTTGGTTGGGTTTTTCAATGCTCCGTAAAACGCTTGCCGCACGGTTAAGTGTGCTATAAATACATGACGTGAAAACATATTAAACTCAAGAATAAAACAGATTGGGTAGAGTTTGCCTTCTACTGCACAGCGCATGGCTGCTAACAGCCTTTGGAATGCGAATATGATTGGTCAAGGGCTCTTGGCAGTGCTTTTTATTGAGGTCAGTTGGGCACACAGGAACATGCTTGCACAAACCATAACAGGCCACTTATGCAGAACATTCTGTACACGTGTGTGTGTGTCTGTGCGAGTTGTTTTATAAAAGCCTGCCATGAAAAATACTACCCTTCGGGAATGCTTGTTGGTGGTTGCCTAGCCAATCCACGCATGCAGGGTACGTGGTAGTACAAAATAAAATGTATTAAAGAAGGCCGAGCGTCAACATCAATGGACCCTACCAATAGCAGCTTGGTGTACATTTTGACAATGGCATGTTGCCGTGGTGGAATGGTCCCACCCCACTGGACTTGCAATCTCGAGGTTTGCCAGTTTGATCCGCTGGTGCAGCAGTTGAAATTAAGCGAAATTGTCCTAAATCCCACCACCACCACCACCACCACCCGGCTCACCTCTTTCCACCCAGCAACGTAAATGTACAGCTACGGTTAGTCGATTAGCAGGGCGCGTGCGGTGGGATAAAGTGAGGGTACTCCCACTTCCAAAAGTTTGCCCAGAGTCGAAGAGCATGCCAACACACCTTCTTACAGGGGCTCTCTCTCGAGGAGACCCTTTGCACCAGCAGTGCTCCGAGCAAGAAATTGCAGGGCTGCACCTTTACCACCACCAAAATATAGGCACAAATATAAGTAAAAATTTTCTACCCAAAAAAAGAATATTTTGTATTATAATGTATTTGTATTAATTTCATTCGTTTGATTAGCTGCAGCGGTTGAGTTTGCCATGTACAGTACTGATGTATTATCTGTGGATATGTACGTAACGGCCCAAACGGATTTCCCCAGTAGTATTAGCATGTGTTCGTGTGAAAGGCTTTCTTTACTTATCAACAATTATGTTCACACCATACTGGTGCAGTTATTACATCTCGGTTCTTAAAGTTATTGTCCAAACTGCAACTCATGAAATTCTTATACTACTTAGCCTTTAAATCTTTTGAACTTTTCTTCTTGCTATGTTGGCCCCAACATTAGAAGTTGTTGTTCTGTACAATAATGCGGCTTTATGCTGTACAGTAACACGCAGAGGAAGTAGGTTTCTTCCCCAAGCCTCTCATTTTATTCCAGCCACATCGGATAGAGCGATGCGTTTCATTAATTGATCCGTGCTGGCATGCCAACTCTTTCACTATACAACCTTAGAGCCAATGCCATGACACCACCGACATAAATATCCCTCTGCAGCCTGGCACACAAGTGGTGGGAGGGAGGGAGGGAGGAGGGAGAGCTCGGTGGGTGGCCAGCTACCACTCCTGCTCTCTCGCATTAGCCAAGCTCTATTTTTATTTACCTCTTCAGACTGAGCTGACCTGCAGGAAACCCTCGCCGGGTTACAGGCTGAGCCCCCACACGAGGCCATACAGTGACGGGCATAGCCTCTCCGTCACCTCCTTGACCCCTACCGTCCTCAAAAGTGTAAAGTTTACTGGTGAAATTTACTGCACAGTAAACGGCATGCCTTACGGGGCCCTGGGTAGTTTATGAAGCACTTGTTGATTGCCCGCTCTGTGCCCTTCGAGTTGTTCTTTGTGCATCCGAGCGGTGAACACCATTCCATTATCCAAGGCTAGCACATGACTGTTCTACTCAAAGGTTAAGAGGTCACTGTGGCCCAATGTTGCTGTTGATGCGAAAAAACAACGCGTCATCTCTTTCTGCTGCCGCTTCCCGCAGCTGTTGCGCAGTCGACACCCAACCTCCAAAGTCCGCTCTTAATCTCATCGGCATCACCATTTGGCTTTAGGTCTTCCCCCCTTGGTTGCCGAGCTGTTGATGCGACCTCCAATTGTGGTTGTCCTCAGTCGCCTGCCCTCCCCCGTCCTGCACACGTTCCTCTTCCTGAATGCGGTCCATAGCTTCGTGTTAATTGTGACCTGTCAAGCCCGATCGGT
This sequence comes from Lethenteron reissneri, assembly GCF_015708825.2. Classification (NCBI taxonomy): domain Eukaryota; kingdom Metazoa; phylum Chordata; class Hyperoartia; order Petromyzontiformes; family Petromyzontidae; genus Lethenteron; species Lethenteron reissneri. Next base: position 13,883,583 of record NC_083810.1, read on the forward strand.
GTAACGGGCACATGCCAATTGATATCACAAATATCCTGAATCCACTTCCGCGATGATCGGCTATGAAAGTGTAATTTATTTATTAGCTTTTCCATCCCCCACTGGAGCAGTGACTTGGGGATGGTTAGAGCCCTAATTTTAAGAGCGAGAGAGCCGTTGTAAGTACTGCATTTTATGAGGTAGTGTTGTAATTTCCAGCATGGGGTTTAATTAGCCTTTACCCTGGCATCTTGTGGTGAGTGCTTGTGTTCTGCTGTCGCACCTACACGAGCAAGTCTGACAACGGACTGGGGCTCATTCCTTTCGCAAAATAATTCATGCTGGTGGGGGTTGGCAGCGATGGTGTTGCTAAAAATAACGTCAATCCTGCCCGATGGTGTTACTTTGGTCCTCAACAAGTTCTCCGCATCAACCCTCTGGAATGATGACATCGAGGTTTAAACATATCCACCACGGCAGTGCCCTGTGACACAAAATAAAGATGCTTGAGTCGTCAAGGACATAATGTTTCAACAATTAATATTAGTTCTTACGCTCCTGATGCACGCATTAAATCACGCTTTTGGGGCAGCAGTTGGGGGCCTCAAATTTTAATGGACCCCCAAAAATAGATTATGATGCTTAGACGCAATACTTTGGCACTATACTAAATCCTACAGTGGTAATCGATATCACAACATAACTGTGTTTTACCAGCAGTTACAGGCCAAAATTAAACTTGTATATTAATCTTAGCATTCAAATTCCTATATCACATTAAAAACTGAAAATAACCAAGGTGAATAACAATGAGATGTTTGACATTGAGGATGGGTGGTGGTATTAAGACAGTACATGGTAAGAACTGAATATTTAAAGAGGTGCCCCAAAAACTTTAAAGTTCTGTTCACCCATCACACTTATACACCCATCACACTTATACAGCCCTGCATCTAACAATTGTTTGATAATTATAATTTACGGGAATTATGCAAACGCTACCTTTGCATTCGTGGAACGACCTGAAGAGGAAAAAAAGACCTGAAATATTCTTTATTAGAATCGTGAACCCGAGTCATGACGGCGAATTGAGTCACTAGTAGGGGGGGCGTGGGACACATTTTTAAATTCCTAATAATTAGAAATGTGCGGTGTTTATGGACTGCTGCTGTGGTGGGGGGGGGGGGGGTGCGCGCCAAGGCCGGCGTGTCTAGGCTGGTGTCACAAAGCAGTGCAGTGCGCGTAGAATTCGGGGCACTTCCAGCAGGGGTTAGGCTGGCGTGAGTGTGCCTGTGTTCGTACAGGTATGCGGGCACCGCTAATGTAACTACAGGGGTTAGGCTGGCGTGAGTGTGCCTGTGTTGGTACAGGTATGCGGGCACCGCTAATGTAACTACAGGGGTTAGGCTGGCGTGAGTGTGCCTGTGTTGGTACAGGTATGCGGGCACCGCTAATGTAACTACAGGGGTTAGGCTGGCGTGAGTGTGCCTGTGTTGGTACAGGTATGCGGGCACCGCTAATGTAACTACAGGGGTTTGGCTGGCGTGAGTGTGCCTGTGTTCGTACAGGTATGCGGGCACCGGTGGTAATGTAACTACAGGTGCCTGCAATAGGACGCCGCGGCCAAGTGACCCTGGCGCGGCAGAGTTTGGCGTCTACGTGTACAGTTTGCCACGGGCCCTTTAGCCCGGCGATCACCGGGGTAGCTTTGCCCGCCCACCGCCTGCCTTGCCCGCCCTGCCCTGGCCAAGCAACGTGGTGGTGGGGGGGGCATCAGTCCTGCTATGTACAGCACGACGGTGCAGTCGGATGTGCCATTGTTAGTTGCATGCCGCCATGAGCACGGCACTGTGACGTCATGCGGCGTGGCGGCCTCAATGCTCGGTGATGTAACTTTGTGATGACAACCAGAGTCGTGCTTTAGACACTGGCCTATGTTTGTTGTTTTAGCTGGTCTCAGCTGGTGGATGATACCTGTGAAATAGCATTGTTTAGTCCCTCGCACCTGCTCCACACATCTTAGCGTGGTGAAGGTGAAGGGAATTGTTTTAATTTTGAAATCTGCAGCTACTTTATTGTGTAAAAACGTGCAACCATTGTATTCGGCGCATGATCATTGTTCTCTGACATCATTCTCAAGCCCACGTGGCGTCACGCGCAAGCTAATCACAAGTGCCGGCAGATGGATGGATAATTGGAGAGTTTATATATTCATGCATATACAGCTAAACACACAGTGTAGTGATTTAAACTACGATGCAATGCAGGTGCTTATAACAATGTAAATGAAATGGATCATCTTCGGTGCCATCGCGAACGAGACGCTGTTGAAAGTCTCTCCTGGCAGTGTCGGCGCAGTCTCGTGGCCACTTTCGGACCCCAGGGAAGTCTTGATGCGGCAAAATGTCATTGCTAAGCCTCGGCCTTGATGAAGTAATAAGTAATGATACAGTGTTGCAACAATAGCAAGACTGTGATGTCATGCGTCTTCACTTGCCGTTGGCGGTCAGTGGGATTGCGGTGACATTGTTTAGATCGTTACGTGGTTAATTGGTTTAATGAAGGCATTGAAGTTCGCATTTGGTGCGCTCGTCAAAACCACTTTGCCATCGTGGTTGTATACAGTGTGTACTGTATCAGTACAGTGTGCACTATCAGTGTACAGTGTGCACTATCAGTACAGTTTGTATCGTTTTGTATACAGTGTGTACTGTGCCCGTACAGTGCATCGCGTCTGTATACAGTGCGTACTGTATCAGTAGTGTGTATCGTTTTTGTATACAGTGCGTACTGTATCAGTACAGTGTGTATCGTGCCTGTATACAGTGTGCACTGTATCGGTACCGCGCGTGTCGTGTTTGTGTACAGTGTGTACTGTATCAGTATACGCTGTATCGTGATAATAGGTTTTTTCCCCCTTTTCTGGCAACAAAACAGCTGTGTTGAGATGTTAAAACACCAAACTGAAACCTTTTACAAGTAGTCACGTGTGCATTCACCACAATACTTGTGGTCAGAATGCAAACAAAAAACGTACTCTGATAATAAATGCGTTGTCCTTGAAACTGATTGGTCCACACCAATGTGTGTACAGTGTCGGTGTACAGTGCGCACAGTGCCGGTGTACAGTGTGCACCTATCGGTGTACAGTGTATCGTCATTAAGCTGGCCAGTCGCGAAGTAATAAACGTAGAGCGGTACTGAGTGTTCTGGTTGATGCGTAATAAACGTAGAGCGGTACTGAGTGTTCTGGTTGATGCGTAGCAGCATGCTGCAGAGCTGTGCGTGCCAGCTGGGAGCGGTATTAATAGTTATGTTTGCTTGACGCGAGGTGAGGTCAACGTATAAAGGTGCAGATGCACACGCACGACGGGACGTTTGGCATCCGATCAGCGCGGTTGGCTACGTATGGTGCTAAAGAAGTTCAACATCCGTACATTGTAAAATCCGACACAATTACTATTCATTTGCATTATTTTTTTCCGGTTGGGTTTAATCTCAATTTCTGGGGTTAGTATCTGAACACATCATTCTTACACTGTAACACAAAGATTTTACTTTGCAATCCAAAAGTAAGGCATGGAGAATGGATCCTCTGCTTGTAACATGCATATCACTCCCTGCACAGGGCACGCTCTTTGTTATCTGTTTGCTGTGATCTTCTGTAGCACATGCAGCAGAGTGTGGCTGGTGCCGTGCCACATACAGCAACTTCTAGGCAGGTGGGTTTCTTTGGGTGCTTCTCTATCACCAGCTGGTTTCAAATTATCAAAAGCACTGCCCGTGCATCCCCCCTAATCAAGAAGTTTGGTGGCCCCGTGATCCTTTTAATCTTCAATATCGGCCCCTAAGCCCGTGCTCCGTTTTATTGGCTGCAGAACGATCGTACCAAACTACAGCATTTCTGCCGCTTAATCTTTAAATGGTGACCAGCAGTGATACAGGGGAGAATGCTTATCAATGCCATCTGGTTTGCCATTCCTTCTGCACAGTCTACGACGAACGAAGCACAGCACATCTGTTGCAGGGCCAGGTGTGCCACAGTCTGACTCGGACTCATTTTACCGTCACTGGGGATTTGAGACAATGGCATCTCCCGTGTCCCCCTCGCCGCCACCACCACCACCGCCACCCTGGCACGGTTCAATAGTTGTCGCAGCAGCGTGTGTGTGGGTCAGGTGAAAAAGATGCGCTGAGCTTCACCCCCTGAGAACAGAAGAGATGGGGCTGTTATCACGGGGCACTTTCTGTGGCTCCCCCTTTAAATACGAGGGTGTGCGAAGTAGATTGACACTCAAAAGACAGACACGTCCTAAAACTGACGTTTGGTAACACGGAACTCCCGCGTCATGGAGCAGCGGTACCAGAATGGACTCGGACGTGCCAATGCTTTGACTGTTAAGCAGGGATACATGGCGAAATTCTGTTGGCAAGGTGCTTTCGGTAGAATGTGTATCCCTGATCACCTGGTCGTGCGTTTATATTGGCACTCCGTTCTGTTTTTGGAGTACGTTTTCGCCACAGGGTGTACGAAATCGTTGTGCAATGTTGCATTTATTTTCAGCTGCATTTTTAGATTGTTGTAAGGCTCAACATGTTTGCCAAACACCGTCTATTTGGCGGGGATTATGTTTTTAGAGTATACACTTTATATTGTTTTTTTCCAAAGCTGTAAGCTTGATAGCTTCATTAAACCACACACCGCTTGTTGTTTACACGTCGAGGGTGGGGAGGGGAGGAGTCCCGTTTGCTTTGGTTGAATATTTTCTACACGTGATTGAATTTCACTCAGCCAAACCACATCATGTTTGTAAGGCAAGTCTGCAAACAGCTTCATAGCAAAGACGCTATTGTGTCTTTATGTGGAGCCTTATTCATTGCGAATGCCTACCATGTCCACGACAGCGGCACATGACCCGCTTGACTTATCCAAAGTCACCGAAGGATTTCGTAGAGATGCATCCTATCGGCGGTTGTATGTGCGGCACATCGGGATCGCTCGGCCATTTAAGCCGAGAAACTGGCACTTTAAATTCGGGTGGCAAGTGCTTCGGGTCTCGTCCGTCGTGCCAGCTCTAAGACTTGCGTGTGCGATCTTTCTGGACCCTTTGGGATATTCAGGTTATAGCATACAGCTGTCATGTCAAGGCTGCCAGCCAATCGAAATAGTAGTACTTATATCATCTTCCCAAGGGATAAGAACCTTAAATGGAATGATGTTTCGTGTCAGACATTGTTTTGTTACGTAACATTGTCTAGCCAATCCCTTCGTTAGTTTGCCTTTCCAACTCTCCTGTTGCCTAGTTGTGTGCGAGTCGGCCACCAATTAGTCTAAGGACCCCCGCCCCCCGTGCACAATGAAGCAGTGCAGGCAGCCGTATTGCTTCCACAATGTCGACATTAAATAAATACCCCGACGGTGCACCGGAGACGGTCATTGCGAATAAAGCAACAAGATCTGCAGTGCTGCTCGCTGTCTCGCTTGCTTCACGTTTTCAGTGATTTTATGCTGTGGAGTTTGCTTGAAAAGACTGTGAATAGGATAAATAGGTGCTACAAATGTAAGTAATAAATGTAGCATTTTAAACAACAAAACCATAGCCACCTTTGATAAAAACAAAAGCATAGTAATAAATGTACTTAAATATTTTTAAAATACTAATCCGACCACGGGGCTCGGTGGTACAGTGAGGAGTTGCTCGGAATCTGAAAGTTGTGAGTTTAAATCCTGGTTGGGGGGTTCTCTTGTGCTGAACGGTGTGACATCTTGTAAGCTCTAAAAACGCACTTCGTAATAGTCAGAGTACTAATAACTACTTATAAGAGCACTAACAATTGCAACAGCAGAGCAATTTAGGAGTGCTGGCATATGTAGATGTCTAATATTCTTGCAGTGTATAAGCTGGTCGTTCATCCCTGAGCGACTGTACCTGGAAACACATGCAACGCATCCCCCCCAACAGGGATGGACGCGAATGGTTTGTTTATGCTGTGAGTGGAGCCACACCTGGTATGGCCCAAAGGTGTCCCACACACAGCGTGCCCAATTGATTTAGCGTGCTTCGCCTCCGAACTCATCAATCATGCGGCGGCTGCAGTTCACTAGTGGTCATAGCTGCCAGGTGATGGACAAGTCCTGCACCTGGACATCATTGATTCATGACTCGTTCAATGTGCAGTGCCCCCTCCCGTTCCCCACCCACCCACTTTCCCCAGAACTTTCCTAACATGCTCCTGAAATATAAACAGAGGGAAGGGAGTTCACCTGCTCCTTTCACCTTTGGCCCAAGTCCGCCTTTGCCAGATATTTGTAGGAGTTTTAAATATCTTTATTAGTGCATCTTTTCTCGTGGAGAATATTGTCTGACGAGGAAAGCCACGATTAAGCCAAATTAACTGTAAAACCAGTGGAAATTCCAGATTAGCATGACAGGGGAAAGTTTGTCTATAGGGGCCACTGTTGATTGAAAACACAAGTGCGGAATAATGATCCAAAACTGTCGGTGAAGTGTGGGCGTTGTGGAGTAAGCAAGGCGTGCAAAATGTACTCCCCTGCTAATTTCTGTTCTAAAAACTCCTTTAAAGTGTTGCTTTTCATGTCTCTCGCCTGCATTCGAACTGTACGTACACATGTGATAATTAAATGCAGATTCATGAGCGAGCCTGTAAATTAATAGCTTATGCAAGTCGCAATGGACTGTCGCAGCACGGCCGTCTGACGCTATAATCTCGGGTTGCACGTGGAACGCATTGCAGACGTCGGTACGAGCACCGAAACGAGTTTGTTATTAAAAAAAAACTGAAACTTTAGTAAAGTCGCAAGCCCATGAACACTGGTGGCAGAATATTGTGAAATGAGTTGTGTGTATTTTTAAAGCTCTCCAACGAGGACAAGGTATTGTGCCACATGATTTGAATAATGCAGTGTGCTGCCTATTACCACCGTCATGTTATTGTGAAATCTACGTGTGCGCTCTGGGGATTTGAACAATTAGATCCTTACTGCCTCTGCTAGGGTTGCGTGAATCCAAGTGAGCATAATCCTAATTCCTTACAGATTTGTTTTTGAATTCCTTGTGTGGTGTTGATGATTTACTGCCCACAGGAAAAGCTCTGCAAATTATAATTTTACTTGGCAGGGCCTCCAAGTCTACACCATCATGGCAGTTCATGTTGGCTGCAGGGCCACCAATGGTTAGTGGCACGGTGGGGTGTTTTTGGCTCCAGGGACCCACATTTGTATAGCCCCGTAGGATGTAGATAGGCCCTTGTGCAGGGAAATGGCTTCTGAGTTTTCATTTTTCTCCAGAGCCCAGATTTTTATCTCTGCCTTCTTCCTTTGTTCACCTGGAAAGTGTTTACTTACGGTTGGCGGGCTGCTGTGTGATGGACGTACGGTGCTCATTTTGAGGTACAGATATCCATGAAAGGCCACTTTGCTTATAGCCAGAATATTTAATATGAAATTCGTAAACATGAATACTAATATGAGAATAGGTTTTCCCCCTTTTTTTCTGGCAACAAAACAGGCGTTAAGATGTTAAAACACCAAACTGAAACCTTTTACAAGGAATCATGTCTGCAATAACCACATATACCTGTGGTGAAAATACAAATAAAAAACACGCTCTGACAGTATATGCATTGACTTTGAAACTGATTGGTCCACACCAATTTTCAAGTGTTTGTGCATTAATATGTGCATTCATATATGGTGTACATGTTAAGACAAGTCAAATTGTCTTTGCCGAAATGAGCAATGGGGTTTTCCTCATCTCTGTTGACAGTCCTCAGCTCGTGGTGACCACTGATGAATAAACAACAGTGTACTGTATATATTATGTGTTTATGTACTGGAAATGTGTAGCTGGTGTGCGTGTTTGTCAAATGTGGTCAAATATAATAGACACGATCCAATCATCATAGCCTCCTGTGTGTCATTTAATTTAACGGGGACGGAAAGCACCACGATGCGTGGTGAGTGAAAGTCCACGTGCACTGTATGCGAGCGTGGCCACATCTTGTTCTAACACGTGCCCTTTTGGACGCTATCTTTCTCGCCGTGGGGAAACGCACGCACGCTGGACTTGCTGGCACTTACACCAAGCGTACAATGATTATACATGAGTCATACGACACAACCACATTGACTCGAATCGTAGAGGTAAAGTGAGTTGCTAAACAATTGGAATGGTGTTTTGAAATTTGCGTTCTCTGAATTAGTTCACACAGCCGATGGAGCTTGTATATATGTTGGTAATGCAATGAGGTGTTTTTTGTGCTATTTATGCATGTATTTTATAAACGTATGGCTTCCTGGTCATGTATGACTTAATGTTGCCATTGTCGCTGCCTGCCTGCCTTGCAGTGAAGTGGTGTTTTGAGTAACTGTTGTGAGATTTTCTTTTTTTACATCACGTTATTGACTTGCACGGCACCAATCTTTCGGCAGGGGTGGTAGGGTTTTGTTAACAGCGTGGTTTAAAGACACTTGCCGGTTTGTTGCAAGGCCATGTGGGTGTGCGCTTCAGTGGGCATTGTTGTTGTTGAAGCACTTGGAAGATAACTTCTAGACCTTTCCGTGACTTCACATTACAGAACTTGGAAGGGGCGTGCCATGGAGCCCCCCATGTCAATGTTTTCCAAATATGTTCTGCAGTGTGCATGGTCAAGCCGTGCCACTTGGAGCTCTGGATCGACATTATAGCAACAATTATAGTTAAATGCCTGCGTCAAACCTCATAATCATGCTCATTACCTGTCAAGCAAAACCTCACTTGGCAGTATGCTAATAAATTGTATACCAACTCTACCACTCCAATCTCATATGCTTGGTTCTTTCGGTAAAGTCACGTAGATAGAAAACAAAGATGAAATTAAAATAATACATTTAAAATAATAAAAGCTAAGAAACACGCAATAAAAATAGTAAACTAAAATTAAAATAATTTAAAAATATAAATAAATTGGTGGGTTTTTTGCTTTTATTATTTTCTATTTATGATTTTTTTTTGTTTTTACTGTTTTTATTGTGTTTTTTTGCTTTTATTATTTTCAATTATTTGTAGTTTTAATTATTTTTATATATTTTTTATCTACGTGACTTTACCGAAAGAACCAAGCATATGAATCCCTGCAGTCACGAAAGTTTAAAGTAAAGAACGCTCCCATCTCAGTTTGTCACTGTTGACTGGGTTCATTGTTTTATGGGAAACTAATTTTAGGTCCAAACTTTTTTTGCACCCAGAGCTAAGACACACGCATCTGTAGAGCTGATACCAGCATTCTCCAAGTCATTTTGGACAGGAGCTACCAATGTAGTATTTATATTATTTTAATAGGGCCCTTGTCTCCACTACTCTACGGTGTGGTGTGCCGGTTTAGAGTTATCTGTTATTAAATATAAAAACATGTGTTTGCCATTGGAACAAGTGTTGAAGGATGATGCAGATAACCTTCATATTCTTCCCCTCCATTATTAAATGAAAATTTGACTCGTGGATCTGAGAGAGATCCATTATTGACAACAGAGATAAGTGTTACTTTGCTTTGGCGTAGTTGGCTACGTACGGTGCGAAAGAAGTTCAACATACGTACAACCCTTGACCGAATTTTTATATTATGTATATGGAATCTAGCTTTGGACATAGTTAGAATTCACAAGGTGACAGATTCAATTCTTGATTAGACATTGACTCAATGCTTTATCCCTATGGGGATGATAAAATGAGGACCTCTTTATGGGAAGTCAACATTTTGGTTTTCTTATAGCCTGGCACCCTTGACAGTAATGCACAATTTCCACCACTGCCTCAAGGCTGTAAGCCAATAAGCACTGCCACATGGTCTTTTTAGTCGGGGAAACATTGACTTTTTTTTGATAAATCCAAATATTTAGCAAGAGAAAATAGGTAGATATTTAGTCTACAATTATGTGTCTGCAGTATGCGTATAGCAGATGGTTAGGATAGAAATTAAAGGAACCTGATTATGGTTAAGCACAGTTTTTGTTCCACCTCATTACACGTGATTAATTAACGAAGCGCTAAAGCACACGCAACATACCTGTAAAAAAAAAAAATCTAAATTGATTCTCGTTGCAATCCTGAGCCAAACGAGTACAGATGTTTCATGGTCACGCTGACCTGCCCCACACAGCCTGCCTCGCTGCACGGACATCGCCGTCAATGGACAATGATTGCCGCAGTCTCCCTCGCGTTAGAACGCTGGCTCCCCTTGATCCCGGCTCTCGAATGTTCTCTGGGTTGTAGACGCCGATGGGTTGTGGTTCGGTTACCGAGAAAGTCCTCCGTCTTCGTAGTAATCACAAGGGTGTTTCATCGGTCATGCCATTTTTCACAAGCCTTGCGCATTCTTCGTTTCTTTAAGTCTTCAAACGTAGCTGTGTTTAAGAGGGGATCTGCACCTGGGCCGTGCAGGATCAAAAGCCTCGATAGATAGGTAGGAGACACGTGACGTGTCAATCTGGTATGTTGTCATAGCCGACCTCATCGCTCTGCAAACTGCAAAGCGCGCATCCCCCATATGAGCCAGCTGCCTGTACCGATTAGCGTAAGCGGAGCCTTGGGCACGTCCCACCACGTCCGAGTACACAGGAAGGCTTCCGTGTGCACTGGGGCTCATCCATGCACTGGTTTTGGTCCTCGCATTAAAAGCTAAATTACTGACAAGCATTTTTTAGTGCATCTATAGTAATATGATGTTTTGACAAATATTGTAATTCAGGCTTATGTCAATTCGTGTTTATAGCAAGCTGTCACAACCAACCAAAGCATTGAATGTGTTTTTCATGCTGTGAAGGTCAGGTTATCCTTTCAAGAAACAAAACAAATTATGAAAAGGAAATTTTCGTGCAGATTGTTGGTGTATTTCTCATCCTTTAACTTTTTTTGTTATGAAGCTCATGAAATTGACAAACATCTTCAGAAATCGATTGTATTAAATCGTCAATGTTGAATTTTTTTTGTCACAACAGATCCACTAATCGTCACTGGACAATTATATAATGCAGTGTGGATCACTCCGCTGGTGTGTACTCTACAGGGTTTGTTTTTACACCATTTCGTGCTCAGCTTTGTTGTTATTTTTATATTTTCTAATCGCGTGTAAAGGTCGCGGCATCAGAGCTCGTGCCATTGGCCGATCTCCATGATCGCCCAGAGACGCTGCTTTATTTATTCATGAGCAGAGCCTTGCATTTCTGGCCAGTTTGCAGCAGAGTTGATGTCTCCTTAACATACCAGAGTGACATCCCACGGAGATTTTTCTTTAACTACTTCAGGTACTCTAAGCCTCACGTAATAGTGCATGGGTATAAAAGAACGAACAATGGAGCGCAGGGTCAGCTGTTGACTGCTCATCCGAGCCCATTGAATGATGGCAGGGCCAAAGCAATTAATCAGCTTACAGCCAATGCCCCTGAATGGCTTAAAAACCTGGACGTCAATTTCTAACGTAATTGCTGTTCCCAAAATCAGTTGCTTAACTCTGCGATACACCGTGCGAAAGAAGTTGTACGTTGGTATGCAAAAGCAGTGCTCTGGAGGAGGCTGTACACATGCTGTGTGCAGTTAGGATGAATAACTCACCTTGCAGCATCTGCGATGGAAGACATTGCACGTCGCGCTGCCAAATAACACTCGTACCTTTTTTTTTATTGCAATCCAGTAGGACTGATTTAAAAATGATACATCACCAAATACACTGCACTTATTGAGAGCGTTTTTAAACGCTACGCATACAGAACAATCTATGAAGGTATTTCTGATACAATTTGACAGTTGTAATTTTACGTGGACTGAAGCCTTAAAGTCAATGTAATTGCACCTTTGAAAGGTTAATTGACAGGATTGATAGGTTATTTAAACTCAAATGGAATATTAAATTGTCAAATTCGAATTTTAGGAACTGAAACATCTCCTTGATGTAATGCTGTTACACCTGACAGACAAAATGTTTCATATTTGATATTCCCCTCCACATCTTTTTTTGGGCAATTTTACATTCATGTATGGGTGCGATAATGTTACATATATCTTGCATTAACTGCCAAAGCTGCTTGTAACAAGTCATACACAGGTCACTTAACCTATACTCAGTTGTTCTTCATAGGTACATAAGCAGTTGTTCCAAATTGATATTATTAGTTGCCTGCAATGAAAAGCAGTGTCATACAATAATTGTGTTGATAATGCCCTCAATCCGTTTCATGCCTCTATAAACCTTTCGCAAAAGTAGAATGCATTTCTGCGTTTTTACATAGCAATGCTCAGATACCACAGTGCTAAGTTTATTTGGGCCGTTAGTTTAACGCATTAAGTTTTAGTAATTTTTTTATTTTGCTAGTTGTGTAAGTGCAATTTCCATGCTCATGCAAGCAATGGAGTGGCGCTCATCTCCATTGGTGGCCCTGAGCCGGCAATGGAAATTCCACATTCCTCTGGTGGCAGGCGGCGAGTAAAGATTTGGGGTAAGATGGCCGCCTTGCAGCTGCGGCTGTTTCCCGCTCACAACCTCCTTGTGTTTCAGTGGTTGCCACCGACCAACCCAAACTTTCCCTGTCATCCCCTCTTCCTCCCTGCCGCTCTTATTTATTTTTCTCCCTGACCTCATTTGTTTTTGTTACACCCCCCACTCCTTGCTATCTCCTGACCCTTGCCTGACCTTTCTTGCACGTCCTCGCCGGTCCTCGACATCACCTCGACACCACCTCATCCCATTGTTATCTACTAAATATTCTGCCCTCAGGGCTGCAAAGAAACTCGTCTGTGCTGCCCTGGCTGCCCCTGGGATTTGTTAGTGAAGTAACCTGGCCCTCTGAGACTGCCCTAGGACTCTTTGGTGAAGGGTCGAGGCCTTCTCAAGATCCTCGGGGACTCGTTGATGCTGCCCTGGCTGCCCCCGGGGCTTCGATGTTGATGCAGGGCACCGGTAGCTTCAACTCAGGCTGTGCCCCAATCTTGCTCTGCCTCTCTGTCCTCTCTAACCATGTTCCTCTACTCTGACTCCTCCCCCCAACCAACTTCTACACAAATGTAATATTTCCATCTTTACTTTTGTAACGAGTCTTGAGACGCATTTGTATTTAGACTCTATATACATCAACATTGTTGTTGTATTCCGTATAGTAATTGTTCAATAAGGGATAAAGCTTAAGTGTGGAGCACACTCAGTCATTCTCCTTATAAGGGCTACGACACAGGACACGCAAGGCAGGTGCGTGTCGTACAGGTAACGCCAGTTTTGCATGACGGTGACTCGCACGTTACTGGAATCGCTCCAGAAGGGCACGCGTGTGACGTACGCTGTCCAGAAAAGCCGGGTTGGCTCATTGCAGTTTTTTTTCTTGCCCCAACTCCGCCCTCAGAAGACGCAGTGAACCCTGGACTTGCGGATTTTTTTCTTTTTACAGAAGTAATAAGCAACTCTGCGTGAATTAATCTTTGTTGATTGTACTTCATAAACCGAGGTTAGAACAAGTGATCCGTGCCAGCACAATGTTCCCAACCTGTTAAACGGTGCAGGCGTGTAAAATAAAAACTGTGCCGAGTGAGATTTTTGAAGTTGTGCTGTTGGGTAGCTCTCGCTCCGATGTGTGTGTGTTTAGGTCGTACAGTGTGGGGTTGGGAAAGGATTCTGACGTTTTGCTGCACGTTGCTGCCACGAGCTTCTAAAGTGTAGTTGCTTCAGCAACTCCCCCCAGCAATTGAAGTGAAATGCTCTCAGCATGAAAACAAAACCTGTACAATTTTTGGTCAATGGAACCTTGCAAAAGACCGAAGAGCCTTTTGCCAAATGATAGTGATGTGTGAGCTGCCTGCTTGTGACATGACTCACGGATACGTACGTTTGTTTTACGTGCACATTCGTTACTGAGTAGGAAACTATTTAAGGAAGCATCAGACACTGTACTTATCCATACATAGAACAGCAATAGTTATGGGCAAATTACAAGACACCCTTGATGCAGTTATTCATTTCCCTACCCTTCAAACAAAGATTGCACATTACTTGGATTATAAGATATCTTTTACTTATCAGTAGTGACCGTGATTTTTTCCCTAGCCCTCTCATGTGACGAGTTGGAGTGGAGAAAATGGTTTAAAATCCATTTCATGGCCAACTCGGTCTGCGCAAATGTTTCTGAATGCAATTTTGGGAGGCAGCCAATCTTTTGTGTTTATGATGTGTAGAATTGATAATGGTAGTTATTTTGTATTTGTTTTGATGGCACAAATAGGGTATTAGAGCAGCGTGTGTTTGAGTTTGTGGTTGTCTCTGACTGTTATTGTGCCCATGTATGCAGTGCTCCTTGCATCTTGTACATTGATTACACTTTTGGAACCTCCTTTGCCAGTAACAAAATATGATAATTGTTTTTTTGCATTTTGACCGCAGGTATTGTGGTCAATGCAAACGTGGCTCCTTGTAAAAAAGGTGTAAATTTTTGTTGCCAGATAAAAGGGTAAAAAAACAATTATTGATTACACTTGTGTGTGTGTGTTTATTTGTGTCGACCACACGTGTACTTAAGTTAAAGTTGGCTCCGCCACCCGTCACCTCTTTTGCTTTGTCTGCCGCTCGCCGAACTCCGCACCCAGACCAGGCTAACCGGGACCCCGTTGTCTTTTGGTGCCCCTCGCAGTGTTGACAAAAAGGACCGAGCAGCCCTTCGCAGGAGAGAGTGGGAGCGTCGTAATCAAGAAACCTTGCAGGAGGAGGAGGCCCTGACGGGCTCGGAGCACCTCTTCAAGGAGCCATACAAGGTCTGTTGTCCACGTCAATTTCGATGAAAATCTGTACTCTTAGCTTGTTCCACACAGAAAGGTTCACCCCCCCCTCCCCCACGATTCACTGAAATGTGAAGATTCCATTAAATAGTAAGTTTATACATTTTTTTTTTAACTAATTATATTTTACCTAAGTAAGGCGCACTGAGCGACATAGCTCTTTTATAGAAGTATCCTGGCCACAGTGAAGTTGTTTATGTGGAAATTTCTAGCACCCAAATATTCTGGACGCGCATTTCTAAATGTGGAGGGAAAAATTGGAGGACCTGGATAAAAATCCACGTGACCACATGGAGAAAATGCAAACTCCAAATATACAGGCATCGTCAGGGTCGGGATCGTACCCACAACCTCCTGTATAGTTGGTAAGAATTAAGAATTAATGAATAGTGGTGAAAGTTTCTTCACTTCCAAATAAAGTATTTTACTGTTCCATTTACGAAACTTTTAAGTCTGTATTTTCCATTTGTTTTCATACCTTTGGAATTTGGTGGTTGTTTCCTGTGTAATTGAGCCTAAGTATTTTTAAGACAAGATGTGGTGTCAACCCGTAGAGTAAACCTGTATTGTTCAGAAATAATTGGTGACTCAAATGATACCGTGTGTGTGTGTGCGCGCCCGCGTTTGTGTTTCAGACGAACAGGGGGGATGAGCTTTCGAGTCGTATTCAGAGCACACTTGGCAGCTACGACGAAATGAAAGACATCCTGAGCAACAGGTCAACCCAGAGCCGATTTGTTGGCATCCCAGCAATGTCCGTCCCCCAGACACCAAGTGAGAAAACCGAGCAGAGCTTTTTTCCCGACCAGAGAACGGCTGTGATGCAGCCGTACCAAGGGAGCAGCGGCACTGGCCGATCGTCGGGTCCCTCGTCCGCCTCCGCTAGTTCGGCCACGGCCTCGGGCTCGGGTTCCAGCGCGGCCACGGGGTACGGCGGACCGTCGTTCAACCTGCCCAGCGGAAGCGGCAGCAAAAAGCCCGGGGCAGAGCGGTCGCGAGGAAGCGGCGGCGGCGGCGCCGGCGGTGGCGGTGGCGGTGGCGGTGGCGGTGGCGGTGGCGGACACAGCAGCTCCAGCAAGAGCCGCCACTCGTCGTCTCACGGCTACAGCCACGGGGATCACCGGCGCGGGGAGCACGGTGGCGGTGTGGACGCTCGCTCCAAGCAGCAGTCGATAAGCCCGGCGCCGACCGCATCGTCCTCGCACTCGGGCCGCCACTCCTACTCCCGGAGCAGCGCGACCGGCGGTGAACACCACGGCGGCACGCGGGCGTCCGCAACAACTTCGTCGGCTGCCGTCGAGCAGCACCACGGACGCGACCGGCATCGCTCCAAGTCTCCGCGAGAGCCGCCCGAATTCTCTTCAAATTCGCCGGGGCCGAGCTCCTCTTCGTCTGCATCTGCGGCGGCGGCGGCATCGTCCTCGCAGATGTCCAGCCAGGCCTTCCCTTCATCGCTGCCTGTCTCGAGCAAGCAGTCGTCGCTGCAGCAGAAGCCCACGGCGTACGTGCGGCCGATGGATGGGCAGGACCAGCAGCTGTCGAGCGACTGCTCCGAGCTGCCCTCATCGTCAGGCCCTGCGGCCGTGACGGGAGACGTGGTCTACTCCTCGGGGCCGTCTGCTTACGGCGGTGCCGTGCCGGACCCCAAAGGATCGGCTGCGGCCGCCAAGGCCAAGCTAACAAAAATAACAATCCCGCCCCAGCCCTTGGAGGTGAGTGCTGCAGAAAGTTGCTGTTCATTGCTTCACTTGCAGGCAGTGCTGTTCCCCAAAATGTACAGTACAGTTGGTATCTGCATAGAGTTCACATTATTGTGCGATGACAAATTCCATTTTGTGGTTGACTCGGTCCATCATCTGTTTGGATTCGATAAAAAAAGTAGCACTTTGTTAGAAATTAGAACAACGCACAGTGGCTGTCCGATGGAAAGACTCATCCCAACCATGAGAGTGTAGAATGTCTAACACAGGTTCGAGACCTTCAATGTAGATGAGTATGGACGATGCTCATTCGGCATGGGTTGGGGTGTCTTATTTAAAACCCCACACCTGTTTAAATCACACAAGTTTAATTCGTATGGCATTAAATAATTCTGGGGAAACCATCACGCCAGTTGAAATCTTGTTTAAGTTTCTCTGCTTTGTTTACAACAGTGCGCGTCACTGCCACGACTTTGACGGCACGACACTTGAGTTGCAGCTGCCATGGCTCGCCAGCACACACGCACATGTGTGATCTTGGCCACATGCGCCACGAACCCAACGTCGCGCCCACCAGCTCGCACACATTCATACTGTGGAAATGTTCCCCTAACCCGCCCACTGAACCATTTGGCTGGCATATTCTTGGTGTGCTTTGCTTGGGCAGGCTGGGAGGGGGGTGGTGTGTACACAGCAGCACCCTCCGCCCACCATACAGACCTTCCCCTCCCATTTCCTCTCCTCCTCCTCTTGGTCTTTGTTTTTTTTAAACAAGAGTGAAGGCAGCGTCACTGCCCCCACAGGCGGAATGCCTTTAAAAGGCCTGGTGTCTCGGCGAATACCAAAAAGTCACGCAGTTGCGTTTTGTGTTGGAGACCGGTGATTTCCTTATCTTTCATAACTACGTTATGAGACAGTTTGACTATGTAGAATATAAGTGTAACTGCATCTCAAGACATGGTCGCAGAATAGAGGGGCCCACACCAAGGAATTTAGTTTTGGGGCAGATTTGAGGAGGTGTGATGGGAAACGCAAATACTCAAAGGCAGTAGGAAAAGAGGGAGACCTTGTGCCTACACTGATAGGGTCTCCATTGTAAAATATATACTTGGTTCTCATTAGGCTGTTACCTGGTTATATCCTAAATAAAATGTATATATATGGCTTTCAAGAGGAGGGAGTTGACAAAGATCCAGATGGCTGAGGTGACGGAGGAGAAAGAGCAACCACCCACTGGGCACAATCTGACTGGGGGAGTTTTGCAAAGAGGCCTTGGTTGCTGGGGCAAAGTCTACATGTGAGGGAGTAGGGAGCGATGAGGTGGTGGGTGGGAACACACGAGCAAGACCGTGATAGGATCTTAATAACAGATAGGTGGCAACAATCTTATAATTGAGGCTAGACGCAAAGGGGAGAAAGTGGATCGATGTGAGGATTGGGCTGCTGTAGACTACCCTGCAAGAGGATCATGAGTGTGTGTAGGCTACAATACAATGTGTGCATGTACGGCCGTGGGTGTGTGTAGGCCATCATGAACTCCATTTGATTGATACGTATGACCACAATCCCTAATGCTACGACCCTTCTGGCAATTTCCATGGTTGAATTTGCCTTGAATGTTGCGGAAATGAGCTGCGGCGGAAGGAATAAATACCTGCCAGCTTAGCCGTGGCTCTCGAGTCAAGAGCAAATGGTCTTGACTGAATTGCATGGACATTATCACATTCCAAGATATTGATTCCATCCTTGAAAATTTCATTCATAATTTTGGCGCAGTTCGGACACCAATGCTTTCCGGTCTCATTTTATACACGTAGATATCTACTTTCCCATTTATTCTAAACCCAGCCTAAAAAATAGAGTTATTTAGATCAAATTGCATATGCTTATCCTTGATCCATTTGGATTGTCCTCAATCACCACTGTATTCAAATAGATGTTATCTTCATATTTACACGTTTCTTTTATGAACCATTTATTTTAGTGTTATTTGAAGTATAATTTTTAAAATCGAGTTTACTATGAGGATGGGGGGGGGGTGTGACACAGTATGTAACGCAACCATGGCCAACATCGTTTCCCAACCATGGCCAACATCAGTAGGGAATGATATCTCTACTGGTCCTTGATTTTCCCTCCCAAAACCCTTCGCCAATCTGCACCAACCAGCACGGTGTAGAATGGTCAAACAAACCCCCAACAAATGGCATAACAGGGTTTACATCCGCTCGTGGATTGACAAAGGACGGTGCATTATTTTGCATTATTAGTGCGGTCCTGAAAACCTGGTGCGTGCTTTTTTCATGACACGCGCTTTTTTCATGACACGCGCTTTTTTCATGACACGCGCTTTTTTCATGACACGCGCTTTTTTCATGACACGCGCACACAGCTTGTTTTCCTCGTTGCTGCTTCTGCTCAGGTTTTGGCCTGGTTGGTACGCTTTTAAAGTGTGGTCCCCTTTGACACACTTAGAGCCACTGTGCCCAAGAGAGGTAGGCAACAACTATTCCGGGATATAGGTGGCATTTTTAGTTTGGTCGAAGCCGCAGTTTGATGCTCTTGTTTACCATTTTCAGGATTTTCAGTTCTGCCACCACATGCCAGGTTTGAGGCCACTCCAAGAGACGCTTCGTGATGAATCGGGTTAAATTGGCAGGGCTTCCTTGATGTGATTATTCTCAATCCTGAATTGACAGTGAGGTGGGGGTGGGAGGTGGAGTATTTACATTCCATTGTTTCTATATAATGCACGATTCGCAGTGCACTGAAATCTGCTGGAAAATTTCAGGAAAAGCCTGGGCACGTCTCGACAAGGCGTGGCACGCGTGTGCACTCGCTCACACCGTTATTATGATGCTGGAAACGATTGGCACACAGGGCAGTTTGCAGAAACATATGTTTATGTTTAAACATGTTTAACCATATCCACTACTTACTTACCTTTTGCACTTCTCATGTGTGTAGCTCAGTGTGCACACGATCTCAAAATTAAGTTATCGTGGTGAATCCATTAAAGTACCTGAAGTAGATAAACAATGTTACCCCATGTTTTGTTGGTAAGATTGTTTTCATCACAACAAGACACGTTTTGATAGTGGACGTTGCATTTTCAAATCGGACGTGCTTGTGCCGTGCTAAAAAGGTGCCTGCACACACAACTTGAATCTAATGCCTTGCCTGTGAGTGTTGAAGGCTGCGCCTGGAACGTTTATGAGCCAAACATTGATCGGTATTTTTTTTTGCAAATGAGCATCTTCCAAAGTGATGTTCGGCAAAAATATGCCAAGGTATAAAGTATTTCAAGAGATTTGTTTTATATTTGGTCACCAGCATATCCACATTTTTCTTTACTCCGGCTACTTGACAATTTCCTCCACATTGGCCTACCCTTAAAAGAGGTCATGCATCTTTTCAGACAGGAATTCAACTTTAAATCCCACAAACAACAGCAGCAGCGTTGCCTCCCGTTGGAAGGATGATGGGGGGATTTGCGTTCGGGAACACCAGCAGTGAAGGCTTGCACGAGTGCACCACAGTTTTAAGAATCCTAATTAAAGTCGATGGCTCGCTCTTACTGCAGAAGCTGGACTGCATGTGCTTTTGTCTCGCATGAACTGAAGACCCCCCCCCCTTACATGCTTGCACGACGCCTGTTTTTATTTATTTTATAGCAACCGCTTGCTTCTACTCTGGTTTTGGGATTATTGCCAACAGTTAATGAACCGTAGGCCAGATTGCAGGTCACCAAGGAATACTATATGAAGATGCTATCCTGGTCTATGGGCATCCTAAACAACCAAAGGGCTAATGGTAAGGGGAACTGAGGGCAGAGCCGATAATAAGACACACCGTGTATTGGCCTACTGTGCTGAAATTAAAGGAAATGTGTTAATTAGTAGCATTACTCGAAGTGATGTTAGGACAAGGAGGGGTTTAGGATCTGGGGGTTGTGCAGAAGTGTGTGTTTAATCATTTGTAAACTGAATGTAAGGAATGCAAGCCAGCACACCCTCACAAATGAATAGATTATATTTGTGAGCATGTATGATGTATAACGTGAGTGATGTAACGGCGAGCGCAATATGGTCTTGTTGCAGTGTTACTGGTTTAATTTAGAGGCAAGCATTGGAATCCCTGGGCAAGTTCCATCGTCCACCTTTGCCAGTGTCCATAAAAGTAGTGAAAACGAGCAACTTGCAGTTGCGTATTTCTCCCACTTCAGATCGCCGTCGGAAGTCGCAGGCTAAATTCCCACTTGGCATGCGGCGCGGTGACCTCTGTGTGCGTGGCACACCGTCGTCTTTTGTACAGTGCACGTGTACCGCTGCTGGTACGCTTTGTGCAGAGATGAGTCTGTCGGCGTGCCGCATTTTAACGAGTGAGAGGCGAGCGCGTTGAGTGATTGCAGAGCCGTGCCACAAACCCGTGACCTGCTTCTTCTCTCTCTCTCTCCCCCGTCTGCCCCAGGCTGGCAACAACAATGATGGCAACTGCGTGGAGGAGATTCTGAGGGTGGGTGCAGCTGCACTCACTGTCTGTAACCCTGGCGTCTGGCGCACCACGTCTTGTTCTTGTGCAAAACACACAAGCGGCGGCAACGGCGAAGCAAAATAAAATGAACGCTGTAAATCCCGAGTGCCCCAAGGCGCGCTGGTTGCCACATGGTTGGGGGTGGGGTGATGCAGCTGTTAGCGGTGAAATAGATGCAAGTGCCCTCCCTTTAAGTTGCAGTAAAACACAATTCCATGACGTCACTTCTTTAGTGGGAGGCTATGTGCACAGTGCCCTCTTTAGGACAGTATGAAGATAACATGACAGCGCTAAGCCCATTGGCTCGTGAGTGTAAGACATGTTGTGTGTGTTTTTTTTCACAGGAAATGGCCTATCCCTGGCCCTCCCCTCTGACAGCAATACAGACCCCAGTTACCGCCAAACCATCCAAGTTCCCATTTCCTGGAAAGGCGCGTTAACGCACCACACACACACACTTGGGCTGCCGAAGCCACTTGTTGACGTAAATACGGCCACGCACTGTCTCGCGCAAAACCACATCTACGTAGATTTCCACAAGGAAGGCTTTGACCTTTATGCTTGCATTGAACACAGCCGGTACAAGCACATGTCTAAATAATTCAGCAGAAAATTCGTTTTTTTTTTCTCTGAGCCTTAAATAAAGTACCTTTTAAATTATGCATTGGAAAATTAACAGCAGTGGACTTTGTATTGTAGCTCTTGGTATGGTATGCCATGAGTGAAGGTAGGATTTCATTCTACTCAAGTGAACATTTGCTTTAATTGCTTGATGAATTGTGTCTGTGCCTTTAATACGACATAATTTTACTCATGGACGTTGTATTCATGCTTTATAGGACTCCCAGCATGTGAACACGTCGTTTCCAGGGACAAGTAAGTTTTAAGTGGTCCCCTTTTTGTCGTGTGTTTCTGCTTGTGTACTGTAATTTATATCTAGAAAGGTCGTAAAGAGTGTAGGTGCATGCCACCTTGTTGGCGCCACCTGCATCAATGTGCCCCACACAGGTGTATCGTGCTCGTGCGGGACTTGAAAGGGAACCGCGTGCGTTGTGAAAGCGCACTGATAACGTGTCTGCCATCCGTGCAGAAATCACGCGTGCCAGCAAAGATTTGTTTTTTTAAAACCTCTTAATGGACTTTGGCTTTTGCCAATGTCAATAGCAATTTATAAAGTTTTAACAGCTCTCTCTGCACAAAGAGACTGTGGATTGTACAATGCGATGTCTTGCCTCCATACAATTGTCTGCGTTAATCGCAGACCTTGGGTGAAAAGCGTCGCCTATCGCGTTTTGCTCTCGGAGATCATTACACGTTGGCTGGTGTGCGAGCGTTGGCCATGACAGAGCTAGTAACAGTGAAGGCTGGACCTTGACTGCTTTAAACCCGTGGATACTGCCTTCGACCGCATTGGATAAAGCTCGCGTAGTGAACTGAACTTTGTCCTTTTCTACCTCGCCCTTGTCAGAGCGCGGTGATGCCTCTTCAAAGAGCGCCACAAACACCTTGGCGGATAATTCGTAAGTATTTACTTTTGTTACGTTTTTTTTCGTGTTTAAAACGACTCTGGTATGACATGTCAGCAACAAGGCCGACACCTCTTATTCAGTAGCTGTTTGATGCAGGTTTTACATAAATGAAGGCGTTAACATGTGTATGTGCCCAAAGGGCTCTGTTAAACTTTATTGGCAGCAGTGTAAGATGACAATCTCCGTTTCTGATTTGATACAATCGGGCAAGATGCTGGTGCTGCACAATAGGGCTGTTTCAATGTCAATGCTTTATGTTCCGCAGAAGAACGCATAACGATTGACGAGATGAGAATATTGATTATTTAATGCGTTAATCGCGCTATGTTCTTGCGTCTCGGTGAGGTTACACGAGGGTGATAGCGCCAGGGGTTTGTAGCAAAGGAGTTCACTGTTAAGTGCAGTCTTTGCATCGTTGTTTTGTGCATCTGTGAATACTTGAGCAGGAAAGGTAAATATTTAGACCCTGTAAACGCTACTTGTGTGGTGGGCCACAGAATTTAGCAAAAATAGCTTACTAAAATATGAATGTCTTGCCATCGCTAATAAAGGATGACAATTTCCTAAAATCACAACAAATGCCCGGGATAGACTAGTAAACGCAACAGAAAGTTATGGAAGGTTGCGAAAAGCATGGGAAGGCATTGTGAAGGATGGGAAAGAATTGAGAGGTCTTAGAATTCCTAGGAAAGACTAGAGAGACACTTGCGGGCTATGGAAGCCGGGAACGGTTACAAAAGGCTATATAAATCTGGCAAAATGATGGGCCATTCGAGTGGTTGAGGAATGTAAAATGTTGTGGTAAGTGATTTTAATGGGGGGGGGGGCAGCATGCATTTGCTGAAGCAGGCTGGGAAGTGCTGGGAACGACTGGGAGAAGGCTAGGGTCCTTCAAACAATTCCAACCTCACTTCCACACAAAGCAAAGCAATTTGAAAACTGCAAGTTCCATGGCCTTCACAACCTCACTCACCACGTGTGTCCACAATGCTTTGTCGTCTAGGATGCTGGAAGATGACCTGAAATTGAGCAGTGACGAGAGCGATGTTGAACTGGTAAGCTACGCATTGAGATCTCCGTTTTAATTGTTTGTGGTTCTTTCTAGATGACATTAATTAGAATCCGCTGTTACAGTCACACCATTTTGCCATGTAATAATTCACAGCTTAACACATTTACTCCATGTCGGTAATGTGTGTACTGTCTGCAGTGCATCACAGTTAAAAGTGACTGAGAACATGAATAATAATTATTAGGTTAATTATAAATGGCTTGTATTGCAATGAATCCATTTACATACATTAACAATTTACATTTTAACCAGCGTCGGCTCCAGACTTCGTTTATATGGCAATGGAGTGATCTATGGCAGGTCTTTAAAATCCCTGCACCACGTGTGGCCAATAAAGGGAAGTGATGACGGGTCTTGTACCTGTGCATTCAATTACATCTGTTAGCCCCCTGGGCAAGGAATTTTAAAAACCTGTAGTGGATCACACTCTTGCTGGCAGTCTTAACGCTGGGGCTGCTAGTGTCTCATTGGAGCCAATTAAGCAAATGATGCAGTAGTGTGTTATTTTCCATGCAGCGAGACTGTCCTGTCATGCCTCATGAATGCACGCAATGTGTTTCCCCAGTTTGCGGATAAGTCTGTCCTGAACAAGGCCATCATTCCTGTCAGGTGTGTACACTCACAATAACATGTTTCGGTGTTCTCTGTCTGTGATGGCACACTTCCCTCTAGTCCACCATTGGTGTTGTCGCATCACATGGATTTGTGAACTATAAACAACCTGCTCAGGGTTCCGAGGTGGCTAAATCTCAGGACAGCAAATATTTTCTTGAACCTGACCGTACGGACCTTTTTTAAAGCGTTATTCCCTCGTTCATGGGTTTTCGTTGGGTAATCTGGCCATTCCTATATGCAATCAAACTCCTTACAAATAAAATGGCCAAACATCCCAATTCAGAACACTCCTTAGAACATATTGTGACTCTTCCCTGAATTAATAATTGGCAGTAGTTCTATTTATATGAACCATTGTATTTTACTTTACCGCCATTAATAATTAATATCCTTATAATTCAATTTGAATAATGTTATACAGCTAAGAATGACCATTTCATAACTCGAGAATCACATCATCGCAATGAATGGCCCCAGAAGATGATGCCAATAGATATCATTTCCCGCCGCTTCATTATGTAGCTCAGGCCAAACAGTGGACGGTGAACCATAATGCTTTGTACATGAAACAATGTTTGTTTTTATACTACGAAGGCAGTGGCGCATAAGGACAAATAACAACAGAACTCAACACATTTGTCAACTAGCTTGTTAGCCCGTCCTCGGAAGGAAGCTGTAATATTTAACACGGCCATAAAAATAAAAGTTGTATAATTGGTGACGTTCCTGGCAATGTCCCTTCACAACACAATGAGACACCAGAGAGGTCGAGTGTTATTGATGCGTACAGTTTATTTTTTCACGATAGTCATGCTTTGTATAGAAATGTTTTACCGCTGGTGGGTGATAAAACTTCATTCTCATGGCTGGTCCAGACCAAATAATGTGGAAAATCAAATTTACAACAGGTGCCTGCGTTTGTGTACAGCCGATGATAACTTGGCTGAGAAACAACAAGATTGTTTATTCTCCTGGTGTCCTGCCACCACGGTCATTAGTTTCTTCATTATCAGGCACGTGATGGCATAGTCGTGTGTTCAGCCGGATCGCCGGTTCAATGAATCTGACTGGGCCATGACGTGAACGCTCGTGCCACAGCCCCCGGCGCGATGACCTTGATCTGGTTTCATCATCATTGGCCTTTCAGATTCAAACTCGGCATCTCATTAATGCTGGCTCGGTGTTCTGCCACATATTCGTCCCTGGATAGAGATGGGTTATGGAATCGATCTGTGCTGAGCTTTACCCTGTTGCATTTGTAAGATTTATCCAAGTTCTTTTTGGTTTCTAACACATGCCAAATACTCATGAAATTGGTCAAAGAGCCCAATTCAGAGATGTATCTCCATCCTAATGTTAGGTTTCACGATGTTAAATGCCTTGATTGTATTGTCTATATATGCATGGGGTGGAGGATGGTACTGCAGCGTAGCAATTAGCTGCAGCTAATGTAGTAGCAAATATCTGAACTGGTCAAGGGCCTCCTTTCATTTAACACCGTCTTAAATGAGTACCTGGTGCAGTGTATAAACATCAGCACTGGGGAGACCACCACCTCATGTACTGTTCCAGCCTGAATAGATACTGGCTCACTGCCACTTGCCCCAGCAACCCCTCTAGGCTATGCAGGAGCTGTTGGTCTGTATACATCGATATAAATATACACAGGATGTGAAATAAAAAAAACTGTTTCTTTTCTTTGCGGTCACTGAAGAAGGTCAGTCTGCTGAAACAGTCTTATTTTTAACATACCCGTTAATCTGTTAACATTTGTGTAATTTTACCGAACCGGCAGCTTTAAGACGTGTAGTTATTAGTTCATTTCATTGTCGGTGTTGCTCCTGTGTGTCCTCGGTGTGTGCAGCGTGCCGGTGGCAGAGAGCGGGGATGCCCCTCGCTCCAGCGCCGAGTCGGGCTCCTCCAGCGAGTCGGAGAGCAGTTCTGAGTCGGACTCTGAGAGCGAGACGAGCTCCAGCGACAGCGAGGCCCAAAACCAGTCCGTGAACGCCGCCTCTCCCCAGGTGAGCCGCTCACTCGTCTGCGTTAGCCATGGGTCCAGCCCGGCTATTACTTGAATGGGAGACTGCTTTGTAAACTCCAGGTGTTGTAGGCTTGTGCTGCAAACATGGCCAGGAGGAAGCATTACAACGATGGGTTATTAAATCGATCTGTGCTGAGATTTGAGCTTTACCCTGTTGCATTTGTGAGATTTATCCAAGTTATTTTTGGTTTCTCACGCATGCCAAATACTCATGAAATTGGTCAAAGAGCCCAATTCAGGACCCTTCTGAAAAGTGTTAACGCTCAGTGAGGCTTTCTTGAGTAAAGTACATTATTATTGTTGTTGTTGTGGGAGCTGTGCCCCAGAGCTTAGTGGACTCCACGATTAACCTCGCCACCCGAGTTTGATTCTTGGCCAAAACGAACATGAGTGGCGAGTGATATCTGAATCGGTCTTGGGTCCCCATCCACCTTCACCAACGTGCAGTGACAATCCTAGCAAAGTATGGTCAAACAACCCCCATGACTGACACTACATGGGGAGGTCTTCATCTAGCAGTGGATTGACAAAGGTCTACAAGTTATGCTTTTAAAAATGTATTATTGTGTGCCCGTGCGGCTGAGTGCTATGGGTTGTGGTCAATCAGTGTCTTCAAAGGCAGCGCCCTAGCATCTTGCTGTGTATCAACGGCTAAGGCCATTCAACAACAAGGCCAGAACACATGACCCCATAGCATTAGACACTTGCACATCCCCCAGTAAGCAGTACATCCACAATAAGTTCAGCCACAATGTGCCCGTCAATCTCTTTAGGACAGTGCATTCCTACTCGGTCAATAACTGATACAGTTGTGTGTATTTACTGTATTCTGCTCTTTCCTTATCAAAGACTTTGGAGACTTGAGTACATAGAGTCAAGAGTCAATGCTGCCCTGCTCAAATGGGCATGGGGATAACACTGTCCTGAGCCGGTGGTGCAGGCCAGCCTTTCCACATGACAACTGAACGGGACACTATATACAGAATAGGAATCTTGCACTGCGCATTGGTTTGTCTTAATTAAAGTTTAACTTTTTATTGTAATATATGTATTGTCAAGGATCCCCTATTTTTAATTTTTAATGTTGAATTACCAGAGAAATTCTCTCGGAGCCTCAAGGTAGTTTTTCAAGCCGACATTGATTGGGTTGCTTGCCTAGTTCCTTTATTTGAGGTTATTTTTGGGTGGGATGAAACTGAAGTGCTGGGTGAATACCCACGCATGTTAGGGGATAACACTCTTAACTCCCACCACACAGATGGGGTGACATTCTCACTTTATGAATAACGTGATGTAGGCTCTACTTCCAAGTTTACCGACGCATCGCTATTTGCTCACTTTCTTTACGCTTGCAGCCCGAGCCACCACCCACCAACAAGTGGAAGCTGGACAACTGGCTGCCCAAGGTGAACCTGAACACCAACAAGTCGGCAACTCCGCAGGCTGACACGGGAAACGCAAAGGTGCAAGGGCACGAGTACCCGCGCGGCGGCGATGGTGGCGGTGGCGCTGGCGGCAGCGGTGTTGGTGGAGGCGGCGGTGGAAGCGGCGGGGCCCAGGACAAGGAGCGGCCGAGTGTCGCTGCCAGTCAGGCCGACGCCAAGGAGAAGCTGCGGAGCCCCGCGCGAGAGCGGGGCAAGGGTCGCAGCGGGCAGCGGCATGCGGACAGCAAGAGCGGCGGTGGGCGGCAGAAGTCGCCGGCGCAGCCCGACGTTTTGTCTCAGCGTCGCAGCATCGGCCGCAAGCAACCCAAAAAGCTGGAGAAGCCGGCGCCAAGCCCCGAAGAGCCGGACTATGGGTACGAGCCCCCGAAGGCGTCGCCCACGGTGGTGGAGAGTAGTGGCGGCGGTGGAGGCAGCGGCGTGGCTGCAGTGCGGCGTAGCGTCGGCAGGAAGCAGCCCAAGCGGACCGAGAAGCCGTTGAGCCCAGAGGATCCTGAGTGGCCCAAGCCGGAGTACGCGTTTGGTGTCCACAAGTCACCGGCCCAACCGGAAGTCTCAGTGCAGCAGCAGCAACAGCAGCAGCCACAACGCAGGAGTGTTGGCCGCAAGCAGCCACGCAGGATAGAGAAGCCAGCTAGCCCTGATGTGGAAAACTGTCCCAAGTCAGAGTTCACAGTAGCACAAGAGAGTTCGCAGAAGCACAAGGCAGGTACGGGCGCTCTGTCGGGCACCAACCACGAGCAGCCAAAGAGCAAGCCCAAAGGCGGCACCGGCCGGAAGCCTGCCGTAAAGAAGGAGACGCAGCCGGCACCACAGTGCACGGCCGAGGCCAAGAAGCAGCGTGTGCCAGGCAAGTCGATGCGCAAGGGCCGCGAGAAGGTGTACTCGGACACCTCCTCGTCCTCGTCGTCACCTTCGTCCGACTCTGAGTCGGAGCCGGACGAGAGCCCGGCGGGCAAAGCGGACTCGCCGGCTCCGTCCGGCGCCGCCAAGTCGTCCGGCTCGGACGCGCCCTGCGACTCGCCGCAGCACTCTGACGAGGGCGCTCCCGGCTCGGCGCCGCCCGCGCCGCCCGCGCCGCAGCCGCCGCTGCTGAGCCGCAAGGAGCAGATACTGTCGCCGCTGCACGTGGCGGGCGGTGAGCTGCTGTCGCCCATCCACGACTACGACGAGGTGCGATCGCTCGTGGTGAAGATCGACCTGAGCCTTCTTGCCCGCGTGCCGGGCCGCGGCGAGACTCGGGGCGGCGGAGGCCAGGGACAGCAGCAGCAGCCACCGTCGGTGTCCGAGAGGGCGGGCTCTCACCGGCAGCAGAGCACATCCAGAGAAAGATCACCACCGCCTCCAACCACAGCGTTAGGAGAGAAATCCAAACGCAAGCGGCAGGTAAGCGGAGCGCACGTGGGCACAATCGGCACAAACAGCGCAGACGGTGGTGCGTGGCCCGAGAAGCTGGTGATTCTGGCCATGTCAGAACTGTCGCAATAACTAAGCGTGGCAATATGATGGGTTTACCGGAGTGCCATTTGGTTTGCTGACACAATTTGGATTCTGTTCACTTGGTTGACAATACAGCAAAGTAATATTGTTAACATTATACATCATGGTGTAGTTGTAAATGGGCTGTTCCATAATTACTATGTACATGCTCGTCGTGCAGCCTGTACTTTTTAGAGCAGTGCGGATTACATTGTCATTCACCTTCATATGTAAATAAATACACCCACGCCGTATTCATTATAATGCTCCGTAACCTACTGTGCTAATTATTGATAATAATTACGTTGAATTTAATGTTAAACCAATAATTGCAATGATGCGTAATATTGTCAACATAAAACCTGGTGCCTTTTGCATTGCCTTGTTTGTACGCAAAACATTTTGCTGCCGGGTTAAAAATTAACAAATGAATTAAACATGAGTTCGATGTTCCATTACATGGGTGCGCATGTACCTAAATCCTCCAGCCCGTGATGTTAATTGATTAACTCGCCTGTTGGTTGTTAAAGACCCCTGGCCATGTTTGTCAGTGCAATTAAGGGGCCACCCTTCGCATTAACATTTCCAGCAGACAGATCCGGCGTTTTGTCTCGGCCCGCAGCCGTGCACTGCCGGTGCACACAATTTCCCATCGGTGTGTACAATGAATGCGGGGTGCTGGAGAGAAATTATAAAAACTACTTAGGCACCACCATGAACATGAACTCATTGCATAGATGCATTATCTGCGTTATCGATCTTGGACGACAAACGGAGCTTACCCGACGCTTTCACTTGCACCGTCGATATGGGGTCACAAGCAAGGCGCCACTGCACCCGAGCATTCAGATGAGACAAGTCCAGGACTTCTACGTGCTCATTGTGGACGATTGTCGTGGATTTCTGCTTAGTTCTCGTGGGAAGAATCGAGTCATTTCTTTCATTTGTTGGCCACCGCTTTACTTTGGACTTTTGCAAGGGTGCACTTCAAATATCTCTTAACAAAATAAATAAGCAGATAATACACCGCCCGCACATCGGTCCCTCCAAAGTCTTTCTTTACAATTACTGTCAGCCACATGGACTTTTGGGGGTGCATAATTTCAGCAATTTTAATTCAATACTAGCAGTTGCAACTCTGTCTCATCAGCAGTCATGCTTAGTTGATAGCTGGCTCACTTGAATATTACCAATCCATGTGCACAGTGTGCCAAGGAAATGTTTGAAAAGCTCAGGCGTGGTACAAGCCTGTGAGTATTGTTTATGTTAGTGGCTGCTTCCACATGGAAAGAAATGATTCACAACATCCACTCTCCTCCCCCACAGCGATATGGCGAATTTAATTGATTATTTTTTACAACACATTTTTTTATCATGGCAGTGAACAGCAGCGCCATGAGTGACACAAACTCATTACACGCATACACACATAAAAACATTGATCCCTACTTTTTGTGTCATCCATCTCTACTTTCCGTGTTATTTTTCACGACTGTGGTCGAGAGAACAAGACACACAGGCACACACACAAATAAAGAGTACTGCTTGGGTTATTGCCGGCAAACACTACACCTTGGTGCAAAGGCATTGGATGCGGCAGTGGTGAGTGTGAGCGGGGTGGTGTAGATGCAGTGAGGGCTGCCAGCCAGTGAGGAATGTGAGCTCTGTGGCTACTCGTGGTTGACCCTCGGGAGACATGGCCGACCGGTGTGTGCCAACATTCCTGCACCCAGCCCCTCGCAATGTGGCGCAACCTTCTGACCAACTCATTGGCTGTGGCGTTTATTTATTTATATTTGCCATGTCAACTCCAATAGGTTCGCATTGATCTGAAATGAGTGAACGAATTAGGAGTATGTGTTGTGATGGTTTAAAAAAAAAGTGATTTCCCCCCCTCCCCCCCTAATTTGCAAATGCATTGCACATTTAATGCAGCTGGGCTTAGGGAGAGTTGTGTCCAAGCGAGGAAACCAACAGCATGTGACATACTAATGAATACGAAATAAGCAGTATTTTTTTTAGTGGGCAAATGTAGCGTTTAGCAATCGCACGTTGTTCGTTATCTATCATGGGTGTGTCAAACTTCCACGAGGTGACACACTATGCAGTGGACGGCGTGAAATGTGAGCCAGTCGGTGTGCTATTTATAAAATGCTAAAATGACACCCAGAGGTAACCCATCACTCTTGCCCTACTGTCAGTTTGAAATGAAAATGGAGTGTGAAATAAATAGAACACTCTGTCCAAACTTTGTATCATGACTAATCCTGTACAGTATTGCAGCAATGCATATCTGTTTTGAAGCGATGTACAGATAGTGCTTTTATCTATGTCGGCGATGATAAAAGTGTGCCATGTTGTTCACCAAGGGCATGTGGTGAAGTGCGCTCAGTGGTTTAGGGAGATTCTGGTAAGAATGCCTCTGTGGTTTAGTTCAGGGGTCGGAAACCTACGGCTCAAGAGCCGCATGCGGCGCTTTAAGGACTGCTTTGTGACCTTATTTATTTAAGGACTGTCACATATTCACATGCATTGCGGCTCTTGAAATGTTGAGTTTTATTACCGAATTTGTTATTGTTGCCGACCGCTGGTTTAGTTAGACTGAGCTTGTGCTGTTTGGCAAGGGTCTGCGGTAAATGCGTGCAGCGTGTGGGGTTGGGTAAGCGTTCGTGGTAAGGAGTGCTCATATTCGGTTCGGTAACGATGTGTTTCCCAGTGGTTTGGTAAGGGTACGGCTGTAAGTGTTTACCCGTGTGGTTCACCAGGGCGACAGCGAGGACATTCACAGCGAGAGGAAGAGGGGGAAGGTGGAGAAGGACGCTACGCCACACTCTGCGCACAAGGCAGCCGCCACCAAAGAGTGAGTTGTTGCAGCTGCTGTGCGGGGCATGGTACAGTCACTGCACCACGGCTTTCCCATCGCACATCCCCATTGCCCCCCCCCCCCCCCCGGTAATGCTCAGCAGCACCTGCATCTGTCCTCTTCAGAGGTTTACAGAGGTGCTAGAAGGGGAGGTGAGAGAAGCCCTTGTAAAGATTTAAATGCAGAATCCTTTAAATGTAATTAAAACCTTTTATTTATTTAACGGACTTTAAATTCTCCGGTAAAACAACATTGTTTTGCATGCAGTAATCGGACGTTAGAATTTGAGTCAAGAGTGGAAAATTATTTATTTATTGAAGCCTCGTTGACACTTTTTGAGGACTGAGATGGGTGCAAATTTGTTTGTTTCGCATGTCCAATTAAACTGGGTAAACCATCGAAAAAAGTTTACACTCAAATCTATACAAATAAGTCATTGGGCGTATTTATTGTACTGCCATTCACTGGCCCACTTGGCCCTATTGAGAGTTTTGTGTACACAAGTTGTATTTGCTTTAAGTAAAAAGATAGCATTGGACATGAGTCAGCAGTCAGTGGTGTATTATTTGTTCACAAGGGTAGAGAGCAGCATCTTATGGGCTGTTGAAGAATTGCAGAGTGATTTTGCCAACAAACCACCACCTAGTTTTCTGAACACTACATAAATAAATTTACTTTATTTAACTTCTGAATTTAGCATACGCCTTAGCACTCTCTCTGTTGGCAGCACGCTCATTCCTCGCGAGTGACAGCCCTTAACATCGTAGTGTTCCGCTGTGACTGATGGGCAGCAGAGCCTGGCGTCGTCGTACCGACATTACCCAGTGACCGCATCGCACCCCTCCCCCATCCTAACTTCTCGCCCTTTGCCTCTCTGTCGCTCTCACTTGCACTCGCAGCGATCGCAAAAAGATCAAGGTCAAGACAGAGACCCCATCTCATTCCAGCTACAAGCCCCCTGTCAACAAGGAGTAAGTCGAACGTGCAAACACACGGTGCACTCAACGGGGCTCCCAAGAGCAAGTCCGCAGCTGCTGCTGCTGCTGCCGCCGCGTAGCCCGGGTCCCGTAGAGGCGGGCGTCAGGCCAAGGCTGCTGGCGGGTCCCGCCAGAGCCTCTGCAAACACGACGAAGCTGAAGGAAGGGTCGGCCCGGTGCGCGTGCGGCTCCTCCGCCGACAAGACGGCGGAAGGCTTCGTCGTGTCAGCGGACTAACTAAACTGCTTGTTGTCCTCCCCCCCCCGCCCCGCACCTACCGATTGGCACGGTTGGCTACGTACGGTTCGAAAGAAGTTCAACATTTACACGTGTCAACACACAATGGTCGGGTCACTGTTATTCGCCCCCCCCCCCCTCCACAGACGCGTCACTGCGTAGTTTTAAAAATGCCTCAATTTATTTTATTCTTTAGGTGGCGTTTGACCACATGGCTTGATAATAAATGCCATTGGGAGTCTGTGCCGATTTCTGCCGTTTGGTTTGCCGGGTTCTCTTCTGAAAGTTGATATATTCGTGTATGTTTTACACAAATGTTAAAATAGCGATTTACTTAGATTTACTGTATGTACTTATCGCTGTCTATTAAACTACCAAGTGATGCCTTGCAGCAGTTTTCACTTATTGATCAACCTAAATGGAGAGAGTGTGTGTGTTTGGCAAGTATTCAATCAGAGGAAAATGGGGCACGTAATAATTGTTCGTTATTTACTGATGTAAAATTCAGTCGAACATTACCCACAACACTGCAATGTCAGCAAGAGCATCCTTTGAAGATGCTGTCATAGGAGGTCACATGACTGGTGCGACTGTTCTTTTCTGACTATTTAGTCATGGTTAATTCTGTTGTCGCCAACTAAAAATGCCATTTTTATATCTGTTTTATACTCTCTAGCAACATTTTTCTAAAATTCATTACCATTTTAAGTCTGGAACATTTGATTATACCTCAATACAATCAATAAAAAATAAATCCAAACACAACCGGACACACACGTAAAACAACAAAAGGAACATTTCAATATCCATATATATCAGCCTTATACAGAAGCTATATAAAACCAAAATAAAATCAATCATTTATTTTTTCCAAAATGTTCTTGGCAATTTGGAAAAAAAATCTTCCTTGGTAGCTAATGCATGAGTGCATCTGCATTTAGTATTTTCCAAAGTGTTAGGTTGTTAGGTTTCTGTTTGTGAAACCAGTAAATAACCTCACTTGTTCAGTGCACTGATTAGCTGAGCGCTCAGGATTTATCCATCTAAACACTGCGCCACTCATAAAAGTGAGTCAGGCAGAACCGGTTAACTGGGATTATGGTAATTTATTTTCACGAGTACCTTAATGAAATGGGAAAGGTCTCCTCCACGCATGGCGTGGCTCCAAGGAGCATGTGTTAAACCAGAGCAAAGTGACACTTGCCACATGACATTAAACCCGAACTAGACGAATGGAGCCTTTAATCATGCCGGTTCGTCGTTCAGTCCCTGCCCGGCCACAGCGCCGTTACGTGGACGCTTGCGAGTGGCGTGCGGGAACACGCGCGTGACTGCGCTGCCGACCCGTTCGCCTGCCTTTGCGCGAGGCTGTGTCTCACAGTTCAGATGTCAAGCAGCTCAAAGGAGGAATGAGCTTGTTGGCATAGATCTCGTTGGATCACGTAAAACCATAAAAGCTGAACTTTAAGAGCAATGCACCTCGAAGCAAAGCACTCGCAAAGGGCCCTGCAAGCAGCCCCCAGGCAAAAATAGGCAGAAATGGGCACTGAAATCATAGATTACTCGGATTATTTGTAATGTACATTCAGATTACCAATTCACCGTGTCTCCTGCAATTTACATACAAATTACCAATTTGAGGTGTGCAACATGGCAATTACAAATGCCATCTCGTTGGTGACATGTGCTCGCGTCCCTTCCATGCTACCCCCCCCCACTCCCGCCCAGGTCGGGCAAGCACACGGTGGATAATAAGAAGAAGGTCGCCCCGCCAGCGTCGCCGCTCTCCAAGTCGACGGCTGCGTCTGAGCGCAAGCGGCGCAACAGCGAGAGCAGCACGTCGAGCCGCGTGTCGACCTGTGAGCGAGGCCGGCAAGTCGAGCAAGAAAGGGAATCCAGCCGGAGGCGCCGCTGCCTCCCAGTCCTCGGGCAAACACCGCAAACTGGATGGCAAGACGGCAGGCAGCGCCAAAATGGCGAACCGGGTACGGCTCCGCACTGTGACCGAGCGTCGCGCGCCGCCATGCCTACAGATCGGACGGCGCTCACGGGGGACCAATTCCTCCTGCTGCTGTTGATTCTAAACTAAACTCATTTTATTTTTCCAGGTAAGGCCCACTGAGCTGTATAGCGCGTCTTCAGAGGCGACCTAGCCACCAATGATACCTCAACAAAGTGGCTTTTCGTGTGGGAAGTTCTAGCCGCCAAATACTCTAAACGCACGTTTCTAAATGTGGAGGGAAAAACCGGAGGACCCGGATAAAAATCCACGCAACCATGGGGTAACCATGCAAACTCCAAATATACAGGCGTCAGGGTTGGGATCTAACCCATGACCTGTGTACTAGGCGAGGTAGTTAACATCTCGCCACTCCGGCGACTGGGTGCCACTGCACCGAGGCCAGGAAGCCTTCATCGCATTGATCGGCACTGTGCGTGCACTGCTGGCTTTCATCGTAATTTGGAAATATGAGTTGATGTCAAGAATAGTGTTGAAATATAGAAAGTCAAATGACCCGTGTCCTGGAGAAAGTGATGGGGTAGGTAGCCAACTGGCTTAGGAGGTTAGGATGGTATCACAAGAGCATTGAGCCAGCACTGTTGAGACGTTGGGCACAAATTCTGGGCAACCGCACAGGATTAAACTGGGGACTCTCCATTGCAGAAAGTTGATGGTCTCCGCCCAATCACTCACAACTGCACAAACTGTCAATGTGGTCTTTCATATAATTGTAATTATACATCACTGTGTGATTGGCATGTGATTAACTTTTCTTTGAAGGACACGTAAAGAGTATGCCCTGATTATAGATACATTCCTCTTGAAGTGATATCAGAATGTAGTTCTTCTGGAACTGATCTCTGACGCATGGTACCATGCTGTAAGACTTATGAATCAAAATCCCGTCACTTCGTGGCAAGGTACACAAGTTATATAGTGGTAGGTGGGGGAAAAGTTACGGGAATTTCTAATGCAATGAATAAGTCCATTCAAAGAAACACAAAGTAGTGCTCATTTAACCATAATGCATTGACATTGCCGAGACAAGTGTCAACTAAAGGACAGCGTGGATTTTTTTCTCACGATTCCTTGCTGAGACACTTGCCAACTCCCAAACATGATTGGTCCGCTTGTTGATGTCGCGCCAGGCTGCTGGAGCTTCACGCCCGTGGCTGTGTGTGTGTGTTTTAGGAGGACAGCGTCGCGGATGACAGACAGGTGTCCGAGGCCCTCTTCACCAAGCCTGGTCTGTGCGCCGTCTCTCCCACCCTACTGAGGCCCCGGCTTGTGTTCGACGACAAGTGAGTGCGCGCTATTTTAGTGTGTGGGCGTGGCGTTTTAAGCCTGGGTTGAGGGTGCCGATCCCGCGCACAACCCAGATGTGTTTAGGAAACCTGAGTAGCGGTGGCTCTTGATGATGATAAATAGCCACGGTCAAGAGGTCGTATTTGCCAGTGCTGCTGATGCCATCACATCTTGCCATTGATTTCTTTCGTCAAATCGGCAACTGTTGCACAGTTGACATCTGACCTTGGAGGTTTACTTTTAGACCATCCAACCATCTGGCTTTAGGTACACGTACAAAACACAGTGCAGGACCCTACTGAGAGAGTCCTGCATATCATCAAGCCTTTCTTTGATAAATAAATTACATTATTATCATCATCCATTTCCCCTTTGGTTGGCAACCTCTGGTTTGCCCGAACTAATGTCTTCCGTTATATATCGGGGTCAGGAAAACTAATTTGCGATGGACATGAGTTGGAATGCTCCTGATGTCGCCTGCTATGCATTCGTGTCTTCAATGCTCGTACGCGCTCCCCTTTGTTCACTGGTTGCCCCGCTCTCTATTCCACGTGAACTGTCGTGTGCTCAGACCCCAGTCGGTGGATTTCCACATGCAAGAGGCCAAGAAGCTGAAACACATGGCGGATGGCATGGTAAGGCTGCGCCCAGCACAGAAGACCATTCTAGAAATGGTGTTGAACCGCAACAAGTTGGCGATAATCACTGCCCTGAAGGACCACTACTCAAAAATGTTATCTTGGTCAAAATAATATAAACATATATTGCACAAATATTTGTAATATTGCCATTCATTTATGAGGGTGAATTATGATGGTTATAAACTAGATTACTTTACATCTTTGATTGATTTGACATTGTTAGGACCCATGCCCTCAGCATTACTGCAATCATTTAACATTCTTATACAACATGTGCACAATTTTTTCCATTTCCTATGACTGAAACTATATGCATACTTAAAAAAGTGGGCCTTTTTGCAAGCCAGTTTCACTGAACTTCCTCATCTAACTTAAGCAACTACATTAGCAGAAGTGTCGCGTCAATTCAAAGGCTGCAAAGTCACCTCTGCCCTGTGTGGTCAGTAGCAGCACTGTACACTACCGTGTAATTGAATGTATAGTGTGCGTCAGAAGCCAGGAACCGTGTATCTATACAGAAAATCATAGCAGATGCTCGCTCTGTACACCGTTTGCTTGGACACGCATCTCAGTCCATTTGACACGGGGTGCCTGAACATTCCTCAACACGTCCACGTTGATCTTATTGCACTCGGCTCGCATTTTCGACGAGGGCAGCGCCAATATCGTTCTGGTTCCTGGCCTTTTGCCGCACCCTTCCAGTAACGAGTTTACGTTTCTCTCTCAATGGCCCTTCCTCAAAGCAACGTGCCCCTGCAGAGGTGCAGGGTGATCCATTTATAGATGCCCTGCTCACTTCTTGTGACTCTTACTTCTCAACACGTGATTTAAATGTTGCGAAAGCGACGGCGCCATATTTGACGGTGGTGAAATATCTCGTAAGTGAATTAGAGATTGGTAGTCTGAGACGCGTGGAGGTGATGGAAATTATGTAGGTTTTTTTAATTCTCTTCTACAATTTATTCACGTAATTTTTGTGGGTATCTATAACCTGGTGCCATTGTGAAGTACAAATAAAACGACCGTGCCGTGTTGCTGTATTTGTCTGTATTGTATTGATTCTGATTCTAAATATTGTGTTGCTGCCACACCACTCTCAGTCGGACAAGCTGGGAAAGGCGATCAACTACACGGACGCAGGCCTCTCCTTCATCGAGTGCGGCAACGCCATGGAGCAGAACCCTCTCGAGGCCAAGTCCCCGTACACCATGTACTCGGAGACCACCGACCTCGTCAAGTGAGTTTTGCCACCATGCTGCTCCGGCTCCGGCCATCGACAGTAAGGACCACCGGCAGGCCACTGGGCGACCCACGAGAAGCACAGCCTCTAACCCCTTGTTGATAATAATTCACACTTGGCTTGTGAGGCGCCTTCCACCGATGTCTCAAGGCCTCTTGATTCACATCCAACGTTTGAGGTGGCCCGGTAGCTCAGAGGTCAGAGTACTCGGCTGGCACTGCTGAGTACCCGGCGACTTTGAATCCAGGCATTTGTCGGTGATTAAAGTGTCGTGAGTTGATGGTCTCAACCCAGTCATGAATCACTGCACGACAAAAAAAATCCTTATCGCATTTCACGTACGTTCTGCACTTAATGGAGCCAAATTCCATGTCGGAGAATATTAAATTTCAATTTCACTCTCCTGTGGTGAACGTTCATTTCAAATGCAGCGCATGGGGAAAGTTCTACCCTCTACCGTGAGGACCAGCAGTCACTTGAAGGGGTCTCAGAGGTTGCTCCGTGATGTCTACTTTCATCGGCTGTTCTCAGATTAACGCGAAGAAGGGTTGCACTGATCTGCGAGAATTTCGAATGGATACTTTGCGTCTCTTGACATTGTACAATTTGTTGAAAGTATAATACATTCGAATTTATACGTTTTCTAAATTTGCATCTCAAGATGTTGTACACTGGGAGAACATGGCCATTATAAGATTTTGGGGAGGATACATTTTATTGTTTGGGAGAATTGGATTTTGAGGAGAGTATAGATGGAAGAGGACTTCTAATATAAGTCACTTGAATAGCCATCGACAGAGAAGATGAAAGGCTTAAGCTTGAACAGGGAGACAGTCCTCCCCCAAGCGGATAACCAGAGAGAGGGCATTCTAGACCAGAGGTGCAGCAGCAGAACCAGAACCAACCTCCCACTGAGCCAGGCTTCCTGGGGATTTTGATCAGAGTCCTGGTTGCTGAAAAAAAGGGTATGTTAACCGTTAAGATTGTTTTTTCTATTTAGTCTAAAATGAAAATGGAAATAATGAACACACAACTGTTTAACATGTTTTCACTACCAGCAAATATATGAAAGAACTGCATCATTAACAGGTGAATAAAATGTGCCGTCAAACACTCGCGTGTGCTTGTTCAGTGTTTGAGATGAATTCCTTAAAAGTTTCAATCATGAACAGAGCCAACACGTGGTTAAGTAAAGGCGCTTCTTTGATACGGCAGGTACGCCATGAAGTTGAAAAGCCACTCTGCTCCAGATTCGACCCCGGCCGACAAAAAGCTTGGGGTGTTCAGGTACTCGCTCAATGCACTCCTTACATAACCGCTGTATGCTTGGCAAACTATGTACACGTGCTCATGCCACACTAACAACGCTGTTGGTTTTAAAAGTCTCCCCCTGTGCATACTTCCCACAACGCTAACGGTGCGGCTCTCTACTCTTTCCAGGAACATTTGGCCTCAAATGTTTCCACATTGGCCAGTCGTATGGAAAGTGTCTTGTGGCATGTCCGACAGCCTGTGGAAATCTGTGGCTCGGTGGTTAGCGCACTGCGGTACAAACATGGCTAGTGGGTTTGATTTGCTGGCCATGAATAACATCAGTGGTATCGGAACCTTGGCATCTAAAAAGCTGGCTAAAGCCTTAAATTAGTATATTTAGCAGTTTGTGAACATCAGCACTTGATAGACAGGCAACCAAGTGTGGCGTTGCCCACATCTACCCGCTTGTGCCATTGCCATCCTTAATCATGTATCCTATTCGTCAGTCATGAGGGCTAAATCCATTTTCACCATGTATCTCTAGCTAGTATTACCGCCTCATTCGATCTCACTCCCTGTATTCAAGACTTCCTACTCCATCTCTGCATCTGGCTCTGTCTGCATCTTCATTTGCTCCCGTTTCCTTCTGCTTGTGTGTGTGTAGCATTGCTAAGTTTGGGATTCTGTTGTAATGTGTCTGAGCCACTGTAGTCTCCTTTCCTTAACTTTGTCTAATAAGTTGTCCATCCAGAATAGGTCCCCACTAGCAGCAGTCAGAATAACAATGCAGAAGGTCAATTGATTCTGACTTCCTGGATGGAGTGTGACGTTGGCTTTCTGGATCCTGTCCTGATGATGTTTGACAATTTCAAACTCCGCTTCATATATCTAAATCTTGACTTAAAGCTTTCGTGACTGCAGGAATTCATATTCTTTGGGTCTTTCGGTAAAGTTACGTAGATAGGTTCAAAGAAAATAGCCAGAAACTACGACGTTTCGATCGCAACACAAGCGGTCGTCATCAGGAAAAGGTGGCGACGGTGCCCTTCAATTAGGGGAAAACTCACCACCGTCGCGGTCGCCGCCCACCACTGCCATCAACATTCGCTGTCCCGCCCATGCTGCTGACATTTGGGCTATCCCCATTTCAAACATTTATAAACAGTTTGCCTTTAGAAGCTAACCCCCTTTTCCTGATGACGAACGCTTGTGTTGCGATTGAAACATCGTAGTTTTTTGTTATTTTCTTTCAACCTATCTACGTGACTTTACTGAAAGACCCAAAGAATATTCATATATCTAATTTCTACATTTGGTTGTGAGGCTTGCTCGTCATCTTACCAGTGAGCTGAAACAATTATTGACACGATAAACGCCTCTACACGTGGCAATTTGTTTGGCCGTGTCGGGTGGGGGAGGGTTCCTAATGGCAGATTTGGTGAGGTCATTAAATGGTCTAACCTAAAAATATTATTATGAATCATTGGTTGCAAAAACCGACGTGTTAAGTGTGTAATTTCTCCGTGACAGCCTCCGCTGCCTGGCGCTGCTCTACCTGAGGATGTTCAAGCTGAAAAAGGACAGCGCCATGAAATATTCCAAGTCTCTCCTGGAGCATTTCAAGGTATTGAAAGTTGTTGGCATTGTTAAGTGTTTCATTATGACGATAATTGTCACGTAAATCACATTGAACGTGCAAATATGGATGCTTGTAATTACTTAGAAAGGAGGGATGATATATATTGTGTTAGAGGGTTGATGTTTGAAATGAAGTTGCCATGATATGGCGAAGTTATGATCAATTGTACAATGTAAGGGCCACGATAATTGTATTGCTTTTTGCACTATATCGTCAGTGTTTGTTGTTAGTCATTTAATTTTACTTACATGTCTTACTTTCCAACAAAACATTCACAAAATGACTCAAAAATCACAGTTCTATATAAAAAGCCATTATTCATCAAGTGAATGCTTTGCGAAAAAAATTAATTGAGCCATTAACAGCATGGCAATTATAAGATTTTATTTTTGTAATTAAAATAATGTATTTTTCGTGTGACAACAGCAAATGTTACAGATGGCAGAGTTCTAAAGATTAGAATACTAATGCTAGAGTCATTTTGAGTGAACTGCCGTTGAACAACATTACGGGATTTTATTTATTCATCATAGACGTACAGCACAGCACATTACAGTGAAGATGTGATTTACAATATTACGTGAAACTGATATGAACTGAAACTGATAACTATTCGTATTGTATCGTGAAAAGTTCTATCGTGGCAACTATTGTGAAACCCCAAACACAAGTGGACTTGAGCGGGGCATGTCACCAACAGAGATGGTAAACTGGATGCATCTGGCAGTAGGGAACGCTCACAAGGGAATGACCAAAGTGCAGATGGAGAAATTAAATAAGAGCACAGTTGGGAGTCAAATGGATTGCATCTGTGCAGGTTGAGTGTTTTCGCCATCATCTAACAGCGGATTGAGAGTGGACGAAAACGTAAATGATGGCAGCTATGTTGGTGACCTAATTTAATAAGTCAGATTTATATTGCATGGCAAGACTTGTAGTCCATATGCCCCCTTGTGCCTAACACACGATGGACACATGAATACATTTAAATACCCAGAACAAGTACGTGACGAAAGAGAAGAGAAAAACAAATCTGATATAAATAAACGTAAAGAGTGAGCAGCTGAAATTCCCGCTACAGAGAACGGGGGGAGGGCGGGGGGCAGACAGATGGCTGGGCCATATGGTCAGCAATGAAAGGCAGCGAATTCTCCAAAAAGCCTCTCCGCTGCTCAGCACGGAATCCGAAACTCCGGCCCGCCGGCCTTGATGCAAGTGCAGCTGAATTGGCGTGTTCACGCAAAGCGTTGGGACAGGCCGGGCTAAATGACAGGTTAGCGTGTGGATTAATCACGTGCCGTAATGGAGAATGGTGCACAGTGGGGCTAGCGCATAAACAGCAGCCCGCCGTTCACGCTGGTGTGTGCTCGCAAGCGCCGAGTGCGTTAAATAAATAAATAACACCAGATGGCTCCTTTATGCACGGGGTGATTTGAATATGGTAAGCGAGGCTGCCTTTTGCAAACACGGGCGGCCTCTTGAGGTCGAAGTCTCCCATTTTGAGGTTGGCCGAGAGACTTTGTGAAAACTATGAAGGCAGATTTACATTTTGTGTAAGATTGGATGCCAAATGACGAAATAAGTGACTCTACCATCATGGTAGTTTGTGATTCACACAAGTGCTGCTGCCATCCCAAGAGGTCCATTGTTGCTAAACGGCACGCGTGCCATTACACAGCATGCCACACCAACATTCCTGCATGTCAGAGACTTTTTAGGATTTTGGCACATTTTCACTACCGACATCCAAAAAACATAAACTGCACCAACATTTTTTTTACTTTGATTAACTGGCAGTCACTCATTCTATTTGATTTGTAGTGCGTCAATATTTATGAGCGCTGAGCGCCATGAGTCTTACTTAGGCGCACTGCAAGCG
Source organism: Lethenteron reissneri (assembly GCF_015708825.2). Lineage (NCBI taxonomy): Eukaryota > Metazoa > Chordata > Hyperoartia > Petromyzontiformes > Petromyzontidae > Lethenteron > Lethenteron reissneri. Next base: position 13,926,820 of record NC_083810.1, read on the forward strand.
TGATTAGAGAAGTTGTTAATGCTGTGGGGTTTTTTCTGACTCATGGTTATTCGTTCATAATTCGATTACTTTTTGCTTAGATTGCAAAAGAAGCTCGTACGTAATATTGGTCTTAGAAACCTAACGTGTAAAACTAATGGTTTTTAGTGTCAACTGCCGACATTGCAAGGTGTTTGTGCTTTGTGTTTCTTTTTCAGAATGCCTCAAAGATGTCGCAGACACCACCTTGGACCGGAAGGTATGTCTATACGTCTATATATGTGTACACACAAGTGAACTCACAAGTAAACACGTGTCTCAGGACATACCCCATGCACTCCATGTACCTAGACACAAGTAAACACGGATTTGCATGAGCCCAACAGGTTTTGGCTTTGAGAGTAGTTCCCCACACATTATTTGCTGGTTAACTATTGTTTTTATTTCAAGGTCAAAGTTTGCTAAATATGATGGTGATAAAATATATTGATAATTATGCCTTTACACCAGTGCAGCAGCCTAATTTGTAGATTTCTAATTTAAATCCTGTAATCACAACTAATAAATCAATCTTCTATTACAATTGGATGACATAGACACAGACATTTGGTTTATGCTGCAACAACTTGATGTGCTATGAAGATCCAGTTCACAGGCATTGGTCTGTTCTCAGCTTGTTTAATCTTACCAGCCAATGTCCACGTGCTTAAACACGTCTATAAAAACATTATTATAACGTTTCAATTTTGCCCGTGCTACTTGGACAAGCTTTATAAACACACTTTAAACAATGTTTAAAAAAACAAATTAAGCATCTTAATCGCCGCACTTGGACATGGGAGGAGAGAGTGACCCAAACATTCGGAGGGGCGGGGGGGGGAGAGGGCAGCTTTGTGCATTGTAAGACTGTGCCACAGTCTAGCCCTCACACAGCACGCTTGTGCCTGAACACTTGCACAAGAACGGACAAAGATCCAACCCACATGCAGCCCTGCTGCAGGCTGTTGGGGCACGTGCTATATTCGCGAGCGCATATTAAGGCAGGTACGGCACACAAGGGGGTCGTGTGGCCTGCACCACATATTTGTCTCCCCAGTGATGATGTTTACACAACACACCAGGTACTTGTTTAAGACTTAGTCGACCTAAGACTGCTTTTAGATTTTCACCTCCAGTGTCAACTGTGGCAGGGAATCAAATGCGGGTTCTGGGTTAGTAGCGCACGGCGCTAACTGTTGCACCGCCACTCCCCGCTGGTGCACACACACATGCACCTGGATACAAACACATCCCATCATGAAACTTTACCCAAAATAACGGTGACTTTATTTTGTTTTAACTTGCAACATTGTTGTTTATTAATGTTTAAAAGTTGAGTAAATATGGTTTATTTGTGTATAGAATTACATTTTCACATTGTCATAACACAAGACATTGCACATAATTTGCCAGATTGTTTAAAAATTGCTTCTTTTGTAGACGAGGCCAACAATTGTAATAAACACTCGGACTCATTAACAACACCTGTGTCACCAGCCGCATAACACAACGCATCGTAACAAAGGCATATTTACTAACCACTGCTCTATCGCATCGCCCCATACGTACACTCGCACTCTGACACGCGCACATGCAGGGGCAACGGCACGCCGTCTCCCATGTCTCCCACGCCGTCGCCGGCGGGCTCGGTGGGCTCGCAGGGCAGTGCCAACACGGCGGCACCGTCCTCGTCACCCGTGGCCACGGTCACCATCCCGCAGCGCATCCACCAGATGGCGGCGAGCCACGTGAACATCACCAACCACTTCCTGTACGGCTACGACCACTGGGAGCAGGCCGAGCTGCTGGCCAAGGAGAACCACGGTACGTGGGCGGTGGCGCGTTCGCCGCTAGTTACAGAGGCTCGCGGTTTGATTCCGGCAGGGCGCCCTGGTTATTACTGCGGATGTATCGACTGTAAAATACGTCTTCCGGTTCACATTGGACACTGCCGTCCACCGACATCTATTTGAAATCAGTAGGCCGTTGTGTGCCAGTGTCATGGTCCGTATATTATAAATAAATAAAAATTGCCAGAGAAAATTACTCTTCGGATTACACATAGCAATCATCCTCGACTGGCAAACGAATGCCCATTTGTAGCCCAAGTGCTGGGTCACCTTGTGCCGTACGGGGACAGCCGTTGCCACTGGGGGTGCCGTTTCAAATGTAAGTCTCTTATCACGTGGAAAGCGCTTCGAAACGCCCCGGCGTTAAGGGTGCTTTCTTTATCAAACACAAATCATTATTACAGATTACATTCTCCACGTGCCTCTCCCAGTCACCGTCGGGTGTCTTGGCAGTTCATCTGACCGCTTCGAGAGTGGTGATTAGGCTGCTCGTCCATGTAAAGGGTAGTCTTTGTAAGCACTGAACGTTTACCTGGGGGCTGTTGTATAGAGGTGTGGGTGAATTTATTGGATGGCTAATGCCTTGCATGCTGAATTAAAGAGAAGCCCATGGTCACTGTGATTGGTATACAATTCATGTATAGCTTTAGCTGAATAATGTTTCCTGTGCAAAAGGGTTTGTGGTTCAATTGCCCATTGCACTGTGGCACAGTTGTTTTTCTAATCTTAAAAAACCAGATGGGATTTACCAACATTAACGATTAGAACTTGATTGAGCATGTGTGTTTGTGTGGTTATCCTAACCGCTATTGTGTGTAATTAGAAGGGTAGGGAAATGCTTAACATCACTGCATTATGATGCGGGCCCATCTAGGTTCTATTAATGGCCATGCACAACAGGAGCAGTTGATAAATAAAACCTTGTATGGGTCTCCCCTCGAGACAGCGCTGGGGAGTAAAGGGAGAGCCTGGACTCTGGGCGCTGCTGTGACCACCCATTTGTGTACCATGCATGCCTTGAAAATGCCTACTTATAACATCACTTGCTCCGACTGTATGTCTAAACAATTATCCGTTGTCTCTGTGTGTGCGCACTCCCCCGCAGAGTTCTTCCGTGACCTGGACCAGCTGATGGGGGCACTGACTCTCAACAGCAGCATGACAGAGCTGGTGCGCTACACTCGCCAAGGACTCCACTGGCTTCGCTTTGAGGGGCAACTGCTGTGATGTGCAGTGAACCGAGGAGGGGAAGGGGGAGAGCCAGGGACTGCCACGACGGAATGCGACGAAGCTTTACCGGCTTTAATTCCGGCCACCGCCTGAGCCTTTCACGACCGCCACAAGACGGGTCATGCAGACAGTCCCGCATCGATTGACAATTTTTATCGTCTGTGACCGTTTGGAAGGTTCAACCTCTCGGGGAGTTGAGATCAAGCTTCTTCAGTGGCATGCTTCTTAATGACATCGTGCAAACGTTTTTTTTTAAGACGGCAAGCAGCACCCCCCCCCCACCCAACCTTCTGGCTGAATTTTTTGACAGCACATCACACCAAGGGCGATCAGTTGCCTTTGAGTAAACTTTGTGACGGTTTGGAGAACGCAGAACGCCGGGCCTGAGAGGGAACCAGCCGCCCTCCTGACTTGCCTGTTGGTCGAAGAGCAAGCCCCCCCCCCCTCCCCTTCGGCTGCGCGTACGGCAGCAGTGCAAACTCATATTTTGTAATTAATTTAACGTATTTATTCATGTACGTCTTTAGTTTGATGCACAGCTCACAATTACTGTGCACGTGAACTGCCATGACTGTCTGCTTTTCGGTGTGTCTGCTTCTCTTGTAAGTGATTATAGGATGTTAGGTTTTTTTGTGGTCAATGACAAGAATTTGCTGTCATTTGAAAGGTGAGCGTGACTTGTTTTTGCTAATCTTTCAAAAGTTGCATTTCTTGCTATAATTGATTACCTATTTGTCCTTTCACTCCCCCCTTTAATCGTGAGTAATATATTAATCAGACATGCCTAAAACTTCCACTTAAAAGCATTATGGGGAAAACACTTCAAAATTCGGTGGTCAATGCATGATTGTGAGTCATTTTATACACAATTCCAAACAAAAAGTCTTGGCTAACATTTAACATACGTTTTTTTCATTTTTCTCTGGCAGATCAATGTTGTTTGTGCAGACTGCTGTTATTTTCACAAATGTTGTTCCAATGTCACACCGTTATATGGCGAGTCCTTCCAGTTGGTACTATTTGGAATTTTATGAAAAAAAATTACATTTAACCAACTGTTACAAACTTTATTTCGCTCATCGATTTTATAAATTATTTGTCAAGGAAATCCAAGGTCCCATTTTTATATTTTCATGTTTTTTTCCCATCGCACATTGGTTGGCGTATAAGCATCCATTTGATCAGTTCGTGTTAGATATATTTTATAGGGTTTCTTTGTTAGAGGATGGAATGTTCAAGGTTGGAAGGCACTGGGGGCTGATAACAACAATTTATGTTGTCGATGAATTCTTGTGTAAAACACCACAGGAATTAATTATTGGTAGTATGTTTTATCATTCGTGGGCCCATTAATCTAATCTGTGGTAACATTGAAAACAGTTGAATATTTTGCATCTTCCTATATATTACTCTTTGGTTCTTTTGGTAAAGTCACGTAGAAAGAAAATAAATTAATAATAATAGAATACGACGTTTCCTATATATTGTTCTACATTGTATGACAAATACGCTCTCTTTTCATTATTCAAAGCTTGTCTTGATGTTTGGCTGAAACACTAACATGAAACTTAACACAAAAGCCAAAGAGGACAGTGCAGAGATTTTATTTCCAGGAATTATAATTGGCTTGAGTTTGTCATTTTTTCCCACATTTTTTCATTTCCTGTTCTTTGTGGCAGCTTGATGTAGTGAGTCTGCCAGAATAGATCTTCAGTTTTGTGTTACCTAAAATTAACGAAATCCCCATCCTGTTATACACAAATTAAATGTCTGTGGATCACGTCAGTTTGAAATTTAAAAGTGCCACAGTGAGAAGAGTGACCAAGTTTTCATTTTAAAAAGACCCAGCAATAATTGTCGTATTGAGTGAGAGCCCATTTGAAAGAATGGATATTCCTTCGCCCTCATTATACATTGGTGATTCACTGACTGCATCAGAGTGAGGCACCAAATAGAATACAGATGTGACAAATTTACTTGAGCATAACCGTGCTGAATAGAGTTTTCAGTGGGTACATTTCCCGCTTGCGAAGTGCTTGAAGGGAAGATTGTTTGCACGGTGACTACGAGACGTTGGAAGGTTAAACCCTGAGTGCCCTGCCTTGTGGTTCGAATTTTATTTCTGCAATAATATCTCAATGTTCTAGAACAGGTTCAATAGTTTTAATTTACTTTTACAATACTGGAAAATGTGGATATCACCTTTGGTATTATAGTCACTTGGGTACAGCACAAAAGGAGTGTTTGCAATGTAAATTTTGATTATGTTACTTGGAAATGGGAAACCCTTTAACACATTTTGACTGTACCTATTCTAATTTAAAATATACATTTTTTTTCCTCTCTCAAACCTGGCAAGATGCTGAAAACAATACAAAGAGTCGTTTGTCGTTTAACTTGAACTCTGAAGTGACTTTCCCATTCTAATTTTTGCAATGTTGCAAAACACTAATCTGGATACATGCTTGTGCGAGTGAGTCTAGCACATTGTGGATATAGATTTTTTTTCCAGCTGTAATGATGTGAAAGGATTATTGCACATTCATTATAAATGCTTCACTTGATTAATTCTGCTGGAGATGTATCCAAGCTCCAACTCTGAACACTGGTTTTGATGTGTACGTTGTGGTGTAGCGGTCACAGATCTGAGCATTATTCTTGATAACATTTCCTTGAGCTTGGTGGAAATGTGTGGCTTGCCAAAGATGTATAGGACACGGTGCTCACACTTATCCCAAGCGCTAAGAACTCTGGGAAACGTAGCTTGCAATGTGGTGACCCATTAGCGTGTTGCTGTCGTTTGGAAAGCTGAGCATCCCATCTCTTTGTCTCGCACAGCCACCATGACCCCCCAATTTGCAAGTTAAGCACATGTGGAGCGTTTCTTTGTGTGTGTGTAATTTCTCTGGTTTATGGCATCACCACGGCACCATCTTATTTGACCAGAGTGGCGAGCGAATCGTCACAGCGTTGTTGATTCTGGCACGGCAATGTTTCCAAGCTTCTCTTGCCTCTTCAGATCTTGACTCATAATTCATTTGGAGCGTTTCCTCGCCAATTTTATGACATTTATATTTTCATTTTTTTCGTGTCACTTGTAGATTACTTTTAGTGTTCTTGGTTACATCTCAGGAGTGACCATCACTGAGTGCCCACGTGCTAAGGATACCTATCTAAGCCCTGAACCAAGGAGGCCAGTCCTGCTGATTCAATGACAGTAGCTATTATTTCAGTGTGTACGTGTTTCAAATGCCCAGGCCACACGAGTCACGCTACATAAAACTGCCCATTTGCAAACTTCGCAAAGAGCAGTGCATGAATGAACACTGCTCTTCTTGTTAGCCCAGAATCACTGATTTCCACAACTTATTCTCAATGTTTGTGTACAGCACCGGTACCTAGTAATGGTCATTGCGGAGTATTAACTATTCGTGGGTAAGAAATTCAATTAAAAGTATATACAAGTATAAGTATAGATATAACGTATATACACAAATATATGTATTTAAGTGTGTGTGTATATATTTTTTTAAATGCAGTGATACGTTGCCTGTGCAAGCAGTACAAGTACTGTAATTTATTCAGCTGTCAAATAATGCAAGGACACGTGACTGACGTGACGCTCCACCAACCACTGAGCTCTCGAGCCCGTCTTACGGCGTTAGAATGTCTCTCATTGCAGTACTCCACGCTCATCTCGTCTCTTTGCATCATCCCTTCTAATGTTTGTATTTTTTTTACCTCCCGATAAACTTATAGGATGATTTTTTAAGTGTCATTTTTGTTGTTGTTGCAATTTTATTTAGTCCACCGGTGTAAATGTGAAAGTTTATTTTTTATTTTTAAACAGGCCTTTTTTAACAAAGAATTTGCAATCACTATCATGAGCATTGCTCGCTTTGGTTTAACACAGTGGTCTCATGGAGCCCCCGGATTGTGCAGGGAATGCAGAACTTGTAAGTGCAAACCAGAACCATAGTTTCGACCGTCTCTGGAAGAACAATGTTTTTTTTACGATGACATTTTGAAGCGTGAAAAGATTTCAACATTTGCTCGCATATCAACGGCACAAAAATCCTCACAAATAGAATCGCTTTTAAAGTGTTCTTTTTACACCGATGAAAATGATACGAGTGTTTAATCTCGACCAACGTTGCACGACTTTTGAAACGATAGCTCTGCTCAAGTCTGCCCTCTGAGACCACCGTTTTGTTGACGTGGATGTGTATGTTACATTTATTTCACATAAACTACAGTTACTTTGGCATGCAACACTTTTGCATCCTTTTTTACTGGGTCGGGAGTGTACCGTCACTTTTTCTATTTAACCGTGTGCACCGTCTTTGTGTTTGTATTACGCCGAAGTATTTTTGGGACCAATGTTAGCGTCGATCATCGTGCGTCCAAAGTTGAACGCTGCATGTGAAAGTGGCAATAGTTGTTAATAATGTGTTCATGCTGCCTGGCAGTGCTCGATTAACTAATACACCGTAGGCGTGATACACTGTAATCATAGTGCCCATAATACTTCAGTCTCGGTTCTGTGAATTCATCTTATTGGATGCATTTACAGAATCGTTAACTGTCGTAAGAGTCAATCAAAGTATGGAGGGATACTGTATACAACTAAAACGCTAGACATCTGTTTTAGACGTCTGATAAATTTATGTTCAAGGTTGAAATCTTGGACACTGGAGCAAACTCCAGTAAAGCTGATCAGTGGAAATCTTGTGACCAGTTAGTGTCTTCCTCCACCTCCGCCAACCTGCCTGGCGTGGGTGAAAGCTCAACAAATGTCGCCGCTACAGGGCCTCTGACTGCACTGACGATGCATGTATGCAGGGTAACCCGTTACCTTGAAATACCATGGAACTAATATTGATCCATGATGTTTGGATGCATGTAAGTTTTGTATGAGATAAGTGTGTTGCTTCCATTACGAGATTAATTTGAATATCCGAGGTGGTGGTGGAGTCGTAGTAAACTTGTTTGAGTTGAGGGAACACATTTTTTTAAATTTGCCCCCGTCTAAGTTAATAGTTTTACTGCGGTGTTACTCATTTTATGAGTTTGCATTGAACACATAAAAATCAAGGAGTGTACATGTTAAGTTATTGTATTTAACCAGGCGAAAACTTTGTTGAACCAGGTGAGACCAGGATGGTCTGGTTTGCAAGTGACCTGAGTATACGTATGTGCCCAACAGCTCTGCGTGTCTACTGCATCAGCCAAGACGAGGACACGGAACCCGCCCTATTGCGATACGAAACCTGCTTTCCATTGCCGAGGTCAAATTTGGTTGGCCCTTGTGGGACGCAGCAATGTTTCCGGCACCAGTTGTGGTCTTCTCACAGAGCGAAAGTACTTGCAGCAGGGGAAGACGTCTCATGTCCATCATTGTCGAGGGGTCGCGGTTTTTTTTAAAGGTCCTTCTGGCGCGGATTGCTTTCGCGTTTGTGATGAGCTCGCGGGTAATAGATGAACAGGCCATATTTTACAGTGTATTCACGCCTCCGGCTGCAGATATGGAGCCGAGTAAAGACAGCCTTTGCACAGTTCACTTTCAAGATGCACAACACTGTAAAGCAAAGCAATTGGTGGTTGTCGTGCTTGTTTTTGGAGACAATGTTATGCAACATCTGCAATTTTAAGCAATTTCAGTGACAACACAAATTGCCACTGGGAGGTGAAAATTTCATAAGCTTATGATGGGAGCCATATCATCCATCATTTATGCAAAGCAATTTTTTTTGTTACGTTCCTTGGCATTGGGAGAACGCCATGCTACAGGCCATTGGACGTCGTGTGTTTTTTTTATATCGGCGTTGCACATTCATGAAATAATCGTGTAGTGTGGGAAGGTTTGCAAAGGGGCTTGCTGTGTGTCTTGCATCACGAGCCCTGCCAGGGATGCACACTTTGACGATGGCCGCCAACTCATGCGTCTGCTCCAGGCCGTGACGTTGGGTCAACCTTGTCCCATTTCTCATCTGCCAGTCGGCCCACACCTCGTCGGTTTGGTGTTTCCAGAAACATCTATTGTCTACGTGTGCAGTTTCCATTTAATAGCGTCCCATGTTTTCATGTTTTAGCACTGGTGCAGATAAGTTTAAGAGCGTATACGAGCTATTATTAGAATACCCATGCAGTCGACCTTTGAATACTTTCTTGCAAAAATTATTTTGCTGCTACTTTTTTTGGTGATATGGCCTTCTCTGATGTCAGTGCTTTGCAGCAGCCGTCTTGATTAATTCGTCCGAATTCTAACATTGGTTTCAGACATTGTTTCATATGCTTGTTGTTATTCATATTGTTCATATGTTTGGTACTTCTAATGCAGACGATAATGTTTTGAGATAGTGCGTTAATGACGGGCATGCATTTAACGTTTAGTTCTGTCTCGTATGTGCGCGTGTGCGTAGTTGTAGATGTAAGGAAAGCTTGCTGTTTATTTATGGGTATTTATAATCGTGCTTTAGTCTGGGCAGAGTAGGTTGTTGCCAGTGTGCGATCATCAGTTATTTGTTACGGGCCTGCGGCAGACTGTCGGATTCGCCATTTTAAATAATTTGTACGTGGAATTTTACAAAAGAGGTGATTTTATAAAACTATGGTCAATGTGTGTGTGCATGTGAGTGTATGTCATTGTTCAAGTGATGACTTCTCCTTTGTGTGCAAGTGTGGAGACTCCACATTCGATCGACTCACATTTAAGATGTTGCTTGTAAGATTGCTACAAATACAGAGCTCTTCCAATACGTGTGGTTGGGATGGCCCTCTACGCAGAGTAGAGAAGGGCGCCGTGGGACAATCCCCATGAACTGCATCTGCTAAAGCTGTATCACGACCTCTTGGTCCTTCAACGCTGTCCTATGAACACATTTAGCTTTTCGTGCAGTCATTTTTTTTTACACGCAAAGGTAATATTTTTACGTCTTTTTTTGTAATAGCCATGTTCCTAAAATGTGTACATATGAACTACACAGCAGTTGCAGCTTTCACGCATCTTATGAAATATTTGAACTTGTCTGATGCAAAGGATGAGCAAAGACCCGATCCCAAAATGTGCAGTCGCTTCTTGTGTGCCAGTTATCTTACAGGGTTTGTAGTCGACGAATATGTACAGTGGGTGATGGGTTCACCGATGGATTGTGACCTTTTAAAACGAGTTTTCAAAACATATTCTGCCTGTCCGGGAAAGCACAGGGTTTGTTTTATTTTAATTTAGTTTCAACTGTAAAAAAATGCTTTGTTTAAATGACTAACTATTTGTTGTATTTAGCAAAAAAAAGTATATGTTATGGCTGTTGTTCAAGTCACTGCTGTAATAATATTTGAAGTGTAAAAAATGCCCAAGTAAAGCGAGTTGCTGTAAAGACCATTTTCTACCGAACAGAATCGTCTAAGTGTGGTCTCGATAAGTACACGTGTCAATCTGCTCTGTTCTTCTGAAAATGGTACAGTGTCCTCTTTAGAAAGCTTTTAATACTTAAACCAGCATCATCCTCGTCACGAACTACAGCTGTGTTTTGTTGGCGTCGATTTCTAAAATGGGCAGGCTGTCCACTGCATCGGGAAACGGTGGTTTTAGCTTCAAGGAAATGATCGGTTTTACAGCAACTGTCGTATCCGTGTGTGCAAGTAGGAGAGCTAATATCCATGTATATGCTTCATATATGTGAATTTTTTATTACTGTCTGTTCATTTCCCATTAATTCATTAAATGCTTTCTTGTCCAACTATTCTGTTCGATTTATGATTTAAGAGAACGGAGATAATCTTGGTTGGCTTCACTTGGCGTGTAAAACATTAAATCTACAATTAAATTTTTGACACATTCAACCCTGAAGTCCTTGCGTTTGTATTGCAATGTGACGAAAGCATCCAAAGTGTCAAATCTTCACTTATACATCTAGGCAGCGCTCTACCCGCTCGTCTGATTAAAGTGTAATTATTCACGAAAATCACATTGCGTGTTATTGATTGCAAGACCGCTTTGTTCCTGTCCACATTGTCCTGTATTATCATGGACACACTACTCATTGCAGCCAACTCAATCCTTGCACGGTCCAAGCGAGCATTATTCACCTGATTGCTTTAGTCTGGAGTACACCGCCTGGAGCGTGTGTGTAGTTCGCAAATACAATAAACATGCGGGTCTCACATGAGCGTGACGGATCTGTAATTGCAGATTGTCGACTGGGCAGAAACGAGTCGAGCAGTGGGAAGGGAGGGGGCTCGGGGAATGTTAAGGACGATGTCACTTCACATTTGCAGCCGACAGAGACGAGGGGACGTTTTGGTAACTAAACTCAGTGTGTTCCCAATTAAATTTGTTTTGCTTTCATAAGCACACTGTCTTCGCATGCAACAAAGGTTCTAAAAAACCTGTAGGGTTGATCTCGTTATTTGCCCAATGGAAGCCCTTTGGCACCAACTCTCCATCCTGTCTGATCTTGAGTTTATTTCACTGCATGTGGCGCCTTCCTTCAAGTCGTCAAGCAGAAGTATTTTTTTCTGCCTCTTGGCGTCTTTCCCAACGTCCTTTTTATCGCCACTTCCTTTAACCAGTTTTCGCCTCCGAGTGTGGCCAATCCACATCTTGGATTCATCAGACTGCAGCATTTTAACAGCATCGCACGAGCAACCGGAACATATCTATCCTCCAAGACATTTGTTTACAATAATTTCTCCTAATACAAATGGAAACTCCGTGCTATTGTAATATGTAATTTAGCGAGCCTGCTTAAATCCACACTGTGTTTCCATTTATATCTGCACAATGTGTATCCACAATACATTAGACACAGGACATTAAGGTGATCCAGTGGGACTGGACCCCTGAGCTCTGCCCAACATCCGTGGATTCATCAACCACGTTGTTAGTTTGTCATTCTCTGTTTCAGTCGAAGTACACCGATTACAACACCCCTCTCGTTTTAGGCACCGTGCCATGTGACTCGTCCTCACCCCACTGCACGGTAGACAAGGCACGGGTTGTTGACAGCCACGGTAGACAGGGCACGGGTTGTTGACTGCCACGGCAGACAGGGCACGGGTTGTTGACTGCCACGGTAGACAGGGCACGGGTTGTTGACTGCCACGGTAGACAGGGCACGGGTTGTTGACTGCCACGGTGGGCAAAGCACGGGTTGTTGACTGCCACGGTAGACAAGACACGGGTTGTTGACTGCCACGGTAGACAGGGCACGGGTTGTTGAGTGCCACGGTGGGCAAGGCACGGGTTGTTGACTGCCACGGTGGACAAGACACGGGTTGTTGACTGCCACGGTGGACAAGACACGGGTTGTTGACTGCCACGGTAGACAGGGCACGGGTTGTTGGCTGCCACCGTAGACAAGACACGGGTTGTTGACTGCCACGGTAGACAGGGCACGGGTTGTTGACTGCCACGGTAGACAGGGCACGGGTTGTTGGCTGCCACGGTAGACAAGACACGGGTTGCTGACTGCCACGGTAGACAGGGCACGGGTTGTTGACTGCCACGGTAGACAGGGCACGGGTTGTTGACTGCCACGGTGGGCAAAGCACGGGTTGTTGACTGCCACGGTAGACAAGACACGGGTTGTTGACTGCCACGGTAGACAGGGCACGGGTTGTTGAGTGCCACGGTGGGCAAGGCACGGGTTGTTGACTGCCACGGTAGACAAGACACGGGTTGTTGACTGCCACGGTAGACAGGGCACGGGTTGTTGACTGCCACGGTGGGCAAAGCACGGGTTGTTGACTGCCACGGTAGACAAGACACGGGTTGTTGACTGCCACGGTAGACAGGGCACGGGTTGTTGAGTGCCACGGTGGGCAAGGCACGGGTTGTTGACTGCCACGGTGGACAAGACACGGGTTGTTGACTGCCACGGTGGACAAGACACGGGTTGTTGACTGCCACGGTAGACAGGGCACGGGTTGTTGGCTGCCACCGTAGACAAGACACGGGTTGTTGACTGCCACGGTAGACAGGGCACGGGTTGTTGACTCCCACGGTAGACAGGGCACGGGTTGTTGGCTGCCACGGTAGACAAGACACGGGTTGCTGACTGCCACGGTAGACAGGGCACGGGTTGTTGACTGCCACGGTAGACAAGACACGGGTTGTTGACTGCCACGGTAGACAGGGCACGGGTTGGTGGCTACCACGGTAGACAAGGCACGGGTTGTTGACTGCCACGGTAGACAAGGCACGGGTTGTTGAGGGCCACGGTAGACAAGGCACGGGTTGTTGGCTACCACGGTAGACAAGGCACGGGTTGTTGACTGCCACGGTAGACAGGGCACGGGTTGTTGGCTACCACGGTAGACAAGGCACGGGTTGTTGACTGCCACGGTAGACAGGGCACGGGTTGTTGGCTACCACGGTAGACAAGGCACGGGTTGTTGACTGCCACGGTGGGCAGGGCACTGGTTGTTGACTGCCACGGTAGACAGGGCACGGGTTGTTGACTGCCACGGTAGACAGGGCACGAGTTGTTGACTACCACGGTAGACAAGGCACGGGTTGTTGAGTGCCACGGTAGACAGGGCACGGGTTGTTGACTGCCATATTAGGCAGGGCACGGGTTGTTGACTGCCACGGTAGACAGGTCACGGGTTGTTGACTGCCACGGTAGACAGGGCACCGGTTGTTGACTGCCACATTAAGCAGGGCACGGGTTGTTGACTGCCACGGTGGGCAGGGCACCGGTTGTTGACTGCCACGGTAGACAGGGCACGGGTTGTTGACTACCACGGTAGACAAGGCACGGGTTGTTGAGTGCCACGGTAGACAAGGCACGGGTTGTTGACTACCACGGTAGACAAGGCACGGGTTGTTGAGTGCCACGGTAGACAAGGCACGGGTTGTTGAGTGCCACGGTAGACAAGGCACGGGTTGTTGACTGCCACATTAGACAGGGCACGGGTTGTTGACTGCCACGGTAGACAGGGCACGGGTTTTTGACTGCCACGGCAGGCAGGGCAAGGGTTGTTGACTGCCACGGTAGACAAGGCACGGGTTTTTGACTGCCATGGTAGACAGGGCACGGGTTGTTGACTGCCACGGCAGGCAGGGCAAGGGTTGTTGACTGCCACGGTAGACAGGGCACGGGTTGTTGACTGCCACGGCAGGCAGGGCAAGGGTTGTTGACTGCCACGGTAGACAAGGCACGGGTTTTTGACTGCCATGGTAGACAGGGCACGGGTTGTTGACTGCCACGGCAGGCAGTGGCCACGAGGCGGCGCTCGCAGGCCGTGGACGCGTTCCCCAGCGTGGCCACGTGACTCCCCGCTCCACCCTTGGCGTGATTTGGCATTTATGAAGAGGAGCATTTACAAAAGGAGTGGTGACGAGTCTGTATATTTCATAATGTAAATATGCCGACAGTTCTAATGACAGAAATGATTGGCATTCATTGATGTCGGGGGAAGCTCTAACGCTGGACGATGCCGTTGGACCACCCCCAATATTTTTGGAGGGCACTTTTTTGTTCAGATGTTATTTTTAAACTACTGTATTTCACCTGGAAAATCCCTTGAAATGGGGCATCTCGTTTGCAATGCTGCCCACGTTACCAACGGACGCATACATCGCAAACACGTATTTACACGTGTACACGCAACTTCTAAATCTGTAAATTATACATTATGCACTCGTGAACATCGATATGCGTGGAGAGGAAACTGGAACTTCGTTCTCCACTGTTGCGTACTTAACCTCCAATTACACCGTATTCCGACTGAATCGGCACATATGTGACCAGCGTTAACGCCACATTACACATGCTGTATAGTCCCTAGATGTAATAGAAAGTATTTACATATGTTCCACGCATAAGCCACACCTGGCGCAGGTAAACATGGCGCGAGCCTCATCAAATGGATATGGAACCAGGTTTCCGAAAGAACGGCTCGCCCTCGTCATGGAAATGTGGAATTTCCAACTATAGGTCAAGGCCATAACCAGGAAAAGAGCGCATTTCCACGATGGTTTATTCGTGAGCGAGAAACCCGGCCCGATCGACGTTTTACCTCGCAGAAGCCAAGCAGACAATGGGCCTGGGGTGGTAGTGCCCGCATGGAGCCAGCCGCACGAATCGCGAGGGGTCATCGACTGCGGAGTGAAGCAACAGACGGCAGTGCCGCAAATTCCACTCGGAAAAAAGCGGGTTTCTGGAGTGGCACTTTAACGTGGTTGTTGTTTTTAATATAAAAAAGATCAATCGTCTTCATCATTCGGCTTGTTGTAATCTTATATAACAGAATGCTGCACTCGAGACTTGGACGAGCTCGTGTAAGCAAGACGAAGCAATGAGACCACCACGAGGAATGACATTGTCATTGTCCAGCATTGAAGACAACGGGAATCTCACAGCTCTCATTCACACAGAACCAGTCCTGCCTGGGCCACCGCTCCGCCACCAACCCATACTGACCAGCGAGGTGAAGTATGGTCAAACAACAACCACCACCCCCACTCCACGCTGTGGATGGAAGACTCATCCGAGCAAAAGCATTGGCAAATTAGCCTTGAGATGTGTAATCAATAACAGGGATGACCCTTTCTGGCAATAAAACAGGCGATACGATGTTCAAGCACCAAACACAGACGTGCAATGTGTCACAAAGACAAAAGCAGTTTCAAAAACACAACCCTGGTGGCTACAGAGGAAGATGTTTCGCCGCTCCTGGGCGTATCTTCGTGTCCCAATTAAAGCAAAAAACAAAACTCACCAGACGATCAAATATGGGAGAACGTGAATGCGATTCAACAATTATAGTCCTGTCCTCCAGCTGGGTAGTGGGTGCGTACCGTGTGCGTGAACACAGCCGAGTGGACAGACGTGTTCTCCACGACAGACGCGTTCACCACTCAGGCACTGGGCCATAGGCTTGACGTTGCAGTGTCGCTTATTACCTCCAACGGCGTTCGGGACTTTATTGGGAGTGCCCTTGCCAATAGCATTGGGTAACCCTGCATCATTTAACAAGCCCGACAAATGGAAGCCGGTCCATAATTTGCTTGCTTAACCAAATTCTGCTTGGGTGATATGGGTATGGCATTAAGGCAATAACGGTATCGATTGACGGTTCGATCCCTGCGTCAGTGAACATTCAAAATCATGCGAGATTACGATTTGCGAATTCGAATGATCATTGTGTGCAGGTATCAAATCCACAATTATTCCCAGTTTGACTCTCAATGCGCATTAAGGACGCCACTCAATCCATCATCAACGTTTGGGCCTATTGTTGCAATTGACTAATCATGCTCAACGACTCATTATTAATCAAATAAGGGCACGTGCTGAGCCATTTAAATAACACATCAATGCAATTAACGCAATTAAATACTCAGACGAGGAAAGAACTGGGACGTGGTGGCTGTGTGGGGCACGCGTGGGTTGGTGTGGATGCCAGGAGCCCAACATGCCCTATTTGGGTAATGGGAACTTTAATGGGCGTGGCCAATCGATATAGGCGTGGCCAATAAGCAATGAGCGAATCACAGGTGGCCAATAGGCGGGTCCAGATAGAAATGGGCGTGGCCAATATGCTAATGAGCGAATCACAGGCGGCCAATGGGCGGGTCCAGCTAGAAATTGGCGTGGCCAATATGTTAATGAGCGAATCACAGTTGGCCAATGGGCGGGTCCAGCTAGATATGGGCGTGGCCAATATGTTAATGAGCGAATCACAGGTGGCCAATGGGCGGGTCCAGCGAGATATGGGCGTGGCCAATATGTTAATGAGCGAATCACAGGTGGCCAATGGGCGGGTCCAGCGAGATATGGGCGTGGCCAATATGTTAATGAGCGAATCACAGGTGGCCAATGGGCGGGTCCAGCTAGAAATGGGCGTGGTCAATATGTTAATGAGCGAATCACAGGTGGCCAATGGGCGGGTCCAGCTAGATATGGGCGTGGCCAATATGTTAATGAGCGAATCACAGGTGGCCAATAGGCGGGTCCAGCTAGATATGGGCGTGGCCAATATGCTAATGAGCGAATCACAGGTGGCCAATGGGCGGGTCCAGCTGGAAATGGGCGTGGCCAATATGTTAATGAGCGAATCACAGGTGGCCAATGGGCGGGTCCAGCTGGAAATGGGCGTGGCCAATATGTTAATGAGCGAATCACAGGTGGCCAATGGGCGGGTCCAGCTAGAAATGGGCGTGGCCAATATGTTAATGAGCGAATCACAGGTGGCCAATGGGCGGGTCCAGCTAGATATGGGCGTGGCCAATATGTTAATGAGCGAATCACAGGTGGCCAATGGGCGGGTCCAGATAGAAATCGGCGTGGCCAATATGTTAATGAGCGAATCACAGGTGGCCAATGGGCGGGTCCAGCTAGATATGGGCGTGGCCAAAATGCTAATGAGGGCCTGGAATAAAAGGCGTGGTCAACTTTATGGGTTCAATGCATTCATCAATAACACGGTGGTTTTAAAAGAATACAATACATAAGCGACGTTTCAGATAATGGCCTTTTAGATCACATCAGTCTTCAAAAAACATTGTTTTTACATGAAGAAGGGCCATTGACCGAAACGTCGCCTATTACATCCAAATATGTTTATCTCTCTCCCATTTAAGGCCACGCACAGTTTTATTGATGAATGCGTCGAGTTATTTCTGTGTGTTGCGGTATTTGCGTTTGTCCACCAACACAAACACCGGTCTGCCAACGTAGCAGCAGCAGCAGCAACATCAGCATTATCACCACCAGTGACATTTTTACTTTCGTGACTGCAGGAATTCATATTCTTGGTTCTTTCGGTAAAGTCACCGAGATATAAAATAATACAATTAAATAAAAAATAATAAATGGAGGCTTGCCCCCTCGTTTCTCTCCGCCTGATGAAGACCGCTTGTGTTGCGATCGAAACGTCGTGGGTTATTTTTTATTATTTTAAATGTATTATTTTTAATTTTAGTTAATTTTATTATTTGGATATAATGAAATACTGTATTTATTGTGGGCGTGGCTTAGCACGGCGATGGGCGTGGCTAACCAGGCGATGGGCGTGGCCAGACGGATGTGGGCGTGGTCAGGGCGAGCCCACGTGACCGCGGGCCGTGTATAAAAGGGGGCGCTCTGTAGGCGGAGTCGCACTGCAGCGAGGAATCCGGGAGGTCGCGGTTGTGTTGAGCATCCCAAGTGAGTGACCCCCCCCCTCCCCTCTCGCCCGGCTTTCTCTTTGTTTCGCTTCAAGCCACGTTACTCTCGAGTGTAATTATTCGTATAATTATTCCCCCCCCCCTCCCACATTAAATTTGAAACGGTGGAGATGTTAACGCTATTCGCTATATATTATATTTTGAAATAACTATATTGATGCCCGTATTTGCGCATAGCGAAGCTGTTGGCTTGTAGCAAAAAAAAATTGACAAAAGAATTTGCCCTGCCCTTTTGTGGATTTAATGTCTCTTTTTCGCCAATAATGTTTGCTTTCATTAGCTGGTACGTGGGAGGATCAAACGGGCGGGGCGGATTTTTTATTGCAAGGTTCTCCCCCCACGTCTGTGGCTTTAAAGCAACTTGCCAAATTTGAACATTTATCCAAATACGCCATAAAGCAATTCTTTTTAAAAATATATAGAATCCATGTGGGCCTTCTAAGCGTGTACAGATTGTTAATATAACAAATCTGTGACCAATGTGGCGGTGCTATTCAGCAGGGAGGTGTGTGCAGAGGGGCATGTGGCACATCTCGGCGAGGCGAAGTGGGTGGGAAGGAGGAGAGTCAGTGCCCCTTTGTGCTGTGAGATTGCTGCTCGGTCGTAGCAGCAAGCGGCGGGGGGGCCCGGCCCCCCTCTCACTATCCCACTGCCAAGTCGTGGCCCCGATCCGATCCTCTCCGCAGACGAACAATGGCGAGCCACGTTGAGTGGGGCGTGGCCCCCCTGCCCCTCACCATTGTGTCCCTGAAGCTCGTCATTCATTCATTCGCAGCCCTCTCGAGCACGGACTAGGCCACCATAAGTTTTATAATTTTAATGCCATCATGGCACACGATTTAGATGTTGAATATATTTTTGTGGGATTTTTTTTCGCCGAAAATATTCCACTTGAAGAATGGTTGCGTTG
This sequence comes from Lethenteron reissneri, assembly GCF_015708825.2. Taxonomy (NCBI): domain Eukaryota; kingdom Metazoa; phylum Chordata; class Hyperoartia; order Petromyzontiformes; family Petromyzontidae; genus Lethenteron; species Lethenteron reissneri. Next base: position 13,946,003 of record NC_083810.1, read on the forward strand.
GTGTAGACGGTGTAGGGGCGGCGAGGGTCATTTACGTGTCGCTACTGCAAATATTTAGCCGTCTGTGGGTGTAATTGCTGTTGCTTGTTGAGCCCAGACTGAAGGTAATACGAGAATTTATTTTACGAAACAAATGCGAGTTGGCGTCTTTGTGTAAAGGGATGCCCCACGCCCATTTGTCAACAAAGGGCGCTTTGAGACTAGAAATAAAATATCGAGCAATTGACCCCGTGCAAGAATGGCACGCTTGACTTTACAGGAGGGTGGGCCACATTCTTAATTGGTGAATAAATTAAGTCCTCCCCGTGTAAATGATAAATGTAACGCGTCAACACGGTTACCATCCACGGCGTGACTTTAAATGTATAAACTAAGCTATTGGACAGATGTCTGCAATTGAGATTGTAAATTGAGCCATTGGAATGTCCCAAGAGCCATCGAAGGCTGCTGCTGCTGCTGATGGGTGGGTGTGGTCGTGTAAACTTGTTGAATGGGAGACCGTCAATTGGAAAATTAAAATACATTTTGGAGGTTATTTGTGAGGCTTCGTACGTCTTGCTTGCTTGGTCAAATGTAGCCTCGTTCTTGGTGTAATCTGATAACCGGCGCCGTGGTTCTAATCAGATGAACGCAAATTGCCTCTCAAAATAACGTGAGCTTTTGCCGGCCCACCGATGCCAATTCGCAATGCGGCAGTAGCCTCGGATGACATCTTAGATCGTGGCGTGCGTCTATGCTCATGTGTGATGGTGTTGTTCGCGTGTCATCAACTCTGCAGCAACATGGCAGATAAACCAGACCTGAGTTCTATTGAGAAGTTCGACAAGTCGAAGCTTAAGAAAGCGGAGACCACTGAAAAGAACACCCTGCCCACGAAGGAGAGTGAGTACCCCCCCCCCCCTTCACTACCCTCGCCCCCTCCTTGCCCGACTGCTGCATTCCACCCACCCCCCAAATGCCTTGATGCCCCCTCGCTTTCATTTCCGCATGACTACACCCCTGCTTCTGATTAGCATGCAGTGTGCAAGAAGTTCAACATGCATCCATCCATCCCTCGCCACCTTCGCAGAAGTGCACGTTTTATTATTCATTGTGACATTTCGGAATTAATATTTATTTATACTGAAATAATTGGATGAGCTATAGAGCTCTTCAATAGGTGTCCAGCATTTTGATGGGACGTAGAGATTTTGTTCTGCACTTACCGGTGGAAATTCATTTGCATCCAACATTTTTATGATAAGATATTAATAATGGAGGCTTTGTCCCACGAGATGGAAATATTTTTTTGTCAAATGTACAGCTAATTTATTTTCAAAGCAAAGATTTATAGTTAAAAGTGACCACAGCATGTGGCCATGAATATTTGAGCAGTGGTGGAACATTGAAGTCTCTGGTGGTTGTTAGGCAGATGCATTGGCCTGTCACCCTCGGGTGCTCTGTCAGGTGTTGCTGGTGTCTGCCTCTTTTGCACGGCTGTTGACGCCTCTTTTTGAAGGCCACTTAAAGTCTGCTTCATCATTAAACATTTATCTGGCTGTAGGGCAGGTGCCCCTTTCCATGCCCAAGTCAAGTCGACCTGAGGTTAAATTTAATGACATCCCTTTCATGCTCCTGTAATGCATTGTTTTGATCGGTCTGCTAAGGAGTCTTTAATTGTACTGTCGAAGATGGAGAGGCCATTTAAAACTTTAATATTTCTGAATATTCGGGCAGAATGTACCCAAAACTCCATAATTGAGTATTTTTGACTAAATGAATCGGCTCATCGGTGACTCAAAATGTTGCCCCGTTCCACGTGTGCATTTGTTCAGAACCAGTTCCTTTTGTAGAAAGTAATTGTTCCCTCCACCACGTTTGTCCTTGCAGCGATTGACCAGGAGAAGAGTCAGCCAGACGCGTGAGGTGTTCAGGAGCTGCCGTGCCCTCAACATGCATCCCGTCCATGGCTCAAGAGGGGGGGGGGAGATACTTCCCTGTGAATTGTGGTGGTCTTAGTTTTTTTACGTGAAATAATTTTCTGTTGTAAAGCAATTTACTTTTCCCCCCTCCCCTTGCTACCATTATGGGGACCAAACGGTTGGTTAACCTGTGGTATATGGGCTTTGTGTTAATGCCCCTCTAAAATGCCATTGGTCTGTTGGGAGCACGCTGTGCAACAAGCTTATTTGTAATGTGCACTTACTATGAACATTAAACAAACAAACCGATGAAAACTCTACTGCTGTGGTGATGGAGGTTCTTTCTGTTGCGTGTATGAACATCATTAAAATGTTGAATAGTGACTTGCAGATGAAGATGCTCGTTTCATACTGGCATTAATAAACCATTTGAGATGCAAGTAACTCGTAATCTGTCGTGGCATTTTGATATTCATGGAAACGTTAACCCTCCGTTTTCTTCCTTGCAGAATGTTAAGTCTGCCATTTTTGCTTTGGATGCACAGTAATTTACGCAAGACAATTGTTCCGAGTCTAATTTGTCAGGAAAGTGACTTAACTCTTGATATTGAGCAAAAATGAGTTTGGAGACTGAGTTTGAACTTATTTGCAGAACAGTGTCAGGTTCTGTTGTAAAATAGTCATGAGTTTTCCATGGACCCAAATTGTATACAATACAATCCTTGGTTTATTTGTTTGGATTGCCCGCATTTTATTGTGAAAAACAATATCGGGGCAGGGTATGGAGCAAAAACCTCGGCTTTTTAATTCAGAACCGTTGCTTGGTCTTGTTTAGGGATTGCCTGATGTTTGCAGTCTGAAGCCTCGGCAAAGCTAGTAACATCACATTGTAGATTTGTATTAGATTGCAGCCTCATGGTTTTGTAATTACTGGTCGTCTTTTAGTGGCTTGCCTGTTATTTTCATGATATTGCAATGGCCTACTTGGGGATTTTTGGTGCAAGAATCGCTAGCTCGTAGCAAGCCACCTCTTGAGCGATTTGCCCTGCTGCAAACTTGGGTATTTTTGCAACTGCCTTGACGCAATTCGGTGCTGCATCTTGCCCTTGCGACCTCCAGTTTATGGCAGGCCGGGTGTGACGCGTGGCCCCCGAAGAGAATGCGCTTGGTGGTACTCGTAGATTGTGGGACATTGTTATCGGTCACTTAAGATTGGCTGCTGGAGGTTGTCCCTCATTGTGGATTTAGGAATGGTGACGGCACCGGCTGTCCGCAGGCGCGTGCGGAATTGCTCGTTGCTGAGATAGCACTCCTAGGGAGTGACGAGTTGATAAACGAGCCCGTTTTTCAGAAAAAGCCTTTCGACGCTAGCTGCATGCAGTGGAAAAATGCATCGATTTAAGTGGACGTCGTATAAACTGCAATCCATACGAATCCTTGCATGCTTTCGTCATGACGGCAATGTCGCATTGGCCATGATCAGTCCACTGCTGGAGGAAGGCCTCCTTGGCTATCACCACCTCGTGGTTGTGTTATGAAACGATTCGCCTTGTAACTGCACAGTCACCGACGTGGTTGCTTATAAGCAATAAACAATGGACACTCATCTTTGTTCTTTCGGTCAAGTCACGTAGAAGGGAAATAATAAAATAAAAATTCTCACGACATTTCGGCCACAACACAAGCAGCCATCTTCAGGTGAAGAAACAGCTGTCGGAAAGACAGCGTCCCAATGATGGACACTGTTTTTTTAGCGTGTTCACACCTTGGAAAATCTCGTAACTTGGTTCTCTAATTATTTTAATTGTCATGCTATCCTAGTGGACAATGAAAACGAGGGCTCTGGATAGATTATGGTTGCATTCACCCGGTAATGTGCTAACGTGCTCACAGGCTTTGTATAAGCCTTCCGAGCGATGGAGGCACGTACGAAGTTGCAGACGTGGGAGGGGGGGGTGACGTTACAGATTGTGCAGCGTTGTCCATATAAACACTCGGCTCTGGAGAGAATACTGTGGGTAAGATTAATCGACCCACTAACGTCAGTGGTGAGTGCCATGAACTGGTCCTGGGCTCCCTTTAAACCTGCCCCGGCAGTCAATCCACTGCTGGATGAAGGGCTCGCAAAGCTACCACCGTCATCACCTCGCGATTTTTAAATGCCACCACTCGGCACGGCAAGCACGCACAACTCCTTCGGCACATCCTCGAGGATGGGCACTGTTTCCTGGCTGCCACTCCGTTATCGTTCTTGAGCATCGACTTATCTTGAACATCGACTTATCTTAAACATCGACATCCCTTCTAGCCACGTGTCCTACCCAAGTGCACTTTTCTTCATAGTTTGGATGCTACAATTTACCTACATGCTATACGTTACCCGACCCATGTAGGTTTAAGCGCGCATTTATCTCCATGCTTCCTTGCGCACTTTTAAGTTTTTTGTAATTTTACTTAACGACTGTTACTGATCCATACATCATGGATGGAGGATTCTATTCTTGCGTATGGCAATAAGTTCAGGAGCTCCATGCCAATGTCGAGATCTGCTCGGCACAGCGAGATGGCTTCTGGAGAGAGAGTCTCTTGTTTTGCTGCTTCTCCACTAAAAGAGCGCAGACTCAAGTGGTTTACGACGGCACCGCGTGGCACATATTGTGGCGTGCATGGCCACAATCACACCACGGGTTCGCCTTTCACGTCCCATTTACGAAAGAGACGTGCGAATAGCGTTTGTTCTTATTTAGGTGCATTGGTATGTTGTCATTATCTAATTTTAGCTTTCGAAAGTACTCCAGCCTACTCTCTTCCACCTCATGTGTCATATGATATATATAAGTAACTATATGTCACATAAATAATTTACATTTCTCGGTGTACAGAGGCAGAGGGATAGACACAACGACTTGGCCATGCCATTGCCGCACTCGGAGACCCAGCCGGTGATCGTCTCCGGATTGCAAGTCCCAGTGTCCTGCCCAGAACAGCGCAGCAGCAGAACGAACTAAAACCCTGATCTGGCCACCAACACGTGAAGGTGGAAGGGTTGATTCAATGGGCACGGTGAGCAGCCGTAGCATGGGTGTTGTGGCGCGTCAAACAGCTCATCGTAGGAAGGGCTGCGCATATCGCTGGGCCTTTAAACTGGGATGCGGCTTGAACCACCGCAATCACTTGCAATGCCATCAATCTCCTACCGTGCTCTCTATACTCTTTGGTTCTTTCGGTAAAGTCACGTAGGTATAAAATAAAATAAACCGTGCTCTCCTCTGGCTACGCACGATCATTGACATCGTTTAGAGTCTGTGCCTGTTTTGTAAGCTCTATGTATTTTATGATGGATCAAATTATATTATTTAATTTCTCCATTTTGTGAGATCCGCTTGTTTTGTTGTTGGTGCTGCTTGTTACGATGCTGTGCGTGCGACTTGAAGGTCGTTCTGTTGCGGCAGGAGTGGGGGAAGCTTTTCCTCCCTGCGAGCCTAATTGGACTTTGATATACACGTACCCTTTGGCAGGCGGCCACACATTAACATGCACGTCAGTCACTTTTGAGTGACATTAACTGTCAAAGCAATGACAAATATATTGAGGACTGTCTTAGGAGGGAGCAATACTCACATATACAGTGTAATATTATTACATATGAATTATATCTAAATTAAAACCACAGAACTGTGTTAATTATGCCTATTTTTAAATTATATTTGTTCTTGTATATATCACGTTAGAAGTCATGACAACCGAGTTGTATGGAACTCAGTGGAGTTGCTGTCAAAGCAAATGATGGGGGCCCTTCTCCATGCCGCATTTCTATGCGCACTGAGAGCTGACGGGCATCTCACGGGGACGAACCCGAGGCGCCATGATTCCATGGCAGGCCTGGGCCCAACCAACCCCAACAATCGAACCCTCTCGGCTTCCCTCGGAGAACGAAATGGGATGACTTCTGGTCAATGTGGGGTGAGATAAAGACGTTGTGACGGGGACTCCGCAAGTTCAACTTCCCAGCTGTTAAACACATGGCATAACGTTGAAGAAACAAAAAACGAATTTAGCTTAAATTAGCCTCAACTGACCCATGCAGACATTTTTTTTTTATATAAAAAAATCGAGATCTTATCCTGTCTAGGTTTCAGAGGGGAGGGTGTAGGGGAAGGAGTGGGAGGCATCACGTCAGCAGTGCCTCACGGCTCGCCAAATGCGGAGAATCAGACCCCGGGCCCTCCCTGCCTCTGGGAGTCAGACCCTGTGGGCCCTCCCTGCCTCTGGGAGTCAGACCCTGTGGGCCCTCCCTGCCTCTGGGAGTCAGACCCTGGGGCCCTCCCTGCCTGTGGTGCCTGAGGCAGAACCGGGCACTTCATGGGCCAGCTCGGCCTGCTTTCGAGAGACCGTGGAGACGGGGAAATAGAAAGCACGATCTTTTCTATATGGCTTAAAAATATTTCTATATGGCTTAACAATTATTTGATATGGCTTAACTATTTCAGCCCATGTCGTGAGCAGCGAATAACCAAATGTTTTAGGAATCAGCAAAAAAGTGTGATCTCATATCCAATCACCCAGTGCAGATGGTGCAAACTGCCATTAATTTATTAACTGACTATATTGTAATCTGCTACAAGTTTACGCGGGCTTTAAAAAACTGCAGTGGCTTTGTGTAAAATCGCTATTAATGGAAATCTCTTCGATGAACTCTGTATTTCCAGTAACACATTTACAAAAAAATGTCAGAGTGAACATCACTCTTATACTATCACCTCACAACTATCATCTCCCACACGCACTTGGCCTCTCCATAGCGGTGGTGGCAGGCCTTTGGCTGTGGAACCACAGACCCATGAAGAAGTCTGCTCCGCACCGCTACACACGGTGTGGGCTCTTTTTTTCCTCACTCCTGGGTTGGCTGCATCCACCCACCACCACCTCCCATGACCTCCTTTTCAATAAAAATGTTCCCACCACCGCCCCCTCCGCCCTTGTCGAGTCACAGCTTCCCCCCTGGCCTGATCTCACCCACTCCCATCTCACCCACTCAGATCTCACCCACTCCGATCTCACCCACGACTACTGCTGCATGTGCAATTACAGCACACAGCACGGTCACGTGGCACAGAGTGGTGGGCTCCACGGTGGCGAGATGTTAACTACCTGGCCTGGTATACAGGAGGTCGTGGGTCGATACCGCCTCTGATGTTTGCATGTCTCTCTTCCTGTGGTCGCATGGATTTTTCTCCGGGCCCTCCGGTATTTCCCTCCACATTTAGAATCAACGTGCATTTAGAGTATTTGGCTGCTGCTATATATTTCCACGTGATCAGCCACTTCGTTGAGCTATCATTTGTGGCCAGGTCGTTTCTGAAAAAGAGCTACATTGTAGCTCGGTGGGCCTCGCCTGGCAAAATAAAATAATAAATACATCAACATTATACTGATTTACCCTCCTGCTCGGGAGACTTGTGAGTGGAGTTATCCATCCAACATCTAGTGCCATCTCGAGTCTGATTTAAACCGTTGTCACGTCAGACTCGTGGAGACTGCAGTGTGCTAAATTAATTCCACGTTCCTATGTCCGATTAGATGTGCGGCATTTCAATTGCATATTGACGCCGCTGCTGGTGGAATTGGCCCCTCTCGAGAGAGTGTTTTGTCTACTTTCCCACGCTGGTGTGGGAGTGCCCACCATTGACACCACCCCACGCGACCTGCCAATCAACCACCATTGATGATGTACCCTTTTATACAACGGCTTTACCATTTACACGACATTTAAATGAACCAGACTGGGCCGATATACGTTACCACCACTGTCTACAAAGTGTGTATTTCTGCTTCTGCGTAAGTGTGGGCCTCGGTGTGGTAGGGAACCACCATCTGGTTAAATATAATTAACTCGAATGTGGACCACTGGGAGTTGCATGAGGAATGTTCAGGAATGTATGAGAAGTCCATTATAGTGAACGGGGCTGCTTTTTTGCATAGGTTCAGCACAGAGGCAAAGATCCCCCGTGCAGCCTCCGCAGGCTTTTGGGGCAAGTGCTGTTCGCGAGCACCTGCTCAGTGCAGGCAAGGTACACGAGGGGGAGGAGTGGGCAGCAACCACGGTGTTGTTTACTCACTGCACCAGGTACTCATGTTGGGCTGAGTGGACCTAGGGGAAGCCCAGGATAGGTTCCAATATCATGAATCACCATGATTAGCAATCGAATCCAGGTAAGTGGATTCGTAGAGCAGTCTGCTCATCAGTATGCTACTGCTCCCTTGTGGCATTCTGACGACCACATGCACACATCGAATACAAGTTGATTTTTGTATTAACGCTGCCCATAATGAAGGTGATTTTTACATTTTGTTTTGACTGGCAACTTTATTGGAAATTCGAATATTTTTGCAATTTCAAATATAAATTGTTATATATTTTTAAACGTGTAGTTATTACACTGTCAGAGACATGAGGCATGGCCTGTAAATTCTGGGATAGTTCTTAAATTGCTTTCTTTCATGTAGAGGCGGGCAACAACTGAAAACGATTACGCTTGTCAAATCTTTATTCCCCACACCGCTTTCGGAGTGTTTGTAACCAAACACTCTGCATGTGGCAAGCAGGGGGAGGAATTAGCGAATCAAAAACATGTGATGGGAAGGGTTTAGGAGATAAATCAAGCCTGTGCCAGTCGGACATCTATAAAGCTCCAGTTTTATGCGGTTGTCTTTGTGTGCAAAAGAATCAAGAACACGATTTACAAGGCCAATCCGTGTACTGGTTATTTTTCAAACGCCACATGAGAGCGTGGTTTCGGCTGCAAGCGATGTCAATAGTTTGCTTTTGTTTCGTGTGGCTTGATGGACAAGTTTTGCAATCACACGTGAGCATTTTTGACCTCAGTTAAACTTAGGGACATTTACAGTAATTAGCACCGTCATGCTGCAGGATACATTGTGGTTTTAATGATAACAATAACAATGGTGGAGCACCAGTCGTTAAATACAACTTCATATGAGTGGATCATGCTACTCTCTGCTGGGGATTTTATATCGTGCAGTAGATATACCCATCATCATCAGCAGCCATGGCCACTGCTGAATGAAGGCGTGACCAATTCACCCCCATCCCTCTTGCACGATCCTGCGACGTCGCACTGCACCGAGCACCTGCACACGAACTGATTTCATTTGCTCCCATCTCGTCAGCGGATGCAAATAAATCCACAGCAAATCCATTGTTTTATGAGGCGGCGTGGTTGGAATTGTTAGATTATAACGCCGATGGTGAAGCTCGTTTGGTTTGCGCTTCCACGCCGCTGCCAACGCTGTCCCCGAAATGTTATTGGAATTCGTATTTCATGGCGTATTACCCTTCTTGTATAAGTGAGCCGTGTTTATTCATTTCAAGTGTCAATTGTTAAACGAGTATTGCTTCTATCAAGCACCCTAGTTGGTAAGGTGGGTACATTACGGTTTCTGGAAATAAACTTTTCTTTGATATTGGGACTCCATCAAAGCGAGTCTCAATACAAGCACAAAGCTCGCCTTCCCACATTCAACCAAATTGGCGTCATTCACTCACGAATTACATAATGAGCATCGCATGCTCCCTCTTCATTGATTGACATTGAAAGACGGACTGTGCCCAGCCAATAAGACCTGCGCTCACCACTGCTGCCGTCTGTGAGCCTCAAAGAATGGCAGAAGCTCAATATTGTCTGTGAGCAAAGACAGAGAGTGCGAGAGCGTGACACGTGGTAGCGATTTGCGTATAAAGATCCCTTGACATCGCTGCTTGTGTTTATTAATCCAAAATCCAATTTATTATAAATACAAATAATACCAATAAATCCTGTCTTAGGGTAGCAATTACGAGAGCTTCTATTAATAAGTAGAATAAATAACTTGCCTTGTTTTAAATAAAAATGGTACCATTTTACAAAATGGTATGATGCTGCTTGCAGCAGACGTTCTGCCGAATTCTTACATCATTTTGGGCCATGACTGGCAATGTGCTGTAAATAATGATTTTTTTTTTGCAATAGCCTCCTCATTGTAACTGTGGCTGGATGGAATCAGTCACATGTAGATGATTTTACTGCAACATGTATTCACTACATCCTAAAGGCACGTATTTGACAAAATATAACAGTTAAGTACGTAATAATCTAGATTACGTGTTTATCCTGTTTGTGAGCAGGACACATTTTTCCTGGCAGGACGTTTAAAGGACGTTAACATTCTTATACATCCTCTAGATTTTCCAAACAATTTTAAACGGCGTACTATTTCAATGAAAATATTCAGTACAAACCATGCAAAGGAGCAGAAGGAAATTGTTTACAATTCTGCTCGTTTACAGACTGAAGCAATTTGACCCAGTGTTTACATAACGTTTGTTTGCAAATTCATATTTTTGTAAATGTTCACCCTCGGCGCGCACCGAGTCTCGCCCTGGCACGGGCACAGGGAGCGCAGCAGACGGCATCTGTTGAGTCGAGACAGCGGCGGGGTGTGAATACTAAACGAGGTGGAAGCAATCGATGGCTGCAGCAGAGATCCGCACTCCGCCCTGCACAGCAACCACCACACGCCCAAACTCGCAGCTGCCCATCTCACGGCTGCGTCCAGCGAGGGAGGATCGGGGGCTCACGTCCCACTCCCGTGACGAATATCTGAATCGTTCGTGGGCCTCCCCTAGATCGACTCAGCCTGAAATGAGTTCCTAGTGCGGTGTGTAGTAAACATCGCCACTGGGAAGACAAAGGCGGCCTGGTGTGGTGCTGGCCACCCACCCCCTCGTGTGCTGTGCCGGCCTCCATGAGTGCTACTCGCTAACAACACTTGCCCCACAAGTCCGTAGAGGCTGTACGGGGGATCTTTGTCTTGGGGGCGAGGCGGGAGACTGCAGGGTGGTTGGGGCTGCCAGCATGGCGCTTAGCGCAGTGCGCTGTGATGATGCACAATGTGTAGCACGTGCTCTTTGTTGCTGGGTAGTAAGTGTTATTTCCTAATTGCTTATGCCTCAATAGTACAGAAAATTGATATTATTCCCCACAAACTTTGCTTTTGTGACCAGGACACTGACATTTTTAAATTGACCAATTTTCAATGAGAAAACGCGGTGTGCATTTGTGTCATTCCTTCACGTAAAGTCCTGGTCAGAAAAGTAAAGTTTGTGGGGAATAATATCCATTTTCTATACTTTTTAGGCATAAGTAATAAAAAATGACACTTAGTACCCAGGAAACAAAAATGGTGCTCCATCGTGTTATCGCTCACGGCTAACATCGGTGGCGAATATCTGAATCGATCCTGGATCTCCCATAAGTTGACCGAGCCTTAAATCTGAGCCACTCCTGGGCCTCCCATTGGTCGACTCAGTTTTAAAATGAGTACCTGGTGCAGTGTGTAAAAAACATCCGTAAATAAGTGTCAATATATCCATTAATTAAAAAAGCACAATTCACAACGTGTATCCAAAGCGGTGCACGCAAAAAATAAGATTTTGAATGTAATTTGTATTGAATTTCATCGCCTTAGCTGAACATTAATTACTACCCAGAAACAAAGTACAGGATGAGTAGGTGGCGAGACAAAGGCGGACGGGCGTGCGTGCGGGCGTGCTGACAATGGCACTCCCTCGTGCGCTGTGGCCACCTCAATAGCTGCTCGCTCACAGGAGCTGCTCCCACGGGATCTCTGTCGTTCGGGGCGGGGTGGGATGATAGAGCTCAGGAGGAGGAGGCAATCAAAATCACCACGAGAGCATTTTTGTTCAATTTCAATCGTAAAAAAAAAACCCTCAATATTTCCAGATCCGCAATGCACCGTCCACAACGTCAAGAGCCAGTCGTGAAAGAGCCGCATGCGGCTCGTGGCTTTCCTGAGCCGCAGGTTGCTGAGCCCCGATCGGGCTCCAGCACGTGGCAAGGGACGCGGCTCACCCTCCCAACCCCGCGGCTGGGACACGCGGCTCAGTCCGAGGCTGCTGCACGACGTGCAACGGCGCCCCTTGCCAGGGCGGAGTGGCTGCGTTAAGAAACAGGAAAACCACTTCTCGCTGTTGGGGATAGGAAGCATTCTTCTTTTTTATTACACGCTTTTATTTAACTCACTCTGTCTGCTGCTGTTGTTGGTGTTGTATCCTCAAATCTTGTAAGTCAATTTTAACCCACTTCCCAATGTGGTATCGACTGCAAACTTGGTATACTTATGTCATACTGATGACAATACTTTATTCTATCATAAAAAACTTTTTTTTTTAAACATTCTTTTTTATATGTTATGTTTCGGCTTGGGTCTAATTGTCCACGCTCAACTGACGTTGGCTGTAAATCACCACGGCCCCATACGTTATGGCAAGCTTCGGGGCCACTTCCTGGAGTCGTGGAGTTCTTCCATTACTCGTTGGGTACATTTAATTAAAGCGTGTTTTTATAAAAGTTTTTTTTACGTTACTTATTTTGTCTGCTTGCTATTCCCACCCCTGCCGATACCAGGCAGTGGGGTAGCCTAACGGTTTCACATAGCCTGGTGTGCGTGTAATACGTACTTTACAAAAACAATGTTTAACCAACGATAACTTTGAATATAAACCATGAGGTGGTGCGTCGGGAAGGAAGTGATGTTTGGGTAGAGACGAGTGGACGGCGCAGAGGTTGGAATCGGGCAGGCTGCCCTGGTTATTCCTGCAGGGTAATAGCCGTGCAGAGACACAGTGGGCGTTAAAAACCATCTGACGAGGTCATTTGAAAACGACGTCAGCTGTTGTGTGCCGGCGTCAGGGTCTACATTATCCAATTTTGAAGAAAACATAAATACCCGCACATTACTATGGGAACCTCATTATGGGAACCTCATTTGCCAGTAAAAATATGATAATTGGTTTTTTACCCTTCTATCTGGCAACAAAACTGACACCTTTTTACAAGGAGTCATGTTTGCATAGACCGCAATACCTGCAGTCATAATACAAACAAAGAACATAACTCTGATAATGTGCACTGTCCTTGAAGTTGATCGGTCCACACCCGAAACAGCTTTCCTTAGAGCCTAGTCTCACATGGGTTGGACCAGATGACGCCAAAAGGCGCACAACTCAAAGACAATGCACCATCAGAGTTAGTCAATTTGGATGACACACACACAGCAGCGTCGTTCAAACTGGCAACCGATACCCGCATGTGAAACGTAGCACGTTCGTGATAGCCCTGCACTGTAAGAACGGCACACATGTCAAAAGTAGCAATTGCTCTTGCAAATACAGTAATGTCTCCCCCATCCTTCCCGCTGCCACTCCCCACCATCTCGACCTCTCATGGGTGTTGCTTAACCCAACCCACCCGCGCCTGAGTCTACCCAGCAACATCAATCTTTGGTGTGTGTGCCAACATCGCCCTCAATAAAGTAAGCATCAGTGGACATCACAATGGCTACGCGACAGTTAGGAGGGTAAAGTGTGCGTGCTCCCCACCTCTACCAAGGCGCCTGGCCAATGTGGAAGAGTAGGCCGAACACCCGCTAGAGCGGGCTCTCCAGAGTGGAGGATGTCCGCCCGTCGTGTTGTGAGCCAGCGACGGCTGCAGGTTTACCTTCACGTGAGGCTCGTCTGTGTGGGGATGCCAGGGTGTGCATTGCCCTTTTCGTGTTGACTGTCCATGAATTGTTGACTTAGGCAGCTTTGGAAACGCTCACAATAGAAGCATCAATGCAATTGCAATCTCAACAATGCAACTGCTATTCACTGTGAGGGTACCACGCTGCGCACAGCACATTAATTAAAGAGATTGCTTGTAAAATGTCGGCTCCCTCGGTCATTCGCGTCATGAAAAGGGCTCCATCCATCAACAGAATCCATTGCCCGTGTGTGTATAGTTTTATGTTAATTCTCCCCTGTCCATTGTGCACATCTGCTGCGCCGCTATGGAGACAATTGTATTTTGTAGTGGGGGAATTCATCATACGCACGTCTCTGAATGCTGTCGTGATAACTGATGGTGGCAGACAACGAGTACCCCAGCTAGCGAGCTTGCACCATGTGCGTGAGAAGGCAACAGTGAGGCCTTCTTCAGAAAGAAAGAGACTGGTCCCTTGACACAGGAATGTCGAAGGACTCCCAGTGGAGATGAGTCGGAGTGAAACGATTCAAGGATCCAGAGGGGGTTTGTTTGAACTTTGCGGTGGAGAGCATCTGCAGTGGCTGGACGGGAGATGTGAACCCACATCCGCACCTCCGATTAGCGCGGTCGGCTGCGTACGGTGCAAAGAAGTTCAACTTACGTGCATACATCACTGTCAAAGGTGCAGCTCTGCAATTGCTTGTTCGCGCCACTGCTAGCGGGATGGCCTTCCACTCCAGGGAGCTCTTTAGAGCTTTCTCTAGAGGGTGTTTGGCCTACTCATCCACGCTAGCCAGATGTCTTGGAAGAGGTGAGAGCTCCGACGATTTACCCCCCAAAACACGAATGCTTACACACGCGAGTGTGTGCGCATTGTTGTGAGCATGAGAATCGATGATAATTAATCAATGTCATCGTTCTAGACCAAGACATGAAAACTGCATGGTTCTCATTGGAGGCATTTCGATGTTTGACTTCAGAGACCCGGCGATGGCAAGACGCTGGCTGGTTGAGAGCAGAGAGCAAAAGGAGTCAAATGCCGTAGCGATATTTATGTTTTATATTTTACACGCTTTTATTTAACTCACTCTGTCTGTTGTTGTATCCTCAAATCTTGTAACTCAATTCTAACCCACTTCCCAATGTGGGATCGACTGCAAACTTGGTATACTTATGTCTTACTGATGACAATACTATATTCTATCATTAAAAATAAATATTTGTAAATAATCTTTATACACGCTTTCTATTAACTCACTCTGTTGTTGTTGTATCCTCAAATATTGTAACTCGATTGTAACCCACTTCCCAATGTGGTATCGACTGCAAACTTGGTATACTTATGTCATACTGATGACAATACTATATTCTATCATAAAAATATATATTTGTAAACATTATTTTTTGAATGTTATGTTTCGGCTTGGGTCTAATTGTCCACGCTCAACTGACGTTGGCTGTAAATCACCACGGCCTCTTACGTTGTGGCAAGCTTTGCGGCCACTTCTTGGAGTCGTGGAGTTCTGTCAATACGAGTACGGTACATTTCATTAAGGCGTGTTTAAAAAAAAGTATTTTTAAATGTTACTTATTGGACGTAAAAGTCAACTCAGAGTGTATCTGTGCTC
Organism: Lethenteron reissneri; assembly: GCF_015708825.2. Classification (NCBI taxonomy): domain Eukaryota; kingdom Metazoa; phylum Chordata; class Hyperoartia; order Petromyzontiformes; family Petromyzontidae; genus Lethenteron; species Lethenteron reissneri. The sequence continues at coordinate 13,961,138 of NC_083810.1, forward strand.
CAATGAGCAGTCGAAAAGTTGGTGGCTCTATCCACGGCTTGCCGCATGAAGAACAACTCACCGTATTTTTGTAATAAATGTAATTTTTGCATCCAGGAAAGCCTCCACTGAATCTTCACGACTCTTTTTTTCCAGGAGATTCCTGCTACATTGAAATATTTGGGAAATTATATTCGCTTCATGAGCGTCGAGCAGCGTGTGGGAGGATACCAGAGAGGCAAAGAAACCCAGCGTGCTGCCTACGATGCACTTTAATGAAAACACGTCCCCGCTGAAATTGTGAAACTGCACGAATTACACCGGTCCTTTGTTACAGTAACAAGTTTAATAATAAGATGAAAAAAATATTCCGAGCGTTTTAAATGCAATTTACTCACTTGAGATTACACAAATAGCAGCAAGTAATCGCCATCGACTGGCAGCAGAGACTCATGCCCGTTTGCAGGCCAGTCACCTTGTGTCGACCCGGGGCAGCTGCCACTGGGGGTGCCCTTTAAAACGTGCTGAGAAGACACGCAGTGTAAAGTGTTCTCTCTCTCTCTCAAAGACGCGTATGGGGGGGGGGGGGGTCTCTATATAAATGAAGCCCATCATTATCATGATTAGCTTATCCCCATGAACAGGGAACCCACATGCAGCTGATATCTGATATGATCGCGCCGAGGCAGGCAGAGTTCGGAGTCTGATTTGCGGAGGCAGATTTGTATCAGCTGAAGGACCACGTGCTGTCGCTTGGGCGTACAGTGCTGAGCGAGTCTCAGTCTTTGTGCCAAGGGGACCAAATGGGCTATGGGGCTATGGCCAATCCACTGCTGGATGCGGGCATCCCCATGTCATCCGGGTCGTTTGACCACCATACCTCACCATCCCCGTTATTGCCGGTGGGAGAAGCCACTGGATCATAGAGACTTGGGAGAACGATGCAGTACAACAATGGATGTTGCTGTACCATCCTATAACACCTGTTATGCACGGCGGTCGCCCATGCAAGCCACTAGCCATGCTCCACCTCGCTCATCGTCCGAGATGCGATGAGTGTAAGTGCATGCCTGATGGTTTGGTAGTTGGCCGTGCATTCACACATCGAGTAACAGACACATTAGCTACACATGTATTTACATGGCGCTGCTAGGCACGAGCACATTAGAATGCGTGCCTTCAAACACGGGGTAGGGCAGACTAAGCAAAGCTCACAAAGGTGTTCGAACATACCTTTGTAAATTATTACCAGACAGCCTCGAAAATCGAATTGATGTTAAACGACAAGGGACGTTTCCTGGAACTTTGAATTCACGTAAACGATTGCAGTGTTTCTGCATTCTCACACCTTCCCGAAAGGCACCGAAACCACGCTGCATGAAGTCTATATCGAGTATTCTCAGCATTATTATCAGTGTAAATTTAAATGTTGCCCTAACCCCACTAACAACTTCGAGCTCGGAAACATCAGTGTCCGCTTGCCTCAATGAGGCTGGCATTGAGTGCATCTCCTATGGCAGCCCTGAGCCAGTGTTAACAAAAAATATATCAACATTCCGTTTAACACGTAGGGGGATTTCGCGATAAAGAATATACATAAGAGAGGTTGTTTGGGTGAGATTGCGTAAATATACATGTGTCGTTAAACCCGCCACCACCCGACACAGCCAATTAGTAAGGGTTGTCACGTAAACAAAACATGCTAATTCGTCACTAGTACAGCACTAACCAGTGTGTTGGAGAGTAAACCCACAACATTTACAATTCGAGTACGACGTTTCGCCGGTAATTACAACCAGCATCATCAGACGACAGCCAGATGTGTGGAGAAATCCTCCTGTTTCGTGCTTATGGATAATCCACATTGCTATGACAGGGCCAGCATAGTCGTAGGCACGGGAGCTTGAGGAGCTGCAGCCCAGGGGCCTCCGCCAGCCGGAGGGCCTCCAGAGATGAAGTGGAAAGTTGTTGAATTTGTGAATGCTGAATTTTATTTGTTGTTAGCCTTGTAAAAATACATTTTATTTTTCTTTAACTTTTTTTCCTTTTGAAAATATTACTGGGGGCCTCACAGTACCTGTCGCCCAGGGGCTTACACAATCTTAATCCGGCCCTGGTCGTAGGACATCCATTTTAAAACTATCCGCAAGGTGTTACTCATTCGTTGGCTGAAAACTTTAAAAAATAAAACGAGAGCCATAAGACTCAGTGTGGCTTTCCTGGATGAATAAGTAAAACAACATTGAGAACTCTAAACACTTATACTACCTGACTGAACAACCAAACCGCTAAAACGTTATCACTAACTACGCCCACAGCAGCGGGCTTTTATCGCCCTCTTACAACCGCAGCCATGTACACAGGAAGTCGGCTGTACACAGTGTAGATTAGCAACTCTCCGTGCTCACTTTGTTCAAACGGGGGCCCTGTTTGGTACATGCTCAATACTGTATCTCGTGCTCTGCGACTCGCTGATGGCAATGAGGCAGCGGGCTACTGAGCTGGTAGTTCTCCCCGTGAAATGTACCACCCCACACCGCCACCACCTTACTCGGCCTGGCCACAGCACCATCTCAAGAAGGAAGTGTGCACTTTGTCAAGGGGATCATTCTCTAGTTCACTGCTCATCGTTGTTCTACTCTTGGTTCTCGAATTAAAAGCAGAATGGCCGACGAAGAAACGTCTGTCAAAACAGTACTTCCAGTAAGATTATGTTTCTGATATATATCAACATCTTCTTGGTTCTTTTGGTAAAGTCAATTAGAAGGAAAATAATAAAAATAAAACATAATAAAATAATTCTCACGACGTTTCGGCCACAACGCAAGCAGCCGTCTTCATGTGGAGAACAGGTCTGTCGAGAATGTTTTATTTTTATTATTTTATTATTTTCCTTCTACGTGACTTTACCGAAAGAACCAAGAAGACGAATCCCTGCAGTCACGAAAGCTTTAAATCGAAATATATCAACATGTTGAACAGATTGTGCTTAAATGTGAATTTAACAGAAGTGTGGAGCAGTGGATTAGTGGTGCTGTGCTCTGAACCCAGCGACTGGCTAACATGAGCGGCGAGGGATATCCAGACGGTTCGTGTCCTCGCCAACCCGCAGTGACCAGCCACGATGCAGACAGGATTGTATCCATTTGGTGGGTTGAATAGGCCTCGATTATATTAAGTTACTTTATATTTAATGTGATATGACATATGTGTGCGTTGGAAAAAAATGTGTTGCATGGTCAACATTTCTCATCTCAAACTTGCCAAGATTTAGGGTGAATATACAGCATATGTAAATTGTAAACATCTGCACAGAATTTGCACTTCGGAATTTAAACACAATATCGTAGGTTATTCAAACACATCGTATCACAAATCAAGGTCACTCAGAGGCAATATTAGCATAATATCGTTTTTTCAAGATCTGTATTTAATCAGAGGATTAATATTCAAGTCCTTGGTCATCTCATCCATCACAGATTGATATAATTGCTATGAAATTAAACAGTCCACATTTTTCATGGGCCTGAAATTAAATTAGTAATCCAGGGTTAATAATTGGAATGCTTGATGAATGGAAATAGACTGAAACTACAAAAGTATTAAACGGTTTCAACTATTTTTTGATTTAAAGCTTTCGTGACTGCAGGGATTCATATTCTTGGTTCTTTCGGTAAAGTCACGTAGAAGGGAAATAATAAAATATAGTTATATATTAATATTATTTTATTATTTCCCTTCTACGTGACTTTACCGAAAGAACCAAGAATACAACAATTTTGTTTTTATTTTACCAGGTGAGGCCCACTGAGATAATAGCCCTTCTCCAGAAGCGACCAATCCACAAACAAGAGCTTAACGAAGTGGCTTATCACGTGGGAATTTATAGCAGCAGCACACTTCTAAATGTGGAGGGAAACCCGGATGACCCGGAGAAAAAATCCACGCGACCACGGGGAGAACACGCAAACTCCATATAGGCAGGCGTCAGGATCGGGATCGAACCCACGACCTCCTGCATAGCAGGCGAGGTAGCTAACATCTCCGAGCCACCGTGGCACCCTGTGCCATTCCTCATCTCAGATTGGAAACCTTGCACAGCCCACGCCAGCCAACAACAGCAGCAGCAGCGTCTGTGCCACAGCGGAGCCTCAGAAACACCAAGTTTGGGCAATTCTATTGGGGTTCTGTTGTGTTCACATATTTGTGTTTGAGTCGAGTGCGTGATTTCTGTATTTATAGTAACGTGACGTCGAAATGTGAAACGGAGACTGATTGCAGTCGTTGAAATGTAATTGTACGTGGCATTTTTGTAGTTGTATAGACTCCTGACAAAGGGTAAGGTGCAGCCCTGCAACTGCTTTGCTCACGTCCCTGCTAGTGGAAGGGGAGTGAGAGCGGCGGTGGTGGTCTAGATGTCACAATCAGAATCTGTATTTATAGCGGAGGAATACGACGAGAGCTTTATCGTCACAGGTGCCCACTGGGGGCGCGTCAGAACGTTACAACAACAAACACCATCGGTGTGCAAAGAGTAGGGAAGGTGAGAAAATCACTTAAACACATTTAAAATAGACTTTTTTTTTATTATAGCTCAACGAAGTGGCTTATCGTGTGGAAATGTATAGCAGACAAATTGAAAAAACCGGAGGACCCGGAGGAAAAAAAATCCACGTGACCACGAAGAGAGAGACACGCAAACTCCAAATATACAGCAGGCGCCAGGGTCGGGATCGAACCCCCTAACCTCCTGCATACCAGGCGAAGAAGATAACATCACGCCACCGTAGGACCCCTTAAATAAAGCGGCGTATCCAGCCAATACATTTACACCGGTGTAATCCAGCCAACAAATTTATCTATCGCAGCAGGGCTCTGAAATTCCCTTATCTGTAACCTCGCCTAAAACTTGTAATCAGAGATGAGGTTTCAAAAAAAAAAGTCTCCCACAGTGCATTTGCTGAACTTTAATTAAAACCCATGAGCAGTGCTGTTTGCTTTAAGCTATCGAACTGTTTTAGTGCCAAGGAGAAAAACAGCAGTTCCCAAAACCATGACGCATACTTGCGATGCACTGTATTTATTCCCTTTGCTACAACGACTTATTGAAGGGTGTCATGTCCATTTAAACTCCCACTTGTCACTGGGCGTCAGTTTCTGCGGTCCTGTGATGACCTACTTTGAGGTTCAGGCCTTTCCTCTGTGACTTCTTCAGGGCGCACATCCATCTACTACGCCTGGCATGTTTAACAAACCTAGTAAAGAGCAACCATACTCTACAGGGTGGTCCAGATAGATGTCGTGTGACTCCCATTTAATCCTCTAAAAGTTCATATATTAGGGGTAAATGAATTGGGGGGTCACAAGACATCCAGGCCACTCCGCAGTTGAACGTTCACAAAATAAATATTCACTATACAGAGTGGTACATTAGCAAATTAAATTCTAGCTGTTCACACAAGTGGGAGGCGGTGGGGGGGAAGTAACAGCACAGTAGTGTACAGGACTTACATGTCCACGTGTCAGCCAATCAGTCTCATTTCCACCATCAATAGTGCCCGTCACATGCCTTCGGTGGCAAGGTGTACACCTGGCGACTGAGCACGGGGGAGGAGACTGCTCTACCTCGTCTGTCACCGCCCCTGCCACCACTTTACCGCGTGGGGCGTTTTAAATTGAGGGTTGTTTGGACGAGAGAGTCACTTTGCTGGAGCAGAGATATGATTGCCACCTCTGAGGGTACAAAAACACGACTGGGATATATAATGGCAAGAATAATACAGCATCTCACAAAACCTAAAGAGGGGATAACTGCGTGTAAATCCATTGTCTGGAGTGGCGCATTAGTATGCAACTGACTCAAACCAGCAATTTGGACATCCTGGGAAGACTTAAACATCCTCCCAGGACGGCTAAACCAACAAGAGGGTGATCCTGGGAGATCCAGTACAGGTGGCAACTCTCAGTGAGGATGTTGTGTTGATATGAAGTGACATGTTGAACAATTGATAAAGAAATATCCATTTCCTGATTCAACATCAGCGCCAGTTATTCAATGAATTGTATTGAGTCAGAAGCATGAAGCAATGCGAGGATTTTGTAACTTTATTATCTAATTTGTATTTTCAGCATCGTTTGTTATTCTAGTTCTTTCTGCCTCGTTTCATCGTCTCGTAATTCACAGTGAGTGAGTAATCAGCTTCTCGTTTGATGCGAATTGCGAACGACTGATGCTGACGCGTGCAATTTGATGCAATTATGTTGGGCGCAATCATCGGTGTGAGATGAAGCAGCGTTACACGGGTAGCGAACAACCCTCCGCAGAAGCAGTGGATGTCCACTGAGTGGTGGGAGCCGTGGTGCCAACCATAGCGGTGACGACTCTACCGACCGGTCTCTAACATCGCTTCCTGTTTAACTACAATTTGGGTGCTAAGGGCTGCAGGGTTCCTGTCGGATACAAACTAAGGTGTGCGGCTGGTTGTGTGATGTTAACTACCTCGCCTGGTATGCAGGAGGTCGTGGGTTTGATCATGACCCTGACGCCTGCTGCTGTATATTTGGAGTTTGCGTGTCTCTCTCCCCGTGGTCGCGTGGATTTTTTTCCGGGTCCTCCGGTTTTCCCCTCCGCATTTAGAATCAACATCACGCGTTTAGAGTATTTTCCTGCTATAAATGTCCACATGGTAAGCCACTAAGTTGAGCTCTCATTTGTGGTAGCCAGGTCGCTTCTGAAAATAGAGCTACATATCTCAGTGAGCCTTACCTGGTAAAATAAAAAACAACAGTTTAATAGTTTAGATGAAACGCGTGCTACATGACCCTGCAGTCTTACGAAGAAAGAGAAGCAGAGCTCGAGGCAGACACCGACACGGCCCCAATGAAAATCAACGATACGCAAATGAAACGGTGACCGTGAGGCTATGCAATTCACAACACAAAGCCCCCTGTAGACACGGCTGCTGGACGTCATTTTTGCCGTGAAAGCCACTACCCTCGAGTCCACTTCTTGCCCGCAGTCTTTCCACAAAATGAAGCATTCAGCGACCCTTGCCAACACAAAAGTGCATCTCGCTCCCACATCCCGTGACCCAAAGTGACATTACAGCCCCAATCTCCTGCGAGCCACATTGATCACTCGGCCCCACAAAGCAGATGGATCCTAATAGGCGATGCCGTGCACTTTGACCCCAGAAAGTGATCCGTCCCCCACCTCACTCCCCCTCCAGACGCCAGCGGCCTTGATGATTCACTGTGTTGATAAGTCACTGTGTTAACGATTCACTGTGTTGATGGTTCACTGTGTTGATGATTCACTGTGTTGATGGTTCACTGTGTTGATGATTTACTGTGTTGATAAGTCACTGTGTTAACGATTCACTGTGTTGATGGTTCACTGTGTTGATGATTCACTGTGTTGATAAGTCACTGTGTTAACGATTCACTGTGTTGATGGTTCACTGTGTTGATGATTCACTGTGTTGATGGTTCACTGTGTTGATGATTCACTGTGTTGATGGTTCACTGTGTTGATGGCTCACCGTGTTGATGAGTCACTGTGTTGATGATTCACTGTGTTGATGGTTCAATGTGTTGATGATTCACTGTGTTGATGGTTCACTGTGTTGATGGCTCACCGTGTTGATGGTTCACTGTGTTGATGATTCACTGTGTTGATGGTTCACTGTGTTGATGATTCACTGTGTTGATGATTCACTGTGTTGATGGTTCACTGTGTTGATGGCTCACTGTGTTAACGATTCACTGTGTTGATGGTTCACTGTGTTGATGATTCACTATGTTGATGGTTCACTGTGCTGATGGCTCACTGTGTTAACGATTCACCGTGTTGATGGTTCACTGTGTTGATGATTCACTGTGTTGATGATTCACTGTGTTGATGATTCACTGTGTTGATGATTCACTGTGATGATTCACTATGTTGATGATTCACTGTGTTGATTATTCACTGTGTTAATGATTCACTGTGTTGATGATTCACTGTGTTAACGATTCACTGTGTTGATGGTTCACTGTGTTGATGATTCACTGTGTTAACGGTTCACTGTGTTAATGATTCACTGTGTTGAGGATTCACTGTGTTGATGATTCACTGTGTTGATGATTCACTGTGTTAACGATTCACTGTGTTGATGGTTCACTGTGTTGATGATTCACTGTGTTAATGATTCACTGTGTTGATGGTTCACTGTGTTGATGATTCACTGTGTTGATGATTCACTGTGTTGATGATTCACTGTGTTAACGATTCACTGTGTTGATGGTTCACTGTGTTGATGATTCACTGTGTTGATGGTTCACTGTGTTGATGATTCACTGTGTTGATAAGTCACTGTGTTGATGATTCACTGTGTTGATGGTTCACTGTGTTGATGATTCACTGTGTTGATGATTCACTGTGTTAATGATTCACTGTGTTGATGGTTCACTGTGTTGATGATTCACTGTGTTGATGATTCACTGTGTTGATGATTCACTGTGTTAACGATTCACTGTGTTGATGGTTCACTGTGTTGATGATTCACTGTGTTGATGGTTCACTGTGTTGATGATTCACTGTGTTGATAAGTCACTGTGTTAACGATTCACTGTGTTGATGGTTCACTGTGTTGATGATTCACTGTGTTGATAAGTCACTGTGTTAACGATTCACTGTGTTGATGGTTCACTGTGTTGATGATTCACTGTGTTGATGGTTCACTGTGTTGATGATTCACTGTGTTGATGGTTCACTGTGTTGATGGCTCACCGTGTTGATGAGTCACTGTGTTGATGATTCACTGTGTTGATGGTTCACTGTGTTGATGATTCACTGTGTTGATGGTTCACTGTGTTGATGGCTCACCGTGTTGATGGTTCACTGTGTTGATGATTCACTGTGTTGATGGTTCACTGTGTTGATGATTCACTGTGTTGATGATTCACTGTGTTGATGGTTCACTGTGTTGATGGCTCACTGTGTTAACGATTCACTGTGTTGATGGTTCACTGTGTTGATGATTCACTATGTTGATGGTTCACTGTGCTGATGGCTCACTGTGTTAACGATTCACCGTGTTGATGGTTCACTGTGTTGATGATTCACTGTGTTGATGATTCACTGTGTTGATGATTCACTGTGTTGATGATTCACTATGTTGATGATTCACTGTGTTAATGATTCACTGTGTTGATGATTCACTGTGTTAACGATTCACTGTGTTGATGGTTCACTGTGTTGATGATTCACTGTGTTAACGGTTCACTGTGTTAATGATTCACTGTGTTGATGATTCACTGTGTTGATGATTCACTGTGTTGATGATTCACTGTGTTAACGATTCACTGTGTTGATGGTTCACTGTGTTGATGATTCACTGTGTTGATGATTCACTGTGTTGATGGTTCACTGTGTTGATGATTCACTGTGTTGATGATTCACTGTGTTAATGATTCACTGTGTTGATGGTTCACTGTGTTGATGATTCACTGTGTTGATGATTCACTGTGTTAATGATTCACTGTGTTGATGATTCACTGTGTTAACGATTCACTGTGTTGATGGTTCACTGTGTTGATGATTCACTGTGTTGATGGTTCACTGTGTTGATGATTCACTGTGTTGATGATTCACTGTGTTGATGGCTCACTGTGTTAACGATTCACTGTGTTGATGATTCACTGTGTTGATGATTCACTGTGTTGATGATTCACTGTGTTGATGATTCACTGTGTTAATGATTCACTGTGTTGATGGTTCACTGTGTTAATGAGTCACTGTGTTGATGGTTCACTGTGTTGATGATTCACTGTGTTGATGATTCACTGTGTTAATGATTCACTGTGTTGATGGTTCACTGTGTTGATGATTCACTGTGTTAATGATTCACTGTGTTGATGATTCACTGTGTTAATGATTCACTGTGTTGATGGTTCACTGTGTTGATGATTCACTGTGTTGATGGTTCACTGTGTTGATGATTCACTGTGTTAATGATTCACTGTGTTGATGGTTCACTGTGTTGATGGTTCACTGTGTTGATGATTCACTGTGTTAATGATTCACTGTGTTGATGGTTCACTGTGTTGATGGTTCACTGTGTTGATGATTCACTGTGTTGATGGTTCACTGTGTTGATGATTCACTGTGTTAATGATTCACTGTGTTGATGATTCACTGTGTTGATGATTCACTGTGTTGATGGTTCACTGTGTTGATGGTTCACTGTGTTGATGATTCACTGTGTTAATGATTCACTGTGTTGATGGTTCACTGTGTTAATGATTCACTGTGTTGATGATTCACTGTGTTGATGATTCACCGTGTTGATGATTCACTGTGTTGATGATTCACTGTGTTGATGATTCACTATGTTGATGGTTCACTGTGTTGATGATTCACTGTGTTGATGATTCACTGTGTTGATGGTTCACTGTGTTGATGATTCACTATGTTGATGGTTCACTGTGTTGATGATTCACCGTGTTGATGATTCACTGTGTTGATGATTCACTGTGTTGATGGTTCACTGTGTTAATGATTCACTGTGTTGATGGTTCACTGTGTTGATGAGTCACTGTGTTGATGGCTCACTGTGTTGACGGCTCACTGTGTTAACGATTCACTGTGTTGATGGTTCACTGTGTTGATGATTCACTATGTTGATGGTTCACTGTGTTGATGATTCACTGTGTTGATGGTTCACTGTGTTGATGATTCACTGTGTTGATGATTCACTGTGTTGATGATTCACTGTGTTGGTGATTCACTGTGTTGATGATTCACTGTGTTGATGATTCACTGTGTTAATGATTCACTGTGTTGATGGTTCACTGTGTTGATGATTCACTGTGTTGATGATTCACTGTGTTAATGATTCACTGTGTTGATGGTTCACTGTGTTGATGATTCACTGTGTTGATGGTTCACTGTGTTGATGATTCACTGTGTTGATGATTCACTGTGTTGATGGTTCACTGTGTTAATGATTCACTGTGTTAATGATTCACTGTGTTGATGATTCACTGTGTTGATGATTCACTGTGTTAATTATTCACTGTGTTGATGGTTCACTGTGTTAATGATTCACTGTGTTGATGATTCACTGTGTTGATGATTCACTGTGTTAATGATTCACTGTGTTGATGATTCACTGTGTTGATGATTCACTGTGTTGATGATTCACTGTGTTGATGATTCACTGTGTTAACGATTCACTGTGTTGATGGTTCACTGTGTTGATGGTTCACTGTGTTGATGATTCACTGTGTTGATGATTCACTGTGTTAACGATTCACTGTGTTGATGGTTCACTGTGTTGATGATTCACTGTGTTAACGGTTCACTGTGTTAATGATTCACTGTGTTGATGATTCACTGTGTTGATGATTCACTGTGTTGATGATTCACTGTGTTGATGATTCACTGTGTTGATGGTTCACTGTGTTGATGATTCACTGTGTTGATGGTTCACTGTGTTAATGATTCACTGTGTTGATGGTTCACTGTGTTGATGATTCACTGTGTTAATGATTCACTGTGTTGATGGTTCACTGTGTTGATGGTTCACTGTGTTGATGGTTCACTGTGTTGATGACTCACCGTGTTGATGAGTCACTGTGTTGATGGTTCACTGTGTTGATGACTCACCGTGTTGATGAGTCACTGTGTTGATGGTTCACTGTGTTAATAATTCACTGTGTTGATGAGTCACTGTGTTAATAATTCACTGTGTTGATGACTCACTGTGTTGATGCGTCACTGTGTTGATGATTCACTGTGTTGATTACTCACCGTGTTGCCAAACCCCCACTGTAACCTTGCGCTAACCTCACGCCAGCACCGATCTGTGCAACGCGGCAATCATCAGCTCGCCCTGTCCTGCACACTGAGTGACCTTTGAGATGTGATGTAATGCACTCTGAGTTACTGCGACATTTAAGCATCATATAAATGCAAAGATTTTGACGATTATTATGACAGTACCATAAAATGCTAGCGGACTACAACAAAACAACGTGTTTTTGTATCAACTTGTGTTTCCGTCCAAGTTCATTGAAGCAGGTTTTTAGTTTATGTTTATACTTACCGTATATCAAAGACAAAGAACCCCCATACAGTCTTAATTTACTGTTGGGGCAAGTGCTGTTAGCGATCACCTATCAAGGCCGGCACGGCATTAATATGGTGGGTGGCCAGCACCACGCCCGGCCGCCTTTGTCTCCCCAGTGGCGATGTTTTACACACCCCACCAGAAACTCATTTGAGGCTGAGTCGACCCAGGGGAGGCCCAGGACCGATTCAGATAATCGTCAGAAGGTGCTGAGCACAGTCACAAAGAACCAAACATCAAGCGGCGGCAGGGAGTTTGTCACGAATGTTGTACTGTACTCTCTTGTACTCTCTCCCAGCGTGTACTGTGGTGTGCTTTGCGTGCACCGCACATGTTACACTTCTCGTGCTGCCTTGAACGGTGCCGTCGACTCCTGTTGCCACTGTCGGTGTCTTCACGCCCCGGCTGTCGTCTTGGCCCCGCGTTGTTCGTCTCGTTTAGCCTCCATCACGTTGCCCACCCTGCCCGTGCGAATACGAACGATCACTCACATATTTGCATCGTGTCATTTTCGCACCGTAATTCAAACCACTGGATTCTTGGACAAGCCACTCGGTACACGCAGGCCTTCATTTGGCGCTTAGGGAGAGGTGGGTGAGTGGGGGGGGGGGTCTGTGGGTTGGGGGTCTGGCAATGAAGATCGAAAGTTCAGGAACGTGCACACGATTTGGCTCACGCATTGATTCTCATTGGCACATCGATGCGTCGTGGGAGTGTGGAGTCTTGTACCGTCATCTGCCTGGGTCGCACTGCGACATCGTGAGCAACCACTGGACATCTGTGAAAAGGAGCTCATCGGATTCCTCCTCCGGTACAAATAAATATTCTCATTCTGAACTCAAAGTCGGCAGTAGGAATGTCGCGAACCCCCTAATCCCAGTTGGGGTCGACTTAGTCCATCGTCAATACAACAATGCAACCGCAATTGTCCTATATTATACTCTGCCATAGGAATGTGGAATTTCCACCACTGTCTCAGGGCTGCCAATGGAGATGAGCACGATCTCGTGCTTGTTTGTTTGGGTGAAAGTCAAACACTTTTTTTATTTGACTTGGTAAGGAAGTGAACACTGCTGCACGATTCTAATGTGCCTCGCGTCCAGTCTATTGATTTGGCCTCAGCCAAGTTGTCAAGGTTTTCTGGCTACGGGACGTAGCCTGCTGATCACTGGTTAATTAAACAGGAAAAAAAAACTGCAATTACTTTGTTGCGTCATTTTCCAAATGATGGTACTCTGGTTTCTCTGGCCGAGTAAAACATGTTTTCATTATTAAATTGACCGAGCAAATGCAAGTACAATTTGGGGAGATAAATGGATCAACTCCACTAATACGTGCCATATTGGTCACAGCGAGCTGGCAGACAGTGCTGTGTGTGTAGAGATATACACAGCAGAGGTATTTCTTTAGACCCACTCCAACGTCGTAAGGAAAAAGCAGAAACACCTCTTGGGAATTGGTCCTTCTTTTACTGGTAGGAACCCACTGGTTCCACCAGCCCACAGGGGATTATTGTGTCCGTCCGTCGTGTAGGGAGGGGCTGGGTGGGGAGGGAGGGGCTGGGTGAGGAGTAGCTGGGTGGGGAGGGGAGGGTGGGGAGGGGCTGGGTGGGGAGGGTGGGGAGGGGTTGGGTGGGGGGTGGGAGGGGTGGGGCTGGGTGGGGAGGGGCTGGTCACCCCGTGGTGCCCTTATAAAACTCAACGTTTAACCTACTCACGCCGGCTTGTGCTCGCCTTCACAGTCGGGCATATTTGCGGAATACACCACGCCGCCGTTGATCCTGGCCATTGACCGAGCAACCCAACGTTCCTACCAGCTCCCTCCGCAGGACAATGTGTTAATTTAGACCCACTCCAACATTTGCCCACAAGGTGAATCTGGCCCACAGTATCTGAGGAATCCGAGCGCTGGGAGAGGCGCGTCGTGTACACATTTACAACAAAACAGACTTCTTATGCAACAATTCTCTTGGTGTTATGCAAAACGGAAAACTGTGAGTTGTATTGTACACGAATCTTGAATGTAATTCAGTCCTCCAGTTACATCCTCTCACATACGGCTCTACGACGGTTGTAAGATGATATGAAATTGGAAATCAGTAATCAGTGCTTGTTTACTTTATGAAAGAACATTCAAAACAATACTCCGTTAATTCGAATTAAATTCCATTGATTATATAACCGTCTGCCAGGGGTGGTAGAGTTATATCATTCACCGCACTTGTCTCAGTGTGGGTCAGTGAAGGTTTAGCTATCACCACTGACGGTGGCCGTCACCTGCGTCAACCACTGCGCCACCGCTCCACGTGCAGCCCGTTGTTGTCGATCCCCTGCTGGATGGGACGTCTCTTCACGCTCCGCAAGCTGTGGATGACTACGGGGCCGTGCTTTCACCACACAAGGCCAGTGCTGGGTGATGCCATCCGCTTGTACGTAGAGTACAGGGCCGTAAGTGCGTAACGTGCAACGCTTACGGTAGCCTCATAACGACATACATACGGCACGTCAACCATATTGTGCGTTATAAAAGTAAGTACATGTGTAGAAGTATATTGGCACAAACGTCGTGATTTTTATTTTTTATTAATTTTTATTTCATTTTTTACCTACGTGACTTTACCGAAAGAACTAAGAGTATGAATCCTTGCAGTCACGAAAGCTTCAAACCTAGAAGTGTATTGGCACAGGACAAAGGAAAGTGGATGCAAACGACGCAATGTGCAGTGGACAGCGACGGGCTCTCTGCCCTTGGATCGTGATGAGAGGTGATGGACGTAGGAGACTTGAGCAATCATCAGTTTTACATTGGTACGGCACCACGTGCTGTGCTTGGCCCGCTGTTTGTTTACTGACGTCCATCGGGGGGTTCGGGGTTGCAGCACATGTGGCTCCAATTGAAATAGACAAACACAAACTCCCCCAGAGTTCACCGCGCGCGGCATGCACAGCCCAGAGCCCACCAGAGCCTGACATTCACACGCTTCGATTCTCACGGAGGCTGTATTTCAGTCTATTTACATAAAAACCATGAAAGATACACGTCCTCCCCCACCCCTAAATCCACCAGCATGGCCCTCATATCCGCCACCAGCGCAACGAGTCCCGGGTGCTCACGGGTCGACCGCGTCAATGGTGACTGCACAACAATCAACAAAAAGCACGTCCTTTCAAAGGGGACGCATGTATAGCATCAGCTTAACTCAATTACTCTTTGGTCCGTTCGGTAAAGTCACGTAGGTATAAAAGTAATACCTACGTGACTTTATCGAAAGAACCAAAGAGTATGGATTCCTGCAGTCACAAAAGTTTCAAATCAAGACTTAACCCAATTCTTTGTATCCCCTTGTGTGTAAATACAGTTAAGATGCGTTGCAATCCATCGGCCCCCATTGGCTTTCCAAACCATTATCATCAAGTGAAAATGTGTTTTAAGCACGCACACTCCAGACCGGTTTCGAGCTTCTGGTGCGACACGTTTAGATGGATATATATAGATTGTATGTATATATGCAGGCACAGAACGGAGAGCCGCTTATGTAAGATGTTTTACCCATCATGCTCCACAGGAACGCACGATGGCTGCGTCCTTACAGAGTGTGCCTGCCAGGCGTTCTCGTGGCATTGGGCATGCGGTGGCTGGGCATGCGGGCTACATCACCCAGCCAACGCAGCCTTGCCTGCAGGAGGAGCTCACTGATGGGAATGTGTCCACATCTTTCAAGGATTTGTGAGCTCACACAATTCAGCCTGGTTAAACCCAGGATGGATCGTCGGCATGCCAGCCTGAACGTTTCTAACCGGCGCAGATGTTCTATTAGAGGGGTCCACGTTTCACAAGCATAGAGAACGGAGGGCAGGACTGTGGCCGAGAAGACCCGAAGCTTCGTTCGGAGCGACAGGCCAGGTAGCTTCCACACAGCACTGCACAGCCGATGAAAAGATGCCACCCGACTGATGCGGAGTGAGACTTCTGCTGTCAAACCGGAGTTGGTCATAACCACACTGCCCACCTTGGGAAACTCTCCACTCTCTCCACAACTGCTCGATCATGAATGGGGAGCTGAGGGGTGGAGTGTTTGGTGGCACAAAATACCCAGGCAGGTGCTTAGTTTTGGTGGGACTGATGGTAAGACCCCACCTCTTTGTGGCACACTCCAGGTTCAGCAGCAGCGCCATCCAACTCCTTCTCTGAGCAGCAATCACCAGATCATCAGCATACACAACATTGTTGACCAATAGGAAGCCATTCCTCGACTGCACCCGGGCATCGATCAGCCCCCCCGTTGTACCTGTACCAGTTGTAAATTCCTCCAGTACCTGATCAATTCCTCCAGTACCTGATCAAAGATAATGTTAAATAATGTGGGGGGCAGAGGACATCCATGTCGCACCCCAAGGTGAACAGGGAATGCCTCCGACTCCTGGCCACGGAGCTTTACCCGGGCTCCCCACCATCATGAAGTCTCTTCATGATTGTGAGCAGAGAGTCAGGAACTCCAAAAGCACGAATAACTGCCTACAGCCCTGATATGTTGATGGTATCATATGGCTTGACCAGGTCAACAAAGCAGAGATGTAGGTCTTGTTGGAATTCCCTACACCTCTGCTGTTGCAGACGGACAGAGAATGTGGCATCAGTGCAGGACCGCGCTGGTCTGAAATACATCCGTCACCCACATTAATAATACACAAAATAATGTTTATGCAGTTATACTTATTACGAGGTCAGGGTGGGGGGGGGGGAGCATTTAAATCTTAGGGTGAGGATAGTTTAACTGGGTTAGTTTACCTAACTTCATTTTTTGCATTAAATAAAGTGAAATATTAATGAATGTCCGAAACAAAAGGTGAACGTTGGTCATTACGTTAAGGCTCAACCTGCATTTGCATCAGCAACCCCGCGGGCCCCACGCGGTGTTCCCAGGGAGCGGCGCTCACTCCGAGAGGCGCTGCTCGAGCCGCCCAGCGCTGATGCTGAGTCGGTGGCACGGGAGGGCTGTATGGGCAGCCCAGCGCTGATGCTGAGTCGGTGGCACGGGAGGGCTGCATGGGCAGCCCAGCGCTGATGCTGAGTCGGTGGCACGGGAGGGCTATATGGGCAGCCCAGCGCTGATGCTGAGTCGGTGGCACGGGAGGGCTGTATGGGCAGCCCAGCGCTGATGCTGAGCCGGTGGCACGGGAGGGCTGTATGGGCAGCCCAGCGCTGATGCTGAACGGTGGCACGGGAGGGCTGCATGGGCAGCCCAGCGCTGATGCTGAGTCGGTGGCACGGGAGGGCTGCATGAACAGCCCAGCGCTGATGCTGAGTCGGTGGCACGGGAGGGCTGTATGGGCAGCCCTGCGCTGATGCTGAGTCGGTGGCACGGGAGGGCTGCATGAACAGCCCAGCGCTGATGCTGAGCCAGTGGCACGGGAGGGCTGCATGGGCAGCCCAGCGCTGATGCTGAGCCGGTGGCACGGGAGGGCTGTATGGGCAGCCCAGCGCTGATGCTGAGTCGGTGGCACGGGAGGGCTGCATGGGCAGCCCTGCGCTGATGCTGAGTCGGTGGCACGGGAGGGCTGCATGGGCAGCCCTGCGCTGATGCTGAGCGGTGGCACGGGAGGGCTGTATGGGCAGCCCTGCGCTGATGCTGAGCCAGTGGCACGGGAGGGCTGCATGGGCAGCCCTGCGCTGATGCTGAGCCGGTGGCACGGGAGGGCTGCATGTCCCGGCGGCTGTGCCGGGAAGTTGTCCTTCGTAGCGCGAGAACGACCCCCAACCCCTCTCCTCTCCCCCCCAACATCATCCCCCTCCTTCCTTTGTGCCCCGAGTTTGGCTACGGGACACGAGAAAACGTTCGTAGCTTTATTTAAACGTGTTCTGGTGGCAGAGATGATGAGTGCGTCGTGGGGTGGCACAAGTCTTGCGATGGAACAACGTCGCGTGCATGTTGCAGATATGCGCAGCGCTGCGGCTAAATGTGGGGATTCTTGAATGGTAAACAACTTTTTTTTACCTTAAAACGTGGGTTTCTGTCGGCAATACAATGCGCATTGTTTACTTTTGCGTGAGCTCACTTGTTCGGTTTATGACAACGAGGAAACAATTGGCATCAAACGGCTGACATGGCCTAACCCAAAAGCAAACACGCAACATTTGTTCTTGCCAGATATCGTAGCCTTATATGAGAGGGGAAAAGGTTCCGAGTTTTGATGTCCACACACCACACCCACGTGGTGATTACGTAAGGCTGAGTCGACATAGGAGAGGCCTTGAGCCAAGATCACGACCTTTGTAACCACGATTGTAAATAAGATCTGTACTGTATAACGCCAGTACCATCGCAGGATGCCCATGAAAAAGAACCTAAGAGCTTATTAAGTAAGCCCTTGCTGCTGAAACTAAACACCATCTATCCAGTGGCGTAGTGACTACGTTGTTAGCCCAGGGGGTGCGGCAAATCGATCAGATGGGGGCCCCACAATGTTGAAACCAAATCTCACGGTGGTCGTCATGGGGGCCTCAACTCGTAGCTCTGGTTTGCGGGGGGGGGGGGGTAAGGCTCTCCCTGCCCCCACCTTAGTTACGCTACTGCATCTCTCTCTATATATAGAGCACGTTCCGGTAATATTGCCATGTAGGGTTATGTGCTGCTGCTGCTGCTGGAAGAAGCTTCCACCAGCACGCGGAATGAAGCATCAGACGTCATGCGCAGCCAGACGGGCTTACAACGGGATAACGCATCGCAGAGCGAAGTAATCATTGACATCGTGCAGGCGCAGATATGATGGAGGGGTATGTGGGGAGATGCCGTATATGGGAAGGAGGCATATTATCTGGTTATAATCCACAGGAACGCGAATGGCCAGGATTCAAATATTTTGTCACTGGAATTGTTCAGTACCGGAGATTATTGGCTGATATAACCACGAGCCCGCATGTATATATTCACGAGTGCTTGTACAAGTACAGGATACACAAAATAAGTTGAGTTTTTGCAGACACACACGAGTACACGCAAACATGTTTGCTCTCTTTCAGATACAAATATCTTTGTAAAGCCTTAGCAGAACGTGTGGGTAAGTGTTGTTAGCGAGTAGCACACCTATGAAGGTCGGCACGGCATACAAGGGTGGCCAACACCACGCCCGGCCGCCTTTGTCTTCCCAGTGGCGATGTTTAGACACCACACCAGGTCCTCATTTGAGGCTGAGTCTACCTAGGGGAGGCCCAGGACCGGTTCAGAAAATCGTCACTGGTGGTCGTGAGCGGGAATCGAACTCGTGTCGCCGGGTTCGTAGTGCAGCCCGTGAACCGCTACACTACCACTCCGCATAACAGATGAACACACACACACATGCACATTCGCCCAGATGAACACACACACATTCCCCCAGACAATGCATTCTTTCATCTATTCACTTTTGTGCTTGCAATGCAAATGAGCCAGAGCCATACTCAAAGCCCCATGTCACACAAAGCCGAACAGCTGCTGCTGCTTTGGGACTTAAGAATCCATGCGAACTTCCTGTTGTTGCTATAACGTGTCTACACCATGAACACAACCACGTGATCGTGGTTGTTGCTGTTGTTCACCCTTTGTGACATTGCTCCTTCAAATAATCACGCATTCAACTTTGGAAGGTGATGTCAAGTTCTAGTACTCGAGACTAAAAACGGTGCCAAGATGAATGCTTGGAATTAAAGTGCGAGAGAGGAAGAGGGACACATGTGTAGAGATGTAATATCAAAGATAATTGGGTAATGATGGGGCTGGCTGGTAGTCTGCATAATGGGCAACGGGTGTAGAGGTACAGTAATACCCCGAATTACGTCTCACCCTTTCACGTCGTTTGGCAAAGACGTCGTCACTTTATTAATACCGCTACCCCGATTTGCGTCGTCTCAACCCCACACTTACGTCGCTGACAGCATCATCGTCCGTGCTTTCTCGTATCCGTCGCCTCTCAGCCTTCCCCACCACCACCACCGCCGTACCCTGTAAATTGGCTTTGATTGACGCCGTTTCGATATGAGTCGTCGCGCCTTTCAGGAACGCATCCTCCGACGTGAACCAGGGAGCTCCAGATAGACGAGAGGGCTTCTGATGCCGGGGCTGCAGCTGCCGTGGCCGAATGTTGTTTTATGGTGGTTAAAATAACAATACGTAGTCTACAATCTCGACTCGGTGAGGTCCAGAATCAGAATGGCTTTATACTGCAGGAGCAATCCGATGAGCTGTAAAGCTCTTGTTCAAAGATGTCCACTCGGGGCGGGCCAGAGCGCTACAACAACAAACAGTGCAAACACACGGCAGGAGTGCAAAGTCTAGGAAAGGTGAACACATCACTTAAAATCTATCTATCTAGATAAATCTAAACTATTTAAAATAGATATACTATCCTTTCACGTGTATCGGGCAACGTACGCAGTTCGAAGACATCATTCACACTGCTAAGCAAAGTTCGTGTGGCCTTGGGCAGGATGCCGTTGCTAGACGGGATTATGTAGTTGATGGTGAAGATTCGTGACGAAGTGACAGCCAAATAATGTAGCGCACCCGCCAGCCGAAGAGATGGAGCGATGGAATCGACCCGTGCAAAGGTACGGAACCATAAGGGATCGTGTTGACTTTGGCAGACCATCATCCAGCAGGGGATGGTTCACGGCTGATGATGATTATTAGCTAACTGCCAGGGTTGTTGGTAAGTGTCCTCGGTGACAGCCCGGCAGAATGCCCTTCTTAATCGGTGTGCTATTAACCAGCCCGAGCGAGCATTGCCAGGCAATTGTGGGCATTCAGGGGAACACGACCCAATAGCACAAGTTGCTGTACATGGCGGGGTGTACAGCGAGACGATGGACGCGTGTTCAAGGGAAAGGCACAACTGAGCAACAGGGGGATTATATGCAGGCAGCAAAAAATAATAATGCGGTGAATTCATGACCGTACACACGGAGTGATCGAGATGAAGACCATCCGTCGCTTGCAGCGTGGTTCACTGCTGTTAGCCAGCACCTACTGAGGCAGGCACAGCACGAAGTGATGGTGGTGAGGTTATCGCCACACACAACCACCGCGGCCACCCCAGGATTGATGTGTCCACACCACACCAGGTGCTCTTGTAATGCTGGGTTGATCTCGAGGAGGCCCTGGATCCTGGTCAGATATCAATCCCCTCTCATGTTAGCCATGACCGGCAGTGGAACGTAGGCCAATGAAATCATCGTGCAGCGAGCTAACAACTACTACTTCATACAAACACAATGGCCTCCCCATCCCCCCTACAGCCTAGGGCAGTGTTTCTTCATGGAGCTCCTGGTGGCCTTTAGCAGGGCCCCTGGTGGCCTTTAGCAGGGCCCCTGGTGGCCTTTAGCAGGGCCCCTGGTGACCTTTAGCAGGGCCCCTGGTGGTCTTTAGCAGGGCCCCTGGTGGCCTTTAGCAGGGCCCCTGGTGACCTTTAGCAGGGCCCCTGGTGGCCTTTAGCAGGGCCCCTGGTGACCTTTAGCAGGGCCCCTGGTGACCTTTAGCAGGGCCCCTGGTGGCCTTTAGCAGGGCCCCTGGTGACCTTTAGCAGGGCCCCTGGTGACCTTTAGCAGGGCCCCTGGTGGCCTTTAGTAGGGCCCCTGGTGGCCTTTAGCAGGGCCCCTGGTGACCTTTAGTAGGGCCCCTGGTGACCTTTAGCAGGGCCCCTGGTGGTCTTTAGCAGGGCCCCTGGTGGCCTTTAGCAGGGCCCCTGGTGACCTTTAGCAGGGCCCCTGGTGGCCTTTAGCAGGGCCCCTGGCGTGCGACCCCCGACAGCACACAGCGAGTGAATATGCCACTCGCACGCCGAGTGGCGCTCCTCGCACTGGTGACGTCTTCTCAGCGAAAGTGCTCCCCTCTGAAAACCCCTCTGAAAATCAGCGAAGACCACTCGACTACACAGTGCTGTGTAAAGTGTTGAGGGCAGGTGTTGATCGCCAGTTATTAACCAGCACATACCAAGGCCTGCCTGCATGATGCATAAGAAGGTGGGTACAGCCAGCACCACGCCCGGCCACCTTTGTATGCGGTGCAGGTATTACTCATCCCAGCCATGGCTACGAGTTGAACTTACGTGACCGGGCTTGTAGTGCAGTGTGCTAATCACGGTGCCAAAGCTCCCCACAAATATTCAATTTCAACGCATCGGCACACACGAGCACACAAACACACAAATACACGTAATAATGAAATCACACACACACAACAACACACGGACAAAAGCTATATTCAGCAGTGGGAGGTTTTCATTTCTATTAGTGATCACGAGTATGAACTCTACTAAGTGAGCCATCCTAGCTGTTAAAATTCAATACATTATGTACACGTACAGCACCTTTGTCAATCCACTGCTGGATGAGAGCTCCTTCACAGCCAGCACGGCATGGGAAGCTCTCATCCAGCAGTGAAGTGACAAACACAGGCGGTACGTGTACACCTAACTCTTATAATATACGAAGTATTGCGAGCCGCTGTGAAAGCTGATCACTTTAAATGTCGGGGCACACAAGTGGGTGATTTGTGTTTGGATATTACATCAGACCACACAAAGCCTCGCGATTAAACCATTGCACTGCCTTCATACACTGTAAATGCCAGCGCAGGAAATGTATCAAATGTCAAAGAAGCGTCGTGTCTCTTTACTTCTTCAGCACGCTGCTTGTTCAGTGCGGTTTGCCGAAGGGCGAGAGAGTAGATGTGGGACCATAGATGTGCATTACAACTGTCGTGTGCTGCTACACCGCCCTCTGCTGCCCACCACGTAGCCCCGCGGTCTCTGACGCCCGTTGTGCACTGTGGTCGCCACATTGAAGACGGATCCAGGCTCCAACCTGCTTAGCTTTCGACAAGAAGCGGATGTATTCCGGGTGAAATTGTCAGAAGCAATTATAATATACGAAGCATTGCGCACGCAGTATGGCTTACTAATTGGCTCAATGATTTACATCAAAATAATAACTTGCAGATTTAAATAGAGCCATCCGTACCATATATCAATATCTGTAATTGATTCATAAAATCAAAACATTCAAATGTACAAATGGTAATTGCATGAGAGTGGTATTTAAATGTCTCGTTAGTGACCTGCCGTGCTTGCAACGCAGCATTCGTGGCTGGGTTACGTGTTTTTTTGGGCTGGGTCACACAAAGCCGAGATTCTGCTGCATGACCTCTGAACCGAGCCCACCGCCAGCATCTCGCGTGTGCTGCCGCTGCTGAGGCTCTCTCTCGGGGACGAGCTGTGGCGGCACGAGCCATAAGCAAGACAAACACAAGCATCGGGTTACAAGCAGCTCAATGGACCCACATTCATATCCTAAAGATACATAAACAGCTAATTAACATAATAGGTACATCTCTCATCTCGTCTGCATCTCTTTTTTCTCATCTCACTTAATTTACGTTACATTTCTCTTATCTCACTACATCTCATCTCTTCTGTCAGTTCACTAAGATGCTATCCATTGAAAGGGAGAATCCGCCCAAAACCTACCCTCTGCTTTGGGGCCTCAACTGTCGAGCAACCACCACTGTGGGTGCGCGCGCATGGGGTGGCTTTATCGGAAGGGAAGAAAAGCACAAAACGTCTTAGATTTCGTGGAGCGGTATAATGCCTCTGGCAGGTGCTCAGCCAGCCAGCTTGAATTCTGTCCCTTGCCGAGCCGTCTGCTCTCTAATGAGGTCAGCTCGGCGGGTAGCCTTCCCGAGGGGACGACTGGAAATGCCTCTTGCAAGGCCGCGGATCTCGAAACAAGGTCTCACAATCTGTCACCGTGCACAAGGACGCGGCACACACACACGTGCGCGCCCGTTGCATTGTTCAGGCGGCACAGTTTGAAACCCGTGACATCATCTCATCGCCGCCGTGCAGCGATAGCAAAACCATTTTACATCGTAGCACATGAAACGATCATTTTTACCTACGTGACTTAACCGAAAAAACCTAAGAGTATGAAACGATCACTGGAGGATATTAAAACTTCACTGCGTCGCACGCTGGTTTTTGGTTTGTTATATCAACCCTTGTTGAAATGTATCACTGTCTATGGCCTCAAGCTTTTTCTTTGAACGAACGTATGAGCCAAGCCTGTAAAGGCTGTGCACTTTGTTTTACTGCTGCCTGGACTATGAGCTCGTGTGGGGGTTTATCACTGCAGTGCATGGCACTTATGTTGACTTCGGTCTAGCTATGCTATGGTAATCTTTTGCAATTCTCATTATTAAATTTCTCACTTGTAATTACAAAGCATTCTAAACATTAGCACTGACATTCAGTGCTAATGTTGAGGTTAAACATGTTTGTTTTTATAAATAGCATGATGGCTTTGTACACATTTACTTATTCCTTTCTTATATTTATAAACACAGTTGTCATATTGTATTGATGAAGAAATAAACCAACCTCTGTTCTGTATTTTAAATAGTAAATTAGTCTTGTGGCCTGTCAGCAACATTCGTTTATTAACCTTTTGACTAAATTCTTTGGTATAGAATGTTTTAGAAAAGTTGGGTGTCATCAGTCGTCAGACTCGCTTAACAAATACTTGTCATTCACAAGATGTTACTGTTAAGAGCACTCCCTCGAAATTGTGGGGCTCTGTCGGCACACAAACACAATATTATACTGCAATGTGCATCGGCATACATATCGCAGCAAACGCAAGTAAAGGTGTCATGGAAATAAAAGTGGAATTGCACGGCTGATCAAACAAATGCAGTTGCTTGTTTGCTTCTGCGTGGACACATTTTTAATGAACGCAACAAAATTCTGCTTCATTATAGCAAAGCAACGTGTGTGCAACGTTGCCAAGTGAGACAAAGCAGAACAAGGGGGGGCAGGGGGCAGGGGGGTGTGCACAGTCAACCAGACGTCCTGTAATCACGCGCGGCGTGATCGCCTACGGCCCGCTTCTCTCGGCAGGGCAATCGCTGCGGGTACATTATTTACAATTTACTGCCACCCTCCTCTCGCCCTATGAAAACTGTTTCCTGTTGACAGTGGACGGTCTTCCGTGGCATGGCCCTTCCCGTGCTCTCGTTTCAACCCACTCACGCCGATGCCCTCTCTGTGCACGGAGCCATCCCCCCCCCACCCCGCGTGTCCGCTTGGCTGCTTTTCAATGCACTTTTACGGTTTTTTTTTTAAACTTTCATTACTCTGTTGCAAATTTTTTTCTCACTCCGGCAGGCTTCAATGCTTCGCAGGGAGATAAGCCAGCCAACAAGGGGGGTTTTGCCCCTTAGAAAATCCACCCAATAAGCTTTCGCTCCGTAGCGGCCAGCCAATGAGGGCTCAAGATGTGACATTTTTCCATTTGGCCTCCGACTCGTGCACTGGCGGGCAAGCTGAGCTCATTGTAAAGGAAGATAAACAAAATGAGCGAATCAGGCTTCACCAGGTTATGTCAGCCAATGGGACTTGGTCTGGAGAGATGCCGCGGCTGTGGTGTCACGGCGCAGTGTTCCACGACTTTTTAAGGATTGTGTTGACAGTGAAGTGCATCTTCTACGCACGCAAGAATGCATAAAGTCATCGAATTAAAGTAAATTTCCATGCTTATGACAGATGCAATGCATCGTGGATGTGAGTCAGTTACGAGTTATACAAACGATATGGTTATGTTACAATCAGCCTAATGGGACAAACACAATTATGCAAATGATCCAGAACAAAAGGAATTAACACGAACGAGAGGGTCAAAACACGATATAAGTACATATTATTGAATCGAATGACAAGCGCATGTCATAACAATTCATTAAGCTGCTGTGGTGGGCGAATCGTTGCATCCTGAATATCATCTCAAAGCAAATGTTGTTTCATTTTGCAGGTGGCTTTTGGTTTTTATTTTATATTAACGCTGTATAGACATACTGAGACAATTCATGTCATTTATAAGAATACTCAGCTCCCAGTAGGGGAAGACATTTTTTATTCATTATTTGTCAGGAGTGGGTAATTTTCTCATTATCACAGCTGCTCTGTGCAATTTTTTATTGTGGCCACCTCTTGCAAGTGATGTCCCGTGCTGGGTCTGTAACTTCCTTTATTTGGCATGCAAATTGCTTTGGTAATGATGTGTGGTCAGTCTTTTCAAAGCCAAATAACACGGCTTAGGTTATAATTGCGGGGAGCACTTGCTATGACATTTTATTTGCCTGTGAGAAATGCACCCGGCATGTTGCCGGATCTGGTCAGATCTCGGTGTAGTGGCGCATGGGATGCCGCTTGGATAAGGTGACAGAAATGCATGGACAGGCGTTACCAAGACGCCGGGCTACATTGCAGGACGGCAGAGGGCAATGCAGGGAAATCCATTGTTGTACCGTATTCATATGCTCCCATATCTCTCTTCTAACCTTCAGCAAACCCGCACTGACCAGGGTGGTGAAATATGGTGAAGCGAACGTCACGCATGGCACGTGCTCTCATCTCGCAGGGGCTGGCACAGCGGCTGCACTGTACTTTTATTTCTACGTGTGTACATCTTGGTGAAGGATGCTTTTTGATTGCACTTCAGCAGAGGCTGTATAGGAATGTAGCAGCAAAGGGGAGACATTTCATAATGTGGCGTGAGCGGTTGCCCATGGCATGTGTATGTTGTCTCTGAGTGTGTTGGTTTCCTCACACGTGCACAATCGCTCATTATTGGCCAAAGTTTCCAAACAAAAAAGGCTGAGGCTTGCTTTGTTCATGATTTCGTAAATTGCTTCCTATGACAACTACGTATTCTCACTATTCACTGACATTTTTGTAACTGTACTTTTCGCTGACATGTTTAATGGAAGCATATTTAACCGTGTTTTTTCTTTTAGAGATAAGAAGCAGCAATGTACGCCATGGTTGTTGAAAATATATTTTTTAATTCACCCAAAAAAATAAACAAACCCTGTCCCTAGCCTTCGGGGAGAGCAAAACAAAACTTCCCATCGTGGGGTACGGGTTGTGGCAGAGAGCACGCTCGTTCGTGGGCCATTAGTGAACGCTTGGGGCTAAGAGTCTGGGCCAAAGGAAGCAGTGACAACAGGGGGGGCAGTAGAAGCAGTTCACATAGTTACATCTCCACTGCGTGCCCCCAAAGATGTGGCTAGTGTGTGTGCCGCAGCCTCATAGCACACTGCCAATACGACATGATGACGCCCGATGCATCGGGTGCTTAAAGCAAGTACGGCCGTGTGCTGCTGTGTGCCTCGAGTCCAAGTGGTGCCCAGCTCACAATGCGTGGGGGGATGGTGCTCATGGCAGTTGCCACCTCCTGGGGTACAAATAAAACGGGGGCATATCATGGGAAGAACAATTGAAATCCCACAATGCCAGAAGAAGGGATGATAACCTCGTCTCCGTACACCAATCGTATCCATTCATATTCAATTCGCATGACAGGGATTCTGTCGTGGTGTGATGGTCAGCACAGCGGACGCGCAGTTCAGAGGCCGCCGGTTCCACTACGATTTCCCGTCACGGCAGTTGAAAAATTCACACTTTTATTCAATCCTCCCGCTTCTATCCACCCAGCACAGCCGGTCAGCAGGTCGCGTGTGGTGAGCTAAAGTGTGGGCACTCTCACCTTTTCAAGAGTTCTAGCAGGCATTAAAGAGTCGTCCAAATACCCTCCTAGAGGACTTTAGTTAAGAGCCGCCTCGAGTGGAAGGCCTTCTGCTGGCAGCGGCGCCAACAAAGCAATTCAACTCAACTATATTTATTCTTTATATATATTCAACTATATATATTCTTTACCAGGTAAGGCCCACTGAGCTATGTAGCTCTTTACAGAAGCGACCTGCCCATAAATTATAGCTCAACGAAGTGGCTTATTACGTGGACATTTATAGCAGCCAAATACTCTAAACACATGTTGATTGTAAATGTGGACGGACGAACCAGAGAACCCGGAGAAAAAAAATCCACGCGACCACGGGGAGAGAGAGAGAGAGAGACACGCAAACTCCAAATATACAGCGGGCGTCAGGGTCTGGGTTGAATTCATGGGCTCCTGCATACCAGGCGAGGTAGTCAACATCTCACCACCATGGCGCCTATTGCAGGACTGGACCTTTTGCTTCTTCTTAGCACCACACCTGGCTGCAGGTGGGTTAAACAAGCTAAACGGAGCGTGATCCTTGGGGTTTACACAAGTTGTCCATCCATTGATTGCTACACACATCAGTTGCACAGCGCATGCTTGTTGCGAAACTAACCGCAGCGAACAGGAAAATAAGATGTGAATGGTAAGAGGAAATGTATTATCCATTGTTCAGGCACAGATGTCCACTGTGGAAAAATGCCCCAAAACAAAGTTACTCTTTATGCATTAATAATATAATAACGTGCAGCTCGTTGTCGTGCCACTGCCGAAGGAAGACCCCTAAACATATTTTGGTCACGGGGGTCGTTTGACCATACTTCACCATGCTGCTCCAGTGTAGGCTGCTAGGGAGGGCACCCATAGGCCGTGTCACATCTACAGTGACCGCCTTGTCACCATCTGTTATCATCTGTCGCGTTCAAGGATCTATTTAGTACGATGGAGCGCTGCAGCGGGGTTGTCAGTCGCAAACGTACGTGATTTAAATGCACCACGTTACTGCAGTGACTAAATAATACATAGCAAAGCTTAATTAAATATCCAACATTGATAACTTGCACTCATTAGTGTCTGTAATTTAATTTCTCTTAAAAGCTTCAGTTTTTTTTTTATTCTTTCCCACGGAGCTCTGGCACAATTTCAGTGAGCATAAAAAGCCCTTTGGCCTACCCAAGTTGAGTATTGTTCTTCCAAGCCTTGCGCTTAACATTCTTCTATTTTTGTATTTACTTCACGAACAAATGAAAACAGAAGATAAAACCGCACAAAAGCACCGACTTTGCAGAAACAAAAATGTTATTTGGCGCGCCACGCACTTGCTGAGCTGCACGACTTTGTTCGCTTGAGAGGAAGATGCCTTGGGGGGGGGGGTGGTGGTGGAGCGTCCACGTGTCTGAGCGAATTGGCAACAGATGTTGACCCCCGGTGACCTGCACTCTCACGCTCGCATCAGATGCACACTCTCGTGGCTGGTCATCTTCTTCTTGTTGTTGTTGTGGAGGAGGAAATGGCAACGCAGTCGCAGCACTAAATCCGCATCGTCCATTCCTCGACGCACTGATGGAAGGATGGCCTCCTCATGTCCACGCATGCTGCTGCTGCTGATGTGCAAATACGTTTGCATACTGTAATAACACGGCAAGTAATTATTGTGTGATTACACAGAGCCCTATTTTAAATAATTAATACCCAGGAAAGGCCTCCGAGATGTATTTTCTGATGGCTCCTTTTTAGGATGTTTGGCCTCAAGAGGACGGAGCATTTTTTGCGTCGCCTTTGTGATGTGGGTGGAGTGGTTGGCGCAGTGGTGACATCGCTGCCCTATGAACTCACGAGCCTGAGCTGGATTCCTAGCTACGACCAACACTGCTGGCGATATCTAAACAGTCCCCCCTTTACCAACTCGCACCGACCAGCTTGGTGAAGTATGGTCAAACAACCCCCGTCACCGATCACGATTCGTTATTATCGTGATGCCGGACACTTTTGTCTCGCGGCAACTTCGGTGAGATGGACCAATCCACGTTGCTATGCGGCAGCCCATCGCGTGCGTGTTTCCATGGCAACAAGGATCTTCCTGAGCCTGCTGCCATGGCAACACCTATCCCATTGGCAGGGGGGCGGGGTATGAGGGGGAGGGGTATGAGGGGGAGGGGGCGGGGCATGAGGGGGAGGGGAGGGGGATGAGGGGGAGGGGCATGAGGGGGAGGGGAGGGGTATGAGGAGAGGGGCATGAGGGTTAGGGGGTTAGGGGATGTATTTGCTGTTGTCCCAAAATGCCCCTTTCATTTGCCTCCTAGACTGCCTCACATTTTCACAGTCTGCGGCTTAGCCTCTCTCTGTTCTGCAGTGGAGGCTTAATGTTTAACCTAATAAGTGTGGTTATTTTCCTAGGGTACAGTGCTGGTGATGTCATGGTCCCAATGGAATTTGCATCTCTCTCTGGCAGAAACCACAAGTCTGCTTTTCCTCTCCGTGTGGCTAACTCGAGATGCATTTACATATTTGTAGTGTATTGAATTTCACGCTTGTGCACAAACGCAGTGTTGCAGAAGCAGTATGCGATGTTGATAATTTTGTTATTTTAAAAAATCAAATATTAACTTCCAACAATGATTACTCCTCGTGGTTTTACTACCTTTGCTTGTAACTTGTGACTGGGGATAGTTGAGCGCTAGAAAGCAGTAGCCGAAAATGAACACTGCCATAAATTGCATTTACGACGTACGTAAAGTTAGTCTGCGGTGTTCAGAAACATGGGAGACCCCCCCCACCCCCCGTTTCAAACTCCACTGAGTCTGAAACGGGGAGAGTTTTCATGGCAAATTATCCTGGCAGGGAATGTGACAGGCCCCCTACAAAGCACAGTTTTTTCCGGGTGTGGAAAAGTCAGCTCGCTGTGGGTGCTGCAAGGAAGTTAGTGTAAGCACATTTGATATTCGCATCATTCCTACAGCACAATAGGTAGG
Source organism: Lethenteron reissneri (assembly GCF_015708825.2). Lineage (NCBI taxonomy): Eukaryota > Metazoa > Chordata > Hyperoartia > Petromyzontiformes > Petromyzontidae > Lethenteron > Lethenteron reissneri. The sequence continues at coordinate 13,991,790 of NC_083810.1, forward strand.
CTATCTATCACAAAAGGCACCGAAAGTGATCACGCAACATGCTCGACTTATTAAGAACCCACAGGGACACCGCAGCGGTGGCCTCTTGTCATGCCACAATTTACTCCTACAGAAAATTACAAGTGCCTGGCCACTCTCTTACATTGTGTTTTCACTTTGGATGCTCACGGAGCTAATGAAATTTCGGCTCTGGAGCTATAAAATGTGGAGACATGAATTGCATACTTGTGTTTTTTTGTGGGTTCCCACAAATTAATTTTCTACGCCTTCTTTTCCCATCAGGTGGAAATGAAACTAACTGTACTGAGTTACACTAATACATTTGGTTAAGCAGCTGCATTGGCAGTGCTGCACCACCATAAAAACTCAACACATTTGGCAAGAGCACAAACAACTAAACTCTAAGCTTTTTACTTGCCAGGTAAGGCCCACTGAGCTATATTTGAGCACAGCGAAGTGGCTTATTACGTGCACATTTATAGCAGCCAAATACTCTAAACACATGTTGATTGTAAATGGGGACGGAAGAACCCAGAGCCGGCCCTAGACCTTTGGGGGCCCTAAGCAAAATTTGGTTGGAGGCCCCTTTGATGTATGATTTTTTTCACCCACTCGCCAGCAGTGACTCTAGGGGGCCCTCTGCTGGCCACGGGGCCCTTTGCAATTGCAAGGGTCGCTTAGTGGCTGGGCCGGCTTCTATAAGAACCGGAGGACCCGGAGAAAAAAAATCCACGCGATCACGGGGAGAGAGAGAGACACGCAAACTCCAAATATACAGCAGGCGTCAGGGTCGGGGTTGAACCCATGCCTTCTCTGCGTACCAGGCGAGGTAGTTAATAGCACGCCACTACACTGTGGCTTTAAAGGGAAAAAATAAGGGACGTTGGGGACAATGGCCCTTCTGAACAACATTGAGTTGATTTGCATAGCACTATCATCATCATTCTTGTTGTATATTTGTATTTTCAACACAGCATCTAGGTAACAAAAGATCACCGTGTCCAGCATAAACGAGTGGCTCTACAGAGGAACCCAGTTGTGATCTAAGCCGGGGATGAGAAGCAGGGCAAATAGAATGAAGAGTGAAGGAGAAAGAAAGAGACAAGACGGGGGTGATGCAAACTGTTAGCGGCAATTACAATGGCCAAACATTGGCACGTGCAAATTTCCCACTGTGGTACACATTACGAACGTAGACCGTTACGCAAGAGCAGTGCAATCTATGTATTATTAATGCTTCAGAGTGGATTTCAAATAATAGCTTAAATACACAACATCGTAGTACATATGTCGGAGAAACGGGCGATTCAATTATTAATGGACCGTAAAGAAGTACAGGATATCTTTATTGGTAAAGAGCCATTTATAACTTGTGTTTTAACATGAAAATGCACAAATTTTTGGAGCTTTGGGATTTACAGAAACTATGACAAGATGATAAACAGGCCAATTGAGTTTTGGATTCAAAGGGATAGGTGAGGTCAGGAAATAATATATTTGTGTTGTTATTAACATACATTTATCATGAATTACAATACGGTAAACAGATATTTATAGAGATGGAACAGCTACACTGAAATTGCATGAAGAAAGTAACAAATGTAATTCGGGAGTCAGCAAAGGAGATATGTTCTCTCTAAGGCTAGTCATAGCAACACAATTAAGACCTAAACATAGTTTTAGGGATGCTGACAGTTTAGGGAGGCCTTCATCAAGCAGTAGATAGCTCAGGGCTGCTGCTGATTATACAAATCTGGTTTAAAAAATAACTGAAGCACCTGGAGATATATTTTGAGGAATGACAGGCTTGTGTGCGCAGTGTCATTAATATGATCTGCAATTCATTGAGGCGAACACTTTTTACGTAAGTTTTTACATTTGAAATTCAGTTAACAAGTTATTAATCACGGTATCATGGTCGAATTTATTCTTATATCCGTGTAATTTTGTGGTGATGTAATATCAAGCTGCAGCAGAATATTGATCACATAATTCTGAATAAAAAAAATGGTTTAAAAAAATCTTGCTGCAAATTCAAATTATTAAGGTAATGCTGATAATATCAAGCAGTCCGTGTCTCTGCATGACTTTTCACATTAAACCCTTTTGGTGGTCGGTTTGAAACAGCCTCTAGAATAGATTATAACTGTTTTCTTTTCACATTTCACCAGCACCTTGTTTTCTTTAATATGTTGCAGCATAATTTATCTTATACAGGAACCATACAGCGAAAGAATATTTTATATAAACTATTAAAACACTTACAAACTACATATAACTAGTGTCTTGTAATGGGCGTTGTTCTATCGGCTTTATTGTCACAATCAATAGGAGGTCAAAAGCATGAATAAGCAAATCTAAAACTTTAGGCTAAAATAAATAAACCATAGTTTTAGGTGACTAAATTTCAAAAATCTTTCTTTCTACAAGTACAATTAACGTGACTGTGACAGGTTCAACTGTCTCGCCATTTTGGAAAATCATTCGAATTCTGAGGCGTCAATCACTTACCACCATCAATATGTATCACAAATGAAATTCTGGAATCTGCACTGAAATTCGTCATTTAGTTTTGTTTTAAGACGTCTTGACAATGATGGGTCACTTGGACTGTCATATCTGCATACAGTACGCGCACCTTGTTTTCAGTGGAATTTTCCATTCACCTCATGGGTGCGGTATAGAGTCAGACATCCACTGCTTGTGGAATTGTATGTTGAACTTCTTTAACGCCATACGTAGCCAACCGTGCTAATCGGAGGTGCGGGAATTGGCACAGCCCCACCAGACACACAATGCAAGATTGCCAGTCCCATAAACCAAAACATGCAAACGTTGCAACTGATAATAATTAATTCTAGATTTGAAGCTTTCGTGACTGCAAGGATTCATATTCTTAGGTTTTTTCGGTAAAGTCACGTAGGTAAAAAAATATAATTAATAAAAGTAAAATAAAAATAAAATAAAAATCACGACGTTTCGGAGGCAACACAAGCTTCCGTCTTCAGGTGGAACCGTCACAGCACGATTGCTGTATCAAGTACTTGATACAACAATCAAGTTCTTGATACAGCAATCGTGCTGTGACGGTTCCACCTGAAGACGGAAGCTTGTGTTGCCTCCGAAACGTCGTGATTTTTATTTTATTTTTATTTTACTTTAATTAATATTAATTTAAATTTTTTACCTACGTGACTTTACCGAAAAAACCTAAGAATATGATAATAATTACTTCTGTAATCCCACATTAACTGGTGCGAGGCATTACCTGCCACAATTAACACGTCACGCTTGTTAGTTGAAGTTCATCCCGCACCAAGTCTCACGAGGAAGGCTGCCCTGAATACACTGATGTGAAAGAAGGATTTATTTTTATACCAGGAGCGTCCTTGATCTTAAACAGTTCTCTCTCAAATGGCCTTGGAAGCTGATGTTTACTGGGCCTTGGCCTGATTTAAAACAGAGCATTGATTACATTAAAATTGGAAATTCAAGTTTAACTGAAAAAAGTACCATCATCAATCATCAACAATGACTGAGCCACTGCTGGATGAAGGCAGATCAGAGTGCACATACCTAATGTGGTTATTGAAGGTGGATTCGGATGAACATGGTGTTATAAAGAGGCAGATGAGAACAGGTTGGCTTACTTTTGGAAAACTGAGCTTAATAATGAAAAGCAGCACACCAGTTGGCCTATAGCAGAACAAGTTTGGTCACTGTATATTACCCACTAGGGATGTATGGATCAGAAGCATGGACATTGACAAAGAAAATAAAAAACAAGGTGAAAACTGTGCAAAGAATCATAGATAGATGCATGCTGGGAAATGCACTGAGAGAAATAAGTGTACGTCACATGATATTGATTGTTAAGAGAGTAAGTGAGCTTGCGCAGGCCACGTCAATAGAAAGGATTAATGGCCGGTGATCGAGACGAACAATGGAATAACAGCCAAAGAAGGAATCCTGCCCATCAGGACACCTCCGATTAGCACGGTTGGCTGTGTATGGTGCAAAAGAAGGTCAACGTACATACATACATCGTGGTGAAATGAGTGAGACCGTGAGAGATGGTAACAGCTTGGAAAAATTGTATAATAAAAATACCTTCCATGTTTAAAACTATCACCTTGAGTAGCAGCCCTTGTGTTCATTGTGTTCTAGCAGCAAGAGAATGTCACATCTTTGAGCACTGTAACTTGGCAGCGAGTATATGCGTCACTTTTTATCCTGGGGATGTGATGTAAACTGGAAGATGTGTCGGCTGATTCAATTGCCTATGTGGCTGGTCGTAATCCCCTATTTTAAAACGACCTTCTCATCATTATGCTAACCATGCATCGCTCAGGTATGTTAATCCGCCTCATTAAGTCTGCAGTCAACAAGGCAGTGGAAGGCTTTGGAAAGGCCAATATCTTTGAGGAATGGCTCGGAGACTTGCTGTATGTGGCTGCTTGTCTATGGCAAAGTGTCTTGAGCACTGCGATACAAACCCCACCACCTCGGTTCGACTTAAGCCACGGATAAAATCGGTAACAAGTGGTATCTAGACATGTTATGATAATTTTGCCTAAAATGAGTACTGTAGCTGGTTTGGTATGTAAACATTAAGCACTGGGGTGCCAAAGGTGGCCCATTATGGTGCTGGCCAGAATTTATACAAAATGTGCTGTGCGCACAAGTGTGCAATACCGATTGGCAACACCACAGACTTCGCCGATCTCATGCAGAAAAAAAGAACCTTTTCTCGTATACAGCAGGAAGTGTTTAAATAATTAATCAGCTGCAAATGTCTACATTTTATATATATATAAATGGTTTATTTATTTAAAAAATAAACGGGCTGTTTTTTGTCGTGATTTTCTTTGGCCATAATTCCTGGTCGAGTTCGCCCGTTTGTGGCACAAATTTCACGGTACCAATCCAGCAGCCCGGCCCTGACTGCGTGTGCATCAACCATGACAACAACAAACAACAACAAAATACACGCCATCTACTTCACAGCAGACGTTAAAAGGTCATGTGACCTCGTCCACAAAAGTAGGCCGTTGTTGCGTGCTGCTATCATGGTACCCATTCCCATATCTAACAAAAAAATAGTCACCCACAAATTACTAAATTGGGATTAATACATTGTGTCGCCACCCCAACTGCGAAAACTGAGGAGCCTATTGGAAAAGAGTCATGAGACTCAGTGAGGATTCCCTCGGTAGATAATAATAAATAATAATCAGATTTTTTAAAATTCACATTTCAAGATTATATGTGTTGCTGCTTAAATCCTGGACACTTTAATTTAATTATAAGGTTAATTTAAGTGCTGAATGTTAAGTGTCACTCACATTAATTAGTTTAGCATCTAATGTTCACTGACATGTTTGCCTTAAATTACCAGTTATCTTTAAATTTGTTAGATTCTGTTCTGATGCTCAGAAATATTAACTTGCCTTCCTTAACACTTTCTCATTGGGCTTTGTCAAATGTAGAATGTCCTTTTGGCTAGATGCAAAAAGTCCATTCTTTAATCGAATGTGAATCGTAACATGACATCGCTTTTGTCATGTCCTGAATCTTTACTCTTTCGTTTAAATTAAATTCCATTCGTAAACGATATATGCAACTCAACAAAAAAAAAATATTCAGGACATGACAAAAAAACCCATTCACTGATGTTTCTCCATGCAGTTGGTTAAAAAGAAGCCATTTTCTTCTCGTGGCCACGAGTGACCAACATTTTGTAAAGGGTCGTCACGTGTCTCACGGGCGGCGGGAGTGAGTCAGAGCGAGGGGGCCGCATTAGGAAGGAGCCTATTGTTGTTGTGTGGAATGTGGCCTTAAAAAGCTCATGGCAGGTCCACTGAGGATTCACAATCACTCTGCGGATCCCACAGCCGCTTTGCATGATGTTAAACAAAATTAAGACTTTATTTTATATTTTTCATGCAATGTAAGGGTGGCTTTCATTAGCGACTTTTCTAAATCCATGCTGTATATATTTGTAAAAAATACCTATTTGTAAGAAAATACCCATTTCCTTGCATTTAAATATCCATTCACCAGTATCAGTCTATGCAATTCGGACTGCTGATATATCAAATGTGAATATTTATCTGGAATGTTGATGGTGGTATACCAATGCCGCTGAAAAGATGCACTCCCCAGAAGACTACTGCTAATGTGATGTGTAAACACACTTTACTTGATTTTTTCATGTGGAGAGACACATTTCGTAAGGAGGCGTTATTTATATTTGCTTATTTTGTTACTTATATTCTCCACAAATACATTACTGTAAATTATTGACGTGCATTTGTTGAATATATAATTATTTATCCATAATTCTGTTGGCTACCACGCGCACAGATGACCGCAGTAAATGTGTCTTAACTATCTGATCACTCTTCTATATTCTCGAGCACAATTGCGGGCTCAATTTGGCTTCGAGCGCATTCACGGTTTTTATTTCCACTTTTTGCTACCCGGAGGGAAGTATCGGCATCTGGTTTTTGGTTCGCCGCACTGCAGGCCCTGATAGCCTCAAAGTCCTTTCCTGTTCCACATTTTTGTAAGTTTTTGCATACTGTACGGTGCTGCAATGTTTTACACTCCCTCGCCAAATAAGGAATGGTCCGTAGCTAATTTGTAAGTCTCCTTACACCACAGCTGCCCACCCTGAGACCACAGATGACTGAGGAGGGGTTGATTTTGCCTTTTGTTCTGGGGGGTGCTTTTAGTTTTGAAAATGTCATTCCAGAGGCTTCCTAAAAGTGGCCAAATTGCATCCTGCCTGTGCCACCCTTTCACGTTTATATCGGTCCTCCTCCAATGATCCTCAGACAACAGCTCTTCTCCGCTTGGCAAGTCAGCATTTTAAACTGCAGTACTAGAGAAGACGACTAAGCAGTGGCTGCGGTGCACACGTGAAGCACACTCGATCTCCCGGCATGGGAACGTGAGAACTAAGTTCAGCATACATAGAGTGTGGTGCCAGTTTGTCAAATCTCCTGCTGTGTCAATTCAGCCGGCGATATGGGTACAGACCCCGCGGTCGCGTGTGGAGGGGTAAAGCGTGGGCACTCCGCATCTCTTTAGAGACATCTGGCCAACGTGGAAGAGTAAAGCCAAGATGCCCTCTTGGAGGGGGCCTCTCACGAGCTCCTCGTACTGGGAGGCTCTCTCACCGGGCAGCAGTGGCCGTGAGCAGGCAATCTGCAGGGCTGCGCCTTTAACATGTGTGGTTTACCAGGGACGTAACAAGAGAAACGTGAAAATGGAGCCCCATGCGAGGATTAAGATGGTGTGGCCGTTACGTTTCTTGGCCGAGTGTGGGTCTGACTTCCCCTGGGGTGTCACCACTTCCCTTATGGAGGCGTGCTCCGGTCTGCCTGCGTCTGGGGCGCAGTGGCGCAGCCGAGTTCGATTCCCTCGCTCACGAACCAAATAGCAGTGAGCCAATATCTGACTCGGTCCTGGGTCCTCAGTAGGTCGACTCGGTATGAAATGAGTACCCGGAGTGATGTGTAAACATGGGCACTGGGGAGACAGCCGTGCGAACGCAAAGGGCGAACATCAGTAAACTGCTTTGTCTGCGTAGCAAGCTCACTGGCCATGCTATGCCTCGTACACAGCACAGATATGCATATTCAGTTGAAAAAACAACAACCCACATCGCCTGCTACGCAGTTCTGAACAAAGGAACAACGTGAATCAAAACACCGACACATTTTGCGCAATTGCCCTTGAGAGATAACCCAGACAAGTCACACAATGACACATTCCATGGATCGAAGTCATGCGCGTTTTGCTGGCGCGTTATAGTGGACAAGGTGGGGAGGGGGGGGGATGAGCAGAATTATAAAATGATTTTTTTGTATTTCCTTTGTGGCGTTTACAGTATTTCTCGTTTCCCCATTGCGGGTTCTTCCCCACAACGATTGTGGCACTTTGGTGCAGTGGTGCCACCTGGCGACCTGAATGCCGCTCTGCGATGCCACGCCGACTGATGGAGGCCCACAGTACGTTCGTGAATACGTTTGGCGAGCAAAGGCAACATCAGACAAAGATCCCCAAGCACAGCCTTGAACAGACTGCTAGGTCAAACGTAGTTAGCGAGCATCTATCAAGCAACTGGACATGAATACACACACCGCAGTCAATGTTGTCACTGCAAGAGGTCACGTGGAGCAATCTCGGTGGTAGCTCTCTGATATCTGCTTCCGTGGGCCGTTTTCTTAACACGAAATGTGGCACGTCTCTGTGTGAGATCTGAAATCATACGTGGGTCTCAAAAATACTGGAAAATGTTACAAATACATTAGAAATAGTGGACGTGTGCTGAATCAATGTTGCCATATTAATGCCATAACAGCAGTTTCCTCCTGAGCCCACAGGCAGTTTCCACAGGAGGCATGGAGTGTGTGGAATGATCTCCACCGTTAGAAACACTGGCGTCTGCAGTTCGAAGATAAGAAGTTGTAAAAGTCTCCCGTGGAATGTTCTTAGATACGTCGACAGAGCTGCTTTCAAAACGAAGCACCGCACGCAATATTCATCCTGTGGTGGTGCAGCATTATGTTATGTTAAAGATGATGTATTAGTGAATACCACTTAAGCAGTTCATTTATTTATCCCTCCAACCAAATCTGCATTTCACTTGTAGACATTTCAGCTGCGCTGGTTGTGTGCTGTTCTGCACAGAGTGGCCCTGCAACTTGCTCTCGGGCTTTGCCGCGTGTCGTTCGGCATGGTTGTCCGACGCTTCAATTGACGTGCTGGGACCTTATTCAGGAACCGACTTTCCCCAATCGCCCGGCTCCCACACCGTCAAGCCGATCACCTTGTGGCCACAACCCGAGAACACACACAGGAGATCGAAACGTTACCGTCGTGCGGTGAATGATTTCAGATGGTTGGGTGACGGTAGGAAGAGCTGATACCTCGAACCTGGTTCATAAGTTGACAAGTCTGAAAATGCAAGTCCACGGAAACAACAAGCATGCAGCCTCTTTCTGCGGCACAGTGGAATGAGGATAGTATTCTAAACACAGCTGCTGCTGTAGGATAAGCACACCCTTAGACAAAACAGTTCTTGCATTCATTTGTATCATTTGTAGCGTTCAAGGAATCTGGAGTTCGCGAGTGGGTCACCAGGAGGGCTTTCATGCCGGTCCACTGGGAGGAAACCGATGCAGGGAGACTTCAATGGCCAAGGCCTCTGCGAGAATTCCTGAGGCTGCTTGTTCCTGCCCTGTGCACGGTGGGGAGCTTTAGTCCTCACTGTGTGTGTGTAGTCATCACTGTGTGTGTGTAGTTGTCACTGTGTGTGTGTAGTTGTCACTGTGTGTATAGTACACACTGTGTGTAGTTCACACTGTGTGTGTGTGGTTCACACTGTGTGTGTAGTTCACACTGTGTGTGTGTAATTGTCACTGTGTGTAGTTGTCACACTGTGTGTTTGTAGTTGTCACTGTGTGTAGTTGTCACACTGTGTGTGTAGTTGTCACTGTGTGTGTGTAGTTATCACTGTGTGTGTGTGTAGTTGTCACTGTGTGTGTGTGTGGTTCACACTGTGTGTGTGTAGTTGTCACTGTGTGTAGTTGTCACTGTGTGTGTAGTTGTTACACTGTGTGTTTGTAGTTGTCACTGTGTGTAGTTGTCACACTGTGTGTGTAGTTGTCACTGTGTGTGTGTAGTTGTCACTGTGTGTGTAGTTCACACTGTGTGTGTGTAGTTGTCACACTGTGTGTGTGTAGTTCACACTGTGTGTGTGTAGTGCACACTGAGTGTGTGTAGTGCACACACTGAGTGTGTATGTAGTTCACACTGTGTGTAGTTGTCACACTGTGTGTGTAGTACACACTGTGTGTGTAGTACACACAGTGTGTAGTTCACACACTGAGTGTGTGTAGTTCACACTGTGACCTCTGCATTGCTCCGTGTTGAGAGCAGCGCGTGGCAGCGCCGTGTGATCGAAGGGCCGCAAATGAAACTAAAATAACGAGGTCGGTAAACTTCCCACTCACGGGTGCCACATATCACGAATGCACGCGAGTGTATCGCTGGCGTGGTCATGGCAAACGGATCTCATTTTAAGCAGGATTTTGGTTTGTTTGTGTGTTCGCATGCGGCGCTACAACACGTGTCAGCGTCGTGAGCGTGTGACAGATGAAGACGAGGGAAGGTTAATCGCCGTGAAGTGTTAATTGGGTCCCAAATGCGCATGCAATTGATGTAGGCGACTTCAACGTGATTGTTCTATTTGCGTGGCGTTATCTGTCTTTTGTTCTGAGTTTCCATTATTTTAGTTCCCGTAGAAGTGATTCTATAACTGTGTTCATCGCTGTCATCTTTTCTCTTGCAGGGTCTCTTCCCTCGTTGATTTATAAATGTATTAAACAAATGGTTATGATGTTGTTTTATTGTTTGTAAAGATGCACGCTATTATGCCACAGCCTCACATCCAAAATAATTTGCTAGGGATTTGCATTTAGAAAATATCGTTTAAAAGCATTCATTTAGTTTTTAAAGATCTGTATAGGCACCAACGTATTTTTCTCTTATTGATGAATTGTAATTAAACGTTAAGTGCACGAGAAGCACGGTGAGGTGTACACTGGGAATTACATTCAGAGACAGAAAGTGGAGCATGTGGCCTCGAGAGCACTGCACTGTGAGTGCAGGTCAACCACAGGGGTCAACCACAGGGGTCAAACACAGGGGTCAAACACAGGGGTCAGACCGGTCGGCACGTGGGTCTTGAGCAGGACAAAGCGCTAGCGGGGATTGACGGCCGCTGCTAACGAATATCGACACAGGGGCAGCCTAGACATGGAACGCGTCTCAGGATCACGTCCACCGTGGAGATGGAGCGATGGAATCAGTTGAGATCAGTTCGTCGGGTGCAGCGGCTCAATGGATTAGTAACGCTGCAGGATCACCAGAGAGTTGCAGATTGGGGAAGATTTAATTCAGCAGTGGATTGAGCATGGCCGATGATGAAGTGAACTTGAAATGTTACTTTACATTTAGATGCAGTAAAGAGCTGTGGAGTGAAATTACTCTTTAGGATGCTACAGGTTAACAGAGTAATTTCCAATTTTAGTAGCTAGCAATACAGCGCACTTGTTATGGTTATTACCAATTAATGTTTGCTTATAAACTCGTGTTAATTTCCTTCTGTGTGTTTAATTCGATAAACTCATCTCCATTGCCTTAACGTGCCAAATCATGTATTCTCGAGTCTTCTCACCACATTAATAATCACCATCAGGCCAAATAGAGTGAGGTCAGTAGAATGAATCACGCAGCAGAGCTGACATTTCATTAGCGGAAATGAGTCACGCCCACAGGGTAGGACGGCAAAACCATTCCCTTAATTTTGTTCAGTAGCCATCATTTTACCAGCCGAGAGCCCATTGAGGCAATGCCTTTTGTTTATGAGGAAGGGACATGAAATACTGTACATATAAAGAACGTTTGTGGAGTTAAAGCGTGAGAGAGCAATTCCGCCAGAGGAGCAACAGAGAAGAGGGTGCGACCTGCAGTCCCAGGGCTCGGCAATGGAGGGTAGATCTCTGGTTGCTCGCCCGCTGGGAGGCAATGAGTGAGGCTGGGAGCAGAGCGAATTGAGATGAGGCGTGCCGAGTTGGAGAGAGGCCGAGAAGGACTTTACAATGGGGGAGAGATTGTATCGCGAATGCGCCGATAAAGCCCTGCCAGCTGAGATGCTGCTTTGTGTGTTGCGTTAGTCCTGTGCAATGTCTGTGTGTGTGCTGCACAGCTGTGAAGACGCAGCGATGCAATTGTAGTGTTGTAAAGGACGGACTTCTAAACTTCTTTATGGCACACATTGTTTATTATCTTAATACACAGTCCCTATCACACAAAGGGGGTATATGGTCCCCTCACCCGTTACCCTGAGACACAGCCTCCGGACCTTGCAGGCTGTCTAATCTCCCTGCTCTCCCAGCATCCTCTGGCTGGACCTAGGGGTCTCTCCCCGACCACTGGTTACTCTGAGCCCGAGCCCTGATAAGGGCTGGAGGGCTTGGTCCAGGGTCCTAGATGTCTTCGGCCGACTTGGGTCTTCGTGTAGCAGAACTGGCCAAGAGCTCTCAGCGCTCTGGCTTTTATACCTGTTCGTGGCCGAGTTGTCCAATCCCCGGCCACCTTGTGGAACCCTCCGATTGGTCCTTCCCAATCTGGCGTTTGGATCCTACCTCACCCCATTTGACCCTGACCGTTTGATTGAGCGGGAAAACTTTTTTCTTCTTCTTGGTTCTTTCGGTAAAGTCACGTAGAAGGGAAGTAATAAAATAATAAAAATAAAACATAATAAAAACTTTGTTTACGATCCGCTCTCTCACAGTTTGCGAACAGCAAGTAGTTAACACCACTACACAACGACTGCTGCATGTTACACATCCACAGGGTGGGGTTGGTGTGCGTCCTGCCATTTCCTTGGCTATTATTGTCCTCGCAACGGTGGGCTTCTGATCATAAAAATGATCAAATATACCATTTTGACGCATTAATAAACTGTAAGCATTTTAGCTTTCCGTATTATAGTTAACGTTATGTTATCTATAAACAGGTTATCCGGAGTATTTAGTTTATTTCTGTTTATCATGTGACAATTCAAGAAAACAGGAATACAGTATCATTTGTAAGAGTAATCTGGGATCCCCAACATTTTCAAAGTGAAATCAAACAAAACAATATACCGCAATGAAGTAAAGTAATCGGAACCAAAGTAAAAGCACTAACACGTGCCGTATCGAAGATTAACCGTGCCTAAGTCACTTAGTGCTCACATCACCTCAATTGTGCCTGCAAGTAAACCGTGTAACTTTGACGAGCAATACAAACACATGGCACTGTCAACATCTTCACCCTAATCATTCTATATAGGTTGGCAATACAGTTCGTGTTTTACAGCCACTTTTATATCTCCCCGGATAATGGAAGGTTGACTGTGGACGCGTTTAGTTTGCTGTTGTTGCTGCTGCTGTAATAAGGCATCGACTTTTCTGGTGTCCCCACGGCTCTCCCTTCACCCCACCAGTGACACGCGAACAAGACGTTGCCATCTGCAATGGGAAGGAGCTCTGAGGGTGCAGCACAGGACATGGGGCTCGTGGTCGATAACCTTGCCCAAAGAGGTGTACCAGACCCCCACCCACACTACAACCAAACTCCAATGTCTTCCCTCGTGTGATCATTGGTACATGATCAACTTTTCTGGGGTTATTTTGTACAAAGAGGAGCGAGCGTCCCCCCAAAAAAGTATGAAGTGCGTACATGATCGATTACGTCAATCCACTGCTGGACGAAGGCCTGGGCATGGGTAGTGTCGGTCATGGGAATGTGTTTGAGCGTCGGTCATGGGAATGTGTTTGAGCGTCGTGAACCGGTTGTGGTATCGTTAACCAGCGATGTTCTCGGTGTCCGAGAATTAAAACTCGACGGGTTCATAGTGCAACACGCTAACCAATGCGCCACCGTTGCCCCTCTCATCCTTAAACATCAGAAGTCCTGCAGTTTTGAGTGTGAATTTCGTTTGCCATTTGTTGGAGACCGATTGTAGTGCATTTCCATATCGGTGTGTGGACAGCACAGATGTAAATATGTTAGCGTTCTCCCATCTGCAACGCTGACCGCTGCACATTTCAACTCGAATGGACCCTATACAATGATCGAGTGACACTGCTCTCTTAGTCTGGTGATTCATCTTTTTCTGAAAATATGAAAAAAATCCCTTCCGTTCAACGAAACGGAGGCCATTTGAAATGCAAAGTGCCGCATTAGAAGATGCGGCACTTTGCATTTCAAATGGCCTCCGTTACCCAGATCTTCCCATACTTGCCAACCCTGCTGATTTCAGTGATAGGCTGCTGGTTTCTAAAGTCTTTCAAACCCTTTACTGACTTTCAAAACTTACCATACCGAACAAAGTATATACATTTTGGGGATTTTTTCTTTGAATGTTTTAGTTTGTTTGCAGTATAAGGGTGTATACATGTGGCAACCACACACATGTGTGGGTGCGAGGTGGATCATTCCATCGCAGGATCGTGAGAGATGGCGATGACTTGGGGAGGTCTCCATCCAGCATTAGATGAAGCGTGGCTGCTTCTGTTGACAATAACAGATGAATGCGTGCACATCGCAGAAGCAAGTGCCATGCAGCAGCACTCACCCATTTATTACTGCCGTTAGAGTGAATAGGAGGTAATCTGTTGTTAATTATACTGCATCACTGCCGTAGCTTCTCATTAATCTAATTAGCAAGCAGGGCATGAGAACAATCAAGCACGTTTTAAATTTTAACGTGAATTCTCAGCTTCAATTGCTGACTTCTTTCTCATGACAATAACCAAAGTGCACCGTGACCTCGATTTTTCAATCTACCTGTAGTAAAAAAATATTACCCCCATAAAAATACGTACTGTACAATGATGTGGATTGAGACGAAATTAATTGTGAAATCTCTGGCGTCGCAATTTTTTTCCCCTTAGCAGTTCCAGGAAGGTCTGAGACGTGCAATCAATAATCGTTAACATTTCAGCTGAGCGCTGTGTGTGTGTGGCAGCAGCCCGCTACGCTTGCCACAGACCGTCTAAATTAGCATTGTGATGACCCTTTGAAACGACTGTGGCCCACATACAAAGATCGCAATGTAACGTTTTCACGAGGGTCCCTTTATGTTTGTGCGATATTCAATCTTCTTGTAAGATTATAGTCGTAAAGTCGAAAAGATAACACTGGAAAAAATATAGAGCTATTAAAGCAGGCGGTGCAGTGCATTTGTACAAAGTGTGCCGCGCACATCTTGATAAATTATTTAAAGATTTGACACATTTTTCTTCCCCCCACTGCAAGTCTTCATTTATATTTCATGTTGAAACATCAATGCTTTCATTTCTGTGGAAAAAATAAATCTCCGTGCATGGTTAGTGGCATTGCCGTAATTATATATGCAGTGTACACCATATATGCATACGATAAGTATACATTTTATACATTCTGAGTACTGTATTGATATGTACAGTACATGTAGCACAATTCACACTGTGATTTCTCCCTCAAATGAGCATTCAGGCCGTGCTCAGCTCCTGTTTAAAGCCGTGAGCCAGTGGTGGAAATTCCACAACACGATGGCAGAGGTGAGTCTCTCCATAGGATGACCACTGTTGACCTCCCAAAAAAGTGGTACAAATTTTATTGACCCGAGAGGGATGATGGGCTGAGTCAATCCACCCTCCCCCACAACCATAATTTGAACTCGCAACCTTCTGGGTGTAAGCTGCCCGCTGTACTGCTGAGCCATCTGGCCGAACTTTATATCCAGCATCATAACAAAGTGTGCCAAAGCTGTCAAGCTGACGTTGTCTTGCTGACAGAGCCATAAACGAGGCCTCGGAGAATTCAAACTCTCCTCTTAAGGACAGACATTTACTGAGAAACCTTAAAAGGTACAGCGTCAGCATTGGTGGTCTCGTTAAAACCCCCAGCGATTATCCAGCATCAACTGTGCATTAAAAGGGCCGGGAAAAAAATCTATTGAGTGCGTCTCAGCGATATAGCACAAAAACTGCTTCATGCGGGAGATCTAATGGGCAGCGAGGTAGTTTCTGTGTTCGTGGATCTTTATGGAGACTTCAGGAAACATGACGGCGCCTGAATAGTTACGTGAATGGTAATTCACACGTGCTGACAGTTGAGCGACTTGCTAAGTGGGGATAAATGACACAATGAGATTTCCAGCGTGACTTCACAGGAATAAATATGCCGGGGGCACAATTTTGCAGTGTTATTGTAAATAATCTATGCGTGCATTGTTAATGCATGGAGATTTACACTTCTTATATACCAAATGTAAAATAAAGCTGTAAATTCCACTGCCTCAGTCTTTAACTCTTGCTTATGCCGGCTAACGTGCTGCCTTTTTTGTTTTCAATCCACCCAGCGGTTATTTATCGTTTGCACAAATGCACAAAATAACACGGATCATTAAACTCTCTTTTTAAATCGACGCCTGCCAGCTGCTTTTAATTTTGTCTCCATTGATCTCCACTGGCACGGAAGTGTAAACGGGCTGGTGTTTATGGGAACGACGCGAGCAGCAGCAGCGGGGTGCGTTTCGAAGGAGTTGAACGACGAGCCACAGGGCGACACTCGGGTTGCCAGGCTGGAGCTGGGCGTTTGGGTCGTTTCACCCTCCAGCAGACCCTGTGCAGAGGCAAGGGTTGTCTGAAGCAATGGCTGAGCCTCAAGTGATGTGCATGGCTGCGCTGGGCAGTCTACTCCAGTGTGAAACAACATCGTCAAGCGGGGCTGGCCTCGGTGCCATGAGGGCCAGAGGCTGCTTTAGAGAGAGAGAGACCCTCTCTGTATTTGAAGTTGCGTTTAGAGCATTTGGATGCTATAAATATCCACCCGATAAGCCACTCCACTAGGCTATCATTTGTGGGCAGGTTGCTTCTGAGAAAGAGCTGTGTAGCTTAGTGGGCCTTGACCTGGTAAAAATACAAAATATTTCAAAATCAGAATATGTATTCAGACTGCAGGAGGAATCCGATGAGCAATAAAGCTCTTGCTCATAGATGTCCAGTAGGGGCGGGTCAGAACGTTTAAACAAACAAAACATTATCGGAGTGCGAAGTATAAGAAAGGTAAGTCAATCACTTAAATCTTCCTTAACTGTGCTTTTTTTACCATCATCAGACGTTCACAATGCAATCTCGAAAACAGGGAAACCAGGACAGGTGGTAACCCAAGTAGGTACCTGAAGCAAATTCTGATCATCACGTTGGGCTGCCAACAATTGGACTGAGTCAAAAATCGTCCAAAATGGCGTGACGTCATTTATGGACGGCCCTTTATAGGTCATCGGATTCCTTTAGTATTAATAAATATTCTGATTCTGATGTGCGTCAAGTATTCCAAGCTATATCGTTGCAATGATGAGACATGCTAATGCTGAGGGAATTAAATTGAATAACTTTAACGCAATCTTTATTTCTATTGAATGTACGACGAAAGAAACCACAACATGCGAAATTAAATTGCAACGTTAAGTGGAACCGATATCGCGAGAATCGTTAAATATTGAAAATTATTGTCGGGCCGTGGAATATCGTGCCACGAAATGTGGTATCGTGGGATATCGTATCGTGGGATATCGTATCGTGAGATATCGTATCGTGGGATATCGTATCGTGGGATATCGTATCGTGAGATATCGTATCATCACAACCCTGGCGTGGAGTAACCGAACGCGCCCCCGCCCATCCTGTCTGCACCGTCTGTCGATGACAACGCCGCGGCAACTGGGCCCCGAGGTTGTAGCAGCCGAACGCGCTCCCTGGCGCCCACTCCACGTGGGCTGCTCCTTCCGCGCGGTAAGGCGACGCGGTACAGTGCGGGCCGCGTACAGTGCGGCAGTAGACCACGTGCCGCTGATGATGGTGGTGGTGGTGGTGCTGTGTGGTGATGATGGTGATGGTGGTGATGATGGTAGTGGTGGTGATGGTGGTGGTGATGATGGTGGTGGTGGTGATGATGGTGGTGGTGGTGGTGATGGTGGTGATGCTGTGTGGTGATGATGATGGTGATGATGGTGATGATGATGGTGATGATGGTGGTGGTGATGGTGGTGGTGATGCTGTGTGGACCGGCCCGCTCTGTCGCCGGTCTTCTCCACTCAAGCACGAGGGCTGCGCGGCATCGCGATCGCCCCCTGCTGTTGCAACGCGTCCTCGAAGGAACGCGCGTGGATGATTTACCGGGTCCCGCATTGCCACCGGGATGTTTGAGGGTCGGGAGAGCCACTAAAACGCGACATTGGTTTTAACTCGCACTCCTAAAGATCAACAACAGAAGTGCGCGCACAGCAATGCTGGAGGCAGCTGCGTCTCCACGCCGAACCAGGCGGCCCCGCCCAGTAATAGCAATCACAACGTTGGTTCTTTCGGTAAAGTCACGTATGTGAAAAAAAATAAGAATAAAAATAAAGAAAATAAAAAAAACAAATTTTTTTATTTGAAATTTTATTATTATTTATTTTTCTTCTTATTTTTTCCACCTACGTGACTTTAC
Organism: Lethenteron reissneri; assembly: GCF_015708825.2. Lineage (NCBI taxonomy): Eukaryota > Metazoa > Chordata > Hyperoartia > Petromyzontiformes > Petromyzontidae > Lethenteron > Lethenteron reissneri. The sequence continues at coordinate 14,009,892 of NC_083810.1, forward strand.
CGAAAGAACCAAAGAGTGTGGATCCTTGCAGTGACGAACACTTCACATCTAGAACTGTCCAACTTCTTGAGCAATGATGGCACGCACCGAGCGCACACAGACACGACCAGAGCCTTGAGTGGCGAATGATGACCGAGTGTTGTGAGTCTTGGGGCTCTCGCTCGTGGCACGGAGCAGAAGCCACCAACCCACACGAACTCAGCAGCAGCAGCAGCGACTTTGCCTCGACATCGAACAAAGACGGCGGCCACCGCATCGCGATGCGCTTTCAGATGCGCTTCTGTGGCCGTCTGGAACAATCTCCCGAGATTAGGAAGCCGCTGGAGCCATGCGCCTTTAAATCGAGGTTGACAGCTGTTTTGTTGTGTTTAGTTTCTTGTCCTTCCCCCGCACCTCCGATCAGCAGGGTTGGCTACGTGCGGTGCAGAATATGAATTCCTGCAGTCACGAAAGCTTTAAGTCAAGATTTATACATTCAATTGTTTTACACACACACACGGTTAATCTACAACCCGGATAATGAATTCGCTCACCGACAATTATAATCGGCCTTTAACTCCCGCTACTAATTTGCACTCATTTTTAGACTTTATTTACTCTTTGAAATGGGTGACTTGTTCATGTTCTGCATAAACCCGGCAGGTGGTGCTGTGCTCCTGGCTCAGCGGTGTTGGGCCAGAGCAGTCGTGGAAGCAGCCTCCTCCTCCTGCTGCTGCTGCTGCTTCTTTCCCAATGCCGCCCCTCCTCCACCTGTGACAAGATTCTTGTGAAACTTTTGATTGCAGTGGTTTCCTGAGTGGCCTCGGGCGCAAACTAAGCAATCGTGGACGATCATCGCCACCCAAACAAGCTTCAGCCACCCATAGCCCACACCGGGCAATATGCATCCTGCATGTGCTCCAGGATTAGACCTGCAATGGGGAACCCCATGTCGCATTACAAACCAACATTCTAACGCTACGCTTTAAACTGACTTTATAGCCTTGAAATAGTAAGCGGTCTATAAAAAGCAGACCCGTGAAGCTTCGGCGTCTGCGTTTCCTTTTCATTTCCCGAGTTTGAGCCGTAAGCGGAGTGTGCAATGTGTGGCTGGCTGTGCGAGGAGGTGGTGGTGGTGGTGGCTCTGTTACCGTTTCGCGTGAGGTGGTGGTAATTAGCTGTTTTGGGTTACATTGCAATCCTAGAAAGTGTCTGGGCTTTAGGTTTTGTCTGCTGAAAGTCTGGCGTCTTGTCTCAAGTTCACGCTTTCTTCTATGTCCACTTCGACCACAGACTCCACGCGTGGTTTTTCTGCCAAATTAATGCAATTGTAAGCATGCGTAATGGCCTGTGAATCATTACCAATTTCGCATTTTAGCTGCGAATACACATTTCTATTATCATCATCAGCCGTGGTCAATCCACCGGTGGATGGAGACATCCCCAAGCTGCAGCCATCTCTCACGATCCTAATAATCCACGTAGCACATGCACTCGAGCTGACTTCCTTTCTGATGGAACACATGTTCCACTCCTCGGCTGCCACTCCATCGTTCCTTGACTCCCACTCAATGTTCATTGACGTTGCGTATTATCATGAAATGGTCGTACGATACAGGATAACAGACCTCTTAAGTGTTACAGCATCTTGCTTCGCTAGACAATTTTAAGAGGGCAGGAAAGTTTCTGTGTTTGTAGTTCGTGGAGAGTGACAGGAATGTGGTATTCAGCTTCTCCGCTGATTTTGTGAAAAGGCTAACAAACATCCACATTTGTAAATAAATAAACACTTGCATCATGTGCCATGTAATAAAATAATAAAAATGGGAATGTGTTTTTTAATACATAAAATTTTCAAGGCATTGTTATGGTGACTAATTGGCGTTGCTGTGCCCTCTGGTTAGGCACTATGTGTTCTGCCCAGAGAGGCCCTGACCGACCGTTCGGTCCGCAAGCGTCGAGCGAAGCATGTTGAGTGACATTGATTTTAGCCGTTTCATCCAGCTGAACCAGAATAACAAGAGCCTTTCACTGTTTCAGTACACGTTTTTGTTTAAAACAACATGCAATAGTTTTCATGATATCCAGCAACATTTCGTGTTTGGCACAGATAAGGCATTTAAGATCGTTTAAGCGACCGGCACTGAACACCCCTGAAACAAAAAACATTGCAGATTTTGCACAGCCCGACTTTGTTGGAGATAAAGTGTCAAAGTCTGTGCCTTTATCTGGCTCCAGTGTAAAATAGATAGCAGGTTACACAGCTGTGTTAAATCAAGAATCAAACCGCCTTCAGTTTGCAACCACGTGCCCACATCAATCGCTTGTTTGTGGAGCGGGAGGCTGTACACCTTTTATGATCTGCTAAATGACTTGGTATGGACAACACCTGTCCATTTGAAGTGGTGGCTCTCTCTGGCTATGTTATTGGTTCCACAGCTAAAAAATGTTAACTAGATATCGGATAAAATTGAGAGAAGGTGCTTCCAAATGGGAAACTGGGGGAGAGATGGAGTGTAGGATTGAAATGACTTTGTGTGTACGAGGTGAATTGAAGCTGGAGAGAGCCGCAGATGAAGGCTTTGGCATGGAGAAGCATTTATCCAGCAGTGGATCGAGAATTGCATCATGGGGGCGTGGGGGAGGCGAGGGACAGTGCTATTAAAGGAAGATAGTTGACTGGTACGCTGATGTTATATCACTTGCTTTGGATTTTTGGCAGACTTTCCATAAATGTTGACAATCTGGAACTGTGGCTCTGTCATCTCGGGAGAGTTTTAATTTATGTTTGGCTTGTGCTCCCGGAGTCGATGATTCAGCCTGAGATGAGAATGCAGTGTTGGTGACGGACCGATTGGGGAGGGAGTGGAAGCAGTCAGGTGCAGCGTTGAGCACCTCCTGTTGTATCTCATGCCAATGTGGCCCACAGTAATGTAATGTGACACGTTGTAATTATTAAACAAAACGCACCAAAGGCAACCCATGAAATGGGCTTGTGCGTCCAATGTCTTTGCCCATTGACCAGAAGCTTGCAGAGTCTGAGTGTCTTCCAAAGAGAAAAGCAACAACAGAAACTATACCTGGTGATTTGTCATGCTCACTCAAAATTAGGCACTGGACAAATCACGCATGTTCCCTCGCCCTGTCCCCACCAGCGAAGTGGTGAATTTTCGTGATTAATTGTCACGCTTCAATAACAATTTTTTCGTCAATTTAATAAAAAATCATCTTCGCAATGTACCATCCACATTTAATTTGCACAAACGGTAATCATCTTACATGTATCATGAGCATAATAATCGTTTTTAAGCGACAAGTTAATGTAATGCATGTCAACTTTGAGGACTCCCACATCTGACGATAGCTCCCACACCTAATGCCCTCATGCAGTCGAGACGGAGGAATGCCGACGGGAATCTCTGGTGTCAGACTCGGCTAACGACGTGGAATGTCTCGCGTTATTCTAAGGGAGGATCGGAGCAGCGAGGAGGAGGAAGGAACGTGAATAGTGCCTGGGAGGGAGGCCCGACATGAGCCTTGCGCTGGAAATGAAAGGGTACGCTGGCCGCTGGACAAGTAACTCTAAATGTGCGTTGCGTGTTTTAAGGACTGACGTAATTGCAGTGTGGGATCGGAGTCTTTTAGTGGCCTTATCTGGTTACTTGTCAAACTGTCTGCAGCACGCTGCATTATTAAACACATTTTTTGGGGGTTATCAAAACATACGATGTATTGCATACAGTGATACAAAAAAGACCATTGCATTTAATTAACGTCTTAAATTGATTAATTTTGACAGCGCACCTAGTGAATGTTGTTGCGGTATAATCGTTAGCACACTGGACTTGCAAGCCAGAGGCTACCAGTTCTACCTCCCAACGTGGCAATTTAAACAATGGGGCAAGTTTCTTAAATTTACCCCTGCCTCTGCCCACACAGCACTGGGCATGTAGTTAGTCGAGCGGCAGGTCACGTGTGGTGGGGTAAAGTGTGGGTACTCCCACATCTTCCAAGATGTCTAGGCAGTGTGGAAGAGTAGGCCAATTACCCGTTAGAGCTCTTGAGGGGCTGTCTAGAGCACCAGAAGTGGTGTGGGCACGCGCTTGCTTGGCCGTACCTGGACCCCATTACATTTGACATGGTGAGCGCACGACTCGTCTGTGGTTCATTGAATGTAATAAGTCCATTTGAGCTACATGCAGTAAAAGACTCACAATTATTGACAATATAATGAATAAGAAGTCCGATGAGCTACTCGTGCCCTGTATTTCATCTCGCCGAGTCTTAAAACTCAGGAGGTGCGTTAGGATGTTTTGGCACGTCGGAAGAAACCAGAATACCCAGAGAAACCCCACACATTAAAGAGGATAATACTCAAAGCTCCACACAGATAAAAACCAAATTCGTCGCTCTCCAGTACTTTGGCCCCCTCTCAGGCAATGCCTACAGCACCTTCTATTCCCAGGCAGTCTGCCATGCAAGTGGCAGCCAGGCGAGTCATGGTATCGAATTTTATAGATCGTGGTATGCAAACACCGTCCAGATAACCCTCGGCTATGGTGCGTGTGGTCCCGTGCAAGTCCTGTGTGAGTGACCGTGCCTCGTTAAAGCTTCCACGGCATGGGTGCACGTTCAACGTCGTCGTCGCACAGATTGACGTGGGCCCGCCACCCTCACATTGCCTCCCTCCCTACAGGTAGAGGCATTCAAAGTGATTTACGCATGCCACTAAATCACCGTGTGCAGTTGGTGCAGGTGCAAGCAAGCAAGTGAGCAGCGTGCGCATGTTATGAACATGCTGGGATGTCCTAGACTTGAGGGTAGTGCGGCCAAACAAGTATCGTTGTCTTTGATAAAGGACTATAGCTCCACGATAGGTGAAGTGTGCAGTGGGAAAAAATCATGTTCACGTCACAAATGTATAGCCCCCTCGACATATGCTGCCTTTGACCAAGTCACCTCGAACCTGCCCGTTCTCATCAAATCTTCGAAGCTAAGTAGGTTTGAGCCTGGATCGTGCTTGGGTAGATGATCACCATGCCTATAAGGTTACCATAGGTCCCCATGTTGTCAAGCATATGGCAGCCTGTTTGTGCATGGCGGTCACACATCTGTACTCCCCACCTTCACCAACCCACACAGGTCGGTGTGGTGAAATATGGTCAAATAACCCATGTGGGTTGTGGGGCTTATTGAGTCCCGCATGCAGTCATGCATTGACATGAAAAATGGACACTAAAAGTTAGAATTGTTTTTCTTAATCTTGTTTATGAAATTCAGTCTTACCCAAAAATCTGACAAAATAACAAGAAAACATTCCCCAGCACTGGAACCTGCCCCTTCGCGTTTCTCTGTGATACCTGTCTTGTGGATCTTATAATCCACAATTTAGTTGAGGGCCTAAATTTATTAAGCACCGTCTGCTGGTGGAGTCTTGTGGCCTTCAGCCTTTGTTGTCACTTGTCTTGTCAATCTATTTGTGTGTAATTCTAGTGTTTATTTGTCTGTTCATGAGTTGAGGATGGGGTCAGGCCTGGGGTTTAATGGTAAGTGTTTCTCGTGGGTTAATGGCTCCGCTATGCGTGAGTGGAGTGCATGTTGGGCTGCGTCCAGTTTTGTCGTGGAATGTGGTTTGATGGGTCTCATCCACATAACTCTTGGCAGATCGAAATCCCCGGAAGCCCCTTATCAGTTCGTCTTGTCTGTTTACACCAGACACTTGTTTACACCTAAACCATTAATGTGCAAAATATTGTCTTTGGGAAGTGGGGGGAAAATGGTCACACCACAGGTGCAGTGACAGTTTTATTCAAATGCACCAGCCATGTTTTACACTGTGTAGGTTATTGTGGTTGTTTCTGCATGGCTCCCGAATGTGTGTTGTCGGGTTATGCCCAGGGCCGGATTAAGATTTTGTAGGCCCCTGGGCTGCAGGTACTGTGAGGCCCCCAGTAATATTTTCAAAAGGAAAACAAAGTTTATTTTTACAAGGCTAACAACAAATAAAATTCACCATTCACAAACGAAATAACTTTTCACTTCATCTCTGGAGGCCCTCCAGCTGGTGGAGGCCTCTGGGCTGCAGCCCCTCAAGCCCCATGCCTGAATCCGGCCCTGGTTGTACCCTGGATTTTTGGGCACAATGTCCAACGTTTCGTTGCACGTGCTGGGAGCTTCAATTAATGAAGTTCCCAGGAAATGAAGCGATATGTTCACGGAGTGAAACGTACGACATCGTGCCAAACAACTTGAGGTACAATCCAATAACACATCGGAGAACCAGCTATATTTTCCATTCCTAGAGTTTTCCCCGATGGAAATCAATCCAATGGGTCAGTCTCCTGCAAGACGATACTTGCTTGGCATGCGGACGATCCAAATGCACAGCGTGCAGTTACGCATGGTGTGTCCGTGTATGCAGCAATCGCACACAGTATGTGTATCATCGTTTAAATGTGAAGTTGGCCCATTTTATCGATGAAACAAAAAGTAATACTTTACAGTACTTTGTTAATCTTCTGTTGGATGAAGTCCTCCACACCATTCCGTGTTTGGGGGTTGTTTGACCATACTTCACCACACAGGCCAGTGTCGGTAGGGTTTGTTGGGGTGGCCGGAAACGAATCGGATACAACTCGCTGCCGATGTTAGACGTTGCCAAGCACAAACCTCGGGTCGCTGGATTTACTTTGCCGGGCGCTAACCACTGCGTCGTTGCTGCCCTGAAACTATCGATACCCGCTGGTGCGACCTGTGATATCCATGCTTATATTGCCTCATCCGGCCAAGGTTTCTGATGTGTCCAGAGTCAATAATTGTTGCGACACATGGCTTGAAATCTGACATTTCCTCTGACGTGAGGACAGTTTGAAGTAAAGTTTACCAATTTGAGTTTCTTGGCTGAGCCCGCGTGTGTTAAATCGATGAAAGGAAATTGCTTGGACCTCTTCCAGTGTTACTGATAAACAACGCGTGTCTGTGGTGAAGCAACCTGCACCGCCCAGAGGGGAACTAATACCGCAGAATTGTCAACATTCTGTAAACCACGTCACCGTTGTCTGATTGAGCTGCCGCGAATTTTGGGTGAAATGAGTAGGGGTGGAAGGAATAATTTTGATTCGTCGATTGCAATTCTTAAGCTCACAAAACGTTAATGAAATTGCACATGTGAGAATGCATATATTTGTATTACATTGACAATAACGTGTTCACAGGGGTACAAAGAGGAACCCACTCTGGAATATGATCACGACCCTGTGTCGTGACAATTGATTACATCACCAGGATGGTTAATTGAATAATAATTTCAGTTGCACAAATATTTGTTTTTATCAGCGTTTTACAGGAATACATTCGGCTATTTTAGTTTGACAATGTTGTTGCTGCACATTTTGAATGGGGAAAAAATAAGACTTAAACATTTGGAAATTTGAAGATAGAAAACTTGCACCCATCATGCTTTAACATTCCCAAAGGTGAAAGTGCTGGTTGAGGGTACAAGGGTGTGGAGAGATGGTGGCGGTAATGGGGGCTAATGTCAGCTTGTTGGTCACTCATGGCCATTCTTGAGTATATACTTTGAACTTCTTTTGCACCGTCTCCCTCATTCGCCCGCTTGTTCCCTCGCCCGCCCTGTTGCCCGCATGCCACGCGTCACGGTCTCACCTCACCGCCCAGGAGCTCGCTGATGCGATGCAGTCACCGTGGCGAGCGGTGCAGGCCCAACAAAGCACCTGCATGCGCTCGGTGGAAGTGAGTTTCTCTGTTTGGAATCCTCAGACTAAATATTCAGGAATATGCACTCTCGGAATGAAAACTATAACGCCCTGTCGATGGGAACCCGCTGCAGGAGTGCAGCAATAACCAGATCGCTGGGGTAGCCTTGTGGGTGTCTGCGCTTTGTAGACAAAATACTTGCGCGTTATTAACGTGCTCGGAGTTACGCTGTGATCGGCGTGGAGATAACGCGCTGATCGCGTCTGATGTCTTCCTTTTCTAAGATACAAAGGCTTACACGTTTAGCTTACATTTTTTGAACAATGGGCCTGCTGAACTCATTCAATGTACCTGCTTATATACAATGGTGCTTTTTACGTTGTTAAGTTGCGAGGCTTAGTTGCTTCCCATCCTCTCTGTGAATGCTTTTGTGTGTGCATTCCTCTGTAGTGGAATTCTAGCACGGCCTTTTTGTCAATCCACTGCTGGATGACGGCCTCCTCAAACGATTCACTTCACATTACTACGTTATTCAATGAACGCATGTGACTGTAACTTCATTTACATTGCCGTCTGTTTTTATTTTCACATTCATAACGAGTAATTTAAAACACATGTCGTGCAATATCAAATAATCTGTTCATATATAATTTGATGCTTGTATATTGGTGGTATAAAAAAAATGAATCTAATTTAAAGAGAATTGTATGGCTTTTGGGATATACTTGTGTTTCCGGGCACATTTTGAAGAAATAAGAAATACTGAATTCTAGCACGACAAAAATGTACTTAATTTTCTCATCAATTCAATGTTCTATTCTTTGCGTGTTTTTTTTTCTAGAGCGGTGACTTTAAATACTCGGTGGCAGCCATGGGTACACAGGAAGAGCTCTCTCACCTCTATCTGGAGTACACGGGCGCAGCAGGAGGCACAGTCACCCCTCTGCAGACGGCAATCACCCTCTTCTTGCTGTCCTACTGCCAGGATGTGTCCGTCAAGGTGTGTGCCAGCGGTGTGCTCTGTGTGTGTTTGTAAACATTACTGTGCTCGCCTTTAAATTGGTGTGGTTTTTTTTGGCAGGTAAAGCCGACTGAGCTATATAGTTATTTTTCAGAAGGCACCTGGCCACAGATGATGGCTCAACAAAGTGGCTTTTCACGTGGAAATTGATAGAAGCTAAATACTCTCAATGCATGATTCTAAATGTGGAGGGAAAAATCTGGAGGACTCGGAGAAAAATCCACACGAAAATGGGGAGAACATGCAAACTCCAAATATACAGCAGCAGGCGTCAGGGTTGGTATTGAACTCACGACCTCCTGCATACCAGGCGAGGGAGTTAACATCTCACCACCGTGGCGCCCTGGTTGCTCAGCGCAGGCCAAATACACCACTTGGCACTGTTGAGGGTTTTATAAATAAAGAGTTGATACGTTTATTGCATCGAGCGAGGTTTAAAAGATGTTTGGAAAAGAGACGATGGCAGGGAAGTTGGTCATTGCGAGTAAAGAATCAGAAGCGACGTATGTATGTTGAACTTCCTTTGCACCGGATGTAGCCAACCGTGCTAATCGGAGGTGTGAGGTGTAAGCAATGAGCAGGTGAAGGAAGATGCAAAGCTTTGCACGTGTCTACGACAACCACCGCATTTGCCCAAACAAATGTGAAAAGTATATCCAGACAAGTGAAGTGATTGATGGATCACAGATTTAGAATGCTTTGGCTGCAGTCGCTATTAACACACATTGATTTAAAGCTGAGTGTTTCTGACAGTGGTCGTTGTTTAGAGCATCCTGAGGGTAAGTGTGCATGACTCAACTCTTACCATCTGTCGCCTCGCTGTGGCAGAGTGGGGGCCAAATGCCCTTCATCGTGGGATGTCCTTTGCATGTGTGATGTCGGCTTTTTGCATCAGACACATAATCGCGTCGTGTGATGTGTTTTGCCCAAGCACCTACGTCTTTATAAGTCTATGTTATGTCTCTGATAAATATTTGTTCTCTCATCCACGTGTGCGTTTTCCTGTCTCGGCGTAATTCCACGCATGCATCTCTCGACAAACTTACCAACGTACTTAGATATGCTGTGCAGGGATGCCGTAGTGGAATGAGAGGAGATGGCAAACATGGGAGACGGGAAGCTGCGAGCATGCATGATGCAACCCGGCAGGATGCCAACTCATTGGCTTGATAGATGCTTCGGACGTGCTCAGCCTGCGTTCCGTTTGCTTTGTCAATGTCAATGTTTCCAATCTCAGTGGTACAGCTGGCAGAATGCGGCGACTGAAAATACTTGTCTTAGACACGTGAATATATACTGGTGTTTCATTATGAAGTACTACAGCATGGGTGAATTTGGTTCTGCACTTAATTTGTCTAAATTGTAGCTCGGATATTTTATTTTTACTGTCGAGCAATGAACATAACTCTCATGCCCTCTTATTTGTCGATCTTAGGTCACTGGAAGGTTTCTCGAAGGTACCTCTTTGATATCCAGTTCCGTGGGCCATTCTCTAACACGAAGGGTTCCACTGCTATGCGAGCGATCCTGATGAATGCTTTGTCTCATGGTGTGATACCCACAACTCAATTGGGATGGAATTGTAAAAAATGTACGAAAAAATGAAGAGTATAAACCTAAAAATCGTCTCATCAACCATACCATACGAGAACATGACAAGCGTGGCTCTTGTGGCTGTCAGGTTCACCTGGTGTCCGAAGAGGAGGGAGCAGCGATCGACGACACGCCGACCTGGGTGCCGCCCGGCCTCCACGTTACGTCCATTCGACGCTCGGACCTCCCGCCAATCGTCCGGCGCTGTCTGCTGCCCGCACTGATCGATGACGCCTCGGATGGGGCGGGTGGCCCGCAGAGCGCCGCTCGCGTTGGCCCGACGGAGAGCGAGTCCGGGCTCCCGGGCGTGCCGAGCTGGAGACGGCTCGGCCGATCCAGGGAAGCGCGCCGGGCCGCCCGCGTCGGAGCGTCCCGGCGCCGAGCTGTGCCGGGCCGGGCTCGCCGTGGTGCTCCGCTTCCTGGTGCAGAGGGCGGCCAGGAGACGAGCGACGCTGCTGCAGCTGCTGGGCTTCCGGCAGACGTGCCTCAAGGCCTGCGCCGAGGTAGGGCCCGTTGCACGCAGCCCCGCCGGCGATGCGGCGTGCCACGGTGTTGAGTGCGCGCTTGAACGTGGGCTCGTGGAACAGTGGGATGCTCAAGTAGATGGTGTCGTCTTGTACATTTGATATTTGCACCTTTTGTGAAAGCACAAAAGTTATCACGGAGGCGCTATGCTTTACAGGTGGGTATAGTTTGCTTTGTGATTTTACCCGGTTCATTAATTTGCAGATACATTTCAAACTTGGCAAATTGGAACCTTGACACCAGAACACATATGGCCTATTATTTTTCGAATAGCTTTCACGGGGTGACATTTAACGTCTACTGTGAAGCAGCAGAAGGTGCTTTATTATTTACGGGTCGAAGCCACAGGCGTCTGCAACAAGCGGTAAGCACGCTACCACTCGGCCACGTCGCTGCAGTTGCGCTGTCCCAGTTGCGTCTGGCCAAGGTACTTTGGCATATTTTACCTATTAACTTTGTGCGTTATCGTTCTCCTGGAGTCCTAGAAGTGAATATCGCTGGGTAGGAGGGAGGTGTCCCACGGGAGAACTGGCCTTGTCCCACATCAATGATCCCAGCCCTCAACCTGCACCTACCAGCGTTGTGAAGGAGTATAACTTTCAGTGGATTGAAAAAGGAACTCTACATAACACAATTTCAATACGATAATATATATTTTAACGAGGTTGTGATGTAAACTGTACACGAGCTACATTGCAAGAGCCGATTATTTAAGTAGTGAATCCAGAAGCTGATCACGATACGATGACAAAACGGTGTCGTATATATAACACGTGCAGTTATTGTTCCACACGTGAGTGCATTGTACTTTTGGAGAAACATTCAAACATTTAGTATTTAGTTTATGAACCCGACACAAGACGTCGGAATTAAGTGACGCTCGTGACGTACCATGATGTGAAAGTGCTTCTGCACATCTGTTCCTCCGCACTAGGCCAGCTGCACGTTGTCTGCCGCACACATCGGTTTTTGATCTTTGTTGTTTTTCTGCCCCCCTTGGAGATTATGGTCAGCTGCGTTTTGTTAGTTTTATCTACCTGGATAAACTTACTTTAAACTCCCAAGTGTATTTAGAGTGATCTGGATGCGACACAGAAAGAATGCAGGGATAACAAATAGAAACAACTCCATCATTCTAAGACCGTATAACTGTTTTGTTTAACCAATTTGAAGTCGTTTGAGCACATGTATGTATGTACGTTGAACTTCTTTCGCACTGTGCGTAGCCAACCGTGCTAATCGGAGGTGTTAAGGAAAGAACAACTAAACACAAAGATCAGTTCTAAAGTAATGAGTTTTCAATCTAGATAACAGAAATATACAATCTGAGAACAAGCGTGGCACAGAGGTGTGGTAGATCTCACAGGAAGTGGTTTATCCGCTAAGTCCCAAACATGCCATGTTGGTATTATGTCAGGGAACTTTGTGTGTGAATGCAACAAAACCAGCAGTGTGACTTTTTAATGTACATTTTTATTATTCCATAATAAAAAAATAATGTAAAGTGAAATATTTACAGCCCTTCATCAATCCACTTTTTTGATGAATACTCCCTCATGCTGCGTCAGTCATGGGGGGTATGTTTGACCATACTTCACCATGCCGGTCAGTGCAGGTTGGGGAAGGAGAATGCTCTGAATGGATTCAGATATCGCTCGCCTACTGGTGATGTTAGCCGTGGCCGGGGATCGAACCCGGGTTGCCAGCTTCAGAGTGCGGTGTGCTCACCACTGCACCACTGCTCCTCCACCATGCTTTTATTTCGAGCTGTTAACATCCGTGACCTTAAATGGAATGAAGATCACTTTGTTTGAGAAAATTGTACAATTAAAGCAGTGAACTGATGTCTAACACTTTACTACAAAGTGACGAAAATATTAGTTAGCAAAAAGCATCAATAGTTAATGGTCTTTTTTTTTACTCGCAATTAATTTTAGCAAATTTTTGAAACGTGTGGATTTTGGGTCCTGCACAGTTTTTTTTTGCTTTCCCCAAGAGATATTTTCTCGTAATCTTCCCTCGGCTAATCTTCACTGCAGTGGAGTCCACGAGTGCTGCTCTCAAGCAAAGTCACCGCGAAGCCACTTCACAGAGCCCCGGCGGAGATGCCCACTACGGAGCGCTCTCCAAACGCACAACAGAAACCTCTTCCACGTTTACTCGTGGCGAAGCCATGCACTCGGTTTGACCGTAGCATTTAATCTTATTAGCTTTACTCTTTGAAAGACCCTGTCCATTGTTGAGATAGCAGCTGCCTGCAGCCAATTCGGCTGGCACCTGCCCAATGCAATATTCACGTTCCCTCGAATACTGAAGCTGGTTAATTCTTTATACCCCCCCCCTCCTTGGAGTTTTCATCGAATAGCCTTTCGTCTTTGGAGCGATAATATGTTTAATTAAATTCCACCACGTGTAAACACACGCGTGCACGCACTGTACTCTGTAGTCAGGGTGTTGGGAGTGTTTTATGTTTACACGATGGGGGCAGTGGAGTGTGGTTGTCGCCTGGCGCTAAGAACCTGGTGCCCTGAGTTTGATTCCCCACCTCTATCCACAACTACCTCCAACACATCTGCCCAGTGTGGAACAGTAGTACAGGAGTAGTAGGCCAAATATACCCTCGAGAGGGGGTAAAGGGATCATCTACCTATAGCTTTGCATTTTTAAGCCAGAGACACTGCAGCAAACATCTTTTTCTTCTCAAAAGTTGTTGAACTAAAGTGTTTATAGATGAAGATTGTGTTGTGTGGCGCTGCGGGAGTGAAGGGTGGCATGGTTTTATGAGGGTTGCGTTTGACAGGTTGCATCGGCGTGCGGGGAATCGCAGGTAACAATCTTGACGCCCTGCTCGCTGCTATCGAGTCTGTTTGGAAAAGGTGTTCGTGGAGGATTTTCGTGGCTGAGGAATACCTTTTCACTAGTCAGGTCTTCTGGCGCACGGCACCCCCGTGCGATCTCTAGACAAGTTAAGCTGATGCGAGGGTCACCGTGAGTTCACTTGCAGTCCCACGATGCTCTCTTTCGAAACGCAACAGCACGTGCCGTGGTTGCATGAAATTTTTTTTCACGTACGAAGAACCAAGCAAATATTGAGGACACCCTGAACACTTTGACATCACGGGAAACGTGGCTCGAATAAGCACTGCGTTGTTGAGCAAAATGTTCGTGATTCGTCGTGCGTGTTTATCTAGCAACTAAAACGGAACTGTTTTTAAAAGTGTACCAGGTAAGGCCCACTGAGCTATACTGCTTTTTTCAGAAGCGACCTGTCCACAAATGATAGCTCAACGAAGTGGCTAAACACGTGGAAATGTATAGCAGCCAAACAATCTTAAACGCATATTTATAAATGTGGAGGACCCAGAGAAAAATCCTTACGTGACTACGGGGAGAGAGACCCGCAAACTCCACGTTAAATTATATATAAAAATTTACACGCAATCTTTTAATTCCTAGCTGATAAGTTTAGAGTGAGGAACTATTTCTTATTTTTCTTGCAATAAAAGAGATAAACTCAAGTCATCATTGGATATTTCAGAGACAAATAATGGAAGAGTGGGTGAATGATCTCAATGGTAAATGTTTAAAGTTGATTATTTTGTGTTGAATCTCAAAGATAATTATACATTTCCTCCGAGGAGTTGGCACTTCCAAGAGTTTTCATTGCACCTGCTGAGTGGGAATTTTTACAGCTGCTCCTAAGGGCCAACGGTGGACCGATGCTTATCCTGAAATTGCTCCCCGTCCACTTATTGTGTCCTCAAGCTGTGTCTCCTTTAAACAGGAAGGAGATATAGCTGAGGTCATCTCCCGATAAGTGGCGTAGCGGTGTATAATGAGTTGTAAACGTCGAGCCTTTGGGATGTGCTCAAAGCGCCCGTTTGGTCGGGAAACTGAGAACTCCAAATCCCGCGTCATCTCCAGAGAAACATTAATTATCGTTGATTTACATTGTCCAAAATACTCGCGTAAAATGTTATTGAGGACAACATTTCACCACCGCGCTGGCTTTTGCTGCACTGGTGGGCATACCATGGACATTGCTGGTTTTACTTCCACAGTTAAACGAATTCCACGTCAAGCACAGCCAAAAGGGTAAAACCAGTCCTGGTAAATGAGCGATGGGTGGTGCTCGTCACCAGGGTACGCGAAGTGTGGGTTGGCTACCAAACTTACGAGTGACCAACTATTTACAAAGTAAACATTTCAGTGATGGTTAAAATACATTGCCTGGCTTGACAACAACAGCAACAATGATACTATATTCAAAATAATAATTGTTTATTATTTGTACAGGCATGCCTGTTTGCAATAGGGTCATGCTTGGGGTTGGAGGGTCAGCTGCTGAGTGTTTTTGACTTTGCCCTCCCCCGTGCTGCCGTGACGTCGCGTGGGATCAGGTGAGCCAGTGGACTCGTCTCTGCGAGGTCACCTTCCCAGCCGCCGTGCAGTCGCTCGTGGACGCCGTGCAGAGCGGTCCGCAGCCGCCGTGTCGCCGGTCGTCTCTCCCGCAAGGTGCTCCCCTCCCCGCCCTCCCGCACGGCTGTGAAGCGATGAGACGCGTACCAGCAGTGGCACTCAAAGCTCTTTGTTGAGTCCCACGTGTAGCGGCACTGCTCTCCCGTTTCCACTCTTGAACCGGGACGTTCCGCATTCGTTTTAGTTTGTTGTCTTCCCCCCCCCCCACGTCCACGTCACGAGACGAATTTGAATCCATTCGAATGTCTTGCAGAGCAGTGCAACGTTTAATCGAGGTTTTTTGGGTTGGATCACCGCCCGACACAGCCAATTAGTAAGGTTTGTCACGTAAACAGAACCTGCGAATTCGTTACTAGTACAGCACTCACCGGTGTGTTTGGCTTTTGCCTGATGATGCTGGTTGTAATTACTGGTGAAACGTCATACTAGAAATATGAATGCTATGGGTTTACTCTCCAACACACCGGTGTGCTGTGCTAATAACAAATTGGCATGTTTGGTTTACGTGACAAACCTCTTATGGATAATATTGGTCGCGAAAGCCGATTGCATTGCAACCCTTCATCTTAGAGAATGCTTCACAGAAGCGAATATCTCCTCGGTGCTACCTCTGAGATCCGATCAGAAGACAACTGCCACACACAGGAGAAGGGGGAACCTTCTCACTCGATCTGCATATGGGATTAATGTTTTTTGCGTAACATTCAATCTGATATTTTCATTCTGAGACCTGGAATTTAGCCAAATGAAGTGCAGAACCAAATTTAATTTCATGTATCTTTTCTGTGTCTTGCATGTCACCGAACCGTGTATATATATATATCCCCATCCTATCCTGACCACCGTTTTAGAGGTGCTTGAGCTGGAGCGTCGGCTGGGTGAGCCTGTCCGTGTGCACAACGACGACAAATTACGGCGCGTTAAGCTGCGGGGACGGCAGCAGAAGCAGCAGCAGCGGCAGCAGCAGCAGCAGCAGCAGCAGCAGCAGCAGCAGCAGGAGCCGGCCATGTGCGGTGATGCGAGCCAGGTAGAACATACGATGCACTGAGAAACTGCACTGAA
Organism: Lethenteron reissneri; assembly: GCF_015708825.2. Classification (NCBI taxonomy): domain Eukaryota; kingdom Metazoa; phylum Chordata; class Hyperoartia; order Petromyzontiformes; family Petromyzontidae; genus Lethenteron; species Lethenteron reissneri. Next base: position 14,026,267 of record NC_083810.1, read on the forward strand.
TTCCTCTAGCACGTGGACGGACGAACTGTATTGGGTTAATCAAACACCAAAGCCTAGTTTTCACAGCCGTTTGAAAGCATGCTGGCACAATACTTGCGCTGTGCTGGGCCAGAGAAATTGCGTAGAGCCCAAACCCACCTCATGGAATTCAGACCCGGAGTCCTGAACTCGCTTCTTGATCGGAGCGATACGACTTGACCTTGGTCGACCTTGCTAATCGTGACAGCCTCATGGCTTCCGGCGCATGAGCACTGATGGCGTGGGCCCTTGTGCTGGTCCTAGGCCAGTGCTGGGTCACTCCTAGTCCAGTACACAGGGGTCATTGAGAGTGACCGGCACCACTTTGTGGGAAGCCAACAATGATCGTCGTAGTGGATGGACTCGCACCTGTCATTAATGTGGACATGTACACTGCTTAATCAAGGCCTCCAATGAGCGTTTCCCAATGTTAATAGGGAGTCAAATTTACCCATGTTGATCTGTGTTAAAGATAATATAAGCAGAATTCCATTCTGTATCTACACATGTTAATTAAAAATGTTCTAGTCCATCAGCCTATTTGCTTTCCAATCCGATAGGAAATGCAGCATTTGTTTAAGCAATACAATTCTGCACCAGTTAACAATCTTTTGGGTGCTCATCACCAGAGCCAGGCTTGTTAACTTATTCTACCGGATCACCAGCTGCTATTGGCGAGAGCACTCCTCACAAACGACGTGCTCGCGCCGGATTTCTTCTGCCAAGGAGAGCACGGTGGAGCTGGCGGCCGCTCTGGCGCGGTTGGCGTGCGTGGGGAGCGACGCGAGGCCCGGGCGCGAGGCCCCCAGCGTGCGGCGCGTGGTCACGGCCCAGCTGCCCGCGCTGGAGCACGTCTTCGCAGAGGGCCTCTACTTCACCCTCACGGACCTCGTCCTCTTCCCCTGCGTGCACCTCCTCCTGGTGAGCGCTGCCCTCTCCTTCTCAGCGCTTGGCCAGGGTGGAAACTGACGTAATCGCTGGGGAGTATGCGCAGTTGTGCGGTTGCGTTGTTTTTTGTTCTGTGGCTTTATCTAATAATGCATTTTTGGCCTCAATAAGTGTCGCTAAATTTCAAAGGTGGCCCTTGATTTTTAAAAAATATATAAATACAAACATTTTGCATCATTTAAATGTTTGCGCTACTTTACAAAGACATTTTAAGTCTGAAGCCGAGGCACTGCAAGGCTACCGCGGGCAGGTCATGTGATCGACTGATGCAACCGGTGAACCCGTACACGCCCCCGAGGCGCCTCGGTTTGTAGCGCGCACCCTCTGATGGTCACAACCTCGTAATCTTTAGCTTTTTTGGATGTAATTGTATGTGTGTACGTTGAACTTCATTCGCACCGTACGTAGCCAACCGTGCTTATCGGACGTGCGAGGGAAGGACGAGAAACTAAACACAAAAAGGAGTTTTAAAGAAAATAGTTTTCAATGTAGATGATTTAGAAAGGCGATAGCTCCAGTGGCTTCTGTATAAAGATTGTGCAGTGCTCCTGCAAAAAAAGATCCCCCCATGGAGTTTTCTTTATTCTCCGTAGTTTTTTACTTTTCCCAGCAGCTATTCTGGGAAACCTCAATCTGGTGTCACTGATTCTGGCTTCGAGAGATTTTACTGTGTGTATAACATTTTATTCGCAGCATCTATAATTTTTAAATGTTATATTAACTCTACCTGTAGTAGCTACATTTCTATAAGGAGTCTCGTGGATTGTAATTCTGGCTTCCTGGATCTTGTCCTGATGATGTATTTTCAAATGAACCGTCACGTCTAATTGATATTCGTTTTTGAGAATTATTTTTCTAAGCTACCGGCGAGTGAAAACAATAATAATTGGCACGCTAAACTCTTTCGCACGTGAAAAGTTTAATTTGTTTGGCCTTGTCGGCTGGTGTAGGGTCTTAACAAAATAAATGTTGGCCAGATCATTACGTCACCTCACCCAAATTTTTTATTACGAATCTCAATTTGGCTGTGTTTGAATTGTACCGCTGCTGTTGGCAGCTGCGCTTTGTCGATGCGTAACGCTCGTCGGTGGCTGTGTCGCGAGCGCAGGCCCAGCTCCTCTCCCCTGGCCAGGCCGAGGTCCTGCGGGCGGTGCCGCTCGTCACGGCGTGGTACGGCCGCGTGAGCGCCGTGCCGGCCGTCAGGCAGGCGGCCGCGGGGGTCGGTCTGCAGCCCCTCGACCTGCCCCCAACGCACGCCACGCCGCTTCCGTCCTCTGCAAGCCCGGGGCCCGCGCGCCCCGTAAACCCCGAGGCCCTGGGTCCCGACAAGGCGGCCCCGCCGGTTGCCTCCGCCGCCGACAGCAGCCGAACAGCTTCCGCGAGTCTTGACAAGCATTTCAAAGGCGGCCCTCGCCCCACGCTTGAAAAACTCAAGGTGCTCCACTTTTAAAATATTGGTAGCTTTTGTGAAATCAATGCTCGGTGGGGTCTGTCTATGTGCGGGTTTCTGTTGGCGATCCTCAGCCAGTGGTCGAAATTTCCCACGCAAAAGGCTCTCCGGTGGTACGCATGTTATTGACTTTATAAGGGACGATGATGATGACTTTGTTGACCCCGAACATGGTTTGATCTCATGGTTTCTATATAATCACCCTCCTGCCCAACGACCTGCGCTGTATCCTAGCTGTTTTGTTTAATGTCTGGCCCTTTAAGTTCACTGCTGGATACAATCCATGATGTGTCAGTCCTGAGGGTTGTTTGATCATATTTTACCACGCTGGTCAGTGTGAATTGGTGAAGGGAAGAGGGGGAGGGGAGGCCCAGGACCGGTTTAGATATCACTCACCACTGACGTTAGCCAGGTCCGGGAGTCAAAAACTCAAGTCGCCGGGTTCATAGCGCAGCGTGCGAACCACCACGCCGCCGCTCCCCTTTCCTTCATGCAGCCAAATATAAATAATACAATTGTGTAAAATATAAATAATACAATTGTGTAAAATATAAATAATGCAATTGTGTAAAATATTAATAATACAACTGTGTAAAAACACAATGGCGGTGACTTTGTGACACGTCGCAAGCCACCGGCTGACCGTTGCTTGTGTTTTGATTCTCTGTGCCGTCAGGAAGCGGGCATCGAAGCGTGTCTGGATCCCCACCCTTGCTGTCAAATCACTCTTCCGTGGGGTGACTATCCCGCGGCTGTGAACCCTGAAGAAGGTACCGATTGTCATCGCCACCACCACCATCCATTCCCCCTCCATTGACCGATGGAGACCTCTGCTTTTTGACTCCATTGTTCCATGGCAATTGCAGCTGTGGTAAAACTCATCTCCGACATGTGCACGTAGGAGTCATCGTTCCTTAGTTCATCGCCTCTACCCTGGCCCTCCCCTCCTCTCCGCTTCGTTTCAGCTCTCATTAGTTTAACTCGTCAGTTTAACTCATCTGTTGCGATCCTCTCGAGTGAAGTTTTCTGCTCTAGCCCATTTGCTGTTTTTTTAGATACTGTGAGATCATTGTTTGATTTATTCGTTTTTTTGCTGTTTAAGAAGGAGTGACGCCTCATTTCAGACAATACTTAATTATATTTTTTTATCACGGTTGCTGAGCAAAGGCCCAGAACCCAGCATGTGAAGCAGTCTGCAACAAACAACGCCATTGAACATGAAATCGATATGATTACAAATATTCTTCAGTTGAGCAAGTTGGTCAGAAACCTGGGAAAAGGGACAATGGGAGGGATTTGGTGTGTTTCAGCACTTTTTAAGCGACCTTCAGTGGGTTTACACAGATTTGCGAAGCTCCCAATCTCACTGAGCTGCGAGATAGCAACACAGCTGGTGGGTTTGTGAACCCATCTGTGCGGACCTTGGAGCACGATTCCTCCCAATGCCGGGGGTGTCCTCCAGGCACTCCAGTTTGTGTTTCTCGCACACAAAGCCCCTTCTTATTAAGGACTTGAACATTCAAATGCATGGCCATCCTGACAAAGTTTGGATTGTGGAGCTATTATGGATACATAGATGATATTAGTATCATTATAGCTATTCACAGAAGAGCTCACAGTCGGTCTTGCAAATACCTTTCTTTCATCCGACAACTTCAACCATCCAAAATACATTTTAAGTAAAAGTGCAACTTTGGTGAGTGGTGATGTCTTTCCGTGAACTGAAACCACCGTTTGCAAAAAAAAAAGAGATATAATAAAATAATAAAACTGCCCAAGTGGTCGTCTCCGCTGCGGTGGTCCCTCAGAGGCATTCTTTTTGTTTTATCTTCCCCTGAATTAGCGCTGAGTGATGGCGGCGTCGCGGATGCCTCCTGGCGCTGGAGTGCCCAACTCTCGTAGCTCATCTCACCGCTCCCAGCTGGCGCGCTGCTTCAGGTGGCCGTGCCGTGGCTCCAAGCCCTGTTGAGTGCAGCCGTGGAAACCCGTGGCTCTGAACACGACCCAATGATTCGGCATTACCATTTGGTTGTGTTTCTACTTATCTGTATTTTTGGGAAAATATTAACGAGTCAATCTTCATTTCCGCCTCTTGCAGAATTTTTTTTTTCCAAGTTGTAATTTTTTAAAATTCCTGGTATTAAGCATTACTTGCATATTTTGTTGTAACTGTTCTTGCAGTATTATATAATATACACCTAATTAAAAAGGCATCAATTCAAATCAAGAGAATTATTTTTATTTTAACATTGAAATCAATGATATCTCCCCAGAACAAAACAACATTATAGCCGCCAGATAGCAGATGACTCAAGACCGAGACGAGGTAGACGATTTCGGTGGCTGTGAGGGGCGATGAATCGGACGACTGGAAGACCGATGGGACGTTTTGTCTCAGCTAAGTTTGGGGCGGGCAACATCTAATCCAGCTCCACCCTGCAGAGCGCTGCAACCCGCTGTTAGGGGGATTTAGACTCAGCCCGGGCTGGGAGCATGGCAGGTGGTTGAGCCGACTCGGGGCGTGGATTACGGTCGCTCGCCGGGACATCTCGCTAGTGGAGAAACATCCCCAGGGGCCGGGTGGCAGCCGCGGCTGTATCGCCTTTCCTCCCTCCCTCCCCGCAGCCGTTCCCTTCCGGCTGCTTCGGCTTCACCCAGGTTGCGTTATTGGCACATGATTTAGCTTATCTGAAGAGCGCTCATTCGTTAAATGGGTTTTTTCTGCCGCTCTTTCTCTGCCTCTCCTCGGTTGATTAACCACGACTTGAAACTGGATATGTACCCGTGCCTTGGCTTATACCTCCAGCGCTGCGCTCTGAAAAGAAGTTTGTTTGTTCAAGTGTGATGGGCTCTAACGCCACACCTCTGGGGGCCTAAAAAGGCCATTTCTGCTTGTCTGAACAGAGGTGCTAACACTTTTATCGGGCCTGCGTCGAACGTCACTCAGCAGCAGCGCTACTTGGCCAACAATCGGGCCGAGGTAGCCCCGTGCCTGTGGTCCCAGCTGGTGCCAACGCGTGCGACTCGAGTGCTCGCCGCTTTACCTGCCGCTGCGCCGGTGTCTTAACGCGTCACCCCCCAGACTTCTCCGCCATGCCGTCCTCGGAGGCCTCAGCTCCGTGAATGAGAACAGACGAGGAGTGAGCTCGGGTGGCGAAAGTCGGGTGCTTAGCGAAGGCACGCCGTGTCCGCCCACTCTTCATTAATGTGCCAGCGTGGCCGTCTAGGGCGACTGCGAGTATAATGTTCCATATGCTTGGCAGACGCTAGTTAAAATGTCTTGCTAAATTGTCCGTTTTGTTTCGAGGTCGCAGGCAGGTCAAAGGTGTCGGGGTATTACATTTGGCTCTATTACTCGTCGGCGCCCGAAGAGGTATTGAATGTGTTATTGCTCGTCAAAGTTGGTTCGCTCGGTAAGACGAGTCGAGGCGTCGGAGTGACGAGACCTGAGACGTGCTGCCAGCAGCGAGAGATTCCATTGTTTGGCCGGGTGGCCATGGCTGCTGGCATCTCGGTGACTGGGGTTTGTGGCAAAACGAGGGCTTGCAAATGATTGCTGTGTTTGGAAACACGGCCTCAAAGAAGCCGTCCGCAGTGCCCTTTTCATCCAACCCTGAGGCCAGATTCAAAGCCCACCGGCTTTGTTTTTGTCTTGGTCACATTTAATCCAACAAGGCAAGACTTATTGCCTGGATTTGGGAGAAACGAAATGTAACATTCCACCCCTGCATCACTTTCAGTGCTCGTCGAGCAGATTTTCACAGAGCAACGCAATTACAAATTGTGTGCGCGCTCGTTATCAAATGACACGTGAGTGGGTGAAGACGTTCCGTTTTTCTAAGCAGTGGAACATATTCACAAGATTGGCACGCTATTTTTACATTGCAGAGGACAAACTGTTGCCCCTTGGCTGTTAAAATTAATGAATGGCAGAATGCGGGAGAACACCTCCACACTTTTTTTAAATCTTCCATCACTTTGAACAGATATTCCATTCTGTGAAATGTCACTTGGATAGCGGGGCTTGTTCAGAAACGGCGACGATGATGAGAGCGGCAGGTTTGAGTGAACAAAAGTGATCGTGTGCGATGTTTGTGGTTTATTTTATTGCCATCGCATGTATGTTTTATTGGTTTGTAACCAACAACTTGTCATTATTAAGTTGTTTTAATTTCTATAATTGTAACGTATGACTCTGTTTACGTGTAAGTAAGTGCGTTTACATAAAATCACTGTTCATTTCATGACACATTTAACGAGGAGGCTCAATTAAGCAGCACGCGATAATGTGCTTTGCAATGACGTCATGTCTGTACTAACGCACCGCGTAGGGTTTTGTGGCTGCGCTGTACAGCAGCCCTCTGATGTGCTGTTTTCTGGTCGTACCATGCGCTGTTTGCCACGGTATCCGACGTTCCGTTCCACGTGCTGGGAGCTTCTTCAGGAACTCAGTTGAAGAAGCTCCTAGCAACCTGAAAATGGGATGCTTAACGTCAGACGCTGTCTTTCCGACAGACCTGTTTTTCACCTGAGGACGGCTGCTTGTGTTGTGGCCGAAACGTCGTGAGAATTATTTTATTATGTTTTATTTGTATTATTTTATTATTTCCCTTCTATGTGACTTTACCGAAATAACCAAGAAGATGAATCCCTGCAGTCACGAAAGCTTTACATCGAAATATAGTTCGTCTGGAGGTCGCAGTTTATCCTGCCGCGCTGGTACAGAGCCAGAGTCGGGGCCCCCGAATGAGCCGACCTTGCGTCTCGAGGCGTTGTGCACTGCAGTGGAAGAATTTGAACTGGCTTAAGATTGTCATGGCCCAGTGCCTAAGATCCAAATTGTTTTGTTTCTTTGGGGTCTCCGTTGCTTACACAGCCCATCACTTGGCTGCCTTTTTTGCCAGTGTGATGAAGAGCAGTGCTCAGGAATTCTACCGTGTCACACTTTCCATTTGAAATGCCGTTCAAGGAAAGTAATTTTCTCTCGACAAGCTATATTTACTGTCGGTGCGTTGCGGCAGTTTTGTTGATGACCATCAGCGAAAATGAGATGTTACACTTAAAAAAAATAGGAGTGTAATGGTTCACCCCCCGCGTACAGCAATGAATTTCCACGATTGGATTCTAGAAAAATTCATCTCTTTAACTGTGGTAAATGTAGTGGCTGGTTCTGGTGGCTGGAAAGCGGGTAATGCGAACACATTACATACAACATCCGAACAGAAAACCATCTTACACACGCAGTTCAAAGATTGTATCTTATTGAGCTTGAGAATAAATATTGGTCTATAAATTAATTCACCCATATTTTTCATGTACACATACCTACATCTTTGTGATTTCGGAATTTATTCTGTATAGACTTTTGTAAATGGCGTCTTATAAGTGTAAACTATTAGTATTATAGATGAATAATCGGGCTCGAAATCCGTTGTAATGTCCTTTATCATCCAGACAGTGGTGCGACATCGCATGCTATATCCACGACTATAGCGTCGTTACGCTCCAAAGGCCGTGGCTCGCGCTTGTTAACAGAAATCTACTCGGGGCGAAAGACCCTGTTATGTTTATGTTTTGCCGCTACTTGAAAACGCTGGAGCCATGGCCTGAAAGCATTCTCTTTGTTTTTGCACTTTCGTTTTTTGTGACTTTGAAGTTGACAGCCAATAATTTATAGTCACTTCTCATCGTGACAGCAAGAAGCGTCCCTGGATGATGAATAGTCTGAACGTGTGCCGGGCAGTTGCTCAGTTGAGCTGTCACTGCTTTCCCCAACGGTCCTACTTAACTTTTAAATTATAGGAGCCCCAAGTTGAAATTACTACAGTTCAGTTCAAGGGCCTTGCACAATAACTTAAACACACCAATAATGAATACTGACGTTTTTGTAGAATATACGATCCAATTATAAGCAGTGGATAGAAATCATCAGATTGTATGCGTGCCAGAGTATGTAGTTGTGAATTCACTTTGACGAACAGCACACTGCAGCCCTGCAATTTGTGACGCCACTTCTGGCAGAAGGGTCCCCACTCGAGGGAGCTCTGCAGAGTCCCTCCTGTGGGGAGGGTATCTTGGCCTACTCTTTCTGCGCAGACCAGACATCCTGGAGGAGGTGGGAATGCCCACACTTTACTCCACCAAACGGGAGCTACCGATCGACTGACCGTGCCGTACCCATTTATACTCCGTCGCTGGACAAAGGCAGGAGGGATTTAAGAAACTTGCCAATTGTTTTGCTGTGTCAGGAGATCGAGCCCGCTGCCTCTGGATTCTAAGTCCAGGGTACTCCCTGTTACACCGCACCAGAATCCCTCGAAGGGCATGAATACTCTTTGTTATTCCAGACGTGGTGCTCTTAAGTGCCCATTATAGATGGGCTTTCATTCGATCTCCATGGGATGCATACGGCGTGGAGGACGCGATGAGAACGTTCACATCCGGGGAGAAACCTCATGTGCCATTCCCAGCAGATTGGGTTCCCTTTGAGAGCCTGATGCGTTTTCCAGACACAGAAGTCTGCCCATGGAATACATCAAACATTAAATCACACCGGCGTCTCAGGAAACGACTGAGAAGCTCGCCACCTCTGTGGGTTATTTTTCACGTCTTTGGTGCCTTTGGGTTATGTGGCTGCGATGGCATTTCTTGTGAAGATTGGCCACATTTTTGTACCACACTCACAGCACCGATATTTGCCACAGGCACCCATGACTGATCTAAGCAATTTCCTCACTGAACTTGATATTTTACATTTATCAAACTGCTAATTGTTAATGCAATTTAAAACACCATGGTCTATGCAGGTATAATTTTAAGTGTCATTCTGAATTAAATTTCACTGATGTGTGAAGCCTTGGCAGCATAAAGAAAATCATTAAATATTTCAGCCTTTGGTCAATATACTGCTGGATGAAGGCCTCTGGATTCAATACCTGTCCTGGGGGTTATTTTGACCATACTTCACCACGTTGGTTAGTGCAGGTCGATCAATGATACCAAATACATTGCAGGAATATCCAAATCCAGACAAACCTCCCGCAAAAGAAATTGTAAAAACAACAACACAGTGGGCTCTGTTTGAGTTGGCAGTGTGTATCAGATAAATGTATCTGAATGTGCAACAAGCGTTATACATTCTGCTGCTGTGCCGGACCTTAACATACTTTGGAAGTTTGATTAGCAAATGCAGCACGCTTAAAGGAAATACATTTTTGCATAAATAAAAAAAACCTAATAACGGTTATAAAAAAAATTGATTGTGGTCAAACAAACCCCTATCACTCGCACAGCATGGTGAGGTCATCCTCCAGCAGTGGATTTACGAAATGGTGGTATGTGTGCAATTATATCTGGATGGAAACGTAGGCGGTGAATGAAACTGCAACCCTTTTGCATTTTTGTTTTGTTTTAAAGACTCCGTTGTTTCAGGCCCGCGCTTGGTAAACACTCCGGATGAAATGTTACCACGTCAGGTTTGGTGTACGGCTGTACCAGGAGCCAAGCAGCCCCCCTCATTGGAAGTTCCTCTGGGTTCCTGCCAAACTCCGCTACGATCTGGCACCCCGGCGGCACGCGCTCCGCAGTCTTGACACATTCTCGGTAGCGGATCAGTGAACGGCGGATCGCGCAGTTGCTGCTACGCTGTTGCTTTCGTTACTATTCGGCCGAGCGCCGGGACTCTCGCGGTGCTCAGTTTGTGCGGTTATTAAACTCGTATCGATTTAGTTTTCTTCCACCGCCGCACGTTGATAGCTCTCGCCCACTTCTCAGCTGTTCCCCGGAGATAGTGCACGCCGCTTGCAACGGGGACGGCTGATGGGGCCCTCCCCCCGCCTCTCGCCGTGGCACGATGGATCGTAACTCCCACGTTCACCGAAAAATACGACGTGGATCTCGGCCGCTGCCGTAGCCGGTGGGTTAGCCAGGCGGGCTGGCTGACACACACGTGACGTGGCTCGCTCGCCCAGGCTGCTTAGAAATGTGTGGAGCTCTGAGCTGCGTGTTTGGATAACCCAGAAGATAACTGGAGGCAAAACTCATCACAGTTTGTCAATGTCAGCCTGTTGCTTAGTAGAGATGCATGCGGTGACACGTATTCCAGGGGTGTCATTGTAGTGGGTAGACTCTTCACTTTGTGTGTGTTGTGTATTTCTTGCAAACACAGTGCTATTATGATCTGTGGTTGCTTTACTTTCACTTTTTTATTTTCAATTGTGCTGTTGGCATCATGGCTTGGGATGAAGAAGCAGTTTGGATATCTCACAGCAGTGGGCCTATATGTTAGAGAATGGCTACAGAAGAGATTCTTATCCTCCAAATGACATGCAAAACCAGATTTTAATGTTCTGGCAGTTTTTTTGTGTACAGTAATTGGTGACTTAATTGAGACCATCAACTCATGGCCCGGATGTGAACCCATGTCTTGGAGGTACTGGCTCAACGCTCTGAGTGCTGAGCCACCAAGCCACCTCGTGATCTGTAGACACTTTAAAACGATAAAGGTATGGGTTAGCTTGCAATTCTGATAGGAAAACTACCACAATACAGTATTCTTTTTATTTTTCTATCGAAGGATCCTACAAAAACCAGACCACGGCATTAGTTGAATGTCAAAAATGTGGATTTGGCTGCGAGTATGCGAAAGCAGACTATATAAGGTATTTATGTAATGGCTATGCATCATCTCGCGGTGTGGTCCCACTGACCGCTCTCTGACATTCATGGGTTTCACAATGAAGGCCCTCTTCTTAGCTGCCTGGACGTGAGATCATGGACGGGTGGAGGTGAGGGGTTCCAGAGGCGACTCGTCACCTTGCCTCCTGACCTGCACGGGGCTAGGGCCTGTGACAGGTAAATCCTGTTCGGATTATCTCTGGCTCCAGTTCTGTGGCGTAATCCAGCACAAGAGACAGCTGTCCGTCCGACTTTCACTCATTTGGCCGTTTGTGTGCGCACTCGTGGGGGTTTCCCCCCCCCCCCTCGTCGTCCAAAGAATCCCCCATAGGTGCACTTGAGAAAGATGGCTCTCTCGTCTCTTGTCCATGCGGTCAGCGACTTAAAGTGAATTCTCAAGAGCTTCTCCATTTCTCTTTCTTTAATTATTTTCTTTAAAAGCCACCCTCCCTCACCCCGATACCACGCTAACCATTTGTTATTGTCACGTCCAGAGGTGTTCCCCCGATGCTTTCCAGTAAGTAAGAAACGCACGAGCGAGGCCGCGTCATTACCCTTGCCATTCACGTCGGCAGTGATAGCGTTGAAGCGAGCGTAGGGCCGAGCGAGGTGGCTGCGTGTCGTGTTGTCGGCCCCCGTAGCAGGGCGAGGTGTACGGCGGCTGCAGCATGACCCGTGCCTTGCTAGCGCTGTCTGCTAGTGGTGCGCTTGTGCTCCAGGGCCACCTTCTCCGTCTTGCTGCTCGACAGCTGTGTGTGCTCGAGTGTGCTTCAGGAGTCAAAGTGTCCTCGCCCAGTCGCGTCTCGCGTCAGAGCTCATCTCCATTTAAGGCTCAGTGGCCGCTTGCATCAAATACCTTTCGTGGTTTTTCCCTGTCTTAACTTAAACTGATTTAAATGGCAAATAAGTAAAATTCAGCTTTCGGCATTTATGAAACTGGTTTGTATGCATGTACGTATGCACTTAGAACTTGTTTTGCATGGCACATAGCCAACTGTGCTAATCGGAGGTGAGGCTTGCCAAACCTTTTGTGAAAATTCCACATTCTTCTGGCAGGGCACAGTTTTTGCCATATAATAGACAATGTAGACTTCCTTCAAAGTGTTACTCGATTTATTGACCCTGAAAGGATAATCGGCTGAGTTAACCCTGCAGATGATCGAATTAAAAAACATCGTAGCACAAAGTTATTTGCCCTCGGGATTAAGAGTAACTTCAGACGTCGTGACAACATTTCTACGCTCATTCTCACTCTCATTCCCACGTGGTAATGTCATTTACGTGGAGAATTTCATTACAGTTTTGTTTGGCGCACACAGTGCCACAGAGTGCAGTGCAAGAACACAAGACACTGCAATGCCAAAAGACACAATGCCCTATAAGGTAATTTAATTGCTGGCTCAAAGGCATTAGGGACCAGCTTGTCTGTTTGTGAGGTCCCACGGTTGTGAAGGGGAGCCGGGGGAACGGGGGGCAGGGAGGGCAATGTGTGAAATCCGCCCTGGGGATTCTATAGAAGGTTGTGTTGCAGTTGTTGGGGATTAGTGGAGGGGAGACGTGCCTACACGATGCAGGGGCACTCGTGTTTGGGGCATCGGGTGTGCGGTGGACAACACGGTGGGGGGCGCGCTAGGTGGGGAATGGAACTGAAGTGTGGACGTGCAGGGGCCGGAAGGGGATTGAAGGATGCGGGTGGGATATGGCACGCTGAGCGACATGGGCAGTATGTTGTGAAAACTTGTGAACTCAAGATGACTATGTTGGGAGGCTACGGGGCAGAGAGAGCGTTGGAGAGAGGCGGCTCTGAGCGTGGCACAGAGACACGGTGTGAGCGCGTGTGTGGGTAGGAACTGTAATGGGCATATGTGGTGGTGGGGGGCGCAGTGGGGAGGAGCAGTGGTGGGGGGGGGCAGTGGTGGGGGGGAGCAGTACATTTGAATTGCGGCTGTTTTGGTTTGGACTGTGACACCGTTTAATCTTGAGCGCTGAAGCCGAACACCTGTGTGTGACCTTGAGGTCCCTGATCCCAAGGCTGATCCCCACCCAGCGAGCGCTTCATGCCTGGATTACGTCCCCTTCCGTGGCGAACCGCTCGCCGCGCTGAGCCGCAGAGGTGTGGCGTGACCCCAACGCGGCTCTCGCTCTCCGTTCACGCTTCCCTGTTGTCTCCCCTTCTCGTTGAAGCTTCCCAGCGAAGGTTGAAATGCGTTGGCGTTGCCCGTCTCTGTAACTCTCACGAGGATGATTACATAGAAATTGAATGTTTGTGTCGAGTTGTGCAAGGGACAACTTGCCAAATTTATCAAAGTGAGGCTAGAATCTTTGGTGATAAGCGATAATAGATAAGGCTTTACCAATGAAGGCGATGATGTCACATTCTTCCCGACGATGTCACACGTTGTATGCCTCTTGACGTCATCTTGTTGCGTGACTTGGAAGGTATTGTTATCGTCACTAATACATGTCGGGACAAACGCACGTGGGAAGGCATCACAAGTCCTGTTGGTGATGCAGGATTCATCTTCCTCGTTCGGTACACCTTCGACTGTTTTGGGATTTTCTGAATATCATTGATGATTTTTACTGCACCTGGGGCACTTCGTGTTGAAGATTGCAACTGTTTGAATCTGACCAAAGGAAAATCACGATATATCAATGGAGCATATAAGGTAGTCACTAATACTGAGTAATCTGTTGAAGACAAAAGTAAATTCAAAGCTGCAGATCAAATTGTTTATATGACAATGGATAAGCCAAAGTATGTATGTTGAACTTCTTTTACACCGTACGTAGCCAACCATAATAATCGAAGGTGAGGGGGAAGGACAACCAACTAAACACAAAAATCAGTTGTAAAGAAATTAGTTTTCAATCTAGATGATTTAAAGTTGCATAGCTCCATTGGCCTCCAAATATCAGAAGGAAGAGCGTTCCAGACGGCCGCAGAACCGCATCTGAAAGTGCAGCGATCCAGTGACCATCTTTGTTCGATGCAGTACATATGTCACATGTCATGCTGTTTAGAAACGTACCTTGTCTCATGTCCTCATGAATGAATTTGCCAAGAGAGTGAGAGACCGGCTCGCAGAGCAAGACGTGGCTTAGCAGCCTCGACCAGGGGGTGGAGTGCCATCAGCGCAGTGGCCGTAGTGGAACGCTACGCAATGAATCAATCGCCCCACAGCGATTCTGTGAATTGTCACGTGAATTGGTTGTCCTATTTGTACCATCTCGTGTTGAATGTTGAGGATGCACGTACTGTGGTTGTGTGTTCAGGTTGTACATATTGAGGCTTTGTACGTTGAAGCACCGTGTTGAGCCTGGAGGCTGTGAAGTGTGGCTGTGCGGCTGTGTTTGTTGAGATCATGTTGAGGCCTTGTGCATTAAGGCTGTGTTGAGGCTACTTGTGTTGAGGCCTCCTGTGCTGAGGCCTCCTGTGCTGAGGCTGCCTGCCTGTGTTGGTTCTGGGACGGCACGCGTTAAGTCCGTGCGTTGCCTGGCGCGGTGCGGCGAGCAGGAGAGCTGTCTGAGGCAAGGGCCCTGCGGAAACGGCAGCAGCTGGAGAACCTCGTGGGCTGCGTTCGCTCCCTGGCCCAGCCGGCACACGTCATCGTCGACTTCTGCAGCGGAGGGGTGAGCCGGGAGCCCCGAGGAGGCCACTGAATGGAATTATGTTATTCAGTGATTACTATTAAATCATTATTACTTATTATAATAATAACAACATATATCTTCGCCCTCTGATGTGTTTTCGGGTAGTGCCGTGTATTGTTCAGTATGATGTCTGATGCTTCATTCATCGTGTTGGAAGCTTCTTCAGGAACTGAACCGATTTCTATTCCTGACACAGCACGGCGGGTTCCAGCAGACAGCCCCGATGAAACCCCGGGACCTCCCTTTTATGCCCCCCCCCTCCCCCAGCGTGGCCTGGCTCCGCCCTCGGCCACGCCCTCTTCTGGAACTCACCAGAAGATTCTGGGCCCTACACCACGTGTCCCTTCTGTCACCTTTGGCCCACATCCTTACCCTGTCCCGTCACGTGCCCTTGCCAGCCAATCGGGCTGCTACGTCCTCAGATGCCCCTTCTCTGCCAGCCACCAGAACCATGCCCCCTAGGGACCTCTTCCATGACATCGTGCGCTCTGCTGGCAGAGAGGGCTACTAGACACGCAACTCCTCTCTCTCTGTCGGCAGATGGCGCGAGGCGCCGTAGTGACCCATTATATGTCACTACACTTGTGATAAACATTTCCAAAAATAACAATGTATAACTGTTTTTAGATGATTAATTTAGGCTTATGGGTAAATCCACGAGTTATTAAGTTACGACAACATCTCAGGTGCGCCGGTCATCCGCAAATTGGATAAACCGCGCGGATAATCTAGAGTCGACTGCATTGTGATATTAACTGAATGCATCTTTTCCTCCATACCTGGAAAAGCAATTCATAAGAACCTAGATTTGAAGCTTTCGTGACTGCAAGGATTCATTCTCTTAGGTTTTTTCGGTAAAGTCACGTAGGTAAAAATAAAAAAAATATAAATAATAATAGTAGAAATAAAATTATTTTGTTTTTACTATTATTTCTATTATTTTTATTATTTTGTATTTTTACCTACATGACTTTACCGAAAAAACCTAAGAGTATGTCATAAGAACCTCTTCAAGCCTCTCCCCCCTAATCTGAGCGTGGTCTCGTCGCGTGTTTTCTTGTTTCACCGCCACTGTGCGTGGCTTCACAGGGCCACCTTGGGATCGTACTGGCCTACCTGCTGCCCCAGTGCCAAGTAAGTCACGTCGCTGCGCGTATGGTGTTTCACTCAAGTTATTTTTTCTGTTTACTATGATCATGTGCTTAGTTCTCTTGCCTCTGTTTTACAAAACACTCCTTAAAATGGAATTAGCCACAAACATTCCGATGTCGGACCCGCATGAAAAAAAAGAGTTATTGAGACTTGGTGAGGCTTTCTGAGATAAATGACATGATTATTGTTATTACAAAGCAAGAGACTTTTGAGACAATAGTTTTGCTTTGCAATTGAAACTTGGAGTAAACTTAAACGATTCAAAAGAGAAATGTCAACAATTTGCACAAACTGTGAAAAACAAGAACAAAGCTTGCAAAAATAAACATTACAGAAGCAAACACATTACTCAAACTGAATATTAACTTTAAACCAAAATGTTAAATTTAATTTACAACAAAGTCTCTGTGTTAGAAAAAGATGTATGTCCTGTATATACTTGTTTAATGAACAAAGTCTTGATGCTATTCTCTCGGTTGTAAAAGTGCATTTAAACGCACTTTAAAATCTAGATTGAAAACTCATTTGTCTAAAACAGCTTTGTGTTTAGTTTGTTGTCCTTCCCCCGCGTAAGGGGAGAAGGAAGTTCAACATACACACACCGCAACTCCGATTAGCGCGCTTGGCTACATACAGTGCGAAAGAAGTCCAACATGCGCACGTACGTACGTGCACACGTACACACGTACGCACGCGCAGGTTGTGCTGGTGGAGAATAAGGAGCAGTCGCTGGAGAGGGCCCGGTCTCGGTGCCGGGGCCTGGGCCTCAGCAACGTGTCGCTCTACCAGTGCAATCTCGACTACTACCAGGGCACCTTTGACATCGGGGTGAGCATCACACAAGGGACACAACTGGTCTACATTCATTCGTTTTTGTGCAAGTTTAACGATGTGTAAAAGTGTAACATCGGTTTAAAAATGTAGAGATGCAGTGATTTTTCACGTCACTGCTGGCAGAAGGGCCTCCACTTGGAAGATTTCTAGAGAATCCCTCTCGAGGGTATTTGGCCTTCTCTTCCACGGTAGCCAGATGTCTTGGAAGAGGTGAGTGTGACCACGCGTTGCCAATCGACAAACTGTGGTGTCGACATCCATGCTGCTGGGTGGGAGGATTCTAGAAACATGCTCCAAGGCCATTGGTTCCCCGTGATCCCCTTTCCCTCGCCCCAAAAGCTCAACGAAGGCCACACGACGGAACGGTCACACGTGCACACCGCTAGTGAGCGCCCTGTTATTTGTCGCACGGCCGCATCACCGCTCCGCCCCTCGCCCCCCCCCGCAGGTCGCGCTGCACGCGTGCGGAGTGGCGACGGACATGGTGCTGGAGCGGTGCGTGCGGGCGCGCGCTGCCTTCGTCGTCAGCCCCTGCTGCTACGGCTTCATCCAGAACACGGACAAAGTGTCCTTCCCCAAGAGGCGAGCGACACCCGCGTGCGAGCGGCGGTGACTTTGCCCTCCGGTGTGCACGCCGGGGGGCACAGGTGGTGCATCCGCCGGTCATCTCGGTCGGTTAACCCAGAACACCTGGGTCTGTCTGTCCCGTGACCTCCTGCCACGAAGCCTTCCATACTTCACGTGGAGTTGCCTCAAAGTGCACCTAGCCTGGCGCAGGCACTGTGGCGACGTCGCCGCGACTTAGTGGCGAATGGTGGCTGTTGTGCTGTGCCTGGCAGGCTGGGGCCTACGCTGGGGCCTACGCTGGGGCTGTGGTTGGGCCACTGAACTGTGAATTTTGATCCCACGAGCCGAGTTTGATTCCGGCCACGGCTAACATCGGTGCCATTTGCCGGAACCAGGCTGAAGCCTCCCCTACGTGGACCCAGCCGTTCATAATTGGAATATAAACCTCTACAACATCCAGTGAAAATCCTGAAGTGGAAAATAGTTTTGACTGAATTTAAATGATCCAAAAAGCAATGTGGAATATATATTTATTTATCGGTTATTTTGCAGGTTAGGCTGCTTTGTGCTTTTCTCAATGTGTTCATAGCACACGAATGATAATATTACGTTTATGTGCTAAGGGTGATATATCGTTACTTAGATTATCCCAATAAATTACGACACCAACCTCAAAATTATTATTTCTTCAGTGAAATGTACGGTTGTGTTGACAAATCACGTGCCTTGTCTCTCTTCAGTGTAATCTTTGTTAACCTCCACGCCATGAGCCAAATGTTCCCGAGTGTGAATTACATCACCACATGTGGCTGAAGTCTGATTTTTCCTTTGTGCTGTGATTTATGACCCTTTCAGCCAGATGTTTCACGAGGTGTTATCCTATCGGGTAAGTGTGACTTTACACGACTAGGTAGGTTCTGCATTCCCATGCGAGGAATTCCCACTTTCTACAACGTCTTCACTGTGTACCTATCATCGCGTAACGCAACACCATTACATTTGTAGGGAAGCATGTAAACTGCACCTCCTGGAAGAGTTATTTACAAACCTTTAACATTCATCGATACACACAACGTGTCGTTGAAATGATATATACTGTTGGTCTGCCACTGGATGTAGACCTCTCCCTCTGTGCGCCGTATTCATGATGGAGGTTGGGAATTAAATTCCGGTCGCTGGATTTTCTTGTGCACTGAATGAACCACGATTGCCACCACTCTCCCGTACCCAGAGCTTTAGTGGGTTCTGTTTTAAGGCTCATATATCTTGGTTATAAAACAAAACAGTGTTTCTAAAAACATTTTTCAGTAAAGACTTTTAAAAAATACACACAATGCTGCTTTAGTTTGTAGGATGGGGTAAGAGTTTAGACAAAAATGTTGGGCAGCCCACCCAGAAGGACCTACAGCACCAGGAGTGATTTTATGTATTTGGCTGCATATTCCATCATTTTGTCATTATTTTATGTTGGCTGTAAAATTAATGCACCTATTTACGAGCAATATGCTCTGGACCATGTATCCCTGCCTGCATACAACAGCGGGCATTGTGGGTGAGGTTTGAACCATCAGAGTGCAGTTTGTGTTTAATAAGAGGCAGTGAACAACACTAAGGGTCATCTGGCTGCATTGCAAGCTTGAAAGAAAATCCATCAGTGTATTCTTTACGGTAATCTATGTGAATCTGGGGCACATGTTTGCTATAGATTTACACATCTTAAACCATACAGGAATTGGATTGGCCTTCATGAGCATGGCGACCAAGGGAAAGACCTGAGAGAAGCCAGTGGGACACTGTCAGGCCAGATCTTGGAGGCCACTTGGGGCACCACGGTAGCTAGGAGATGTTGACTACCTCGCCTGGTGTACAGCAGGTCGTGGGCTCGATCCCGACCCTGACCCCTGCTGCTGTATGTTTTGAGTTTGCGTGCTCTCCCCGTGCTCATGTGGATTTTCCTCCAGGTTCTCCGGGTTTTCCCCTCCACATTTAGAATCAACGTGCGTTTAGAGTATTTGGCTGCTGTACATTTCCATATGATTAGCCACTTCGTTGAGCTATCATTTGTGGCCAGGTCGTTTCTGAAAAGGAGCTATGTCGCTCAGTTGGTAGCAAGCGTTGGTGAGGTATTGTAGCATCGTGCTGCCTTTGGCCCTGATGGCATCTTGGTCTTGAAACCAGGTGTACACTGGCAGCACAGGCCTCGTGTTTGAGAGTTTTGGACACCTCATTGCTATTTTTAGTTACCCTACGTTTTTGGAAACTTCAAACACTGATGGATAATATTTCAGAGGATCGTCATCTCAAGTGAGTGATACATTAGTTAACATGTGAGTTGTATCGGTGCATATGCAGCGTCCATACGGCCTTCAGAAATCACTGAATTTCAACACGATCTTGTAAAGAATAATTCATATTTGACTTTAGATGTTAACATTTCCCACAAATTTAATTATTCTTGTTTTTTTTTAATCCTCGGACACAGCCTCAAAGAAAACTATTTAAACATGTGAATATATATTTTGCACCACTTAATTTTATTTACTGTTGATGTGTACAGCATACAGTAGGCATACATGACATGTTCGTGACATAGTTAAGATGTTTTACAAATATAGCAGTTGAGGCAGTAACATGGCTTATCTGCAATGCGTTGGTTGCTTGTTGCAGAGATTCAAGGTTCGGTTTCAGTGGCCGTCCTGGTTATTGTGGGTGTCTCAACAGTGGACCTTACAGGACCCTGTGGCGTCTTTTGCAAGAGTTGGCCATTGTGTGTGGGGTGTCTGTGTCAAAATTGACCAAATTAGAAAATTACCCACGAATGAATCGGTTGGGATTGTACAAAGCGGATGTTGCCCTCGCCTTGCAGACCACAGAACTTGGGCAATTGTTGGTGCCAGTTGTGGATTCCCTTCCCACTCGTCTGTGGGTTCCTACCGCTTTCCTTTTGAAAACCGAATGCGTTACAAATCTTACGGCGTTGCGATATGCAAATTGGATGAATGACGTCGCTATGCAAAATAACGCATTGCATTACTCACATCCTTACGACTACATTGATAATTTGTGCAACAAAACAGGACAGTGGTCGGGTTCAGACGGGTGAATCGTTCCACCCCTGCCATACAGAAGAAGAACAAGCAACCCGCGTATCTCCAGAAGCTAGCCGGCTACGCCTGATTGCGGCGACGGCCGGTTTGTTCGTCACGGCGTGGCGGTGCCTCCATGCCTGCTTGTTTATGTTCGTGCTCCCCGCGACTGCCGTTGTGTGTCTGTGCGTGCGCGCAGGAGCACATGGTCTTGTGCAGGTTCGCCGACCAGACCGCACAGCACCTCTCCGCTGACAGACGCAGCACAGGTGAGGAGGACGGATGGGGGGCGGGGTGGGGAGGGGCCGTGTAGGACCCCATCAGAAACGGAATGGCGGCCAGCTTGGGGTTGTTGATCAAGAGGCCCCTCGCGAGCACCTTGGGATTAGCACGTCCCCTCGACGCAAGGCACGCTGCGGCACGGACTCACTCTCCCGAGTCAGCATTTTGAACATTTTGCCGTTACCAGTTTTGTGCGCCGACCGCTTTGCTGTGAACAGTGTCACCCTCAGGCGTCACGTCTCACATTCCTGTCATCGCACTCCCACTAGCCGCCTTCCCATGCACAGTGTCCCCATGCACAGTGTCCCCATGCACAGTGTCCCCATGCACAGTGTCCCCATGCTTACCAATGTTTCCAATCACGTGGATAATATCTGCGTATCGGTGTTTTGCGCGCGTGTGTTCATTTATAGTACGGGTTAATCTGAATCATTGGAGATGCTGTGTATGGGATGGTAGTCGTAAAAAACTTTATCATCATTGTCTCTGCACTAGCTAATCTCATGTGGACTTGAATCAACAAATCCCCAAAGCTCAGTACAGATTGTCCCAACGAGCACACAGATATA
This sequence comes from Lethenteron reissneri, assembly GCF_015708825.2. Lineage (NCBI taxonomy): Eukaryota > Metazoa > Chordata > Hyperoartia > Petromyzontiformes > Petromyzontidae > Lethenteron > Lethenteron reissneri. Next base: position 14,047,503 of record NC_083810.1, read on the forward strand.
GACAACATACCATTGTCATCATTGCACACTCTTTTAGAAACGTCAACCATCATGTCAGCACACCGTAGCTTACCCTCACAATGAAAATTCAATACGAGGTCAACTGTCCTCTCTGTTAACAATCCTACTTGGCCTTGAGCCCGGCTACCCCTCTCCCCTTTCTTCTTGCTCTCTTGCCCCACTTGTACCTTGCACTGCAGCAGCAGCAGCAGTAGCAGCCAAGACCTCCTGGTGAAACCTCTCTGTAACTCTCTGCTCAGGAGGCGATTGCTCTTCCTCTGCTGCCCATCCTGTTTTTATCTCCCACCTCTGACTCGATTCCCCCCTTTTTTTTGTTAGTCTGAGCTCAAATCTTTATCTTTATCTTGTAGAAATCTGAGTACTGAGACGTATCGCCGGTAATTACAACCAGCTTCATCAGGCGATTTTGCCAGAAATGTTACGTGCCAAAATCTGCCTGATGAAGCTGGTTGAGATTACGTCGCACTCAAATTGTTAATGTTGTGGGATTACTCTCCAACACTGGTGTAAAGAAATAGTAACTAATTGGCATTTTTTTTCGTGATAAACTTTATTAATTGGCTGTGTCAGGTGGTGGGCTCACAACACATTTATATTTACGTGATGTAACCCAAAAAAAATTCATTATAAATAATGTTGGTCGCGAAAGCTACGTGATAAATCATCCTTTGGCGTCCTACTTCTCACGCGGCATGAAATTATGCATTGGTTCTAATCGGTTCTCACGCTCGTAGGCTCACAAAGAATCAACTCTTGAATTGAATCCTGGGACCAAATCGTGGGACCAAATCGTGAAAATTTATGCAACCGCTGACTGAGTAATCGTTGGATGCCTATTTGGTGACACTGCCTTAGAAGTGGTGCACTCCCCATACCACGTCTTCCCTTTCTTGCCAACTCTCTATACCGGATCTCTGTATGCGCTCAAATATGGACGGGTAAATAAACGTTTTCTTTTGTGTTTACATCAAAATCTTTTTTTTTTTTACCGGAATATATTTTTCAGGGAAGGCGTGCATGACGTTGGTCGACCAAGACAGGGCCGCAGCAGCCGCCGAGAGCGGATTCCACGCGCACGTCCACTCCATGACTCCAGGAGACGTGCTCTCCCAAGAACAGCATCCTGGTGGGGGTCCCGGACACGCGCTTCCTGGCGGACACGACTACCTCCCCCCGCTGCTCCTCTCACACCGGTGTTTGCTGCCAACAAGCTCAGCGCTAGGCCCCCGAGCGTCCAGGGGCAGAGACGCAGGACGGGTGGAAGAGTGGGGCCAGGCTCGACGTGTAAACAGAGCTGAGCTCTTCTTGTGCACAGTTGTGGAATTTAAGCTGACAAAAAATGCACACGTACGGGTTTTTAATTGGAACCGTGCGTGTGATGCGGCGCAAGTTGGTCACGGCCTCCTGGGACTTTTATTTTTGAGTCTGAATTCCAAGAAGTGGTTACAGATTTTACCCTGATTAATTGAACAGTTATTTTTTCAAATTCCTATTAGTTTGTTTGGATAGAAACATATCTTGTTTATATTACTTATGTTTGTAGTTGTCACTTATTTTACTGTCATTTAAACTAACTGTTAAGTAAATGCCTGCGATGAATATACATGCATTCAAGCAAAATATTGACTTGGTTTCATTTATTTTACACTGGCTTCAACGGGACATGTTTTGCAGCACCTGTTGAGCTGATAACAAACGAACTTGATGAGGGACTTCATGTCTGCCAATCTGCTCATATCAGGGTTGATGTTGACCCAACAGTAGGAAGACGACAGCATATATTGCCACATCCACAGTCACTTTTTCATTATCATTTTATTATAGATGATAGGTAATTGTAATTGTTCAAATGATAATATGAGCATGAAACTTGGCATGTGTGTTTCACTGGGTAATTTTTCAACAAATATATACACAGCCTCTTGAAATTCCAAAAAGGCCGCTAATGTTCCATATACTGTAATATCCTGTTTTGACCCGGACATCGATTGGATTCTCCCAACTCATACGGACCACGGGTTGCACGCATCACATTGCATATCAGGCAGGTGACGTGGAGGCAGAGAACTATCAGCCTGACACCCAAAGTCCTGTTGATGTGGGGTGGACCAAACAAGGTTTCATCGTACCTAGACCACTATTCCATCTATTGCGAGAAATTTCCAACAAGTGACAAAATGCGTCTGCAAGACAGAATGTTGTCGACGCTGAAAATGCCACCACTGCAGTCGCAGTTGTTACACAGCGGCATGCTGCTGTGAGTGCTGGGCTGCGTATTGAATCTCACGAACCTCATCTGATGTGCAGACGCCAGTTGTGTTGGATAGAAAATAATAATAGGTGGTGAATTTAATGTAACTGGTGAATGTATCTTATAACGAAGTCTGTCTAGCTGATGCTGGACTGAAAAGATTTGGTGGCACGAACATCCTGATGAGACGTGAAAGGTACATTTGAGGAATTTATTTCGGCGTAATTAGTTTAACAAAATACAATGATCCCCCCCCGTATAGCCTGTAACCGACTGTTGGGGCAAGTGATGTTCGCGAGCACCTATGAAGGCCGGCAAAGCACACGAGGGGGCGGGTGGTCAACACAACGCCCGGCCGCCTTTGTCTCCATCATGGCGATGTTTACACATTGCACCGGGTACTCATTTGAGGCTGAGTCGACCTAGGGGAGGCCCAGGACCGGCTTCAGATAATCGTCACTGGTGTTCTAGCATGGCCACAGACACAAACATAGATGGTTACTCAAATTGAACAACTGTCAATTTCAGTATCGAACGTGGCTATTTGTGTCAAAAATATGACACCTGTCTTGAAAAATAGCAGCCATCCTGGATTTTTCAGGCAGCTTCCGTTGTGTTGACTGGCCCAATGCAAACGTACATCTATCGACATGTTCACGCTCGTCTCATTTGAACAGAGTCGTAATCCCCTGTTAGCCACTCCGCTCCTTACCACTCAGACATGCGTCGGGTTTGATGCGGCTAAGAAGACATGTCTGGCAACGCCAATGAAGGTGTACATTGTTAATGTAGAGCGGCGGTGGCTTCTGTGATGCTAAACTAGACAGGGTGGGATCGAGGCGCATTGGGGGGGGGGGGTGTTTGTTAAATACACTTGAGCAGAGGAAATGTTGACTCGGGTCACCCTCATGTCCCTTGTCCCTGCGTCCACTTACACCACCGCCACTTCTTCCCATCACCAGGAGCTCTCATCTCGCCTCATCTCCCCCTCCTTCATCTCCTTTTAGCGGCAGCATAGTTTAGACTCCATAAGTAAACAGATGCAGGAGCAATTATTCCTTCGCTGCCGTAAATCCTTCACACGGTGATGGGTGGGGGGTGGGTGGGGGGGTGCTGTCCAGACCTGACTGGCTTTTGTGTCACAATAAAATATTTTTGAGAACCATTGTTGGAACCCGTTGCTTTGGAAGGGAAACTGAGAGAAGCTTCGCTACGGCGTTGTTGAAGGATTGGCGGCCTGCGTTTGCGTTTGTTTTGAAGTTTGTTGCACGTGTTGGTGTCGGGCAACCTGCAGGAGGTTTTGTTTTTCGTCGAGAGAATGCAGCCAACGGAACGCAGAGAGAGGCTTCTGGGCCACGGGGGCTCTCGCCTCGCGCTGTGCCACAGGTGAGCTCGTCGGTAAGCCGCGATGTCACGGACGATTCGTCAATTCCCCCAGTGATTGGGTTCAGTGCCGGATTATATCCTCGTAGCACAAGTCGCTACACATGCTGCTACGGGCCCCGCACTTTCAAATGCCCCGCGCTAAATCCTTTGAAGCTATCAATTCCGGTTCAGTGATTCTGCACTTGCTCTATTACTATAGTACTATACTGCCTTCAACTTTTACGAACGTCTGGTTGTTTAAGGTGAGCGATTTGTTGTATTATCTGGCTGTATAGCAAATGTAAAAATACAACTACTTTACTATGCAAGTAAACAATTGGTGTTTTAATATTTATGTGTGTTTTTTATGTATGGCCCCTTAATAACATCATGATCGAGGCCCCGCACTAGCTTAGTCCGGCACTGCCGGGGTTTATAAACGCAGCCCGCAACATGGACCGGTGCCAACAAGGTGCACGGTCGTTCCCAGCCACAGCGCCACAAAGCGAACTCTTGAACCAACAGCTTTTAGTTCACTTGAACTGAACCTTGCTACTACTTCGGCTTCATAATGGAGCCCTTGGCAAGCGTTCACTTTCAGCAGCGTCGATACGAAGCTGTCAAATATACTCTCGCTGCTGCTGCTGCTCTCGGGAAAACAAGGCACGAGAACTTGCCATCGGAGTACAATGGGAGAGTTGTGCGTGACTGTACTTTACTGGGCAGACAGGTGGGTTAATGGTGTGTGCTCTGTACGAGGGGTTCATTCATTAATCATTGGCGAAGTTCAAAAGTGCTGCTGCTGGTCTTGCGAGCGCCAGGGCTTGATGGCCGTGGCGGTGGTCTGGGCTGGTCATGGTGTGTAGGAAGCAGGCGTGCTGTCAGCTCGCTTGACACATTCATAACATCTCGTGGCCATCATTGTGTGCTGACATCAAGACAAAGTGAAGCCACTCTGCAACAAGTTCATGGATGGGCGAGGGCCCTTTGTGATCTGCTGTTACGGGACAACACTGCGTGGGCGAACACGTGCATGATGAACACGGCGTAGTTACTAATGTACTGGCATTGTAGCAAACGAAATGGGACGATAATGCATTATACGTAATGCTGTACTACAGTCCTTCAAAAATGTGTATTAAGTCGTGAAGACAGTGAACGTATAAACAAACGTATTGAGAACATTGTGATGGCCATTATTGCACATGCACTTTCAGAGATCTATATTTCTATATGCACTCGATGTATTAATGAACCTGCATATCCAGACTACTAATATGCGGGGTGGGTATGTTAACATTTTCAATGCTAACCTTATTTTGCTCAGAATATGTTTTAACCGAGATAAGTCCATAGCCGGACGTGTTGTTGTTTATTCACGGATTTAGATGAATGCCATTCACACTGAATTTCTGATAACCAGACGAGTGAATCAAGATAAATGTTAAAGCTGCAACTCGGATACAGAAAATGCGGACCCATTGATGTAGATGCTCGCTCCACCTGGCAACTGGGCAGTGCCGATGAAACATCTGAATATGAACATTTCGGTATCTAACGTTGCAGGATTTGATTTCATTTGCACAGTACTTAATGTATTTTATTTAGACGTTTGAAAAAAATGTAATTGTAGCTTCGAATATAAATGTATAACAGCTGTGCACATGAGTATATACAAGTTAATAATACACTGCTGGATATATTGCGATATTTTCGCCAATATCAGCACACTTAATATAAATGGGGTTCGCCCACAAAGACCTCTTTCATGCCAAGTTGTTCCAAAAAAGCAGGGCCAACGTGCACGTTTGGGGGCTCGTTCAAGAAAAACATTCGCGACCGCAGTGATTTAAGAAAGGTAGACACTATTTGGCACATCGGGCTTTAAGCAGTTTCTCATTTTGATAGATGGCTCTTGTGGGCTCCACTGTTAAACGGTCCTCATCGGTTATGTTTGCATTGAACAAAAATACTTGAGAGATACGCTAAAAGCCTGATTGAATGTGCGTGCAAAAAAATATCCACGCGTACATTCCTAAATGATTCGCAATGAAGAATTCCTTTGGTACATCCTCGCACTTAAGAGGCTGAAAATGATCAAATACATTATGGGACACGGTCAACATTGCAAAATATATATCTTTAAAGAAATGGACATTGCGATGATGTGTGTTTTAACGAAAGCACACAAACAGCGACCGATACGCGCCAAAATAAAAGCGTCGCGTGTTTCAAGCTGTGTTAGTTGGCGCCGCCCCAGTTCTACATTCGGTAATCCCCCGGCATTTAATAGAAATGACAGACGCATGCAAACATATAATTACCACCTTTAAAGCACGTGTATGCCGAGGAAGAATGGATGGGTCTGCGATTCACAAACCCCGGTGTCTTAATAGACAAAAGTGCCAGTCTGTTTCCCCCCTGTCCTGTCTGTCACGCTGCTGAATGCTTTTGGCTCTTTTGCTGGCTTAGTTACACCGAGTGACGGAGGCCAGATGTTGAGACCTGACTCGCTGGCCATTATTTGCTTTTTGTATTTTTTCCCCCCCTTCATTGGGCGCAGGTGTTCTGAGCTGAGAAGTTCACCATGATTCCCAGTCTCGGGGGATGGGAAGCTGTGCAGGGGGCTGCAGGTTTGAAGGCGTTTGCCAGCATCTGATCTAGTCTTGTTAGTGACTTTCTTCTACTTTATACGAAGAAAAGTATTGGTTGGTGGTGGTGGTAACCAGGTTTTTAAGGATTCATCACCTGGCGATTTGATGAAATGTCACAATTTGGGCTTGTGATTCAATTGAAAAATCAATTATTTGTTGTATTTTTATCTTACAGTCTTGTGTGCAGTGTTTCTCAACTCCTTAAAGCAGCAAGTCGCGAAACGAACCTTCAAAAGTCACTTGACGTCACGAGGCAGACCTTTACAAATGTGTTAACTATGTCACGAGACAATTTTTTTAAGTATTTCACGTCGTTCATATTATACAGAACCCTCGATACAGACACTGGGAATAGTGTCACTAGATTATAGCGGGTGTTACTCATCGTAAATTGATACAAGTTTAATTATACACTATACCGGGTATCGCTCTTAAATGTCCCAGAAATTGTCTCGGTTTGCCGTGAGTCGTTTTTAACTAAATTTTGTCACTGGGGAAACCCAACAAAATGATTAAAATCTTGCGACAAAATCACTACAATGGCAACACTGCATTATTGCACATTCATGATTGTTGGCTGCACTGGCTGCAAAAATATGACGTATCATTCGCGTACAATTTGTAGAAATTGTACGCAATTGTCACGCGGGGCAATTCGATGCGTCGCGCATCGTACGGATCGGCGGTACAGGCTTCCACGCGTGGCCACACCGCCTTGTCTCGCGGAGACCCGCTGCTCGTGGTTATACGCCGAGTTTCATCGGGTAGAGCGCAGAGGGCGAGCGAGCCCGGCGAGTTTGGTGGAGGTGCGGAGCCGAGACGCGAGGCGGCCACCTGCCTCTGTGGAGCACGAGGTTACGACCCGGGCTGATCGAGCGGTGTCAGGGCTGTGACGCTCAACGAAACGTCGCTCTCCTCCCTAGTAATCCCCCAGGGTTCCGCCCCCTGTCTCTCCCGCCAGACAAAATAGCCCTTGGTCAGAAGGGAACGAGCACGGGAAAGGGGGGGGGGGGTCAAGGAGAGTGTGCGACAATTTGCAAAGGGCAAAATGTGTCATTATTGGATGCTGCAGAGCTTTCGCGAAAGGTCTTGGGTGCTCGGGACGTGCAGGGTGTGGAGATCAAGTCGCCGGTTGTTTCACTGGAACATAACTCCTGGATACAAATATTTGAAAGAGAGGAAAAAACCCACTAAAAACAAGTTTTGATATACTTCGTTGTTGCTGGTGCATAAACAGAAATGACAAAACCACCAACAAATTTGTCAATAGCATTGCCCTAAAAGGTTTTTGTTTAAGAAGTGGCGATGCTGCCAATGGTCCTTATTAGCAGAGAAGGGCCATAGCCCAAAAATGTAGATTTTTTTTCATGTAATTATATATTTAAGAAATGTTTAAGTATATTTTTATTTTTAAGGTAGAATGTGGGGTTTTGCTCGAGAGAAGAATATTGATCTCAACGGATAAATTTATGATATATATTTCGAACACTCTAGTTAATGACTTAAACACATCTTAATTCTCCAGTAATTAGTCCAAAAGTGCTTACGTAGATGATCACGTGAGATGTGATTGTGAATTGTGGCAAAAACTTAAAAATGAAAATAAAAATGGACTTGTGTAGTCTTGAATCGCACGAATGCGAAGCCTTTCAAGTGATGAATGCACCACTGCATACATCTATAAATGCTACATGCGATAGCTTTTTTAACCCGGCAGTTTTAGGCAATTGATATCAACATAACATTATGGACACCTGTATGTAATGCATTTATACACTTTAGGTGAGGTATCATCTTACGTTGCACGCGACACATTCGCTCAGCTCGTGCCCCTGTTGCCATCTCGTGCAGGCGCTCTGCAGTCTACACAGATCTCCTGTGATCTGCGGTAGCGTGGCCCACCAATATCACGGATCCTATTAGTGGCGGGGTGAACTGCAAATTGACTCCACTCATCCATGGGAAAGGTTTGTGGATAACCACGGATCATAGCAACAATAGTGCTACGGGTGACGGGGTTTTTTCATGGACCATCTAGTAATAGGTAATAGGGTCGTGGATAAGAGACGTTCTCTCGTTTGTGAAAAAACTTCAAAGGAATTTCCACTAAACCCCAAAGAGGGTGCTCGCAGTGTTTGTAGCTGCTTATCCCCGAGTCGCTGAACCACAGTAGCACCGTACAGGATTACCTTGTTGGTGCACGAGTGCCACGCACACTTGGACAATGGCCATTCTTCTGCGCCCTTGTTAGCGAGGCCTGCCCATTAAGCAGAGCCTCTCACTCTCCACGCCTGAGTGGCAGCCCGAGTGGACATCGCACGGGGAGAGAGAGAGAGAGAGGAAGACGGGGACACTCTCCCTTGTGCAGGAGGAAGGGCTCCGAGTGGGGGCCCTGGGGGTGGCTGACTGTGGTTGTCAGAGACTAGTCTGACCAGTGTTTGATGGGGCACATAAATCTGTATACGTACCATCTGTCCCTGCAACCACATACCAAGATGTGGGATGTCGTCCTGGTGGGTCTAATTACTGAGACATGTATTAATTCGCCCGACACAGATTTGGTGGCTTGTGAATTGATCCTCGTGCACAAGTAGGTGTGCCTAACGTGAGCGTCAAAGTTTATTTTAATTAATCAGTGCACAGCTTACAAAGCTAATTATCATTTTGGAAAAAGCCAAGAGTCCTTTCGCTAATTTTGCGGAAAATACTTTGTATAGCAGATATTACTTTTCAGATAATGTATTGGGTCAAATTGAGAAGTCAGATCATTTATTGGGTGAAATTAAGTCGAAATTCAAATGGAGAAGTGAACTGAAACACTATCGCACTCTGAGTGGCAGGGACTATAACACATGCTCTGTAACGTTGTGAATTGTAACACTCTCGCACTCTGAGTGGCAGGGACTATAACACATGCTCTGTAACGTTGTGAATTGAAACACTCTCGCACTCTGAGTGGCAGGGACTATAACACATGCTATGTAACCTTGTGAATTGAAACACTCTCGCACTCTGAGTGGCAGGGACTATAACACATGCTCTGTAACGTTGTGAATTGTAACACTCTCGCACTCTGAGTGGCAGGGACTATAACACATGCTCTGTAACGTTGTGAATTGAAACACTCTCGCACTCTGAGTGGCAGGGACTATAACACATGCTATGTAACCTTGTGAATTGTAACACTCTCGCACTCTGAGTGGCAGGGACTATAACACATGCTATGTAACCGTTGTGAATTGTAACACTCTCGCACTCTGAGTGGCAGGGACTAAACACATGCTCTGTAACCTTGTGAATTGTAACAATTCTCTTTGTTGTTATTTATGTTCATGAACAACATTTGCACTAGTAAATATTGCCAATTATACACAGTTACTATATGTGTCAATAAAAAATGTCAGTGGTTAGTTAATGTTGAATCAATTCGCCAATGGGCCTTCCAGATTTGTACTTGGGAACCTATGTAAGGTTGTCTTCACTGAGTATCATCACTAAAGTGTGGCCTGTTAAACTAACACAACTTGCGTCATGGGCAAGAGCCTGATGCAGTGATTTTGACGGTTTACAATGTACCATAGCGTGCAAGTTTGTATATTTGCAGATGCTAAAGTGTTCCATTTAGGGCGTAACATCTTAAGCAGACACACACTCTCTTGTATGTGCGCAAGTCTGCTCTTGGACATGAGCCGGTGCGGAGTTTGGTGGCAAACCCTGAGTGAAAAAATTCTGTATGGCCAACAAAAGAGAACATTTGTGATAACCGCTCTATGAACATTTCGCAAGGGTTATCTTCCAATTCTTTGTCATGTCGAGTAATATACCTTCTGAAAAGACACGACCTAGTTTTACCACTTCGCGTGCTACTGAAAAGTGAAATATCTGGTATGTAGTCATGGAATAAACCCAGTTGTACTTTCAAAGTGTAATAGACAAACGGTAAACATCTCCACCTTTGCTCGCTCTGCCCCTCCCTAACAGCAACACACCTGCTCAGCTGTGGGTTTGACACCTTATTTTGCATGCGCGTGTACAAGTGGCTGTGCTGTGCCAGCCTTCATAGGTGCTCGCAAACAGAAGTATGTTAAACGCTATATGGGGGGGGGGGGTCTTTGTGTTGTGCGTCTGTGCAGACTTTATCAATTATCCTCCATTCTTGAGCAAGCAAACGGATGACTCGGAGAGCATTGACGAGAGAGGGAGAGAGAGAGCGCGACTGCAGTGAGATTGATAAATCCTGGATGACCCACGTCTGTCATAAAACACAACCATGAAGCATCCGCACCATCGCCAGCTCTGCCTCGTCCTTCCTTAATAATACCAAAACCACAACCGCCGTTTGCCACCAAGTGGCGGTGACATCACTACGGCGCTTGTGCCAGGCTAGGTTCACTTTGAGGCCACGTGAAGTGTCGAATGCCCGCTGGCAGGAGGTCACGAAGCTGATCCAGGTGCCATGGGTTGACTGAGGTGACTGGCAAATGCACCAACTGTGCTCCCCACTGTGCCAACTTTCTGCGTTTTATCTACCCGGCGTTCCGCTCGTTGTTGTGAGCGTGGCTCCTCAGCCCTCCGCTGTTGCTGGAGGGCGACTGCCTCCATCTCCCCGGCAGCATCCTTCACGAACCTCCTCCACAAAGGCCGATCTTGACACTGCTGCTGCTGCTGCCGGTCATTGGCAAGTCCACTCAGCTTCACGTCCTTCTGTATCGCATCAGTCCTGCAGGTGTAGCCGCCTGTAGCAGAGAACGGGAGAGGGATAGAGGAACGGTGTGAAGACGAAAATATAGAGCGAGTTCGTATCTGTCCCTAACTCTTTCTGGCGCATCTTGCACTCACGTTACATTTCTGCTGTTTTACGGTTATCGTGGGTTTAGTTTACGGCCGTTAAAGACGTCGTTTGTTAGTTGTGAAGTGTTCCTTGAGAACTCCGTACTCGTTCTCTGCGATATTGATGTGTTTGTATTTTATTTGTGTTGCTGCTGCGTTCACGCACCACGGGCCCCCTTGTAAAATAGGCCGGGTTGGCAACTGGCTGAACGGGATCATCCGGGAAAACGAATCAAAGTAAAGTCGAACGAAAGAGAGGCGCTGTGTGGGCGCTGTCTGCACGCGCCTTCCTCCTCTCAGAGTGGTGAGCACCTGGCGTGAGTCACTGGGGTGGGTGGACGGGTGAGTGGGTGGGTGAGTAGGTGGGTGAGTAGGTGGGTGAGTGGGTGGGTGGACGGGTGAGTCAGTGGACTGGTGAGTGGGTGGGTGGACGGGTGGGTGGACGGGTGAGTGGGTGGGTGGACGGGTGAGTGGGTGGGTGGACGGGTGAGTGGGTGAGTGGACGGGTGAGTGGGTGAGTGGGTGGGTGAGTGGACGGGTGAGTGGACGGGTGAGTGGGTGGATGAGTGGGTGGGTGAGTGGGTGGACGAGTGAGTCGGTGAGTGGACGAGTGAGTGGGTGAGTGGATGGGTGAGTGGGTGAGTAGGTGGGTGGGTGAGTGGGCGAGTGGGTGAGTGGACGGGTGGGTGGACGGGCGAGTGGGTGAGTGGATGGGTGAGTGGGTGAGTGGACCGGCGAGTGGGTGAGTGAGTGGGCGAGTGGGTGGGTGGACGAGTAAAGTCGGTGAGTGGACGGGTGGGTGGACGGGCGAGTGGGTGAGTGGACGGGTGAGTGGGTGAGTGGGTGGGTGAGTGGGCGAGTGGACGGGCGAGTGGGTGAGTGGACGGGTGAGTGGGTGAGTGGGTGGGTGAGTGGGCGAGTGGACGGGCGAGTGGGTGAGTGGACGGGTGAGTGGGCGAGTGGGTGAGTGAATGGGCGAGTGGGTGGGTGGACGAGTGAGTCGGTGAGTGGACGGGTGGGTGGACGGGCAAGTGGGTGGGTGGACGAGTGAGTCGGTGAGTGCGTGGGTGGATGTAGAAAAACAACCCAAGCGCAGGCGAGGCGGGCGGGCGGTGCGGGTGACCGGGAGAGCGAGAGGGAGGGGGAGGTGCGAGGGAGGCGCTGCCGCGTCGCCCTGGCTGGAGCCGCACACACGCGGGGCACTCACGCGCAGCTCAGCGGTCGCGTGGGCTTCGCTGCGTGCGGTGGAGGTGGTGGGGGGTGGACTTTTTCCGAGTCTTGTCAACTCTCCTCTCCGATATAAACGGGCAGCCGAGTGCGTGTAAGCTGCTTACGGCGAGTTGGCTTCGTCACCCACGCAGGATTGCATTTCATAAGAACAAATACTCTTCTACGGTACTTGCGATTACTTTGAAGGTTGTGCAAACAACAACAACAACTTTGACAAGCTCCACTGCTGGGCTGTCTGGCGTGTTGAAGACATCTCGACTGGGCGCTCTCTCCCTGGCTCCCCTCTGCCCGGCGCTGTGGCACAGCAGTGGACACAATGACCCCTCCACCACTCCTGCTGCTGCTGCTGTTGGGCATTAGTTGCCTGTGGACACTGCCGACCAATGGACAGCACCAAAGCATAAGCAGGTATGGGCCCAACTCACTCACCTGCTGCGATATCAGAGGCAAAGGTACCCCGTGGCCCCTCTTCACAGACTGTTCGGGCAGGTGCCGTTTGCGAGCGCCTATGAAGGCTGGCACGGCACACGAGGGGCTGGTGGTTGGCCAACACCACGCCCGGCCGCCTTTGTCTCCCCAGTGTTGATGTTTACACATCACTTGAGGCTGAGTTGACCTAGGGGAGATGCTACACGCACACTCGCAGACGTACGCGCATTCACCACCTGCTGTAGCGCACGCCGTGAAGGTTATGCATAACGTATACAAAGACAGAGATCCCCCGTATAGCCTTGACAGACTTTGGGACAAGTGCCGTCTGCGAGCACCTATGGAGGCCGTCACTTTTAAGTGTTTTTTGTTCTTTTGACTAATCAACCGAAGCATGCAGCTCGTGCGTGGGACACAAATACACTCGGCACAGCAGATTGTCTACAAAGAGAACCATTCCTTCCCTGTGCTGTACTGGTGCGTGCCTTCTTGACATCAGCAGCCGCATGGCTTGTGTTGGATGCAGGAACGCGTGCACTCGCGTGACGAATGCACCAGTTCCACTTTCGAACTTTAGTCACTTTCTAAGCTAAGCTATGCACACTACGCTATAGGCTACAGCAGTTTTATTTGACCAGGTAAGCTTCACCGAGCTGTGTAGCTCTTTTTTCAGAAGCGACCTGGTCACAAATGATCGCTCAGCGTAGTGGCTTATCACGTGGACATTTATTTCTCAGACAAATACTCAAAACGCGTGATGTTGATTCTAAATGTGGAGGGGAAAACTGGAGGACCCGGAGAGAGACACCCAAACTCCAAATATACAGCAGCAGCAGGCGTCGTGGTCGGGATCGAACCCACGACCTCCTGTGCACCAGGCGAGGTAGTTAACATCTCCTAACCACCGTGGCGAGATGTTAACTCCGATGTTCATGATTAGCAAGTGAACTGCTCACAGGGTTATGAAAATGTGGTCTAAACATGCCCAGTGAAATTCGTGTATTGAAGAATATCCCCTCCTTATACCCTCCATCTGAGTTACACGTGATGCACATTAATGTCGTGTACATGTTATACGTGATGGGCAGTTTTGTTTTGAAACGAGATATTGTTTGATTTGGCATACGAAGATATCACCTTGAATGCACCCAATCTCGTAAGACCTCAAGCCAAGCAGGTGTGAGCCTGGTAAGTAATTGCACTTTGATCGGACGTAGACTGCTTGGTAATGCCCCAATGTTGTTGGTTTGGCTGTGAGTTGACCGTAAAAAGGTAGTATAGCAACGAATTATTGTATCTATCTGTGTGGAGTGTGTGCATGGGCTTTCTCAGGGGGCCCTGGTTACCTCCCGTAGACCAAACGTGGATGCGATTGCCCAAACACTCCACCGCAGGCCCGTCTTGAATGAGTCTTGAGACTCCTTAACGATAACTTTACTTCAGCGCTTCTCATTGATTTCAGTCAAAACTACAATTTGGACTCGCTGTGCGATTAGTGCTTCGGATATTTGCATTTTAGGTCGGTACACTGTACAGTTTTATTGATATTACTATTATCAGCACATGCGATGTAGTATATTCTACACATCCAACAGTGACCTTCTTTATTTTAATAGTATTTAGGTGTATACAATTGAATAGTATATTATATTATGAAACAACAATGCATTTGTGTCATTGTATGTTGAACTTTTATCGCAAAGTACGTAGCCAGCCGTGCTCATCGGGGCTGCGGGGAATGCAGCAGCAGCAATAATAATAATAACAATAAGGTCGTGAATGAAATAATCTATTCGGCACATGTACTGGGACAATGAGCTTGTGGTGCATCGTCAGGTGGGCAGGTGCACGAGATGTTTAACACACAGCAGCAGCTGCTGTACACAGGCCACGTCAAACGGCACAATCAAAGTTGCAGTAGATGAAAGTTATGCCGCGTATTTGTTTTGTTTTTATACGTGAGCAAGACTGTTTTGGGGAAAAACAGAGACGCGTTTTGACCCTCAGTGTGGTGAGTGGGTTCGAGTGGGTGAGTGGGTGTTGTGACCCTCATTGTGGTGAGTGGGTGAGTGTGTTGTGACTTGTGTGGTGAGTGTGTGAGTGAGTGAGTGGGTGAGTGTGAGTGTGTGTTGACCCTCATTGTGGTGAGTGTGTGAGTGTGTTGTGACCTTCTGTGTGGTGAGTGTGTTCGAGTGGGTGAGTGGGTGAGCGAGTGTGTTGTGTGTTGTGACCTACAGCGTGATGCTAGAACACACTGTGGATGAGATGAAACAGTGAGTTCGGCAGACCGTGTCCTCTAAACAGGAGCAGTGATCACTGTGTGTAGTGAACACGAACGCTGACCATGGCAGTAGCGATAGCAGAGCGACAAGGAGGCGGCTGGTCTCTCATCAGAGCGAGTGCTGGACCATCTCGACCTGGCCCCTCCACTCTGAAGCCTGTCGACGACATCGCAGGCGACTTCTTCTGCCTGAGACGCTGCCAGCGCATTCGTGAACGTGCCCCCCCCCCCCTGCCTTCCACTGCTGGATGATAGACTCCCCCCCTCGCTGTGTCAGTCCAGGGGGAATGTTTTGACCACACTTCACTGCACAGCGCAAAGTGCGGGATGGTGAAGGAGGCACCCGTGGCCGCTTCAGATGTCACTCGCCACTGATGTTAGCCGTGACCGAGAATCCAATGGGATGCGGCGGGTTTGTAGTGTCGTGCGCGAACCGCTGTGCCCCCCCCCGCTCCACCGCCTATTCGAGCACCACCCGATCCACTCGTCCTGTACACATCTAGACTCGCAGAAGCCCGTGCAGTCGACCTTGTTAGCTGCTGCGTGTTTCGCGAGTGTTGTGAAGTGTTTTGTAAATGCCCAGTGACGTTGTTATTGCGCATCTCTGCTCTTTAACAATTGTCCCATGCACCATCACGAAAAAGCGTCACCAATAATCATCAATAGCAGCGAGCACAGAGCACGCACTACTCAGACGTACACACCACCCACACACCACCCAGACACACACACCACCCACACGCACACACCACCCACACCCACACACCACCCACCCACACGCACACACCACCCACACCCACACACCACCCACACGTACACACCACCCACACCCACACACCACCCACACGTACACACCACCCACACGCACACACCACCCAAACGCACACACCACCCACACCCACACACCACCCACACGTACGCACCACTCAGAGTTTCAAGGCTTGTGGCATGGCAACTTGGCAGGACAACGCGGTTGACAAGACACACTTCACATACGCTGTACTAGTTAGCGAGACGTGTTCGTTTTTAACGCCTTAAATTGTTCATGAAAATCAAGCGACCGAGTGTTGCGTTGGAGATCAACGCTATAAATATAAAAACACATCCTTTAGCATTCTTTGCAGGCGCATGATCTGCATTTTACAGGTTTTGAGAAGTGGAAACTATTGCACACAAGAGGATTTGTACAAACTGTTCAAACAAATGTGTTCGCTTTTCTGTTCGGTGCCCAGTGCCCATCAACATTTTCGCCACGCGAGTTGTTAACGAGCGTGGGAACGTGGGAGTCACAGTTGCTGCCACGTCTTGATCCCATCATCATCAACATCAATGACAATGGTCATTGTGATGTACATCCCAAGAGCATCGCATTCGCCCCGGTACATCGAACTAAGCCAATTACTCTTCAGTCAGCTGTGCACGAGGCAGCTGGAATAACCCCATACAGAAGCATGCTGTCCGTGTCTCGGTGTGTTAACTCTGGATAACCTAATTCTAGATGACCTAACTCTAGATAACCTAATTCTAGATTACCTAACTCTAGATAACCTAATTCTAGATTACCTAACTCTAGATAACCTAACTCTAGATAACCTAATTCTAGATTACCTAACTCTAGATAACCTAATTCTAGATAAGCTAACCGACTCTCTTCACACATTCGCCTACTTTACAAACCCACGTTGACTGCGTTACATCCGAGGGTCTGCCTGCATTTGATGTTAATAGCACAATACGCTCATTTAAAACAAAGTATAAAATAATGAGTTTACGCTGAATGTGAATGGCTTATTCGACATACAAGGCGCAGCCCTGCAATTGCTTGCTCACGCCGCTGCTGGCAGTCGGGCCGCTCTGGGTAGCCCCTTCGAGAGAGGGGGGGGGCACGTGGCCGACTTTGCTGCGCTGTTCGTTGTCTCTGAATGTGTGGGGTATTACCCACGCATCACCCCACCACGCGCGGCCTGCGGTATTCACATGTCACTGCCGGGTGGACAGTGACGGGCTGGTGGTGGTGGTGGTGACTCTCGCGCCGTAACACAAACTGGTGCCCCTCTGGGTTGCAGGGCCCCGTGTGGCAATCCCGGGGAAGCATCCCACCCACACACAATGAACACCTCCGGCGGGCTCTGTGCGTGTGCCAAAGACGTGCATCATGCAGACAGTGCAAGCACGAACCTTTGTAAAACATGAATAAGACATCTTCACCTAAGTGCAGACAACTTTTGACTTAACCCCAAAACAATTCCCTTCCGACCGACACACACGCAGGGCTGGTTTGCACGGCTCGCCTCGCACAGCTGATTATGAATGCACCATTAGCGTGTGAATGGCAATGCAGATGAGGGCCCACAAAGGGAATGTGTTCGGGGATGACGAGGCTGCCGCGTCGTGCGTCTAACGTACACAACGATTCGAGCCGGCGCTATTCTTAGTTTTTATAGCTCGCAACTCAGTCACTGGAGCACCGAGCAATCCCATCTTGGGACATAACGCATACACGTGCAGCGCGCATTATGCCCGCGCGCAGCCGGTGATCTATTATAGCACGGGTCCTCACAGCTACAGCGCGGAAACTTAGTTTCAGAAACCTTGTTTAAGAAAACTTGTTTCTAAACGTGCAAGTTGTGGTGGTGGCACCGCGGGGTGGTGGACGCAGCCGTGCAGCGACCTCGGTGGAGCAGCCAAGAAAGACGGGGGGGGGGGCATTGCCCCATCCACAGACTGTGAACATTCACTATTCTATTGATATTTACCAGAGAAAATATTTAAATGTTTTTATTTATTAATTTGATTAATTTAGAGTCGTGTTTATTTTTTGGGGACATTTCCAGAACTACCCCCCTCCCACCACCTTGGGAAGTTTCTGGATCAGCCTCTGATCCCAATGACCCAGGGCTGGATTCCTGGCCATGCACCAACACCATCTCGGCCTGGCCTATGGCTGCCCTGAGTCGCCTCGGCTTTCACGAACGGGGTGCGTGGTGGAGTGACCGGCTCCGCAATCTCCAGCGCGGAGATAACGAAGCTCACTCCCGTGGCGTCCCGTAGCTCCAGTTCAGGTTTTCCTGCCAAAGAATCCCACACGGGCCTCCCAGTAGAACAGGTCCGGCGATAGCCCCTGCACCCGCGGCTGCGTTGACATCACTTCTTTGCTGTTGCTCTCGTCAATGGATCGCCTGCTCATGTCACCCGCGATTACAAAACCCCGAGACAGATCGCCTCCATCAACCTGGACTGGATCCGCGGCACGCCTATGGTTTTTACTCCACCTCTGGCGGTGCCTCACCGCAACCAAACATCTGCCCCTCCAGCAGCGCGTGTCCCGCTAATCGGGGACGATGCGCGCGTGTGTGTCGTGCGAGCAGGTACCGCCAGTACCACCAGCTGATCGTGGGGCCCCGTGCTCCCTACGGGATCCCGGCCGGCAGCCACCCCGGGGTTTGCCGCTTCGGCACGCGCCTCGACTGCTGCTACGGTTGGCACTGGACCGAGAGGGGCACCTGCCAGCGTGAGTGTGACGACGACGACGACGATGACCTTGCACAGCACTGCACCCAAAGGAATGCTCAGGGGGGGATGGGACATTAAACTTCAACAGATGTTGCCGTCCATGCACCCTCAAGTGTAACTCAAGAGCGACTGGCAGGGCTTAATATCTCTCTGAGTATTGTGTGGTAGACTGGGGTCGACACGTGAACGAGTAGCTGCATTGGATGTGGTGTGGCAGGTGCGGAAAGATCTCCCTGGTCACTGATCCGGGCAGATCTGGCTGAAATTAAGCCCTGGATATTGGGACAAAGCTCGTGGTGGGGGTCTCATCATCATCATCATCTTTATCACCTGTGGCCACGGTCTATCTGTAGCTGGATGAATGCCCCTCCCCATGCCGTCACCATCCCGAACAATCCCGCGATGCGACAATCCGTCATCTCCACGTCAACTGATGTCGTCGTTCCGTCTCCGCGGTGGTCGCGCTCTCTCCGGTGCATTCCTTCCCTTGACTGACGTTCTGTCACCACTCTTGTCCATCGGCCATCCTCCCTTCTAGCGACGCGTCCTGTCCAACCGATTGTAAATACAAGTATCTGTTGCACACACTGTGGCCAGTGCTGAAGAATGGGGATAAATGTGCTGCATTGCCGCCAGCGCTGCACCCCAAGCAATCATAATAGACAACATACCACACGCGAGCCACGCTGCAGGTGTGGGACTTCTGTTTAAGGCCATATTCTCTGCAATATCAGACCCTCAGGAAAGTAAAACCCACCACAAACTTTTGGCTAGTGCCAATAAAGACGTGCAAATCTGGCCACACACATACACACCGATGGCAGTACAAGTCATGCCCCCAACTTTTGCTTCAAACTACGGGGGGGGGGGTGCATCCTATACTCTGGAGAATGTGGTAATACTGTACACAGTGGGGTTCATAGGATGCCTTGCACGCTACTGTACACCGTAGTGTGTGTGACTCGGGGTGGGTTTTTTCGAATTGTGCATCGTATTCTGGTTCCCGTGTTAGGTCTTTTTGTGGTGTGACAGTTGGATTGGGCAGCCTAAACCTTCAAGACTGAGAATAGTCACATCCTCCTGGGCGTAATGCAGGGCAGTGAAAACAAGTTCGACCGTACAGGATCAGTAAATTTTGAAGGGGCAGTCACACCCATACACACACAGAGACACACACAGAGAGAGACACACACACACAGAGAGAGAGACACACACCCATACACACACAGAGAGACACACACCCATACACACACAGAGAGACACACACCCATACACACACAGAGAGAGATACACACACTAACCAAATACAAATACACACACACAAAGAACTTCTGCCTAGCTCTGGTGGACCTCAATAAAGTGCCACTTAGAATAGGGGTTCAGCATTAATAGGGCTTCTTATACAATTACACGTTTAATTACAGCACACACGGACCAATAGAAAACACTGTAGAAAAATTATCGTATAAGGTATGTTGTGTTTTTATAAACAATATCCAAATGCAGTGCTGTGGTATGTAGAGTCTGAACAATGTACGCACGGCCCTTTTCAGCCCACTGCTGGGGCGAGGCCTTGCCTCACTGTTTCAGTCATGTTTCTTTTTCGACCATAATTCACCACGATGCTCAGTGCCCATCGGCGAAGAGGTGGACATATTTCGTTTCTCGTGCAGAGAAAGTCTCACAATAAGAGGGCCACTGTTGATTCTGACTAAGTGGTGCACAATTTATTGACCCTACTAGGATGATGGGATGAGTGCACCCCAAGAACATAAAACATAACTGTGGTAGTGCAGTGGGTCGTGCACTGCGCTACGATTCGGGCGACCTGGATTTGTTCCTTTGCCACGGCTAACATCAGTGGCAAGTGATATCTAAACCGGTCCTTCCACCAATCCGCAGTGACCAGTGCGGTGAAGTATGGGAAAACAAAACCCATGACCAACACAGCATCGGACGGCCTTCATTCAACAGTGGATTGCTAAATGGCTGCATATTTTAATCATATTTCAGATTGTATAGAATGTTGACTGTACTATCCAGTAATTGTCTGAAACCATACGAATGTATGTTGAACTTCTTTCGTACCGTACGTAGCCAACCGTGCTAATCGGAGGTGCGGCAGTTATAAACATAACTAGCGATGGTTATCACTGCATGCTCGTCTAAAAGAGAAAACACTGCGGTGACTTTCACATCGCAGTTCTTTTCACATAATTATCGTTAAACACCTCTACTATTAATAGGAACGCCATACTTATACTCTGTATCCTCTTTAAACTAAGAACATCAAAATAACGTGATTTTTTGTTTCTTGGTTTATACTGTAGTATTATCCGCTTACATAACTGGTTAAGTGGTGCAGAAAATTTTCTTCCAAAAAAATAATGTGTTTAAGCAGCTGTCAGATTCCTAAAATACCGGTTCGCTTTGTTGTACATCCAGTCTTCACGCCTGCTTGACAGATCAGAAGGTGAATCGATTTTACCTGTCAAGTGTGCTGGGGATTTTATCAATGCCAGGCGTACATCAGAGGCTCCCATACACCGACCTGTCGTGTTTGCCTGTGCGCAGTATTTATTCAGAATTTTAAAATGTTTTTTGGTTTAAACATACTACAGGTGAGCCCTTACCGAGTGTATTTACCACAAGCTCTGTACGTAATCAGTAAACCCCATGTCAGTTTTCCGTTGACACGGTTGTAAGTTGTAAAATGCCATTCATGCGACTCTTTTTGGCACGGTGACATAGCGGAGTGGTTCGGAGGCTTGCCAGTTGGGGAGTGAGTCGCAAATGTTTGGCGGAATAAACCCTCATTTTACGCTTGCATATATTTTCCCAGGAAAACTTATCTGACATTTTTATTATCTCATGCAGGAAAGGCGTATGTAGAATGTTTAATCCATTCCGCGTATGCATGCATGGGCGAACAAAGGTGCCCATAGGAAAGCCGAGCTTGCGAAGGAAGCATGAACTCACAAGCATCGCCTGCCCAGTCACGCAGCAGGTCATTGTCATTATCACAAGACGCTCACATCACTTGAACATGATTAAACCTATGAAATTTCTCGCTGCAAATGAAAAACAGAACGTGTTTTGAATTCTCTTCCACGTTTGGCAAGCTCCAATCTCGCTCAGCCGCTTGAATGGGAACTTTTTGCACTGCCAACTTTCCAGCCATCACCTTTTTTTTATTCATTCGAAGCAATCGCCCTCGCCTCGTGTCGAGTCGCACTCCGGTCACGCTGCACGGACACGCCACGTCGCGCGGAGTAGAAGCCGTCGTTAAAAAATCCGCCTGCTTACTTCACGGTACGAAGCAAAGCCATTTAGCGACACACTCGCTTCTTTGGCGGCAGTTCTAATCTGCGTGGTCCATCACTGTTTAATATTTTTTTCGTGAAAGAAAGACACCTAAACAAATGAAAATTCATCCTGTTCTCACGGTCAAACACAATATGCCTTTTTTTTTATTAATGCTGCAGGAGGAATTTACTTTGCTTCGTGCTGTACACGACGGCTCTCTGAGTGGCACGGACAATTTCCGCTGCTAAGACGATTGAAGCGCCTTTTTGTTGTCGAGTGTCCGTGCTGCCATGGCAAAGGGCTCTGCTTAAGCTGCGTACGATCATTGCTTTCATTTTGGAACGTGCAACAGGGGACCTTTTGGGCTTTCCTAAAAAAACCTGTGGCTAATTCTTCAAGGTAATGGTGGGTGTAATGGGGCCATTGGCAGGACCGAGGATAGCATTCAGGAATGCTCACAGAGCACCCGTGTTGTTATCCAGGTTGAGTTGAGAGAAGACAAACAGAATCAGCGCTAATCCAGTAGCCCAGATTGTAAGTGGCCTTGCGTGCGTGTGTGTGTACGTGTGTGCGTGTGTACGTGCGTGTGTGCGTGTGTGAACGTGTGTGTGCGCGTGTGTACGTGCGTGTACGTGCGTGTGTCTACGTGTGTGTGTACATGCGTGTGTACGTGCGTGTGTACGTGCGTGTGTGTATGTGCGTGTGTGCGTGTGTGAACGTGTGTGTGCGTGTGTGTGCGCGTGTGTACGTGCGTGTACGTGCGTGTGTGTATGTGTGTGTATGTGTGTATGTGTACGTGCGTGTGTGTGTATGTGTGCGTGTGTGAACGTGCGTGTGTGCGCCTGGCACGTGGGTGTACATACTTTGGTGCACACACTTTGTGATTATTAATGAGCACGATTATGTTTCCGTAATGAATGAAAAATAGATAATTGTGACTGACTTAGTGAGTAACTGATGTTAATTATAATGATGACATTTTATAACTTTAGGCTAACCATTCCACTTTGAGTAAAACCTGCAGGCCATTTTTTTGCGGACCAAATGAAAAAAACCGGGATAATGTGTGATTATTTGTGTCATAACCCAGCTTAGGTCTCATAATGAAACTGAAAAATATATGATCCCAATCGTCAGTGAATCAACAAATGTTCCGCCTGCAGCTTGTAACACCAAAGCCGATAGAAAACACGTGCAGCCCGCTATCTGTTACTCTTTTATATATATAGAAAGTGCGGCTGCATAGAATATACCGTAGAGTGTTTGCCATTGAGCCAGTGTGCATGGAGTCAATTATTCAATACTCGCAGCCACCTGGTGATTCCAGTGGGGAATGACCAAAGCATGCCAACTTCGATAAAGTGGACATTAGTTCATAGCTGGGAGGCCGACCATCCCAAAGTGAGCCAGCGAGTTGTAGACATCTGTTGGGCCCCCTCACACCCATCCGGAGGTGTCTGCTGCCCGTTCCGCTCATACCGGGCTCTGGTTCCCACCCACGCCGATGGCGTTACATCAGTGTCGCGCTCCCAACAACGCCGGCGGACATTGTAACAACGCTCACCCCGTAACCCTAGCCCAGGGCTTCCCAAACACCACACCTCAAAACCCTCCCCCACCTCAGCCCAGCGGTCTATTTTTTCTTTTTATGTTTGAGCACAAGCATGTGCAGTGTGCGTTGTGCGCGCGCGTGTGTATAGTGCGTACATTAGTAACGTGCTAGAAGATATATTTGTTATTTGCAGATAAGCATCAAAGGGATGCGTTTGTACATTTTGTTAATGCTCTGCGTTGAGACACGTCGAGCGGATTTAAGGCTCGTGAATGAAACTTCTCCAAAGATAAATGTTAATAATGCACAGTCCGTTGATAAGGCATCTTGCATTGTGATAAATACTTTCCAAATACATTGCTGTTATATGTACAGTATAAATAATAATTCCAAATAATGTGTTTATCTATTGCTGGCTGTGGGGTTTATCTGACCGTGCCTCATTATTAAATTCATTAAGTTCACAACATTTAGGTCCACGTGAGCTTATCGCAGAAATTTTTGAACTGTTTTACAAAGTTTTTTCACGAATAGATTTTTAGTGGAAACCACTCTCCAGAGGCATCATGGGAAGGGGGCTGGCCACGTGGCCTGGCAAGAGCCACCATTATGATGACCTCATTGGTATTCTGAACAAGTCACCTGTTCATCATCAGCATCGCCAGCTATGTTCTAGCCACTGCTGGATGAAGGCCTCTCCAAGCTGTCACCTTCATTCATCCTCCCGAGATGCTACAATCCATCGTGCCCCCGTGCGTGAGCTGAGACGCCATCGAGGCGAGATGTTAACTGCCTCGCCTGGAATATAGCAGGTCGTGGGTTCGATCCCAAAACTGACGCCCGTATATTTGCAGTTTGCATGGTCTTCCCGTGGTCGCGTGGATTTTTCTTTGGGCCCTCTAGTTTTTCCTTCCACATTTAGAAACATGCGTTTAGGGAATTTGTCCGCTATAAAATTCCACATAATCAGTCACTTAGTTAAACTTTAATTTGTGGCTGGGTCACTTCTGAAAAAGAGCTACACAGCTCAGTGGGCCTTACCTGGTAAAGTAAAAATAGTCGTGATAGTAAATAGCGATCTCAGCCGATTGCATTCTTCTACCTCCACCTGGGGCTTTCTTTTATTTGGCTGCCATTCGGTCACCAGTCTCGTCTGTCGGCCGCCGTCACCCCTTCGAGCGATGTGTCCCCGCGCTCAGTCGCGACGACGTCTCCGCGTGGCATCGCTCCGCGTCTCACCTCTCCTCGGGCAAAACTATTTATCAGGTGAGAATGCTCAAGTTTGAAAATAAATATTCTTAGGTTTTTTCGGTAAAGTCACGTAGGTAAAAAATTTTAATTAATAAAAGTAAAATAAAAACTTTTATAAATTTTACTTTTTTACCTACGTGACTTTACCGAAAAAACTTAAGAATATGAATCCTTGCAGTCACGAAAGCTTCAAATCTAGAATTGAAAATAAATGTTCCATGGACTGCTGTTGCACGACACTCAATCTCTGCCTTCACGCCTGCCGACGTCGAGTCTTGACGCTGCATTAACACCCTGGGTGCACAGATGGTATCTGTGTGCAAGGATTAGTCTGTGTGTTGTTTCAGCAGGTGTGCGTTGGGATAATTATAGCACAGGTTTCTGAAGTTTGTTCTTGCAATAGTGTTTTGGTTTTAAGTGCATGTTGACTTAGATTGCAGAAATATGGTATTTTATTACCAACGGAGCGTTTTTTTTCTGACAATCAATGAAGGCCATCTTTCCATCAATATTGTTGCTCACCAGCGATTACAAATAGCAAAGTTACTTGCGGACAATGAAATCCACAGCCAGGATCAGCGGCTGGGTGGCATCGCGGCCCCGCTGGGCGCAGGGCCCGACGTAGCCTCCACGGCCACCACCTGCGGGCTCGACCTCTCGCCGGCACCACGAGGGAGGCAGCGCCGCCTCGTCACGCCGTCCACCCGCGCCGCCGGTGGATGCACCGAGCGGCCGCAGCCTCCCACCGGTCCCCTTTTAGCCCCATCCCAGAGATGACGGAGATCAAGGCCCTCTTGCCCACCTAGCCCCCCTCGGGCCTCGCCACTCGACGCCCCGGAGCCGTCCAGGACTCCCCGTTGCGACGTTCCGCCTCGCGCTCGCTGCCCTCCCGGTTAGCCCCGGGGCGAGCTCGCTGTCGACTTGCGTGGATGCACCACCGAAACGACGGCTGCCCGGGTCCCCTGGGCGTGCGTGCGTGGCGCCTGCGCTCGTTAGAACGAGAGTGATGTGTTCCCGTAACCTAATCATTCGCAAAGTCCCTTCCTCGTCCAGCGCCCGCCCGCTTGTGCCCGTGTCTCGTGATAATACAACGAAAAGTGAACGTGAGCTCTTCTGCCAAGTTCCCACGCGAGAGCCTCTGAGCTCACATGTCTCTGTGTGTCCACTCTGAGAAGCACGAGTATGAAAACACCAAAATGCCGACGCTTTTAGCCCTCCCGACATGTCACCTGTGGTCTCCTTGCTCATACAACACTCTGGGTTTCTTAGGCAGCGCCGCCCCACGTGGTGCCCACCGCCCCACGTGGTGGTGGGCACCACGCGGGGTGGTGCCCACCACCACGCGGGGTGGTGCCCACCACCCCGCGTGGTGGTGGGCACCACGCGGGGTGGTGCCCACCACCACGCGGGGTGGTGCCCACCACCCCGCGGGGTGGTGGGCACCACTCGTGGTTGTGAGTCGCGTGGTGCCCACCACCCCGCGTGGTGGTGGGCACCACGCGGGGTGGTGCCCACCACCACGCGGGGTGGTGGGCACCACGCGGGGTGGTGCCCACCACCCCGCGGGGTGGTGGGCACCACTCGTGGTTGTGAGTCGCGTGGTGCCCACCACCCCGCGTGGTGGTGCCCACCACCCCGCGTGGTGGTGGGCACCACCCCGCGTGGTGCCCACCACCCGCGTGGTGGTGGGCACCACGCGGGTGGTGCCCACCACCACGCGGGGTGGTGCCCACCACCCCGCGGGGTGGTGCCCACCACCACCCCGCGTGGTGGTGGGCACCACTCGTGGTTGTGAGTCGCGTGGTGCCCACCACCCCGCGTGGTGGGCACCACGCGGGGTGGTGCCCACCACCCCGCGGGGTGGTGGGCACCACCCCGCGGGGTGCCCACCACCCCGCGTGGTGGTGGGCACCACGCGGGGTGGTGCCCACCACCCCCGGGGTGGTGGGCACCACTCGTGGTTGTGAGCCGCGTGGTGCCCACCACCCCGCGTGGTGGTGGGCACCACCCCGCGGTGGTGGGCACCACGCGACTCACAACCACGAGTGGTGCCCACCACCACGCGGGGTGGTGGGCACCACCCCGCGTGGTGGTGGGCACCACCCCGCGGGGTGGTGCCCACCACCACGCGGGGTGGTGGGCACCACGCGGCTCACAACCACGAGTGGTGCCCACCACCCCGCGGGGTGGTGGGCACCACCCCGCGTGGTGCCCACCACCACGCGGGGTGGTGGGCACCACGCGACTCACAACCACGAGTGGTGCCCACCACCCCGCGTGGTGGTGGGCACCACCACCCCGCGGGGTGGTGGTGGGCACCACCCCGCGTAGTGGTGGGCACCACCCCGCGTGGTGGTGGGCACCACCCCACGTGGTGGTGGGCACCACCCCGCGTGGTGGTGGGCACCACCCCGCGTGGTGGGCACCGCCCCACGGGGTCAGCGCGAGCGTTCACCCCTCCCGCGGCCACGGTCATTGACACCACGTGGCTCTGCGGCTGCAAGTGTTGGGTCTGCGCTGCGTTTGCCGGGTCCTTGCTTGTGTTAAAGCGTTCGAAACAGCAACCGCTATTGTCAGGTGCTACCCGCGTCACGTCTGCGCCAACTTGAATGTGGTAAGAAGACATGCAAACATCTATGGATTATTGTCCCTTACGAATAGTGGGGAGTGGTGGCGTAGTGGTGAGGGCACCGCGCTATAAACTCGACTCACAACCACGAGAAAGTGACATCGGAACCGACCCAGGGCCTCTCCCCTTCACCAAGCGACACTGACCAGCGCGGTGAAGTATGACCAAACAACCACCGTGACTGGCACAGCATGGGGAGACATTCATCCAGCAGTGGATTGACACCGGCCTGCATATCAAGTGTAATCATTGTCTGACGAATAGCGACGTGCCGGTATAACAAACCGTGACTGCCTTTCCCAAAGTCACGGACCCGCGTGTGTCTGCGCTACGGCACGAGCGTGTCACGTGCGCGTGCCTCGAAATATAACGAGACGCACGCAACGGTGCGGGAAGAAGTCTCGATTCGTGTCGTTGGGAGCTTCGCTTTGGGTTGCGTGCGATGCGACTCGGCTCCCTCCCGACCACCAGGGAAGCGCTAAGCGGTTAAACTTCATTTACATCACACGTGCTCCACGCGAATACAACTGTCTCGGAGCACTTCATGAATAGATAAAATGCAATACACCTTGTTTATAACAAGAAAGCAATGTACCCAGGCAATATAGTTAAACACTCCCGAAAGCGTACGTTATAATCAAGGCCAGTTACTAAAACGAAGGAATAACACCGTGAAAGCATCGACCGAGCTCACCTCACGCCTTTGCTGTGCACCGTTACAGAGTGGTGGGTCTCATCTTCTTGGTTCTTTCGGTAAAGTCACGTAGAAGGAGTGGTGGGTCTCTGTGTGAACCGTGGCCTCTACCGACACTCTCTGGTGCTCTGACGTTTGAGTGGCCACCGCTCCGCTCATGTCTCCTCTGCCCTGTTGCTGTGGCCCCGATTCCGTACCCCCCCCCCCAACCCCCTCCCGTGTAGCGATCTGCGAGCTGGGATGCAAGCACGGAGAGTGCGTGGGGCCCAGCAAGTGCAAGTGCCAGCCGGGCTTCACCGGCAAAACCTGCAACCAGGGTACGGCCACCTGTGGGGTAACAGCAGCAGCAGCAGCTGCTGTGCCCTCGTGTGTGCATCCCTCACAACAACAGCAGCAGCAGCAGCAGGATAAGCTGGCTGGTCATCGAACAAGAGACGGTGGCCACTGCATCGCGATGCGCTTTCAGACGCGCTTCTGCGGCCGTCTGGAACGCTCTTCCTTGCGATATTAGGAAGCCACCGGAGCTATGAAAGTTAATTTATTTAGCACTGCTTTTTTGTGTTTAGTTTGTTGTCCTGCCCCCCCCCCCGACACCTCCGATTAGCGTGGTTGGCTACGTACGGTGCGAAAAAAGTTCAGTACACATACATACTCCGCGTGTCGGCTGCCTGTGTAAGAAACAAGTTCCATCCGGTGGTACCGCCTGGCCCCGTGGGTTGTGGAGGCTCATGCCGAGGAGCTCCTCGTGCTCGGATGTTCCTGAGGTTCACCGCCTGCCTGTGTTGTCCACTGCCTGTGTTTGTGGTGTGTGGGACAACGGATATACACGTGGACGTTTTAACGACTCGAAAATGTACGGAGCGCAGTCACTTTGTCACCTCAGGCACGTCAACCACAGCAATTTATTTAATCAAACAGCTTTTGGAAGCTTTGTTAGCTTTTGTTTTAAGTGCCCTTGCAGTGCTGCTATGTCTAAGCAAACACGAAACATGTTTTTCTTACAAGCAACAGCACGCAAATAAACAATCGCAAATTATCACAACGGAGGTGAAAACAACGCAGCGAAGGCGTTGGGGCTCCCTTGCTCCCAGCTTGCTGTCACTGCGCGAGTCGCGAGGGCTCTCCCCGCTAACCACTCGTCTCGCTCTGCTGTGTCTGCTGTCTCTGCTGTGTCTGCTGTCTCTGCTGTGTGTGCTGTGTGTGTGCTGTGTATGCTGTGTGCGCTGTGTATGCTGTGTCTGCTCTGTGTGCTGTGTGCGCTGTGTCTGCTGTGTGTGCTGTGTGCGCGCTGTGTCTGCTGTCTCTGCTGTGTATGCTGTGTGCGCTGTGTATGCTGTGTGTGCTGTGTGCGCTGTGTATGCTGTGTGTGCTGTGTGTGCTGTCTCTGCTGTGTGTGCTGTCTCTGCTGTGTGTGCTGTGTGCACTGTGTCTGCTGTCTCTGCTGTGTGTGCTGTGTCTGCGCCACGGCCGGCAGACTTCAACGAGTGCGGCCTGAAGCCCCGGCCGTGCCAGCACCGCTGCATGAACACGTACGGGAGCTACCGCTGCTACTGCCTCAACGGCTACATGCTCGCCCACGACGGCAGCTGCACCAGTGAGTGCACCACGTCGCACCCTCCACCACGTCCCACCCCTCCACCACGTCCCACCCCTCCACCACGTCGCACCCTCCACCACGTCCCACCCCTCCACCACCGAGCAGGGGCCACGGCACGCATCAGGTGGTAGCAGAGCTGGGCTACTCGCTGATTTAAATTAGAAAATGAATGAGCAGATAATATGCCTCTCTAGTATATATGTCTGTTCTCCCACGAAAAAAAAATATAAAAGTATTTGTTACGCATTGCATATTGGGGGCATTCAAGACAAGCAAACGCTGGAGCCATCAGTAGTGATGCTTGCCGAGCGCAGGGACAGATGTATGAAGGAGACATCTCGTTTGCCTTTTTATTTTGTGACTTATATTCTCCACAACGACACGAATCGTTATTTTTTATTCTTTAAATAATTATAGATTCTTCTTCGATAGTTCTCTTCCGTCTTGGGTTCACCTCTCGCGTCATCGAATCTGTCTGGCCGGCAATGGAGGGAGGCCAAAAAAATATTAGGGGGGAGTAGGGAGGTAGGGGGGCCACCCAGGCGTGGCGTGACTGCAACGCCGCGTCTGCCGCGGGTGTCCCCTCTTACCCTCTTACGAACGTCGCCATCGGGATTGCCGCGCGGCTGCGCACGAGAGGGCGGGCGGCTGGAGCCCGCTGGACGTCCGCCTCGGTGCCAGCGATCTCGAGTGGCCGCTGCGGTCACCGTCCAGTGAGAGCAGGAATGCCCCTTTGCCGGACCGCCGCCCGTGACTTTGGCTCTCCGTGCGGCTTGTGCGGGCGCTACGGGCTCAGGGTTGTGAATGTTTTACCGCCGTGACGTCGTCGGTTCCCGTGTCCGAGTTATCGGGTCGCTGCGAGGTGGCCATTTTACGTTGCGGCTATCCGCAGCTTTTTGCGGTTTTTTCAGTCTCCTGCGTGGCTCTGGATCTGCGCCGGAGATCATGACGGCCAGCAGAGCCGTGTCCGGGAGCGGTGCGAGAAGTAGGATATTGTGACAAATTGTGATGCCGCAAATATGCACGTGCGCATCTCTGTCCGCAACCACGAAGCCTGTGTCACTCAGCGTATTTAATACATTTTATTAAAGTAACAATATAACTTTTAATATATGCAGGTCTAAGACTGACGAATAAATATTAGGGGGGATTGATGGCACAGTGGTGATTTATATCGGGACTCATCATGGGTGCTTCCCTTCTCTGGCCGGCACGGTGAAGTGTGGTCAATAAAACGCCATGACCGGGATGGCATGGGGAGGTCTTGATCCAGCAATGGATTGACAAATGGCTGTAAACTATGATTATTATTTATTCTGTGACACGATGTAATTTCCACTGCCAATGACCATAATTCCTCTGGCAAGATTACTCGAAATGCACCCCTGCTAGATGAACGGAGAGAGAGGCTTATTTATTAAGTTAGAATGGTGCAAAGTGTATTTATATACAACTTGGTCACAGCTCTCAAACAAGTGTCATTCAAAACAACAGAAAAGGTGATTGAATATCACTTAAGGGTTATTAGAATTTCAATGACCCTCACTGTCGCTGATTGTCAGTTGCTGCCGATCACTGGATTAATGTCTTCACGTCAAGTAGCTGGCCCAGTGGGGGATACATACACACACACACTCACCATCACTGTGATACATACACACACACATCACACTCACCATCACTGTGATACACACAGACATCACACTCACCATCGCTGTGACCGGTCACGCTCCCTAGCGCAGGTCACAGTCCATCGTCTCTTGCGTCGGCTTGTGCTTGTGAGCCACACTCGCTGTTGTTCTACTCAAAGCACTTGAACGTTGCAGAAGCACCGTGAGTTTGTTTTTGTTCTCGAGTTGTTTTTTTCCCCCATCTTTGTTTACAAGCCGAACGGACAAGTTGTCCCTTCAGAAAGTAAAATAAATATATATTACTGGAGCTATTATTGAGTACTAAATTTGGTAGATTGTGACTCGGTCATCATGATATTAACAGCACAAGCACTCTGGGTTTCTAACTAGTATTAGTGACTTTGTGCAATTAATCATGAATATTGACTCGTCCAGGTCCCTGGACAGGGGGGAGTGGTGGCACCGTGGTTAGCACACTGCACCCAGAGCGTGGCGACCTGAATTTGATTCCTGGAGACGGCAAACGTCAGTGGCGAGCAGTATCTGAACTGGCTCTGGGCTGCCCAACTTTACCAGCCCACACTGACCAGAGTGGCGAAGTATGGTCAAACAACCACCACGACAGGCGTGGCTTGGGAAGACATTCAGGCAGCAGTGGCTTGACAAAGGGCTGTAGATATTTGATTCTGAACGCCTTTGTTCACCTTGCATAGTGGCCGGGAGAGAACTTTAGCTCAATGTGCTGTGGCACATTTGTGTTGGTAAGGTCTCCGAATGCCATCGCTAGTAATACGCGCCGCACAAAATAACCTCGGAGCAGTATCACCTCACCGTGACCAACCCTCACTCCGATCTAAGCGGAAAATAGCTTTTCGCTCAGGGCTGAATGTTATCAATTATTGACCAGATGGCAATGTCCCACTTGCTGTTTGTTTCTTTCAGCCACAGCTAAATCACATTCACCTCAGGGCCAATTGCAACATTCCATTCGTTATGTATTCCCTTGGTTATGTATCCCCTTGGTTATGTATCCCCTTGCCAGTCTGCACCACTGGGACCATTCTCCTGTCAAGTCCAGGCTCAAGACTCTCCGCTTCTCCTCTGCCTCTGACTGCCCCTCTCTCTCTCTCTCTATGAAGCATCTTCATTCTCATCTTACCATGATGACGTCGTCCCAACTCAGCAGTATACCCTTCTCTGCCCGCTAAACGAAACACCGCTTGTTTTCTTCTTACTATCTCGATGTCCGTCTGCTATCGAGTACAACAAACGTGCGAATTGCCTAATGACCCATCGCCCGGGATGCTCTCGATCTTGTCAGATCTCAGAAGCGAAGCGGCGTTGAGCCTGGAGAGTGCTCGGCTGGGTGACCACCCTCGTGCATAAACAACACGGCGCGGTCGGCGTTGTGGGCAGTCAGGGTTCAGTGCGGGGAATTCTATCGTTCTGCACTCCCACCCCCACTCTCACCTATCCGCCGCACTGACCAGCGTGGTGAAAATATCCCTCGTGGACTGCAATGTCTTGGGAAGTCTTCACCCCACAGTGGATAGACAACAAGCGGGCTGGACATGACATGTGCGAATGTCTCTCTTGTCGCTGCTCACCGCAGAATAAACCTCCTCCCTCGTCGAGAGCCACCGGTTATTATTATTATTATAACGCGGCCTTGCCTTATTAGACCCGCTTGTTCGTTAAGAAGGCTCGTACGCTCTTCCGCCCAGGATATCCTTTATTAGTTCGCCGTATAATTTGAAAGAACACACACATTCAATCGCACGACATTGAAATAGCTGCCATACCAGAGAGCAAAGCATAACAGGACACACTTACACACACTTGTGTGTATATATATGTGTGTGACCACAAGGGAATGTGGCTCGGCTGAGAATAACTGCCACACTGGCGGTTCGTCCCTCATCCCCAAACTATTTTCTGTCTCGCCAGCTTGATTTACATGACAAGTGCTCCGCAATCTTTCACCCCCATTGTTATTGCAATATCAGCAGCGACGGGGTGGGGAGGTAAAACAATAATGAAAGCTAAATTTGTGTCATTCCAGCGTTCGTTTGATGTTACCGCTGTATTGGTTTAACCACGTTGACGCGTTGCATGAGGCTCTTGTCCACGCTGTGGACATTAAAGAACATCTGCGCCTCTGTTCCTTCTAGGTGTTATTTCTACCTTCTGTTTTACCCGAGGCCTCTCTTGCTCTCACCTGTGTACGTGCCCACTGAGCCACCCACCGAGTGGGTCCACGCTATCACCACGCACCACAGTGTTCAAAATATTGGGTTAATTATCGAAACAAATCATCACCCTTAATTGCAACAGTTCAATTAATCGTTGGGAATGGGATGAGGGTGGTAAATGATTCCATGCCAACTTACCAACCTACTCGCCCACTCACCTACTCGCGATCTCGCCGACCTGCTTAGCTACCCACTCACCAATCTACTCAATGCCTCACTTATCTACCCACCCATCTGCTCATTGACCCTCTTACGTACGTGAGACTTCAGCCAATATTTTCTTAGATTTAGTTTCACTTGGCGGTGAATAGTTTTGCTTCTAGCGGCTGTAGTGGTGATGTGGAGACATTGTTTACATCATCATCATCAGCCACAATAAATTCACTGCCCAGGTTGCGATGAAATAATTCACACGAGCTGAATTCATTGATCCATCTACGTAGATGTACAACATAGACACATTGAAACGCATCGACATTTACACTTGCGGTTCGATGCACGTACCGTGATCTTCATAACCGACAGTAACTAATGGGTCGATGCATCGTTGCACCCCCGGTTCGTACGTATGTGTGTAAGCTCATGACTCGAGCAGAATGTTTAAATATTTGACTATAAGTAGTGACGGAGCCATCGACGTCTATTAACAGGTATGACGCTTGGCAGAATTCCTCGCGGGCCATATTTCTTGTGCCTTAAACAGGGTCGCGTCTAATCGCCGTGGAAGGTGATAATTTAGGAAAGCCGTTAACGGTAAGCGAGAAGCGTGGATCGCGCCCCGCGTGATGCCGCGAGCACGCGGGGAGCGATCTCGACTGCGTCGCTTCAATCGAGCGTCGGAGCCTAGCTGGCGGCAGTCCAAAGCGCTCTGCGCTCACGCGACGCTCCCAGCCGGGGGAGTTGAAAACATCATGGGACCTCCTTTGCCAGTACTGAAATATAAGAATAAGTTTCTCCCCTTTTTTCTGGCAACAAAACTGAAACCTTTGACAAGGAATCATGTCTGCATTGACCACAATACTGGTGGTCAGAATGCAAAAAAAAATACTCTGATAATGTATGCATTGTTCTTGAAACTGATTGGTCCACACCAGAGACATCTTTCTTTGAGCCTCATCTCAAATGGTGTTAGAATAGAGGAAGCCAAAAGGCATACAGCTCAAAGACAATGCACTATCAGACTAATGTTTGCATTCTGACCACAAGTATTGTGGTTAATGCAGACATGATTCCTTGTAAAAGGTTTCAGTTTTGTTGCCAGAAAAAAGGGGAAAAACCTATTCTCATATTTTGGTACTGGCAAAGGAGGTCCCATGATGTAGATGCTCACCCCGAGCTCTCATTAAAAATAACCTTTGGCGAGTTTCTTCATCTGACATCAGTGAACGGACACGTTATATCGAACATAAGAATAGGTCGTTACCCATTCTCACAATAAAACACTGATTGGCCTACACCTAAGAAACTGATTGGCCTACATCAAGACAGTGCATCTGTCGTCAGAGTTTGTTTGCATGTTCACCACAAGTGCGTGTGGTTCATGCAGGAACTTGATTCCTTGCAAAAAGGTTTCTATTCGGTGTTTGAACATCTTAACACCTGCTTTGTTGCCGGAAAGGGTAAAACCTATTGTTATTTTTCATATTTTGATACTGAAAAAACATTCCCATGAATACGTTATAAGGTCGCACTCATTAAACGCAAAGTGCTTGCCACAAATGAACCACAACACCTCGCTGATCTCGTCAAGGAGCATGACCCACCATCACGCGAACTCCGCTGGTCATCCTCGTAGCAGCAGCAGCAGCGGATTTTGTCTCGCCATCGAGCAAAGGCGGTGGTCACCGCATCGCGATGCGCTTCAGATGCGCTTCTGCTAGGGGGTGGGCAGGGGGGGGGGTGATCGAGTTATTTATCCCCTTGAGACCCCAAATATTGTAATTGTATTGATATTTCCAAAGACAATAAATCACTTTTTGTAATTATAAAAGTAGGGCCCTGTTTAAAGAGAATTACATTTTGGAGCTGGCTCCCACCACCACCCCCCCCCCCCAGAAGTTTGTCGATCTCTCTCAGTCTGACATCACCCTCCATCAACGCGATGGTAAATGTAGCTCACTGCAGTGGCCTGCTTGGTGAACCACTTGCAGTGGGGTATAGTGTGGGGATCTCCAACTAGAAGTGCAGCTTTTAGGTGTGACGCCGCCGTGGTGTGAAAATCGGGCATTGGTGAGAGCACTGAGGACAGAACTCACAGAGGGATCGAGAAACGCTCCCAAGCCCAGGGGACGATGCACCTGAAATGTCAGGATTTTTAAATAGGGCCCTACATGAATGATAACAATAATACAAATATGCAATGTATTTTCTCAGGTAAATATCATTAAGACATTATTTTTCCAGGTCTCAGGGGTGGGTGTTCAGAAGGCAACCAATCACCCCCATCGCCCCCCTCCCTTGGACCAGCCACTGCTCCCACATCTGATCCAATGGGGCTGGTGGGGAGCTGACGCGGTATGGCCAGTTGGCCCTGGTTAGGGTTGACCTTTACTGCCAACGAAAAGTGAAAACTATGTTAATGATGGCGACGCGTAGGATGCAAGGACAGGGCTTAGAGGGGGGAGGTTTGAGTGGCTACACGGGGAAGCCACCCCGCATGGAATGCTGCGGTCACCCTGGAGAGGCGACGCACACTTGTGGACGATGGTCGTGGCTCCTCACACTCTCGGTGGGCGCCCTGACTGAGGGGTGGTGACATCAGCCACTCCGTGCCTGCCACCAGCACCGCGGGTTTCTGTCTGGTGGAACGTGGGAGCTAAGCGCTAAGCAGGTGAATTGTTAATTGTATAGTATGTGGTTTATTATCTTGTTAACACTTAGATAATGACGTTTTTTATATTTCCACTAAACGAATTAGTTTTTTTACAATAGATATATATGTTTTTATTGTCCCAGGTCAGGCCCACTGAGCTACGTAGAAGCGACCTGACCACAAGTGATATCTCAACAAAGTGGCTCATCATCATCATCACGTGGAAATTTATAGCGGCCAAATACTATAAACGCGAGATGTTGATTCTAAATGTGGAAGGAAAAGCCGGAGGACCCAGAGAAAAATCCACTCGACCACGGGGAGAGAGAGAGAGAGACATACAAACTCAAAATTTCCAGGCGTCAGAGTCGTAATCGAACCCACTACCTCCTTCACGCCAGGCAATAAGGGAGTTAACATCTCGCCACAGTGGCATCCTATCAGTTCAGTCATCACGGTGAAAGTTGTACAAGTGAGATAAATTCCACGCTTAATATTTTATAATTACATTCTTCAAGTCATGCTCTTCATACTGTATTAATGTTCGTTCTCACTTTCTAAAACATTTTTAATGTACATTTTTTTTACTTCTTTCACAAAACAATCCCCATTTCACCGACACAACCTGTTCCCGTCCAAGTTTCCATTTCAACAACAACAATAACAACAACACAAACAACTTGATGAGTGGTTCAGTGGCTACTCAAGAGCTATCCTGTGCGCACGGCGAGGGGAAAAAATAACAACATTTCACAGAAAACAAAAAACAACGAAATGTAAAACCAGTTCCAGTGGCCGTGCCCGCAGGCACCAGAACCAGCTAAGTGTCATCAGGGCGATGGACCTGAGAAGCCGAGCTGAGGCAGGACGTGATGCCTCGCAGGGTCCCGTGTGACGGGAGAGAGAGAGCCGTGCACTACCCATGGCAATCTCAGCCCCGGGGTAAACACACATTTGGCAGGGGGAGGCTCGGCCCAGAGGTGGAGCGATGACCCCCAGAGCGCCCGCCACACTCCCCGGGGCCTCTTCTCACTGCCGCTGTGCATGCCCGCGGATGTCTGGACACCCCCGACATTTGTAGATTTGTATTTGGCTAAGAGACACCCACCGAGTTTTGGAAAGAAAACATGGGAATTTTCGGCCTGCGTTGTTTCTCCCCCTCAGCAAGGTGACGTGAATGGTGACGGTAGAAGCTTTAAAGACACAGCATCACGTGAGCAACTTAGTGCAGCGCCCCGCCAGTCGCATGTTGTGCAGATTTAACCTCACGACGTGGCTACGAAGAAGGCCAGTTTGCCGAAATGTCACCGATCAAATATATAATTGGATTTAAGGCAGTGCTATTGATAAATGTGTTGAGTTTTTGTTCTTATAATCATAGTGTGGGAGAATTCTGAAGCGAGGCGAGTGGGCAAACCGTTTGGACCCTTTCCGTGAGTCTCAGCGATAAGCGCGCGGACCGCTTTCCAGACGGACACCGCCAACTCCTGGCGTGTGGCCGTGCCCACGCCGGGAGATGTTCCCGGCGGTCGTGGTCAGCGGAGTTCACGAGACGTGACTGGCAGCTGCTTTCCCGCCTAACGCCTGGGACTCGGGTGCCCTCTGCCATGATCGTCTGCTGTTGACAGCTCCGCGGGATTGATTTGCCCTCTGCTGAGTTTTGTTAAGCCTCGCGCTGTACAGGGCCGACTACGCCGCTCCTGTTTTACAAGTGGTGTTTATTTTGCAAACTTATGGAAGTAATGTTTGACCTTCTGCTCTTCTGCTCGCCACGTGCTAATAATGGTCCAACGTGCTCTCTGCGAGAGTTGGCCAATGTGTGGCTCCACAGATGTATTTCACGCACGCAGCCGAATGAATATTCCCACTTTGAGTGGTTCCTACATTAAAAACACGGCTGCCAAAACGCACTCGCGTTTGTATAATTATGGTGCACACGCAGTGTTTTGAATCAGATGAAAAATAACCACCGCTTTGTTTTTGCCAAAATGTCCCAATTGGATCTCGTTGCTTTGACAGAGCGTGCAAAAGTTTGGATGTTTGTTCTCTGTCCATTGGCGAGGGTTTGTGCGGTGCCAGGAACATGCAGCTGCACTCACCACTGCTCTAAATAGACACCGTGAACTTTCAAAACCTCCAAGCACTTTTTAAAAGTCTGTGGAATAACAGAGTGCTGCTTATTGCAAAGGTAACCGTGATGATAGTTATTACTAAATTGAAAACTAATTTCCTGAGTATGTATGTTGAACTTCTTTGCACCGTATATAGCCAACCGTGCTAATCGAAGGCGCATCTGCCTTTGTAGAACTGCTTTGTTGTGTTAGGTTTGTTGTCCTTCCCCCGCACCTACGATTAGCACGGTAGGGCTACATACGGTGCCAAAAAGTTCAACATACATTCATTAGAAGTTGGCAAATTATTATAATGATACCAATGATACATGTAATAATGATTGTGACACCGTTGTAAAATTAGAAACGATGACTACACTCCTATGATCATTATGATGGGACTGTGTTGTGGGTATTATTATCCTAGCTGCATTAATGTGTCAATGTCTGCTGTCACTCGAGATGCTGTGTGGTTGTGGTTCGTGCACTATTCACACTAACCCCGACACATGTATGTATGTTGAACACCTTGCCGCATTAGGTGACAGCCATGCCATGCGTTGTGCCAGGTCAGGTTTACTTTGAGACCACACGCACAGCCAAAGTCTCGCTGGCACGAGACAGACTCATCTCTAATGACTTCACTTGTAATCCACTCACGCTCACACAGTGCTCGCTCATTTAACGTTAAGGACAGTATGCTGTTAGTGCTGTGCAAGTGAGCACTTACACAGGCAAAGTTCCCCATATAGCTGTTTATGGCGGGACGAGTTTCGCAGTGAGCCCCTGTGAAGGGCGGCACAGGAGGTGGTGTGGTCAGGACCAGGCCCGGCTGCCTCTCTCTCCTCGGAGCTGATGATTTACATGACTTAGGACCATTTCACATAAATCGCTGCTGATATTAGCCGCGATCGGGAATCGATTTCAGGCTTCCAGGTGTAGAGCGCAGCTAACCCCTATGCCCGCGCTCAGCAGGCACGCAAAGACACAGATCTCCCGTGTCGCCTTAACAGACTGCTGGAGCAAGTGCTGTTAGCGAGCACCTAATGAAGGCCGGCACGGCACACGAGGGGGTGGGTGGCCAGCACCACGCCCGGTCGCCTTTGTCTCTCTAGTGACGACATGTACATATCGTACCGGGTACAGGAAAAATTTTTGGCCGAGTCAATCTTCTGGAGGCCCAGGACCGGTTCAGATAATCGTCACCGGTGTTGTCCACGAGTGGGAATTGAACTCTGCTCGGCGGGTCCACGGCACAGCGCAATCACCGCACCACCACCACCGCCGCTCCGCTGCAAGGCGCCACACAGAGCACGCCACAGCAGGTGCCACGGCACGTGCCACGGGCTGGCGTGGGTGTCGTGGCGCGAGTTCTCGCTCAGGCCGTGTGCCCCCCCCCCCCCCCCACGTGCCGCCCCCTCCTGCGCAGACATGCGCACGTGCGGCATGGCCGGCTGTCAGCACGGCTGCGAGGAGACGGGCGGGGAGGTGCGCTGCCTGTGTCCCTCCACCGGCCTGCAGCTGGGACCTGACGGACGCACCTGCATAGGTGAGAGCCCCCCCCCCCTCCTCCCCCTCCCCCCGCCCGACTTCCACTCCGTCGCATCGCGGACAGACGTCCCACGGCCGCGTGAGGTCGACCCCTCGTTGCCTGCGGTCCGGCGACGCGCAGCGGGGTTTGGTGGATTGTGGAGAGCTGGAACGCCGCCTGCTCGCTGCTCGGCGGCGAGGCGCGATTGGTGAACTCTAATCCGAGCCCCAAGTGCAAGAAAGGTTCCGAGTCTGGACCTCACCAGCTGGAGATCCTTATTACTGGGTAAAGGGATTTAGTGAATTAAAATGTTTCAATTTCAAAGATAAATTATGCAATATTGATTGTACTCGGACAGGATATCGTCTATATATTTTTTTATCTATAAATATGTCATATGGATTTGATCAACATTTATACCTCAACTACATTATAGGAGGTTAAGTAGTATTATTTTGAAATTTCGTAGTGTCACGTCAGCCCAGTGAATGACTCTAGATGAAGAGGAATCAGCACGTGGCCTGTGAAGGAGTCACCTGGCAATGCCCTCTCTGAACAACACCAGAGGGAACTTGTTAATCATCAGATTTGGACCAGGCTAAAAGTGAGTTTTAACCCGTGTGTCTCTGATGAATATCCATTTGAGTTATTGATGATGGTGCTGAGGCCATCAACACATTATCCCCTGCTTGGGAATTTGATTTAGTATCAGCTCTTAACCTGGATCTGAACCCGAAATCTAATCTGTACGCAAAATAGACGTTAGCCCTGAGAGCCACCCAGCCAATCCTACCAATGTTAAACATCCTCACCACATACATAAAACATTCACAGCCTTATAACAGAGAAATGTGCAATTTGATAATGTTGGGGGCAATGCTGTTCAATTGGCAGCGTTACCACCCAGCCAGGATGTTTTGGCTTCTTGGCTACAGCCACTGACCAAGTTGCAATAAATTGTCCAGCAGTGAAAATACGACTCGTACGTACGTGCAGAGTTTGCGTCTATGCGTCAGATTAGCCAGCAAGGACGATGTTGAGCTGCCTCTGAGCATGGGCTTGTTCTGGCATGCAAGTTTATTTACATGGACATTAAAAAAGAGAAATTAGTGTTGGCAATGAGCGAAGCTTTTCTGGGCAATTAATGACAAGTTATCAGTTAGGTGTGCTTGCGCATGTTATAACATAAGGGTCTTTAAGGCTGTATAGTTCTATATATATGCAGATGCTATATTAGCACCTTTCACCAGGAAGTAAATCTACTTTAAAGTTTTAATATTTTTTGGATTAGCCACTTTCAGAACTTGAAAATCAGTGGCTGTGGTCAGACTGTAACGGCTTCTCAAAGGTGTTATTGTCTGCACAACAAATGAATTCCCCGAGTAGCTTTAACAGACTGCTGGGGTGCTGTTAGCGAGCACCTATTAAGGCCGGAATGACACACGGAGGGGATGGTGTGGCCAGCGCCGTACCCAGCCTCCTTTGCCTTCCGGGTACCGACGTTTACACATATCACGCCGGCTACTCGTTTAGGGCTGATCATACAAACTCTGCGGCCTCGATGTGATTCCCACAGCTGACATCAATGGCATGTTATATATGGATGGGTCCTGAGTCTCACCTAGGTCAACTCAACCTAGTGGCATAACCACATGTGCACACATATACATTCTACATTCACATGCACGTGCGCAAGCAAGTGGTCACATTAGCCCATATTCCATAACAGCCACCGTAAATATAGCGACATCTCAAATATAGCGACATCTCAAATATAGCCCGTGCTGTCATCTTTGTGGTTTACTCTTTCTCACCCTTCTCACTTTGCAGTCCCACACATGGCTGCACTTGAAAACACGACAGCATTGGTCAGCTGGCCTGAGCCACCTGAGTACTTAAACCACGTCACGAGTGTCCCCTGAAGGACACCTGCATCCAATGGTCTTTGATGTTTACCAAAGGATAATCTATTGGAACTTGGTCAGTTGTCACGGGGATAGGAAGCCACAAAAGCCCAGCAGTTGGTGAAACTCTTATTGAGCAGCATTGCCCCACAACATGACCCGGTTTTTTTTCTTTTATATTTCTATCATAAGGCAGAGTTCATGAAAAATCCAAGTTGGTTTTTAGCATTTGTAGGAGTGGCTGGGTGGTTCATGGGATGGCTGTCCATTCTCGCTACTTATTTGATTTTGAGTTGAATCTGCCACTTGATATTAAATTAGCAAGCATAGCATGTTGATAGTCTCAGTGCAATCGACGGTAACTGTAGAAAATCATACATGAGGTCATTTGAGTTGTTCATTTGCATTGGCCTCATCCACATTCGAGGAATAAAATGGTTAATCTTTTTAAAATAATCAGGTAACACCGAGTGAATAGAGTGTTGTTCAAAATCGGCATTACGAATTCACTAAAGAGGACATCTGTGGTTTTTATTTTCTGGACTGATCTATTTCCTTGGTAAGGTGATGCTCTGCTAACTTAAGTTTAATTGTTGATGAAATCCATGAGTTGCAACAACGAACAACTCTTAGTATTCCGAGTACATTACTGCGTGAATTCTCTCAGGAATTGGAATGTTCATTTCTTCACCCACTAATAAGGATCACCTGCTAGTGAAGTCCATTGCACTGCTTGCATTTGGGCTCAGCTTAAGGGTTTGAGAAGTGAAACTCAGCTGGATGCACTCAGTGAAAGAAGTTGTGCATGTGCCTGGGCTTATGCTGGCTCTAATCCTGTGCCACTCTCAAGGATTTGCTGCTTAATTGCACTTGCGACGTAGACCCAGCCAAGGAGGCAAAGACATTATGTGGGAACACCCTTGGCCTCATTAGGTTTGGATGTAAAAATACAAATAAAATAAACAATAAATATTTTGTTATTCTCCCAGGAAAGGCCCACTGAGCCATGCAGCTCTTTTCAGGAGCGACCTGGCTGCTATCACAAATGACAGCTCAACGAAGTGGCTTATCGTCACGTGGGAATGTATGGCAGCCAAATACTCTCAACGCGTTTATGTTGATTCTAAATGTGGAGGGAAAAAAAACGGAGGATCTGGAGAAAAATCCATTAAATCAAGGGGAGGACATGCAAACTCTAAATATACAGCAGGCGTCAGGGTCGGCATCGAACCCACGACTTCCTGCATACCAGGCGAGGAAGTTAACAGCTTGCCACAGCGGAAACATTTTCCAATAATCTTGGACATTTAACTCCTCTCTCTCCCCCCCCGAGTAACAGCACAAGGTACTGTGTAGGTGTTTTGGTTGTGATATGTTTTTGGGTTGTGCCGCGTGTTGTTTGGCACGATGTCCGACATTTCGCTCCACGTTCTGGGAGCTTATCCTGGCACTGGATTCGTCTCCACACCACACACGGCACAACCCGCAAAAAACGTTGGAGAGTTATGCAGCAAGAACTGCTTTTGTTCCAACGCGGGATTTAGGCGTTGTGTATATAATCTTCATCGCAGAGATGACAATACGTTTTGTCTATTTGTCTGCAGATCTATCTCTCTGACATGAGTACGCACCTGTGCCTGAACCTGTATAACTCTTTGTATTTTCTCTGATATTCACAGCCAATCTTTCAACTCAACCTTTTCCCATGTGTTAATGTACATCTCCTGTTCACGTGGAAAGCACTGTGTTTGTTTTGGAGAGTGTCACTTAGCGCCAGCCGTTCATTTGACCTGGACACCAAAACCTCTCAAACCGGCCGCTGCAGTCAGCATTATCTCAGCCTGTAGAGACGTTATTCAAAAGTCAGAGTAACTTCCTTCCCGAATGATGGCATACTCCAGGACAGCGCGTCCACTTGTCACCAGTGGTGGTGCTTGCCATCAGCAAACCGAGCTAAGGCAAGGCTTTATATGGCCCGAAGCAACCCAAGCGCCCCCAAATTCATGAATGGGGATGCACCAAATATCAGCTCGAGTTGAGATTCTAATAAATATAAAAACCGAATTTACATAATAGATAATATTAATCTCTACAACCTCTACGTTGCCTGCATCTTTCTCTCCCACCATACTCCATCTTTAATATCTGCATCTTGATAATTGGTTCTTTACCCTTCTATCTGGCAACAAAACTGACACCTTTTTGCAAGGAGTCATGTTTGCATAGACCGCAATACCTGCAGTCATAACACAAACAAAAGAACATAACTCTGATAATGTGCACTGTCCTTGAAGTTGATTGGTCCACACCCGAGACAGCTTTCCTTCGAGCCTAGTCTCATATGGGTTGGACCAGATGACGCCAAAAGGCGCACAACTCAAGGACAATGCACCATCAGAGTATGAGAGCTCGGGGCAAGCATCTACACTATGGGGACCTCATTTGCCAGTAAAAATATGATAATTGGTTCTTTACCCTTCTATCTGGCAACAAAACT
Organism: Lethenteron reissneri; assembly: GCF_015708825.2. Classification (NCBI taxonomy): domain Eukaryota; kingdom Metazoa; phylum Chordata; class Hyperoartia; order Petromyzontiformes; family Petromyzontidae; genus Lethenteron; species Lethenteron reissneri. Next base: position 14,091,844 of record NC_083810.1, read on the forward strand.
GACACCTTTTTGCAAGGAGTCATGTTTGCATAGACCGCAATACCTGCAGTCATAACACAAACAAAAGAACATAACTCTGATAATGTGCACTGTCCTTGAAGTTGATTGGTCCACACCCGAGACAGCTTTCCTTCGAGCCTAGTCTCATATGGGTTGGACCAGATGACGCCAAAAGGCGCACAACTCAAGGACAATGCACCATCAGAGTATGAGAGCTCGGGGCAAGCATCTACACTATGGGGACCTCATTTGCCAGTAAAAATATGATAATTGGTTCTTTACCCTTCTATCTGGCAACAAAACTGACACCTTTTTGCAAGGAGTCATGTTTGCATAGACCGCAATACCTGCAGTCATAACACAAACAAAAGAACATAACTCTGATAATGTGCACTGTCCTTGAAGTTGATTGGTCCACACCCGAGACAGCTTTCCTTCGAGCCTAGTCTCATATGGGTTGGACCAGATGACGCCAAAAGGCGCACAACTCAAGGACAATGCACCATCAGAGTATGAGAGCTCGGGGCAAGCATCTACACTATGGGGACCTCATTTGCCAGTAAAAATATGATAATTGGTTCTTTACCCTTCTATCTGGCAACAAAACTGACACCTTTTTGCAAGGAGTCATGTTTGCATAGACCGCAATACCTGCAGTCATAACACAAACAAAAGAACATAACTCTGATAATGTGCACTGTCCTTGAAGTTGATTGGTCCACACCCGAGACAGCTTTCCTTCGAGCCTAGTCTCATATGGGTTGGACCAGATGACGCCAAAAGGCGCACAACTCAAGGACAATGCACCATCAGAGTATGAGAGCTCGGGGCAAGCATCTACACTATGGGGACCTCATTTGCCAGTAAAAATATGATAATTGGTTCTTTACCCTTCTATCTGGCAACAAAACTGACACCTTTTTGCAAGGAGTCATGTTTGCATAGACCGCAATACCTGCAGTCATAACACAAACAAAAGAACATAACTCTGATAATGTGCACTGTCCTTGAAGTTGATTGGTCCACACCCGAGACAGCTTTCCTTCGAGCCTAGTCTCATATGGGTTGGACCAGATGACGCCAAAAGGCGCACAACTCAAGGACAATACACCATCAGAGTATGAGAGCTCGGGGCAAGCATCTACACTATGGGGACCTCATTTGCCAGTAAAAATATGATAATTGGTTCTTTACCCTTCTATCTGGCAACAAAACTGACACCTTTTTTGCAAGGAGTCATGTTTGCATAGACCGCAATACCTGCAGTCATAACACAAACAAAAGAACATAACTCTGATAATGTGCACTGTCCTTGAAGTTGATTGGTCCACACCCGAGACAGCTTTCCTTCGAGCCTAGTCTCATATGGGTTGGACCAGATGACGCCAAAAGGCGCACAACTCAAGGACAATGCACCATCAGAGTATGAGAGCTCGGGGCAAGCATCTACACTATGGGGACCTCATTTGCCAGTAAAAATATGATAATTGGTTCTTTACCCTTCTATCTGGCAGGTATTGCGGTCTATGCAAACATGACTCCTTGCAAAAAGGTGTCAGTTTTGTTGCCAGATAGAAGGGTAAAGAACCAATTATCATATTTTTACTGGCAAATGAGGTCCCCATAGTGTAGATGCTTGCCCCGAGCTCTCATACTCTGATGGTGCATTGTCCTTGAGTTGTGCGCCTTTTGGCGTCATCTGGTCCAACCCATATGAGACTAGGCTCGAAGGAAAGCTGTCTCGGGTGTGGACCAATCAACTTCAAGGACAGTGCACATTATCAGAGTTATGTTCTTTTGTTTGTGTTATGACTGCAGGTATTGCGGTCTATGCAAACATGACTCCTTGCAAAAAAGGTGTCAGTTTTGTTGCCAGATAGAAGGGTAAAGAACCAATTATCATATTTTTACTGGCAAATGAGGTCCCCATAGTGTAGATGCTTGCCCCGAGCTCTCATACTCTGATGGTGTATTGTCCTTGAGTTGTGCGCCTTTTGGCGTCATCTGGTCCAACCCATATGAGACTAGGCTCGAAGGAAAGCTGTCTCGGGTGTGGACCAATCAACTTCAAGGACAGTGCACATTATCAGAGTTATGTTCTTTTGTTTGTGTTATGACTGCAGGTATTGCGGTCTATGCAAACATGACTCCTTGCAAAAAGGTGTCAGTTTTGTTGCCAGATAGAAGGGTAAAGAACCAATTATCATATTTTTACTGGCAAATGAGGTCCCCATAGTGTAGATGCTTGCCCCGAGCTCTCATACTCTGATGGTGCATTGTCCTTGAGTTGTGCGCCTTTTGGCGTCATCTGGTCCAACCCATATGAGACTAGGCTCGAAGGAAAGCTGTCTCGGGTGTGGACCAATCAACTTCAAGGACAGTGCACATTATCAGAGTTATGTTCTTTTGTTTGTGTTATGACTGCAGGTATTGCGGTCTATGCAAACATGACTCCTTGCAAAAAGGTGTCAGTTTTTTTGCCAGATAGAAGGGTAAAGAACGAATTATCATATTTTTACTGGCAAATGAGGTGCCCATAGTGTAGATGCTTGCCCCGAGCTCTCATACTCTGATGGTGCATTGTCCTTGAGTTGTGCGCCTTTTGGCGTCATCTGGTCCAACCCATATGAGACTAGGCTCGAAGGAAAGCTATCTCGGGTGTGGACCAATCAACTTCAAGGACAGTGCACATTATCAGAGTTATGTTCTTTTGTTTGTGTTATGACTGCGGGTATTGCGGTCTATGCAAACATGACTCCTTGCAAAAAGGTGTCAGTTTTGTTGCCAGATAGAAGGGTAAAGAACCAATTATCATATTTTTACTGGCAAATGAGGTCCCCATAGTGTAGATGCTTGCCCCGAGCTCTCATACTCTGATGGTGCATTGTCCTTGAGTTGTGCGCCTTTTGGCGTCATCTGGTCCAACCCATATGAGACTAGGCTCGAAGGAAAGCTGTCTCGGGTGTGGACCAATCAACTTCAAGGACAGTGCACATTATCAGAGTTATGTTCTTTTGTTTGTGTTATGACTGCAGGTATTGCGGTCTATGCAAACATGACTCCTTGCAAAAAGGTGTCAGTTTTGTTGCCAGATAGAAGGGTAAAGAACCAATTATCATATTTTTACTGGCAAATGAGGTCCCCATAGTGTATCTGTATCTTTTTCATTTCATTACATGTCTTCTCTCCATCTTTCTTCTCTCATCTTACTGCATCTCTAATTCCTGTCCACATTTCTCTCATCTCGCTACATCTCTAACTCCTGTCTGCATCTCTTCCGTCATTTCGTGAAGGAGTTTATAATCCAATTGGTCAGGCAGCCAAGAATGATTCCTGCTTTGCGCGCCCCCATTGAGCCGGCGCCACCGCTGCTTGTCGGGGTGGCAGACGATTGAGCGTTGAGGAGAGCCACGTTTGTCCCGCCGTAGACGTGGACGAGTGCAAGGCGGGCAAGGCCGTGTGCCCGCGTCACAAGAAGTGCGTCAACACCTTCGGCAGCTACCTCTGCAAGTGCATCGACGGCTACGACCTCAACTACCACAGCGGCAAGTACCAGTGCAAAGGTGAGAGGCCGCAGGCGTCCATCTCCCGGCGCGGCAGTTAAAACAATGGGCGGGTTTCTCTACTCCCCCTGTCCCTGTCCACCCAGCGGCTATGCAGTCATGGGCGTGCCGCCGTCGATCGGTGGGTCACATGTGATGGAGTCAAGCATGGCTACTCCCACCGCTTCCAAGATGTCTGGCCATCGTGGAAGAGTAGGCCATTATACCCTCTCAGAGCGGCTCTAGATCTCCATGTCTGTATGTAAGTTGAACTTCTCTCACGCCGTACGTAGCCAACCGTGCTAATCCGAGGTGGGGGGAAGGACAACAAACTAAACACAACAAGCACTTCTAAAGAAATAAGTGTTCAATGTAGATTAAAAGTGCATAGCTTCCCAGTGGCTTCTTAATATTGGAAGGAAGAGCGTTCCAGACGGCCGCAGAAGCGCATCTGAAAGCACGAGCGATGTGGTGACCACCGTCTTTGTTCGAGTCGAGGGCGCTTCCACCAGCGTTGGCATGTGCAAACATGGCAGGGCTGCACCTTTACCTTCATCTCTGCAGGAAAGGGATTCAAAATAAATGCCTTCACACTGTTTTATACTTTTACTACAAACCTCATTTCCTCTATGAATTGCAGTCCCCGGTTACAATGGAACGCCGGGCTGTGGCAGGCAACCATGTCTCAACGTTGACGGTGGCTGCACTGGACTCTATTTTAGCTTCCCGTGAAGTGACCCAGACTGCACATTTCTAGATATTCCATTCACACCAGGTGTTGCCAATGGGGTAACTGAAGATTGACCGCACATGCAGTGCTTTTGGAAACCAGACACACACCTGGCTTTGGGATTTAAAAAATAATTCTCAGCAGATCCCTGCACTGGGCCTGCCCTGAGCGACACGGTGTCTCGACACGAAGCCTCATCCCGCACCCTTCTCGCTTTGAACGTTAGCGCAGCAGCAGTGGTTTCTGTCGCCACGATGGATGATTGAAGGGGCACCGTGGAGGCGAGGGGTCTTCACGGTGGCGAAGATGTTAACTGTCTCGCCTGGTATACAGGAGGCCGTGGGTTCGACCCTGACACCTGTTTAATTGAAGTTTGCGTGTCTCTCTCCCCGTGGTTGTGTGGATTTTTCTCCGGTCCCTCCACAATTAGAATCAACACCACGCGTTTGTCTGCTATAAATTACCACGTGATAAGCCACTTCATTGAGTTATTATTTGCGGCCAGGTCGCTTCTGGAATAGAGCTATATAAAGAAATAGTAAAACTAAAGGATTGTACTATGCAGAAATGCAGCAGCGGTAGCAGCAGTGTGAGATGGATTGGGAGGTTAAATCTACGAATCTTCTAACTCAATGCACCTCTCCACGACGTGCTGAATTCCACAGCTAATCACAAACGCGTGCGTAAGTGTGTGCACAGGTGTGCATTGCTCTTGTTCTGTAGGTAGGTGTGGGTGCAACTGTAAGCCACATGCTTTTGGAGTGTTCAGCTTTTTAATCGGGTTCATGGGTACTGCTACTGTATTAAACATTCCCAAATGTTCCATTGGGCTGACAAGCAGCATGAAATACTGAGAAATATTGCCAGGAGTTCCTTGATGGGCAATGAACTGCTTGAATGCTTTTTTTATTTTACTTCAACCCATACGTTCTTCACGATTCGAAAAACTAATTTTGAATGCCAGCAAAACTAAAATTGAAAGTCTGAACATGAGCCCCACGTGCACAACGCTGCCTCCGTCTTAGCAGCCAAAGCGACTCCTTACAATTGTTGTGACCCTAAGCCGTAACCCACGGCAACAGAGGTGGCTGCTGTGAAGGGCGGGCGGGCGATCCGTCTCGATAGCCCGTGTGCCGACGCAGAGTGAGTGGCTTTGTGCACAGACACGGACGAGTGCAAGCTGGGCAAGCACAGGTGCCACGCCAACGCCGTGTGCTACAACACGCCCGGCTCCTACCGCTGCAAGTGCAAGCCGGGCTTCCGTGGCAGCGGCTCCGACTGCACACGTGAGCTCCGCCTGCCGCCGCCACGTTATCTCGCCTGACCACGTTGAATGTGAAATTCTGGTTGTTTACCTGCATCTACGAAAGAAGAGGAAGCTCCTCCTTCGCAGTGTTAATTGTGAAGCAGTCCCCCCTCCTTAACCACCTTCCAGTCCTCTCTTAAAGCCTCACCACCGCCACCACTTCTTCTACATCGCCCATTGCCTTCCTCTTCCCTCCCCTCGCCCCTCCGCTCTCGCCGTGCCTCCGCTGCCCTGTCGTGACCCCCACGTGCCCTCTGTTATGGTCGCTCATTCCTCGGCCCTTGCACTGCCCCTGCCATCTAAATCACTCTCATGTTTGTTACTGCTTTTAAACAATTTTATATTTAGAGAGCGCCTTGAGCTCTATAAATATTAAATAAGATTCAGTGGATAGCCACAACCCACCCCAAACTTCCTCCCCCCAAGAAAATACACCGCTTACTTTGATACACATTCGATTTTTGTATCAGGCAAACGTACGTACATAATGATCCAGACAAATTTCTTTTGCGAGACGCTCCACCACCCCGACACAGCCAAACGAATGATAATGTCGCGTGAGCGAGCGTCTTAACGATGATCCAATTATCAGTCGTTTCAGGTCGCGCATGGATACGATGAAGAACGGTGCTTACAACCACAATTTAGAAGTGTGGGTATTTCCCACCTCTTCCAAGATATCTGGCCAACATGGAAGAGTAGGCCAAAATAGCCCCAAAGGGGCTCCCCAGAGCTTTCTACTCGTCGGGGTCCTTCTGCCAGCAGTGGCGTGAGCAGGCAACTGCAGGGCTGCACCGTTGCCTCTCGCCATTCCACGCAACGGGCGGGGAACACAGCAGCTGGTGACTCCTGGTGGAGCCCCTCGAGTTCCTGGGTCGTGGCAGAGCTTCGGGTGACATTGCGCTCCCACTGTCCCCCCCACCCAACCCCACCCTTCAGCGGTGCCAGAAATCCCCAACGTCGCCTCGCCCGTCTTCCTGGGCGGGGGCGGCAGCCGCCACTACCTGCGCAACCTGGTGACCGGGCGGCACAGCGTCGTCCGGCCGCACCGCAAGGAGCTCAGGAACGAGATCCCCACGCCGCCGGCCCCGGCGGCACCCGCGCGCACCCCGGCCCGCACCGAGCGGCGGCCCGGCCTCCAGCCCTTCGACTACGACGAGAGCGGAGCGTTCATCGGCGCGCCACGAAAGCTGGAGGGGCCCGCCGGCCGCAAGGGCCTCAAGAAGGAGAGCAACGCGGTCGGGGGGACCACGGCCCTGGGAGGAGGAGCGACGGTCACGGAAGGAGCGGGGACCGCCGGTGGGAGCGTGGGAGGTGGGGGGAGCGCAGGCGGCGGTGGGACGGGAGGCGGTGGTGGGAGTCCCGGAGGTGGTGGGGGGAGTCCCGGAGGTGGTAGGGGGAGTGCAGGAGATGGGGGGAGTGCAGGAGCCGCTGGGACGGGAGAAGCCGGTGGGACGGGAGGATCCGCTGGGACGGCAGGGCCCGGTGTTGCGGCCGGAGCGGGAGCTGTGGGGCTGACCCCCCGGCCGGAGGGCGGAGACGACGTCCACGCGAGCAACAGCATCGACCCCGAACCTCAGAAGCCTCGCGGAGACATCTTTGGTAAAGCCTGCGGTTTTCAAAGCACTGCACGTCATCTGCACACTCTCACCTGCTCTGGTTTTCATCACAGAGAGGGCATTTGGCAATGATTTTGCTCCGAGGAATCTGACCACGGCTGGTGGAGGCTCCGGGATACAATGGCCTCGAGTCAAACGGCTGTGTTCCAGGTGACGTAAATATTTACATGCAGCAGTCAAAATATTTTGAAGACTGAAATTTAAAGGATGTTGCTGAGAGCGACTTGCTCTTGATACTGGAGTCATCAATAGAATAACCTTGAACTTTTGTGCATTTTTTCTTCCTGGGGATTTTTTTTACACAAAGAGATGCCTTTAAAATAATGTTCACGTTAAGTTTGTGAAACTTAACATCACAATCATTGTGCCCTACTGGCAGACAAACGCCCATTGGCACGCCAAGTGCTGAGCCACCACCGTGTGCCTGCATGGACAGCTGCCACGGGACGTGGCTTTTCCACGTGGTTGAGATGAGGCGTCAAGCGCTCCGAGATGCCCCGGCTCATAGGGGGCCACTACTGTTTATCAAAAACAAATCAACATTAATATCATACAAATCAATATTCATATCATACAAATCAACATTAATATAATACAAATCAATATTCATATCATGCAACTTAACATTCATATCATACAAATCAACATTAATATCATACAAATCAATATTTCTATCACACAATTCAACATTAATATCGTAAAAATATATTTTAATATCAAACAAATCTATATTAATATCATGCAAATCAATAATAATATCATACAAATCAATATAAATATCATACAAATCAATATAAATATCATACAAATCTAATTGCAGGTGGCTTCCCACTCCAGTGGCAATGCGGTGGTGCCCAGCTGCTGGCCACAGCCCCTCGGCACAAGATGAACATTCAGGATTCCCGTAGAGTTGAAATCAATTTAATTTTCCTCGGAGGACTGAATGGCTGAGTCGACCTCTGTTAGGATGTGAACCTTGTGTGATCTTCAAATATTGAGCGTGCGCTCCACTGCTCCACGTTCACAGTTTGGGTCACCTTTCACGAACTCAATAAATTAACAAGTTGGGAGAGAAAAACAATCGCACATACTCATTCACGTGGCACTTTCCCCAACGCACTTTGGTCTTCGGAAACATTGCTTCATTCGTATGAAAGCCGAGGAGCAGGTGTCAAGGCGAAATGTGTTTGTGTACTGGCAAATACACGGTCGTCATTTTTGCTTTGATGCATTCCTTTGATAAATGTCGCCCGATTTCAGCTGAGAAAGTCCTGAACGTGAACTTTATTATAAACATAAATTGACATTGAATCATCTTTACGAGAGTTATCATGGCCATCCTCCACCCGTTCCAGACAGATGTACCGACAGAGCTAATCTTAGTTGGACAGCGTTCAGAAATATCTGTGTGTGTGACGGTGGTGTGTGAATGTGTCTGTGCTGCAGTGCAATCTGGGAAGGAAACCTTTCAGGGCGCCATCTCAATCGACTGGGGCAGCAGCGCGGACAGAGAGAGTAAGTCACGCAAATCTCTCGCGAGCCTTGCCTCATGGTTACGGTCTGACACGCAGCTCAGGAGCAAAAGCCTCGGCATATCTCACCCCAATGGCATGTTATCTTTGCGTTTAGTGAGAGGCACCACCTGCCCAGATTATCCTGATACCAAATGCCTTGGATTCTGATGCCCCGTGCACGCGAACAGTCTTGCATCGCAGCACCTCACTGAAAGGTTCTCCCACATTTTCCGCACGTGGGGAGCTTCTGTTTCCAGCTGGTCTGGTTCACAACCCGTGCATCTTTGTACACTGTACTTGCGTGAGTACACCGATTGTCATCAGCCTTGGTCAACGCACTGGAGGATGAAGGCCTCCCCAAGCCACCACCATCTCGTGACCACGTGACCCCGCAGTGTAACAATCCACACGAGCTGATTTCATCGCGTGGATGGTGGATGTCCTCTCAGATGCGTTTTCCGTGCCTTGGCTGCCACTCCGTCGACTAACCTTGTGGAAAAATAACATTCAACAAATGTTGCTGTCTCGTACCGAACGGGCGCCACAGTGTTTGTGGAGTTTTCTTGCCGCAGTTGTTTAACAGGCCACACTCTGGTGATGAGACCGAAACCAGTGTTTCCTGCTTAAACAAATTCCTGTTGACAAACATTGGTCCAGAAGGCTGATAGGCCGACAGGCTGGAGGACTATCAAGTTATTGAAATCCCCCACCACCCGACCGCCAGGCCTCTGTCCACCCAGCCGTATAACTCGGCACAGCAGTCAGTCCGTCAGTCGAGCGGAAGGTGACGTGTGATGGAGGCCAAAATATGGAACTCCCACCTCTTCCCAAACTTCTGGCCAGTATGGAGGAGTAGGCCAAATACCCCCTCTAGAGCTCACATTAGTGGAAGCCCTTCTGCCAACAGTTGCGTAAGCAGGGAAGTGAAGCGTTGATGGTAACCACGCGCAGCATCAGAGTTCAATGATTGTGCATCAATGCTGGTTTGTGCCATTGCTGCTGTTGCTGCTATTGATGTCGATGTGCTGCCTCTCCTTGTGCTGGTGCTGCCAGATTTCTACAGGAACTGCGCCTTTGGGCAAGGAACCTGCGAGTGGATGCAGGACGCTGAAGACGACTTTGACTGGAAATTCCTGGAATCGCCCGATGGTAGGGAACCCCCGTGTCTATTGGCTCATTAACAACAACAACAACATCAGCAATAACAACAACATCAGCAGCAGCTGCAGCAGTAGCAGCAGCTTAAGAGCTATTCCTGTTTGGAGGAAAGCAATTCCCACTTCTTACTCACAGTTGGAATCCCAATGCTAGGTTTGGATTTAATTCCCACGCAAAATAAAACACGAATGCCGACTTCTCCGCAGCTCTGATTGGCATTGTTGGCTACGTATGGTGTGAAAGAAGTTCAACATACATACACATGCATTGCTGAAGACCAGCACACAAAGTCTCGCGATGAGCGTGACTCGTCATCTCTTAGCTCTACACAAATGAGTCGTCTGCATTTGTTTTGAACGACGATGGTGAAAAATTATGGTTACAAAGATCGCAATGAGATAAATGACAAAGATTTTAGTCACGTCAGTTTTATTGCTGGTTGTGTTGATTTTTATTGCCATTCATGAGATGATGATGTAAGTTATAGGATGATAATGAGGTCAGCCAAGATTAAATCATGATTCTAGAAAGTTTGATGAAGATGGCGATGTTAGTCATGACGCTCACGTCAATTGTGACACGGATGTCGACATTAGGGATGGCGATCATGGTGAGAGTGTAGGTGTCAGTGATCAAGCGTTGATGCCTGGAGTGACAGTGTCATGATGATGATTATGATACCAGTGCTGATGATGATGGTCTCCCTGATTGAAGGTGATCATTATATCTGTAATGACAACGTCTTGACGATGATGGCGTTGTCTTCTTCATAATGAAAGGGATGATGATGTCGTCAGTACGACAGTATCATTATAATGATAGTGATACTAGTGCTGATGTTGGTTGATCTCAGTGATGAAGATGATCATCATATCGGTAATGACAATGTCTTGATGATGATGAAAACGAGGATGATTATAATGTCATCAGTCACGACAATATCATCATGATGATTTCGATGCTACGAGCGGTGATGATTATGAAGATGACAATTGTCAGTAATGAGTGTCTTCGCGACGACAATGAAAGCGATCAACACGCACGTTTTGCGTGTGTGTGTGTGTGCGTGCGCTCCGCAGGCCGCGAGCGCTACATGACGGTGCCGGCCACCTCGAGCCGCCGCCGCGAGATCGGCCGACTGAGCCTCTCCCTGTCCAGCCCCGTGCCGCAGGGCGACTTCTGCGTGTCGTTCCGCTACCGCGTGGCGGGCGAGCACCCGGGGAAGCTGCGGGTGATGCTGCAGAGGGGCGGCCGCGTGGGGCCGCCCGTGTGGGAGTGGTGGGGCGCCGCCACGGGCCAGTGGCGGCACTCGGGGCTCACGTTACTGCCCACGGCGCTGGAGAGCGTGAGTCTCCCCCCCGGCGGTTCGCCTGCATGCGCGGGGGCGGTGGCGGGGGGCTCGCCGCGTGGCCAACGTACGCCGATGATTAAATCCTTTCCCGTTCCGTGTACTTCATCAGCTTTTCTTCCGATTGCATTCCGATGTCGTACGTGGACGTCATCGGAACGTGCGTGGACGTCATCGGAACGGCATCGGAAGAAGAACTCAAATAAAATAACTTTATCTGTATCAAGGCTCCCACAAGGCTATGCGGGGGGGGGGGGGGCGTGTGGCACAGTTTGGCGCCAGCTATCGTAGAGTGCGGTCGTGTCGCTACGGTTCTCTGCGGTGAGTGCGACGTCTTTAAAAACAACGGTTCCATGCCTCTCTAAATAAAATTAACTCTGAACCGCTGAAACAGGACACTCCATCCCTCAAATTGTAGACGTCTCGTAAGCACGATGGTGGAATGGCGGGTAGTGGCGCTGCTCGGGGCACGCGTTGCTTCAAGAGAGCGCGATGAGTCTCTTCCCCGGGGTTGGTTTGTAGAAGGAGGACTGGGGTCACACTGGGGGTCACTTCACCCGTGCGTCCCTCTATACAGATCAATGTGATGACAGTAAGCCAGCCCTGTGGCGGGGTCATCGCTAGGAGGAGCCGGTGGGGCCAGGCACCACGAGTGAAGGAAAAGAAAAGCAAGCTTTTGACAAGACTGCTATTTATAAGTGTTATAAACATACTTCACCACGCTGGTTAGTGCGGGTTGGTGAAGGCCGGGGGAGTGGGGACATAGATACGGGAACATAGAAGTACAGTACAACACACATTTTTTGTTCACTCCCCTAAGTTGATGGTAAAGTATAGCCACAACGCCTGAAACAACTCATATGCATGGTGGTCGCCCATCCAAGTTCTGTCCAAGACGAAATCCTACTTTGAGATCTGAGATCTGGTGAGATCGTGTGCGTACAGTACTGGACAGCGTGCATCAAGCACAATTCTGTACTTAGAAATACCCAGGATGCTTAAAGACCATAAATTAATTAACGCAGAATCTCAGAATTATAGCTATAAATTGACCAAACACTTGGGATATCCGCTAACAATAGCCGCGTTTCTAACGAGCACGCGCTTCATGGTATTGTGTTTGGGGAGACACAGCAGGCCCTGCTGGTGCCGTTATTTATACGCCGCGTATTTCTGTCCTGAAAGCTCAGTAGGGGGAATGTTTCGGCAGTCGGGGCCTGGCTCGCCACCGCAGTCAGAATTTATGGAGCATAAATTGCTCTGAGCTTTTTTTTTTTTTAAATGCGGCTTCGTGTTGCCGTTTAAGAAGATCACGAGTGACAGCTGTCCGCTGAAGTTACGCTCGGGATAAAGGCTGCTTGGCACCCGTCTACCGTGATTTTTATTTAGCCGGTTATGTCAAAAATAAGGATAAATAATCGCGGGCAAATATACACTTCTTCCATAAGGCCGTCACACTGCTCCAATGAAAGCATGAACATATTATAGTTGTTATTATTATACAAGAAGGTCCATTGCCTCAAATGTCACCGATTAAGTATTTTTCATCCGATGGCTCGCAGTGTCATTGACGAACGTGTCGAGGTCTTTTTCAACACGGCAGCATCGTCACCAAATCATGTTTTTCGCATAAACAAAAAGCGCGCTCTGCTCGGAGCTGATCGTGCGGCAGTAATTGAAGAAGCAGCAGCGGCCCGTGGAGGCGCAGTATTTTTGCCGGTAACGCGAGCGCACGGTCGAGGAATGAGCCACCAAGACGCAATAAAACGCCGTGCTCACGTTACTTGCGTAAGCAATAAAGCCCCTGCGTCTTATTTCTGCCGCAAAAATAATGGTTGTACGCTATCAATGCCGTAGTGCCATTAAACATAACACTGCTTGCTTTGATAATTGGTTTTTTACCCTTCTATCTGGCAACAAAACTGACACCTTTTTTACATGGAGTCATGTTTGCATAGACCACTATACCTGCAGTCATAATGCAAACAAAAACACAACTCTGATAATGTATGCACTGTCCTTGAAGTTGATTGGTCCACACCCGAGACAGCTTTCCTTAGAGCCTAGTCTCACATGGGTTGGACCAGATGACGCCAAAAGGCGCACAACTCAAAGACAATGCACCATCAGAGTATGAGAGCTCGGGGTAAGCATTTACACCATTGGAACCTCATTTGCCAGTAAAAAAAATATGATAATTGTTTTTTTACCCTTGTAAAAAAAAAATAGGTGTCAGTTTTGTTGCCAGATAGAAGGGTAAAAAAACAATTATCATATTTTTTTACTGGCAAATGAGGTTCCAATGGTGTAACTGCTTGCATTGTTGATGTCGTGTTCACGGAAAGCTGCTGCTGGGTGGTTTTAACGCACGTGTTTGTGTCTTGTTTTAAACTCTGGGGTCGTTTCCCGCGCCTGCTGCTTGGCACTGCCAGGTCTATTTAGTTGCTTTCTTCACTTGCGTTGTGCAATCTCATTTTCGCTGTTTCAATTTTGTTAATGGTTCTTATTACTATTATTTTTAAATACATTAGTTTTAACTCCGACTTTGGTTTTGTATTTTACGTAACGCGTCTTCCTTGGGTTCATCAATTCTCGTTCACCGCGTTATTAAGCTATCCAATTACACGGCAGTCTCACTGGAACGAGACCGGGTTGAAAGCTCCATGAAATACTGACAAGGTCACAATTCTAATGTAAAGGATATGGAGATGGGGATTACTTTCTCAGTCCGGGGGGCGACAGAGAGAAGGTGGCATGGCGGTACACAACGATTTGCGACATCTGAGAAACACTGTGCGGGATGTGTGTGCCACAGCGGGATAGGGCTTAACTTGAACCTTGGTTTTGGCAGAGAATTTGAAACGAGGATTGGGGCTGTATTTATCTCTGCTTGGGCCATTGTGCAGTGCACCCCCTACATTGTGCTTCACGGACTAGTTTGATTGCCAGCAGAATGTTCGGAATTTCAGGTGTGCTGTTGATTCCCATGTGGGTGCGATTACACACCGAAATTCAATGGAGCACAGGTGGCAGGTCAATGTGTGTGTGTGTTATTTGAGAACGCGACTTCCTTTTAACTTAACCGTTGCAAATGCCAGAATTAGGTACAGTGTAATTATCAATTTCCACATGCATGACTGGATGTGTATCTTTGTGACAAAAGCATTTGTTGCACTCTAATGTGCTCCCACAGTCTATGCTGTCCAGCTTCACCAATCAACGCTGAGCAGCAAGTGGAAGTATGGTCAAGTCACAGCTGCGACCCGCGTGGCCTGGGGAGGTCTTCGTGCCGCAAGTGGATTGACAAGGGTGCTGTGCGCGGCCACCGACCACAATAACCCGCGTCTCTGCCCGTGTGCCCGGCTCGTGTGTGCAGATTGTCTTCGAAGCCGAGAGAGGGAAGGGGAGGAATGGAGAGATCAGCCTGGGCGACGTGATGCTCAAGTCCGGACCCTGCCCCGAAGAACTCATGGAAGATTAGTGGAGGGCGGCGATCCGGCGTGCGTGCACGCGCACGCACACGCACGCACACACCAACACACACACGTGCGCATAGGCGCACGCACAAACATGCACGCACACGCACACACCCACATCTGCGTGCGTCGGACTTGCAGCGTGTATATACACCGGGTGTGATTCTACACTGGCATAAAGACAAACCAGAAATGCATTTCAAAAGCAGTTCCTGTGGTAGCTTTCATTCTGCCACTTTACCCTCCCAGTCCATAATTCTCATTGCACTTTCGGCCAACCGCTATTTAAATACATATACGTAACAGTGAGTGTCTTTATTCATGCCTTAGCCCTTAATATTATTATTGTTGTTGTTATGGGAGACACACGACAATTTACCAGTGCTCCAGTACAGATCTATGTATGGGCACACCTTGAAGATAATTTCATGTTGTACATGTAGTAGGATTTTATTTAGTTGAAACCATTAACTCATTTAGCTTGCTATTATTGCATTAATCTCGACGGTGGATGGATACGGATGGAATTGGAGCAGTACGACAGAAATGCCCCTTGAGAAGAACGGTGCACTCTACGATCAGGGGATCACAATTGTTGCCCCAATTAAAGGAACTGTGGGGTGCATAGATTTGTGGTGAGATTTGCGGGGGCAGTCCCGTGTCTTTTCAAAATGGGCATTTTTCAGTAAACTCTGCCATCTCTCTGGATTGTCCAATTCAGTAGTTATCCTCGATTTTTATTTTATTTCGTAACATGTTTAAGAGGAGGCTTGCAAATGGTGAATCGGCGCAGATGTTTTTTTAAAATTATAAATTATTCCATCTTCTTCCAAGTGATAGCTCACCATTCAAATTTGGAAAGACAAACGTTGCGTTGAAAAGATCACAGTTTCATGGAAAGGCTAGTCCACTGAAGCATTTAAATATGCACTATGCTTTTATTTCATTCTATTACAGAGACCGCTGGCTGTAAGGTTATCATTTGACAATTAAAATCTTTAAATGAGCTGTGATGAGCATCAGGAGTTCCCACTGTGCTTATTGAAGCAACTGTCAGTGCTGTGGTACTGCTACTTGCGATACACTCAACCTCACGGTACACCGGGACAGTTTTAGTTCAAGTCGTCGCTGGCAATGCTGGGTGCTCCATTTCCGAGTGTAAACATGTAGTTGCTCGTGTCTGGACAGATCTGATCACTGCTGTCCCCATGAGCAAGCTTGATGTGAACTTCAAATCTGTTTGCAGTGAGCATAGGTCACGAGAACTCCCAAAGTGGTGGGCTCTGTAAACCAAATCATTGTTCATCAAATCTGCTTTTCAGCTGTTTTAATCGATTAGACACACATACCAGGTTGCTCAAAGCGAACGTGTAGTTTGTGACAATTGACATCAACGATTGTGATAATATTGACCCGGTGTGTCATGTTTTCTATCGCCACAGTACTTCAATTTGTTAATGAACAAAGTCGTTCAAAGTTAAAAATTTGTAGCTCTTATTGTGTCCTACATATTTGTGTGTTTTTTTAAACAAGTTATATCGTTGCATACATTGTATTATTGCATTAGTGTGTTAGTAACGTTTCGATTCAGACACATTTACGTGTGGATATTGTATATTTACTTTACATTATGCCTGTTTAAACCTGGGCTCTACATAAATCATGACAACAACAACTTTAAAGGGTGCTATTTCCGAATACTTTGTGAGATTCATGCATACATACTATAAATAACTGCCGAGCATAACATACCACGTTTTTTTATCCTACCTTCAAAGTCTGCTTGAACTTCTTAGATATTTCATCTGCGGTTACAAAGTAGATTAAATATTCCTAAAATGTTGAGAGAACATTTCTAACTGTTTGTTCTATTTTTCTTCAACAATTTTTATTTGTTAACACAAGAGCCACACTTTAGAATTGTTGCCACATTGGTTAATGCACGGCCGTTATTAACCCACCGAATTTGAGTTTTATTCCTGACTTGGGCAAACATCGGTGGACGTTGATAAATTGCATCAGTATTGGCTCCCCCATTCACCAGTGTGCACTGACCATTGCGGTGAAGTATGGTCAAAACAACCTCCACGGACAACACAGTGTGGGGGGGGGAGGTCTTCATCCAGAAATGGATTGCCAATGGGCTATGAATTGTTACGCGCAGTGGGATAGAATTAGACCGACTTAAACATGTCATGCGAAATAAAACAGCGCTTCGATTCTCTTCTCGTCTCGTGCCATCACAGTCGCGCTTTGGGTATTTTTGTTTTATCCTGTGACGGGCACTTGATTTTAATTAAGAATATTTGTCAGAAGTTAAATTCGAATTTAATGTGGTAGTTTTACTTTTAAGTTCGTTTAATTCTCACAAACACTGACATTCTAAAGAGGTTATGCGTCATTGTTTTTCCAGCGTGTTTCCCAGTAGCTTACTGACACTTTCTGTGGTCATTCACAATGTTTATGGTGTGTCTCAATCGGCAAAGTGACCCACAAGCCCATGGTGCCCTTTTATGTAAACTAACATTATTTTAAAGACAATTTGAGGGTAGCACACATATCCAATTAGCTGTAAGACTTGTGTTTATAATTTTAAAATATTTGTGTACTCCTTAGCTTCCAACTGTGTTTTTCTATTTCTATATCAACTGCTTATCAGTAAACTATTTTATTCTGCCTATAACATTTGTGTTCATACCAATGAATGATCAATTTAGAATACCTTTTCCTGAATTTACTAGTTATTTCAACAATTGCTCTTTGGCTTCGATGCTGTCTTGCAGCTCATTGCATTTTACGTCTCCTCGCTGGTTTATAAACTTGTACAGATCACGTTTGCTCTCGTATATCTCTTTGGATGATTCATTTGCTCGCGAAACAACGGGAATTGTAGTTCACCCAAGGTGACACGTCTCAAATGATTCTCATCCCATCTGCTGCTCTTGAAAATATGTCACGTGTAATTGTTTTTATATTTACTGTTTAAGAAGAATTTCAAGCTGAAACTTTCAGAATTTCCTTTGACAGCCCAGCATTAAGATGTTTTCGCAGAGATTTTGAACTCTATACCGACTCAAGAGTGTTTGTACACAGATATCATAATTACATCACATGATGATATGTGTTATCTAATGAATGCTGATCCAAATTAAATCCAAATAAGAATGCATGATCAGCCTTTTTAAGTTATGTTAATTTGTTATAATTGGTATATGAGGGATTGGGCAGGTCCATTAAATGAAGTGACATTACAATTTATCGAACCAATTATGTTAATATTTAACTAGCCCCCCCCCCCCCACCTCATACAAGTGGTGGGGGTTGTAATGACAATTCTTCACCATGATGGTCAGAATGGGTTGGTGCAAGCATGGAGCTTAATGTGATGGTTGCGTTAAAGTCTTGAACAGCCGGAACCTCCTGCAGTGCCCTCTGCTGGTAACATCGCCGTGTAGAGACCCACGCTGCCCGGCCGATGATCGGTGGTCACCCAATCCGAGCACGATCCACGGCAAAATGTTGCTGAGCTTCTGAAATGTGATGATGATGGAGGCATTTCGAGTGATTCGGTCACCTCCACGTGGCACAATTGTGTGTTTCAGCTCATTGGATGACTCAATTGGAAATGCTCTGCCCTGAAGCTAAATTGTGTATTCTCGCCAAAGTGTGGGATCCGCTGCGTATGTTTGTGTGTACATGCATCCGTATGGACTGCGCAGCAAATGCATGACCGTTGTTTATGACCCCGTGAGAGTCCACTGAGACGAGTCTGTCTTGGGAGGCAAACTTGGGCTGCACAGTAAAGTACAACTTCATCTTAGTGCAGACAAATGAACAACACGAGAGGGAAACAATTATTTAAAAAAATCAGCAATGTATTAAAAATAATGAAAATACAAACATCTCAAGCCGTGCATTTCACACTAACACATTGCAGAGGTGCAGTGCTCGGAGTTAACATCATACACATTGGCCAACTAGTCTCCTGCAGCACTAAGTCGCTGATTATTACGTTTGTCGAAATAATAAAATTGTCAACACTTCACAATGTCCTGCATCATGAATTAACAAAGCATCTCGATTCCATGTTGTCGTTTCGGTGATCTACTCTGTGTAATGAAACTTGACAGAGATGTCATGGATGATAAATCTAGGGCAGATTAAAATGTCATTCCATTTTACAAGATTTATCACCAACTTGTATTTTTGGAACACGATTGAGAAATCGCGAGGCGTGTTTTGGATTGCAAGGGTTTACCATGTGACACCCTTAAATTGCAAGAGGTTGTCATGTGGACTGGCCAGCAGTGTGAATCGGCGTGGTAAAATATCGTGATGCACCCTGGCAGGCCATCGGCCAGGTCAACCCGCGATCCGTGTCGCTCGCTGTGCGGGGTCATTGGTTTTCAGTCACCAGGCAATCTCCACGTGACATGACGGGAAATAATTGTTCACCAGCATCATTCGTGCTTCACATCCTTCAACGCATTTTCACGAAGGTATATTTCGATTTTTGCCCTGGTATGCATACGTAAATATATTTCAAGATATGGAGATGCAAGAAGTAAAGGTTTATGAAATTAAAGCTTCGAGATGTATTCTCTTTATGCCACCATGAGTCATAACAAGCTGGGGCAGCCTTTTAGCGTCGCAGAATTTGTGAAAATAGTTCACTCGTTTTATCCATCACCGCCTGAAGACGTGAAACTAAATCTGTCCGGCGAGAGAAAAGCACCGCTCGGAATGCGCTAAACAGCCGATCGGTAAAAGTGAATTACTGCGAGTAGCTTGCAGCACATTCTGACCTGGTTCAAGGATTCGTGTTTGTACTCCGTGCTGATCTTTGCCGTGGCCCGGGATTACCCAGCACAGCAGCTCAGGTATGGCCATGTGACCCGAGCCTACTTTTTAGGGAGCCCTCTGAAATGTCGGTCTTCACGGGGAGAGGCAACAACACGACGTCGATACAGTTAGTCGCATTGTCTGATGATACTAATGGGTGGCACAACGAGGCAATGATAAAGGAACGTCGTACAAAACTATTCACAGCACATTGAAGAAAAAGTAAATTAACTCTACATATATACTCTGTGGTTCTTTCGGTAAAGTCACGTAGGGAGAAATAAGTATAACCCGTAAAAACAAAGTTTTTCACTCTAAATCCTTTATATGCGTGGCGGCTAGAGTCCTCTCGTCCTCTGGCTTGAGATGGCTGCCACCTATGGGTCAGATGATTGTCTGCAGTATTAAACAATTGGTAATTAAATATTTAATTTGTTTTCCCTAAACAGTGTAAAATTTTGGAATTTTTTTTCACGAACATTAATTGTCTCGCACAACGAGTCTGTGTGCAAAATGTCAGCTCGATTGGATCACG
Source organism: Lethenteron reissneri (assembly GCF_015708825.2). NCBI lineage: Eukaryota > Metazoa > Chordata > Hyperoartia > Petromyzontiformes > Petromyzontidae > Lethenteron > Lethenteron reissneri. Next base: position 14,111,914 of record NC_083810.1, read on the forward strand.
GGAAATGGGTTAAAAAACGACCGAAAGGTTTGCACGGTCGTAAGCAAGCACGCAAGCAAGCAAGCGAACTTAATATAAAGGATTTAAAAATAATAGATCACGACGTTTCGATTGCCACACAAGCAGTCGTCCTCAGGTGGGAGACGTCTTGCAAAACACTCGTAGACCAAGTTACTCGCAATCCAAGGTTTTACTGTACTACAGATATAAACTTGGAGATATATAACGACATTTAGATTTCATACCCAAGTTGGGGTAATAGGAGGAAAGGGCCTAAGGACGTGGACCATATTGTAAACCCAATCATTAAGTCATCCTACATTTATTGATTGACCTGTGTAAAACTAATACATGTATTCGACTCAAGGTAAATCAATGAAACATAAATCACTGCACTCATTTCCTTCACCACATTTGTTTCCCTAGCCTGAGCCATCATGGATCGGAATCGGCATCTTTATCCTGGAGAAATCCGATGAGCTATGAAGCTCTTTCACACAGATGTCCAGTAGAGGCGAGTTAAAAAGTTACAACAACAAACAGTACAAAAACACGATAGGAGTGACAATTATTGGCAAATAACTAAAATAAATAAGTAGAAGGAAACTAAACTATGTATTTCAACAGGTAAGGCCCACTGAGCTCTATAGTTATTTTCTCAGAAGCGACCTGGACATCACAAATGACAGCTTAACGAAGTGGCTCATGACCACCACCATCATCATCGTGTTAATGTATGAGCATCTTCTTGGTTCTTTCGGTAAAGTCACGTAGAAGGGAAGTAATAAAATAATAATTATTATGTTTTATTTTTATTATTGTATTACTTCCCTTCTACGTGACTTTACCGAAAGAACCAAGAAGATGAATCCCTGCAGTCACGAAATCTTTAAATCGAAAAATGTATGAGCAGGCAAACAGCCCCACGCGTGACGTTGATTCTAAATGCTGGAACCCTCCGATTCGCCCCATCCACGGGTGAACATTGGGGGACTTGCGTCGCGGCGTCGAGAAACGTGGCGTTTGCTACCACCTCGTGGCCAAAGCTGCGGTGCTTCTGTGCTTGTTATCAGCGAGCAGCCTCTGGGGCTGAAGGGTGAGAGGTGAACAGGAAAGGAGGCGGAGGAGGAGGAGGCTGCCCTGGACACACCAGCGGAGCGCATTTCTCGTGCCCCAAACGCGCTGCTGTGTGCGCCTGCACTGCGAGATCACGCGGAAGGTATTCGCTTGTCTTGCTTAGCTCTGCCGGTGTTATGAAATAGCGTTTAGATGTGTCCTTGTAAAGCGGGTGGAGAAGTGAACAGTGATGTGCACGCATGTTGCATGGCGTGTGTGTTAGTGTTGCGGCGAGCGCGCTGCGCTTACGAACTTGGGCTACCCGAGTTCGGTTGCAGCTCACGGCCAATACCGGTGACGATTATCTGAACCGGTCCTGGGCCTCCCCTAGGTCGACTCAGCCTCTAATGAGTAAACACCGCCACTGGGGAGACAAAGGCGGCCGGGCGTGGTGCTGGCCACCCACCCTCTCGTGTGCCTTCATGGGTGTCCCAAGTCTAATACTAATTATCACCCGTCGTCCTCAACGGGACCATCTGTATTGTTGTATTGTCTTGTGTTGGGCCCTGGATCTCTGAAGCAGCGAGCAGTTGGTCACCAAATGCTAACCACTCACCTGGCACTGCTCACATGTCCCTCACCTTCATAACCCACCTCATGCCACTCGGCAGGCCCCTCACCCTCACCTCTCACCACACCTTATGCCACTCACCTGACAGCGTTCAACACAAACCTCACGCCATCAGGTACCAACTCACCTGACGCCTATGACACTCACCAGGCATCTGATATCACTCGGCTGGCCTGTCAGAAGCTTGCAAGTTCAAATCCTGGTTGATGGTTGACACAGCCCATAATCCCTCCGGGATCCATAAAGTGAGTAAAGCGAGTTCTACTTTTGGGGTGGTTGTCCTCTGGGTGGACTTACCCCTGCCACAGGACAGTAGAAGTTCCACCACTGAGAGTTGTAGAACAGGAGATGGGCACTTGGCCCACGTTTGTCCGAGTGGTAAACCACTCAGAATGTTTTACGTCAAGTAATGGCATGTCAAGTCATGTATAATATAACGTGCACATCAAATGTATTTGAAAAAAAAAGTCTGAAGGGCGACACTTAACTCAATCAGTCAAGCGGAAACATAACTGCTATGCATCAGTCTCCACTCACAGTGTGCGTTTGTCTGCACTGAAGGAATGGCGGACCTCGAAGACCTGAATGCAGTTGGCATGCACCTGGAGAGATTGCACACAGACGGGCACTTCACAGCAATTCTGCCAGTCTTGGACAGGTTGGCCTCTGCCCGCGTGTGTTTGGGAGACTTGCGGCAAACGACGATTGCTCGCTGTGTATCTGGACTCGAACGAGGCTGCGCCGATGCCAGCGTGCGTGCCAAGGCACGTTCCCTGCTGCGCTCCTGGAATAGGGTCTGTGCGCTCTCGTGCGATCCAGAAGCTGAGGGTCAGAGTTCACCTGAAACCAAGCGGAATAAGAGGCTTCCTGATGGCTTTTGTCATACCGTGGGGCATAACAGAACTGCTTCCGATGGTGACGAGAGCCAGGGGGGCGGTTGTGCAGATTTTGGAGACGAGAGCTGCGCTCGTTTGGCCATTGATGCCAGCAGCCAAAGTTTGCAACAACATTTGAGAGACGTTTACACGGATCAAAATTTATCAGTGCCAACCACAGGCGGAGATAATGCCGAGACTACGAACTTGACTGCGTGTGAGCTTTCTGGAGGTAATTCGCTTATGGCTACCGTGTCAGAAAATGTTAATTCGTGCGCACAGTCTGGCAATGTTGATTCGTGCGCACAGTCTGGCAATGTTGATTCGTGCGCTCAGTCTGGCAATGTTGATTCGTGCGCACAGTCTGGCAATGTTGATTCGTGCGCACAGTCTGGCAATGTTGATTCGTGCGCACAGTCTGGCAATGTTGATTCGTGCGCACAGTCTGGCAATGTTAATTTGTGCGCACAGTCTGGCAATGTTAATTGGTGTGCACAGGCCCTCAAAGCTGACACTGTGACTGGCAAGGTGAATGTAACTCGGTGTAATCGCACTGAAACCGACCCACATGCTAATGAGTTGCCTGAAGATGTTAACATAAAGCCGACGCAAGCGTGTAGCATGCAAGCAGTGAGGGAGAAGGGGATTCAGCTGCTCTACAAGGGCCTTCTTGGAATTGACACTCGCTCTGTTGCACCTTCTGGAAGCTGCAAACCCTTTTGTGGTTCTGCAAACAAAATTCGTGAGTGTCCTGAACTCTCACGGGAGAGCACCGAAACTTTAGGTTCTCACAGCCTCAGTGGAGATGTAAAATCGTGCGTTGTCCACGAAAGACGAACCGGTCCTCACAGTCCCGACTCCTCTGTGGTGGAAACAGAACCGTCAGAGGAGGAGAGCAAAGGAGACAAAACGCATCTCATTGAACTGGCGAAAGAGATCGAGCGAGCCATCTTTGGGTTGCACCCCAGCGTGGACAAGAAGTACCGAGCGTGTCTGAGGAGCAAAATCGCCAACCTTCGCCACCCACAGAACGGCGAGCTGGCCGGGCGGGTGCGGGCTGGAGCGGTGAGCCCGGCACAGTTCGCCGCCATGACCCCGGAGGAGATGGCGTGCTCCGAGTTGAGGCACCTCCGGGACTCTTACCAGCAAGCTGCCCTCAGGGAACACCAGCTGCCGCACAGGCCCGGCGGAACGCGCACGGACCGCGTGCGCTGCCGGCGCTGCGGAAAGTTCAACTGCTCCGTGTCGGTGGTTTGTCGCGGGACGCTTTTCATCCCGGGCTGGGTGCGTGGGGACAGCCCTGACGAGCAGCTCATGACATTCCTGACGTGCGAGGAATGTGGCGAGAAGTGGTACAATGCTGGGTGGATGGTGACCTGAGGGTCGCCTCCTTGCTGGAGAGTGATGAGTGCAGGTCGCGATATGTTCAAGAGATGGCAGTACAGCAATTGTATTGAATGTAATTGTGCACCGCTTTGAGTGTTTACCCCGTCATATGTGGAGTGGTTTTTCTCCAGGAACACCAGTTTTCTCCCTCATGCCAGCCATTATCGGAATTGGCCAAACATCCCAGTTCCAGACCTTCCTAGAACACGAGTCCTAGTGAGTGAGGCTTTTCTGGATACAGGCTGCTGTTGGATTTGGTAAATGAGTGTAGTCTGTAACTTAAGCACAAGGTGCATTGACATGGCAGTGGTAAAGTGTTGACAGTGTTGACGATGTAATCTTCTGTATCTGATTCTCTTCCATTTGGTCCACGTGATAGCCTACTGAGACAACAATGCTACATCACTCGAGCAAGAGTCCTGGGATACTATTTATTCACTGACATCAGGGCAATTTCTGCCAATTTTTGGCAGTGAAAAACACTTTTCAGGGCATATAGAGGGTGTGCCCTTCACGTGCATACAGAGGCCCGTTGAAGTGACCTCAGAAATAGTTGTGACGTCTCACATTCTCTGACATGGTGATCCACTGCTAACTGCGTCACCCAGTCAGAGTTCTGAATGGAAATCTTATGACGTGCCAAAATAAAAAAAATAGCAACAGTGAAAAAATGTATATTTTGTTTATGTGTGCGAGTGTACCTACCTGGGTACTTTGGGTCATTGAATGTCCCACTTCCCCTCAATTAGTAATTCACTGTTTTGGGAGTGCGTGGAGAAGCTCCTATGTTGAAATGTGCTCTTGGCCAGTTATTTGGTGGCAGAGGTCTCACTCTGAATCAGCAATAAGTATACCCTCTCTTTATTCAGTCTGGCCTGTTGATTATCCATCTGGGTTTTGTTTAGGTTGGACTGAGGATCGCACAGGTATTTGGCATGCCTGGACAGAGTTCGATCAGTGGGCTCTGGTAGGTGGGGATATTGTGTTTTGTTCCTGTAGCTTCCAGATCCAGCCAATCAATACATGCACATATTGTTTGGTCAGATATAGAGGGGCTCAGAGGAGCAGTACGGGCAAGACGAAAGACACAGTAGGGGATGACTTTGGAACTGAACGGATTTGCCGATGGCAAGTATGTGTGGTTTGAAGATTGCCCTCTGTCGATGTGAATGACACTGCTGGCTGGTTGCCGGCAGCTGCCCTCCAGCAATCATGGGACAACAAAGAGCAGAGAGTCTGCTGGCTAAAACACAGCAAGCTGGCACAGTGGGGAGTGCGAGTGGTGAATCTCCAAGCTACTCTGGGATGTTAACCCATAACGTGTGGATCTATTCGACAATCTGCAATCAGCAAGCCTACATATAAGCAGTGTGGCATAGAATAAATAGACATGTTTGTATTGCACAAGGCATATAACGAATTCCCCATGCGATTTGATTGTCAATTTGGGGTGACGGTTTGATAGATGAACCGATCCTCTTTGTCTCCTTTGTACAGACTCATTTGTATCTGTCGTGGTTGGTCTTGTTCTGTCTTATGACACTAGCCTAAAGGTAACATTGGCATTGTATTTTGTATAATTAAAAACGTTGATTAATACACACATCATTTTAGGCACTGTATTGAGTGCCTAAGAACAAATCACTGGATTGTTTTTTTCCTAAATTACACAGTGACCATGTTTACAGGAATTCAAACAAGGATTCACCTGTGGATTGCCTCGATTTTAATTAAGACACTGAAAAGTCCCCATCTGGCTCACCTCTTTCTCTGGTGAGGTTTACATATGGATGTGACAATGTGTGCATGATCCTTTGGTCCTTCCAGTTACAACCTGAATGAATATATCAACGCGGTAATTACATAACTTGAAATTAAATTTGCGAGAAGTGTGATATTACAATTATCTATGACTGAAAGTGTCACTTTCCTGATTACATGCACTGGGTAATACAGCAGCACTTTACATTCATTGACTCAAGCATTTGCTCATTAACTGGCTATTGAAATATATTTTAGATTTGTGTTTGCATAATTTACACTGGTCACAAAATTATTGCAAATAAGCCAATGATGTGTTTTATTTTTATCCCAAAGCAGTTGCTGTGAATTAAATAAGGACTGAAAATGAAATTATAATTCATTAAAACTCTATGAACCATCTTAAATACAAAATTAAGTAACCATGTTGGCAGTGGTGTACAAGCACTCAATTAAGAATGTACCACCTTCATTATTCCAAGATTTTAACAGGAAACATTCTGTTGACTTAAAGCTTTCGTGACTGCAGGAATTCTCCTCCTGATGACGATCGCTTGTGTTGTGATCGAAACGTCGTAGTTTTTTGTTTATTTTATTTATATGAATTTGAACCTATCTACGTGACTTTACCGAAAGACCCAAAGAATATATATTTTGTGTTGTAAAAGGGCATAAGCCTACTACTTTATACATTTTTGTGTTTAAGGCATAGTAACGGTGGAATTGGTAAATGCTTTTTCTTTATCCATTGGCTACACTTTGTTTGAGAAATAAGAATAGAGGTGAGATTATCACTTGATTAAGTGTGTTAATTGACAAACTTTATTTGTTTTTTTTATCTCCTCGTGCCCCTTCACAAATGGCATCTTCCACCACATTCTGCCTCCCACAGGCAGGAAACCAACAAGTCGTTCCCAGTATGACGTGGATGATATGCCGATGATATCGCCAGGCTTTGCCGATAACCTGCCATCCAGCAGCACTTGAGGATACAGATTTGAGACTTTTTGTTGCAGTTGCTTGTGTGTTGTGCACTCTGTTGACTCATCCAACCGAAACAATAGAGACATTGATTTCTGAAAAAATCGGGTATCACAGCTTGAATAAAAAAATGCAATAGACCGTGGACATCTGAATTAGTTCTGCCCACTGCCGAACTAATACATAAATAAAATATTTTACAGACATGTTTTATGACCCTTAACTGTGTTGCATATAATGCTGTAACAAGCTGTACAATGACATAATCTACAAATTGGATCTCGTCTCATGTACAACCAGTCTTGACATGGTACCCTACGAGTGAGCGATGATGCTCGTTAGAATCTCGCAAATTTCCCTTCTGGTGATCTATTCAAAGGTGCGCCATTATAATGCCACAATGCCCAGCCCTGCATGCTATAGGTTGCATCGTTAAAATGTGACAATCGCCTTTCAGTGAATGCCAAGGATTTGGATCATACGCGATGAAAGCTATTTTGATCCATTGAAGACGTGATGTAAGAATTAACACCATAAATTTCTGCGTTGCAAAAAGTTACTTTTGAGACGTTTGTTCTTGGCCCATTATTTCCATGTGTTGAACTGTCGCTTAAAGGGAACCTGACATGTTGGTTCTTTCTCAAAGGTGACTGCTACGGAGAGTGAAATGATAACAACATTGGGTTAAAGCTGTCCAATTTATGCAATTTACTCTCAGAAAATAATACCCTACATTTAGCTGTCATCAAGCTCTCGTAACACTACTAAGCTGAATGTTGAGTGTAATTGCTAAAATACTTTAAATGCGCTTTTGACCAGCGATCATAGATACAGTCCTTCATTACTCAATCCTTCAGCAAACTGTTGAGGCAATATCCCTCAATTTACATTTATTGCAGACAAAAAACGTTATCTTAATTTTTGTAATTTATATATCAAAAACTCGACATGCTTATTTGCTGCTGTGTTCATTAAGCATGTCAAATAAGGGAGGCAAAGTAATCGTTTTAATTAGAAAAGCAGCTGGAGCAATGAGGACAATATTGTTTATATTTGCTGAGCTGGCACAAAAAAACTAAAACCGTTGCAATTATAATTATATTGTAGTGCCGAAGCCTACCAACTATTTCAGAATAGCATTCCGGTAGTATAAACATTGGGCATGCAAAGATGTGTCTCTTCATGAATTATAATCGATTATTATGCTCATAATACTCGATTGTATTAATTTAATTTGTATTGTAATTGAATTAACCGCTGGAGGTGCTACATATCTTCGATACAGAATCCTTCAGTAAACTGTTGAATATTTTAAGACAAATAGGCAATATTACCTCATTTCGTATTTATTTTAGATTTTTTACTTCATTTATCAAAGACTTGCAGATTTGCTGGAATATGCATGAAATATAATGTAAAGTAAGGACATCAAAGTAATCTCGCAAACCCTAGAGGAAATACTTGGCAAAAAATATATGGTAAAAATATTGTATTCTTTAAATGAATCCCAACCTTCAAACCTGGTTCCTGTTCGCAGAGAGCTCATACAAACAACGTGTTAATATAACGCTTACAGGTACTGCTTCAGTGAAGTTTTACAACAGGTTAATTAAATATAATATTAATGTTAGAGAGGGAAAACAATCTTACATTTGTTTTGGTTGACTGGGCTTTTCTTATTTTTCTAACTTACCGTTTTGGGATACCTATTTAATACAATTTCAATTGGCCAAAAAGTTAAGATCCTATCTCTCAGTGACAAAACATTATTCTTACTTTTAATCATGCTGCATTTAATTGTTAGCTAATACACGCTGGTGCATAACAATGAGTGAAAAAGTATGCATTCCGTGTTGATTCCATTTCACCCTGATCTCAGAAAAACCACTGTGCCATGCGGACACCAGACAACCACAGTCCATACGCGTTGGGACCCACTGGACTAGGTGACCCCTTGCCTGCTGGCATGGTGCTATGTCAATAGCTGCAGTCAGATTTAGGCCACTTTGATCCCGGGACACGAGACCACACCCCGACCTGCCACACACAGACACGAAGACAACAATCTTCTCGACACAGGCTGTCGGGGACAGTGCTCGAAGCCAGCCCCTATTAAAGACCAGCTTGGCACACGAGGGACTGGTATGGCCGGAACAATACTCGGACACCTTTGTCTCCCCACTTGCTGACGTTTTGACACCGCGCCATACACTCATCTGTGTGGACAGGGGTGGTGGTGGTAGTGGGGTAGGGGTGCTGGTGGTAGTGGGGTAGGGGTGCTGGTGGTAGTGGGGTAGGGGTGATGGTGGTAGTGGGGTAGGGGTGATGGTGGTAGTGGGGTAGGGGTGGTGGTGGTAGTGGGGTAGGGGTGGTGGTAGTAGTGGGGTAGGGGTGGTGGGGGTGTAGGGGTGGTATGGGTGGTGGTGGTAGTAGTGGGGTAGGGGTGGTGGTGGTAGTAGTGGGGTAGGGGTGCTGGTGGTAGTGGGGTAGGGGTGGTGGGGGTGTAGGGGTGGTGGTGGTGGTAGTGGGGTAGGGGTGATGGTGGTGGGGGTGTAGGGGTGGTAGGGGTGATGGTGGTGGGGGTGTAGGGGTGGGGGTGGTAGTGGGGTGGGGGTGGGGGTGTAGGGGCGGTAGGGGTGGTGGTGGTGATGGTGGGGTAGGGTGGTGGTAGTAGTGGGGTAGGGGGGGGTGGTCAGCTCCAAAAGCCCCCCCCCCAAAAACCCTCCTGCCGTGACGTCACCGGCGGCGAGGCCTACACGAGACAGGCTTCCGCGTGAGTCTCGGCCCGCCCGGCGCGCACTGACCGCGTGTTGTTGCGTGTTGTTGTTGTTGTTGTGCGAGTGAACGTCGCGAAGTTGAAGTAAAAGACGTGCGCGTTCAACACAGTGGGAGGGGGTGCGCGTCTAAACACGTGCCGGCGATGTGGATATCGAGTAGCGGTGGTCGCCTTTGACAGCGGCGCGACTACTGCCGGGCCGATATCGCGTGTCTTGGGTGAACACTTCGTTACCAGTCAACTCTACAAGGGTTTAAGATACACGCGAGACCGCGTGTTGTTAACGACATCATCGTTAACACGTTTCTATCACGCTGGCTGCTTGCCTCGGTGAGCATTGAGGCGACACATCTCCTTTGGTGGCCCTGGGCATTCTACGTTCATGTGGCGGGGCTAGGGACGGTCGTGTGATATTGCCGAAGGCTGCACGTTTGGAGATCGAGGCGGCCCCTCATCACCCCCCTGCTAGTAAGGCGGTCGATAAAGCGAGCAGTACCACTTCGTGCAAAGTTAACGGTGGTGCTATGGATAGACCGGCCCCTGGGTACGGGAACGTGGAATTTCCATCGTGATTGCAGTTTGATAAGGGGCGACACTTTGACTCCGTGGAAAAAAACATATCTCTTGACTCAATTTGTTTTTCATCTGGTTATGAATTGGATCAACTTCGTTCGCGTGTGAAGTTATTATGCTGCTGTTTCAGTGATTGCGTCATGATTATTGGCGCGTCGCGTTCACAGATCGAACCCCGACTGCCTCGCTCATCAACAATCTTTAATCACATTAAAACACAGCCCAGGACACAGCCAAAGTTTACATTTAACGCACGAGAATTAATCGTGGTATCTCGAGTTGCATGTTCACTTTATCCATCTGAGGGAGATGTTTTTGACGAACGTGTTTTTGTGATGAACTAATTGTAATTGTACGAGGATCGGTCTAAAATTATTCTGTTCGAGTCGACTTGCGTTACGGTAAATTCATCATTTAACACCGACGCATGATCATTTAGTTTCAACCTCTCACGTTGGCAGTGAGGTTTGCCTTTTTTATTTGCTTCATTTCACGAGGTGTGAAAGCAGTTCAACATACAGTGAACATTATTTAGTTTTTCTCTTGTCATTGTGGTGATCCACGTCACTCATCCTGCTCTCTCGTTCTCACCTGGTTCGACAAATGCAGCAAAACACCCTCATTGACGTCGCCTCAACCCACACGGCGGTGACAGCATCATCATCATCATCGTCCCTCCTCGTGTCCGTACCCTGTAAATTGTCTTTGGTTTACGTTGTTTCGATATTCGCTGTCGCACTTTTCAGGACCGCATCCCCGACGTAAACCGGCTCTACAATTGACGACTTGAAACGGACGCCACCTCAAGTATTTTCGGGGGATGTAAGTACGAATGGCATGAAACGGGAGTAGCAGGAAAACACGCACACGTGTGTGGGGATGCTGACACTCCACGAGGGCAGTTTAGCAACCAACCTGCCGAACCTGCTGCCTCCAGGCTTCTTGTAGAGAGTTTGTGTTTTTCATGGAGTTTATTCTCATTGCACATTCACCACCAAGGTTTTATTCCGGTTGGCTGAATGGTAGGTAAGGCGTGTGCCACCACACCCACAAATTACTGCAACGGCTGCATTTGCCAGTAAATGATGTGCAGTTTAAGAATCAGGAACTCTTGCTCTTCAGAGTTTGTGCTTACAGTCATTTAGTGATCTTTAAACCATAGAGTAGTACCCACCACTGCACCTCCCAAAATGCACCTTTTGTAAGTAACTGTTGACGCATATCCCTCCTTTGGCCTCCAAGTCCTTGCAAGTTGACAGACATGTGCCCATGCATTACAGATAAACCCTGTAGTGCAATGGAAATGAGAAATCTCATTTCGATGCCAATGAGAAAAATACATGTGTCAGTAAAATCGTACTTTATGTATGTATGTTGACCTTTCGCACCGTACGTAGCCAACCGCGCTAATCGGAGGTGCAGGACTTTAATTATCCTATTGGTTCGGTGCAGTTTAGTGAAGGGGCCCAGAGGACTACAGCTGCTTTTTGATAGGTAATGCTACCATGTGGTGTGACATGATGCTCATGTAGTTATAACATTGTGACGATGTATTCAGTAGCATGCAGTATGAGGCAAAGGTAATTTAAATTAGAAAGTTCTTGGCATAGCAAAAGCATGGCAAAAATCAACTTGCAAGTGCTGCACTTTCACACCGTACTGTATGGTTTACATAATTTTGTACACTACAGTGCAGATGTAGGCATGTTTTGTAAATCCAGACATGTGCAAATAACTACACATTTTTAAATGCATAAATACATCAGTATGCAGTAGTTTCACACACTCAAATGTATCTGTATACGGTAGTTTCACAATGTGTCACTTATTTGTTTCTGTTAGTCACGAGATGTGTTTTTTCCCAATGATAAATGTAATACAATTAATCCACAATATTGATTACAGTTAACATTAAATGCCCCGGTGTTCCTGATCTTGTCATATTCCAGAAGCTAAGCAGCATTGAGCCTGGATAATCCTTGGATGAGCGATGATCATACATTAACCACGTTTTATAGATTGCTGCGGGGCTACGTTCGGGGCCTGCAGACAGCAGTGCTTTAAAATCGTTGTACATACATACATGTATGCTCTCTCATTCTTACTGCCCACCTTCAACCCACACAGACCAGAGTGGTAAAGTATGGGTCAAATAAAGCCCACCACCTGCACGGAGTTAGTGAGGCCCTTATTCAACAATGGAATGACATCGATTTCTGAGCCCCCATGTTTGTATACTGTGAAACTGGCAGACTCTCTCACTCTGAGCTCCCTGTGTGCTGCAGCCAGGTTTGTGTTGCGGCCATTTGTCAAAATGTCCCAGCAAAGCGCGGTGATTGGCAGATTGGAGCAGCGGGCTGCTGAGGCCGACCAGATCATTGCCTACCTGAAGCAGCAGGTGGCTCTACTCAAGGACAGAGCTGGTGAGGCTTTTACACACAGTGGTATCACATGGAAACATTGCTGTGTGTTTCATACTGTATGAGAACATGTTTTGCCAGCTGTATTCCTGCCTGGATTCTTATCGGTAGTGACATCTTCCTCGCATATTAGTGCGATGACGTCGGTCTCATCCCACGGGCTCGAGACGGGTTCGTGTGTGCTGACTTCACGCCAAACGCGATAGAGGAGAGAGATCAAGGATGGAGGTGAGGGAGTGAGATGGGAGAGGGAGGAAGAGATGGGGAGCAATGGAAAGGAATAGGGAGAGAGAGTGAAAGGGCATGAAACGGAGATGAAAGAGAGCAAAATGGAAAGAGTACGGTGAGGGATAGCAACAAGCGGTGGGAGGAAGGATTAAGGAGAGGCAAGAGGTTGGAACGGGAAAGGGAGGGGTGGGAATAACGAGAGCGAGGCTGAGGTGAGAGAGAAATGGGGAGAGAGATTGGGGGAGGGAAGTGGGTGAGATCCAGTGGACGGAGGAGAGGAATGTAGATGGATGGACGGAGAGATAGAAGAGGGGACAGGATTACAGAATTGGATAGAAACAGACAGTGAGAGATTGAGATGAATGTGGATGTACATTCCAGAGAAGGCAAGAGAAATGTGGAGAGAGACTGGGGCTTTATATAATATAAAAAGGTTTTCTGGCTGACTGTTTTATTTGTATTATTTTATTACTTCCCTTCTACGTGACTTTACCGAAAGAACCAAGAAGATGAATCCCTGCAGTCACGAAAGCTTTAAACAGACAGTCATGTTCAATAGATGTGTGGGTTGCTACTGTTTAAGTAAAAATGTCATATTTTGGCCTGTGGTTGACATCGAGTTGTGTATTATTGTATTGGTAAGATAAAGGGATGTATATGTGGTGTAATAAGCATGCTGGATTGACAATCGAGTGCTCGCTGGTTTGATGTTGTGGGCGGCAGGTGAAATAATGGTGCACATTTTTTAAATCCTCCCGTTTTTGTTCACCCAGCAGTTTTGATGGATATACCACTTAGATGATTGGCAGGTTGCATGGGTAGGGTGAAGTGTGGATACTGGTGCCTCTTCTGAGATGTCTGGGCAGTGTGAAATAGTAGGCCAAAATATAACGGAGAGCAAAAACTCGATTTGAAGCTTTCGTGACTGCAGGAATTACTCTGGTTCTTTTGGTAAAGTCACGTAGAGAGAAATTAAATAATAATAGAATACGACGTTTTGAATTTAATTTATTTCTATATGACTTTACCGAAAGAATCACAGTTATATCTGAGGAGTGCTCTAAAGCTCCCTCGAGTGGAGGTTCTTCAACCAGCAGTGATGTAAGCAAGCAATTGCAGGGATGCACCTTTACGCTATCATTAATATTTTACGTCTCACCACCAAATGCTGTAATATGCAAAGAGTAGATCATTTATGTAAACAGATTAGTCTTTAGGCATGATACACATTACTCTGGCAGTCTTTGACGGATCTGCAAAAAAACACTTGATGTAATTAGATTTCTGCCAAGTCTTCTTAATCCCATTCATGTCAGAGAGTTATTATTCAAGCAGATTGAGCAAATGTCAAAGATCTGCCAAAGTAGTGCCAAGTAATGTGGGTACAGCATTGGCATCGTGACATCAGAAGTGCCAAAAGCTCATCAAGTTAAGCCATAGGTGTGTGCCTAATAAGGCGATTTAAATTCACAACGTTACAGTCTTGTATGATACTGATACATTTACTTAAGACTGTTTGAATCCTGACTGCCTCAGTCTGACCCTCTAAGGCACTAAAATTAAAGTCTTGACATCAGACCTACCACCAGGTCTGGCAGATTCCCTGGTTGTGTAAATTGCTACTCACCTCGTAATTGAGTCATTCGGTGTGCCTGGATAAAAATGGTCACAGCAAGGACATATACCACTTGCCACGTTCCGCAGAGATGGAAAATCATACAAAAAGGCTCAATCCGTGGTGGATCTGTCCAAATTATGAATTGTGTTTTTGGGCACAAGGCTAACTTGCATTCCTTCAGCCTCTTTCAGCTTCGTGACAAAACGGTGCTTTGCCAGGTTTAAATTGTCCTTTGCCAAGATGTGAATTGCACCCTGATATCTAAGTTGGGCTATCAGATTTTAATATTGCCAATGAATTTAATATGAATCAAAATTTTATTCCGCATGCAATTAAAATTTACGACATGGGGTTGATGTTGGGAAAATAAATAAAAAATCTGGCACAAAGAAGAAAATGTTGTGAATTCCAAACATTTCTGAGGTTCGTACTGAACCAAGATTTCTATTAGGGTCAATGAAGAAAGTTGACTTCCTTGTGGATTTAAAGGCCGTTCATGCTTCTGTTTGTGTTGTCAGCTTACAAAGAAGGATTTTGCCTCTTGGCCACAGGCTGCAGTGCAATTAACCAACCTTGAATTGCATTGGAATATTAGCTAGCCATGCCAAGAATTTCAGAACATTCAGAGTATTTTTTCGAAAGAAAACCTTCATCTTTTCTATTGATGTGCATTAAAATGCAGACAATGTGTCCCAGGAACTTGCTAAAAAAACCACACATGTTTACATTTTATTACTGTGAAAGGAGTCTTAGTGGTTTGAGCTCGAACATCAGAGTTATTGTTTTGCACAGTTATTAGACATTAGCCTTTTGCCCATCCAAGGACGGGTCTATTGCAGTGAATCTGAAACTTGCAAGCAAAAGCAATGCGTGCGCAGTTTGTGAGGGCGAGGTGACACAGACTTATTTCATTTAAAGGTTATAATCCCTTGTTCATCATGACGTCCTTTTTACTTTGTCTCAATTGCGTTACGGAGATCACGTGACGTGAGGGTTCTGGCTTTGTGAGGGTTGTAAGTTGACGCGAGGAGGGGGGAGGAGGCGCCTCGGCCCCCCATGTGGAGTGACGTCACCCGATAATTATTATTAATGGGGTGGGGGGGGGGTGTCCATTTGGAGGACGTCACCTTTTAATGATTATTAATTAGGGGGGCTGTTCGATGTGGAGTGACGTCACGAGCGTTAAGGACAGACATTCTTGGGTGATTATAGTAGGTTTTACTTATCTGATTTAAAATAAAGTCCAAGGGAAATGGGAATTTGTAGGTACAATGAGATGTGTGCATATTTAGCAGTGAGCAAATAAATAATTTATTAAGAATAATTGGGACAAGGTATTTTATTAAAGCATATTCTGTGGCATGCTTCAATTGTAATAGCATTAGAAATAAAGAAATTGGCCCTTTTATATTTAAATGTTTTGTGAAGTATTTACTATATAAATAGGTGAGGTATATTCAAGAGTTTTATAATTTGGTTTGTCTGTCGGGATGCAATATTATGTATAGAGGACAAGCTGCCAATACAAAGAGTGGCGAGAACATTATCCGTTAGCAACACATTGTCAGTAGGAACATTTAGCTGGCTATCCCATCTATTTTTTTCAGACGTAAAAAAATTTAATTTAACATTTCTGATGAATTAATCGCATTGCAGTTTAATGGAACATGTTAAAGCTTTTGCATCCAAGGCTTTTGCAGATTTGTGGCCAAGGTTCTTATACTGCATATATAGATCTAACTAACTGTTGTGAAGAATGATTTTATTTAATAATGTAAAAGTAGTTTCAGTCTAGAGTTAAGAGTAATTTTATTTCAATATTCGGCGGATGTGCTTTGAAAGATGCGTTTACGCGCTCTCTTACCTGCTTGTGTATTGATTTTCTGGGTTTTTCTGGCTTGCATGTCCACCTTATAAGTAACAAAAGTCTAGATGTTTTATGGAGCGAATAGGCTATTGTTCTGTCCAGAAAATGTCTGTCCATGCATCTGAGGACACTTAACATACTTTCATGGAAACTGTAAAAGTCCAAAGGCAATCACCACACAGCTTGCAACACAGCTTATCAATCCCAATGACCACAGTTTTTGGTGCAATTTTGGCAACAAAATATTTCCTACAAGTTTTTATACATAAAATAATATGATTCCTACCAACGTAGTTCACGTGTGTGTGTGTGTGCTCAAAAGTGAACACATTGGGTGGAAGCTAGTGCACGCCTCTTGTACGTGCGTTTGTATTTTTCCAAGTGCATATTTCTTTGTAAGATCGAATCCCGACGGGCCTTTCTAGTTTATATTTAGTTTTACTTATAATCTGTATTCATGCGTGTATTTACAATTTGTTTGGGTTTTCCGCCCCGGGGATGCTGCCATGGGCAAATGGATTTCATACCGGACTAAATGGGTTCACCTAGAGTCCATCGACAGGTTGCATGTGGTGGGGGGTAGAGTGTGTGGCCAGCGTGGAAGAGCTGGCCAAAGACCATCTAGCGGGGTCACGGAGCTCCCCTTAGTGCAGGCCCTTCCACCAGCAGTGGCGTGAGTGATCATTTGCTGGGGTGGACCTTCACTTTTTCCACCTAGGATGGTCATTGCTTTGCTTTGTACACGATGTTCCCCACTCTGTGCAGTGTTGCAGCAGTCGCAAAATGAAGAAGAGAGGCTGCAGCGTGAGAATGAAACACTAAAGCAAGAAATTGAAGTTGTGAAGCAGCAGCTCATTGCGGCTGAAGTTAGGAATGGATGTAAGTGATTTTTTTTCAATGAAATTACCAAAGCAATAATTCATTTACGTTATTATATTTTTTTTACACATGGGAGGAAACCATAGTAACTGGAGGAAGCACATGCATACTAGATTCTGAGCCTGCTACATTGATGTGTTAAAAATAAAAATACAATTTTCAACTGCAACGTTATGCTGAATTGCAACAATTCACTTAATTTGTCGTGAATTATTATACCCCCACTGCCCAGCTTTGGAATATGTGTGTTGTTAAATATTGAGCACTAAGTGTTTCTAATGCAGTGAATGATTTTCTCATGAGGCCGTTACCCATATGACATTTCTTACCTTGTGTCTTTGCTATCATAGGGTCAAACACGATGCTGATCATCTGAGATAAACAAATTGAATATAAATCGCATTTAAATACAGATTAGAATAAATGTGTTATTGTTCTGGCAGTCATACCATTATATTGGCATAGAGAGTTTTTGAGTGAAGTTTTGTTTGTGTCGTGATGGTGGTGACGCGTGCAGTGGTGCAGATTCCACTGCCCACGCAGCAGACGGCTTGTGTCACTCCCCCGTCAAAGTCTGGCACCGAGACTGTCGCGGAGAAGACGTCTCAAAGCCTCTCCAGCCCCTCGGACGTCAACTCGCCCCAGGCGGCTGCCCAGCCACCTCCCACGGGGGACAAGAAAAAGGAAAAGTCGGAGAAGAAAGGTGATGTTCAGACATTTACAGTTCACATATTCTGGCCAGATGTTTTCACTGTTTTAAGTTTTCAATGGTTTGTGGGACAGGACGTTTTACCACATTGACCACTGCAAAACCGGTCTGGCTATGCTGAGCAAGCTGTAAAGATTGATTCCATTCAAACAAGTTGGCTTTTATTGTCCCTCCGTGATGTGTTGGCTCATGCTAATCACCGACATAGAGAAATCATAATTGATGTTTTTGCCTTTATTTCTTGACTACAGTTTTTGGAAAACATTCAAATGGTTTTGAATAACTTTGGCGGAAGTGCATCTCTAGTCTGATACTTCACATAACATGTATTTTGATTTATGCATGCAGTCTTTGTTTCAATGTTTTATTTTTAGTAATGGTATTAATTCTATTTAAATGTATTATACCTAGATCTTGACAGTTTGGGTGAATGCATCACGTTCCATTTCCATGTCCTATAAAGGTTAAGCGTTATTGTAATTGATATGTATTAGTTCTTCACATAATGTGATTGATCGTATGTATGTCGGTAGTAGTAGAACAGCTTCCCAAACCTGATTTGCTAATTTTGTTGGTTGGTCTCTAAATATTTAGTTTTTGTTTTCCCAATGACCTTTGTGAAACATTTCTACACATGATGATGAGATACTAATGGGTCTATAATTCTTGAGTTCAGTTAGATCATCCATTTTAACAAAACAATGACCGAGGCATCTTTCCATCATTAATTTATTTTTAGTTTAACATGTAGGCTTTCGCGACCAATATTATTCACAATAAAAGTTTTTGGGTTAGATCACGTTATTTATAAACGTGTCGTAACCCTCCACCACCGACATGGCCAATTAGTATTTAAGATCGGGAGCAGGTGGAGGGCCTCACTATTCTGGCGAATTGCCCGATGATGCTGGTTGATGTAATTACCAGTGACACGTCGTACTCAAAAATTAAAATGTTGTGGATTCACTCTTCAACACACTGGTGGCCTAAAGTAGTGAACTATTTGTCTTTTGTCAACGTGACACATTTTTTTACTGTTTGGCCGTGTCGGTTGGTGGAGGGTTACGACACATTTATAAATAACGCGATCTAAACCCAAAAACGTTGATTATGAATTAATTTATTTGCAAATATTTGTGTAAATGTTTGATAATTTGGTTGAAAAAAATAAAATAATAGTCCCGATTTTTGTAGGACATTCAAAGTGAACATGTTATGTAGTTTGATATTTCTGAATTGCCAATTATTTATCACCTTTTTTATTTTTACGTCCCAATTTCTTGTTATGACATCTTCAATCAATGTTGTATTGTGCCCTCTATATTTTGTGCTTTGTGGTCAGATTTCCTGATTAAACAGCAATTATGCCAACAATGGAAATTAATTATTATTGAAGTACTGAATGAGGAAGTCTACAAATTTGATAAATATGACAATTCGGCATTTTAACCCATCTTGTGTGGACACAGCGGGAAAACACAGAATAAATATTAGGAAATGTAGAGGCGGATGAGAGCGGGTGTATTTTGAAAACTGAACTTGAAAATGAAAAGCAACAGACTAATGCACCTAAAGAATACCGTTTTCCATCGGTGCGTATTACCTACCGTAACATGGACAGAAAATGGAATAAAAGTAGAAAAAATTGTAATGGAGAGAGAGGTGCATGCTTAGGATTGCACTGAGAGATGATTTAACAATGTACAATTTAACAATCGGTTTTCCCCTTTCTGGCAATAAAACAGGTGTTAATTAGTTAAAACACCAAACTGAAACATTTTGCGAGGAATCACCACAAGTGGTTAATGCAGACATGATTTGATACTGGCAAAGGAGGTCCCATGATGAAATGTACAATTTATAAATAAAAAATCACTTGATTGACACTTTGTTTGAGAATCTTTAATAATTAAATAGTGAAAACATTCTTTATAATAACATAATTAACTGCAAAATACTGAATTAAATTTATCATTCCCTTTGCCATATTGATTGCTTTATTCATTCTAAAATCAAGATCGCTGAATGAATATTGATTGAGACATTTCTTGTAAAACTTAACTTATGTTTCACTGTCTTGTAAAATGCTTTCGTACCAAGTATTACATTTGGCATTTTTGTCTACGTATTTCCATAGAAATTAAGTTTGCATATTTGTTTGAAGGAAACCCAAGAGTAAGCCAATATAAATGTATAGGTATTTATATTGGCTGAATTGATTTGTGAAAATTAAAAGAAACAGAGTACATTTTAAAAATGTTTTTGTTTTGAAATGACTTTCAGGAAAGGATTTAAATATAACAAGGCATTGTATGATAAGCGAAATAACTTCTTGTTCGCATCAATTGAAAACATAAAATGTGGATATTTACCTAAAGCTAAAACTGTTTTAACTTGACTGCTAGTCTTCACATTATCACAGAGTTAAAATGCAGAGGTTGTCATCGGGCTAATGACATGTGACACAGTGTTGTATAACAAAATTACATTGCGTTGCATTTCTGTTCAGAGGCACAACACAACACTATAGGGCACTGATCACAGTTCATTTTATGTTCACATGCATACGAAGCACTGTTTTGTTTATATATGTAAAAAAAGAAATATATTACATTTGGGTTGCAATATAGCTCATGACAAGTGCTGGTCAATTCCTGCATGAATCTTACTAAAGTCCTCGGATTCCATCCTGAATGAGATTCTCATGCAATAGAATGAGATTCTATTGCGAACATAGCTTATCTAAGCTGCTAGCTTCACAATCATGACCAAATATAGTTAACCAGGCTCACTATTAATATATATTGCTGAGTGTATCATTGGCTCATTTCTACTGCGATTCTACCATGACGTTCAGGGAAGAAAGGGCTTGTGGGACTTGGACATTGTCGTGAAGGCCAGCCTTGGCACACTCCTTACCCGTGCCCATGCGCAGCGAGAAATGATTGAGCAGTCACATGAATGGCCACGTGACTGGATGCCCTGGGACTGATTAGTGGTGTTTCTGCTGCTTGCTGCCCTGGCTGTCTCTGCTCATTTTTTCTGTCGCCAGGCTCAAGTCATTTCACCGTGGGCAGTGTTGCCGTCTGTCCTCTCTCCCATGTGTCCCTGCCGTCATGTCCTCTACATCCCCCTTTTACCCTGATGTGGTGGGGTTTTTTCAATCCTTGTAAAAAGTTGTTACGCTTGATTGATTGCATTTAGGTGTTATGTAACTTTAAATAATAGTTGTTGCAATGGAATCATTTATTTAATCTTTTATTTTGAAAATATTCCATCGTTACGGTTGTTCAACTGCACAGGGCATCGATTGCTGTTTGCGGCACATTTTTTGCCAGATATGATTATTTTACAAAAATAAAATTGCAATTGAATATGAATGCCATTTATTTTTGTTGAGCGCGAATAAACTCACTGTGAAGGATAAACAACAGATTATAATATCCACCTTCAGACTAATGTGGTTAAAAATCTCTATTCAGGCAGTCCCTGAGATACGAACGTCCGACTTGTGAACATCATTTACGAAAGAACCGCCATAAGATGTAATTATTTTTCACCATTCAACTTGCGAACGTTCGCTCGTGCTCATGAACCGAACCGCAGGAACTATTTGGTTTGATAGTGATCCTCCGTGAGATGTAATGAGTCCCAGCATCCCGCGTTATGCTCAATGACAGTGAACCGTTTGACTTGGGGCAAGTGAAAATAAACGTTAAGCATGTTACTTTATTCATGTTTTATTTACTATACAGTATTTATTACAGAATTACATGCAAATGTACAAGTTTAACAATATTTAAACATTTTTGTTGAAACACAACACATTTCATAACACTGACCGATTGAATATTGAGTACTGAGATCTGAACAATTCGACTTACGAACGGGTTCTCAGGAACTTAACCCGTTCGTAAGTCGAGGACTGCCCGTAGTTGCAGTTGCCAAAAAACGATACCGCTCCAGTAAAAAACGAGAGAGCTCGTGAGAATTACGTCACGTGCAATGACGGCCTTTGTAAATATTGAATGTCTGCGCTGCAGGTGAAAAGAAGGACAAGGAGAAGAAGGTGGGAGGCGCGGAGGAGGCGGCTCGTCCCGTGGACGTGTCCCGGCTGGACTTGCGCGTGGGACGCATCGTGTCGGCACAGAAGCACCCAGACGCCGACTCGCTGTACGTGGAGCAGGTGGACGTGGCGGAGGCAGCGGCGCGCACCGTCGTCAGCGGCCTCGTCAAGCACATCCCCCTCGAGCAGGTGAGCCGGTGAGCCGGTGTGCCGGTGTGCCGGGCCTTGTTCAGTGGGCGCTGCTCTGTGTGTGTGAAATTTTAATCTTTTTAAATCCTTTATATTAAGTTCGCTTGCTTGCTTGCTTGCGTGCTTGCTTGCTTGCTTACGACCGTGCAAATCTTTCGGTCGTTTTTTAACTCACTTCCCGTGATCCAATCGAGCTTACATTTTGCACACAGACTCGTTGTGTGAGACAATTAATGTTCGTGAAATTTTTAAAAAAAAATTTTACACTGTTTAGGGAAAACAAATTTAATATTGAATTACCAATTGCTTAATACTGGCAGACAATCATCTGACCCATAGGTGGCAGCCATCTCAAGCCAGAGGACGAGAAGACTCTAGCCGCCACGCATATAAAGGATTTATAGTGAAAAACTTTGTTTTTACGGATTATACTTATTGTTATCCGTTTCATGATTTGTCACAAAACTATGGGGAAAGGTTTTAAAGCCATTATAAGCTCTGGTTGAGAACAAAAGTTATTGTTTATGGATTACATTGAAATGGGTATATCTGAAATGTGCTCGTATCAAACGTTGCTCTTTGCTTTCACCCTCACCAGTGTAATGTTAGCATGTGTTGCTTATTAGAACTGTGCTTATATGCAGCTTCTACTGTCATTGGTTCACCAACTAATATCGATTCTTCCACTAAAGTACATGTAATGGAATTGTGTGCGTACAAATGTGTCTTTTAGTTTGTGCATGTTGTATGTTAAGAGTTCACATGGCCCCTGCAGCAACTTAGTGGCTGCTATATTTACCGCATTGCTTAAAAATAATTATTGAATCCAATTGCGACCCTGAAGAGAGACAATTCATCGCATCACCGGTATGTGCTGAATTATTAAACCCGAAATGCATGTGTGTATTATATTTTAATACTGTGTACTTAAAAAATTGAATATACATTTTTTGGTTTCAAGAATTTAGCACACTTGTGCTATTTTCAATTTTCACAGACCTACATAGTTAAGTCCTATTTGACTAATTAATTGTTCCATGGAGGATTCTTTTTTTTATATTCATGTCATAATGTTAATTAAATTTTGTGACCGAGGTGGAACACAATGACTTTCACAAACTGAAATTTAAATGTCACTTTTTAAATTGAATTGTATTTTTTCCCCCTCTTTATATACACACCTTACTACTATTTAAAATAATCTATGCCTCAAGTTTTCTTGCTGGATGCTGGCTGGGCTCCTCACCACCCCAACAACAACTATTGATTAGTGGGGGTGTGCTGTTGCTATGGAAATTAGCTGGGTAACTGGCTCAATTAGATTTTGTGTTTAACAAATAAACATTGAATTGAATGCGGGGCAGAAGAAGTTCGAAAGACAAAAATAGCGACACCAAAGAGGTGGGAATAACAAATACAGAAGACTGACATGGGTAATTAGACGTTGCTCTCACCTTGTGCTCCTATTGATGTCATTCTTTCGCCTGAATATTCCTTTAAATCCTTTAGAATATAAAAACCTCACAATACAGGAATCCCCCAATGTAAATTGCCACATTACGCGTTTTTTGCACACACGTTATTGATTAGTGAGGGAACATATTTCCTCATATTCTAATGTTTTGCATATGCATTCTTTTTTAAAATTGTGCAAACATTTTTTCACGCAATTTGTTAACTAGGAAAGCACGCAGTGAAAACGGACTTTTGCGATGTGATGCCGTACTGTACTCGCCTAGCATGTACCACCAAAAACCTCCACATGGCAGAGGGAAGCTTGACTTGACAGTGTGGAGGAGTTGGACACGGTGGAGCTGCTTTAGTCCCATTATTACTTAAAATGTACGTTAACTTCTAATCGTATGCATTTTTGTACACTTCATGACATTTAGTCACATTTTTTTTTCCAGAAACGTTGGCTAGGAACACAACCCCTGATTTTAACATGTCTATGAGAAATTGGAATTCACTTAAAGTAATTTTGAGTTGGGTAACATTTTCCAGAAATGCATCCCTTGTGCATCGCGGGGGATCCCTGTTCGTAATATCTTGAATTTTATTACATTTAAAAAACACAGCCCTTTTATTGCTCTGAGTACAGGATTGTGAAAAGAGTATGAAAATGTGAGCTGTCTCTTCTTTTCCGTTGCAGAGGAATGGTTCTGTACGCATATATCAAACATTCTGAAATGTATTTTGCTTTTGAGATATGGTTGTTTTGTCGTTGGGAGCAGATGCAGGACAGGATGATTGTGGTGATGTGTAACCTCAAGCCGGCCAAGATGCGGGGTGTGCTGTCGCAGGCCATGGTGATGTGCGCCAGCTCGCCCGACAAGGTAGAGATCCTGGACCCCCCGGCTGGGGCCGTTCCTGGAGACCGCATCACCTTCAAAGGGTACCCAGGTAAGCTCACCTACAGGTAAACCTGGCAGTTGGTCTCAGCCAGTCACTTGGACATCTGTGAAAAAAGAGCTTTAGAGCTCATCGGATTCCTCCAGTAGAAACTAATATTCGACTTCTGACCTAAAGCATCTGCAGCTGATTTTTTTCCTGACACTCACTGCAAGTATTACACTTGATTGGCAAAGGGTTGTAGCACCGTCTGTCCCAGCCAGTCACTCATAGAAGTCCGTGCCTGCGGAGCAGAGGACCCCGTGTCGATCTCAAACTGGCGCAGCCAGGTGTGATGGACAACTGGACGTTTTAAATTGCCACCTGGCCTCACTGAGCCTCGACGTGACATGCAGCTGATCGGTCTGACATGGCCGAACAGCGGTAATCGCCTCTCAGAAATCACAGCATTAATGTTGCCGAGGAAAGTATTCGATGTTATTGCATATGTATCTCAATTTAAGTAAATGTTCCTAATTAAGTAAATGAGTCACTGATATTTACTCTTTTTTTTAAAGCAGCATTTTATTTTAAAAGGAATTGTTCATAACTTTCACTGTTTTTGCGGGTTAATAAAATTGGGGATTTAGTCATTGCATGTAAACTTTTGTGTATTCATAAAAATATTGCATAGTAAGTGTTCAAACATTGGTGACGAACGGGGAAAAGTGGAGAATCCACTGCAAGGAGATATTAGTGAAGAAGGATATGGTCATGACCCAATAGCTAAAGCCAAAGTATGTACGTGTATAACTATACATTATTCTGTACTTATTACATGCAAATTTGAGTGTATGCAAAGTCTAAATTTATGTTCCAGTGGGAGCATGTCAATTTAATTTCATTATCCTAGCATGTAATGTTGTGACTGAGGCTTGAATGCATGGGGTTAAAAAACATCTGACTCTGCAGGCCTCCTCTCATATCCAGCAGTGAATAGTACACATTGGAACTATTCGGCACGCTTTAACATTGCTATTTTGGTTTCTTTAGTCATATGCCCCATGCCTTGCTGACTGTATTTAAGAACCATTGTCTTTGCCTCTGCGTCACAACTAATTGTTTGCATTTTCTTTGCAGGTGAGCCAGACAAGGAGCTGAACCCCAAGAAAAAGATTTGGGAACAAGTGCAGCCAGATCTTCTGACTAATGCTGAGTTCGTGGCTACCTACAAGGGTGTGCCCTTTGAAGTGGCAGGCAAGGGTGTGTGCAAGGCACAAACTATGGCCAACAGTGGAATCAAATAAGGGCTCTTAAATTGTTTGTGCAATGCTCTCTACCTGCTGCTGAATAAGGGTATTTCAATGTTAAATTATAGAGAGCTATACGACTACAAATGATGCTGTGTTGTTAGAACATTTAAGTAATTCTCACTTGATGCTATGTTCTAGTACCGGTTGTACGAGACACTGGCAGACGTTGACGATTTGAGTGCTTGGTGCAGTAAAACTCCACTTTGCCAGGATTGGAGTTAGGAAATTCACTCAAAGACAAATTCATGGCTAAAATTAGTTGTATTAAAGTCCTATCTATGGCTAACCTGTAAAATCGTGGATAATAGCCTTCATTTTAAATTCGATGCAATGTACTGCAGTGTACAGGCACGTCTCGCTGATTGAGCAAGATAGGTTGCACAAAATTTGCTCGATAAGGAAAGACTCGTTAAACGATAATCGTTTCCCATTGACTCACTCCCATGTTTAAAGCTGAGCTACTTTTTTGCAACGTGAGAAATACAAATGTGAAATTTTTAATAAATTAATGAAACATGAAATGTAACACCACACGTGAAGAACCACAGCGCTTGCAGGTTCCTGGCCTTGATGTTGTTTGAAGGGTAGATGTTGGTGGGTGGAGGGAGCAGCAGGGACCACCACGTAGGACCGCAGGTTCAAATATCACTCGCCACTGATGTTCGCCGTGGTTGGGAATCGAACCACGGGTTGCTGGGTTCATAGCCACGATGTGAGGGTACGGGACAGAGCGCGACTTCCTATCCTCAGCGGCTGCAATGAATTCGTGCCGCCACCTACCCCTCACCCACCCACCCATGACGGTGCCACCCCGAGGGCCCCCTCCACGATACAACTCGACGCCCTGGCACATCACAGGAGAGGGGAAACAAAACAGCTGCGGCTCCCCACCACCGTGTGCTCCCTGCCACCACCAGACGGACATTTATCGATCAGCGTCCCATCGCCAAGCAAACATTTGCTCGCTTTGCCAACAAATTCAAATTGCTCGTTGTGGCGAATTCTCGTAGAAAGAACGCTCGTTAAGCCAGACACGCCTGTATATTACTTGTCGAAGCAGCAGCACCTTCACTCACTGGAGGAAACAGTACAGAGAACAACATCCACAACACAAAACGTAATCTTCCATTGTTGTCGATACATACAGCCTTCCTGTTAGGGAAGAATTGTGGATCAGCCAGACCATTTGGAAATTGGGAGTTTCAGATAAGAAGGCTGTGGATAAGAGTTTTACTGCCATGGTTTGGGAAAATAAAATCTGAATTGAAATGTTCCTCAATCATTATCAAGTTGAAGGCCTCCCCAAGTCAGCACTATCATCCTGCGACACTATAAGCCGAAATGTTAATTGATCACTTTACTGTTGGCGTAACTTTATATTTTGTAAAGAGTAAGAAGAACGCAAAGGACAAACGCACTCCTACTCGACGTATACCTGAAATTGTCTTTTTTTGGTATTCGAAATAAATCGACGTCTACAGCATTGTTTGCTGGTTGAATTGTGTGTGATATCTTGATGTGTGCTGCTTCATATTTTGAGTGATTCTCTTTCATGGTAGTTGGCTGTATTCATGACAACATTTTCAGATTACTGGGTTGGTTGAATATTTATGTGTGCTGAAACATGCAGTGCACTTTTAGCAAATTATTGAAATTGAAGGTCATTCGGTTGTTATTGTTAAAGAAGATTAGATGAAAATGTGTTGTCCGAAAGCAATTTCAGAATCATTGGTAGAAATTTACTGTGAAATTTTCACTATTTAAATTTTCCATCATAAGGGCGTTTTATATTGGATTTTAGATTACCACGATAAGTATCGTAAATGTGTACTGAAGCGTAGATATTTTATAAGATACATGCCCGCAACTATAAAATAGATTCTTTAAAGGGGACCAGTTACAAATGTTATCTTTGTATGTTCCAATTTGGTGGATAATTTTTTAAAATGTAACAAAATGCTGCTAAAATCGTTATGAACTTTGTTGATGGCTTGGTTTTATTGTTGATTCCCTTAATAGCCCATTCCTTACTGTTATTAAAATGTTTTTCAAATATCATGATATATAATTAAGTGAGAGCATCTTGCGAAAACTTGCATATCCAAGATTTAACGATCTACTTCGTGCACTGTACATGACAAGCTACTGCAGTGGACGTTTCATATACTCGTAACACTTGTGCAGTGCAAAATAAAACAATTGCAATCTAGCTCGGCGAAGATGATCTTAATTAGAAGTGCCATTCACAATGTCAGGCTGAATAACGTAGCAAAGCAGATGCCAAGTGAGGGTCATTAGAATTGCCGTAAGTATACGTAGCATAGCTTCGTTTTGCCAAGTTGATAAAGGTGCGTTGTCGAATCTTTTGGCAGGAATTTATGCAAATTCTAGATTTGAAGCTTTCGTGTCTGCAAGGATTCATGTTCTTAGTTTTTTTCGGTAAAGTTACGTAGGTAAAACATTAAAATTAAGAAAAATTAAAATCACGACGTTTCGGAGGCAACACAAGTCTCCGTCATCAGGTGGGACCGTCACAGCCAGATGCAGCAAATCTGGCTGTGACGGTCCCACCTGATGACGGAGACTTGTGTTGCCTCCGAAACGTGATTTTTATTTTATTTTACTTTTATTAATTTCAATGTTTTACCTACGTGACTTTACCGAAAAAACTTAAGAATATAAATTTATGCAAAGCTGCGGCCGTCGCGGGTTCCAGGTGCGATCGCGGCGTGTGCGTGAGGTCGCCGTTTTGAGACTTGGAACCGACGTCATTGAAGGAGGGCCCAACGAGCCGCCAGGTGCATCTTGACAACACCTTGCAGACACCCTTTTTTGGATCGACCGCTCGATGGGAATTTTGGTCCTAAAAAGAGAAAAAGTTGACGTCAAATGGACATCCCAAAGACGATATGAACACCGCGGGTCACCTGCGCCACAGCTTTGCTGTAGCCCGAGCACCGAGTGCTTCCCCTGGCTGACTGCGGCCCATGGGCTGGAGAGGTTTCCCAGATTTCTTGGCTCTGCTGCCGGTAGATGGGCGCACATGGTCACAATGGCCACGTGGTGTAGGGCAGCAGCGGTCCATCATTGGCTCGCGTATGCAACGCACATGGTGGCAACAGGACCCTGCAGCGATTCAAATACCACTCGCGAGTACCCTCCCGTTGCGAGCTCTCTTTCAGATGTTTAGATTTGTTTTATCACGAGGTGCTGTTTGAGGGAGGTGTGCCTGGCTGTCAAGCCAGTAAAGAGCTCTGCTCACTCCACGACCACTCGTTGAAGGTGTGGAGGGTCGTGCAGGCACGGCTTTGGAATCTCCAGGATCCTAACGTGTCGAGAAGTGGAGGCTGGATAATGAACAATCAAGGAAGCCTTATTCAGTCTTTGCAAACCCATAAAAGCTAAAGCTGCTGGGCTGGCCCATCAACGAGCAATGAGAGGATCTCTATGAGAACAGCATACTGGTGAAGCGGGCGAATGCTTACAACGTCCTGGAGCCTGGGTGACCTCAGTCTTGCTGATGACAGCTGTCCTCGTCTTGTCGGTGGGTTAGCCATGTTGGCAAAAGGCGTTCTCACGTAGGCCACTCATGGGAGATTCGCTGGCTTCGCTTCTGACATTCCGACCAAATTGACTGGAACAGGGGAGGAGCCAATCCTGTTGATGGGAAGCCAAGGCGATATCAAGTCTGTCACTACTGGACTCGAGCCAAACGCGTGTAATTAGTGTCAAGTGAGAGCACTGTTGTGTACTTGGATGTGCCCGAGTCAGAGCCAGTTATAGTGTGTGCTCTGTTCGGGTAAAAATCGATACACAGTCTGCACACCGGTGTTTGTGTTGTAGCTGTTGTTGAACTTGTATTAAAAATGTACAACTGCAAAATAGGCTCTGGGAGTTTGTGCGAGAGAGCTGTGAGTTCACCACAATTGATTCATCACTATCCGTGTGTTGAATTTCTTTCACACAGTACGTAGCCAACCGTGCCCGATGCCCAGGATGGACCAACCCTCCTGACACCACCCGTTGTCACATTACTTATCATATATATGTTAAGATGTGAGCATTTCGAACTCTCACGCTTGTGTGATTCTGTTTGTTGACAGTGGAAGGCTGGTGACATACTGAAACAGCCGTCTGGTTTATAAACAAAAATAATTCACACTGAAGTACGTATGGAAGCTATCGGTCACCTCAAGTGACCTCTGACACTAAAACCTTGCCTACGGCGTGTGTGCCGTTGCGTGTGTTCACATTGTTCCATCAGAATATCTTTGTTATTGTTCAGGTGACAAGCGTGGTACCACGCGTCCATCCGCAGTCCTGATGAATACCTCGATTGCAATAACCTAGCTTGATACGAAAAGTCTGGGTGCTTTGCGTGGTTTACTCGTCCATGTATTGTGATGTATCCTTGCTGCTGAAACATAAGAATTGAGGAGGTTTTGTGTGTTGACAAAAATGTGTTTATGGACCCATAGAACTGTGGAAGTCAACGAACAAGACCTATTACAATATGATTTGTAGAAACGAAGAAGGCTGCAAAGTGGGACTGAAGGTAAATACTGCACAAGAAAAAAACATGTCACAAACAACAAGTTCACTGAACAAAAATATATTTGTTGGGAGGAACAGTGCAAAACACAACGAAATATATAAATCTAGGGAAATTGTTGAAAGCAAACCAGGATTATACTAACGAAATAAAGAGGCAAACAAGAACAGGATGGAGTGATTTTGGAAAATGAATGTGATAATGAAAATCAGCACAATATGCACCGAGATCAGGGGTCCCCAACCCCCGGGCCGTGGACCGGTACCGGCCCGTGTCCTGTTAGGACCCGGGCCGCACAGCAGCACGAGGTGAGAGCGGTGAGTCCGCGCGTGGAACCCGCCCCCATTGTTTTATCATTCACCACTTCCGTCCGCGCCTCTTTCCCGCACTGCGCAGTGTCTCAGTCACAGTGTTGGTAAGTCCACAAGCTCTAACCCCGAGTAGCCACAATGAGTAAAATAAAAACGTCGCTGGAGAGCTTCTTTGAAAAGGGGGAAAGAACCAATGATGACCCCCCCCCCTCCCCGGTCCGTGAAAAAATTGTCTTCCACGAAACCGGTCCCTGGTGCCAAAAAGGTTGGGGACCGCTGACCGAGAGAATTCAGTTTTCATTCAGTGACTATTATCTGCCATGACATGGATGCATGCTAGAAATGTCACCCAGAGAAATACATGGATCAGAGGAACAATCACAAGGGAAAGACACCATATTGACAACTCATGAAAGTAGGTGGGCTTATCGCTACAAGGCATGGAGGCGAATTTACATGACTAATGATGACTTGGCAGCCGAAGACGGGGAGACCCACGGGGGCCGACCACTGTGGAGATGGGGAAAGAGATCGGCCCACGTGCATGAACGAGTTGGACTGTGGCATTGCAGGATCATGAGGTATGGCGGTGATGTGTGTTAGTTTCTGCCCTTGAATCATCCAGAAAGGTCGTATACAGACATAAAAATCAGACATCGCAATCCCATTGAGGTTTTAAGGTACCATAGACTCTGTATTTTGTCTGAAGTACAGAATGATTTCTTTTACCACTGCCAATGTGTCCCTGGGCATTATTTAGAAAACAGAACCTTAATTTCCATCACTGAAGTCTCCTACTGATATTATAATCATAATAGGGTTGTCCCCTTTTATCTGGCAACAAAACAGGTGTTAAGTTATTAAAACACCAAACTGAAACCTTTTACAAGGAATCATGTCTGCACTCACCACAATACTTGTGGTCAAAATGCAAAAAAAACATACTCTGATAATATATGCATTATCTTTGAAACTGATTGGTCCTACACCAGCGACAGCTTTCTTTAAAAGGGGAATAACCTATTCTCATATTTTGGTACTGGCAAAGGAGGTCCCATGATGATATGATCATCTTCAAGGTATACACAGCCCAAAAAAAACATCACAAGACCTCTCCCAGAGTCTCGGTCAATAAGCAGTGCTCCCTTCTCTCTGAGCTTTTCACATTTCCACTGATGAAAACAGCCAAAGTAAAATCACCAATTTTGTGAAGGGTTATCTTGTGAGTAAAAACTATTATGAGGTCAAGACAATCACACGCACTGCTCTGACGAACTGAAGAGGCAAAAAAAAAACATGGATAATGTTTCAATACTTTGTTTCTGGGCTGTAATCCAAGGATTTGGAGTTGTTGCATCAGTGCACGAGCATTGGCATTAGTGCCCAGGGCCACCCAGAATGCTTACACACAAATAAATCATATTAGATCATATCTCAATGGCTTTAAACAAGAGTTTCATCCCCACAGAATTGCACGCTTTCAGTAATCCTCCAGCCATTATAAACAGAATGCAATCAATTTAATTTAATATCAAAGATTAAATTTAATATCAAAGATTAAAATGTGCACAATTGAGATCTCTGCACAATGAAAACAAAAAAAAACATTATTTCAATATCTGTAGTGTTGTAGTGTAACTGCCATTTTATTTTACATGTTTTTTGCATTCAATATGCAAACCATTTTTAACTACTTATGATGCCTTGGTGTTTTAAAACATTTCAATGGACTTGAGGAAATCATCGGTATGTTTGCTAAGACAGTTTGTAGCACGACTCAGTCTCTCCTGATCCCAAGAGATCTTGAAGTCATTCGATTTTTGAAACCAAAAAACCTTGCCTTGTCATCGAAGCAGATCATAAATATGAATGTGATTAATGTGAGCCTCCACAGGACTGATAACAGTAGCAATACTCATAACAATACACGTATCATGTATATCCCTTTTGTCAATCCACTACTGTGCAAGTATTGGGGGTTATTTGACCTTTACCATGCCCAGTACTGGTTGGTGAAGATCGGGAGCAAAAACCTTCAGTGTTGCCCAAAAGTCAGGACACACAGGATTATTATATTTATGTTACCAAATCACGTAGGGTTAATTTAATTTATTTTAACAAATGTTCAAACTGACTTCAATAAGCGTTAATGCATGCATGAGTTTTCTTTTGAAATTAATTTATGACTTTTAATTTAGGATTACTGTTGTAATCTTTGAACATTCATTAATTGTGTTTTGTCTAAACTTATTCAGGGTTCTTGGTCGAGTTTTTAAGCGATGGATTTCAGGTGACCCTACGGGAAGAAGAAGAATGCAACTTTATCACCATGATTGATAAAATATTAACTTAAAAAATAACCGACTAAAATGTTTAATAGCCAGTGTTAAATTAAATTAATCAACCCGACGTGTTTTGACTTCAGGGCCACCCTTTATATGACACGGCACAGTAGGACAATGTATTTCGTGGCTGCACAGCAGCCTGCGACACTTGTTTCACTGCATGGCATTACGCGTCCAAGCTTCTGATGAGGTCGGGCGCATTCCGAGTATGACTGTCACAGCAAATAAGAAAACGAGGTTGAATTGTCAGAATGATTGCAGACATTTTTTTCGGCCATTACATCATAATGGTGCAACATTCCACAAATGCTCAAATCTGCCTGCATGTCTCCAAGTGGAGGGATTGACATGAGGGCTGAGCTATTACACAAGTGCTGTGCTTGCTAATTGTGCACTTCAATTTGAGGAGCACGTTTTGGTTGCTGCACAAGGAGCGCACAGTCAATGCATTGCTTTGGAAGGAAAATAAAGTCTCCTGCTGCATCGGCCACCTGACAGATGCTGTGGTCCATGTTGAGGTCCACGTGGCAGACGTGTGTCGGTGGCCTGAAAGATATGTTGTCATACAAGCGAGAAGAAGAAGCATCGTAATGCCCGATCAATATGGAACCGCGATGCTGGCAACCTCATTGGCGTGGTGACATGGACGAAGGGTATCACGTTTGCCACTTGCTTGTAGACTTTCGCGGTCCGTCTGCCTTGCTCAATACTGGGGTTGTATTGACCGTACATATGCAACCAAGGGCTTCACAGTGGACGTTAAAGACCCCATGACGTCATTCTAAAGATAGAGTCGCACGTCTGAGCGCATGCTCACGACAGAGCTGGAGCAATGAGTCAGATCATGTCCTGGAGCTATGTGGATTGTTCCTTATAGGATAAGAAAAGGCTGTGCAGGGAAACCTGAATGGGCTCTAAGAACATGTATTTCTGGATATAATCCAAAAGTCTCAGGGATAATGCTTTGATAGATTGGGTGATAATGTTTACACACAGTGTTGTTCTCATGGGTATATGTACTTTGCATGTCTTCGGCTCTGAACACTTATAACCACTGTCTTAGTTGCACATAAGGCAGACCCAGCAGCAGATGTTAAGTTTTATCACAAGAAGGAAAAACAAGTCAAAGTGTTATCCGGCTTACATGAGCGTTGCGGTTCTTCTGTTTACTGCTCTGGAACAGGAGTGGACAATCCACATCCCGATGGTGTCTGTCCACAGGGCAACAACCCTTGACTTCTCCAGTAATGATCTTCATAATAAAAAAAAATACAATACAGGGGATATTTACAGTGAATGATTAAAATATGTGTTGTAGAAGTACTGTGTATTAATCTTGATTTGTGTATTACATATGTACAACATTTGACCTCTTGGTTTATATTCAATGATAACATATCCGTAACAATGTGTTTATTATATTATTTGGTCACTTCAAACTTTTGTGTTCAAATAGATTGCCCTCCAATGGTGTTACCACTTCTCATTTCTAAACCTCATTCTTGTTGTGATGTGACGTTTTCATTTTTTTTGGACCATGCCCAAGGCACTTGTACCGGATATCAAACATCCTGAGAACATGAAGTGATATGTCAGGCTGTGATTTTATTGGTGAACAAAAATGTCTCAAACGACAAAGGCTGTTTAGCCCAATGGGCCTGCACCACCATGAATCAACACGCACGCGTTTGACCCATCCCCGACTAGCTGGCAGCTCTCCCAAGGGAGATCTAAAAGCAAAGATGCTGAGATCAAGCTCTCCATTAATGACTTCCCATCAAAGGCTTTCGTTGACGTGGCTGGCATATATCCAGCGCACCAGCCACACGGCCCATTAATGTGCATAGAGGGAAAGTCCGCCATTGCAACTCGTTTGGGGAAAGCGCAGCCCAGCAACCGCCAGTAAGAGGGCCTCTACGAGTGGAAACTCTAAGACTGATCGCGAGGGTGTTAGGCCTACTCTTCCACGCTGGCCAGACGTATTGCAAGAAGTGGGAGTACCCACAATTTAACCGACCACACGTGACCTGCTGGTCGACTGTGTACCTATTTATACTGCTAGGTCAGGGGTCGGCAACCAAAATAACAAGAAGAGCCATTTCTTTCCAATTCGGTACAAAATTCAGAATTTCAAGAGCCGCAATGCATCTATGTACATACGTACATATCGTCAAGAAGCAGCCCGTAAAGAGCCGCATGCGGCTCTGGAGTCGTAGGTTGCCGACCCCTGTGCTAGGTGGACAGAGGTGGGGGGGGGGATTGAATAAACTCACCCATTGATTCAACCGCCACTCCAGAAGAACAAAAGAGTGACCTCTGGATTCTAAGTCGAGCGTACAGCAGCATCCCACCTCATGAAGGACATGTTCAAACATTTGCGAGATTCTCTGAGACACAAACATTCGGGTCTCTGCAAACCTTGACAGGAAATTGCAAATAAAGGAAAATGTTAAACAACCGCTGGAAAATACATAAGGTCAAGCAGTCGATATAGATGTATTGATTGGCTTGCTTATGCAACAAAAATCGAAATTCTCTGGATTTGGGATCCTAAGATACAATTCAAAGAGAGGCTCAATACAACCACGGACATAATTGGGGTCATAGTGGTTCAAAATAGATGAAAAAGGCACATGCCACATGAAAAAGAATAATATCACAAAAGAGGTCTAAAAAGTACATGTTACATAATCCGACCACATTTTGTTGAATGTAAAAGGTCTTAACGGTGTCAAATGACCTCTTAATAGTGCCTAACAGTTAAAACGTACAACTCTGAGATGTAAAGAAATATTGTTTATAAAAGATAATGGTCTGATTAATGTACTGTATCTCTTTAACAAGGATACAAAGCAAGACCATATTTTTATACAATCTTGCAAACTTGTCCTTTTTTATTTACTGATATCAAGCACCTACCATTAGAGGAAATGTCTGAAACACGGTCATTCATATTTAAGATTTACTTTCAAGTAAATTGTCCAAAGCCAAAGTGATTTATAACGCAACATACTCTAATAAATAAATAAATGCATATATGCGCTGACGAGCAACACTCAAAAATATGCGTCACGAAAACACGGAGCAATGTGTGTGGGTTTATTTCCGATCGTGCTATAGGTGAAAGGAAAATGGGGCATTGGCGATGTTCTTAACGAATACTGTAACCAACTGCTTAAAATTCAACGTCACGTTTCCGTGTCTTCAGTACGTGCACTACCAAAACGTCAATTCCTCCTAATTGGTTCGTAACGGAACTGTTTTGTGGAAGTGACCTTCATTTAAAGGTTTAGCGCCTGCCAAACCACGTAATCACTTCGTATTCGGGGTACAAAGCAACGGTGCAAGTCTTCCCTCCCGCACCTCCGACAAGCACGGTTGGCTACGTACGATGTGAAGGAAGTTCAACATACATATACATACATATACATACATATACATACATATACATACATATACATACATATACATACATACATGCAAGTCTCACAATACAACACACTGGAGGACCCGGCGAAAAATCCACACAACTACGAGGAGACATGCAAACTCCAAATATACAGGCGTCAGGGTCGAGATTTAACTCACGACCTCCTGTATACCAGGCGAGGTTGTTAACATACTTTGTTGTGTTTAGTTTGTTGTCTTTCCCCCACACCTTCAATGAGCACGGTTGGCTACATACGGTGCGAAAGAAGTTCAACATACACACAGCATCTCTCCACCGTGGCGACATGACCTCAAACGCAGAACAAAACACCACCGAGAATGCAGTGGTGTAGCATGGATGGCATGGGCCCTGCACAAGCAACGTAATGACCCCTACCCACCCCTCTCCAATTCCTGACCCCCCCCCCCTCCCGAAACCCATTCTCAGGCCAGCTCCTGGACCCCTCCAGCCCGTGGGTCCATTCACAGCTGTACCACTTTCACACTCGATCGTGGATGCAACGGGCGTCATGATGTGTTACGTGCGAGGACATGATTGCAATGGTGTCAAGCACAGGAACGTTGGTAAACAAGCCGTACTCAACTCAGCTCACTTGGTATCGTTAATTAAGATATCTCTCTATCTCCAGGTGATTTGCTCGTTAGTTTCAATGTGGTCTCTTTGTTTACCAAAGTAATAACGGGCTGTGATGTTCCCATCCTGCCACCTTCCGATGCTAGTTTTGTGCTTCACGCCCATTTAAAACCTTGCGCTTTCACAGGGTTCACACCAACACAGCCACTTCGCGCGCTGACCCCTCGGTTGCGGCTCTGCGATCTCCCATTAACATGCTAATCTCACATTAACATGCTAGTCTCCCTTTAACATGCTACTTTTCACCTGGCAGCCCTATGATTGGTGGCTGCCCACCACTTACATTATCATTGGCTGCTGACATTTGGGCTAAGCCCATTTCAAACCTTTATAAACAGTTTCCCTTGGAAGCTAACCCCCCGTTTCCTGAAGACGACCGCTTATGTTGCGAGTGAAACGTCATTTTTGTTATTTTTTGTTATTTTCTTTGAACTTATCTACGTGACTTTACCGAAACACCCACGAATATAACTGTTACTTGGGTTTGTGTCATATGGAAATGTTAATCAGAAGAGGCAATTCATAATGACAATGAGGTAGGAAATAGGTTTGCATGATGTCTTAAAAAAAAGTATAAAATATCCCTCAAGCTGCTATTTTAGGACACAAAAGTTATTTTTGTATTTACCACAATCCATCACTGCATTACGTTACATTTAAGTCACGTGCCCAGCATGATAATTTTGAAAGAATATAAATTGCGGTGCCCTTGGAACCATATCAGGAATTGTGCAATGCATCTCAGTTGTGCATTCCAATGAAAGAGTTCTAAAAGCTGCAAACAAATAAGTTTCACGCACAAATGCGGAGAGACATGTAGTTTAAAGCGATGTCAACCTAATGACCTTTTTTCCATTAGATGTCTGTTCCCAATGGGGTTTGAAGCATCGACCTTGCCATTGTTTTCTTTTACTTTGCTGTGAGCCCCAGCCCATCTCAGCGGATCGTGCGTCCCGCGTTATTCACCAAGGCAGCGGCCCCTGGAGAATAGAGACTAACGGCGTAAACTCTCTGGTCGTTGTTTGAAGGATCACATCCAGTCCTGGGCCACAAGACATCCACCCTTCGTCAGCAGTGGTTGCCCGGCGATTTAACTACTCGCTAATTCTCCATTTCCAGACAGAAACAGGAGGATTTCTCCACAAATCTGGCTGTCGTTTGATGATGCTCGTTGTAATTACTGGTGAAACGTCGTACTCGAATTGTAAATGTTGCGGCTTTGCTCTCCCAACACACCGGTGTGCTGTACTTGT
This sequence comes from Lethenteron reissneri, assembly GCF_015708825.2. Classification (NCBI taxonomy): domain Eukaryota; kingdom Metazoa; phylum Chordata; class Hyperoartia; order Petromyzontiformes; family Petromyzontidae; genus Lethenteron; species Lethenteron reissneri. The sequence continues at coordinate 14,150,118 of NC_083810.1, forward strand.
AACGAATTGCCATGTTTTGTTGACGTGACAAACCTTGCTAATTGGCTGTGTCAGGTGGTGTCGGGTTTAACGACACATTTATTTACGCGATCTAACCCAAAAACCTCTAGTATAGAGTTATTGACTGCTGTATTTCATAGAGGCTCTGGTGTTGAAATGTCAACAAATCTCTTTTGCAGTTTCAGGTGGCCACTGATTTGTTGCGGTTGCTGTAAGAAGCGTAAACTCGACTTGCTAAACATTGTGAGCTACGACTTTAGAGATGTTCATTAGCACCGTCCGTATTATGTGTATTTGAATCTCATGTATATAGATTAGTGTGACTGGTTAAAATCGTAATTGTGTTCTATGATGTCGAGGAAGATAGATTCAACACGAATATAGCCAATTCTACGCTTATAACAATACACATCTGAAAACCAAATGGGCTCCAAATAATTACAACCCAAAAATGCAGTGATTTTACGAATATGGCAGGATCGACTTACAGAGACGAGCTATAGATCATTAGGATTTGCATTAAGAGAGCACTAACATGCCTCGGCAACTCAAATGGTCGGGCACATCATCGTAATCATTCCACTGCGCTGCTGCATCTTCTTGGTTCTTTCGGAACCAAGAAGATGAATCCCTGCAGTCACGAAAGCTTTAAATAGAAATTTAAATGCGCAGCTGCGGTTTAGTCGAGGATACCGGCAGTGGCAGCAGTCCCCAAGCAGCACGACGTGAAGGCAGCAGGGGATGGTGATCTCCCCCCCCCCCCCCACCCCCACAAAGTGATTTGTAAGTAACTTTTGTTCAAACTTTGCTGTGAAGCAGCCGCAGTCTGACCCAGGACATGCTCCCTACAGCTCCACCGTGCCACCGCCGCTCCCCCAGAGCGAGATCCAGAAGTCCAATGAAAGTAAAGCCTGCTTCCGGCTGCCGCACATCATATTTAATTGGCATAAGATAATTAAGTAATTCAGTAATTGAGGCATTTCATTTCTGTGTATACATTTAGTTTTTAGGTAGATTCTTTTTTTTCCCAATAACTGGTCGCCCTTCTTTCATGATGTCCATAGTTATAACATTTTCTGCAGGAGCATTCCCTTTTAAATATTTTCCTTCTACTCTCGTGTTGAAAGCATTAGTGGATTAGATCTCACCATTGGAACCTCATTTGCCAGTAAAAAAATATGATAATTGGTTTTTTACCCTACTATCTGGCAATAAAACTGACATCTTTTTGCAAACATGACTCCATGGATTAGATCTGTCCGTCTTTCTGTAACATGACATGCAGTGGGACCATTGTCTACCCTGAACCTTGTTGCATTAGCTGCAGAACCCTCCACACGCATGAGTACGGGCGCAACGGTGGCTACGAGATGTAGTCCCCCTGGCCTGGTATACGGCACGTCGTGAGTTCGAAACTACGACGTCCTGTATACCCCAGACCCTGAGCATGTAGAGTATTTGGCTGCTATACATTTCCACACGACAAGGCAGTTCGTTGAGCTATCATTTGGCCGCTTTGGAAAAAAGCTGTATAGCTCTGTGGGCCTCGCCTGGAAAATAAAAAAAAATAGTTTAGTTTTAGCAGTTTAATAAGCACATGCCCATCCTCCCCTCCTGGGGTCCCCGTTGGCTTTTATTGACACCTTGCTCCATTGATTTTCATCGTTGGGATCGCTGTACTTAGTTGAGAGCACGGGGGGACTCCATTACATCGCAGCTGATGTGTGCGGTCACACGGCTGCTCACACATGCACACATTATTTGAGAACTTGTTTAAATTATGTAAATACAGTGCTTCTTTTGACCAAATTAACCGACTGTGGAGTTGTATAAAATTTGTTCAAATTATTTTCAAAATGTCTTCTTATTTAATAGGTTATGTCATCTGCTCAGTTGCATCAATGGATTTGAATGAAGTCCATCCATTGCTGCCTGTTTGCTACCAACGTCACTGCCTCATTCATCGCTAATGAAGCCGTGAAATATTTATCATAAAATATATTTACGACCTGCAAATGACGAGAAAACTCATCACAATATAAATCGGAGAGCAGGTTAAAAAAAACGAAATTCAAGAGCAACCAAACGCCACGTGTGCAGTGGGTGACGCTGCCTCAGTCAATCCCACAGGGCTCAAGAAGCGACTCACACCCCGCCATACATTATGACCTTCCTTGCGTTATGGGCGCAATATAAACGTATGGCATTGTTTTCAGATCTCACACTTGAATACGCAAGTGTCCCTCACAGCAAGAAATGTGGAATAACAATAATGCATTTGCATGGATTGTGTAACGCATTCCAAAAAGCTTTTGAGGCAGCCTATGACACCTGTTTTATGCTTGGGTGGTCACCCATCGAAGCACTATCCAGACTCCAACCTGCTTATAATTCAAGATCTAATGAGATCAAGTGCATGAGACAATATCAATGTTAAATTTGCCAAATCAGCAATCTAACATTTTCAATCATGAACATTTAAGCAAATCATAGCAGGCATAAATTGTGCAAAATGACCATTCACACATTAGGAGTTGGGCATCAGTTTCCTAAGCATAAACATTTCCTTTGTGCAGTTTTCAGGCTCACAATGAATAGTTTTCATGTTTTATATCTGAACACAATTGGTATTTTACAGTGGTGACACATTGAAAGCCTTGGCTGATACACATTGCATTTGAAGAGGATCCTATGAAGCCATATAGAATGAGAAAATTTGCATTAATTTGCAAGCATCCTTCATAAAGATCACATGAGCACAAATCCTGGCACCTACTCTAGGCTGCCTTCAAGCTTTCGAAGGAATCTTACATAACTTTTGTCAAGAAATTACTGTGTGTTATGTAATGTAATCAACAAATGCTCAAAGGGCAAACAGTGGCTCTCAATATTTAAAATCGTAAACACATAATCACATTACACCCATTGCAATGTATATGGAGTCGAATATTCATACGCACTGCTTGATTCGATCTCCTAGCATGGCAGATGAAACAAGATATATTTCTTAAATCCCTCCATCTCTTTCCACCCAGCAGACGTATTGGGTAAATCACGACATTTGTTGAGCGGCAGGTGACGTGGGCACTTCCCACCTTCTACAAGACGCCTGCTCAGCGTGGAAGAATAAGCGGAAACCCTCTCTAGAAGGTTCCTCTCTAGAAGATTCCTCTCTAGAAGGTTCCTCCAGGGCTCACTCTCGTAGAGGCCCTTCTTTCCAGCAATGGCATAAGCCAATCGTTGCACAGATATTTTGGTGAAAGAGATGGTAAACATTTTTAAATATTTTCTGTATATGCCTTAGTCTTGTATGGAACATGCACAAATAGTGTATCATTCAATATCTAGAGTCGCAATAATCCTCGGAATTCCTCTCTCGCATTTTTTTTGACATTGGTAAGGGTGTAAATTGTACTGGACCAAGGATGTGTCTCACATGATCCCATATTGATCACATTTTTTGTACCTTTTGACAAGCCCGAAAAGAACCCAATTTGCTTTCATTTCTGCACTGGCCAGAATCTATCCCAAATATGCTCTTATGGTGCAGGCTAAATTCCAAAATATCCCAATCAGGATTGTTTTTAATTATAAAAACATTGCTACAGAGTATCTTTCTTAGTGACCAGTACCTAAAACACACACTTTAACATCAGGTTTGGCCATGGTATCTGTGAGTTCATACTCCTTCCATTTATAAATCCATTTTACAAATAAAATAAAACTACAAGTGGCACCATACTCAATAGAGTGTCTACTCAAATGAAAAAGGCAGAGGTAATGCATAAGATACAATGTTCTTGCAAACTACACCCATTAATAGAATTGGTCAAACATCCCAGGACTTTTCTGAAATATTGTCTCAAGACGGCAAGATTAAGTGAGGCTTTAGATCTCAATAACACTCTCTTGTTCATTTCATACTTCAAACACTGCAAAGATCAATAATAATGAAGTCCTTATTTCATGGCTGGAAAGAACATGGGTGCTTTGCATCCAGAAAACAAATCCATGCAACAAGAGATGCCTGCGGTTGTGCTGATTGGCTCTCCGTTGGATGTGTTTTTGGGTTGTACGGCGTTTCTCTCCGTTTCTGGGAGCTTCCTAAGGAACTAAATTGAGTATACATTGAGGGCTATATCAAATCAACCTTTCCCCACAGGTGTTCCATCAAAAATTATTCAGGATTGTAACCTTCACAATAAAATTGTCATGGAGTGCTTCACAGATGGACACATTAAAAACGTAGAAAATATTACATTAATACACATTTTAATTAGACAACGCAATAAAAGGTACACACATTAGTTACACTTTTTAAAGATTATTAACCCTTCCCCGAGCGAGTACACAGGCCCCGTAAATACGAGATTAGGTTTTACCCTTTCTGGCAATCAAACAGTTGTGTTAAGATGTTAAAGCACCAAACTGAAACCTTTTGCAAGGAATCATGTCTGCATTCACCACGTATATTTGTGGAGAACATGTAAACAAAAACATGCTCTAGTAGTATATGATGATGCATTGTCTTTGAAATTGATTGGTACACACCAGAGACAGCTTTCTTTAAAGCCGAGTCTCAAACAGCGTTAGACCAGAGAACGCCAAAAGACGAACAGCACAAAGACAATGCCACCATCAGGACATTGAGAGCTCAGGTTGAGCAGCTACATCATGGGACCTGAACTCTTTACAATGAGGAAATTATCTTACAGCCTACTGAATTAAGAACTGTCTCGGTTTTCGATTTGCTTCTTTGTGCCGACAAGAAGAAGCTTTGTCTTTTTGACATTGAGCTGAAGAAAGTTGAAGGTCATCCATTTTTTTTATGTCAGAAAGGCAATCAGTTTAGAAAGTGATCATTCCTACCAATCTCTTTTGTCAACTCTAATGTACAACTGAGTATCATCGGCATATGAGTGATAAGACATCCAATGCTCATGTAACAGAGAGCCAAGCGGTAGCATGCAGATGCTAAAAAGAAATGGGCCTAACATCGAAACCTGGGGTACTCCATATACAATATTATTTTTACGAGTCTTGGCCACATGAATGCACATACCGTGTTCTGTCCGTGATATATCACTTGAACAACAACATTGCTGAACTACCGAACCTCATGTTAGTCTTCGGACGGATCAGAAAAATATTGTGTAGCAAAGAAAATACGTTGTGCTTGTTTTTTGTGAGATAACTGGAAATAGAGTGATATTTTAGTTACTTGGGAGACCCCTTTCAATAGAATTTAATGAACGCATGGCCAATTTTGTCGGCTGTTGGCACTTCGGCATACATTACAGCACATTGTCACACAAGGTCTTTATGGATGACATTGGTGTAAGAATATAAGAATAGGTGTTACTCTTTCTGGCAATAAAACAGTTGTGTTAAGATGTTCAAACACCAAACAGAAACCTTTTGCAAGGAATCATGTCTGCATAAACCACACGTACTTGCGGTGAACATGCAAACAACAACATGCTCTGGTAATATAAGCATTATCTTTGAAACTGATTGGTCTACACCAGAGACAGCTTGCTTTAGGGCCTAGTCTCAAAGTGTTAGACCAGAGAACGCCAAAAGGCGAACAGCACAAAGACAATGCCACGATCAGGACATTTACAGCTCGGGGTGAGCAGCGACATCACCACAGCTGTGGGTGGAGAGAGCGGGTCTTGAATGAAAGGAAGCTGCAGGTTTGGAGGGATCGCCTGACTGGGCCTCAGGCTCTCAGCCCCTCTCTCGTTCTTGTCCTGACAGAGTGGCGTGTGCTCTTTTGAGTCGGCACGCAAAGGCGAGCACCTTGCATTCAAGTTGACACCCGCAAGGAAAAGAACACGGTGCCTTCACCCCTTTCGGGAACCGCAGGGAGGGTCATCATGCGGGGGTCATCATGCGGGGGTCATCATGCGGGGGTCATCATGCGAGGGTCATCATGCGGGGGTCATCATGCGGGGGTCATCATGCGGGGGTCATCATGCGAGGGTCATCATGCGGGGGTCATCATGCGGGGGTCATCATGCGGGGGTCATCATGCGGGGGTCATCATGCGGGGGTCATCATGCGGGGGTCATCATGCGGGGGTCATCATGCGGGGGTCATCATGCGAGGGTCATCATGCGGGGGTCATCATGCGGGGGTCATCATCGCGAGGGTCATCATGCGGGGGTCATCATGCGGGGGTCATCATGCGGGGGTCATCATGCGGGGGTCATCATGCGAGGGTCATCATGCAGGGGTCATCATCGCGAGGGTCATCATGCGGGGGTCATCATGCGGGGGTCATCATGCGGGGGTCATCATGCGGGGGTCATCATGCGAGGGTCATCATGCGGGGGTCATCATGCGGGGGTCATCATGCGGGGGTCATCATGCGGGGGTCATCATGCGGGGGTCATCATGCGAGGGTCATCATGCGGGGGTCATCATGCGGGGGTCATCATGCGAGGGTCATCATGCGGGGGTCATCATGCGAGGGTCATCATGCGGGGGTCATCATGCGGGGGTCATCATGCGAGGGTCATCATGCGGGGGTCATCATGCGGGGGTCATCATGCGAGGGTCATCATGCGGGGGTCATCATGCGGGGGTCATCATGCGGGGGTCATCATCGCGAGGGTCATCATGCGGGGTCATCATGCGGGGGTCATCATGTGGGGGTCATCATCGCGAGGGTCATCATGCGAGGGTCATCATGCGGGGGTCATCATGCGGGGGTCATCATGCGGGGGTCATCATGCGAGGGTCATCATCGCGAGGGTCATCATGCGGGGGTCATCATGCGGGGGTCATCATCGCGAGGGTCATCATGCGGGGGTCATCATGCGGGGGTCATCATGCGGGGGTCATCATGCGAGGGTCATCATGCGGGGGTCATCATGCGGGGGTCATCATGCGGGGGTCATCATGCGGGGGTCATCATGCGAGGGTCATCATGCAGGGGTCATCATGCGGGGGTCATCATGCGAGGGTCATCATGCGAGGGTCATCATGCGGGGGTCATCATGCGGGGGTCATCATGCGAGGGTCATCATGCGGGGGTCATCATCGCGAGCGATCCATGCGAAGAAAGGAAAACGGGGTAAGGGATTCGTGGCAAATAGAAAAAAAGTCGGAATATTTTAAGGTAAAGAGAAGCCGATATTCAATAAAATAAGAACCACGAGGCTGTGGTGGCTGCTCCTGTGACACCAATTGCACATTAGAAATAAAATTGGGGGGAAAATATTTTTTTTTTACAATTAAAAAGGAAAGAAAAATCGCAAGGTTTGACTGTTAAGAATCTATAAATCCTCTGAACCTTTGAAATCTTTCCCCGCGACGTGATCGGTGTGTAGTGCTCTAGCGGTGCTTTGGAGGGGGCAGTTAATCACAATCTGCTATCGTCTTTCAAGTCAGCAGGCGCATTTCGAGTGTCCACACTGGTCGCTGAAGCTGGACACCTCTGGCTCAAGCGATCGAGAGGACAGCCTGAAGGAAATGTTGCATTGAGTGTTGAGGTATTTCTTACTTGCTCTGTTTTATTTCGTGTGATGGTTGTGATGTCTCCTGTCAAGCAACACATTTCTAAACTTGTTTATTTCACTCTTAGTAATATTTTAGTGTCACGGTTAAGAAAAATGTAATACAATCTGCAGTGCATATATGCCCATACAGACAAAGATCCCCTGTATAGCCTTAACAGACTATTTGGGGCAAGTGCTGTTTGCGAGCACCTATGAAAGGCTGGAACGGCAGACAAGGGGGTGGGTGGCCAGTACTACGCCCGGCCGCCTTTGTCTCTCTAGCGGTCAATGTTTTTACACAGCACCAGATACTCATTTGAGATTGAGTCAACCTAGGGGAGGCCCAGAACCGGTTCATTTAATCGTCACTGGTGTTGGCCGTGAGCGGGAATCTAAAGAAAATATACCCATATACACACAAGCACACAGCTACACGCACAATGTGTTTTATACATGTCATAAGGGTTTTGTTTTCATGTCCTGATCTCCACATAATGTGTTCCAACAGCATGTGTCGCAACGGTCACGTAAACTTTACCCAAATAGGAAAAAAATGTATTTTCAGGAAATCATTCACGATATTCTCCGTATGAAATATTGTTTGCAAAAAACCCAGCAAAGGTCATATCAGAAAAATGTCTTGGCAATTGCATATTTCACAATCCTGCGATATAATAATGCACCTCGCACTTGTAATATATAAACACACTACAGGTAGTCCCCGAGTTACGATGGTCCGACTTACGATATTTCGATCTTACGATGGCGATACAACAAAATTGCCATAAACAACCTAACATCGTTCAAGTATGCAGACGACGGACAGAATCGTGGTGAGTACAGTACAATATGATACGTTACGATACGTGCAATGCATGTTAAACGTTTTTATAGCAGATAGGATTGTTTCCTGTAAAAACTTTTATTAAATTGCAGTTCATATCGGTAGGCTAAGAATTTACATTGTTTTTTTTACTTTTAATTTTACTGTGCAATACAGTATTGTAAATAATAAATACATACACTATATAGTTTATACAGTACGGTACTGTAAATTGCTCTGTTTTGCTAAATTATCACCATTCTTTAAGACTCCTGGGTAGGCTGGGCCATCTTCGACTTACGATATTTTCGACTTACAATGGGGTCGTCGTAACGCATCTCCATCGTAAGTCGAGGACTACCTGTATTCTGTACAAAATGTAATCATGAACTTCAGTAACAATGGCTACATTGCAAGAATGCCATAGGAAACAAGATTTGTTGGGGATCGGCTGGGCCAGAGATGGAGTGGCTAGGTAGCGCATTCAGGAAAAACTGCATGAACACCTTCACCTTGTGCCCTGCGGCCTTTGACCTTGAACACAATGTCGACAGGGAGAAATGCAGAATGACAAGGAGAGAGAAGCAAAGAGGCAGGAAAAGATATAGACAGGAAAACAGAGGGACGCAGCGAGGGATAGATATGGAGATGGAAACAGATGCAGACCGAGGTAAGCGAAGTGAGAGAGTGAGACAGAGAGACAGAGAGAGACAGAGACAGAGAGAGACAGGGAGCGAGAGACAGAGAGAGAGAGAGACAAAGGCAGCGAGACAGACTCACAGGGTTGCAGGCAATTATTTTTGCTGTTTGGTTTCAAAATCAGATTCGCAGAATGTCAGGATGTGGTATTAATTTTCAGCTTCACAGAATCACGTGTTATTTCGTGCACCCCTAGTTATTACGAAATAATGAAAATGTTATGGCAGTTGATCCAGATTATATAAAATTACTGATCCCAATCGGTTCCACAGAAATTTGGATGGGATTGTTTTCCAATTGTTTTTGAGATAATATTCAAACCCCATCACCTGGGCTTCATTCGACCTGAACCATATGTTTCTTATCAAGTCATTCGTGCGGGTCTTAAAAAATACAAAATTATATATGTGTGTTGTTCATATGCTACCAAATGCATCAAAATTCCGCACAGCTGGTCATAGAAGACAATTTAAAACTGATGATAATAAAAGGATGAATACAAAACACGTTTAAGGCAATAGAAATGGAGATTATAATGTCTATTGGAAATGTGAGTGGGAATTTGGTTAATTAGAAGTCATATTAATCTCAGGAGAGGTCTAAAACTTCAGACAATGTAACATGGAAGGTGATAAGCAAACTTTTATTGCATACCCCCCCAACGCTTCTTGCTTCATCGCCCTCCTCCATTCTTCTCCAGCTACGAGTAGCTTTGAATACAGGACATCATTATCATTCTAACTTGTGTCGTCTGTGAAATTCAGAGTACAAACTGCACCCGCGAGCGGTCACCCACTGATTTAAGTGGGCTCCCTTCATGATACATCCAGGAGCTGATTCACCCACACACTCCTCCACTGATATCTCTGAGATGCTCAGCGTAGCCGCGCCCCAGGCTCCGGCACTGGGGTGCCCTCCGGGCTGCTGTCTGCACGGCGCCCAGCCTCTGCAGTCCCCTGCCCTCGGGGCTCAGGAGCTCGTCGTGTTCGTGCAGACTTTGAAGTCCTGGCTGAAGGCTCCGCCACCTGTTTCACAAAGCCTCCTCTCTCTCTCTCGTTCTCTCTCTAGTCTTTTATCTCCCTGGTTACGTCTCGCTTATTATCCTCTGCATGAAGTCTGAGTTGGGCAAAGGCATTATCATACCATAGAAAGGGTGGTAACGAGAGCATCGGTCCCCAGCCTTTGGCTTGATGTGGAGCGCCAACTCGGAGGCCTACCGACTGTCCCGCGTGCTGCCTCCTGGCAATGTCGGTTTTATAGTGTAACAAATCAGAGTTGTTTACCCATTATTGACACACTACAAGTAATTACGACATATTAATTATATCTACATTAGCACCCAATACATTTAGTGAACACTTCATAACGTCGTAGCAATTAACTCAATATTTACAATGTAACATTTACACTTTAATAACACAACACATAACTCTGACCACTATACAGTTTAATTGAGTGATCACCAATCACGAGGGAGAGGCTGGTGTGTTGTAGACATCCTGCCCTGGAGGTCATTGTTATCACACTGCTTCGAACAGCATCTACAGGACTGCTGTATTATTTAAAAAGTTGTGGTTGGTGTGGCTTCTATTAATATTGTAGAGAGTATGCATACAAAAGAAAACAACTTTCAAATGACCACACGTGTGTTCAAGAATGCAATCCATTTTTAGAATCCATTTAATGCCTCATTGCCCTCTGTGTTTAGAACACAACATGCCAACTAAAAGGCTTGTGGAAGGGTAAGATGCGAAACTGTAGATATTTTGGTTTCTGTTTTTACGATTTGGGAATTTGATCACATTAAATTTTGAACGCCTCTTGGGTGTATATATATATATTTCATGTCCGTGCCAAGTATGGTTGGTGCAAAATTAAATTGCTTCTTATTGTGCTAAGCCTATTTCACATGAACCACATACATAAATACTGCAAGGTGATTGATATATTTGAATGACAGTATATTTCACGTGCATAATGGAGTCGCTAAATATCTAGATTGAAATAAAAATTAAATGTAGACGTTGTGAATGCCTTTCTCCTATCATAAATGGCATTTTAAGAAATTGGTTTGGAGATATGATGCTTTCACTATTGTAGGCAGCATATGCATCATTGCACTGAGCACCAATTTCGCAAAGCCACTGAACACAAACACGTAGGCAATGTGTATCCCTAGAACAAGTGTCATATCGATCATATGGTACATTTACCGTGTTTTTATATTCGAGTACATTCATTGCCTCCCAATCTCGCCCCAATCACCCTCAGCCCTGGGCAATACCCTGCTTGTTATTGCATAATGCATTCAACTCCCTGCTTAACCTGGTCTGAGTCGTGTACATTTATTTGAAATAGTTTACCGTTGCCTGCGTATGAAAGTGACAAACCTGTATTGGGACAACGTTGTATGTCTCATGTTCATCACTGGTAGTGTGCTTCACTGCCAGCTTTTAAAAGAACTCTGAGCCCAATTTATAAAATGCTTTTGGTTATCATACTGCCAGATTTTTGGACAAATGACTGCTGCTAAATTTGTGGAAAGTAAGCCTAGTTTCGCAAATGATAATTCATGAAGTGTCCTATTCGATTACAGTTGGGAATAATTCCACAGTGCATCAGTCGGCAAAGTGGATTTGGTAGGAATGGATGGGGATATAATGCAACTGGAGTGGAGTTAAAGAACTGTGGAATTTCTCTACAAATCACGAGCCATGATCCAGCATACGGAATTGTAGCATTCCACACATATAGTTGGCAAGGCCACTCGAGTGAATGTGGGCTTTGGCATGGTAACTCATGATCTCATGTGTTTTCCAGTCGTGTGTTTCCTAACAGACATTCAATTCTAGATTTGAAGTTTTCGTGACTGCAAGGGTCCATACTCAGTTTTTTTCGGTAAAGTCACATTCAATTGTTTCGTGAATTTGCGCATAAATTTTTCTCTGGTCATATTCATCTTGAGCCCCCACTTTCCGGCTTTTATCAGCAAACCTCAGATTTTAATATATTTCCATTAGTTTGTACACCTTTATTTCTCCAGTCTAACTGGAATATATGCAAGAGCATGTCTACTTGCATAACTCCCCTATAATATATATGTTGGTAATTTCTTCATGTTATCACAGTGTAAATATGTTTCATTGTTAATAATTTTACTTAAATATTTATTTAGGCCTAGGAATGTGAGAACTTTTATGATGGAATACATTTACATTGAGTCATATGTCTTTACATAGTATACAATGGTTAACTATAATATGGAATATGCTATTCATTTGTATTTTGCAGCATTATAATATTATAATAATGATAATAATAGTGATAATGATATCTCTGTTCTCGACGGGAGAGGAAGCCTTGACCAAACCCAGCTTGTTCACGTGGTTGGCCTCTACATTTTAAATGTTATGTTGAAAACCTTTTACGAATTTATAAAACGCACCCAACTTAATAAGAGGAACTTGTATAATGATAATATATTGTAGTTATTGTATCTGGATTTTAAGCAAAAGTTGGGGGGGGGGTGCGTTGTATAGTTGGGCGATTGGGTGTCTCTGTGTGAGACAAGATTGGTTTAACTTTATTGTCACCAGGCACAGATTTGAGGTGTGTTTTACTTTCCAGAGTATCTTATAGTCTGGAGAATAGTTGTCACGAGTGATGCTTAATGTCCTCTGTTAGCACCAGAAGTGTGCTAATTCTGTACATGCCACATACAGTGAAACTTCCATTGTCACTGGAGGCACTCACTTTGACCTCTCATGGTCACAAGCAGTGGCTAAAGTGACTCCTCATTCGCAGTGTATTTCACAGCGTAGATGTGCTATTAATGCTCTCACTATTGAAAGGCACATTTATTTCATGATTACAAATCCTGATTAAAGCTGTTTCGTTTATGCATCACTTATCTAATAACCTTTAATTTATTATTATTAAACGGATACTTAGAGTATAATACTTGGCACATTGGAGTAGGCGTTGAAGAAATGGCTTCGAATTACTATTAAAAATGCTCAATATTTTATGGAGAACCATTTTTCAAACAATTGTTCCTCGGGATCCTGTAAAATGGTTGTCAAGACATCAGAATGTACAGTTTGAAATGACTAAGATTTTTACCACGTCTTAAAAATGTATATCGTTTAGTGGGACAGTCTGAAATCGCTGTTAAGAAATATATGCATGCGTGGTTATTTGAGCAGCATTCAGTATCGTATCCGACTATGTATGTTGTAAGGTTTTATGTTTAAATATGTATATCTCTCTATATATATAAAAGGTAAAATTGCGAATATGTGTGTCTGTTCGAAATGTTTAGCGTACTTCCCGACATGCAACATTGAAATTTGGCATATGGGTAGCTTCCAGACTGTACACAATGCCAAAAGTATGAAAATAGACTTTTGTATTTTGGAGGGGGGGGGGGCGCAATAATATATGTAATATATTTCACGGAAAGTGAGCGGTGACGTCACATCTGTGATGTCACCCGCATGCGGCAGCGTCACGCAGTGTGCCTGCTGACGTCACGCAATGTGCCTGCTGACGTCACGCAGTGTGCCTGCTGACGTCACGCATTACCCCCCCCACCCTCCACGTAGGACGTCTATTAACCCAAGACAAGAATCCAAGTCTCGGGCGAAGCCGGCTAGTAAAGCTAGTTGGGAATAAATCGGATCAAATGGTACAATTATTGCAATAATTTGTCATGTGAAGCTCCTGGCAGAAGTGAACAGATACGTCTCAATATTAACATGATGGATAGAAGAGTCTTGAGCGATTGTGAAGGGACATGTGTCATACAACATGTACAGCTTTTTGCATTTAGGGTCCCCGAGGAAAATAATAAAGCATTGGATGTGTTATCCCAGGACAATGCATTTTAGTCATCCATCATTTATGTGTTTTACTGTGCCTCCCTGAAGTAAAACAAGCCACAATCAGGCTGCCTTATGGAATTGTATCATTCATCGTCGTCTTCAAATGGATACATTTTGTCCACTGTTCGACTACATACGTACATCACTTTCACGTTCTCTTCATTGTTACTATGTTGTTGAGCCTCTCCTCCATGATGTCATTACTGCTTTCTGTAACGCATAATGAGCTGTCCTTAAAAACAAACAAATCTGTGAGAGTCAAATGGACGTGATTTAAGCACATGACCTTGGCTAATCGCCCTACATTTCGTGACAGGCATCGCCATGCTTTTCATGAACAAGTGGCGAATCAGGAACATTTGCCATGTCCGTAGTTCACACTCTTAAACTTGTGAAATATCCTATTTGGCCAAATGTTCATAGAATCGTTTAACACTAAAGCGCTGAAATGATTCCCCTCCAGCTGTGGCACCACTCGGCTAAATGTTCCAATTCGCCTAATGTGCACGTTATAAAATGAAGTTCTCAATGGGATTACATAAATTACCTGCATTACTCGGAGTTATAATGTTACTTTATCATCTTACATACTGGAGTGCACATCCTTTCATTTTTATTTAATAAGCCCCTTGGCCTGCATTGAGATACTGATGCAATTTATAAGTGGCTTTATCAGGCCAAAAGACAAAGCCGAACAAGTGACAACAATCTCATATAACAATCACAAGCGCAGTTGGGCCGCCTCTGTTAATTTTACATATTGCACAATTAACGTGAATACATTATATATTGAAGACGCTTGTTTTGTTTCAGTGGATTTTTCGAATGTTAAATTGGATTTTGAGGAAATTCAAGACATTATTATTGAAACATTATTGTCCAATAACCATTGGTATTATATGACACAGAAAATGACATTGGTTCGCCATGTGTGATTTCTCTGTGGGATTTGGAATACAAAAAAGCAGTGCAGATAATATTTTTTCGTCATAAACCACCCAGAGTAAATCATTGCAAAAGTAGCGTGTAATGTGCAAGTGTTACCTAGCTGAAGTAGTTGGGGATTTTTTTCAATAGCTTAAAAGGATGACATTATATACTCAACCATGCCACTGTGCCCCGAATCACACTTTCTTTCTTTTATCTGTAACATTCTGTTCTCAAGCTGCATCATCTGCATACGTTTTCATGCAGGATCAGCAGTAACAATACCAACAACAAAAATTAACACGGCTATCTTTAGCCACCGCATGAACATTAAATAATTTATCGTATTATTTCCATTATTGGTTTAACACAAGGTGCAATATGTGGGGAAAATTATAATTATGTTCACATTGTGAAATTACAATGTCCGATATTGAAAGTATGGTCATAATTTTCTAAAATTATTGAAAAATTGCTCATCATTGTTGAATGAATTAAGGTTATTTGGTGCACATTTGATGGCTGTGAGCTTTTAAAGTTCATGTAATTTCATTTTTTATGAAAATGGAGCTGCAAATGTCCTACCTGAAATTACAAAGTGCGTTTTCAAAAGGTTTTTACCCCAGGTTTTTACCCGAGGTTTTTACATTTAAAAAAGCCAAATGCTCTCTAGTGATGTTAGCAGAGTATTGGGCCCACGGTGATCCCTTTTGTTATGAATCTCCACTTACTATGATTTTGCAAACCAGCTTTGGTAAAAAAAAACACACGTGCACTCCCTGCCACATTTCTTAAATCCACTTGTGTATAGACTACGCTCTTGTAAAATTACATTTGAATAAGAATCACTAATGTTTGGCAGTATTAATACACTATTTTAAATCAAATTTCCGTCTTGTAAAAAAAACATTGGCGAACATGGGAACGTTCAGTTTTTTGAGTCATTTGCAGTGAAGGTTGACGACTGAGGCTTCTATTAATTCTACACGGCAGGTTTTGACAAGAAAAGGCTAAATCATGTGTCCCATGCTGATGGTAATTTCATCTTGCCTTGGCGTCATTGAACATCATTTTGAAGGTCAAAGTTACGAATAGAAAAAAAGTCGAAGTGATTTCCTGCTCAAATGTGCATTGAGGCGGTGCTCGTCTCCGGCTTACAGCCATGAGCCAGTGGTGGAAATGGCACATTGCCATGGTGGGGGCGAGTTTATCCATAGCACAACCTCCGCCGACGTCTCCGCAGAGGAGCTCTCGTTGTTTCATTCCCGGAGGGGTGACGAGTAGAGTCAACCCCGAACCGAGCTTTGAACTCGCAACCTTCTCATGGCGAGCCGCTGTGCTCGACCACCGAGCCACCAAACTGGATTGCCATGATAGAGTATTATTTTGTGTGTTAGATCGCATGAACATATCAATGTTAAACTGACAAACTGGATTGCCATGATAGAGTATTATTTTGTGTGTGTTAGATCGCATGAACATATCAATGTTAAACTGACAAACTGGATTGCCATGATAGAGTATTATTTTGTGTGTGTTAGATCGCATGAACATATCAATGTTAAACTGACAAACTGGATTGCCATGATAGAGTATTATTTTGTGTGTGTTAGATCGCATGAACATATCAATGTTAAACTGACAAACTGGATTGCCATGATAGAGTATTATTGTGTGTGTTAGATCGCATGAACATATCAATGTTAAACTGACAAACTGGATTGCCATGATAGTATTATTTTGTGTGTTAGATCGCATGAACATATCAATGTTAAACTGACAAACTGGATTGCCATGAGAGAGGTGATTTTTGTGTGTGTGTTAGATCGCATGAACATATCAATGTTAAACTGACAAACTGGATCGGTAGAAACTTAAATCAAAGACATTTGTTCGACACGACTGTTCGACATGCCTTTGTGTTTGCCAGCGTGTGTAAGTATACACCCCCTCTCTTTCAATACATGGCTGGATGGAGGCCTGCCATGCCGTGCCAGTCAAAAGGGTTATTCAACTACAATTCACGTTCGTCAGTGTGGATTTGCGATGGCAGGGAGCGCAGACATTTGAGTATAGTACAGCACAATGGTTGACTTTTCTGCACTAGCCTCTGCTGCCCACCACTTAACTCCGCACTTAATGGTGTGTGTTCACTCCTCGAGATATAGAGTGGATATGGAAATCGGGTCAGGACACTCCTGAACAGGAGAAAAGATAATGAACTTGAGTTTCAAGGAAATATGAGAACCTCGTCGTACATGCACTATACTTCATATAGCATATGCCCCCTAATTATAATAGCACGAGATTATGTTCTTATTAAGCTGTCAGTATTCCTCTAAATTTTCTCAAATCCTGATCTGCATAATCGGAGTTTAACTTTTAAACCTCCAATACCTTGAGTTCACAATATTTATGTCCACTTTTAATGACGGCATGTGTAACTTACAGCTTTATACTGCACATTATTAGGAAACCTGCACCGTGTAACTGTGCTTGAGAGTTGTTGACAGTGTGGCAAAGTGATTACAACGTAACGTTATTCCTTCTTGCCAATTCCAATACTCGAGCAACACATTCTTTAACCGTTTAGCATTCTGCAGATATTCGTACGGTTGTTGGCAAATGTATAGACTCACGCAAAAGGAAGCCCTTCTTCATGCTCAGTTTGAGACAAGTTTGAGGAACATGGACAAAATTTGATTTCAACCAGTAACCAAATCCCAATGTCTCTCGTGACATAGTAATCACATCGACAAGTTATGGAATGATACATCAGTATTTTTTAAATTAAAATATATGACGAATTACAGAGCTGTTCACGAAAGGCTTTAGGGAATCTAATAATGGGCATGTTAGAGGCCAACCAAGCACATGGCAAGCTGTGTATAGAAAAGGTTTTGTGTCATTGACTACGTACATGCAATCAATCAAATTAAAGAAAAGACATGTACATCAAATACCATTATGTTTAGCTTTAGTTATGTTACGAACAGTTATTTGGTTCAGTGGAGACTGATGCAGTCATCCAAGATCTCATTTACCAAAGCCTTCACAAAAATATCGAGAAATCATCAAAACCGACAAGAAGATTAAAGGGCTGCACAGAGATGCCCATGAAGAGAGTAAAAGCAGGAATCGGGAGTCACGCAAGGCTACACATTTTCACCAAGGCTATTCACAGCAGCATTGAAATAGATTGTCACATGCTTGGGTCAGGAGAAACAATTAGAGAAAAGATGAACCATGTTATATTTTCTGATGACATCGTGATTCTAAAAATCTATGGAGATTAACTCAAGAAAATATAAAATAACTTAAAGAAGTATATACGGAGATAGAAACTAAATAGATCACGACGTTTCGATCGCAACACAAGAAATTGTCATCAGGTGAGACAAACACAGCAGTCACGAAAGCTTCAAATCAACTTAAGGCTACAGGGTTAGTTTAACGATACATATGAGCACAAAAAGTTATATCCAACAAGCTCGCGAAACCACCAGAGAACATGTTTATCTAAGGCAACTGTTTAGTAAGGATCGGGATTGAGAAAGCACTCATCAAGCAGTGTATTGACCATGGTCGATGCTGATTGCTTGTGGTGATGTAGCGCAGGGTACCCCTCTGTTCTTCAAACCATCAGGTTGGTGTGGAGGTGCAGTGTTAATGCTCTTTGATAAAGAAGAGGCACTTCAACATGCGATGTTTGCAGGGGTGTGAATGTCTGTTACAAACATTGCACCTACATTTATTTCTGACGAATTGTCTGCCACATTTCTTGATAACCGAGGCGTTCGGAAATGCTATTCGTATCACTTTTCAAATGCTCTCGCGTGGGTGCGAGAGGCATTATAAAATGTGCCAAGCTTCGTCACGAATATCTTAACACCAAGCCTACATAACGGGCATTTATTATATTATTTGATTTTAAAATATCACACGTAGTTACCTTTTGTTGTGCTGCCCTTTGTAAGACACCAGAAGACCAGATAAGTTTGTCATGCAAATTATGGCTTTGAGTTATTTAAAATTTGGCTGTAGATTAGAAATCGTGGACACATTTTTAGTTCTGGCCTTTTCATACAAAGTAAAAATTCAATGACGCATTCACGTATTTCGTCTTAGAATGAAAATAGCTGTCAACGGCAGTCACGTGCTCTATGTGGTGGATCACTGTTCACAAATCTCCTGTTTGACTGCTCACAAAGTACCCATCAGCATTTCTTTCTCCAGATACAGCATGTTCAATGTTCAAGTGACAAACAAGACGTACAGAAGAACGAAACAGGAGGATTTCTCCACACATCCGGTGGTCGCCTGATGATTCTGGTTGTAATTACTGGCAAAACGTCGTACTCAGATTGTAAATGTTGTGGATTTACTCTCCAACACACCGGTGGATGCTGTACTAGTGACGCATTTGCATGTTCTGTTGACGTGACAACCTTACTAACTGGCTGTGTCGGGTGGTAGTGGGTTTAACGACACATTTATATTTATGCGATATAACCCAAAAAAAACCTGTATTATGGATAATTTTGTTCGCGAAAAACTTCGTGTTAAACTAACAAGAAGTTATTCTCACTCATCGGCATGCTTTTTCTATAAACAGAAAAATGTCAACGTTCAAGTGATAAACACGAATCGATTATGAATTGTGAGGCTATGCTGTGCATCATAAAACACCTAATCTGTATGTGAGTGTATTAATGATAATCAGGCAATTCTGCCCTTTAAAGTATGTTTACTCTGTGTGCATGGGGGCTGGCACGAACTGACTTGGTTGATATTTCCACATGATAAGCCACTTCGTTGAGTTATCCTTTGTGGCCAGGTCACATCTGAAAAAGAGTGTTCTAGCTCAGTGGGCCTTCCCTGGGAAATACAAAGAAAGTAGTTTTTTTGTTATTGTTTACTTACAGGTGCAATTGCTTCGACTCTATCTTTCGGCGTGGCAGCAGAAACAACGGAACAAGTTTCTCAAATCCCGCAGCAGTAATAAATGGGTTGTATGTACGTGTGTTGAACTTTTCCCACACTGTACGTAGCCAACTGGCAGGGTAAAGTGTGGGGCACTTCCACCTCTTCCAACGTGTCTGGCCAACAACAGTCGGCCAAATTCTCTCGAAGGTTCGTCAACGGTGGCGTGAGCCAGCATCGCCAGAGCTGCCACCTTCACCAGCTGTGCGTGGTGTGTGTGGCCATTCCACCGGTCCGTGGCGACACGCGCTCTCCCGCCTGTGTTTGTCCTTCTCTGAAAATATCTGCAATCACCTCGTTGCTCTTTTCTATTTAGTTTACTTGAATGCATCTTCATTGTACATCACTCTGGCATTGGATGAATGATCGTCTTCACGAGAGACACTGCGAGCAACTCCGACTCCGTAACTTCACTGTTTGGAAGTCAACTGAGCAACAATAGACTTAACATCTTCCTCATTACAGACAAGTGAAGTGCATATGGAGAGTTTAGTTCGTAGCGTATTATTGTATTTATAATCATATGGCAACATCCTTGAAAAAGTGACTAATATTCGCAAATACACATTTTTTCAGAGCAATAACTCAAAAGAGCATAAAGTGCTGATCGATCAAATTGTAAATTATTATTCTTGATTAAGTTCACGTTCATATAGATGAACATGTCTTTATTCGTTTGTTTCGTGTGATCTTCCACACAATTCGTAGCATGGTACATTCAGTCGTGGAGAATTCAGTCAGTTCAGGGTAAATATTACATCGCAATCCTGTCATGTAATGATCCACTGACTACCTGCATCTGAGCCAATTTAATTGCTTCAGTTCTGTAGCAAATGTCCTCTCGGACGCGTTCCAATCCTCGGTTGCCACTGTTATTATACAACACCATCGCCTTCATCGCTTCCAGCGACATGTTCTGCCCTAGCTCATTCAATATCCATTCTTTAAATCTCTCAATGTAATTCCATGCATTAAAATCCTGATTTTTTTTTATTCCATCAACTAGCTCGTCCATTCGAAAGTGTAACAAAATGAGTAACATTTACATTTTCTTTGCAAAAAGTCCTGACATTTAAAGCCCTTTAGATGATTTCAAGCCAATGTACCCTTTGTGTCAGAATTGAAGCTCTTCCACAAAATGTTGTTGAAGTACTTTTAAATGTATGGTACTTTTCAACAAAAATAACCTCCAACTCATTCCTTCTGTTGTCATACTGGATCTATCGTGGGTTTTAAGCACATACATCACATGAAGATGATTTAACACGTAGGCCTTTGCAAGCATGTAAACGTGTCGTGCACCCACCTCCACCCGACACAGCCAATGGGTAAGGGTTGGACGTGAACAAAACGTGCCAGTCTGTTACAGCTTTAGCACACCGGTGTGTTTGAGAGCAACTGTACAACATTAAACATTGGCCAGAGTTGTGGCACTCGTCCGATCATGCTGGTTGTAATCATCAGCGAAATGTCGTACTCAATTGTAAATGATGCTCCGTGAACTGGCTAACATTTGCCTTGTGAATTGAGTAGACTGTTTCAGCTTTAGTGTGAAAACAACTGAAGCTTGTCGATGAGAAACAATGCCGCGTTTTAAGCACGTGGCAGACTGACAGGATAATTATTCGGATGGAGCTTACGAATCGTGAAATATCCAAAAATATGATGACCTTAAAAATGTACAACTTCGGTTGTCCTTTACAACGAGGTAATAATCACACAATGTGGTGAAATGTGCAGCGGACCACACGCACGCAAATATTTTACATGAATCAGGTCTTTCCTAGACTGATAAGAATTGCATACTGCACGTGGAATTCGGCTTGCCGTTCTCACATAGCATGTATCGCTGGTTTGGAAAATACAAAAGCTAAATCATTACTTACATGTGATTGGGTGTCCCCTCTAGCATCACAGTCACATGGATGATGTATTCTCGATTGATGCAGGCGTTGTGGACATGACAAGCGTGCTGCAATTTACAGGCACAAAAATGGCATGGGAAATCCAGTTTGCTTCAAAAGCACCGGACAGAAATAAGCACGAATATGCATCCCAAACAAAATGAATGGCATCTTAAATATAACTCTGTTCCCAAATGTTACGCACAACATATTTCCTTCAGCTACATATATTGAGCAAAAATGCATTGCGGAATTTAATTTCATCTTCACCCATAATCACGTCTCCCTGTTTTAAAGTGTAAGTTTGTGCACGCTTCACACAAGACAATTGCATGATAATCGATCATAGTTTTCTCATGTATGGTGCTTAATAGAGCATAATAGAGCACAACTATGAGATCCATGAGCAATGTACAGGTCGTGTTTATTAATCACAATTCTGCGATGTGATTATATTATTCGCCTGGCACCTGCACTAGAGCTGGGTTGACGCGTCCCATCGCTTGGCTACCACTCTGATTCATTCTGACCACCAGCCATCATGCCTGCAAGCAACAAGCTCTGTCCAAGACCACTTTGACTTCTCTGAATGATCTTCTTGGTTCTTTCGGTAAAGTCACGTAGAAGGGAAGTAATATTTTATTATGTTTTATGTTTTATTTTTATTATTTTATTACTTCCCTTCTACGTGACTTTACCGAAAGAACCAAGAAGATGAATCCCTGCAGTCACGAAAGCTTTAAATCGAAATTCTCTGAATGAGTTGAACCATGTCTTTCACCTGCGCATGCTCTCAAATCCACGTCTAACACTTTATGTCTCCCAACGTAATTCCAAGCACGCGTCTCTCTCTACATGATAACTTGTGCACTTGTAAATCTTCGTTCCCTTGTGTTCCTCGTGAACATATTTCTGAACGTCTATGGGCACATGCGCATCTTACGTTTCATTTTTAGGGTCATTGCGTTAATTTTTTATTTTTTACAATGTCAGCTGCAAAAGAGTCATTCTCCTGTCAGTATATGCCATTCGTAAAATGTGACATTGCTTCAAAATTATAATCAATCTTAATGCTTCAGTATTACCAATATGAAAAAGTAGATAATGTATTGCATTTAATTCAAAGCAGTATTTGTTTTCGCATCAATAGATGAGCACTAATATATATCAATAACTCTGAAAAAGTCATGATGTATTATATAGCTAATCTTGTATATGAAAATGTTTGTTTACTGTGGTAAATGATCCATTAATCTATTTAGCAAATACGGGAATTCCTTGAGCATGCACACAGCAACGATGCGTACACAATCCTGCCAAGGTTAAAAACTGGGAGGCTAAATTCAGGTCATGTGAAGATTTTCTCTGATTTTTTTATTGTATTAAGCTCAGAATTATATTTGGACATTTGGCTTGTTTTGTTATGTTAAGGACATGTGCTTATGAATTCGTAATCGTGGAAAAATTATTTTGGAGCCTTTGATAATTATTTGTGCAAATTGGTATGCGATGGGTTCCTGCAGAACACACACTACATGGAAACACTCGAGTCCCATAATCATTTATTTACGCACCTTTCAAGGTGAATCATGGCGCTACGTATCATTCATTGAAGTTCTCATAACGAGATAACAAAGCATTTAAATGGCATTGTTCGTGGCACGAGAGAGCTATGTCAGAGACAATGCGGCATTAACCATCATTCTGTATAAATCTTGAATGGTTACATCTCAGTCTTACGTACATTCTGCAATACGACACGTGTTGTCCTCTAGGAAATGCTTAAACATTAAACATTAACGTTACTATTGTACTGACACTTTTCTATCTGCACCCCAATGGTCTGCGGTGTCTGTGATTAGGAGTGCCCACGTGGTTCACAGCAACTCCCAAAATACACGGGGGAGGGAAAATCCTAAAATCTGCGATTTTGTTGCCGTGCATTTGTAACAATTCATTTGTAACAATGCATTTGTAACAATTCATTTGTAACAATTCATTTGTAACAATGCATTTGTAACAATGCATTTATAACAATGCATTTGTAGCAATGCATTTGTAACAATGCATTTGTAACAATGCATTTGTAACAATTCATTTGTAACAATTCATTTGTAACAACTCATTTCGCGGTGTGCTACAGATCACAGGATCCGCGGATTGTTGACGTTTAACTGTATAGAGCGTATGATGATTGTGTTAGTGGCCCTCATTCTAGGCTATAAAGAGTAAGCCTTTAACATCGCACTGCATGGGAGTTTGAAGTACTTGGCTCACCGATGCTAGGGATCATATACGTTTAGACATACACTTTTTAACATGAACATTAATCTATTTAGAACTTTAGACTCATCTTTCCCTACGACTAATACCAGTCAGCTTCAGAATGTAAATGTCAGCGGCTAAAATGTTGTTCTCCCCATGAAGTAACTACCCACAGCAATCATATTATATTTTTCCATTAATGTTTGAGAAGTCATCCTTAAAAACACATTTGTTATGAATTGTATATAAATGTATTTATCAGCTTAAATTCCAATATATTTTTGATCGACAGTTAACTTCACGATCTGCTTGTGAATATGCATATGTATCAGATGACAATTTAATCAATACGCCAAAAATAGAACAGTGGTATTGCTTTGTATTGTATAGTATAGATGTTTCTACTCATAAAATAGTGGATATTAATTATTGTTCGACACATTTGAGGATGTCACTTGGGCAATATAGTTTAATTATGTTATTTTTACTTGTACATAATTCATGTCACATTCCCAAGCGTATAAAACATGTGTTTTCATGAAAGTGCATGTTTTTTGCATATATTCTCTTAATTTAAAATCTTCTTTTGGAACATATTTGTTTGGTAAAATCAAAAAACACGTTTACATTCCCCAAAGTTATAGAAGCATTTAACATTCTAGTGGCACATGACAGAGAATTACATAAACTCTAGACACAATTTTTGCAAGAATTTTGACATTTACATGCTGAGCTTGAAAGATCTTTCATGGCCACAGAAATCCCGAGTGCGGCCCAACCTTGCGCAAAAGCGTGAGCGTCGTAGAGGAGACACGTGGATGATTTACATAGCCCTGGACAGGGCACGCTGAGGATCAAATCTGTGCCAGACAGGTAAGGCCAAGCAAACAAAGGGGGAAAAATGCTTCACCCTGAATTTGATCACAGGCAGTCAACAATGTGAGATGTTTGTCGTGCTGTATATCTTTGACCCTGTCTGTAGTTTCTTAACTTTAAACACCGGTGGAAATATATATCGGCAATGAACTGCGTCAGCATTGATTCGCTTGTCGATGCCATCTCTGAAATTACTCACAATGGAGCTGCAGATTATAATGAGAGTGTTATAAATCATTTAAACGCACCACATCAAAGAGCGCCGACATCAGAGACCTTCTTTATCGCGGAACTCGTCAGGTTTTGCTGGCAGAGGAGCGATTCATCCATGAATGCAAGGTAATTGAAACTGCGTTAAAAGCAAAGCTACAAGGTAGAGTCGCCATTTAAATTGGTAGATCTATATCGCTTTGCATGGAGAGCAGCCAGCCACAGCATTTCCAACGTTACATTTATATTCCGGTTTCAATGCAGTGTCATTATCCTCTTTTTATATGACTGATGTGAAATTCGAGCACACAGCTACAATATATAGAGTATTCATTTGGTGCAGCCTCCTTAATATATATTTCGCTTCACTAACTTCGGAAACGTGTATTCAGTAAATATTGGTTAAGCCATTTGTCACCTTGTGCAAGGGTTAACTTGAGTTGTGTGCCACTGCATGAAATTGAGCTTGCCTGTGAAGGAAATCATTCTGTCCCAGACGCTAAACAACCTATTTAGGTTCAGCTTACACATTTTGACAACCACAGTTGTAATAGCAAATTCTTAGTGAAAGCAAGAACACAGCACATAATTCGTAATGCTCGTACAATTACTGTTGTATATGCATCATGTTAGCAGGCAGTGGGAAGTCGTTGCCACATTTGGTACACTTTTAATGAGCTCATCTGTTTTAAATCTACACCCTGACATTGCAGTGCATTAATGTTGTGGTGTATACAATAGCTGTTTACTGCTGACGTCATGTATGTATGTTGAACCTCTTTGGCACCGTACGTAGGCAACCGTGCAGGGGAAGGACAACAAACTAAACACAACAATAAGCAGTGGCAGGGATCTTATCACAGTGTGATAAACACTATTTACACACGACACGTGAGATACACACATGTAATGACATGATGACACCTATACTCTTTGGTTCTTTCGGCAAAGTCACGTAGGTGAAAATAATAATAAAATAAATTAAAAAAGTGAAAACAACTAAATTAAATCACGACGTTTCGGGCGCAACACAAACGTCCATCATTAGGTGGGGACCACCACAGTGAAAACAGTTGCTGAGGTATGCCAAAGAGATGGCTTTGACAACGGTTTATATAGCTGAGGAGGGTGGGGGGGAGTGGGCTGGAGAGGCTAATCCTCAGGGTGGACGTGATGCTCCTGGGCATGCTGCTCATACTGCTCATACTGCTCATGTACCTCGGATGGGAGGAGTGGGATATGGGGGACAAATTTGCACGATCGAAACACTGCACGTCAAATTTCCTAGTGATGGTAGTGTGCAAGGCTGGGAGTAAAAAACTGAAGATGTGGATATGAATATAAACTATAAGGTAGCAAAATTTTAACTTGGTTAATAACAACCTTCCAATGATTGCTCAATTTGAATCCATACTCTCGGTTGAAGTTATGTTTATGTTTGTATATCTGGATGGCTTCATGGACAAATATTTGGTGGTATCCAGACGGCTTGCAGAGCACTTTGATATCGGAGAAAACAATATCATGAGAGCCCACTGGGTTGTAGCAATGGTCAGCCACGGCAGAATAATTCGTCCTACCGTGTTTCAAATCTGACTTGTGCTCGCGAATGCGGTCAGATACGTGTCGTTTTGTTTCCCCAATGTAACAATCACCACAAATGCAACTCAGTTTGTCGACTCCAGGGTACTGCAATGCGGTGGAGCATTACCAAGTCGCTTTCCAAAATGTGCCTTGATGTGCAGCTATTTGAAGTTTTCTGGTTAAATACATATTCAAGATTGCTTTGTTGTGGGTGTGTGTGGGAAACCACCTGGAGCCATGTACAACTGGAAATGTCATATCAAATGTCAAATATAGAAAATGTATTTGGATGCCAGGAACGTAAACAAATAAATGCGTGGTGTTGTTGTGGTGTTACATAACTTGTTATACCTTCCCGTCTCAGCGGAATGATGATCTCTTGGATTTAGCCGTGCATATAGAGAGGGAGCTTTAGGGAGTCGAGAAGCTATGGGGTATATAAGCAATGACCATTGGCACAAATTTTGTTTGCGATTTCCTTTTAGAGTGACAGACGTCCATAATATTGTGCATATGTGTGTGGTGGGAAGTGGCGGTGTAGTAGTTACTGTTATGCACTCTGTACCTAGGAATCTGAGTTTGATTCCTGCTTATGGATAATACCAGTGATGGATATCTGAACTGGTCCTGGGTCTGATGTAGGCCAATTCCGCCTTAAAATGAAGAAAGCAATGGCTAGACTTGGTCTTGACCACACCACCCACTCCGTGCCGGCCTTCATAGGTGCTTGCTAAGTGCATTTGCCAGCAGTCTCTTAATCGCTGCATGGGCATCTCTGTCTTTGTGACCAGCTATAACATTATTTTGCGATACTGCATTGACAGTGTTGTGTAAGCACAACTGACAACACCCAAAAAATTCGTCGAAATCTCTGCTGTAATAGAAAATATTAAATGTCATGTTTCGGGCAATGATCCATCTTCTGAGTGTTGAGTGTTTATATTAATTGTGCTTGTGCACCATCGCTAACTCAGTATCACAATATAATGTGTTTTATATATGGATAAGTTACTGTTGTACGACTAGACGGCAAAAATCACGTCTGCATAGTGTGTCAAATGTTATACGCTTTGCTAATAGTGATTTAGGAGAAATAAGAAGAACGTTTGTTTTATCTCAGAGAAACGGTGTCTCCGTGTGTGACAAACCTTGAAAGGATTTTTTGTCCAAAACATCAGTCACTTGTTTTATCATGCAGCACCAGCATTCACGTGAAGATAATGAACGGATTTATGATGATATTTTGCTCCGGAACTTGCCGAAGAAGTTATTGCTGAATGTGAAAGGCTTCTTCTCACACGAACGACTTGCATTGAAAGGAACACGCATGACGACATTGGAAAAACATTTGCCGTGTAGGTTTCAAATTGAGATTGCTTTCATGGTGCATGAGTAACTAAGAATTAGCAGGTCAGGTTCAAATAAATGTAAGAAAAAATATAAGAACATAGCTGCACAGTTATAACGTTACAGTGTTTTTATTTATTGATTTGCGAATGCATTTTAGAAATTGCCATGAAGCTCAAATTTTGTATATTTGGTATTTACGTAATTCATGAAGGCGGTCTCTTTCCATGTAGGTGGTCTCTTTCACACGGTCTGCAGTCTCCCTGCTGCAGGCGGGGAACGATGTACCCGCCTGCAGCAGTCTCGCTGCTGCAGGCGGAGAACAATGCACCGGCCTGCAAGTGGGGGATGGTTTTTTAACGAAGTAATTTGTGAGTTTAATCGCAATTTTCAAATCTGGCAAACTTGAAAATTAACAAAGGCCCACATGCCCTACTTTTTTTTCTTCCAATTTACGTCGCAAACATTAATGTTTTTTGCAGTTTAAGTTAAGAAACAAATATCCGTGAGCCTGCAAGGATATAGAAAACAGAGAGATGAGCTGGTTCGCGAAAATAACATGTATTTAAGAGAGTACTCCACAAGAAGGATTCTGCTCATTATATATATAAAGTACTGCTGTGTATATATGTGTGAATTCATAAAAGAAATTTAGCTGTACAAAATATTTCTGGAAGATGTAATGATCTTGAGGCCAAAATAAGTAATTTTAAAATTGTATTGATTTGCATCACAATAATATATTTTTTTGTGTTTATCATCTCAGTCACGATCTGTCAATTGTGGTTTCGTTCCTAAAGTAATGCGTCAATCTACCTCGTTCCTGTCTCGACCACCCGCTACCATCACTGCTTGTGATGTGTCCTACTCATGCCCACTTGCATATGATGAATTTCAGAAATATGATCCAATAGAAACACGCGGTTATACTAACATTGTGGTCTCGCCCTATAGAAGACTGACCAATTGATAACTTGGCAATTAAAAAACAGCGGTAAAAGGATATGCCTTGTCTGCAAAAACGATGGCTTTATAAGACATGCTTGCCTCCCTATTGATGACATAATTGTGTGATGATATCTTGGCATTGTCCCACCTCATGAGCGATGTGATGTCATCTAATTTTGTGGCTTGTAATGCTATATTGTTGTAATTGCTAATTAAATACTTACAAGGACAGATTCATTTTGGAAATCTTTACAGAAACCATTTATATTTCTTGATTTATTTTCCTTGTTAAACAGTATTTCACTCAGTGGAAATTGATGTAGCCATTCATTTCAAAAGCCAAGAAATGAGGACATGAAGCTGTGAAGGACACCAAGGACCAAGTCAGATGAGCCGAAGGTTCTGTTTTGAAAAATGCGTGATTATCTTTTGGCTTCCTTTTTCACGTGGCTATGAATGCCATTGATGGAGATTACTCATTATGGTGCCAGACATGTATGTTTGTGTCAAAATGATGTAAGAAGCTGAATACAGGCACAGATGAGGTTGTAAAATGGGGACAAAAAGCGACAGATTTGGTGCCCTTTCATTGTAACAAGACAGTTAATGTGCTCCTACATTTCACGACACAATCAAGTGGACGTTATGGCTGAGAACTTTTACGTTGTGTAGGAAATTGTCATGAAGATATTCGAAGATATATCAAAGCACATTGTCACAATGGTTGATATTAATACATTGCAAGGCTATTTCGCTTTTATTATTATTTGACCTTGACTTGGACACTGCACATTTCAAATGTAGCAAATGTATTTTTCTGGATGAATTCTGCCAATTGACAGTTTGGATTTTTACGATGTGTCCTAAATAACATAATACAAGTGATCATTTTAAGTAAAGCTTTTTACAGCCAAATTCAAGACGTGTATTTGTATTTGAGTAACATTGTATACGTATCTATTCCTTTTCGTACTAACTTAAATGATGGGGTTTGCTTTTGTTTTAAGCGGCGTCCGATTCTTTAGTCGTGCCCTCCATTTGTATTTACCTCCTACATTACTACATTACAACTCCGTATGTAACACGACATCTGATGCACCACCAAAACAGTATGAAATATAAATGTACGCAATTTAAATGTTGACCTTGAATGGATTTATTTCAGAAAGTGGAAATGCCCACTGCCCAGATGGCTGGTGGAGTCAGTCCCAGAGGTCACGTGGAGTCAGTCCCAGGGGTCACGTGGAGTCAGTCCCAGGGGTCACGTGGAGTCAGTCTCAGGGGTCACGTGGAGTCAGTCCCAGGGGTCACGTGGAGTCAGTCCAAGGGGTCACGTGGAGTCAGTTCAAGGGGAGACGTGGAGTCAGTCTCAGGGGTCACGTGGAGTCAGTCCCAGGGGTCACGTGGAGTCAGTCCCAGGGGTCACGTGGAGTCAGTCCAAGGGGTCACGTGGAGTCAGTCCAAGGGGTTACGTGGAGCCAGTTCAAGGGGTGACGTGGAGTCAGTTCAAGGAGTCACGTGGAGTCAGTCCCAGGGGTGACGTGGAGTCAGTCCAAGGGGTCACGTGGAGTCAGTCCAAGGGGTCACGTGGAGTCAGTTCAAGGGGTCACGTGGAGTCAGTTCAAGGGGTCACGTGGAGTCAGTTCAAGGGGTCACGCGGAGTCAGTTCAAGGGGTCACGTGGAGTCAGTTCAAGGGGTCACGTGGAGTCAGTTCAAGGGGTCACGTGGAGTCAGTTCAAGGGGTAATGTGGAGTCAGTTCAAGGGGTCACGTGGAGTCAGTCCAAGGGGTCACGTGGAGTCAGTTCAAGGGGTCACGTGGAGTCAGTCCAAGGGGTCACGTGGAGTCAGTTCAAGGGGTCATGTGGAGTCAGTTCAAGGGGTCACGTGGAGTCAGTTCAAGGGGTCACGTAGAGTCAGTTCAAGGGGTAATGTGGAGTCAGTCCCAGGGGTGACGTGGAGTCAGTCCCAGGGGTCACGTGGAGTCAGTCCCAGGGGGCTTTTGAGGGTAAGGGCACAGCACCGTGCGGCATGACAGAGAGCAGCACAGCTGTTTGTGAGTGGCTCGTTGAGTGATCACATTCCCGAGCAGATGGGTGAGGAAGGGGGGGGGGGGTGACAGTTGTACGTCTAGTCAAGGATATGGCACTTGTTGATGAGATTTATTTTAATATTAAATGTTCAGGAAAGGTGAATGTGAAAGTAATTTCTGTTGGTAGGAAATTGAACATTTACATATACTGTATGTATCTGAAGTTTATTTCTGATTACAAGTGCACACCTTGACATTGAGACTTAAAAGCACGACCTAAATACCTGAAGAATCTCAAAGCAGTTTTAGTGAAACGTCAAATATACATTTGTCCGTTGAACTTTTTTCGCACCGTACGTAGCCAACCATCCTGATCGGAGGTGTGGGGGAAGGACAATACAACTAAACACAAAACGCATTTCTAAAAAAAATGGTTTCAATCTCGATTTTAAAGTGCTGAGCTTCAGTGGCTTCCTAATAACAGAAGGAAGAGCATTCCAGATGGCCGCAGAAGTGGATCTGAACGCGCGCGACGCAGTGACCGTTTGTGTTCGATGGCGAGCCAAAGCCAGTGCGAGGATGATTGGAGTTCGCGTGATGATGGTTTATGCTCCTTGATGAGATCAGCAAGGTGTTGTGGTTCATTCGTGGCAAGCACTTTGTGTGTAATGAGTGTGACCTTATAATATATTCGTTCGGCAACAGGAAACAGATCTTGATTTTAGGTTCAGCCATGCATTTTCTTTAGCCACTGGTGATCCTTCTTAGTCCGAATTATGATAAAATATGTTGTCACGAATAACTAATACCTTTGTAAACGTGACAATCTTGTTGGGTGGTGGAGAGTTAACCTGATTGGTGCCAAACTGGCAAAAAAAACCCCGTCAAACACTCAGACGGTGATGATTTGAAATATCAGTCAATGATTCACTCAGCCCGTTATCCCTGCTCGTGCTATAAAATGTATTCAGAATTTTAGGACATCAGCAGTGGTTGGTCTATCAAGAGAATGGTGTGGAATTTTAGTGGATTTTCAACTTGTTGTATTATGCTGAAGTGAAATTGCTCAGTCCCTGGTTTCTTCAGCAATGGAGCGTTACCCATTTATTTCCTGTCACGTCTATATTCTATTCAGGCACACTCGCGTGCCCTATTATGTTTGAACCATTACCAAATCAATCGGACCTATCGGGCGCTACTAAATGTGTATATGAATGTGAATCCAGGTCACGCGTGCACAGTGAGCATCAGTGGCGCGGTCGCCTCGAGACCCGTGGCTGCCAGGACAGGAATTCATCCCACTGGTTGAATCTTGGAGGCGGCAGCCCTGCCAGGACTGGGTGACGACGAGAGTTCAAATTAAATATGTCTCGACTTACCGCAAGGGCAGCAACACCATTAGCAATATTTAACGGTGCACAATTTAAATTAAGAAATATCAAACATACAATTACGAAGCATAAGAATTTAAATAATTTAAAAACGCGTTAAAGAACGATGCGTTTCTGGGAGCAGAAGCACTCGATGCCTGTTCATGTGTAGTGGCGGATCACGCGGGCTGAGCCAAGGGAGGGTGCAACTGGGGACGAACAGGTGCGGGCGTTGGAACACGGGGTAGCCGCCGGAGCGGCGGGAGATGGAGGCGATGAGAGCGCGAGCGAGCGAGCACGTGCTGGAGGCGCCAGCTTCATTGGGGGTGAGTGAGGGCCCCTAATGAGGAGGGAGATATAAGGGGTGTGCGGAGTTGGCGAGGAGTTGGGAACAAGGGTGTGTGTGTGTGTACATGAGGAACATCCACACTGGCTGCGAGGTAAATAAAGTGACACGGAGAAAAGCGAAGAGTGTCTGTGTGAGTACATCGCGACACATGTACAGCCCCTTGTCCACACCCTGCCAGATGATGCCTCCCCATGATATCCCGGTTGTGAACTCTATTTGACCATACTTCACCACAATTGTCAGTGCAGGTTCGTGATGGTGGAAAGCACAGAGGTACAGTAGACCAATTATATATTTTGCTGCACTGCACACAACATAGTTCCGACACCTGTAACACCTGTTATGCATTGTGGTCACTCATGCCAATACCAGCCAGGCTGCTTGGCTTCTGAGATATACAAGGATTCATATTCTTCGGTTTTTTCGGTAAAGTCACGTAGGTAAAACGTTTTAATTAATACAAGTAAAATAACAATTATTTTATTTTTATTTTATTAATTTAACTTTTATTAATTTTAATTTTTTTACCTACGTGACTTTACCGAAAAAACCTAAGAATATGAATCCTTGCAGTCACGAAAGCTTCAAATCTAGAAATATACAATGATGTTGGGTTAATACACACAATAGACGGGAACGACAAGATCAAAGCGCCCGCATCATGGATGTTGACTCAGTAATCCCCCCCCCCCCCCCACGTGGCGCAAGAGCGCAGCAGCAGCGTCGTCACGGCATCCTCGCCTCTGTAGAAGGAACGAAACATTAAGACTTCTCGAAAAATCTGGCTGTCGCCTGATGAAGCTAGTTGTAATTACTGGCGAAACGTCGTACTCGGATTGTAAATGTTGTGGCTTTGCTCTCCAACACACCGGTGTGCTGTACTAGTGACGAATTCGCACGTTCTGTTTACGTTACGGCCCTTACTAGTTGGCTGTGTCGGGTGGTGGCGGGTTTAACGACACATTTCTATATTTACGCGATCTAACCTAAAAACACCTCTATTATGCGATGCAAGAATCCACCTCGCTACCTGCATGCTCGATCTCCGGGGTGAAAGTGGCCTCCCGTATTTTTAGTGGCATGTTCTGCCCAATCACGCTTGCGTTTCTGAACATCCAAAATAATCTTTAATCTTCGTGTGTGTGTGTGTGTTCAGGAAATGAGTCCTAGTTTAGCTCTATGTGATACTTAACTGAGAAAAAATAATTACACGTGAAACTACTTTGACTTCTCGTAAGATCAAGAATTAGGTACTGCATGAATAGAGTTATTGCATATTCTTAGGTTTTTTCGGTTAAGTCACGTAAGTAAAACATCAAAATAAAAATAAAATAAAAATTAAAAAAATAAAAAATCACGACGTTTCGGAGGCAACACAAGTCTCCGTCATCAGGTGGGACCGTCACAGCCGAATTAGCTGCATCAAGTGAAGCAATGATTCAAGATGTAATCCCTTATAAGCAAGTTGAAGGGAGGTGGAGAGAGGGGGGAGCTTATCAGACTGTGGTAGCCAATGAATGGAAACGTATCGGGAGGGAGGAGGAGCGGTGATCAAAGACTGCACGCAGTGCTCAACACAATGAATGGAGACGTGTCGGGACGGAGGGTGAGCGATGATCAAAGACATCACGCAGTGTTGAGCACTGCGTGCAGTCTTTGATCACCGCTCCTCCTCCCTCCCGATACGTTTCCATTCATTGGCTACCACAGTCTGATAAGCTCTCCCCCCCTCTCCACCTCCCTTCAACTTGCTTATAAGGGATTACATCTTGAATCATTGCTTCACTTGATGCAGCTAATTCGGCTGTGACGGTCCCACCTGATGACGGAGACTTGTGTTGCCTCCGAAACGTCGTGATTTTTTATTTTTTATTTTATTTTTATTTTGATGTTTTACTTACGTGACTTAACCGAAAAAACCTAAGAATATGAATCTTTGCAGTCACGAAAGCTTCAAATCTAGAATTAGAGTTATTGCAAAAACACCTCGTTCTAATGAAACATTTTAAATCCATGAATCAGAACTTAAACAATAATAAATCAATTCGCCTAAAAGCAAATGGAAATACTGTGTCAGTAATGCCCAAGAAGTCCTTTCGAATGAATATCTAATCACTGAGAAGACAACAGCAGCAGCTTGTGGAGGCAACGTCATTGTGCTGCGTGCAATGTCTCTTCTTGGTTCTTTCGGTAAAGTCACGTAGAAGGGAAGTAATAAAATAAGAAAAATAAAACATAACAAAATAATTCTCACGACGTTTCGGCCACAACGCAAGCAGCCGTCCTCAGGTGAAGACCAGGTCTGTCGGAGAGACAGACGCTGTTATTGTATTACTTCCCTTCGACGTGACTTTACCGAAAGAACCAAGAAGATGAATCCTGCAGTCACGAAAGCTTTAAATCGAAAGGTGAATCTCTCTCTTCACATACTTACAATGAAGAAGTGCAAAGACGGGCATGGTGAAGTATGGTCAAAGACCCTCACGAGGAACAAAATGTGGCAAGTCCTTCATCCAGCAGTGGAATGATCGGGCGTATATTGTATTTCACATTATTCGATTATCTGCGACAGAAGTGAAATCATGTAGCTGACAACATAACATTTTTTTTTAATTTACATACAGTATACATTATATGGCTGCATACTAATGTTTTGTGAAGATTTTGGAGATAAATTAGTAAATTGAATTATCTACGTTATGGTTAATGACTCCTCTATGTGTGGGAGCGCTTCTGCATCGGGGTGCATCTTCACTTGGTAATTATTTGAAAACATGTACATTTCTTACTGGATCTCAGCACGAGACTTTGTTCAAACTCATGATCTTTGTAAAATGTATTGGTGAAGGATTTCCCCCCCTCAATAAAACACCAGTTTATTTTCTCCAGGGCAAGAAATATGGACTTAGATTTTAAATATAAAAAACGACAATTTGACACGGATTAACAGTCTTCGTAGCTTTGGTAGCTTCCCCTCGTACACTCTCAGTCAGTTTCTTTCATAGGCCCCATAACCTCGGTGGGTCCAGTATTATACCATGCAAAACTACGCCGTGGATCTGGTGAATGCAATGATTTACACTTTGATTGGAACGAACCATGAAAAGAGTAAAATGTCTGACGAAAGCTGTCTGATTACTGATTGTGGGTGAATTGTAGGATGTATTTTGATTTGATAAAAAAAAGAAAAATGTTAAACCATATATTTTCATCATTGCCATAACTCTTACAAAACTGGGAATCTTTTCAATCGTGAGCACATTTTGTCATTCATTATGCTTCTTTTAGCAATTTTTCAGAATGTTTAGCCTACAATTAATATAAATTAGTACCTTTGTTCATGGAAGATCACGGCACATTATAAATTCAAGCATGTAATTGCCTTCACGGCTACACTCACACCTGGCGTTTAAATGAGGTTATTATTTCAGAGAGAAAAGCCTCGAGAGGGGGTGGACCGTGTCATTGGTGCAGTGAACCTGGCAGAGTCGTCCTCCCAGTCTGAGATCAATCGGCAAGAACAGTGATGCGTGACGACATCTCTCTCCCCTACTTCGCCCACCTGCACTGAGCAGAGTGGTGCAGTGTAGATGTGGTATGGGGAAGCCTTCACACTGGTAGGAACCTCCTGGTTACGGGATTATTGTGTCCGTCCTGCAGGGAGGGGCTGGGTGGGGAGGGAGGGGCTGGGGGGGAGGGTAGGGTGGGGCTGGGTGGGGGGTGGGAGGGGTGGGGCTGGGTGGGGAGGGGCTGGTCACCCCGTGGTGCCCTTATAAAACGCAACGTTTAACCTACTCACGCCGGCTTGTGCCCGCCCTCACAGTCGGGCATATTTGCGGAATACACCACGCCGCCGTTGACCCTGGCCATTGACCGAGCAACCCAACGTTCCTACCAGCTCCCTCCGCAAGAATGTGTTCCTGCATTATACTTGATAAAGGGCTGGAAATATTTTTTGCTATTTTTTATTTAACAAAATGAAATTATTATCCCTAGCTCATTAAACACACTTTTCTTGACTGTGGAAGTTATTTATCCTTCTCTCCATTCGGTTTTGTTTGTTGATAAAATAAATCCCATCCAGCCTCCAGAAGGTGTGGACTATCTTCGCGCGTGGTCTTACAAGTGTGTGCTCCTGTGATAATACCAAGACAGTTGTTGTTACAATCAGTCGGGGATCTAGTTTCAAAGTAAGTTTCTACAATGTGGTTCTGGTGTGCTTGTTCCCTGTTTCTCTGCCGAAATGCAAGTTTTAATATTCTCCTGTTAGTAAACAGGTATTCAGTGTTCTTTCCATCTTTGAGTGAGAACTGATTTTGTGAGGGTGTTTGTCCGTAGAGAGAACCATTTGCAGATGTTTTGGCATCCAAACTTAAGGACTTTAAAAAATAGGTTATAGTAATTTTGTTCTTGTGCACAAATGCTTTGCGATTTGATTTACGACCAAGTTTGGTTGTTTTGAGCTCAATTTACTTACCATGTTATACTTTGATCAACATAATTATTGTGGCTGATGCGTTTGATGTTGGCGAGTATATAATGTTCATCTTCTTGGTTCTTTCGGTAAAGTCACGTAGAAGGGAAGTAATAAAATAATAAAAATAAAACATAATAAAACAAGTGAGAATTGTTTTATTATGTTTTAGTTTTATTTTTATTATTTTATTACTTCCCTTCTACGTGACTTTACCGAAAGAACCAAGAAGATGAATCCCTGCAGTCACGAAAGCTTTAAATCGATATATAATGTTCGTCTTTGTATCATTGTTCCATCTTCAATCTCTGGCGTTTCGAATTAAATGTGGAGGTTTTCTCCATAGATCTTCGGATTGCTTTTAATTATTTAAAAAAATACCACAAAGCATTCAATCTTAACATATATCATCTTGAAATAATTCAGTGGATCTTCTTCTCTGGAGCATCCACGCAAAGTCCCAGAGGATTATTTTTGTTTTTTCTGCCAAATTAGAGATATCAAATTTCTGCTGGAAATGTTTACCAGCTTCATTGTAACAATCTGTTTTTTGCATTCCTAATTAATAATAAAGAATAAACTGTAATTGTGAACTATTAGAATTCATTAAGAGAATAATTCACATATATTACAGTAAGTGTATTCCTTATAAATAATTCAGGACGAACTCCATCCTTAATCATGGTCATCATCAGTAAACCTTTACTCGATGGGTGCTCACTCACTGATGTTCCAAATTGCTCTGGAACTTCATTCCACCCAGGTTGTCGATTGCCTGCTCTTGTTCCAATCCAGGCTCCAAGAACTGTCCTTATCTACTCCGCCTCTGACTGGCACTGTTCTGTGCAGAGTCTTGAGAAATGGTTGCATCTAGAAGCTATACGAATGCAACTGATTTGGTAGTCTAAGATAAACCCCCATTCACGTGAAACATCTACATGTGTGCTTTTCCAACACTTCATTGTTGACCAAACGTTGATCAGTTCAAATGGCCAATCATTTATTTAATTAAAATGTTAAGATCTTAGGGCATTTTGGATGATAAAAAAAGATCCGTTAAACAGATTAGTTGAGCGCGGCCTATAGGGACTGTTCTCCCGATCTACGTTGACTCATTCAGTACGTTGCTACAATTAAATGTAATGTGTGGAACGAGAGACGATAAGACTGAGACAAGGCTTGTAAATTGATTAATTAACGATTTTTTCGTGCGATATTGCTCAAGTAAAAATAATCAAAGTTTTACAGAAACTTCAACAACCGTATGTACTGTTTCCTGGCAGTCTGGAAGTGAGAAATGCTTACACTAGTGTACAATCTTGTTTTGTTATTAACTCAAATATCAGCACAATGTCACATTAAAATAATTCACATGTAAATGAAGACTATTTAAGTGTACTTTCATTATTATATGACTCGGATATTCCTGAGATTTCTGTACATTTAATCTGTAATACACAGTATACCCAATAGCCTCATTGTAAAGCATATAAGTCACTAAATAAATAAGCAAGTACTATTCCTGTCTCCCATGTCTGCCGAAGAATAGGTTTCCCCCTTTCTGGCAATAAAACAGTTGTGTTAAGATGTTAAAACACCAAACTGAAACCTTTTGCAAGGAATAATGTCTGCATTCACTAGAGATACTTGTGGTGAAGATACAAACAAAAACATGCTCTGACAGTATCTGCATTGTCTTTGAAACTGATTGGCCCACACCAGAGACAGCTTTCTTTAGAGCCTAGTCTCAAATGGTGATAGACCAGAGGACGCCAAAAGGCGAACAACACAAAGACAATCCACTATCAGGACATTGAGAGCTCGGGGTGAGCAGCTACATGATGGGACCTCCCTGGTCAGTATCAACATATAATAATATAGGTTTACCCTTTCTGGAAATACATTTTGATACTGGCAAAGGAGGTCCCATGTCTGTCCTTCGACTTGAAAAAACAAGTGTTTTTACACCTCATTAGCCACTCGGCCTTCTGGGAGTACATAATTTCAACGTCAGTCGAACACAAGCAATCCCAGGAGCTGGTTTCGACATGCAGCGTCTCGTCAGCAGAGTCCGGCTTATGTGGAGGAACGGATGTGGGAAAGGAGCCGTTTTGTCTGCTTTCTTTATTACTTCGTTCTTCCACAATGATGCTCTTTGTTATGTCGTGTCCACTTCTGTAATTCGCAAGGACACGCGAATCAGGATAGACAGGGTTGGACTTGATACTCATAATTCCCCTGTGGAGCCACAGACACTGGCTCCTAAAAAGCCACTGGAATTGGCCATAGCCACCACGTGGAGGGCTTCCTTTGTCAGGGTGCAGCACAGGGCGTTGTGTTTTGTGCAGACGTAGCTCCCTTCAGACCAGCAGCGTGAGTGAATATTGCGTGGAAGCGCTTCTCGCATGGCCAGGTGATTTCCACAACTCTGCAGCAATGTTTGTCGAGCTGCAAGTGAACCTGCCTCTCGCAGGTTGTACGACCACGACTGCAAGATGTTCTGTGCTTCATTTGTGTTAATGCCAAGGGATCCATCCGAGTTGTCTAGGACCCAGGGTCTTTGAGACTGCTTTCGTGTGAAAGGCTTTGAACAAAGGCTTGGCAGCTAACGCCTCTAGCAAAATGTTTTAGGGCACAACGTGTTTTTAGGCCAAATTTCTCACGTGCTGGAACTCATTCTACGAAGGGGATGCCACTAAGAGACCCCCCCCCCCCCCCGAGGAGGCGCGAGGAGGAACCACGCGGTGAGCCACAATTTCCCATGCTCTGCGGTGCTCGATATACTAAGGTGGTGTCGGCCAATGAACAAGTGTTTACATGTGGTTAAGGAAGCCGGTATAGCACCTGGAGAAACCCCGTGCGTGCGAGGGGGAGACTATTCTATGCAATACAGACGGAATAGGTGGGAGTCCTCCTCTGTTGTACTGCCCTCTCCTGGCAAGCCCAGGGTTTTATTGATCATCCCGCGACGCCCACGGGAAGGGAGTTTCGCAGCATCCGTGTGTGATCCACCAACCCTCGCTGCTGCGTCACGGGGATACAGCCAGCCACGCGCGGCAGCGTAGCCACCGCTGCCACCTGGTTGCGAACCCACGAGGTTATGATTCGGGACGTTTGACATCGTTCACTGAATCAACGATGGCCAAGAGAGTGAGAAAGTGGGGCGACCCCTCCTGGCGGGTCGCGCTCCGTTGCACCGCGACCCACTCCGCGTGTTGCGCTCAATCGGCAATGTTGCTGCGGGAGAATGCGCGTGTGAGTTTGTGCGTGTATGAGCTCCTCCGGCAGCCAAGGCTGCGTTGGCTGGGTCATGTAGCCCGCATGCCCAGCCACCGCATGCCTAAACAGCTTTTGTTCGGCCGGATCGAGGGGGCTAAACGGACGCGGCACGGGCTAGAGAATAGATGGAGTGATGTGGTACAGGCGGACGTGGAGCTGAGTGGACTTGCCGATGACTGGTACCAGCGGTGTCAAGATCGGCCTCTGTGGAGGAGGCTCGTGAAGGACGCTACTGGGCAGTTGGAGGCAGTCGCCCTCCAACAACAACGGAGGGCGGAGGAGCGACGCTCACAACAACGAGCGGAGCGCCGGGTGGCTAAAGCACAGCAAGTTGGCACAGTAGGGGGCACAGGTGGTGCATCAGCCAGTCATCTCAGTCATCTTAGTCAGTCGACCCGTGGCACCTGCTGGGTCTGCCCCGTGACCTCCTGCCAGCGGGCGTTCGACGCTTCACGTGGCCTCGAGGTGCACATAGCCTGGCACAAGCGTCGTGGTGACCTCACCGCCACTTAGTGGCGAATGGCGGTTGTTGTTGTGTGCGCGTGTGTTGAACTTCCTTCGCATCGTACGTCGCCAGTGGGTCACTCGCTCCGATTCGCCTCGTTCAGCAGCGCCATGCGTGTGCCACAGCGCCATGCGTGTGCCACAGCGCCTTGCGTGTGCCACAGCGCCTTGCGTGTGCCACAGCGCCTTGCGTGTGCCACAGCGCCTTGCGTGTGCCACAGCGCCTTGCGTGTGCCACAGCGCCATGCGTGTGCCGTTGTCGTTAATGTAACAAGAAAGGATCAGAGGTCAACTTAGCACCCCCCAACAAATGATAAAATAATCATGATAACCACCAAGAGCCATTGTTTTAAACCCATTAGTTTACTTTAGACTCTTCGGACACATTTAGACAAATGCGCCTCCCTGGACGTGCCATCCCTTCATGTCCAAGTGTTCTAAAGCGTTTTAATGCAGAACTCAATAATTATCAATTGCAGAAACATCTTCAATTCACATGTTGTGCTCTATATATAGAACCTCAGCCAAGACTAAATGGTGTAGACTATCTATGCTAAGTTTATATTATAGAGTTAATGTAGTAGAGTTACGTTTGTATAAAAAAAGGCCAAAATATCTACGGAGATTTTTTTGAAAAGATAAAACACGTTCAATTTATTTCTCATCATGTTACGTGCACCTTCAGTCAGTGTGATTGACCCGCAAATGTTCACGTGCCTTCATCTTAAACAGTGATTGATACAATCTAGTTGAGCAATATTACTTTTTTTTTAAAATCAGCTACTGTGAAGCGATGGCAATGATTATGAGATGTACTGAAAATTTGACAGCTTAAAATGTCTTGAATGTGCTCAATGTGTTTTTATTGTTGTAAACGTTGAAATAATTTGTAAGCCCGGTCAGTTTGTTTGAAATTGAATGCAGAAGAGTTAAAATAAGAACTGCCAACTTGTACCTTCCTTCCCTTATCAGTGAACAGGGTTTTTAAACTCCAGAACTCACAGCCAAACGCAACGCACACTGCCGCTGCTGCGATGCATGTGTCGTGTTTGTTGCTCATTTGGTCAGTGTGCAATTGTCATGGTACAATTTGAATTTGAATGGAAAATGCTGGAACACGAGCAAAAGGTAGGCCAATTGAGAACAATGCTTAACTCGTGTATTCATTCATACGTTGAGTTTGTATTTAGAAGCTGAATAGAGCGCGATATTTAAACGTCATTATTTAAACAGACACTCGTGTGACGTTTTGACTATGGCTCTTATTCAGAGCAAAGAGCGAGGGCGGGCAGAATGACGGAAATGCACACGGGGGGCCCTAAATAAACTGTGATCTTTTAAGAAAATATACAGTTAACAGTCCCGAATCAATCAGAAATAGCAGCTATAAACTAACTAACTTGAACCCGACATTGCTTTGTAGGGAGGTGTTTCAGTTTTTAATATGAAATGTAAACACTTCGATCGCGATGCTGCCATTAGAATGTTACACATTAGAGTGGTATTAGAATGTTACACAATGTGTAACATTCGTGTAACATTCTGTAACATCTCCGTTTTTCCCTCTGGGTGAGTCCTGCTGCCACCATGGTACACCCGCTGCCCTGGCACATCGCTACACTGTGCAGCGGGGTGGTGGTCCAGATATCATGTGGCCCCCATTTAATTGACCACTAACATTTATTTCCTTTGCACATTCATTGCTGTTTTAAATACACTTTTACAAGTATATTACGTTTTAGAGAATTCAATGGGGGTCGCAAGGCATCTGGGCCATCCTGGACTGTGCTTTGTATCTCCTATGCAATCCGATTCGATTTTAATTCCACACAAAGTGGAATATCTGCACTGAGCAGCAGCAGCAGCAGACCG
Organism: Lethenteron reissneri; assembly: GCF_015708825.2. Classification (NCBI taxonomy): domain Eukaryota; kingdom Metazoa; phylum Chordata; class Hyperoartia; order Petromyzontiformes; family Petromyzontidae; genus Lethenteron; species Lethenteron reissneri. The sequence continues at coordinate 14,192,951 of NC_083810.1, forward strand.
CCAGTTGAGCTTCATTGGTGCGGAATGTGGTTCGTGGCAATTACAATGCAATACGATTTATTTCCTTTTATGGAGCTCAACTCTGCGCTCCAGTTTGCCCCACGTGTTGTGGTCGTGATGCATTGCCATGCCACAGCGCGCACATCTCCGTCACATTTGCCGTTGAGCCTTCAACATGATAGGAACATTTGCATTTAGCTGGTTGTTTGCGATAAGGCTATGAAGTAGCTCAAATAAACCAGCTCACAGACCATATTATATTAAAGTCATGAATAATATAATTCGATGAAAACAACATTTGCCCCCAATGAAAGATGCATGTCAAGCCTCGTATCTCTCTTTATAGCTCTGAGCCATTGTCGGTAATTACACATTCCTATGTTGGTGATTATAATTGATGTACTGTATTGATGTGTACTGTATTTCATTTCATTTTGTTGCAGGAACTGGTTTAGCGACTTTGATGATTTTCACAGAGTTTAAAATGGTGTAAATATTAACCGTTTCAGATTTGACAATGACATTCATTATAACAACCAATGGAAATACAATGCACGCAATAATTGAAGGCTGCAAAGTTGTGCACAAGATGATTCAGGGTGAAACTAAAGTCACATACCACACGATTGCTAAATATCATGAAAACATTTGCTCCAGCGATTCAGCTGCCAAACACATCAGCGTATATGTGTCTGCATATGTTTACACCAAAGCACAGAGATATGCATTTTGGGATTTAAACTGCGAGGCATGAAAGAGGAACACGTGGATCGGAGTGCCAACTCTGGAAGAGAAGGGATGGCTTGGAGGCGCGAGGAGTCACAGAGCAGGTGGGAAGGCAGCCGCGCGCTTTGGAGCCGGTGCCAACAATGACCCAAGCTCTACGCTCCTCGATATATTCAGATGTTATCGGACAATTTGTGCGTGTTTATATGGGGGAGGAAAGCAGAGCATCTGGAAACAAAATCCATGCGTGCGAGAGAGCAACACTTTATCCCGAACAGATGGAACCGGTGAAAGTCCCCATTTGCTGTACCGCCTTCTCCTGGCAAGGCAGATTATGGCACCTCCACCCCCTTGGGAAGGGAGTTTCACAACATTTGTGTGTGTGACCCTCCAACCCTTGCCTCCACAGCCCGGCCAATCAGATACATCTAATGACTAAACTCAACTATTTTAATTTTACCAGGTAAGGCCCACTGAGCTCTTTTTTGTGACCATGTCGATTCTTTTTTCAGAAGCGGCTTGTCCACAAATGATAGCTCAAACTTAGGGGCTTATGTGGAAACTTATAGCAGTCATATAATCTGCACGCATGGCGTTGATTCTAAATGTGGTGGGGAAAACTGAAGGACCCAGAAGAAAATCCACGCGACCACGGGGAGAACATGCAAACTCCAAATATATGGGTGTCAAGGTTGGGATCGAACCCATGACCTCCTGCATACTAAGCAAGGGATTTAATATCGCGCCACTACGACGCCCGATCACATTGACTGCTAAGATAACCGATGGAACATGGGCAGGACACATCACTAGAACAGATGATGGCTGATGGACAAGACTGGTGCATGGCCCTCAGTAACCCCTTCCCTACGGCAGCACTCTCCCACCCGATCCTGTAGGGGCTGGCACTGCACGCCGAGCGTGGTGCCACTCAGCGCTGTCACTCAGCGCTGACCGAGCCCCTCTCGGGCCGGCACTGTGCAGTGACATCCCGCTGATGTCACTACAGATTTATCACAAATAATTGTCTATACCAGAATTAACGATGACAGTGAAAGCCTGGCTCAACACGGCTGGTCAATGTTTATTTCTAACTTTGATCTTGCTATTCACAAACAGCAGAGCAAATAGATTGTCCACATAAGGATGGAACGTGTTATTGAGGCTTTTGTTTCGGAAGCAGATGCGATACTCTCAACATCCAAATGGTCATGGTAACTTTCTAGTTTGCTTCATTGTTGTGAGGGAGCTGGAGTTCATATAACAATGCAAGGCCGTTAATTAAACCAATAAGTTATTGCATTATTCTCCAATGAATTGCAGTAATATGGTTATTGTTTTTATTATTAAGTGCATGGTTTGTTTTTCGTGAGCCATCCATTTTAAAACATGTGTTCATATCATTTCATTTTGTGAGCTACCTATATCAATTATACATATTTATCGAAACATTCTAGTTTAAAAAAATTATGTTTTGAACCTATTTACGTGACTTTGCCGAAAGACCCAAAGACTATACGTATTTATTATTAATATTACTAATATACACATTCCCACAGCTTTAGAGTGCAATAGTTCCCACTTGGATGGCTTATGGCTTATATTATTTCCTTGAAATCAAGGCCACTATCACATATATACATATGAAAGGACAATAATACAGTAGTCCGTTAATGCATCAAGTCGGTTGTATTTAATTCACGCTGACTTTTAAACATTCTGACATGTATGCTGTTAAGGATATGCGTGCGCTTTTATTTTTACAATTCTGAGGCCGATTCTTTGCTCCCACTGTTATTCTTCATCTATAGCATGAGTTAAATCCCATTAGGTCAGACTTCTTTAGAGCACAGCTATTCTAGTGAAAGACATATAAATGGCATAACATTCATGAAGATGGCGTGACCTATATCAGTCTCTGCTACTAAGAACCACATATATTTCACTTTATCAGTCATCAAATCATGCTAATTTGATTGCCACCGAGAATGTCTTTTTCGTGTGCAGTCACGCATTAAAATGCCAATTACAAACCCATCTAACGACAATTGTTCGATAAGCTTCTTCAACATCTTTCAGTTTCACCCTTGAACTTCTTCATGCAGGCAATAAAGTAAAAAGAAACCTCCGCATTTAGTGTCGAGTGGAGTGCATGGGTCGCTAAACCAAAGTAGTTCGCGAGCCGCCTCACCCGCAGAGCTACTTGTACACAAACGCAGCAGATGACAAACACATTCTGACTTAAATAAACAACATAGGTGATGGAATAAACTGCGTCTATTTAGTCCCCCCCCCCCCCCATTAGTTATTCCTTAACAATGTAGTTTGACTGTTGCCACTAAGACTTTACACAGTGACCCATTCCCTGCCATATCTAATTATCTTGACGTAAAATCACGTTTTATGACTTGCAGTTTTTTTTTAAACCAGCTGCCCGCAAGGGGGAAGCCAAATAGCCAGGGCATTCGGCAGCGGAGCGGCAGGTTGCCATGCCCTGCTGGAGTGCCATGCCCTGGTGTGGAGTGCCATGCCCTGGTGTGGAGTGCCATGCCCTGGTGTGGAGTGCCATGCCCTGGTGTGGAGTGCCATGCCCTGCTGGAGTGCCATGCCCTGGTGTGGAGTGCCATGCCCTGCTGTGGAGTGCCATGCCCTGGTGTGGAGTGCCATGCCCTGGTGTGGAGTGCCATGCCCTGGTGTGGAGTACCATGCGCTGCTGGAGTGCCATGCCCTGCTGGAGTGCCATGCACTGCTGGAGTGCCATGCCCTGGTGTGGAGTGCCATGCCCTGGTGTGGAGTGTCATGCCCTGGTGTGGAGTACCATGCCCTGCTGGAGTGCCATGCCCAGCTGGAGTGCCATGCCCTGCTGGAGTGCCATGCCCTGCTGGAGTGCCATGCACTGCTGGAGTGCCATGCCCTGCTGGAGTGCCATGCACTGCTGGAGTGCCATGCCCTGCTGGAGTGCCATGCCCTGGTGTGGAGTGCCATGCCCTGCTGGAGTGCCATGCCCTGGTGTGGAGTGCCATGCCCTGCTGGAGTGCCATGCCCTGGTGTGGAGTGCCATGCCCTGCTGGAGTGCCATGCCCTGCTGGAGTGCCATGCACTGCTGGAGTGCCATGCCCTGCTGGAGTGCCATGCCCTGGTGTGGAGTGCCATGCCCTGGTGTGGAGTGCCATGCCCTGGTGTGGAATGCCATGCCCTGGTGTGGAGTGCCATGCCCTGGTGTGGAGTACCATGCCCTGCTGGAGTGCCATGCCCTGCTGGAGTGCCATGCACTGCTGGAGTGCCATGCCCTGCTGGAGTGCCATGCCCTGGTGTGGAGTGCCATGCCCTGCTGGAGTGCCATGCCCTGCTGGAGTGCCATGCACTGCTGGAGTGCCATGCCCTGCTGGAGTGCCATGCCCTGGTGTGGAGTGCCATGCACTGCTGGAGTGCCATGCACTGCTGGAGTGCCATGCCCTGGTGGAGTGCCATGCCCTGGTGTGGAGTGCCATGCCCTGCTGGAGTGCCATGCCCTGCTGGAGTGCCAAGCCCTGCTGGAGTGCCATGCCCTGGTGTGGAGTGCCATGCCCTGCTGGAGTGCCATGTCCTGCTGGAGTGCCATGCCCTGGTGTGGAGTGCCATGCCCTGGTGTGGAGTGCCATGCCCTGGTGTGGAGTGCCATGCCCTGGTGTGGAGTACCATGCCCTGCTGGAGTGCCATGCCCTGCTGGAGTGCCATGCACTGCTGGAGTGCCATGCCCTGCTGGAGTGCCATGCCCTGGTGTGGAGTGCCATGCCCTGGTGTGGAGTGCCATGCCCTGCTGGAGTGCCATGCCCTGCTGGAGTGCCATGCCCTGGTGTGGAGTGCCATGCCCTGCTGGAGTGCCATGCCCTGCTGGAGTGCCATGCACTGCTGGAGTGCCATGCCCTGCTGGAGTGCCATGCCCTGGTGTGGAGTGCCATGTCCTGGTGTGGAGTGCCATGCCCTGGTGTGGAATGCCATGCCCTGGTGTGGAGTGCCATGCCCTGGTGTGGAGTACCATGCCCTGCTGGAGTGCCATGCCCTGCTGGAGTGCCATGCACTGCTGGAGTGCCATGCCCTGCTGGAGTGCCATGCCCTGGTGTGGAGTGCCATGCCCTGCTGGAGTGCCATGCCCTGCTGGAGTGCCATGCACTGCTGGAGTGCCATGCCCTGCTGGAGTGCCATGCCCTGGTGTGGAGTGCCATGCACTGCTGGAGTGCCATGCACTGCTGGAGTGCCATGCCCTGGTGGAGTGCCATGCCCTGGTGTGGAGTGCCATGCCCTGCTGGAGTGCCATGCCCTGCTGGAGTGCCAAGCCCTGCTGGAGTGCCATGCCCTGGTGTGGAGTGCCATGCCCTGCTGGAGTGCCATGTCCTGCTGGAGTGCCATGCCCTGGTGTGGAGTGCCATGCCCTGGTGTGGAGTGCCATGCCCTGGTGTGGAGTGCCATGCCCTGGTGTGGAGTACCATGCCCTGCTGGAGTGCCATGCCCTGGTGTGGAGTACCATGCCCTGCTGGAGTGCCATGCACTGCTGGAGTGCCATGCCCTGCTGGAGTGCCATGCCCTGGTGTGGAGTACCATGCCCTGCTGGAGTGCCATGCCCTGCTGGAGTACCATGCCCTGCTGGAGTGCCATGCCCTGCTGGAGTGCCATGCACTGCTGGAGTGCCATGCCCTGCTGGAGTGCCATGCCCTGCTGGAGTGCCATGCCCTGGTGTGGAGTGCCATGCCCTGCTGGAGTGCCATGCACTGCTGGAGTGCCATGCCCTGCTGGAGTGCCATGCCCTGGTGTGGAGTGCCATGCCCTGGTGTGGAGTGCCATGCCCTGGTGTGGAGTGCCATGCCCTGCTGGAGTACCATGCCCTGCTGGAGTGCCATGCCCTGGTGTGGAGTGCCATGCCCTGCTGGAGTGCCATGCCCTGCTGGAGTGCCATGCACTGCTGGAGTGCCATGCCCTGGTGTGGAGTGCCATGCCCTGGTGTGGAGTGCCATGCCCTGGTGTGGAGTGCCATGCCCTGGTGTGGAGTACCATGCCCTGCTGGAGTGCCATGCACTGCTGGAGTGCCATGCCCTGGTGTGGAGTACCATTCCCTGCTGGAGTGCCATGCCCTGCTGGAGTGCCATGCACTGCTGGAGTGCCATGCCCTGGTGTGGAGTGCCATGCCCTGCTGGAGTGTCATGCCCTGGTGTGGAGTACCATGCCCTGGTGTGGAGTGCCATGCCCTGCTGGAGTGTCATGCCCTGGTGTGGAGTACCATGCCCTGCTGGAGTGCCATGCCCTGCTGGAGTGCCATGCCCTGGTGTGGAGTGCCATGTCCTGGTGTGGAGTGCCATGCCCTGGTGTGGAGTACCATGCCCTGCTGGAGTGCCATGCACTGCTGGAGTGCCATACCCTGGTGTGGAGTGCCATGCCCTGGTGTGGAGTACCATGCCCTGCTGGAGTGCCATGCCCTGCTGGAGTACCATGCCCTGCTGGAGTGCCATGCACTGCTGGAGTGCCATGCCCTGGTGTGGAGTGCCATGCCCTGCTGGAGTGCCATGCCCTGGTGTGGAGTGCCATGCCCTGCTGGAGTGCCATGCCCTGCTGGAGTGCCATGCCCTGGTGTGGAGTGCCATGCCCTGGTGTGGAGTGCCATGCCCTGGTGGAGTGCCATGCCCTGCTGAAGTGCCATGCACTTCACGGCGTATGGAGCCGGTCACCATCGCCCCTTCTCCCGCACCTTCGATTAGCACGGTTGGCTACGTACGGTGCAAAAGAAGTTCAACATACTGAGCAGGCCTCATTTTGTCCAGCATAATGGTGCCCAATTAAAAGCTAATTGTGCATTGTACCACGTGCTCGATTGCACTAAATTGTGTTTACGTTCATTAAAAAAATATATATATATACTGTAGTTTACAATGCGTTGTCAATGCGCTGCTGGGTGAAGGCCTCCGCATAGCACGAGGAGAGTGGGGGGGGGTTACCGAACTTCACGCGGCAAGTCACCGATGTCAGCAATGGCTGGAATTTGAGCAGCGCATTGACACTGTGCCACCACCACCACCACCACAGCCTTGCACTACAAACAGCGCATTGACACTGTGCCACCACCACCACCACCACAGCCTTGCACTACAAACAGCGCATTGACACTGTGCCACCACCACCACCACAGCCTTGCACTACAAACAGCGATTGTAAACTACAACTGCGTTTAGCTCCCAGCCTTCAGGACAAGCAGGGTCAGGATGTCACCAAATTGCTGTTTTAGTGAGCATATATGGAAAACAGGTCAATTAAACATAACTACAGCCTCTCATGTGTCGGCTGTTAGGTTCGAATTGGACTTAGTGATTTTGACCCGTTGCCTCTGGCAGAGCCTACTGTTACACGCCATCGTGCACTTGAAGAATAGGGCAGCGACGAGCGGCCATGGAACAGATGCAGTCCTTTCACATCAAGGAAGCTCTATCACGCTCTCGTAATTTAGAGAACGGTCACACATTACACGCATCTCTTGATTGTTTTCATGGAAACATTGGACTGTGAGCAGCAGCAGCAGCCTGCAGATTTGGAGTCGGTCAACACCCGCAGGGAGTTATTGGGTTCAACTTTACGTCACAATCTCATTTACCGCTCTTTAGTGATGCAGGTGTGAACAACTGCTGCGATAATGTGCCAAGACGACCCCTGCTGACGTATTCATCTATTTGTGTCCATAACCTTTTTCAGTCTCAACATGTGGGTTTGAGAATTGTGACTGTGCGTGAAGTCAGATAAAGGTGGCCAAGTTTAAACGTTTCTATTTTAGCCTGCTACAATTATGCAAAACGTTTACTGTGTAAGTTATCAGAAATATGTGTAATGTTGCGAGTTCAATGTGACGTGGGTGTGTGATTTATGATGGGTACGAGGTTGTGCAGTGACCAGAGTGGAAAGAAGCGTCCCTGTCGTGGAGAATGTTTGTGGCAACAAACAGGCAGACGATCCACCTCCATCTGTTCCTTCACGTAACAACAGGCCGACGCTTACAAGACTTGGCCAAGTATTCTTGTTCAATAAAAGTATTTGTTTTTTTTAAAATCCACATTCCATTGGCCAAACTCGCATCTTCTGGGAGTTAATTTGATCAGCATTGTTGATTTAATAAAAACAAACTCTGGACTGGTTTCTGGAATCAGTTTCTCATTCAGCAGTGCAAAGTGGGTTAATTTAGGTAATTGCATTTGTAGAAACATATATACACCCTTGCGTTAACAAACTTGAATGCAGATTTGGTGCCTACATGCCTCGGGAATTGTATGTAAATCGTGATTGCTCTTTGAGGCGACAGTAAAGTCATGGGAAGGGTAAGCGGGACTCGTGCGAGGGTGGCTGGAGTAAAAACGTGCATGTCTCTGGGGCCTTTGCAAAGCATTTTAACCAGCTTGGAAGACTGCTAAGCTCAGAGACGGTTTAATGGAACACAACGGTTAATTAAAGTGGAGAATGCAGAGTATCGGGTGAGTAAGTTTAATTATTGAACAAATTACTAGATGCATGGCAGTGTTTGCCAATTTTTACTCAACAAAATCAACAACAACGTAATTCACGTGGCTTCTAAATGCAATCGCAATTCAAGGTGCTTCACAAAAAAAACAATGCTGCATAGAAGAGGGGTCGGGGTGTGGGCGGGTCAGGGGTCAGGGGCACGGAAACAGCACCGCGGCACTGCCCGGAATGAAACCGCACCGCGGCACAGTCCGGAGTGCAGTAACCCATGCCCCATAGGAGTGGTTCTTAATCTTTACTGCAGCCTTGCACCCCTTTGGTTATCGATCGTGAAAAAATGTATAATGTTAATAAATATCTAGAGTTTGGGTCTTTCGGTAAAGTCACGTAGATAGGTTCAAAGAAAATGACAAAAAAATACGAAAAAACTATGATGTTTTGATCGCAACACAAGCGTTCGTCATCAGGAAGGAAAAAAGAGGGGGACAGCTGCTGAGGCGGATTGTTTTAAAGGTTTAAAATGTGTGTAGCTCAAGGGACATAAACAAAGTGGGCGGGGCTAGTGATGTTAATGTGATGAATTAGCATGTCAATGTGAGACAGAAAATTTAATTAAAGTAACATCAATTTAAGGATGAAATATTAGTTTATAAATGAACTCATTACTTTATCTCTCTCGATGCAGTAGTTGTGTCGAGTTCCAGATGCGATAGCCAAAATCGCGGATCGCAAGTTTGTGAATAACGAGGGGATATTGTAACATAGACTGCTGTAGACACAGAGCAGATTTCTCACCGATTCAGAGAGCAGCGCTCCCACGTGTAAGAGGTTGAATCGTACAATCTGGTACTGTAAGGAACATGTTGCATTGCATTTTTTTCTGACAAGTCTCACGCCTCAATTTGTGAATGAGAGGTTCAGTGTATGGAGAAACCTCTACATTTGATGGTAAATTATTTGTTTCAAAGGGTAGCCAAAATATTTTATGGAAGACAATTTTAAAAGAATGTTGAGCCATTGACAATAAAAATGATACTAGAGTCACAATATGAATAGCCTATGTGCCTGTAAATAGATCAAATGCAGCTAACCCTTAACTGGAGCAAATAATTGCCGGCAGTTGATCATATGTGATGTGGCAGAAGCTGAAGAAAGTGACGTATGTGGAATGTCAGTGAGCAGATATTATTAGCGGCGTCTTAGGGCTTGAGGGGACAAAGCCGGCCTCCCTCACAGCTTCCGCTGGCCCCAGACTCCAGCGCCCACAACAGACTCGCTCCATGCCCAGCAACGACACCCCGATGGATGAATGCTCCACGGCATCTTGACTTAAAGCTTTCGTGACTGTAGGAATTCATATTCGTGGGTCTTTCGGTAAAGTCACGATGATAGGGTTTTCTTTGTACCTACCTATGTGACTTTATCGAAAGACCCAAGAACGTGGAGCATGTTCTTAAATATAACTACCACGTCCTTACCCCCCCACCTCCTCTTCCTCCTCGATTAAAAAGCAATGACGATCATCTCATAAAAATATATATTGAAGCATGTAGATTAAATTACATCTTATTTATGACCTTTAATAATCTATAAGCAATGGTATATGTCTTTGGAGCCGTACACATTTTATAAATGTTTGTATTGTACAAAATGCACTGATAATTACCAATGCTTACAAACATGTTTTTGACATTGCATGATTGTTGAGTCAGCTTGAGCGCACAGACGGCAGTCATCGTTGCTCCGTTGCCCGCTTCTGCTGGACTAGACATTCGTGAAAACCCCACACTGCACTCCTAATTACATCATATTGGGCATTGCAGCGTGCGAAATTTGGTGTGCTTTGAATGTGGGGCACAGCATTTGGCCTCTGTCGCAAGTGAGACAGTCTCATTCTGCTCTATTTAGATCCCTTCGCAATTAATGTGCATTTGAATAGAACACAAACCAAGGATGTGTCATTGTTGAGCTCATGCACCATGCAGAGTTCATATTTCCATGTCAGCCAATTAATAGGGCTTTCATTATTATCATTATCATCCACTTCCATGAATTTGCAATTGAAGCATGATAAGTGTTAAAGAAGAAAAAGGTGTCGTTGTAGGTTAATAATATTTGAATATAATCATCCTCGGTAAATATTGCACTGCCACGATTAATTATTTACCGGTATAGTTAGCTTGAGTGTTTAATTGTGTGTTTGTTCAAGGACGTGTAAAAAGTAAAAATAAAAATGTTAAGTGCAACGTTAAGCAGCGCGGTAAACGAGCTAACATTGTGTAGAGTATGCAGCGCTGTATTTATTACGGATACATATCTACATAAGGAAGTTTGTCCTAAAAGTTATCAGAGTTATATTTATTTGTTTGTGTCATTATGAATTGGTCACGAGCAATAATGTATTTACGAAAATTTGCATGTTAAATAACACGTTCATATTATACTTGGCACTTGAATGCTGTCTATAACGAACATGTTAAAATTATATGATGGTATCAACATGTATCAACATGTAATAAATGAAAAATGACTCCAAGCCAATTTGCAGCCTAACGGCTATTTGAAAATAAACACAAGGTATCCGATTGGTATAAAGATGCCTTCACGGTTATTGGTCGAGAGGCAGACTTTTAAAGGGATTGGAGGAATAAGGTTCGAATGAGATTGATCGGAAAACAGAGATGATCCGTTCGAGGAGGAGGACTGGGATTGGCTAAAAGAAAAAACAAGGACAAGAAGGTTCGAGAAAGGGGGCTGAGGAATATAAAAGGGGAGAGTGGGGACACTTGGAGGGAGTTACAAGCTGGAAGACAAACACGAGGCCGAGGTTCCTTTATTGTGGCTGCGTCCAGATGAATAGTTACTTTTACTACTTCGTCGTCAGAGTCGCTACAAACACTAAATGGCACCCTTCCGTCGGTTTAAGAAAAAGCATCACACTCCATTTCTGGATACTTGAGTTCAAATAACCTGAAAACTAGTGCAATACTCGACACACTCGGCAACAGCACTGGCCTTCAAAGGCAACGTGTGTAGTGGGTGACGTTTCATGCAATAGGCCTTCTGCATGGCACACAAATGAAGATGGGCAGACAGATAGTGGATAACAGTTGGTGACCGCACTTCATGCTATGAGGCTTATAAATAATTAAAAATGTTCAATGTTTCTTGATGAATAGATTTTTTAATTGATATATGAATAGTTACCTATGAGTACCTATTGAGTATCGAAGAGTGGAACATTGTAATAAATTACACAGTACAAATATAAATGTTGCAATGCTGTAGGTGGCAGGTCTTAATTAGAATGCAATTCAGGGGTTAGGCTACCTTTCATGTTCTAATCAATCTCACATTATCTCTCTCTGTGGGCTCCAGTTTTGTACTTTTATAAACACAGATTTTTCACTACGTTGTTTGCCGAATGATAGGCACTTAGCCACACACGTATGCAATTACATTGTTTTTTTTGCTTTGCCCGAGCAACTGGGTGTTGTTGAAATTAACTTCTCAACGAAATGGTAATTCCAATGTATCGCCTCCTGCCTTATGCCCACTGTTTGATTAGAGCAAAGGAACGCATCACCCTGTCTGATACATCATGCTGGTGAAACAAACGTGCACTACAATTATATGGTGACAACCTACAAAGTTTGCATCATGGTTTGCTTGATTACCCTGCATAGATGCCAACGTAATTTTTTTAGGAATTTTCGAAATAATTAATTGACATGCTTTTTTTTTTAAACAGTTTGCCTTTAGAAGCTAGCCCCCTTTACCTGACGACGACCGCTTGTGTTGCGATCGAAACGTCGTCGTTTTTTGTTTCCTTTGAACCTATCTACATGACTTTACCGAAACACCAAAATAATACCCTATGTCTCTTTTATTGAGATGACCAAAATTTTATTCTAAGGCTCTTCTAACCTTTTTTTAAATAACCCCCAGTAAATAACAGTGCTGTTTAGGCAGGAATGATCTTGTTCGAACACACTGAAATCATACATCGATAATGTTTACATTTCTTTCATACGTGTCGTTTGCAGAGTTGTACAATAAATTATCTGAGAATTTAAATAGAAATAGCGAGTGATAGTAAAAACACGTTTTGCCGAAACTGGTAAGTCAAGGTGCCTAAATAAGATTCATAATCACTGCATACTGTCTGCTACTCGCTCTGACATATAGCTCAGAGACATGGTCATTGACAAACAAAATATAACAAAAACTGCAAAGCATCTCAGTGAGATGCGTGTGTGGAATTACACCGAGAGACAGAAAGCGGAACACGTGGTGAGAGATCACCGCAGCTTAATCATCACCATTCACACGGTTAAGGAAAGTTTGTCAAGGCTTGGGCAGGAGACATCGCTTGATGAAATAATGACGGATGGTTAAGAAAAATGACAGAGAGTGGCGGCCAAGGAATGGGACATTGACAAAAAAATAGAGCAATGAAATCAGTTGACATGCAGGTGCTGGGTGGATTGATACATCGCATGTGAGCTCCACATCCAGCAGCGGATTGACCATGGCTGATGACAATGATGAACTACATTTAGATCTTTTCAGTTCCATTTGTTCCTTTGAATTAATGCCACAGCATATCACCTCGCAATGAATGTCACAGCATACTCGGTGACAGATACAAGGTAATAGATGCTGTGGCACCCATCACCTGGTATATGGTGGGCAGCAGCAGCTGGGTAGGATTTCGTCCAACTTTGGATTGTCCATAGCCGATGATGGTGAGCTCACAAAATTATATATTAGTGCCCAACATGTTTTATTACACGATTGAGTTCAGGAGACCACGTTTTATGGCTTTAACTCAACTCCAGACACAGTATTTATTTTACAAAGGCAGAATTGCATGAGTAAACTGTAATTATAGTATAAGTGAATGAGGAGCTCATGTGGTAGTTTTTGCTGTTGTAAGTACAGTAAGTGCAGTAGTATTGTAACCGTAAATGTATATACTCACGTAACTGTCATTGTATTAGTTTTAACTGGACTTTGCAAAAAGCTTGCTTGATTGTGTTGAGCTCCTTTGTCACATGGGTATCTTCCCCAACCGACTACACTCACCAGCATGGTGAGGTATAGCCGAGCAAACCGACGTTTCCCCATGGACATTAAGTCTCTACCACGGCCCCCAGTCCACCTCAACTGTAGCTCCACCAGCCACGGCATCGGCTGGATAGTTGCTAATCGTTGGGTAATTATAAACAAATCCAGAAGGTTATCCTGTTGCTACAATTATTGCTGCATGCGGCACATGAACTCTGTCAGAGAAATAAAACGTGTCAAACTGGAGACAGAAACGACAGCAGTAAATTTGGACATCCTGTTCACTTTTGAGGCCCTCGATGTGGAGACGAAGCCACTAGAATTGCAGCTGTTCTTGCATTTTAACCAAAACCTTGGCTTTCCGTGGCTCTTTGGATGGTGGTTGTGCAGTCGACCCGAGTTTGCGGTTCGCATGCCTGGATTTTGGATAGGTTCACGTAGCAACTGAGGTTCGGAATCAGAAGTCTCAAAACGAATGGGCCTGGCCCAGAGTAATGTATTCGCTTCCTCAATCAGTGCTCGGCATTGCCGTTGTCTTACCAAAACGGACGAAGCTCCATGTTTTCCAAGGATCTTTTGCTTCCAGTCTCCATCGATGGAGTGGAGACGTGGATGCACAGGGGATAATTGTGAGGACGACTGAACCTATTGGTTATCAAGTCTCTTCACAGACTCTTGGGAGTACAGGTGGGATCACCTTTTTCCCCCGCAATATAAGCAGGTGAATAAGGCGAGGCCTGGTACGAGAACGCCAATCACGGCAGTTTGAGCGTGTGGCTCCTCTTCAATTGGTTGACCTCACTCGCCAGGTTCTCTGGGGTACAGAACCTCGTGATTGGAGGGCTAGGAAGGGCTTGTTTTGGGGCTTTCCAGGAGCTCGTGTCAGATGGTTGATGCGGCTAGCACAGTCTCGGCGTAAGCTCCCACACTTCACTTTGACAAACCCACACTCATTACAGGTAAATTGCTCGCCACAGATGAACCACAATACCTTGCTGATCTCGTCAAGGAGCATAAACCATCATCACACGAACTCCGGTCGTCCTCGCTGCGACTTTTGGCTCGCCATCGAACAAAGATGGTCACCAGATGCACTTCTGCGGCCGTCTGGAACGCTCTTCCTTCTGGTATTCGGAAGCCACTGCAGCTATGCACTTTTAAACCTAGATTGAAAACTAATTTCTTGAGAACTGCTTTTCGTGTTTATCCATAATAGTGTTTAGTTTATTATCCTTTCCCGCACATCCGATGAGCACAGTTGGCTACATACGGTGTGAATGAAGTTCAACACACAGTGCATACATGCTGTACTGCCAGCCCCGAACCACCTTGCAAGCCCATGTCGAGGAGTTTTACAGAGCCTCTGTGATCCACTAACGCTTGCCTCTGAAGTAATTGGTTACAGGTGTGCACCACGATACCCAGATCACAGTGCCTTTCAGCGAGCGGTGATACGAAATGTCAGTACTGACAATTGAGGTGATGAGGTTGGAGCTTGTGCTTGGATTTGAAGTCGAATTCGACGTAACTTTCAGATTTCACACTCTTGCTCAGAGCGTGTGTAGTTAAGGATCCACTGAGGTGTATGGCAGCAATCAGAATATACAAATGCGTGCTTAAATAACACACACGTATGTTTGAACATCGTCTGAATATGTTTTTAATGATGAATGGCAGAATACGAAAAATAAAAATATATCAATTCATCTATCTGAATGTTGTACCGATATTATATACCGAGTGTTTATTTGGTGCAATTAAACTGTATATGTGTAAGCATTGTCAATTGAAATTGTAGCTATTATTGAGGATGCATTAATTATGGGTACATCTCTTTTCCACAGCAATGCAATGTATTTATCCATTTCAATGCTCTCCATTGCACATTTGCATACATATGATTACAATGAGTAATTTTAATGAAGCACAATATGCTGTGATGTGTGTTTTGATGTTGGATATTTTTGTTTCCAGTATATAAACCATAAACATTTACATGTCTTCTCATGCACTGGCTATGTATCATTTAAATACAGCATTACATCACAATGTGACGTCAATATAACATCAATAAAGAAATATATAAAATATACTGCTGTCGTTTAAGTAGCAATGTACATTGACAATTGAACTTTGTTTTTTTAAATATGGAAGTTGTTTTTAAATGGAGGTTGTTTTCATTTTTATTAAAAGTTCAACACACATTTGCCCCCCCCACCACCACCCCATATGAAAGACGTGAATCTACGAATGAAAATAAAGACGTACTTTCAAGGCAGGGATACAAGTCCAGATATCGCTTTGATTGGCTTCACTGTTTACACACTGCAATTTTTTTGTATAAGCTATACACTATGTATTTAAACCCTCTCTAACATACTAGAGGTTATGTAATAAAATACAAACAGCAGACACAGTTAATCTTGAAAGGGCAGTCGAAGACATTGTAACCATTCTGCATTGGGCAGGGGGAAGATTCGTACGAGTGTGTGGGGGCGCAGTTGAGTATTCAGGTGAAGGTGTGTGTAGGGTGCAGTTGAGTATTCAGGTGAAGGTGTGTGTAGGGTGCAGTTGAGTATTCAGGTGAAGGTGTGTGTAGGGTGCAGTTGAGTATACAGGTGAAGGTGTGTGTAGGGTGCAGTTGAGTATACAGGTGAAGGTGTGTGTAGGGCGCAGTTGAGTATACAGGTGAAGGTGTGTGTAGGGCGCAGTTGAGTATACAGGTGAAGGTGTGTGTAGGGTGCAGTTGAGTATACAGGTGAAGGTGTGTGTAGGGTGCAGTTGAGTATACACGTGAAGGTGTGTGTAGGGCGCAGTTGAGTATTCAGGTGAAGGTGTGTGTAGGGTGCAGTTGAGTATACAGGTGAAGGTGTGTGTAGGGCGCAGTTGAGTATTCAGGTGAAGGTGTGTGTGGGGTGCAGTTGAGTATACAGGTGAAGGTGTGTGTGGGGTGCAGTTGAGTATACAGGTGAAGGTGTGTGTGGGGTGCAGTTGAGTATACAGGTGAAGGAGTGTGTGGGGTGCAGTTGAGTATACAGGTGAAGGTGTGTGTGGGATGCAGTTGAGTATACAGGTGAAGGTGTGTGTGGGGTGCAGTTGAGTATACAGGTGAAGGTGTGTGTGGGACTGGAAGGTGAGGGCAGAGAAGCAGACCGAGTGTAGTGGCGAAGAGTTCAACCTGGGTTGGATTAGAAAATGTAAGGGACATAATCTTCACTGCATGAGCACCAACAACTTTACCCGTGCCACATGCGGCACACTGCCACTGTTCGCGGCTCACCAATCGGACCCCCCCAGTGAGTGAATTAAGAAGGCAAATACAGAAGCATGGAATTACGTGACATCTGTCTATTTCCGCCTTGCGCATATACAAATGAGAAATGTAAAATTGCTAATTAATGTTGCCGATGCAAACTTTATTTCATGTTGATGCCATGTGCAAGTGAATTCGTGATGGCCTAGTGAAGCACGCGGAACGGTGTTTCCACACGCACGACTGCATGCTAATGAGCATGTATTTTCTCGCGTGCTAATTGCGTAAAACGCACCATTGAGTTTGCTTAACATGGAGATAACATTACAATACAAAAAACTACAATAGTTGAAGCAAGTGTAAAAATAACCTATGTATCTCGGCTCAAAGATACCTTGGATGGATAATTTGTATGTTTCGCTCGTGAAAGGAATTCTACATTCCTATGGCCGGTATCAGTTCATCTCGAGGCTCGTTACAGGACACCCACTGTTGACTTACAACGGAGAGGTGAAGCTGTGCTAGTGGGTGCTCAAAGTATTAACCTATGCAGCATGAAGGGATGAGTTTGCCCTGGCAGGGATTTAATTTCACCATCTCGTGATTGGGAGGCCTACTCATGACGATTACGAAAACAATAAAAGCAATGGTTTTCATGATTCTTCCGAATTATTCTTGTCAACGCAAATCACCACATCACAATGAACATTAAACACACATGAATCACTAGTCCTTACACATATCGCAGTTTCCACTCAAGCGTGAGAATCCGCGCCACATCGCCAGGCCGCACTCACTGTGAGCCTCGTCTCCTCCCGTGGCACCTTCCTCCAGTCCCTGCAGAACTTGCCTCGGCTCACCTCCACCACGTGTCCCACCATCAACGCAAGTTAATTAACATATCCGGAACCACTCCGGTTGTGATGGAAATGTGAGCGATCACCTCCTGTTTGGTCGTGAGAGAGGTAGAGCCAACAATACGCAGTCTCCTGCTGCAGCGTTTTCATTTGAAGGCCAGGTCTACTCTTAATGTCACATTCCCTCGCATGCGTAGAGGCAAAATGACGAAGACTGGAGAATGTTGCAATTTCATTTGACACTTCATGGCGAAATGTGCTTATCAAAATGCAAGTGAGTGTTGCAAGAGCAGCAGTGGTGTGTCCAGTTGTGTTGGCTCTCAGTGTTATTAAGAGAGACATTGTGCTCACTAGAGCACCTGTAATAGAGCAGTGCGTATCGTGTGTACTCGGTGAACTCTTTGAAGCTTGCTTAACATTACAATGGGTCAGAAATTCTGTATTTATGATTGAGTCTGCAGGGAATTCTCAATAGTTTGTGTGCACTATAAAAAGCAGTGGTTATTTTATATTAAATAAAATGCATTCATTTTCAATCAATAAATTAATGTTTTTACTTGAGAAAGTCCTTTATTCTATATTTTATACGCACGAGATTGTATTGACTCATAAAACTGCTTGTTGCAAGAGAGGAGTGTAGGTTTCATTTAAGTGAGATTTAATTAATTAAATCTACAATTGTGCTTTGCAGAATGTCCTTTTTACATTGCAAGCAATTTGCAATGTAGACATTTTAATTCACAATGCATAAAATGACTTATTTGAATGATTTAAATGATTTCAAATTGAGTGTTTTTTTTCTCTCAAAGAGAAGCCTAATTTTCATCTCGAAAATAATAATCTTGATTTTGATTGTTATCTTGAATAAAGCTTTTATCTAACTTTCCATGAATACAATGCAGTATTTTGGGCCACTGTGTTGTCTTGGTAAGTTCTCAAACAATGCTTTATTATTGTACACATTACTATAAAAGGTAAAATTGCTCAGCCTCTATTTATATTATAAATGTTGAAAGGTGATATTTTTAGAATTTCAAAGAGAGGCATTTTCTATGGTACCCTTAAAGGCCATGATCCACCAGGTTAAAATGTAAAAAAGACATGAATTAGATATTTTGAAATCCTCTCAAATATTGCCATAAATACAGGAGGCGTTAAGATGTTTAAACACCAAATACACACACACACATTACAAGGCAGCAGGCCTGAATTAACCACACATGTGTGTTAACACATGCAAACAAATTTGCTTTGATAATGTAAGCATAATCCTTGACACTAATTGCCCTACACTAGAGAGCCTCTGTTACGGCTTTGTCCCACGAGTGCTATAGACCAAAGGCTCCCAAAAGGCAGTGGCATGTGTGGTTAATGCAGATTTGATGCCTTATAATAGGTGTCTAATTGTAGTTTGAACATCTTAACACCTCCTGTATTGATGTCAGAAAGGGTAAAGCCTTTAATTATTATTATTATCCAATATCTTGATACTGAAAATGGTTCCCAAATATAATTTACGACGGGGTGGGTGGCCAGCACCACGCCCGGCCGCCTTTGTCTCCCCAGTGGCGATGTTCACACCCCACACCAGTTAATTGTTTGAGGCTGAGTCGACCTAGGGGAGGCTCAGGACCGGTTAAAATAATCGTCACTGGTGGTGGCCGTGAGCGGGAATCGATCTCGGGTCGCCGGGTTCGTAGCGCAGCGCGCTACCTGCTACACTACAATGCGTTACGCTTCCACATGCGCGGGTCACGTGACAATAAAAGTGTATTTTTATAATGTTTGCATGGTGTACAGTTTCGTATACATTTGTGGCTCTGGCTGGCTGCAGTGTGCTGCTCTGCATCCTGACGGAGCCTTCTCTCCCGCAAGGTTCATGGTTGTTTTTAATGAGCCTTCTCTCCCGCAAGGTTCATGGTTGTTTTTAATGAGCAAAGCAGTGTCGGAAAGGTGTCACACGTGGTCAGGTCGGCACGCCAGCTCTTGTGCAGCCAGTTGTGACGCAGCTGGGACACCGGCACATTCTAAATGACACGTGTGTTCCTTGTTCTCGTATCGATTGTGCCCACATTGTGGATCAGGTGCACTGCTGCCTGTCCCAGCGCTGGCGACAAGCAAAGTGCTCGCGTGGATTGCGAGGCAGTCAATGTCATGGATGGTGGCCGTTTTTGTTTGCCGAAAATCTTCCACTCACGTAAAAATATATATCAAAATGTGTGCCACGATAAAGTGATTCGAATATAGAATGCTATGATTGTCTCGTGTTCTTACAGGCCTTTAAGTGAAAAGTCACGCTGCATTCTTTATTACACATATATGATGGTAAATACACATAGCTATTTTATATAATATATTTGCATCTAGGAGTATTTTAAAGGATCTAAAAGGCCACTTTCTTTCGTTTAGAAGATGTTGAGTAATATAGAGTACTTTTTTTTCTAAATGACTCAATCTTAGACGGAGTTAACTTTGTACGTCTGGAAATGTATTAAAACGCATGTCGATTATGTAAATTAATATAGCTATAGAAAACATTGAGGCGCACGCTCCTTTAAAAGCAATAGAATGTTGCAGGGTATGTGACGAGGTCATGATGAGAGTAACAATGGCAAACAAAGTGAGTGACCATTGCGTTAATTTTAAAGGCCACCTTAAATGGCCTCCAGTGGAATCAAGTGCGCAGAGAAGCGTTTACAGCCCTGAGCCAGTGGTGTTCATTTCACATTCCCATGTCAGGGATGAGGGAAACCATGAAACTATCATTGCCGACTTCCTTTAACTGGACTCTTTTATGACCCCAGAGTGTTGAAGGGCTGAGCTGATCTACAAATTGGATTTTAACCTGCAGCCTCTGATTGTGTCAGCTATGCACTCTAACCCCGTATGCTACCGGCAAAATTATTTGTTAGCCTCCACGTATTTTCTGATGTAATATTGATGGTGATATATTAAAAATAGCATCTTGAATAATGACAGGAGTGATAAATGCATATTTCTAAATTCACATTTCTAAAACTTGGCAGTGGCCTTTGTGCTTCAGTAAATCAATTGTGCATAATCGGTAATAGCAATAAATAATTACATTTTATACAGCAACATTACTGTCGTGTTCATAGTCATTATCCCCATAGCGTCAATGTAGATAAACGTCCCTTGAGCCAATTTGTAGCAAAAGATAATAAAATCAAAGTATAAAATAGAAATATTAACGTTCTACATTGCAGGCAATGCGATTGTGCTACAGGTTTTAAAAGCTGTGTGAAATGTTTATAGATTTGATATATAATGAATGTATTTATATGTTTCAGACTACAGTGTATATATTATTCTCCAATCACTTTACTTTGTGTTTTTTGACATATCATTGTAATTACACTGATTCTTCATTAGGACTTTTTCGAGAGATGTATATGTTCAATACAAGCTTGACGTATGAACATTTCATAACATTTACAAAGGGCGTATAAAGATGTATTTATATAAAATGCAATATCTGTACGTTTGGTCTAATATGTGATTAACAATAAAACCATTGTGTCCAATACGAAGTGATGCAGTCACACAGCATAATAAACAATCCACAATGACAGTTTTAAACGAGGGTTACACATTTGAGGAGAGTATTATGACACTTTGCCAGTGTCCATAGACACATTCCCTTCATTACATTGAACACCTTAGTGATGATGTATGTTATCTAATTAAAAATGCCATCAAAGCTTTGGCTATATTTAACTCTTGATACCTATGGTCCCAGACGAATGTGTATTGGGGCTTGGTTAGAATATGTAAATATGGATTGATATTTACCCATGAAGGCATGGTCACATGTACTCGGCAGTCGCCAAGGATGATTATAAAACGCACATCATGTCGCCTGTTTACATCGCTCTCCTTGACAACACGCATCGGCATCGGCGGGTGACGGGTCTGTAGTTCAGTACATCATTGCACGAAAGTGAACCTTGGCGGCAGGTCAAAATGAATCCGTTTCAACCTGCCCCTTGTTCCTCGACGAATCCGAGTGGATCTCCTTTTTGTTTTCTGCCGAATTGCGGTGGACTTGCGTTTTATTCCCCGCCGCGGCAGATTTGCTCTTCAGGTCTTCGTTGGATTCATTGGACGCGTCCTTCAAGAAGAAACACTGCCACGGCGTGCACACCACGAGCAAGATCCGCTTGTACTCGCGCCTGAAGTTGTGGTTGAGCAGTCCGTACACGACGGCGTTGAGGCAACTGTTGAAGTAAGCCAGAAAGTAGCTCGCCACAAACAGCCACCCGGGGACCTGCATCGGTGCGGACTTGAAGGACGACAGCGTCACCACCAGCCCGATGATGTTGAGTGGGCCCCAGCACACGGCGAAGAGAACGAACACCACGAACATGGTGAGGAAGTTGCGGTAGTCGGCCACGGTGAGTCCGAGGCGCGCGTCATTCCTCGCGCGTCTGCGGACCTGCACCCACGCAGACGGTCATCGCGTCAATGTCACTGCCGTCGTGAAAACGAGCCAGGCAAAGCTGTCAGCAGGCCATTGTTATGACTTGCATTCCTCAAATCCCACAAAGGAATGCTGGACTCACTGTTTGTGGGTACACTGTCTCCAATATTTAGGGAATGTGTGAGCCTCCAACTGAAAGTATGATACCTCAACTACCATGGCATGGGTGCATCTGTACGCTTTTTTGTACTCTCGACATCATGTCATGTATGTATGTATGTTGAACTTCTTTCACACCCTATGTAGCCAACCGTGCTAACCGGAGGTGTGGGATAATGACAACAAACTAAACACAAAAAGCAGTTCATAAAGTAATTAGTTTTCAATCTAGATGATTTAAAAGTGCATAGCTCCCAGTGGCTTCATAATATCAAAAGGAAGAGCGTTCCAGACGGCCGCAAAAGTGCATCTGAAAGCTGCCACTCTACTAATTGGAGAGCCTTTTAAACAGTGTGGGGTCGGTGTCTGGTGTCTTGTAGAAGGTGCCTGTGGGTTAGTATGAAACAGGTTTGTATAAAAGTAAATAGAGAGAGGTAATACATGCAGCCATGTTTACATTCGTGCAAAGCCAGTTTATATTTATGAAGGTGAATACAAGGGGGCATGTGTGTGTGCCAGTCAAATTGTAAACTTTAAATATGATAAGACAGTGTACAGACCATTATATTAATTATTGTAGTGGCTGCTTTCATCTTTTATTAATCTTTTTTCAAAATTCCAGATTCTAAAGCATTGAGAGCACTCCAAATGATCATGTCACCCACTTGAATGTATTTTGTCCTGTTTCTGAAAGTATATAAAACAACAAGCTATTTTAACACAGAGTCGGCACTGTGTTGGTTAAACCATGAGGGGGAAATAAATCGAATGTTGTGGTAAACAACTTTATACTCCATTTGACTGGAGGCCCCAACTGCACCCCTCAACGTTTGGAGAGGGGAGGCAGAGAGCCCAACGCGGTGATGGCCCTCCACGAGTCACAGGCCTTCGTGGGCTTGCCCAACTCCACATGGCACCACCAATGGCTAATTGCCCACTTGACTTTAAAATCATACCCAGACATCTGCATTGCTCTGATTAATTGGTAACATTTAAATAACTCGCAGTGCAGACCATTTGAAATAGTGACCGTCAATGACTTAACTTTGTGAGGCCAATTTGGAGATTTCCGGTGCCGAGACAGCCTCAATATTATTTTGGCGTAAGCCGATAATTAATTCAACTTGAGACCACGTGTGTAGTTGCAAATAATAACAATAAGCAGAATAACTTCGACAATTTCTACAGCACCACAACATGGCAAGCCATTACAAGGGTGCTTTGTTATGAGACATAATAGTTTTTTGGAACCCATACAGTGAGAAATG
Source organism: Lethenteron reissneri (assembly GCF_015708825.2). Lineage (NCBI taxonomy): Eukaryota > Metazoa > Chordata > Hyperoartia > Petromyzontiformes > Petromyzontidae > Lethenteron > Lethenteron reissneri. Next base: position 14,216,198 of record NC_083810.1, read on the forward strand.
CATCTGTGTGTGTCGGAGAACAGTCGTGGATGATGACTAAGAGCTCATTGTGAAGACGCTGCAAGAGGTCTCGATCCACCTGTAGGGAATACATCCTCCTTTTATATGCCCTGACATGAGTGTCTATCACATGTCTATGAATAATATATTGTTTAATTCTCAGAGCAGGAATATTCCGATTGAAGTGGCATACCAAATGGAATGGAATGTGTGTGTGCAATCATCGGCCACCAGTATGTAAAACCATTAACTCACTACACTTGAGATGAGAGTTCAATCACTTGTGGCCAAACCTAATTTGAAACCAGGATCTCGATGCTTCTAAATTATTCCTCTTGCTGACGTCCCACAAAGGAGTCGTTTTGTTGCTTCCCAGAGGAATGATGATCTGAGTTGGTGCCCTCCCAGCATTTAAATTGAAAGTCTTCTGATGTTGGGATGGGTGGTTAATCACCCGGTTGGATGGGAATGTATAATTGCACAACAGTGAAACACACTGCAGATGGAAAGTGAAATGTATTGTTTGCTAAGTGAGAATGTTCATCTGACAATGCAATGAAATTATTTCCAATAGACCTCTGCCTGCTGTCAGGCTTACGTTTGTTTGAAATATCCATAACAAACTGCGATAATTCAGAAGTGCTTTCATAACTTTATAATGATTAGGTATAGCATGGACTTTCTCGTGACAATTTCAGTGATTTGAATAAAATTAATACTTGTACAACATTGCATAACTCATACATTACAATGTAACATGTGGCACAGTGCTTCGAGTATTTTATAGAACACTATGAATTAATCTTGATTTGAATTATTCGTTTATTATTTTTTTTATGATATTCAAAACCCCAGTGCATTACACGTTTTCTAAAAGTTCCATAGTTGTAAATAAATGGGATGTTTTCACAAACGAATAATTGTTTTACTCCTAAATCCCTAACGGTCAAAAACACTTTTCCCACTCCGCATCTCCAGGTATTTAACGTAAACGTTGATTGTGATGTTAACGCGATCACGGTGATCAAAAGAGCAGAGTATTTATACGATGCGAGACGCAATAGAATTGTCTATAACTGCTTTAGGGACGGATTGAATGAGGTGTTTTTTCTGGAGTGAATTTTAAGCTTGAAACGAAGTTGTTTTGGATCGGGAGCCCTCATTCTGTTAGTAAGAATAATTGGCGGCTTTTCTCAAGAGAAACAGTCGCCCCATGGCACTTTGACTTGAGTCAGAGTCTAGTTGAGTTGCTGCACTATCACCTTTGATGATATGACGATTGTCACAATATCCCATAAATGTACAACTCTTTCACGTTTTTATTGCATGTTTTTGTGCTTTGCTGTAATTATAGTAGGAATAAAGAATCATCTAAACACTTTAACTGCTGCAGTTCACTTAACATAACTCTGTCACCAGTCTTATAAGCGTTCAACTTCACGACCTAAAACGCTAATACTGCACGCGGTTGTCAGTTACACATTAAATAAATAATCATTCAATGAACATGAATATAGTTACTTCATATAATTACCATGTCAATTGCTCTATTGAACATTTAGCAAAGCTTACTTGATTGGATAATAGCTCTTTACAACGTTGTATTACTGAGTATGTTATTTCATATATATATATATATATGTTGTCAGGACACGCCACGTTTGGTGACAAAAAAAGAGAAACAATAACCACACAACGATCATTTGAAAAACGGACGAAATGATTATTGTGGATATTATCTTATAGGGTAAATTGTCGTATCACGACATCATAGTACACAGAGTTCCAAAACGCCACAAAAATGTCCTTCAGTTACCACTAATTCCCAGATATTTGTGGTTACATGAACATTATTTGTCACGAAATTATATTTGGCAAGAGCTTAAATGAGTTAAATTTAATCACTAAGATTTGCAGCGACAAGCATTGATCTCTTAAATCCTGGTACCCGAAGCATTGAAATAAAATGTACTTTCACTGTGTCATCATTAGTGTGGTTTAAAAATATGAGTACCTTACGTGTTAATGTTGTATGTATGTATCGTATGTTGATCTTGTTTCGCTCCGTACGTAGTCAAACCGTGCAAATTTGGTGGTGCGGGTGAGGGACAACAAACTAAACACAAAAAGCACTTCTAATGAAATGAGTTGTCAAAAATAAGTTGTCAAAGCTAATTTCTTATTCGGAGAATACATTTTTTTTCTTCAGTGCAGGAAGATGTGAACGTCACCAATATTGGCACACAATGTATATTTTGTGTTCATTTCCAACTGTGATCTGTCATCTTCAGCCAGGTGGCATCTCGTTATTTCAGGTGCTGCAAAACACACGCTGTTCTTTTCGGGGCTTACTAGAAGCTGTGCAGGAGTAATCAAACATATATTTTAAAAAACTGCAGTAAAATATTGTCATTAGAGCACCTGCAAATAAATGTCCTCATAACGGAGCCTTGGCTGTACAAATCCATCACTGCTCATTAGAAATTACTGTAATAGGCGACAGTTGACAACACAGCTTCCCACGGTCATAATATATGCATAACTAAACATGAATAAGCTGCATCTGCTGATATTTGTAGGACAATTGTTTAGGTTTGGAAGGCCACTGGGGTTATTGTTGGTTAGCGTTCCAGCTCAGTGCACCTTTGTCTCGACGTTCCGGCAAGCCTTCAACCTTTTCAAAGCTGACAGAGTATGAGGTTCAACAATTATCTTCAGCTCCCATGTGTCGCATAAGATGCAGCGAGCATTCATGAGTAGTACATATTCTGAGTTTAATTCACTTTTCCTAGAACAGCGAGAGCACGCACAGGATCCCCCTGTCCTGTATCACTGATAGATTTGACTTTAATCAAGAAAAAATAGGTTTAGAGTAAGCAATAGCGCACATTCTGTAGTGCATGTAGCCGGTGTGAGCTCACCCGTCATTAATCACACGTATAATTGTGCACTCTGCTAATAGCGAGGGATAACCAGGTGCGTGTTTTATTATTCAGATAAGGCGGTGATGCTCGGCACCACCAGGCGGTGATGCTCGCGGATTTGACGCAGAGCCCCACGAGGCACGCGCCTAATTGAGATTTGGGAAAACTTCGGACTGAGGAATCGACGCGGAGGGTGGCTCTGAACGCCATTGCAGATACGCATTTGCCTTTCTGAAGAAGCCCTTTCACAAACCCCGAGGACTCAGCTGTTGTGGAGTCGCCCCACTTCTCCGGAGAGCAGAACACGACACAGAGTCTCTACTCACCGTCTTTTTATTGTTGTTATTGCTGCTGCTGTTGTTGTCTATTTAGCCGACCTGTCCCCCTCGCAAGGATTCACGACGGGAGGAGAGGGCACAGGGCGGACCGGCTAAGTCTACATCGAGAGCCGTTTCAATCCACTGCTAGATGAGGACCTCGCTACGCCCTGTGGTCGTGGTGGTTATTGATCCACACTTCACCGTAGTGGTGAGTGCAGGTTTATGTAAGTGGGGAGCATCACGACATGACTGGAGATTTTTTTTATTAATCTGACATCGATTATATTAAGGATGCGAAAAGTGATAACATGCACATTTATGTTCTTTAGTTCGAGTACTAATCAACTTCCCCCAGTGACATGCAATGATTATTACAGTGCTAACGGAACACTCTCTCCTTTGCTCTAAGCCATGTGTCTTTAAAAAAGCCATCATTATTATATCGTGTGTGAAATTGCAGAAATAGCTTCAGTTCAGTTGATGCAGGGCACACCTGTATATGTGAATGTGGCATCTTGAAATGGTAAATTAATTAAAACCCTTTTTGAAATGCCACATTTAAATTCACATCTTCAACAATTAATTTGCCTCACAGTACACTCCTGGAAAGCCGTATCGTGGATTCGGGAATTATTCCCTTCGTAAAGAATCAAATTAGAAAATTATATTTTAAATAATTTAGGCAAGTTGTGATTTCACTGTATTTACTACACAGCAGGATGCTAAGGGCCACTTTTCATATAATTTCATCCCTGCGTTTAGGGTTTTGTGGTTTAAAAGGCATGTGGTGACATTCTGGGAGCACTTTCCCTGTCATGTAGGACATTTAAAGTCGATTGAAATAGAAATTGAAACAAATGACAGGTTACAAGAGGATGAAGAGGATTACTTAAAAAAAACATGGTGAGAGTTTGAAATCGTGAATTTCCACTGTTTTGGCACGATTCAAATTTAAACTGGTTTGTCATTGAAAACCCAATGTCATTGAAAACCCAATGCAAAATGGAACTTAATGCAGATTCATGCAGATACTTGGTGTCCCTGAGAGGTATTTTAGTAAACAGCATGTAATTAACAATATGATAATATATAGATACTTCCACCGCTGGATAACAGCGTATTCAATTCTCAAACCACTCAAGGAATGACCTTTTGTGCAATATGGCTGTCAGTTTGCGCACAACTTTGTTGTTGTTGTTGACATCGCTTTTGTGAAATAATTCAGAATTAAATTGTGATATCTTTCTGATAAAACGTTAATTTTTAGTTAAAAGTAGAGGTTTGCACGTAAGTGATGAAGCATCAAAAACCATGTAAAATAAATAATGATGACCGTGTTCAGCTCTTTGTCAATCCACTGCTGGAGAACACAACGTGAGCTCACCACACCTGATCATCCTGGGCAAGGAGAAGCCCGAGATGGCTTAGATATCACTCATCACTGACGTTAGCCTTGGCCGAGAATCCAACTTGGATCCCTGGTTTCATAGCGCAGTGATGAAAACTCCAAACAGCTTACAACATTCTAATCGGAACCCACGTTGTGTTTTTTTTTACTCTTGCATTCCAAATCCCACCGATGTTCACTCGACGGGGGCTCTAGAGAGCTCCTCTAGAGGGTACATGATCCACCCTCGCGCGCTGGGCAGCCTGGGCAAGGTGGGAGGACGTACACTTCACCAGCTGTGGAGTTCCCATTCATTGCGTTGGGGGGACAAAGGTGGGTCAAGTGAAGGAAGCTGCTCAACAGTCTCAACTGCCCCGCCAGGGACTGAGCCGCCGCTCTGTGTGTTGCACGCCCAGTGTGCCGAGCCATGACACCGAGGTGTCGTGGTGCGCCACATTGGGGGTTTCAGCCAGGAAACAGGAACGAGAGTGAAAATTGCACATAGAGATCGAATGTGTGTTCGGGCGCCGTCTGTGAAATGCTCGGTTTTTTTTTTATAATATCCAGCGTGGTGGTTTTCACCGGTTTGAATCGATTGGGACAATTCAATTGATTCTTGTTTCTGTAAAGTTATTTAAGGTGTCACAGTCAGGATTGAGTGTTGTGGGAAATATTGATCAAAAGGTAGAGTAGGGTGGCAGTTGAGAACGGATTTTTCTTTTACGAACTGGCAATTTGGTTTACTGAAGCGTGGTCAACAACTCCATTAGCCAGACAACTTGTTGGTGCAATCCGGGTGGGTAAATGCTGAATGTATTTTGAAAGATCCGTGTGTACACGTTTGAAATGTGTGGTGTGCCTTTCTGCACCATAGCTCAAATGGTAGACATAAACCTGTTTCCATGGAAACCATGTCTTGTATGCTCTGGCAGAATAATCTGGAGGTCGCCGGTTTGATCTCCTCGCATCTTTCCACCGAGCAGTTTGTGAATGGGTGCAGTTAGTTAAACGGAAGGTCACATGTCGTGGCCATGTTGGCCAAAACAATCTGGCCACCATGGAGGAGTAGGCCAAATACCCTCCAGAGGAGCTTCTCCTGAATGGAGGCCCTTTTTGCCAGCAGTGACATGCGACAATAATTTTAGGAATTTACTTTTGCACCAACTGGTTCGAAAATGGTGTAACCCATCATTTGCAAACGCAATCATATATCCTCAGTAGACTTTGGGTACTTCGTATTTTAGATTTAAATATTGATAAATATTCTAAATTGGTCTAATTTGTATAAGCATTGCCACGGTAACCACCAACAACCTAACAACCGGAGGTCATGCATTGTGAGAAAATATACTCTATTCTTCCCAGAATTTATCCCAGTTTATTTCTATTTACGTGACTTTACCGAAAGAACCAAAGAGTATGTATATCCCAGTTTCTTTTGGTGCCTCAGAGTCAACAACCCTCTGTGGAAGAGGAGCTTTCAGTTCAGTAAAGGAGAGCAAACACGAGCATCGTTTTGTGATGCACAGTGCAGTGAAACCATTACCGTGTTTCCACCACTACTACATTGTATTATGGATGGGTATTGCCTGTATTATGGATGGGTATTGCTGCCTGTGTGTGTTAACCATAAAAGACATGCCATCTGCATCACAGCGGTCACTAGAGAGGCCGTGACTTCATAAAAAATAAATAATATAAAAAAAACATTTGTAAAAACACGAAATGTACCGTACTAGCAATGGAAGAACTCCATGACTCCAGGAAGTGGCCCCGAAGCTTGCCATAACGTAAGGGGCTGTGGCCAATTACAGCTAACTTCAGTTGAGCGTGGACAATTAGACCCAAGCCGAAACATAACATATACAAATTATGTTTAAATGTTTTTTATTTTGTATGATGGAATATAGTATTGTCATCAGTATGACATAAGTATTCCAAGTTTGCAATGAATACCACTTTGGGAAGTGGGTTAAAATTGAGATTTGAGGATACAACGACAACGACAACAGACAGAGTGAGTTAATAGAAAGCGTGTAAAAAATAGTCGCGTCGGTGCCATGGTCCAAATTTGTAGAAAAACAACACTTGCAAAATACTTGATTGGGAAACACACGGCAATCGCCTTCTGCTGGGCGAAAAAAATAAAACTTAACAGGACCATGGGGAAAAACATTCTTGGAACTCACCGAGGCTTTGCTCGGTAAACAAATTCATCATGAAGGAGGAGAAGTGATGGGGGGTGGCGGCGGCAAGGCAGCCTGACCTGGATGACGAGCACCCAGATGCGCAGGTAGCAGAAGACCACCACGCCGATGGGCAGCAGGAAGTGGAAGAACACCACGGAGACGGTGTAGGCGGTGCTCACCGACTGCGAGAACGTGCACGAGTAGACGCGCGCGTCGTACTGCAGCGAGCCCACGAAGAGGTTGGGCAGGATGGCCGTGAGCGTGAGGAGCCATACCCCAGACACGTAGGCCAGCGTCTTGCGCGTGCCGTACAGGCGGTCGTAGTGGAGGCTGTGGCAGATGTAGCAGTACCGATTGAGCGCGATGGCCATGATGTTGAAGACCGAGCCGATGACGCTGAGGCCCATGAAGAAGCCGCTCATCTGGCAGTGGAGGTCTCCCATGGTCCAACCGTCGTGGATGATGGCTTGCACCACCAAGGGGTACGGGTATACGGCCACGAGCAGGTCGGCGACTGCCAGGCTCACGACGAACACATTGCCTGCACGCGACATGACCTTCCGTTAAGTTGGTAAAGAGAAGTCACCAGTCGTGGACTTTGGTAAAGGTACAGACCCGCAGTTGCTTGCTCACACAACTGCTGATGTGAAGGTGTTTTTGCCTACTCTTCCACGCTGGCCAGACTTTATTGTACCCCATGCCACCAGCCGATCAACTGCGGTGCACCCATTATTACTGTTGGGTGGATGCAGGCAGGGGATCTAAGACACTTTTACCGTTATTCTTGGTTCTTTCGGTAAAGTCACGTATTTTATTATTTCCCTTCTACGTGACTTTACCGAAAGAACCAAGAATATGAATCCATGCAGTCACGAAAGCTTTAAATCGAAACTTTTACCGTTGTTTCAACTGCTGTGCCTGGAGATCAAACGGGCGATCTGGATTTCACGTCCACTGTGATACCTTTCATACCACGGCCATGTCATATTCTTATATAAAATATACAAACACAGTTGATACCTTAGGATAATTGTGATAAAGTGACTTGCTATGTTGTGCCTGATCTTATTCACTCCATGCGTTATCCACAGTGACGTTTAAGACTCTCCGTGTATATACGTATGCATCAAATGCAGCAGACCATATTCTTATTAGTGGATTGTAAATTACTACAAAGGTATCCGTGGAATGGCATTTTACACATTAGTATACGTACTATAACAGTAATAAAGTATATCAGTAATTTCCTGTTAAAAATAATATTGTGATGGTGCTCATCTCCTGTATACAGCCCGAAGCCAGTGGTGGAAATTCCCCATTCATATGGCGAGTTACCCGCAGACCAGCCGCTGTCAACTTCACCACAAAGTGCGACTCACTTTATCAACCCTTGGAGAGATGATGGACTAAGTCAACCACAACGCAGGAGTTGAACTCTCAACCTCCCGATTTGTGCCAGCAGAACGGGTGTGTTATATTTGTCATTTATTTATCATGAAAAACAATCACGTGCTTACTTGGTTGTTGTGTAGACAATTTTTAGATTCAGCTCTCAAGCATAATTGGCCTATATTGAGAAGAAAGCACACTTTTTGTATGGTCGTTTTATGGAATGATACATCACTGGTACATGCCATTGAAAACACATTTATGAACACACATTAGAATCTGCCCTTACTCACAATGACCTCTTTATTACATAATTGCTTTGGGAACCGAGTGCATATCTGAGAGCTACCTACTTTGGTCACAAGGAGATAAAACATCTTTGTTGAATCACCAAATTATTATTTTATTCACAAAAAATAAAGCTCTCATGTATATATGTGCATATCTAATTCTACTGTGTATCAGGGTGATGTGATGCAAATTAGATGTGTACAATTCCTATGAATGACGCATCTGCAGTTTTATTTATTCCACGCTGCTTTTGATGGCAATCGTTGTAATTTTCACAAGGCCAAAATTTACTTTTCCAGTCGCATTTCCCACACGGGAATGATGATTTCAAAAGTGGATGAAACAATTGTATTGGAATGCATCGTGGCATTCTTATCAATGGCACCGTGGCTAGCAGCTGGTCCTTTTGCTGCTATACATTTCCAGATGAGAAGCCACTCTGTTGAGCTATGAATTGTGGTCAGGTCACTTATAAAAGAAAGTGAACACCTCAGTGGGCTTGGCCTAGTAGGATGGGGATGGTTGAGTTTTATTTGTTTGTTTTTGGGTTATTTGTTTGTCTTGTATTTTGCACGACTATCGTGTATTTTTACTCTTTGTTGTTGTAACATTGTTAAACTCCTACTGGACATCTGTGAAAAAGAGCTTTAGAGCTCATGGGATTCCTCCAGTCTAAAATAAATATTCATATTTTGTTTATGTGCGGTGCTTACGGGGTAGGTAGACACCACCTAAAATGGGGTTTTAGTCCTTCAAGGCAGAACGTTCTGTACAGGTTTCTGTTGATCATAGACGTATATATCATGTTTTTGCTACTGTAGTATTGTACAGACAGACTCTTCAACGTCTTTTAGTAGCACACACTTTATTTGTGAATACAGTCCCTATGCACTGAGGGGTATACGGTCCCCTCACCCGTTACACTCCGAACGTACAAGCCTACAGGCTACTCATACCCCGCTCCTTCAGTGTCCTCTGACTGGACCTAGGGAGATGTCTCCCTGACCACTGGTTACTCTGAACCCTAGCCCTTATAAGGGCTGGAGGGCTTGGTCCAGGGTCCTATGCTTCTTCCGCCGTCTTGGGTCTTCGTGTCGTCGAACTCCCCGAGAGCTCTGAGCGTTCTGGCTTTATACTCGTTCGTGGCCGGGTTGTCCAATCCCCGGCCACCTTGTGGAACCCTGTGATTGGTCGTTCCCAATCTGCTTTTCGATCCCAATTCACCCTATCTGACCCTGACCGTTAGGTCGCGCGGGAAAACCTTGTTTACGGTCAGCTCTCACAACTTGTGAGACCCTGACCGTTAGTTTGAGCGGGAAAACCTTGTCAACGATTAGCTCTCCCAGTTTGTGAATATCGAGTGGGTAACTCTACTACACTACCATTAAATAATTGTGCCATTAATAGCGAGTAATTCTCCGACTTAATCATCTTAAACACTGGGTTATTTTTTTTCTTCCAAAAAAATCCCCTATTTAGCCTTTAAGGGTGTTTCGGCAAGCTTTGATAGGAAGCAAGCAGGCAGGCATGGCAGAATTGAGATTTTACGTAGAACTATGAGCAGCCGCCCATGTCTCCATCGGGTTAGTCACACACTTCACCACTGGGTACGCCTTTAATGCGGAGATGTCCGCGAGGAAGCTCAACTCATGTCCAGGGACCAAAGCCACTCGGGTTGATCGTGGCATTGAATTTAATTGTGGGCATCTGGATTTTTGTGGCACACGCATCAATAACTACGCCACTGCCTTGTCAGACCTCACTAAGTCTCTTGACATGTCAAGTGGGTCATGGTAGTCACGGAAATCATGAAATTGTATGGAATGTTGTAAATAGCTGTAGAAACGTGTTAGATTGTGGAATTATTTCCATTTCAAGATGCTGTATGTCATGCAGGGTGGGGGTATGGCGGGGGAAAGGGGGCATTAGGATTCCCCTATGTAAAATTAGTGTCCCATGTTTAGATAGATTTTTTTAACTAATTCTTTCGAAATCTATACGAATAGATTCGTAATGCCAAAAACAGTCAAATTACTTTTGAAAGCTGCTTGATTCAAGCTTTTTCTCCCTTTAAATGGTTATTTTAAAAAAATCTATTAAAGATGACTACATTTATTTATTATTAAAAAGCAAATTTTAGGTGGGGCACTGTCCCATCTTTTTTCGTAACCTAATCATCACAAATTACCGTGTTTTATTCATAAATTATATATCACCACAGGTATCCATCGGTTTGTAAGATTAATAAAAAAGTGAAGGCAGCAGACTGTCAAATCCTTTTGTGTAAATGTATTGGATTGGAATCGCATGAACAGTCCCTATTGTCCAGTGCAACGCTAACTGCATAACCCAATATTCGTTTGTAAAGATGATGATTAACCTCATTCGAGGGGCCACCAACATCTTATTTTCCCCTTAAATTATATTTTCAACACCATGCTATGCTTGGCAAAAACACTTCCTTAAAAGGGGAAACATAAAAACGCAACATGTTGAATAATGGCCCTTCTTGACAACACACAGATATGGAGTGTGAATAATCGTTGGAAACTGCACTGGGCATATTAACAATGGACAATTTGAATATATTAAGTTCCAGACAGACCCTTAAAAATTTAAAATGTATGCATAATCATTTGTAATTACATTTACATTATCATAAGTTGTCGTCTTCATAAAAGAAGCATGATTACGCTTGTTTACCCAGGGGAGTCTCATTATAATATAGTTTTAGTTTTTAACATTATCGTTTTTGTTTCTCCCATTACAGGGAACACGCCTGAGAGGGTACCCACAAAGTAAACGGAGCAATATCAGATGCTCTGCAGGAGCGAGTTGAATTGTTGTATACGGTGACCACGAGGGAGGGTGACGGCTTGGAGAGTCCTTCATCCAGCAGTGGATAGACCATGGCTGCGGATAATTCATGGGTCATTTGAGCACCAAGCTCGGTCGAAGGAAGAGAGATAACGATGTGAGGATAATGTTTGTGCCATTGAAGTGAGTGACGAGAGAGCTCCTATCGGAGATAAATATTACAAACATGAAAAAAAGTAATCTAGCAGATAGACATGGCCAAAATAGAGAAACATTTAAAATCAGAAAGGAAATGTACTTGTTTCATATAAAAAATCAAGGTCAGAAGGTGGCAGAATTTATACTAACTCTACGCAACAAGTCCTAATGTATACATATTTAAATTTGTCACTAAAAATGAGTATACTGTACAAGGGTCAGAATAAACATATAAGGGATTTGAAACATCCATTATCTGTGTTTGAAGTCTTGTTGAGATTTATGAAAAATGTTTACAGACATCTTGTATTGAATTAATGTAAAAAATGCATGCATCTGGGAACAGGTCAATTGTAGGCTATGTAACAGAAAATGTAAATACAAGTAGAAACATTACCATTCACTTCGTGTTTGAAACTAATCCTTTGGCATTATTTAGAATTTTAAAATATCATTGCTCAATGCCCATGAATCTCAAGTGATCTCCTTGGCTTAGAATACTACTCCAGCTGCTGCAATGTACATTGTTATTTAAAAAAATTAATCGGCATGGCTTATTAAAGATCCCCACTTGCCTGTCCCACTTAGCAAACGTTCTCTAGGTTTATAATGTCTACAACACTGTTCATTGCCGTGAATGTCTACAACACTGTTCATTCCTGTGAATGTAACACATCAACATAAGATACCTGCAGCGTACAATCATTCACGCCTGTAAACATTGTAATTCTTCTTTGTATCTATTACATAATCTGCCTCTGTACATAGCGGGTATTCCAATAATAGTGAGTGGGTGGTTTATAGTACCATTATAATAAGGCAATATATTAGTCAACGTTTAGACGACAAAACCTAATTGCATATTCAGTATGGGGAAAGATGTTTTACTGTCCAGTGTGATTCATACTTTATTCACTTGTATATCATGCTTTGCAGTACATTTGGAGTATATATTAGCTGCTGCTCCTGCTGCTGTGCCCCAAAGCACTCTTTTTCGCTTGGCCAGACACTTGCTTGTCCAGTGAAGTCTGCGGAAGTGAGCGAGGCAGTGGAAGGAGATGAGGCCAAGGAACAGGCGATGCCGGAAGCTGAATCAGTACTCACTTGAACTGCACACGCAGTTCAGAGCCTCATTATTATTCCGGTGCCATATCATAAGAAACACTCGTGTGCTTTCTTTCGTAATTTTTGGAGATTTTCGTTTTATTTTGCCGAGAACTACACGTGGAAGAGACACCGTGCTGTGCGTCTGTCACACGAAAGGTGCTTTGGTCTATATTTCAAAATCACCATGCAATTAATGAGCGGCCTTATGATGCTCAATGTATTTCCACAGTCACCTTTTGCTCGGTGGCTGTGTTTGGCCGAGCTTGCGCCAGTGAAGAGACCTGCCAGAGCTGGGGGAGGGCTCATTGCTTGTACATAAACATAAATGGCCTCTTGGTGACGTAACAATTGCCTTCTGCTTCAATAATAACCAGCATTTTACTTGGCGATGTCATTCATGATTGCAGGGGACATACATTTGCATGCATCAGTCTGCATAGATGGGTTTCTACCGATTCATGACAAGGAAATATTTTACATTCTTTTCCATTCAATCTGTATTCACAAGATTGCGTATTCAGTATGGTACTATCATCAGGTATGGAATGCTTGCTTTGGCATCCTAATGCCTGGGTAATACCGGTTATGCATTGTTGAGATTGATTGAATTTAGCAATGCATGAGTGAACAATGAACATAATCATGTATTGGCCAGGCAACACGCATATGCATGCTTTTTGCTCTAATCTGTTAGTTCAAACATTATGAACTCAGTTGCCAATGACTAAAAATGACATACATTTTTGGTTGTCCATTTGTTCATGTTGTGTTGCAGTAGAAATTGTTTAGCAATGATATCTCGGTGATTTCAAAGTGCAATTGCCAACATTTTGAAAGGAAAGCCTTATTATTTAAAGGACATTTTTTAGCATTATTGCAGTGCACTATTCCCATGTTTTGCTTCGTTAAGTCGAGCTTTGTGGTGTGATTGGGAGATACACGCAGCTAGAGAGATCTACACTTTTCAATCATTGCTCATTGTGTGGCACTGATGTTTAAAATTGGTCAATGAAAGAAGATGATCTGCAATGTTAACGCATTGCAGTAACACTAATGCATTGCGATACCACTTCCGCATTGTGCACCAATACCGCACAAGGGGAAATGCACTCTCACCAGCCAACATCAAACGCGGATGAATCAAAGAATTATATTGATTTAGAGCATAATTGTAGCTTGTTCACTCGGACATGACATTTGGTGTTACAGACACTAAGCAACATTCCAGCGGAGAAACTCTGCTAAATATATCATAGGAGAATGCAACTGAGTAAACTCATTGATTTAAAAAGTGTATTATTCCTTGAGGAACTTAACGGTAGAATGTCAGCCCTTCCCAAAAACAGTAGGCTTTGGAAATTATTATATTTTTTTATGAAAATTACCTTTCAGCTCCAAGTCATTAAAGGTATAATTAAGAGCTTTTATACGACTAAAAACATTAATGATGAGTTATGTTTGTGCTGAAACATTAATAAACTTAATCATGTTCATAGTCAATGTCTCATGATTTGGAATGTTTATTGAATATTTTAATCTGTTATTTGATTTCAAAACTGAAGTTATGCTGCAGTTGCTTTTGAACAATGTTAATCACGCAGATGATCTTTGTTTTGTTGTGCCGAGCTTAATCATCATACATTTGTTTAATTGCCAACACAGCTGGAGCTCCGCAAATGCAACAACAACAATCGCTTCCACTTGCCACGAAAACGACCGTGACGTTGCTGCAGTGCTCGTGCCATGCTCAGTGAAATTTGAGGCCACAAAGTGTCGACGGTTTTCTGGCCAGAGTTCACGGGGCAGTGGTACTGACATACACTAGTCACCAATTACATTTTCAAATTATGTAATTTGCCGCGGACTTTTTTCTGAAGGTCTGAAATTAGGGTGGTTATCCAATTATTTTCGCAGAATATTTTCCAAAATATTATATGATTTGGCAATTATATGGGTGACTACATGAATACTGACATATATGGATACTTTTTCGAGTCCTTTGGCATTTTAGGACCTTTGAGACGTTACTTTTCTACAAGATGCCAAAACCTGTTCTACCAGTACCCTTTCCCTGACGAATACGATCAGATCATTGGGCATGCCTGCAGGGCTTGTTCTCACGTCAGCATGCGAAGCAGGCCTTCGTCGGCCTTATCCACCTGACACAATCCCACCCACCGGCTTAGGTATTGTTAGGTTGTTAGGTATTGTTGCAATATAACGATGAACGTGGTCAATTTCTCTGCCGTTTTGGCCTTGGCCCCCACCCTCCCCCCGGGGAAATTTACTTTAAACCCCTCTCCATTTCGCTTACGCCTCTGGTAATAATCAGACACAAATCCTCTCTCCCCTCTAATATGTGCTCTCTCACCCCGTGGTGCCCTTATAAAACTCAACGTTTAACCTACTCACGTCGGCTTGTGCCCGCCCTCACAGTCGGGCATATTTTCGGAATACACCACGCCGCCGTTGACCCTGGTCATTGACCCAGCAACCCAACGTTCCTACCAGCTCCCTCCGCAGGACAATGTGTTTGCGGTTCATTTGTGGCAAGCACTTTGTGTGTAATGAGTGCGACTTTACAATGCTGTATTCGTTCAGCAATCGGAAGCCAATGCAGCCGATGCGCACGAGACGGACGCGGCGGTCTCCGTCACGGCGCGTGCCAGAGAATTGATCTCAGCCAACGGGCTGTTTCCCATCATTGATCCTCAACACCTGCTTAATCACATCCTCTTACTCAAGTGCAACCACCTGTGCAATTGCCTCGCTGTCCTCAATTGTACAATCTCTGCATTGTTTCTCTCAGCAGTGCTCGGGCCACCCGCTAATAATATTAGCCAGTGGCAGTCACAGTCACCGTGGGGTCTGCCGAACTCGCGTATTCGCCCAGAGCCTCATTGTCAATGGTCCCTCGAAGGCACTCGCTGCACGTGGCCGGGCGGTGTCACGGCGCAGTGCTGTTTACGTCTCCGCGTCATTTCCTTCACGAGTAATTGTGTTACATCACTTAGTTTTGCTTCCATGCTATTTTTTTGTTTTAATTTTGCTCGCTTGCTGAACCCTGTTAAAGTAATTTTACCCGAACTTTCAGATGTCATAAAAGGTTGTGTAACTGTCTTATTCTTCTTGTGTCTGACCATTGGTCGTGAAAGCCCTACGTGTTATACGAACAGGTTTTAATGAACATACTAATCGTTTTCTATTAGAAAGCATTGGCTATCAAGCAAATAATGAAAATGTCATACAAATTATAATTATACAGTATTTACGTTAAAATTATAAGCATAAAATTTGAATGCGTAACTGCGTAACGGGAGAAGTGTAACCAGTAAAATGTCCTTTGTTGCTTATGTAATGTTTCGTGTGTTTTTTATGAGCTGCACTTAGTCATTATTGAAAATTAGATAATGTTTAACAGTAAGTAAAACTAGGTATATCGTACTTAAATTGGTGCGTACACATTATAGTACACATTATAGTACACATTATTGTACTGCAAACCCGTACCCAGTGCTACTGGCCTGTTTACAGGTGTTACTTAAATGTATGATTTGCCAGAGGGTGGTGTCGCAGGGAGGGCTCGTTCATAGCCAGGCTCTGGCTCCTTGCCACGTTCATGAGACTTCGCCGGCGCATTGGTGCCTCTCAAACCCACGCAAACATGCATCGAGACGGACCAGCGTGAGTGTGCGTCGTCTCAGTTCGGGG
Source organism: Lethenteron reissneri (assembly GCF_015708825.2). Taxonomy (NCBI): domain Eukaryota; kingdom Metazoa; phylum Chordata; class Hyperoartia; order Petromyzontiformes; family Petromyzontidae; genus Lethenteron; species Lethenteron reissneri. The sequence goes on from NC_083810.1 coordinate 14,232,531, forward strand.
ACCTATGAGGGTGTGCACCGCATCCATCCAAAGGATTTCCTTGTTCTTGATGCCATCAACTTCGAGGGTGAGAATGTGTAAACAGCTCGAGGCGCTCTGCATGAGAGCAGCTGCCACTCATTCACTCAAGTTTTAAGTCCCGCAGAGCAAATGTTGTAGCTATCACTCACTGGGCGCTGTGCAAGAATTTGTTAAAGGCAACAACGCTCACGGCCAAAACCGGTGACGATTATCTGATGCAACCGTGGGCCTCCCCTGGGTCGACTCGGCCTCAAATGAGTACCTGGTGCGGTGTGTAAACATCGCCACTGAGGAGACAAAGGTGGCCGGGCGTGGTGCTGGCCACCCACCCCACGTGTGCCGTGTTGGCCTTCATAGGTTCTCGCTAACAGCACTTGTCCCAACAGTCCGTTCAGGCTATACGGGGAATCTTTGTCTTTGGGGTCAGACTGAAGGAGGCTGACATACCCCACACGACCCACCCCCACTGTTAAACAAGAGCGCGCTACAGTGTTGGTGAAATGGTGAAAGGACAATCTCTTACAACATCACGGATTTTAAAATAACTTATTTGTTTTTATAACCTCGGATCCAAAAGTGTTTCTGTCCTCTTAGCTCACAAGGAGCAATGCTCGTGTTGTCTCTTCATTCAGTATATTTCTATACGTATCGCCTTTTTACACCTCATTGTTTTGAGACTGACCTGGTGTAATATATATATTTCAAGATAAGGATTAATTTGTGTATTCTTCTTTTAAATGACATTGAGGTTGCACTGCTGCTTCCATAAATGTAAAATCGGTATAAATAATTACCCGAAATGGTATATACACAGTATATGTACTAAGTGCTTATAGTTCTTATAACCTGTTTTCCCTGCATACATGCAGTTGTTATTTCTGCACAGGTTGGAGCTCCATTTCAGGTGTCTTTTTCAAATTGGCTGAAGCAAATGAAATCAGTTAATTCATCAGCACGTGAACATTCCAACGAATGCAGTCTGCGAAGTAACGATTTAAAAGAATCAATTATAAATAATAATATACATCTCTTTGGCAATCCACTGCTGGATAAGTGAGTCATAGGGACGTAGGGGTTGTTTTGGATTAGAGGTGGGCACTCAGAACTGGTTCAATTATAATCACCACAGCTGTTGATGGATGGGAATTAAACTCATGTCTCCAGATTCGTAGCGCAGTGCACTAACCACTGAGCCACAGCCCCTCTACCCAATCTTTGGAACAGGCAAATAAAAATGATGAAAAACCCAACACACTCGTCAACGACACCTGCCGTGAAATAGTTGATTGTGCTTGTGCACCGCGGCCAAATATTTGTTTTTTTTTTAATCATGTAGTCGTGGCATTGACATTTGGAACCGCCACATTTGTTTTGTATCACCTCTTATATCTGAATGGTACAACAGATGACCAGGCGGCAGTAATCCGACTTCCTTTCCACACATCTCATGTGTGCATAGTGCCCTCTAAAGGAAATCAAACTTTCTCTGCAACGCCAAAACTAACACGGTTGCTTTTGGCTCATTTGGTGAGAACTCAGTGAGTGTTCGTTTTTTAATCGCCAGTGGTTTTTCCCACAATTTGTAAATTGCACATTAATGTTTTTTTCTGTGGCTGTTTTGTAATTTAATGAAAACACACTCTTAACGTTTTATGGACATTACCTTTTAAATTAAATTACTTATGAGCCATATTTTCTCATCAGACAAAGTTAGAAATTTGACAAAATTACGATTTAGAAAGCGTTTGTATCTGTAATAAATGCAGAGTAATTCCCTATTGTTACTGAAAATCACAGGCAAATATTAAGCAATGTGAGTGCTACCACACGCTAAAATGTTTTAAAGATTTACGAGGGCTTAAATTAAAGATGTTGAAAATGTTTAAGATATTTTAAACACGTAAACTTTATTAGACAAATATTTGTTTGGAAAGTTTCGTGCATCCTTAATTGCTTTTAACCTCTTCAAATAGTGGCTATTCACACACAGCCAAATCAAACACCAATTGATAGAAATTATACAACACTTTCAATGCTACAATTTAGTTCTCTTAGTGATTAAATATTTAAAATCTGCCATTAGAATTACCTCTTTTCAACACATTATGATTTCTAAATAATATCTCGACAGTTTCAAGTGCACTTAAAAAATGCGCGATTTTAAATGTGCTATCTCGTTATGCACAGTGTGTTCCTAAAATAAAAACGTATGTCACCCACATTGTAAGTAGTTGATGGGTAGGAGTTCCACTCCGCTCTTCTCAAAAGAGTTATGCGACAATGGTAAAGCATAGTTGTAATGTTTACGTTCAAATAATGGTCGCTCGGCTCATCGGTAGTCGACGCGAATTTCATAATCGTTTAAAGATTAGACATCGCACCTTGAGCATACATCCCCACGCTCGTTGTTACAAGGGTGGTGGATGTGTGGCGGGCACTGGAACACGTGATCCGGTGTCGCTCGCGACCCATGCTAGCCACGACCGGGAATCTAGCTCAGGGGTCTAACTCTGTAGTCGCGTGCTAACTAACCACCGCGCGCGCCACCGCTGAACTCCACTCCATCACGATGCCGTTGCCGCGACATCAACACTGTGACGCTGCAGCACAGAGCGGGCATGCACAGGCAACCCAACTGCACACAGCCCACGGCGTGGAGGAGCACTGGCGATCTGTCACTCCACCTCAACGTGGTCAGCTCAAAGTGGCGGCGGCTGACAAGGCAGCAGCGAACTCGGCTCGAGTGGCGCCAGCTCACTCGACGCGGCTTGGTAGCAGGAGGCTTTAATCCATCACCACTGGTTGTGATGATGTTTCTAACTCGCAATGTGAATCGTGCATGAGCAACTTTACATTCTGAGCAATGGTCCTTATAAGTTCTGAGCAAAGCCATTCTACAAGCAATAGTCCGCTCTGTGTCTCCGTATCAAATTCTACACACTTTAGATTTGTTTACGTGTCTTACACAGCAGCTGTAGTACAGTTATACGATATATAAGCAGAACTTCGCTCTGTCTCCACACAAAGACAACATGTTGTAAGTCCATCGGCCTATTGATTTTCCAGGATTTAAATTATCCATCAGCATTTGTCTAAGGAAGTGAACTCTTGACCTGTTACTCTTTTTCTGGGTCTCATCAACAGAGCCGAACTTGTTAAAACAAATGCCGATGTGGTGGTAAGAGTGAGGGCGCACATGACAACATCGGTGATGGAGCAATGATGCAGGATGCGCTCACTCAGACACTCACCCACCCACTCACTCGCCCACACACTCACACATTCACCCAACCACACACCCAACCACCCAACCACTCACCAACCACTCACCCAACCACTCACCCACTCACTCACCCACCCACACACTCACTCACTCAACCACTCATCCACTCACCCAACCACACACCCACTCACCCAACCACTCACTCACCCACCCACCTACGTTCCGCAGCTTCCTATTGCGCAACACTGACACGATCACCAACAGGCTCCCACAGATGTCCACCACGATGGTGGAGATGAGCACAGACGCCAAGAGAGGTCCCAGCCACGGCGGCCGCTCCACCCCCTCCTCCTCCACCTCGCCACCACCGCCGTGGCCACTCGCTGCAGGGGGCAGCATCGTGTGCGCTGCCCCGACAGGCGGCGTCCAGCACGCGGGTCTGTGCGCTCATTGTCCAGTCGCGGAGTAGGCGGGAGGCAGCGGCAGCAGCGGCAGCGAGGTTAAGTGTCTACCGCACGCTCCCGCTGTTGCTGCTGCTGCTGGTTGCCCCTTTGCTGCCGGCGGAGGTGGCCGGTGCGGTGGAGCGGAGGAGGAATGCGAGCAGAGGGCGGCGGCGCTGGCAGCGAGACGCGTCCCGAGAGTTGCCGGCGGAGCTGAGAGGTGCGCGTCTCGTGCCCAGGCGGCGTCTCTCTCGCCGCTGTGCATGCGACGCCGTCGCTATGAACGAGTCGGGTGCCATGTGCGTGTGATGAGCGGGGGGCGGGATGGAGGAGGAGGAGTGGATGGAGGGGAAGGTAGAGGCGCTGCGGCCGAGGCTCTGCGATGTTGGTGGTGGTGGTGGGGGTCGAGGGAGCCGCGGGGGGGATGAGTTCGAGGGAAAAGGGGGGAGGTGCTGGGCGAGTTACGGTAAGTCTCTTGTGCAGGAGGTTTAACTCCTCCGTGCATGTTGCTTAACGCAGCACTCGCTTTGCGTGCCCGTCGTTTTACAAGTATCTGTGAGTGGGTGGGAGCGGTGGTGCAGTTAGCGATACGCTGCGCTACGAACCCCGACAGCCGAGTTCGATTCCCGCTCACCGCCAACACCAGGGACAATTATCTGAACCGGTTCTGCGCCTCTTGTAGGTCGACTCAGCCTCAAATGAGTACCTGGTGTGATGTGAAAACATCGCCACTAAGGAGACAAAGGCGGCCGGGCGTCGTGCTGGCCACCCACCCACCCCTCGTGTGGCGTGCAGACATTCTTCGATGTTCGCTAAGCAGCACTTGCTCCAACAGTCTGTTAGAGCTGAGCGGGGTGCAGGGTCTCTATACACACACACACACGTCAAGAGAGGCGATGCGTGTCGTCATGACGATATGCAGTGTGTGGATGGAGCTGCGGCACGGGTTAATGCGCTTCGCTACGACTCGGGCCACCTGAGCTGGATTCCCGGCCATGGTGAACATCAGTGGCGAGTGATGTGAACCCATCACGAGAACTCCTCGCAGCAGCAGCAGCAGCAGTGGCGGCTTTTGTCCCCCCACCGAACAGAGACGGTGGCCACCGCGTCGCGATGCGCTTTCAGATGCGCTTCTGCGGCCGTCTGGAACGCTCTTCCTGCCGATATTAGGAAGCCACTGGAGCTTTGCACTTTTAAATCATCGTCTAGATTGAAAACTCATTTGTTTAGAATTGCTTTTTGTCTTTAGTCTATTGTCCTTCCCCTGCACGTCCGATTAGCACGGTTAGCTACATGCGAAAGAATTTCAACATATACACATATCTGAGCCGCTCCTGTAACCCGCTCCCTGCTGACCATCAGGAGTCTTTTCTACGTAGGCTCTCACGACCGGCATGACGATTCGTCATCGGTTTATTTTGTGATAGATCGTATAAAGATTATTCTGGTAAACCCTCCTCCAGCCGACACTTTACCGAAAGAACCAAGAATATGAATCCCTGCAGTCACGAAAGCTTTAAATCAAAACAAATACACAATTAGTATTTCACCAGGTAAGGCCACACTGAACAATACAGCTCTTTATCACAAGTGGCCTGGCCACAAATGATAGCTCAACGAAGTGGCTTATCACATGGAAATGTATAGCAGCCAAACGCTCTCAATATAGAGGACACATCGGGAGGAGCCGGAGAAAAATCCACGCGACCACCGAGAGACTCATACGGATTACAATATGCAGCAGGTGTCGGGGTCGAACCCACGACCTCCTGCATATCAGGCGAGGGCGTTAACATCTCGCCACCGCGGCGCCCTGGCATGTGTCACGTGATTCACACGTGACAATAATCTTACGGCTTCAGCACTCCCGGTGTTGTTGTTTGAGAGTCGTCCCACAACGTTGTTAACAGCCGCACATAACACATTCCTGCGGAGGGAGCTGGTAGGGACGTTGGGTTGCTCGGTCAATGGGCAGGGTCAACGGCGGCGTGGTGTATTCTGCAAATATGCCCGACTGTGAGGGCGGGCACAAGCCGGCATGAGTAGGTTAAACGTTGAGTTTTATAAGGGCACCACGGGGTGACCAGCCCCTCCCCAGCCAGCCCCACCCCTCCCACCCCCCACCCAGCCCCACCCTCCCCACCCAGCCCCTCCCCACCCAGCCCCTGCTCACCCTCCCCTCCCCACCCAGCCCCACCCTCCCCACCCAGCCCCTTCCTGCACGACGGACGGACACAATAATCCCCTGTGGGCTGGTGTAACCAGGAGGTTCCTACCAGTATCACTCGACACCTGATTACCTGTTAACAACATGATGATGCTGAATATACTCTTCAGCGAAACGTCGTGACGCGTTTAAATGTTGTGAGATGACTCTCCAACCACACTGAGCGGAGAGGTCTCTATGCAGTCGTGGATTGACAAAGGGCTGTGAAGCGATTTGTTGCAGTCAAATTCAGGAACCCTTGAAATGGTGTGATCTATTTTTACTTCCTTGACATTGCTCCGAATTAATAAGAAAAAGCCCGTGAGTTTTGTTACAAAAATAATCGTGAACAAAACTAACATCAAACCTTTTCGCTGACGTGGGTCCCAGTTAACCTTCTTCTATTTTACTTTGTGTGGGTCATATTTTGTTCAAAGAACATAAAAATAGAACCAATTATTCACAATAGCGAATATGCACTACAATTTGAACCAAAACTTTAACAATGTTTAACGAGGATATTTAATAAATTGAGCACGTTATTTTTTACAACCTTTATTTAAAATCGCTTTTTTCCAGCCGTTAAAAAACACAAAAATAGCCATTTTCTTTTAACAATATTTTCCAAGGTTGCTGAGCATGGTGACTGCCTTTTGTCATGAATTCATTATCATTATGCCACCGACATCCATAAAGTGCTTTTCCTTCAATCCTACATACAGTTTTTTTCACCCCTGCCTCATTCACGTTAGCAATACATTCCGAGCGCATTCTTTCAAATGTCTTCTTTCCCTTGATCTTCTCTTATGATTTTTTTGGCAGATCCCTCAGTGATACGCTCCGTCTCCAGATTTCATTAATATTCTTAACGTGTCTCTCAGCCATGGATTTGGGCAATAAATGAGGGCAACACCGGCAGGTAGCCTTGCTCCCTTCCCTCAACATTCCTTGGCCTCCCACGTCTTACTCCCGAGCCTCTCGCCCATGGCTACCCTCTCTCGCCCATGGCTACCCTCTCTCGCCCATGGCTACCCTCTCTCGCCCATGGCTACCCTCTCTCGCCCATGGCTACCCTCTCTCGCCCATGGCTACCCTCTCTCGCCCATGGCTACCCTCTCTCGCCCATGGCTACCCTCTCTCGCCCATGGCTACCCTCTCTCGCCCATGGCTACCCTCTCTCGCCCATGGCTACCCTCTCTCGCCCATGGCTACCCTCTCTCGCCCATGGCTACCCTCTCTCGCCCATGGCTACCCTCTCTCGCCCATGGCTACCCTCTCTCGCCCATGGCTACCCTCTCTCGCCCATGGCTACCCTCTCTCGCCCATGGCTACCCTCTCTCGCCCAACTCTCTGCCCTCTCCCATATGAATCTCTCTCTCTTCTCCTACCTGAACGTGCTACCCTCTCTTAGTCAAACCAACCCCCTCTCGTCGGACTCACTGTCGTCTCTCGCTGTCCTCATGAACACCTTCTGCAGAATGTTCCCCGCATTTATCGAAGTTTGTATGGTCATGATAATGATGATATTTGTTTGGACTGTTTCTGAACACTCATTGTGTTGCTTTTTCATTCTCTTTCCACAATGCATCACCGATGCTATTTTTTCATTTATTATCTTGTATTATTATGTAACCAGTATTTTACAATTCTCGAAAGGGCATACATTCATGTTGTACTTGCATTTATGTTTACGTAAAAATTAACTCAAGGCTCCATAAGATATTCCTGAATGAGTGTTCACGGAGGGGATTCTGGCAATGCCAGAGCTCATTGCGAATATGGAACCTACATCAGCCATACCAACTTTTGCGGTAATTGCGATAAGTGGAAATAAAAGCTTTTTTCACATGATAAAGCTTTAGCTCTATTTCATTAGCCAAGCACATTGTTCCACAACACTATCACTCTTGGTACGTGCTACCAGAATGAGAAAAAGTACCATCGTATGACACTCTTTGATACTTGTTTCAACATGTATTGCAGGGAAACTGGTTGCCTTTATTTTGCCTGCCCGTTTTCGCAGCCGTACTCATTCTATTAAGTTGTAGAGCTCGCCCTGTGCACAATGACGCAACAGGAATGTTTCGGCACCGTTCGTATGTCACATTTAGGATATATATTATGAGTGCAAATACGCAAAACGCTCAACATGTAAAACCGCATCGACATTACTGAGAGGAAACTTTGTCTGGCCGGGAGCCATGTGAATCTTTAACACCGGGAATATTTTATTAGAGGCTTTTCAAGGTTTGCTTTCAAGAAATGTAAAAACAAAGCAAGCAGAGGAACTGTTCTAACCTGCCTTACAATGGATGGATATTTAATGTAAAACTGTTGTTGCAAACACATTTACACGGTACGGAACACGGAGGCTTCATACAATTTCCAAAGCTATTTCTCAAAACCTTGACACACCACAACACTTTTACCCACCGATGCAGCATTGATCGAATAACCACAGGGCAAACCGCACGCAGCTTCTTGTCAATATGATCATTTTAAATGACTAACCTTGCTTACTGATGTGTCACTACATTAAAGCACGGATCATTTAAAATTACTAACCCAGGTTGCTCGCACCTTTTCAGACTGTGATTGATAACTGGCCTGGACGGTAGTGCCATCTTATTCACTTGCACACTTACATATGCGTGCGAAAGAGAGATGGTTTAAACAATAGGTTTGGTTATTTGCTGATTGGCTTACCTTTTCATTAAGAGAATAGGGCTTTTCCCCTTTTTTTCTGGCAATAAACTGAAACCTTTTTACGAGGAATCATGTTTGCATTAACCACAATACTTTTGGTTAGAATGCAAACAAAAAACATACTCTGATAATATATGCATTGTCTACATCATGAGACCTTCATTGCCAGTACCGGCAAAGGAGGTATCATGATGTAGATGCTCACCCCGAGCCCTCATTACTCTGATAGTGCTTTGTCTTTGAGCTGTACGCCTTTTGGTGTGCTCTGGTCTAACACCCTTTGAGTCGAGGCTCAAAAGAAAGATGTCTCTGGTGTAGAACAATCAATTTCAAAGACAATGCATATATTATGAGAGTATGTTTTTGTTTGCATTCTGACCACAAATTTTGTGGTTAATGCAGACATGATTCCTTGTAAAAAGGTTTCAGTTTTGTTGCCAGAAAAAAGGGGAAAAACCTATTTTTACATTTTGATACTGGCAAAGGAGGTCTAATGATGTAGAATCTTTCCTTTTCATTCTTGTGTTTTACAAAGCCAATAATTTCGAGGCAACGAATTGTGCTGGGTGCTCGTGCACTTCTGGAAGTGCAGGTCTGCATGCCAATGCCTGTCAATGTATGCATGATACAGTTTTTGTTGGGGGTTAGATCGCGTAAATATAAATGTGTCGTTAAACCCGCCACCACCCGACACAGCCGGTAAGGTTTGACACGTAAATGTGTCGGGTGGTGACGGGTTTAACGACACATTTATATATTTACACGATCTAACTCAAACAACCTGTATTATGGATAATACTGGTCACGAAAGCATACGTGTTAAAATGTCAATGTATGTGAATGACAGACGTTGTGTTAATACACACTTGACATCTGTGCATGCATGTTTTTTGAAGCTGTATTTTTTTCTGTTACTGACAGGTACAATAGGCATATTCATTCATGCGACTCAAAACATTTACGTGTAAAGATCAGGCATCCAGCCCCTTGTGTGCTGTGCCAGCCTTCATAGGTGCTACTCGCTAACAGCACTTGCCCCAACAGTCTGTACAAGGCTATACGGGGATCTTTGCGCGCGTTCTAAATCTGAGTGATGTACATCACTCAGTTGTTGCTGCAGTGCAGACTATTGGCTTTTGGAGACGCATGGTGATTATGGGGATCCCTTTCAGCCAAAAGATGCACGAGTTTGGTGAGTGCTGAGAAATGGTGAGGACCTCCTCACCACTCACTCGTATCCACTCACCACTCAGACTGTCACCACTCACTAATGACCACCCACCAGGAAAAATGTGATTAGATGTAATCTAATGAGCTCAGGAACCGTTTTAAATGTTGCAAAAAAACACCATGGCAAAGGTAATAACCATGAGGGGGTGACGTCACTCCACATGCCGCACCCCTCCACAATAACCATGAGGGGGTTACGTCACTCCACATGCCGCACCCCTCCACAATAACCACGAGGGGGTGACGTCACTCCACATGCCGCACCCCTCCACAATAACCATGAGCGGGTGACGTCACTCCACATGCCGCACCCCTCCACAATAACCACGAGGGGGTGACGTCACTCCACATGCCGCACCCCTCCACAATAACCATGAGCGGGTGACGTCACTCCACATGCCGCACCCCTCCACAATAACCATGAGCGGGTGACGTCACTCCACATGCCGCACCCCTCCACAGTAACCATGAGGGGTGACGTCACTCCACATGCCGCACCCCTCCACAATAACGACGAGGGGGTGACGTCACTCCACATGCCGCACCCCTCCACAATAACCACGAGGGGTGACGTCACTCCACATGCCGCACCCCTCCACAATAACCATGAGAGGTGACGTCACTCCAAATGGGGCAACCCCCCCCTCAATAATCAGGAGCTGAACAATTTTTCTATTAAATATTTCAGATTTACTGCAATATTCACCCGTGCTTGGACGGGCAAGAAAGCTCGTGTCATAATGAATGAAGGGAAATGTTTCTTTGTACAAAAACGTAGTGACCAGACATACCCAGGAGGGAGACGCTGCCTGCGTGAAGTTATTCATTTTAGAACATTTCGGGGCGATATTCAGGTCATGCTCGGTTTCAAATAACTTACAAGGCACGTGCAAGAGTGCACCAGCGTTGCAAAGACGAGGCCACAGAGCACGTGTGTGTGTGCATGTTCACCACAAAGTACGTGTGGTTATTGCAGATTTGGTTTCCTTGCGAAATGTTCATATTTGGTGTTTGAACATCTTAACACCAGTTTTATTGCCAGAACAGGGTAAAACATATTCTTATGAGATAATGTTTGTTGTTGTTGTTGGTGTTGCGAATATCACAAAAAGATGTTGGGAGTTTTCAAACTGCACGTTTCATTGGCCTCAGTTTTGTTGGAATAACATTGCTAGGGCGCTATGCACGTGCTTGCAAATTATTAATTTACAAAGAAATCATTGTGTTGATGTTTAAACAAAATGTGCCAAAAATAACACAGTACGTGTGTATGATAGTACACAGTACGTGTGTATGATAGTACACTTTGTGTGTGTATGATAGTACACATTACGTGTTAATGATGATAGTATACATTGCGTGTGTATGATAGCTTTTGGCTCATGAACTCTCCTGTTGCAGTTGAAGTTTAACTCCAGCAAATTGCCAAATCCCCGTTAAGAAATCCAGACCAAGCAGTGATTAAACAGGCCACACTTCCTCACGTGAAACGCAAATGACTGGTGGCATCTTTACTGCTCTGCTTGTGCAACATCGATTTGCAATGAACGGAATCCGTACAATTTAGTTGTCATGCAAAGTTAAATGAAATCTTGACTTCATAGATGCCACGCAGGCGGGAATATAACAACTCGTGCAGTGCACATTTCAATCGTTCCGTATATGTTCGTACGCTGTTGGCATATTAAAGTGTGTTGCAAATACAAAATGTCCTTCATATGAATGCAAAAGCAATGTATGGCAGAGATAAGTTTGGCGAATTGCAGAACAAGACATGCTTCCATCAGGTATTCACATTGTCAATTTTAACTTTTAGGTTACAGAATACCGCATTGAAAGGACGGGATGCTATCATCTACCTTTTCTATTCTGAATTGCTGAAATTGCTGCAATTGTATTACACACTGCTCGTTCCAGAATCAACGTTTCACGTGGTTACTTTTGTTTGTTTAATCTTTGATGCTGTCCATATAAAAAGGACGTTAAATGCAAAACTCCTTTTGAAAACACGAATTTTCTCAAGGTCGTGAAAAAAGCAGGACTTTCCGCACCGACACACAATCCCTTAGTCAGAAGATCGTACAATAGCATTCATTTGTAGGAAACGTTTGATATAAAATATCGCTAAGCATTTGTGTTCAATTGTTTTATCATTTGCATAACTGTTCACTGCATGTTTTGTAAAAGCAGTGACTTCCATGCATTATGTAAGTATTACCCAAAGATAACATTGAACTACCAATCAGAAGTCAGGCTCGCATGTAGTGTGATCATGTTTAGAAGAACAATTGACGTGGAATTCACATTGTGCATATTAGGTAGCAGAGAATGTCTGCTCACACCAAGTCTTATTATAGCACGCACTTACGTAGACTGGCGTTTTTATGTTGTTTTGTGTATTCTATGTTTGATATTTTTGTATTTCCATTTTCAACAACAATCCACAGGCACAGAGAAGCAGGGTGCAACATCCTTCAAGGGACCGAGGTGTACCTACGTGAACATCGTGATCTCCAGCTGTGATCTCAGCAGTGAGAGCCCCTGGAGTATAGTGGTAATGATATCTGCTGTATAGGAAACGGACACACACAACTAATTGAACATTATATATAACTTGGGAATTTAAATCACAATTTATTTTGCATATAACGTTTTATATAATGCCCAAAGCAACGAGGGAGCATGCAACGTGTGTACATGGCAGAAAGGCACAACACGACGTTGGTAGATGACGGGAACACAACATCCAGGCGTTTGTGACGAGTGAAAAGGTGCAGTCGAACCAGGTGAGCTTTCATCTTCGACATATCCACACCTTCACTTGCGTTTAGAGCCACGTGCGTGTGTTTAGTGTAGTTTGCCGTCCTTCCCCCATACCTCCGATTATCACGGTTGGCGACGTACGGTGCAAACGAAGTTCAACGTACACACATATTTAGTTTTGTTATGAGGAATGTCAGCCGATCAGAGCATGTGTTCGTGCGTGCAACAAAACACATTCCAAAGCTGTTTGAACAACGTTGGAAGCTGCAGAGTAACGTGCAACGGGGCAGCATTGTTGAAAGCAACGATATGCGGACATTCTACTATTTTCCATGTAAGCTTAGATGCATTAATACCATGAAAGAAAAATATATGAGCAGCATGCAATTGTTTGATGATGTTTGACTGTCTTGCTATGATGCTTCATTAATCAGTGAGTATCATCCAAGGAATTCATGGAGTCATTATGATCATGAAATGCATTATTCTACTTAATCACTAGATATTAAAGTTTCATCTTCACCAAAGTTCCCATTTGACAAATATTTTATGAAAATGTATATTTTTGGAACCTAATGAAGCGAAAAGTTATTTTAACATGGGATTAGTCTATTATTAATCAAACTCATAATTTTGTAGCAAATCACCTGTTTAGCAAAGCAAATTTACACAACGTAAGATAAGCATATTTCTATAAACTAATGTGTCTTATTTGCATGTGAGACTCATTTCAGGAAATTCATAAATGTGTGTATTTGATGGGAATTAGCATTTAGTGATCTATCAAACTGTTTAAGTTGCTGTCAGCACCACCAACAGGTAAAAGGAGCTATAATGATGAACGAAATTTTCGCCCTATATGTGTTGTCATAAAAAAAATGCCAAAACACTTCATTTTCGAACCACAAGCATCCAGAGTAGCCAATTATTCCATGAATCATGCATGACATTTTCATCCTGAATCATTGTTCAAGTATTTAGGGGCTGTATTGCTCAAGAGGGAGAACTTATTTTGTATGTCCTGGCAGTCCTGTCCACTCGCGGGGGATATGGAAACGCGAACTAACGCACATTAAAACCTTAATCTGTATGGCTCAAAATCATTTATGGTACTTCCCGACAAGGTAGAAAGCTGAAATTTGGTACAAACAGGAAATTCTGAGATTTTTAATTTAGAGGCCCCAAATCTCGATTATAAGTGCCCCCTAAACACGTTTGTGCGCAGTGTCATTCAGAAATCGTTCAAAATATAACATTGCGGTTTAAAGTGAGAACCATTGTTCTATCATTTATTGTTTCGATTTGAAGCGGTTTTGAACGCAAAAATACGCATTTTATGATGTTAAAATCTGAATAATTCGATAACGGTAAAATATAGGTGTGTCCCCTCACAAAATATTAAGTCAAGTAATTTTTGTTCTTTATAATAAATAAACTCCTTAAAATATGTATATTTTTTAAACAACGGTTTTATTAACAACTTGGTTAAACTCACGGTCGAGAAGTGCGTCAATGGCGCCTGAGACACGTGGCGCCTGCTTTGTGTGCCAGCCGATTCCACAGTTCAGGGACCGCATCGTTTTTGACCTACACACAAAATATATAATTAATCAGCCGTCCGTACAAAAATTGTAATTGCTTGAAAGGAGGCAATTAATTGATGCATTTATGCCGATTTTCACACAGGCATGCCTTGTCACCAGATCTGAGTACGTGTGCAACATTTGGAATTTATTGAACAACAGGAAGTAGACTAACTTTGATTACAAGATTTGACCACGACAAACACAAGTGAAGTTAAATAAAATCGTTGAAAAAGAATGGAATCTTTCAATTGAGCGGTTTCCGATGGATATCCGATGAAATCAAGTCGTCGACAATTTTTGTTTTTCTTGGTTCTTTCGGTAAAGTCACGTAGAAGGGAAATAATAAAATAATAAAAATAAAACAATTACATTTTCACAACGTTTCGATTGCAACACAAGCAATCATCAGGTGTGAAAACTACAGCAAGAAAATTGTAAAAAAGTGGCGTTTTTTCTTAACGTCAGCACCACGGACAGAAACTGGCAGTTGTTCAGACGGACGTGTCCACATATGCTCAGAACGGAGGAAGGGGGAGAAAGAAAGAGAATGGAATGCGGTCTGAAAGTCACCGTAAGCGTGAACACAATCAATGAAGACCCAAAATGGTTTATCAAATCCTTCCAATGTTTGCTAAGCCAGAATCCATCTTCTCGGTTTAAATTATCTCTGTGTTTGTATATGTGGATAGCCTCATGAACGAATCTCTTATGGTAGCCAGAAGGCTTGCAGAGAACGTCTGTCTTGGAGAAGTCAATGTCATGTGAGCCCACTGAATTATAACAGTGGTCTGCCACGGCTGAGGTGTTGGTCCTACCGTGTGTTAGGTCTGCTTTGTGCTCACGGATGCGGTCCGAGACATGTCGTTTGTTTTCTCCAATGTAACTGCTACCACAGAGGAAACTTAGTTTGTAGATGCCAGGGTACTGTATGTCTGAATCACATCTTTTACAGACGGGACCAGATCATGGATTTTATGTACTGTGCTGAATTGGACCTGGATCTTGTGTATATTCAAGATTTTGAATATCTTTTTTGTGACCCCCGCAATGTAGGGTAAGGTGATGGTTTTGAATGGCTCAAGAGGGTCCTTCTTCATGGTTGGAGTGGTGGCTTTGCGGATTGTGTAGTCGGAGTAACCATTAGCCTTGAAAGCTTGGTGTACGTGCTTGAGTTCACTGGCAATGTGTTCCTGGTCGGAGATGCATTTGGCTCTATGGTGTAGAGTCTTGAGGAGGGAATTCTTCTGGGATGGATGGTGGTGGGAATCCGGTTTTAGGTAAGCATCCATATGGGTAGCTTTCCTGTAGACAGAGTGGCAATGAACCATCAGGTCTCTTTTTCATTAGGACATCCAAAAAAGGTAGCTTGCCATATTTTTCGACTTCCATGGTAAATCTGATGGCTGGGTGTATGGAATTGATGTGGTCGAGGAATTGGTCTAGAGCAGGCCGGCCATGTGGCCAGATGACAAAAGTGTCATCTACGTACCTCTTCCATAAGGTTGGGCGTAGAGTGGCAGTCTGGATGGCGTCAGTCTCAAATTTCTCCATGAAAACGTTGGCTACAACCGGAGATAGGGGGGCTCCTACCAGCATAATAAAAACAGTTGCCTAATAAAGGACCTGGGCGATCTCCATTCATTTTCAATGATTCATGATTTGTGTTAATGAAACTAAGCCCGAGGAGCCCCGACTCCCATACTGCCGCTTCCCACCGAGTCGTGGTAGGTTGCGTAACGAACAGTCTGGGTTCAATTAGCATGCCTTCATTTGCGATGCCCGTGCTCTATTTTGGCTCTTTAACTCAAACGTCAATGTGGCATAGCAGTGGGGCAGAGTTCACTGAAAATTATGGATTTTACATCAAAACAAGAATTGCTTTTTGTTGTGATCTTTTGAGTGTTTCCAGAGTTACATGTTTGAATCAGGCTGCGGGGTCACGTGCAATGTTGCAGGAGCGTCGTCGTCGTCGTTCTGCAGATGTGGTGGCGCTGCTGTTCGAGTGCCAGAATGGTGCAGGCAGGGCGAGATTGAGGTGCAAACTCTCTGTGCCTCGATGTTGGTGGGAATAAAAATTCATTCTTTTCTGAATCAAAATCTTTAGTATAGCTAAAACAATAAGCACCTAATGCCAAGCCGAATGGTTATATGTTTTGGAAGGTTTGCAAGCCCATATAATAATCCCCAGCGAAAATTGGTGTAATTCAGAGGACATTGAATCCTTAAAAAAACAGTCATTGAAAAAGACTTTGGATGTAGCATTAAATGTTACGAGTAGATTACACGAGACGAAGTTACTTTAGAAACGATCATTTTCCTCATGAAGAAGTGTTTCAAACAGGGTAAGTATGTATCCATTAAGGTACTGTAGCACAAAATATGAACAATTGTGGTGACAATGCTTGTCCAAACATACCTTCAGTTTCATCTCCAGCATTGCTTTAATGAGTGCATCTATGGTAGGCAAGAACAATAATCGCAAATACAAAGTTAACTATCATTGCCGTATGTATGTTGAACTTCTTTCGAACCGTACGTAGCCAACCGTGCTAATCGAAGGTGTGGGGGAAGGTCAATAAACAAAAGACGAAAGAGTTGTAAAGAAATTTGTTTTCAGTCTAGATATAAAAGTGTATCGCTCCAGTGGTTTCCTTATAATGCCATTGTTATGGTATTTGATGATTGAAAGGCTTTGGTCGATCTACTGCTGGATGACGGGCTCACAACAGGGGTTGTCCAGTGCAACACGTTCCCAGCTTTGAGTGTCGAACATGCACGCTTTGAGGATACATCCATTCAACCCGCGTCCTTCAATCTGAGGATGGGTCTGTTGTGTACTTGTCTTTGTCGATTTTGACCGTCATGTTTCTTTGTCTGTCTGTCTGTTTACAGCACTCCAAGAGTTGAAACGCCACATAAAGCCATCTGCGATTTGCCAGCAGAGCTTGATGGTTAGGTGCGATAAGAAGTGAGAGGGGCTTTTGAAGTTGCCTTCCGACAGCGTTCTCCAGAAGGGCCATGAATGGGCACCCTGCTGATTGGAAAGTGCCCTCGCTCGGTTAAAATTTAAAACGTGCAGCCCTCAGCAACAGAGTTGTTTGCTGTTTACATAAACAAAGTTTTCAGTTTTAAAGCTTTAAATCGAAACATAAACAAAGTTGCTTTCTTGTTGGCGCATACATGGGAATGGCTAAAACGAAATTATCAGTAAATGAACCTTATGGCGGGACCCCGGGGTCCCATAAGCCCCCGGCTTTCGCATAAACATGAGATTCTAATGAGATTCTAATGTAAACAACCACTTTGCTCTTATTCGTGATTTTTTTTTATTAATTTAAATGTTTTACCTACGTGACTTTACCGAAAAAACCTAAGAATATGAATCTTTGCAGTCATGAAAGCTTCAAATCTAGAATCACTTTGCTCTTCTTCACCAATGGGTTTGAAGGATGGTGGCAAGTGTTGTCTTGTTAAACTATTCCGCCTTTGAAACTGAAAACTACTTACCTGCAGCACCTCTATTTAAATACACTGTCGAAAAAATAATGTACACCCCTCTGTCAATCATCGTGTTTCTCAGTGTGGATTTGTGAACACACTTTGTAAACAGTACATAAAATAGTACGCGTTTTCAATGCGCTGTTCACATTGTAACAAGCGTTTATACCGATGTTACTCTACAGAGTAGTGGGTGGCCGCTCCTCTTATCCGCATTGAAACGAGCGGTACGTGGGGGCTGTGGCTTAACCGCAAAAAACCCCTATCTGCACAGATGCATACGGACAAGAGAAGTATTAGCAAGCAGGAAGAATTAATGGTGCAACGCATCTCATCTGTAAAATATCTGCAGGTAATAGGATTGTCATCGATTGATCCTGGCTGCAGACATTGGTAGGTCACAAATAATAATGAAGATTAGAGAGCAGTTTTACTGTATTATGCAAACCGTGATGACAAATGAATAACTTGAGTCGTGTAGGCAGCTTGAGCAGCTTTGGATAAGACTTGTGATCCTGCCCGTACCAAGCACGGAGTGCAGCATTCGCTTGTTCAGCTCATGTGCGCGTTCGTCCTCGCTGCTGCTGCGCTTGGACACGACAACAGAACGATTCAGGCGGGTCGCGGCGTTTGTGTGCGCGGTGGGACGCATTCGCCAAAATAAATTAGTTAATTGCGATTTTGACTTCTGTTTATTCGGTACCCCGGGGTCCCGCCATAAGGTTCAAATGACCCACGGCAGAATACAAGTTATGTAGGACTGGAGCTGTTACATAACTCAAGACTGTTACATATCCTTGTTTGGTGCCGTTGCTGACAGAAAAGGCTTCGCAACACAAGCAAGATTGAACCGCCGCTACGGGGAGGGTTTCCACGCAATTATTAGCACCTGAAGACGATTGCTTGTGTTGCGATCGAAACGTCGTGATCTATGATTTTTTTTCTACCTACGTGACTTTACCGAAAGAACCAAAGAGTATGGATTCCTGCAGTCACGAAAGCTTCAAATCAAGACTCCACGTTCTTCAATAAAAAAAAGCTAATTACTCTTCTTGGTTCTTTCGGTAAAGTCACGTAGAATGGAAATAATAAAATAATAAAAATAAAACATAATAAAATAAATTCTCACGACGTTTCGGCCACAACGCAAGCACCCGTCTTCAGGTGGAGAACAGGTCTCAGACTCTGTCTTCTCGACAGACTTTGTCTTCTCGACAGACCTGTTATAAATAATAACAGGTCTGTCGAGAAGAAAAAAAAAGCAAATTACATTAAGAGATACAACTTCAGACTCATTATTTTATGATCTCATTCTCTGAATGCCTCCATAACGTTTCCAGTATTTAGATTATTTATCAAATAATGCATATGTTAGAACCATTTTCTTGGATAATGAGAGAAAATAAAAAATGTAACTCCTCTTAGAGATTCATTTTTAATAATCATCAACCACACCAGCCTTGAAAGCAAACCTTGAAAAACAAACAGTTGTTTGAAGTTAACTTGCAATGCTTTATCACACGTTTCAAAGGGTTTGTACATTTCTCTGCGATAAATAAAAACCATGTTTTCAATCCACCACTGTATGTCTGTTGAACTTCTTGTGCACCGTACGTAGCAGAGCCTGCCAATCGCGAGGTGCGGGGAAATGACAACAAACTAAACACAAAAAGTAGTTCTAAAGAAAATCCTTTTTAAATACTAACTTCAACTGTGGATGAAGGTGTCCCAATGGCTTGTCGTCCATGGGGACTCTTTGACCATACTTCACCATGCTGGTCTGTGCCGGTT
This sequence comes from Lethenteron reissneri, assembly GCF_015708825.2. NCBI lineage: Eukaryota > Metazoa > Chordata > Hyperoartia > Petromyzontiformes > Petromyzontidae > Lethenteron > Lethenteron reissneri. The sequence goes on from NC_083810.1 coordinate 14,251,995, forward strand.
TGTGAAAGTAGAGGCCCCAGGACCAGTTCCGATCTGGCTCGTGCTGCATGTTAGCTGTGTCCAGGAATCGAATTCAGTGCGACAGGTTCTTAGCGCAGTGGACTGTCCATTATGGACAAAATATTAATTACTTTAGCTCAGTTCAGTTGTGCTAATATTGATTCAAATACAGAATCCAGTGCCCGCATACACAAATAAGACACATCCTAGACACACACGAACAACACAAAACATTAAAATTAACCAAACACCCTGAGACCATATGAATGCAATGTTTAATGCGATATGGAACTTTGCTTAGGCGTTGGAGCTGAGCTATCCATTTATTTTTAAATAATCAAATTAACAGTTTGTAAAGATGTCGGGTTGATTGATGATCCAGCGCTCACCGATTCAGTCACCCACAGTTGCCTCCCTATCACCCTTCTGCCACTACGATGGTGTGGGTTAACAATGCTTTGCTACGTGAATGTTGACTGCCAGGTCTACTTCGGCTGCGCTGCAAATAGAGGATTGACATAAACTTCCCGTGGGTTTCTTGCGACTCTGCTTTTCTCGTAAATTTTAAACTGAATATTTCCCAACTCTGACCTAAACCTTTCTTTCACAAATAACTCAACACCGCGTCCAACTTTATTAGTGTTACAAGTTTAACTGAAATGGCAGTGGACATTCCCTTTCAAAGCATATTACATTACAGCGAACCTGACTGCCGCCTCGAGTTGGTGATGGCCATATGGCGTCAGCATCGGAAGAAGAGGCTCAGGTGCTATCAATCATCTGCACAGAAATATGTTTTAATGGGTTTTATTCTACACATGATTAACCCTTTTTCTTTAATCAACTCAAGGTCACACTCTTCCATTTCCAGAGCCGACATATCGGTCACATTTTTTCAAATGTGTACCTTTGAATGTTGGTATAGCAGTGGCTTTTAAATATAATTTTTTTTGTAACCCAATAAAAGACAGACGAACTGAACTACTTGGCCATTTAGACGACACAGTACAGATATCCATAGATTCATGAAGGGATGCACTCTTTAAGAAACACACGCATATAATGGCATTTCGTAAATGGGAATGGCTTTTCCCGTTAATTGATTACGAAATGTATTAATGTGTTATGGACAGTCATTCCAACTCTACTCCTAAACTAAAAAATATACACTACCTTAATCACTTTTTACAATACAAAAACATAACAAATAATGTAAATATTTAAACGAGTCAATAATAATGTATTAATAATTAACCTTTTCATCGAACTCACCAAAATATCTGCATGTTGGAATGACTGAGAAGGTGACGTGGGGGCGTTCCTGTTGCACTCCAGATACACCGTGACGCTGTGCTTGTTTGCCGGGGTGAAATTCCGTTAATCGACGTGTCCATAATTTGTCTATTGTGTGAACGCGACAATTCGTGAACCGAACATTTGTGGATTGAGGGATAGCCGGATTGTAACTATTGGATGTACTTGTAAGGGCTCAAATATAAACAAAACATAATCAGACTGTGTCGCGTAACATGTTATCAGCCAAATGCTTCAGGACAGGTGTATGGATAAAATTTAGATTTTGTCTTTAGGAGATTAGGAGTGGGCTCACTTGACATAGTGGATACAACGAATGCTCTCTCAAAGCTGCGAAGGGAGCACTATGGGGGAAGTAATCAGATCTTAATACACAGCGCACTCTTAACATTTAATATAGATATACTTAATGAAACTACACAGTTAACAAATAGGAACACTTTTTGGGAAACCTTTAAAGGTTAGAAAAGTATCAGATGAGCCAGTATCTAAGCAGTAAAATGCATTCCTGCTGCTATTTATGCAGGTACAAAAAATATTTAAATCTCATGCAGAAGAGTGCTCTTTAAAAAGTGAAAATGTCAGAATTTACACAAATGTTTTGAAGGAATCATCATCCATTTACTCTCTACCACATCAAATTGTGATCGTTATTTGGAGATAATATTCAAATTATAATTATTTATAGTACATTTTATATATTTAGACTCGATAAGATGAGCATTTCATTTAGAAAAAGGATGACGTGGATTACAGAAGATCAATCAGGTTAAAAGTGAATTGGGCAGGACACGTCGCTCTAATGGGTGCTGGATGATTGGTCAAGAATAACAACGGAATGGCAACGAAAGAATGGAACTAATCGAGGATCACATCCACCGAAGAATGGAGTGATGAATCGGCTCATGTCCAGGTGCAGGATGGATTATCACATCACAGGATAGTCAGAGGAGACAGCAGCTCGGGGAGGCCTTATCCAGCACTGGATTTATTGTAGCTGACAACAAAGATTATTGTGTCAGTAGCAATAGCTCAGTGAAGCTGATAACAGACCAATATGCAGACCAAACACAGCTGCAATACCACCGACATGTTTAATTTTCTGCTTTTAAGCATCTTATCTCATGTCCAGGATTAAGGACAAAATGAGAGGCTACATTGGCAGTCATTTTCTGCACAAATGACCACTGAGGCATCTCCCATTTATAATCGTGAGTCAGTAGTGGAAATTCCAGATTTCATTCCACCGGGCAAGCAGATTTTCTTTCCTCGTGCGCCTTCTTTAGACAAATCTGCCACAAAAAGCCAACCAAATGACCCATACAAAAGGATATTCCTAGCAGCAGATAATATATGTACCTGGTGCTGCCACAGGGAACAGCATCCAACCACAAAGGCCACACCGGTCATAATCCGCACCCCTCAATTAATCATTGCTGGGATCAAGCATGAAACAGGCTGTGGGAACCATCCTTGGACGCTTCATAATTCATTTGTCGGCCAAGTCACGAGAGCACAATGCCAATGTGTGTTGTACACCCTCCTCCATCTGACACACAGCCAAATAAAGAACTTTCTCAAGTAAACAAACGGGACAATATTTATTGCTTTACCGCACCGGTATGTTGAAGAGCGACCCACAACATTTAACAATTAGGCACAAACGCTTTGCTGGAAGTTACAACCAGCATTATCAAGGGATCAATCGAATAAACTCCTGTCGTAAAAGTGCCATCCGATTCCAGGCCGTAAATAAGAGACGTCACATCATCCACATACCCCCCACGTGTGAGCAGGATGCAATGCCTGGAGGTTAATATATTCACTTAAATTAGAAGATATTATGTTATATTACAGGGCTGTTAGCACTAGGGGATTAAAATCAATGCACTTACCCATGAAGCCCATGCAGACACCCATCCAAACCATCAAAGATGCAGCCTCATGGCACCACCTCTCTCTCTCCTGGCCTCTTTGCAAAGGCTTCAGGTAAGGGCTGAGTGTTCCCCTTTTCTAAATCAGGGTGATTGTGGAAACCCCCAGAGGCCATTGCCACATCCACCGGGGAAACAGCCAACATCTCAGCGCCCGTGACCTTGATTGCGAGCCGCCATCTCGTGGCAGACAACCCTGATGACCTGTCAGCTCCACCGCCGTTGCTGCGTGACAGCAGGAAGGAGAGCGAGTGGGAGAAGACAAAATAAAGACAAAGAGACACCAGGGAAAAGGAAAGGCGCGAGCACCGGCGTCTGGATCAACCAACGTGGAGAGCAGAGCCCCCACCCACCACCCCTCTAATGTCGGTACAGGTGTGTGTGTGGGTGTGTGTGGGGGTGTGTGTGTGTGGGGTGTGTGTGTGTGTGGGGGTGCGTGGGTGTGTGTGTTTGGGGGGTGTGTGTGGGGGGATGTGTGTGTGGGGGGAGTGTGTGTGTGTGGGTGTGTGTGGGGGGGGGGGTGTGTTTGGGTGTGTGGGTGTGTGTGTTTGGGGGGTGTGTGTGTGGGGGGATGTGTGTGTGGGGGTGTGTTTGGGTGTGTTTGGGTGTGTGTGGGGGGTGTGTTTGGGGGGTGTGTGTGGGTGGGTGTGTGGGTGTGTGGGGGTGTGTGGGTGTGTGTGGGTGTGTGTGTTTGGGGGGCGTGTGTGTGGGGGGATGTGTGTGTGGGGGTGTGTGGGTGTGTGTGGGGGTTGTGTGTGGGTGGGTGTGTGTGTGTGGGTGTGTGTGGGGGGTGTGTTTGGGGGGGGGGGGTGTGGGGGGTGTGTGTGGGTGTGTGTGGGTGTGTGTGGGGTGTGTGTGGGTGGGTGTGTGTGGGGTGGGTGGGTCTCCTGAACACGGGCTCGTGGCAACCGGAGAACACCACCAACAGCGAAGCCTCTGCATGCGTGCTGCCAGGCCATACAAACATTTAGTTTGTGTTACTTAACTCAGGACAATTAAGCAGCAAGTGCAACTCTGTGTCAAGTATATGACGTTTTGCATAATACGTTCTTCATAATGAGACTATTTAATAGAATGATCTGCAGAAACATTAATAGGACCCGTGGAGAATTGGATTTGAAATACCAACATAACCACATCAAGGGGTACAGTTAAACGCGTAATATGCAACCCTATTATATATCCATATCTACTATTATTTGTCTATTAAATTGTTTGGAAGATAAGCCCGAAATAAACTCGATTTCGACAAATTCACACTTCTGTGAGGCAATGCCACACGTGGGCATCATAGTTGTGCTAAACTTATTTAAAAACCAATGCCACTCTCAAAAGTAATACCGCTGCGGGTGATCCTTACGGTGGTACGAACAGACATTACCTCTCACAAGATTCATTAGGCCCTATTAATATATTGAGTACTGTATGCAATTGAATGAATTGTGTGCACAGGTTATTTCACAATGTATAGTTTTATTCTAATATAACTTTGAACAGGACAAAGCAAATGGCAGTTTCCCAAGTCCCAATACACCACAAAGCAGACGCGTTATTTCAGTTATACTGGCAAATGGCAACACATCAATCTGCTGCAAGGAAGAACTAAACCACACCTTGTAACCAGCCTCCAAAACAGACAGGGTTAGAATACTCACTTGATAAATGGCTAATACCTACCCAGAGTTGACCCTGCAGATGTAAGCAGTTAAACAAGGCCATGATTATCTGCAGGTATGTAAATATTTACTCTCTATTCTCACTTTTAAATTAAATAGTAACAGTGCACACAGCAATTTAAATCATACCATTGAGGCAGCCTCAAACGCAATCATACTTTGCCTCACTTATGCCAACTCGAGGATTGTGCTCTGTTGTAAATATCTGATTACATTTGGCCGTCAAAACATTGTATTTTAACACCCTTCGGTTTAAACGGTCCCGATAAGGCTCTGTGCCCGCTTCGTCTCAGATGTACTAATCACACAACACTTGCGAACTGACGAATGGCACATACAACTTTAGCAAAGATTGTGTTCCCATCATCAAGCAATTCCTCAACCCCGACCTGCCATCAGCCTAGATTACAGGCCATGTACCATTGCTCACAGCGGCAGCAGTGGGAGCAGCAGCAGTGGTTATTTTGTACTTGTATTAGACAGTGCAGACTTTGCCTGTGATATAAACAAAAAAAAGGCCTACTTTGGTGAGCACCAAAGCTACTTCAAGTATTTGTTTTTTTCCTCACTTATTTATATCTGCAACATTTAAATCAACACGTTACAAAAACAACCACACTGTTCCGTTAGTGCAGTGAATGCTATTGCTTTTCATAGCACTGCATTTTCCCATTTTTATAAAAAAACAAATCATTTCTTTATAAACCTGTTACCAAAAATTGCTTACAAATACAACATTTTTAAATCCACTTGAAAACAGGTTTTTACACAGAAACTCAAAAAGCACGCGTGAGAAACCTACGACATTTATTCCGTAAAAATACATGTGGAAAAAATGGTGTGAAATTTGAAATGTGACAGCGAATGATAAACACACACACACCCGACTGCTTTGAGCTAATTAAAGGCAGTATTGTCCAACAGTTACACATATATATGACCTTCAATGGATGTGAAATGGAAATTAAAAAAATGTCAAAAGCTGCGCTTTTTTTCTTACACCGATTCATAAAATGGTAAAAAAAAGTCCTCTTCATATCTTCACGTAATTAGTCTTTTCATAGCCGTGTGCTTTTATGTTACTTTTATAATTGGTCTTGTTAAGAATATGTCAAAGCAAAGTCAGTTGTGGCAGAAATACATGTTGGGGCTTAGGCAGGCATCTTCAGAGTAAAATGTGGTCAAGGTGCTTTCGACTAACACATAGGCACAGTGTTTGGTTATTATAATTGTGCTTGGGTGCCAGGCATTTCCACAGTTTTTGTGATTCTGTCCCCTGTATCGTGCTCTGTGCTTAAACTTTGTTTAAATCTCCCAATGCCTAGAGCAACGCTGTGACGAAATTACGGCGCTATTCACTATAAACATCCACACAACGGCGCTTGGTGGAACACGGCAACGTGTCCGAGCTGCTGGTGATAAAGTTTAGAGCACGCCGATTTCCTCTTCTTTTCATTTCTACGCATATGCGTTGGGCTTTCACGCCGCGTCGGTTCACCGTACGCTTCTTCCTCAACTCAAAACGGAAAATCGCAGCGTTGGGGCCGGGGTGGCGGCATCAGCCAGCCGGGCAAACGTCCTGCCGGGCGGCTAGACCTGGGTGTGGTGCCTCGTGACGACGCCGGGCATCTTCACGTCCAGCGCGTCGTCCGGGCCCTCCCCGTCGACGTCGTCCCCGTCCAGCTCTGCGTCGGGCGCCAGCTCGCGGCCCGCCGACGCGTCGAGCCTGCGGCGGGCGCGCGAGGGCGGCGGCGAGCCCCCCGTCTCCAGGTCGTACTCGCCGTCGTAGCGCGTGAACATCGCCCCGTAGTCTCCCGCGGAGCGGCGCGACGGCATCTCGTGCTGCGGCAGGTACTGGCTCGGGTGGAAGTTGCGGCGGTGCCGGGCGGCCGCGGGGCCGCCGGGCGGCGCGTCGATGCTGCCCGTGGACGGCACGGCGCAGAGCGGTAGCAGCGGGTCGAAGCGCTCGTCGTAGGCGTCTTCGGGGAGCGGCAGCTCGCTGTCGATGTCGTACCCGCCCAGGTAGTAGTCGCCCTCGATCTCGGCGGGGTCGGCGTACTCCGGGCAAGGCGCCTCCCCCGACTCGTCGATGTCCGGCAGCTGGTTGTGCGGCATCCAGTCGGAAGTGTCCCACGTCAGGCCTGCGGGGAAACCATCGATTCGTTGCTGCCGTTAGGGAGACGTTGATGGGCGAGCGTTCAGAGCGGGCACGTGTTTTATTCTGATAGAATGGGTGCATCACAGGATTTCTAACCATCCTCACAGCCGTGTAAAATATCCGATTGTACAATTCTTACAATTACATTAAATACTAATACAACTGTGAACTGAAAAATATATTGTCATTTGAAGAGATTAACCGCTGAACTGTTAAAACAAACCACGGGTATTAATAATCCTGGGAGGATTCTAATAATGTTTCAATAAATAATGAAAAGGTAATTATTATGCTTGGTGTTAAACTATAAACTCCGTAAAAAAAAAAAATTGTAGTGTCAGCCAAATGTATTGGTTGATATATATCTATTTTATTGGGATGTAAGATGATAATAAAGCAATGTTTTCTTGTATATTTAATCTAATTTAAAGCCTCAATTTCAAGGCTACTTATCATTATTGTTGCACGAATTGAACATATTTATATGCAAGTTATTTGACCAGTGAAAACAATGATCCTCATCGTTCATTTATGTTGAAGGGAGTCTGAAGTAAAATGTGTATATATAATGTGTAATATATAATGTATATTATCTAGATCGAACTTGTACTGAAGAAATATATCAGTGTCAATATTTGGGCAAGTCTTCCAAATGGCATGGTAAGAACAGTGAAAGGTTCAGAACAATAAACATTTAATAACGTTTGACATTTATATGACTTTGGCACTAACGCTATGCCAATGCCATACAAATCTCTTTAAACACAACCAGAAAGGCTGCAATACTGACTTGTATCTTTTTTTAACGGCAGCAGAACCAGCACTGGACAAAATGCACACATATTGGTTTACCATGCAACCACTTTCCCTGCAGGGCTTTTACAACAGCCAAGCCAACACTGGCCACAAAAAAACATGCAACGTTCCTTTTACCATCGCAAAAGTAAGCAAGCAACCCATCCAAGCACAATAGCAGCATCAGCAACACAACATTTAAGCGCGATATATTTTTTAAAAAGTGGATTCCTACACCATTTTGTGCATATTCTTCATGTATTGTAAAAGTTGCTGAGTTAATGATTCTCAAGTGTCAGCGATGTATTTTCACATGTTTAATATTTTTAACAGGAGAGAAATCCAGTGGGGGGGGGGGGGGGGGGGGGGAATAAAAACTCGGCTCGCTTTTCAAAATTCCTCCGATTTGCGAAAAAACCAAATGCCACAATTGGTCACGTGACAACCTGACGCGATTGGCTCTGTCAGGTGGTGGAAGGTTACGGTCAAAACTCGATATTATACACTGCGCAACCTAACCCAACAGAATATATTTACGAATAGCAACATTGGTTGTGAAAACATGTTAAGACAGTGACTGAAATGAATAAATGAGCAAATGAATACAAGAACCAAGAAGCAAATAAACATTGTGTTTTACTTGAAAGTAGCCACATGCCTTAGAATTCAGTACCTTAATTTTGTATTTAAATTAGTGGTCAGAATGCACTGCCATGCTCACAAACCGCAGAACAGTCCATGCAGACAGACAGAAGAGGAGCGAGAGAATGTGCAAACACGCGTGGAGGAGACGGGCACATTGTTCAACGAAGCCAAACGTGCAAGCACGGCACGCCCACATGCCCACATGCCCGCCACCGCTCTCATGCACACACGTCACCTCGGTGTACACTCCTTGCCGGTTCCACTATGGATGCTGAAATGGGAAGGAAACAAATAACACATTGTCGTAAACAGGAGGGAACATTTTCAGCAAAAGGCAGCAAACTACTGCTACTGTCATGATACAAACAGCAGCGTTGGGTGACGCCGCTCCCTGTGTCACCATGACAACGGGTGTCATCCCATGGTACCCCGCCACGTGGCACAGCGGCACTGAGCGGCTCGCAATCGGAAGTATTGCGAATTCAAATGCTGGTTGTGGATTGACTCGGCCCATCGTTTCTCCAGGGTTAATAAAATAGGTACCACTTTGTGGTGAAAACTACATTTTCACCACTGGCTCACCACTGGCTCAGGCCTGCAAACAGGGTGCTCGTTTGGAAAAGGAAATCGCCGTGAGTTTTCACTTAAATCATCCCACCATCGGCCCATTTCATGTCAAGCTTTATGGCTTATAGGTCTGGAACTACAGTGTACAACAATGTCAATTATATTAATTATTTGCGCCGTGGTGGCGAGATGTTAACTACCTCGCCTGGTATACAGGAGGTCGTGGGTACGGCCCTGACGATGCCTGTCTATTTCGAAATTGCATCTTCTCCTCGTGGTCAAATCGATTTTTCTCTGGGTCCTCTGGTTTTTCCCTCCACATTTAGAAACATGTGTTTAGAGTATTTCATTGATGTACATTTCCACGTGATAAGCCATTTCATTGGGCTGTCATTTGTGGCCAGGTCGTTTCTGCCTTCACCAACACGCACTGACGAGCGAGGTGAAGCGTGCTCAAGTCGTCTCTCAGCGCCAGCGAGCAGTGGGGAGAGGCCCTCATGAGCAGTGCATTAACTAAACGGGCTGCACCGTATTTATTTCACTCTGTCGACTTGGAGTTATCTCCCCGTCCCCCGCGTTTGAATGGAATCTTTAAAGTCACCAAAATGGCCATTGCCAAACTGTTCTCGCGCATAAAATGTGTCTGGGGCACACTTATAATGTAAAAATGTGTATTTGAATGAAGTGCATTAAGGTCTAATCAATCTTGATTGCTTTTCAAGTGATAAAACATTCCAATAATTCTGAAAATAAACCCGAAGGGAAAAGTAAATATTGAAAGTTTTTCTTTTGTGGAACAAATATTTACACAAAATGCAACCGGTATAAAATGTAATTTTGTGCTCGGTCATAACATTTTAAAAACATAAATAAACATAGGATCACACTCATAAATGTAGGCAATATTAATATTTTGTAAGTATGTTTGTTATTATAGTTATATACCTTATTAACAATGGTCTAGAACATTGCGTACATTTTCAGTGTATCCCCAGGGAGAGAGGCACCAATGCGGCCTTGTGGTTCGCTCTAACGCCACTTGCTACCACACGGAACACATCGATGGCCTATAGCAGTGCACACGAACGTGAGCTTCACCGCTCCTCACACGGTACACGTACAGGCAAGGGTGGTCCAGGCCACCAGTGTTGAAAGAAATATGTTATATATAAACTTTCGTTATATACAATATAATAACATCTTGCCACGGTAGTGAGATGTGAGATGTTAACTACCTCGCCTGGTATACAGGCCGTGGGTTCGATCCCGACCCTGACGCCTGCTGTATATTTGGAGTTTGCATGTCTCTCTCCCCGTGGCCGCGAGAGTTTTTCTCTGGGTCCCCTGGTTTTTCCCTCCACATTTAAAATCAACATGCGTTAGTATTTGGCTGCTATAAATTTCCCCATTTGTGGCCAGGTCGCTTCTGAAAAAGAGCTTACATAGCTCAGTTGGGCCTTATCTGGTAAAATAAAAAGAGGAGTGATCGTAAATAGTAATAATGAAGTCATGCTAGAGCTTCTGGACTCAGGCACTTAACCTTCAACAATGGAACTTCCACCCTTCATGATGATGATGCTTGGAAAATCGAGTTCACAAGGAGTGCCGAACAAACACCTCACGGAAGAGTCCCGACGTAGAAGATCCCCAGCTTTGATCTTCTGAAAAGCCTCTGGGCCACAAACCCTCAACCGCATTTGAACACAAACCATGCGCGAGGTCCGGATTCGCGAGTTACTAAATGCGTACCGATTCCCTCTCCGTGACCCAAGAGAGTGTGTGTACATAGCACCAGGCCACTGGGGAGGTGCACGCAGAATGTTGTTACGCTTGAAACCGTCTGCGAAGATTCTGCGCGTCCCCTCGGCTGCCCGCTTAGCCCTCCATCCCACAGTAATCGGGCCCCGAACTCGCTGTTGTGCAAGTTTACTTGATGCGTGCTTACAGTCGACTCATTGAAACACGTCGCTTTAATCGAGTTGACTGTGAAGTCCATTAAAAAGAACGCGAATGCAATCTGTGAGTGTGTTCCCAAAGTGCATTTGCATGCATGTAGGATTAGAGTGAGCATTCAGTACATCTTTGAGAGATGCATTAAATGCATGCACATAATGAAAAACGTATTTTAATCTAAATATTATTCACTTCACAGTGAAGTGACTGCACCGCCCATTTGCACAGTTAGCTACATACGGTGCGAAAGAAGTTCAACAAACATTGTACGATTAATACACAAAGCTGCGTTAATCTTAAGACTAACGCTACCAACAAGTTGGTGACAAATGTCCTTAGTATTCCATTACATTTGTATGCTTGTGTAGTGACAGAACGGTCACTACTGTGTTGGCCCGTACGAGGGCTGGGGGCCCCAAGGGGGTGCCTGGGGGGTCACGTACTGGAGGGATCCGGACCTTCCCAGAGGTGGGGGAAGTGAGGCGTGGCCTGGGAAGTGAGGCGTGGCCTGGGAAGGGAGGCGTGGCCTGGGCGGAGCCGGCCACGCCAGAGAGACGAGATATAAGCGTGGTGTGAAGGCAGAGCAGGGCTGTTCCTGAGAAGAATGAAGACACCTCGTGAAGATGCCAGAAGAGAAGACTTAGAGTGAGCGGACTGCCAGCAGCCACCTGGCTGGGTCACGCTGGAGCGGCTAAAATACAATTGTGTGTTAGCTAGTGTAGGTCGGTGGTCACCACCCTATGTGTAGAGAAAGAGTAACTGTTGAGTAAACGTTGTGTTAATTAATAAATGAGTGTTGCCTCCCAAGAAGTGTGTGCGCCTAAATTGAACCCATTACACTTGTATACAGTATGCAGAAGCAATTATCTACAATGCTTCACGGTATATCTAAACTTGCAATTACAGTACTTAATTTACATGCAACGTATCAATCAGCTGCTGGATGAAGGCCTCCCCATGCCTTTAGGTGATGGGGTTTGTTTGACCAGAATGCACCGCGCTGGACCGGTGCTGCTTAATGAAAGGGGATGGGGCCCAGGGCTGGATCAAATAACGCAAGGCACCGACGTTAGCCGTGGCTGGGAATCGAACTCTGGATCCAGATTCAAAGTGCAGTGCGCAAACCACCGTGCCACCATCTCTACCCTCCCACAATGGACCCTGTCCCTGTATTTCCTGAGATACAGTTGATACGCACGAAGTTTAGCGTGTCTCTAGATGTGCAATATAAAAAAAAGTGTGCGACCACTGTGAACTACTGAGATTGCGATTGCCCGACAAAGGGTCGTGAGGGTCTCTCCAGCCCAGGCGGTCCCTGGCGGTGGTCCGTCCGTGCCTCCGCAACAGAGGGCCTTGGTGGGCAACAGAGAGCCTTGGGGGGCCAGCGGCACAGTCGGCTGTGCCGAGGCCAGCCACCTGGCCACGTCCTGCAATGGTACACTGCTATTCGGCACTGTCAACGCGAAATGTTCCAATTATATAAAGAAATCTTTTGGGAAATTATGCATTATTAGAACTATCTCTTGAGAATGGGGAAACCTTTAGCAATTGAGAAAGGTTCATATTTGTATTGAATTAGGTTACAAAAAATACTGACAAAAGTCACAAAGGCAAGCGTTTTCAGATACCGCCCTTTTGGCAATTTTAGCCACAGCTTTTCCCGGGGGAAACCAGATTATAAACAAGGACGGGCGAGGGATAAACGCACTTACAAACTCATCACGAGCACTTTCAATACAGGCTGAATAATTTCCTTTTGAGCTTAAATAGGTGAATAAAATTATCCATGACTGCACACAAAATTGGTTTTCATTGGTTGAATATGAACAAAAGATAAATATAATTCATAAGAAATACGGAGATTGGAATTTGAAAAGCAAAAAGCCTAATTTGATAAAATGTTATGCTACAAAAGTAGACATTGTTATGACAAAAAAAGCTTCAATTACCGTAATTGACAAATTCAGTAAGCTACACCGCGCTTGTGGAGAATAAATCACTAAAGATGCTCACAATGATGTACGGACAAAAAGGAAAAGCCTTATTATTATTCAGCAAAGGTACAACATGATTGCGGATAACCAACATAATAGGAATCCAAGATTTGAGTGAGAGCTTTACTTGATGGGCCTTCAAAGCTAGGACCGTGCTCAGACACGAAGTGCATTCATTGATGGACCCCCCAAAATGTCATCAACTTCCAACCTTTAAAGACACGGGGAGAATGTATCCTCTCATAAGCTTCAGAACAACTGGAAACACAAATTTAAAAATACTTGGAGTAACATCAGCCCAGCAGAGGGCCCCTAACTTGTGGTGATACTTCAGTGCAGCACAGATTTGGATTAATGCTCTAATTGTATTAAAAATAATCACTGTGTGGAAATAAAAGTGGTAATACCATCACCACTTATATAACGAGAATTACTAATGAAAATACGTGTTCCCCTTTTTTCTGGGAACAAAACAGGTGTTGAGATGTTAAAACACCAACATGAAACCTTTTACAAGGAATCATGTCTGCATTAACCACAATACTTGTGGTCAGAATGCAAACAAACACATCCTCTGATAATAAATGCATTGTCTTTGAAACGTATTGGTCCACACCAGAGACAGCTTTCTTTTGAGCCTCGTCTCAAAACGGTGTTAGACCAGAGGACGCCAAAAGGCGTACTGAGAATGACTAATATTTGATTGCAGAGTGATTTTGAAAACTGGAAATAAGTGTAAAATGTTAACATCTTCAAATTCTAACATGGCATTATGTTTTCATACCAGCAATTAGTAGGATTAAAACTAGTGAGCTCTCAATGACGATATATTGCTTCAGGACATCCAATGAGGCATCGTCACAATTCAGGGGCAAACTTGAATTCGTAAATATACACACGATGTGATTCCGCTTCTGGTGCACGTAGCTCGCAAGCTGGCTGCGAGGTTTGCCAGCGCGAATCACTCGCAACGCAAACGAATCAGAAATAACAATAGCCACCATTTAACACATCGCCAGAGTAAAGTTTGACGATGACGGTGTCGCGTCCTGGTGCACACAGCAGCTGCGAGCCGACCTGGCTACCTTGCATGCTGTGCCCCACTGTGCATGAACATGTCCCTGGCCCCGATGACCCCGAGTACGAACGCTACACACACACGTCTGTGTCCCCTCTCTGCCGACTTGTGTGCTAAGATCGCCATGAAACAGCAGCATCGTAAACTGCTATGTAGAGGTACAACTGTGCCCCGTCAGACTAATAATGAGCACGCAGGATCCCCGACTCAAACATTGGCACGAGTTTGACATTTCAAATACCGCACGCGCTCCACATGTTTCTTTGCACAATGAATGGTTGTATCGGGTTTGAGTACAGTATCCTGGAGGTCAGGATTGGCAAGACAGGTTTCAGAACATTTAAACAGCTTCTATGTGGTAAGAAATACACGGTACCCACTTCTTGAAATTCGATTCGATTGTGTTTTAAACGTAACTGGAAAGGGCAGCTTTGAGGAGTTAATCACGACAGAGAACGTGAGGCCGAGGTCACGTTTCTGATTAGCTGCAAGCCATAGTTTAGCAAAGTTCACTGCGTATTACAACGCACAATTCACGGATTCGTCAACCAGACATTGCACATACTGAAATTTGCTTCCAAATGTACAGTCCTGGAAGGAGTAATAATCATAATACAAAGATAAACTTGCAGCCCTTAGCCAACTCACTACTCGAGGATGGCATCCCCGTGTTTTGTCAGTCGTGGGGGTTGTTTGACTAGATGTTAGTTACCGCGCTGGTCAGCGTGGGTCGCTCTTCAAAGAGGTGGGCCAGGCCCTGTTCAGATTGCACTCGCCACTGATGTTAGCTGCGGCCGGAAATCAAACAGGTCGCCGGCTTCATAGCGTAGGGCACCAACCACTGCACCACGACTCCTCCTCCACAGTTTCAATTTAATTTCAGTTTTATTTATTTGGTATAGCCCTGTGAGCCATTCGGCTCTTGAATCGGGTGCACACATTGGGTATATACCGTGTTCCACTTTAAATAGTCACTGCTTTAAGGTGATGCCAGAAGTGGCACGATGAGAACAATTATACGTGATTTAAAATGTATATATTTTAAATGCCATAGCAATTGGGATAAGGGAAATATAGCATATGTGTATTTTTTTAAAATGTGAACGCAATTTGCTCATTCACATTGCTTGAGAAATCTGTGAGAATCCCATAACAACAAATGCAGTGTTTGACAGTAAAACAATCGAAGCCAATTTCATATTTTCTATTCTGTTGACTTAAGGTTCATTATGCAATGTCTTGGATGACGTAGGAGTGTTCGTGAGCTAAGCTTTGCCACCGTATTGACGGCACGGTGTGTGGGGTCCACTTGACTTGTGGGCGCATACAACGAAAATGTTTTGCCAAAGGCGATTCCATGAATTAGTGCTCATTTGCAAAAACAAATTAGCATGGGGTGTTGCAAGATTCCAGGGGGTTGAAATAGACGTGACCTCATCTGTCTTGTGATTTTAATTGCAGCTGTTGAGCGTTTTATGCAAATTGCGGTTAAGCATGGCAAATGGGAATAACACAAATGAGCACTTTGCATAATATTCTGATTACATTTAATCACCTAGACATTCAAAAGTTCAGCTTCAAAAAACGGATTTTAAGAATGATTTAAATCGCACATATGAATGGGAAAGGGTAACATTCATTTGATGGGCAGCAGTGGACATATTCGCTGTTTTTAAGAAACAGTTTTTTTTGCCTAAAAGGTAGCTGCAGGTTCAGTTCCTACCCAGAATAGTTACACGTTATTTTTAGGCTTTCTACTTTTAGGAGACTTGTGAGTATGCACCTCTGGTTTATTTCCCCAGGGTGGCATACGCTTTCTATCTATATCCATTACTATTTCAAAACTGACCACTCGCCAAATCACGCAACCAACCAAGAGGAAGAATAAAGGGCAGCGCTGCTCGACTGAGGAACGTGTCTAGACTTCGATGTAAATGCATTTCGGCTGAAACCAACATACGTGCAATTACCATCCCTGCAATAATCAAGTGGCATTATTTCAGGCCCATCAATTGCAGCATCGCAACATGGGTTGAACCACCAAAAGATAGATTAAAAGTTAACATCTTTAAAATGTGTCTGGTAAATTGCAAAATGTAATTGATATTAAAAGAGAATACAAAGGAATGTCGTGTTCTTCTATTGAGTACATGGGATTGAGAAATACTGTTGAAACGAACAGTTAATAAATTAATCACGTCAAATACATCTTGTGGTTTATGCACTGCCACTAATGTGTGTTCCGTAAACAACACCAGTTAAGAGTTTTGGATTCACGGTGCATGGCATCCCTTGAAGCCACACCCAACACACAAACAGCTCTTCTGACATTGGTCCTTGTCGACCTTAGGACACTCCTCTTACTGATGGTTGAAAATGGGATGGGTCAGTGTGCCCTGTGACGTAGCTGCATGCGACATCAGCGGGATGAAACATTTGCTTTTGTTAATTTATTATTTTCCGAATGTTAGAGGAATTGCACTATCGGCATCATATCAGGACGTGAATTCCCGTTGGTAAAGCTCTCAGAGCAGAGTGCATGCCCTGGTGCGTCAGAAGTCGGCCTTCAGAAGAAGATAATCGCGCAACTGAGATCACGTCAAGTAACCGTTTTTACTGACATCAGGGAACACACACATTTTTTTTTTGCATGACAATCAAACCAATATTTATTTTTGATTCTCAGAGCTAGCATCCATCCAAACGAAGTGAAAAACTGAATATTACATGACGTATGTCTTGTGTATTCATTTTAGACCAGGCCAAGACCATAAACTCACTAAACTTGCGAACCCGGTCAAACCTTTTCCCATTCCGATGACGTACGTGTAAAATAACTCTATCGCTACGTCTTCAGGTTGGAAGACGTATCAATGATAGCTGGGAAAATTTGGCGCCAGCTATCATCGATTGCGGTCTCGTCGTTGCAGTCTCTGCAGTGAGTACATGACAATGTCTTTAAAAATAGCGACACTACACCTCTCTAAATAAAATTAACTCAGAACCCCTTGCACATTCCGAGGTTCAGTGGTGAAGGGGACATCCACCCTGCAACTTGCAGACATCTCAGAATGGGACGGAGTGAATCAAGGTGTGACTGCCTGCATTCACACCCAGAACGTGTCAACCACGGAGCCACCCGACCACCTCCGAGCAGAATTTTGTATTTTTTTGGCATTGGAAAAGGCGCAAAGCCGGGGTAAAAGTGACTCACCGTTGTCATCGCAGGACTCGGACTGGAAGGAGCTGAGCGACTGCACCTCCGACATGCTGTCGCGGGGGTTGTAGGCGCTCGGCTCGCCCTCGGGGACGTCGCGGGGGCACAGGCGGGGGTCTCGCTGCGGCGGGTAGGAGCGCCCGTCCGCCTCGTGCAGCGCCCGTGGGGGCACCGCACCGCCCTGCTTGCCTGCAACAGCGAGCGTCAGGAAGCCACTACAGCTGTGCACTTGTAAATCATCCAGACTGAAAACTCGTTCCTTTAGAACCGCTTGTTGCGTTTAGTTTGTCGTCCTTCCCCCGCACATCTGATTGGCACAGATGGCTACGTACGGTGCGAGAGAAGTTCAATACGCATGCATTGCGAGACCACAAAATATCATGATGGCTTTTGGAGGCCTTCATGCAACAGTGGGCAGATGGTGGCTGATGATAATGTACGGGAGACCCTTGAACGTCGCGGGTTCATCCTTCGCGGATTTTACCTTTCGCGGGCAACCTCCTTGTATACCAGTTTAGCTACCGCGAGGGTTAGTTTTGGCCATTCGCAGGTACACTGTACATGCGTGGCTACGTACGGTGTGCCCAAAGTAGAGAATTCCTGAGAATGGGATTTGATGTTTTTGGCAATAAGTTTGTCTAAGAGCTTACACCTGGAAATGTTAGAAATGGGCCCACAATTAATCAATTCAAGACTATGGATGCATTATTTTCAATCGGCGCACACATAAAGATAAAGTACTCATCTGCATGCATAAGATCATATACAAGCTATATAATGATATTCTGCGCAAATTACAGGTTTTCATCACGTTGCAGCATCATGAGCATTGACGACGGCTGTGGGATGCCTTCACCCTGCTATGGATTTGACCATGGCTCTTGATCATGATGCTTCCTGGCTAAATCTGAAACACGGCCAGGCATGTACACTTGCGGGAAAGAGGCGCCGGTAACAAACAAAACACTCGAGTCTCTTCGCACAAAACTTCACGGCGAGAGGAGTTCCACAACACTTTGAGTTCCCCGAGGTGCACGCCACGCGACCCACCATCAATGTCCTTCTGCAGGGACTCGCTGTCGGACGCCGGGTTGGAGGACGACGGCGGTGGCGGCAGGTTGGGCGCGACGCTGCACACGGCGACCACCTTGCGCGAGCCGTGCACGGCCGCGGCGGCGGCGGGGGCCTCTCCGCCGTGACCGCCCTGCGAGCCCTCGCCGGGGCCGCGCGACTCCCCGGGCAGGCTGGGCGTGTACGACATGGGTCGCACGGGCACCTGGGGTGGAGCGTGGGCCGAGGAGCCGCCCTGCCTGCCGTTGCCGTGGTGGCGCTTGCGGTCGCGGTTGCCGTGCTGCCCGCCGCCCGCCCGGCCGTTCGGTGGGAAGGCGTACGACTTCCCGACGAAGGAGGCCGTCACGGGGTCTCCCTGCACCAGCGCGATGTTCCGGTCGGCGTAGTGCCGGCAGCAGATCCTCTTGCGGAAGACGACGAAGACGGCGGCGAGGATGACGAGGGCGACGAAGAAGACGATGATCCCGATGAGCTCCTCCGAGCTGAGGGGCCACGAGCCGATGGACTCGACCTTGGGGATCTTGGTGCAGGTCGGGTCGCCGAAGCCGTCGGTGCAGTTGCACACGTACGAGCCGTACGTGTTGAGGCAGCGTCCGCCGTCGGAGCAAGGCCCGCCCGCCACCGTCTGGCACTCGTCAACGTCGCTCTCGCACCTGCGGCGGAGATCATCGAAGTGGCGATCGTTTGTCGCGCGTCCTCGATGTCAAAATGAACGCTCTCTTACGTCGAGGAATATACCGTGGGCCCGCTCCTCGACTATCGGACTTGCCACACTGGATTTCCAAGTGGTCGGTGTAGAAGCCGCCTGAGCGGCTTACTGTTGCTAAGTCGGAGCACATATCCCTCTATCTCATGGTGAAGCTATCGATGTGAACGTTAACACTAAAGACCCTATGATGCAATTTTCAAGAGTTGTTCGTGGTGTGTTGATGGCAATTTTAAAGCTGCCCACAACTGAAAACCTATCAAAAGAAACGTCAATACACTCCTCTGATTATCCCTGACCGGGCCGTTTTACCTCAATGGATTTCATATGTAATGTGATAAACTGAACAATTAACAGCTTTATTTAATTGGCTTTATCAGGTGGTGAAGGGTTATAGTTAAAAATGTACATCATACCAACTCGGCCTTTCCCGAAATAAACTAATTATGAATCAAACGCCTACATATAAAATGAACAATGTGTGTTACAATCATCATGTATATCAACAAAAATACTTGCAAATAAAGCGATCTTCATTGCTAATGAGTAATCAGAGAGAATGGTTTGTGACATCTCAAGCTAATCACATCTTAATCAGTCGAGTGCAGTGATTATGCAAGAGGGGCTTAGGGCACCTCGACGCATGTTAGTTCATTGTTAAGATGCGCAAGTAATGAAACACATTTATTCAATTTGGCGGGCATGGAAGCATTTTCTTAATTTAATATACCATTATCCCATGCTGTTGTCTTTCAGTTAAATTAACGCTGATTTATCACTTAGCCAAAGTGTACATTTTGAGAATACCGATTACTTCTTAAATACAAAATTGTGTTTCATGTTGCAGCACCCACCAATAATGGCCGACGTTAGTTTATGTTTTGAACATAAACCATCGTCTGCAGGAGTCGGTCGACTCCATTGGCTCGGCTTCAAATTGAGCGGCAAGGTGGCGGCTCTGGAGTTCTAAACCAGCATCAACGACTTTTTTGTTTTGAGGGTCCTTTCACAAGGTAGTGCCACAAGCGTTTATTGACAGAGCAATTGCTACAGCCCGAAATACTTTGTGCGACTGTCAGCGAGTTTAACGACGAATGACATTGGCAACTAATGGGCCTCACCTCTCTCACCGGCTGCCAAGGGACATTTCATATCTGGAAAAAAACGAACGAACCCATCCCATGCGAAGGACCCCGGCTAATTTGATCATATTTCCCTAACACTTTGGAGATTGATGATCGGGGTGTGTGTTGGGGGCTGGGAATTGGCACGGCATTGTCGTGTTTTGAGTATAGAGGTGAGGGACACATTTCTAGTAGAGGGCATTTGGAAAGCAAGGAGGTAGGAGCTTTCAAGAGGTGACATCGAATTGTATACAAGCCACAGCTATGAACCATCCAGTCAGCCTTTAGGTTAAGCAGATAATGTTGCATTATAAACATTACCAGCTCTCCTGAGCCAAAAGCACAAATGTCCTTGTGGTGGAAGCTTCTGCACAGTCCACCGCACTGTGATATTGAAACAGGCTGTGGATTTTACGAGGCAAACTTAGCTGCCTCAGTGAGATCAACAATGTAGCTCAGCAATTTGCTGAATACTGGAATACAGGAAATGATGGTGAGGTCACGGGTTAGTTTTATATTTCTCTCACAGTCATGGCAATTGAAGATACGGTATTGCAGCGCCATGCACCCTTGATAATTGTTCATTGAGGATTGCTTCCCTCTGAAGAATGAAGGCTGTTGGTGCAATGGGCAAACTTCCCAAATAAACGTCTTTTCAGAACGGGCACGTGACAGAGACATGCGGCCACTGACGGAGACGCTAAACGTTCACCATTCCACCGACGGGCGCTCGTGCAGATTCCGGGAAATGCTGGCGGTGAGCAAAACTCCGAGAGGCGCCTCTCATGCAGGTGCAACAGGTGCGACATGTAGAACGAAAGAGCGTCAGGGCACGGCGACATGCTGCGGTGCGAGACAGAGGGAAATGGTGGGGGGGGGGTAGCACACACCTTCCCCCAGTGAAGCCATCAAGGCAGAGGCAGAGAGGCCCCTCCTGGCTGTCTTTACACATCCCACTATTCTCACACTGGAATGTGTACGTGCACAGAGCAGTGACCTGGCATCTGGAAGGGCAGACGAGAGTTGGAGAGAGACAGGAGCAGGGCCAGAGAGAGACGGGAGAGAGACAAAGCCACCACCCAAAATAGATCCATCACATGCAATAGAAAAAAAGTTAATTCATTCACATTCATCGTTGAAATTAAGCATTCCAATGTTTTTTTTCAATATTAGTAAGTGTACATTTTGAAATGGTTCTTGACCTAGGCAGCAATGCCCAGCCTAACTCTTTCTGAAAAACATCTGAGATAATTGTACGGTATGGAAAAAATTAAAATTGGAAAATAACTGAAAAAAAATTGCAAATCAATTGACAATGAAGTACGCCTTAAAAGACACTTAATTTTAAGGGCCCGCAAATGATAAATATATAAATGGGTCTAAAGTTGTAAAAACTTGAAAAATAATACGTTTTTTTCTTCACCTGTTAAGTAAAACATAAGCTTGAGGCTGCCGAATCCAAGGTCAAGAACTGCTGGATTAATGAGAGATTGAGGTGTAGCAGCAGCAGCAGCAGCAATAAGTGGCACACGTGTGTGTACCTTGTGCCAGTGAACGCTCGAGGACAGCTGCACGTGTATCTAGAACCCGACATTTGGCAAACCCCTCCATTGGCACACGGCTTGGAGGCACACGCATCACACTCCACACCTGGGAACAACAACAACAATGACAACAACAACGACAACAACGACAACAATGACAACTCCTCTCTATTTAGCCGAGACGGTTCGTCTCGTCGTCACATCAACATGCACTGCAATGCCTCGGCTAAGGTGCAGCCCTGCAATATCTTGCTCACTCCACTCGCTGGCAGAAGACCTCCACAGGAGAGGTTCCTCTCAAGGGTGTTTGGCCTTCTGTTCCAT
The DNA here is from genome assembly GCF_015708825.2 of Lethenteron reissneri. Classification (NCBI taxonomy): domain Eukaryota; kingdom Metazoa; phylum Chordata; class Hyperoartia; order Petromyzontiformes; family Petromyzontidae; genus Lethenteron; species Lethenteron reissneri. Next base: position 14,274,095 of record NC_083810.1, read on the forward strand.
GCTGGGCAGACATCTTAACAGGGGTGAGAATACCCCACACCTGACCCCACCGCACACCACCTGCCGATTGGCTGTAGTTTCCACGCTCGTACTGCCGGGTGGTTACAAACTGGCGGATTTAAGAAAATTACCTCATTGTGTCTGTCCACTGCTACACTGCCAGATCGAACTGGCGACATCTGGATTGCAAGTCCAATGTGCGAACCATTACACCACAGCAGTATCCCCGAATGTATGTCCAAAAAAGGTATCCAAAATTGCTGTATTCCAATTCTTTATCAGCATCCTCATTACCAACACACTCATGGGAACAGAGGGTTCTAACACATGTCCTTTGCTGCTGATCTCAGCCAAGCGGGGTTCCTATTTTAATTCCTGTTGCTCTACGCCACCTGTAATGTTCCCGTTCCATTGTAATGTACACCGATGCCTACTTTATGGAGGGCGAAATTGGCACGTAAAATAAAAAGTGTATTGATTGAAACACAAGCGAGATGCGCGTGCGCGCGCGCAAGTCCGCGCAGAGCGTCCCGTCCCACACACGTCTCACGCAGACGTCGTGCGCTCGCCTACCGGGCTCACACTCGTCGAGCGGGCACGAGGAGGACACGTCCACGCTCTCCTCCAGCTTGACGAGGGCGGACGAGGAGGGCGCCTTGAGCGGCAGGTCGAAGCCGTTGAGCGCGGGCATCTCGAGGCAGCCCCGGAAGCCGCTGCTCACCATGACGCCGCCGTGAGCGCTGCGGCCACTCCGGCGCCGCACGATGCCGCCCAGGTAGAGCCGCGCGTCGGCGGGCAGCGGGCCCCGCCAGCCCGGCGGGCAACGCAACGGCCCGCTCGCCTCGACGCCGTTCACCGTCAGCCTTGCCCGGGTGTCGTCCAGGGCGAGCGCCAGCGAGTGCCAGCCGCCGTCGCTCACTGGCTGGATGGACGTGACCGAGCCGGGCCCGCCTCCGCAGTCAAAGCGGAACTGCGGCCTGCCTTCGGAGAGCTGTGGGAAGCAGACGGCTGCACGTTACAAGAGGGACGAAAATGGTTTTGACATCCATTAACGGTTTAACACGTAGAAGGCTTTCGCGACCAATATCATCCGAAATGTTTTTTTTTTGTTTGATCGCGTAAATATAAATGTGTTGTTAATTCGAACCGGCAATGGATACCCACTGTAATTTATATGCATTCATTAACCCCCTCCCCTTGGCACGTGAAGTGCTCATAAATGACGTCATCACATATATCCCTCTATTTAATGAACGAAACAAGATTTCTCCACAAATCTGGCTCTCCGCCTGATGATGCCGGTTGTAGTAACTGGCGAAATGTCGTACTCAGATTGTAAATGTTGTGGATTTTTTCTCCAACACACCGGTGTGCTGTACTAGTAACGAATTGGCATGTTCTGTTTACGTGACAAACCTCCCTATTTGGCTGTGTCACGTGGTGGCGGGTTTAACGACACATTTATATTTACGCGACCTAACACAATTGTTTTTTTATCATGGATCCATTAATAGCACAGGCTGAGAACAAAAAGTTAGGGACAGGCTAGACTAGCAGTCTGCATTGCACCCGGGAGATCAAGTGGCTGCAGAGAGGTTGTCAAGAGAAACATATGAAAGAGTGAAAACAAAAATGCAGCTGGCTTGAGGCCCTGCCTTGTACTGGCTTTATGCTATGGCCATGCACCTTACCGATGTTATCTGTGGAATGGACTGTTGCTCAAGAATGTGACTTTTTACTCACTCGCAATTCTGCAATATGACGCACACTCACTGAAGCACTGTGGTGCTTACAACATCAGCTTTTCGAGACGGAGAGATGGCAATCTAATCCCGTGATTGCTACAGAGATACCTAATCCCTGCAATGGGAACATTATAAATGTAACAATCAAGAGCAGAACTCCAATTGCCATTCCATTACAGCAGCACACAATGGCTTTGCTTTCAGTTTGCGTGAGCAATTTGAAGAAAACATCTTTATGCCCCTGCAAATAAAAAATAAAGGCAGTGTGTGGACATATCTATTGGGACTTTGGTTATATATATATATATTTGTATATATCTGCAAGTTCTCCACTGCTCGGCTTCGCTGAAACATTGTTTCAAATGGAAAAAGGGCGACTCAAGTTCTTTAAAAATATGAAGGGACTTCGGGGTTTCAGCAGGTCTTCACAAGGTCCAATCGTAAAACATTAATACATTGGGAACGAATCCTATGGGGTCAAGTCAAGTGGAATTGATGAACTAGGTACGAACTCAGGGCACCAGCGTAGTCCCATTGGCAAGAGTGATCTGGGAAGAGCTGTCTTGTTGGTGAAGGTTAGAGTGACTGCTGCCTCAGGGATAATGATAACCTTCCTTAAAAAAGACATAAAAAACCCCACATTAAATTTACGTAACTTTGTCAATCCACTGCTGGATAAAGGCCTCAACATGCCAGACCGGTCACTGTGTTGTCTGACCATATTTCACTACACTGGCCAAGGCAGGATGTTGAAGGAAGGGGGGCCAGAACTGGTTCAGATATCATTTGCCGAGGCAGAATCCTGGAAGTCCTGAGTGAGCAGCAGTGTGGAAGGGGCCCCCTCACCACAAGGGCTGCAGGAGTGCACCGAGAAGGCCCAGCAGCACCTGCTCAGGGCAACTCGGGATGGGAAGTGTATGCTGGTCCACCAGTAATGCACACATCCCAAAGAATATGAAAAAAAACTAAAACATCAGCTATGACCAGGAATCGAATTCGGGTCCACAGGTTTGTAGAAAACTTTTATACCAGGTAAGGCCCACTGAGCCGTGTAGCTCTTTTTCAGATGCGACCTGGCCGTAAATGATAGCTAAAAGAAGTGGATTATCACGTGGAAATGTATAGCAGCCAAATGGATGTTTCTAAATGTGGAGAGAGACACCGGAGGAACCGGAGAAAAATCCACGCGACCACCGGAGAAAATGCGAACTCCATATATACAGGCGTGAGGGTCGGGATCAAACCCACGATCTCCTGCATACCAGGCGAGGGAGTTAACATCTCGCCTCCGTGGTGAAGTGCATTAACCAGTGCACCATCGCAACACAGTGCCCCATGGTTCCCTAGCAACTGTGGCACAGTATGGCTAAAGAGGAAGATACTTGGAGAATGCAAGCAATATCAACGGTTCAAGTAGAACAAATATCCAAATATAAACATAACCCTACTCCAACCCTCGTGATGTTCGCAATAGAAGGATGAGTTGGCTCTTGAATTGAGAGCTCATTCATTTATAATCTTTCCTGTGCAATTATCTAGTCTGGATACTACATTGGATACTATATTTTAAAACATTTTTACGTAACATATTGTTGTGATAATAATGTAACAATGACAAAAGCAAACCTTTTATTAAACCGCTCAAGTGAATTCTCAAATAAATATCTGTAGGAGTGCTGGCGAAGTGATTGGTGCACTGCGCTGTAAACCTGTTGGCGTGAGTTTGATTCCCGCTCACGGCAAACATTGGTCCAGGTCCTTCTGTTCAACAACCCACATTGACTAATGTGGTGAAGTATGGCCCAACAACCACCATGAATGGCATACTGTGGGGAGGCCTTCATCCAGGGACTATAATCTATGCAAATTAAATGCGAATAATAAACTGTAAGTTTAGGCTAACGGAACGAACAAAACTGCATAAGTGTGACAGAAAAAAGCTTCAACATTGTACGATCGAGAAAGTAAAAAGAAGACCTGAGAGAAGTGACGTTTGAATCAAATTGTGACTCCTAATTGTGACAATTCATAATGGTGTCGTGGTGTGGGCCGTACATTGTTACACAACACATTTCAATGATGTGATGGGTGCATCGGTGAATACACAAGGCCATAAAGAGTATGAGAGCGCCACCACGAAAATAGACGATAGCTTTTGTTCTAAAGTCATGGGCACTCACATACCCTGATGTGGAAGGGTCTCAGGCAATCTGAAGATGGAGGAAAGGGCAACAGATTCTAGCTCTCATGATGCAACCACTCAATGTGAACGTTCACAGCTATGTGAGAAAGCCAGTTGGGGGTTCTACATACCTGGTGCGGTGTGCTATCGGTAAATTATCCAAGTTAACTCTCAAGGTGCAGAAATTGCGATTACAAAAGAGCACACTCAGGTAGCTTGCGAATATGAAATTATAATTTGCAATGTAGATTCATTCCTCAGTTTCATCATCTTCTCGCCAGTTCAATGCTAATCTCTGCCCTTGGCGTGTAGAGAGTAAGAACTGAAAAACAAATTCAATCCCATTCTTACACCACCGCTTCTTTGTGCGCTCAGGGAACATGTCCTTCCGGCATGGCAGGATGCTTCCACAACGGGGAGGGTAACGTTCATTTTCCGGTTGTCTACCCCTGCAGCCCAACACCAGGCATTTGAAGGGTTCTGCGTGAGTGCTCTGACACATCATGTCAGAGCACAAAGCCACCTGACCCACCGCCTGCAGTCTGCATGGCTCGCTCGTGAATGCTACCAGCAAACCCAACTTCGGGGCCACTGCATTCGTTGGTTCTTCTATGCGGCTTTGCTGAATTGCCTGCCAAACATTGCACCAATGAATACAGCTCACAATGTAGGTCATCGTATTGTAGGATGGAAGTAAAAAGAGAATGAAAGCCAGCAGCTTTAGAGACCATTGCACTCTTCATGTTGCTTTTACTTTTTTATACCGAGCTATTATTGGAAGTCCGATGGGTTGCTAAATTTAGATTTGGCTTTTACGGGAAAACTGTTGTTGGACTTAAAATAGCATCTCCCTTCACTATAAAATACCATCTCCCTCCACTATAAAATATCATCTCCCTCCACTATAAAATATCTCCCTTCATAATAAAATATAATCTCCCTCCACTATAAAATATCTCCCTTCATAATAAAATATCATCTCCCTCCACTATAAAATATCATCTAACCTATAAAAGGCATTTTTTGTGTGTCTGTCCGTCTGTCTGTGTGGCCGACACTTGCAAGGGATTTGACTCGCGAACCGTGGGGTTTACGTTTAAAAAAATACACAGGTAGCACGCCATAAGCCCCGTGGCGAGCCAGCGCTATTCCGATTTCACATCTGTCACCTTTAAAGTAGTTTAATTAGCAATTTAGTGATGTTTTGGTTATTTATTTATTAAGTCGCGCCTCCGAGCATGCGCCAAAGTACGCGCCTGCGCATGCTCACCCCTACCAAGTCACACGTGGGGGGGGGCCCTACCAAGTCACACGTGGGGGGGGGGGCCCTACCAAGTCACACGTGGGGGGGGGGGCAATTCTCATTCGTGTGGACACTGTGCAAGGTAACACACACACGCAGATTTACAGCTCCCTTCAGATATTTATTACCATGACTCTTTACTCATTACTATTGCTGTTATTAAATATTTGTAATTGGCCTTTCCACACCTCATTCACAAGTCAAAGTGTTCACTGTTCAAAGGAGCATCTTGTGGTGGTCATTCCTCTGGACTGTCGGGTCAAAGACTGCAATGGACAACTACTGGGTGACTTCCCATCATGTGGTACTCATTTTATTCTGTCAAATGTTGCTTAACTTCCGAGATCTGGTGACATCGGGCCCATGTCATGGTGAAGAGATTGTCACAAACGGCAGAGCTGCAGCCCATTGTTACCCCCACCAGTCTGCTACAAAAACAACAAAAAACATTTTATTTGACCAGGCAAGGCCCACTGAGCTGTGTAGCTCTTTTTCAGAAGCAACTTGGCCACAAATGACAGCTAAACGAAGTGTCTCATCACGTGGAAATGTATAGCAGCCAAATATTCTAATCACATGTTTCTAAACGTGGAGGGAAAAACTGGAGGACCCAGAGGGAAATCCATGCGGCCACGGGGAGAGAGACACGCAAACTGCAATTAGACAGGAGTTAGGGTCGGCATGCAACCCACGACCTCCAGTATACCAAGCGAGGTAGTTAACATCTCGTCACCGTGGCATTATTTCCCCATAGTTCCCCTCACTGGTGAAAGCTGGTTGGTGAGAGTGGGGAGCATAGAAGGACATTGCAGCAACGGACTTCCCCTTCGCTGGCCACCGCGTGGCCTCCGTTGGCCCAATGGCAAGCCGCCCGTCCAGCGTGGCGATGGCTCACGCAAGCACCTGGATCCTTGCTCAGTGCAGGACGGGTGCCAACTCCTCGTCTATTCCATCTCTCATTATGCCGGTTTTTGTGGGCAATTTGACGTTCTGGGTCTTTTTTTGCTCGGCATCTGCGTAAAAATTAAAGAGAACTATCCTAGCTCGACTCTTGCTTAGCTTCTGAGATCTGATGAGATGAAGCACATTCTGGGAGTACTTCTATATATTTAGAATGTATCCCAGGCAACATTGATTGTGTTAAACAGAAGCAAATGAAGAGGGCACCTCCAAAATCATGTAGTCCGTTGTTCCGCGTGAGTACGCGATGACGCCGTGGTTCTGCGTGGAGCGCACGTGCATGCTCAGGGTCACGTCTTGCAGGTCGTGCACCGTGCGGAACTCAGCGTAGCTCCCCTCGGCAAACGACACGACGGAGACGCCTGCAGCCACGGCGGACAAAGCATCGACAAAGGTGAACCGCCGTGGGGATATGCAAAGTCCGTGTCACTGGCAACTTGTGTCAAATTAGCGAAGAGCGGCGAGGATGCGGCCACCGTTAGAGACGTTTGGTCACAGAATCACTGCGCTGTCATTTGCTCATTCAAGCGGTCGTTTAGAAAAAAAGTGACGTTAGGAATAAAACGTGTGAACGTTCGCGACCCTACTGCCTGGTTCACATTTGTTAAAATTTAATTTATTGTGCAATTTACGTTGATTAAAAACCAAATGAGTACACACACACGTGCACATATATGTAACATGTTTATAGCTGAGCAAATATTACAAATTTAACACAACAAATTAATGGGTCCACATTCCCTTAATAAAAAAATGTCACTTGCCATTGGCATTTTGTGTCATTTTCATTTCCTCTGCTGTAACAAATTAACAATGAAAACCAAAATATAACTTACACACGAAGCCTGCTGGGTTGGAGACATCAAGCACGCACTCCCCCTTACTCAGACACGGGTTTGTCAAGCACGGATCACGCACGCAATCTTGTTCTGCAAAACAAAGACCGTTTCAATAGCACATACACCAGGGCATGCACACACACACACACGGTTAACACAAGACCTCACGGCTACTGTGTAGGTGTTCGCCATTGTCCCGTTTGGCTCTCCAATGTAATTTGGAATTGTACCGCGTGTTTTTCAATCAATCAAATCGATCTATATTCATTTGTTACACAGAAAGTTCTATTCAGCCTGTTACCCAGTCAGTGTGCAACGGAGATCCGTGGTGCACCAGCACTGAACAAGAACAACATCAGAGTGGTACGTATGGAGGGATAGGCAACAACAGAACGCGTCAGAGAGACAGGCAAATACAGAGGAGTGATGTCTGAAAAATTCAGAGGAATTCAGTTCTTGAAGAAGCTCCCAGCATGTGGAGGGAAACGTCGGACATCAAGCTGGACAACGCGCGGTACAATCCTTCACACATCATCGCGAGACGTCACTATGAACAAGAAGAAATCTCACTATCATCAACTACTCAAGTTCCAGTTGATGCCGTGGATATATCTTGCCATATCAATGCACAAGCTCTGCAGTGCGCGTCATGGGCCAGTGACTGGCTAAGCAGGATGGATAAACCTCAAATCACTTTCTGATAAAAAAAAATTAAGTCTGATTTCCCTTGAAAACTGAGCAATACAAAGTAGAAATTTGTGATTATCTGCACACCTAGTCAAGCCAAAAGGCAGTGTCAAGGTCCCCTGTCTGTGGATTTTTAATGTTTTAAATTGTGTTATGATTGTTTACGGGGATTGAAAATTATAGTTAATGAAACAATTAAAATGAAGACCTATTAAACCTACACAATAAAGCACTATCCCCAACCGAATAATAGCCTTTTAGACATTTATTTTACATTTCTTATCGTATGACCTGCACAAGTTCTAAAACATTACCGTGTCATGTATTTTAACATATCACTTTCCAAGCTGGAAATATGGTGATTTTGTAGTGGGCGCATGCTACCACAAAGTCACCTTCTAACGCTCATTTTGGAAAATGAAAAAAATGTGGGTAGCATGTGGGAGCCAAATTGAGTTTTATATTACAGAATTAAAATGTAAAAACGCAGGTATATTTTAGTCATTAATCTTTTGCAGTTATTATTCAACCCGTTATCGACTCAATCTCTTTGGACTCTAGATCTAAAGCAAGCCGACACTGCTGATGAGACACCGAATATCAAAACCAGTGAAGAGTTTTCTTCATGTTGAACCAATTCTGCTGAAATTATGCACTCCCCAGAATGTCATATGACTGATGGGATTTGTATTTTTTTTTTGTAAGTGGAGGGTCATATATGTCAAAGAGGCACATTGTATGCTAATTTATTTTGCTATGAAGAATGGCCATTACCCAAAACCTCCCCTATTATAAATGTATCCCTCTTTAGGACAGTGCCATCGACGAACACGTTGGCTTTTTGTTATCTCTCGCCATGGCCACTACGAACCGGAGCAGAGGCAGATGCCGGCAACGCGGTGCTTGGGGGACACGAGGCTGAGCCGCGCCGTGCTGTGCGTCGACACGGCGCCATCCTCCAGCGTCGCCCTCTGGAGGCACTGATCCTGGGGGCAGCCGCCGGTGCCCGCGGCGCAGGAGACGAGTGGGACGCCCAGCGCCCGCACCCCCGTGCTCTCCTCCAGCCGCGCCAGGCTGGCGTTGAGCGCTTGCGCCAGCAGGGCCGGCCTGTAGAAGTAGGTGCTGGGCTTCTCGGCCACGAGCAGCACGTCCAGCTGGCGTGCCCCAGCGGCCGTCTGCACGCCGAGCACGCGGATCCCTCCGTGCTGCACCCCACGCAACGCCATCAGTCAGCAACAACAACAACAACAACAAAGACGACAATGACGACAACAAACTAAACAAAACTGTAACTGTTTCTGTCGTGGACGCATAGCCTAATTGTATGCCAGACTATGTGCACTTTGAGGCCACGTAAAGTGTCGAAGGCTCGCTGGCCGGTCACGGGACAGACCTAGGTGCCATGGGCTTGACGGACCGAGATGACCGGCAGATGAGTGAACAAGCGTGCGCGTGCGTATCCGCATAATTCCACGAGTGACAAAGACGGCCCCTGCAGCCATGAAGACTGTTGGGGGGGTAGGTTGTCAAATCAAATCACGAGCACATCTAGTTTCTGCGCCACTTTTATAGCGCAAGGCTATGACGAAGAGCCAAGTCTGTTAAACAACAGCTGAAGGTTGCGAAATATAGGCCAGAGGACACTGGAGCTTCACGACGGGGAGCGTTCTGCGGTGGCGGCAAGCATCAGAGACGATCGTTTATTCTTCTTCCTTCTTCTTCTTCAGAAAAATGTACGAGAGCCTCGGGCAAGCAGTCTTCGTATGCATCATCTTTCTGACTCTGAGCAAAAGTGACCATACTACCGCCAAACTATTTGCACACAGAGACATCATCTTCCCACCACTAAAGCAACAAGCACGAGCGCGGTGTGCGGGCGTGCGCGCGTGCGTACCTTGAGGTTGAGGATGCTGCGCAGGGCGCGTTGGAAGCTCGGATACGTGACGCCGACGAACTTGTCAGGAGAGATGTCGGCCAGGCGCAGCACCACCGAGGCGTTGAGCTCCTCGGCCGACACGCGATGCGCCCGCACCGTCACGTTGGCGAGGCGCGCGTGCTTGCCGTCGCTCACCGTCACGTTGAGGTCGTATCGGCCCGGGTCGAGGCCCGGCAGCGCGATCACCGTGCCGTCGCGGCTGTTGACGGCGAAGAGTCGGCCGTGGTCCGAGTGCAGGCTGTACGTGAGCGTGTCGTACACGTCCTGGTCCGTGGCGTGGATCTTGCCGATGACGCCGCCGGGAGCCTCGGCGTCTCCCGGCACGGTGATGGCGATCTCGAGCGGGATGATCGCCGGGGGGTGCACGCTCTCCTCCGTGATGCGCACGCGGACCTGGCAGGCCGACGAGAGGTGCGGGTGTCCGCTGTCCTGGGCCTGCGGTGCCCGTGTCCGTGGAGTTGAACAAAGTACAAACACGCAAATGCACACGCGCGCAAAATGTTTTCGTTAGAGACAAAAATAACAACGTGTATTCTTAAACAGGCGATAGGCTGAAACTAATCCGTGTTGTATACTAACTCATTACGCATTGTTGTGGAGCATTATGGGTAAAAGCCTCTAAAACCAAAGGGCTGTTCTGTGTCTCCACATATAAATACACGTATTTGTTTAGTCCATCGGCCTATTGGCTCTCTGGCTCGCTGGCTCACTAGCTGGCTCACACTGGCTCGCTGGCTGACTAGCTGGCTGGCTCTCTGGCTCGCTTGTTCTCTGGCTCGCTCACTGGCTCACTGGCTGGATCTCTGGCTCGCTCGCTGGCTCACTGGCTGGTTGGCTCTCTGGCTGGCTCACTGGCTGGCTCACTGGCTGGCTCTCTGGCTAGCTTGTTCACTGGCTGGCTGGCTCGCTGGCTGGCTCTCTGGCTAGCTTGTTCTCTGGCTCGCTTGTTCTCTGGCTGCCTGGCTCGCTGCCTGGCTCACTGGCTCACTGGTTGGCTCTCTGGCTCGCTTGTTCTCTGGCTGGCTGGCTCGCTGCCTGGCTCACTGGCTCGCACCTGCACGGTGAGCAGATGCTCGCGTCGGCCACCGCTGGCGAATCTGACGGCGGCGGTGACGACGCCCGCCTGGTCGATGGCGAACTCGCTGCCGTTGTTCCCGGCGACGATGCTGAAGCCGAAGGGGGGGCCGTTGTGCGACGCGTCCATGTCCATCACAAGCAGCCGCACTATGCTGGTGCCCGGAGGCTGATTCTCCTGGGGGGCGGCAGGGGGTGGGGGGGAGAGGGAGTGAGTGGGGTCACACGTTCCACCAGTTGGGTCACACGTGCCACCATGTCATCAACCCGTTACAGAAAAACACCAGACCTTGTGAATGGGAACAGCTCTTAACTGTGAAAATGCGAGACATGTCACGTAAACTTCAATAGCTGAATGGACGTAATCACCTGCTATAGCAGGGTATGATAGTCTGAAGTGTAAATACAACGATAGTAATGTAATCTGCGGGTTTTTCCAACACCATCAAAAAAACACTCCATAATATTTCTTTCAGACAAAAAAACGTGAAATGAAAAATGTTGAGGCACTTCAAGATGTGATTTTGAGATGGGTTTGTTGCAGAAGATAATTTCCAGCACCATAATGGTTGGTGTTTTGGTCAACACATTTTCAACAGGGGTATTGGGCTTTTCATGAAGAGCCACATTGTATGAGAAACTTTTCCCACACGCAATATGTTTGTCCTTTTCAATGAGAGTGGATTTCCAATAAGAGAAAGTCAATTTTCCTTTAGACTTGAAAAGTGTGTCTTTCAGGATTTGCCAAAAAGATTCCGTGTAGAAAAATGACAAGTGAAAATATGCTGTCCAATGACCATATGAGAGCTAAGGACATAGAACTGCATCTGCTTGTCATGATAATCCAATTAATCCCAAAAATAAATGCATAATCAAGTGTCCTATGTGTACCGTGAAAGTCTTTTTTAGCCAGTGGCAAGGATTATTCGATCCACTATTGTCAGCAGTCTTTCAAAACTAAACTGTGGACACTAAAGGGCTTACCACCCCTGAGACAATGCAGAATATTAAAAAGCCACCATGCAGTGGCTGCCAGTCTTGTTATTGAAGTGCGTGGAGAACTAGCGGTGAAGAACCGCCGCATACCCTGGGTGTGCGTGCCACACAGAAATGATGACCACCATATTTTTGGGATAGAAACTTCATCAGGGTCGGTTTACTCTGAATTTTTGTCGCCGTCGTCATTTGGAAATAATGAAGTTTTGTATTAAGGGACCTCACTTAAGATGTCAACAAACAAGTCAAATGGAAGTTGATGATTGGTAAATCACAAAGAGCAGCTGAGAGGGGAAGATTAAATAATACCACATTATAGCCATTGAGACAAATAACACGGGAAACAATTTCACTCACATAAGCCTTAGCCCATGACAATAACAGTAAACAGATTTGTTCGTGGCATTTACATTGCTGACAATTCCAGCAACAGCAGCACAATTGTATAACAAAGCAAGCGGAGGTCAGGCTCTTTGATCATCAGACAGCGAGCGAGTGCATTCGCGCTTGAAAAATCCACTGCGAAACAGGATTATGGAAGTGAGTGCACATTGGGTTCAATTCCCAGTCTGGAGCAGCGCTCTGTAAAGGATTACCCACGAACCATCAGAGCATCTCCCTACACTTTCACAACTTGCAAGGCTAAACACACTAATGCAGTAGTTTAACCTGCAGCCATATGAATCATACATGTAAACATGCACATGAGCAATTGCCAAGAGAAAAAAATGCAAACATGTAAAGGGTTTTAAACAAAATATTTATAATCATAATAATGTGGCCTCCAATGAGGCTGGAAAAGGCACTTTCAATTATTGTTACAACTCGCTAAAGCAAACTCAGAGGGTCCTTTTGATGGCGTGCACACAGTTAATAGCAGAGATCGATATTAAAATGAGGGTATTATTTATTTGCTTTTTCATTTATTGCTGTATTCCAAAGTCAAAGTTTTGTTGGCAGCATCAGCCATGGCTGCATCCCTGCCCCACCATGTTCTGAGGCAGCCCTGTACTACAATACCACAATACAGGGCTGTTGCCTCAGGGCTGCAGAGTGAAATCAGCACGGTTTGGTCATAAACGATTGCCGTCTGGGTCTACATCTACCCTTTCTTTGTCTGTCATAGCGGTCACCCTTTATTTTTAAATCAACCTGCAATCATTCTTCACATTCAATTGTATAAATCTGCCTTCCACATTTCGACTGTCAGAAATGTTCTTCATATGCAATGTCATCCGATTCAAAGTATTATTCCTATTGCAATCAATGCCCAAATTCCCAGACAGTACACTTTCATCAGACAACATTCATTCATATGCAAATGCATAGAGCTTCATGACACACACATTTATTGGTGGGTACATTATGCCAGACAGGAACTCGCAGGAATCATTCGGTTTGGAGATTGAGAAACATATTTTCTAGTACCGGCGATGCATTTAGCCCACTCTGATGAGCATGAACAAATCTCCGACTGTTCCCAACTGCAGCCAACTGCGGCCTTTCCAATGAATGTAGTTGGAGAGTCGGTACCAATCCATTAGGTACGTTGGACAAGACTAACAGTCGGTACTGATCCATTAGGTATGCTGGACAACACTAACACATAAGTTGCTTTCCAAAACGTTGGCCATGGTTCACGCTGAATAAGGAGGGTTCAGTTTGTGAATAAATAAACAGCGCAACGTTAAAAACAAAGGTGTGCGGAAGGAAAAAGAGAAACCAGAAATTTGGCTTACGTCGATGCGATGGTAAACACGATGGCAAGCTTACCTGGATGACGGCCGTGTAGCTTTGCTCCGAGAAGGAGGGAGGGTTGTCATTGATGTCAGAGATGTCGACGTTTACGAGCACGTCGGCCGACAGTGGCGGGGTCCCGTTATCCGTGGCCCGCACCGTCAGCGAGTAGCCAGACACCTACGCACACCCCCAAAACGGCGTGGAGTTAATGACGCCTGGCCGTGTCGAATACCGAAATCGATGTGTCAAGATATCGCACGCACAAGGACGGTGCAGCGGTTAAAACACCGGACTTGCAATCCAGAGGTAGCTGGTTCAATCTCCCAAGGACGCAGTTAAAACAGCGGGCTAGTTTCTTAAATCAACCCGGCAGGATTAGAGAGCACACCACAGCCAGCACTTCTAATGCAACTGGAGATGAAGAAAAGGTGGCGATGACAAACAGCCATTTTAAAAATGCACGCATATGGCGAACGGTCAAGGCCCCGCACGACCGGAGAGCGTGCGGCGGCAGTTGCGGCAAGGGGTCACCTTCTCCCTGTCGAGCTCCCGACGCACGCGCAGGGTGCCCGACACCTCGTCGACGGCGAAGCGTTCCTCCTGGTCCCCGCCGACGATGGAGTAGCGCACGACGCTGTTGAGCGGCCCGTCCCGGTCCTCGGCCACCACCTGCAAAGGAAAGAGGTGGAGATGATGACGATGAGCGTGGCGATGACGATGAGCATGGCGACGACGCACAAAGAGCAGTCTGTGCCAAGGCATCTTACACTGCTGTGACGTTCGTCCAAATACCGCTCGCAACCCTGAGTGGGAATAATCTAATAATCGTGAGGGTCACGTGCGGATATATCTCTTATCTGCAGGCATGCTCAGATAAACACTCTCACGTATCTAAAGCACAAGGGAGGGAAACTAAAACCATCCTGGTACCAATACTCGCCACATGCCATCGACTTTGAATGTAAAGCAAATGCTAAATGATCAGCGTCGTGCGCTACTCCATCTTCGGCGGGGACCAGGAGGAACGCTTCGCCGTCGACGAGGTGTCGGGGACCCTGCACGTGCATCGGGAGCTCGACTTGTTGACATTTTTTTACATTTTTTTTACAAAAAATGTCAACAACTCACGAGATAAGAATGATAAAGTACGTATTGAAATTCAGGTATGGCGAGAGCCTATTTGCAAGAATGCAACTTAGACTTGAGGCAGGGTAAAGTTGAGAAGACAAGCGGCCTGCCACATCTGCACTAGAGGTCGGGCCTGTGTGTGTGTGTGCGCGTGTCTGGATGTTAATTAATTATTTTCTATTTGGGTCAGCCAAAGAACAAAAAATGAATCCTTGTGGAGGAGCTTCGTACCCCCGATAGCCCCATCCCTCGAAGCAGTCGCCCCCCTTGTGATTCATGTTGTTATTATTATTATTATTACTTTCTTTCAACACGGGTTAGTGCAGCACGCAAAGTGATTGTGGCTTGAGCTACACAAATTATCCAACGTGTCAATCTCCACTGTAACGTGAGGTTTTATTTGTAAAGTCAAAATTATATAATTTGTCTATCCATTTCCTGAATAAATAAGTTCCCATGATAAACAATGTGCAAGAATAGAAATTGATAAGAACATATTTGACAACAATGCCTTGGATGTATATGCTGTTCGTTGGTGTTTATAGGTCTTCGAATTACTTTCTAAATGTACAACTACTGGTATTTACATCTTCTAATGACTTTATTAATGCACACCTCTTGACAATAAAGGATGTATACATTTGAGTGAATTGAAACAAAACATTTAAGATTAACATATCAGGATAATCGAAATGGCACAATCAACAACAGAATAAAATGTGTGTGTGTTTGTTGTCTTGTACAGCAGATTGATGGGAGGCTCTCAGAGCCACTGCCAGGGAGTTTCTGAGATCCTGCGATTACACCTCTGGGTAGAGACAAGTGACAAATAAATGTTGTCTCCTCGTAACCATCTCAAGGCAACTACGCGACCAGGCAGATGTCAAACTCAATATTCGTTGCCTTTTTTGCCTTGGCATTTATTTATTTAGTAAAGATTTTATTACTTTATTCTTTGTTTCATTTTTCTTTTTAATCACTTCATATCGATTTTTTTTAGGAAATGTCTCTCAGAAACTGGGTTCTCATCGGCGAGCGGAAAATAAACCCGGATGTGATGTTCCATCTTCGGAAGAGAACTCGCACGAGGGAATAGACGAAGCACAAGAATAATGTTTATGTGAAATCAGAGGGGTTTGTATATTTAAGTATATATGTGCATGATAAAGAAGCAACTTCAACATGATTTATTATATGACCATTATTTAGGAAAGTCATAATTTTGACAGAAACTTATGATAATTTTCCAGAAATTGACACCCCCTATGAGTGCTATAGAACAAATACGGACACTAAAAATATTGTGACCGATATGTGTGAACAGCTGTCATCTTATTTGTGTGGTGTGGATAAAAAAACTATAGAAATATTTTGACCATGTAAGGTCCACTGAGCTATAAATCTTTTTTTTCAGAAGCAACCTGGCCACAAATGATAGCCCAACGAAGTGGCTTATCACGTGGACATGTTTAGCAGCCAAATACTCTTAACGCATGTTTCTAAATGTGAAGGGAAAAACCGGAGGACCCGGAGAAAAATTCACGCGAGCACCGGGAGAACATGCAAACTCCAAATATACAGCAGGCATCAGGGTTGGGGATCGCAATAATTTGGACTTTAACGTCTTTGAAAGACTGACCTCAAAAAGAGGACTGTCTGGTAACACCAGGACAGGTGGCAAACCACAGCTGGAAAATGCCTTTCAAGTTAATGCCGTTAACGTTATGATGGTATCGTTATAATGAAAACGCGTTGTTATAAGTCAATGGCGTTACCGTGATGACGGTGTCGTTATGATGAAAACTGATTGTTCTAAGTTCACAGCGTTACCGTGATGACGGTGTCGCCAGGCAAGGCGTCTTCGCCCACGACGGCGCTGTACACGTGCCGGCTGAACTCTGGCGCGTTGTCGTTGACGTCGGTCACGTTGATGTTCACCGTGACGACGCCGCTCAGCGAGGGCGTTCCCCCGTCGCTCGCCTGCACCGTCAGGTAGTAGTCCCGAGACGTCTCATAGTCCAGGGCCTTCTCGACGCTGATCACACCTGGCACACGCGTCGTGCGCGTGAGATTCGACCGAACGACCGGCGCCGACCGAGACCGCCGACCGAGGCCACGTGACGCGCGCGAACGTTGGGAGTCTGTTGCCGTCGCCTTCGGAGGTCCACAAAACCGGTTCTGAAACTTTTAACTTCATGTTAGGGGGCCTAGCGAACTACACGTATCTTGAGAGGAAAACTACGAGGAAATGCACCATCTTGAGTACGATCCTGAACCTGACGCCTGTTTATTTGGGTTTTGCGTGTTCTCCCTGTGGTCGCGTAGATGTTTCTCTGGGTCCTCTGGTTTCCCCTCTACATTTAGAAGCATGCGTTTAGAGTAGTTGGCTGCTGGATAGCTCTTCTGAAAAAGAGCTGTACAGCTGAGTGGGCCCTACCTGGTAAAATAAAAACAGTTGAATAATTTAGTTTTGGTTTAGTTACCAACACCATGGCAAACATAGTGGAAGGTTAGAGAGACGAACCTCAAGTAAAACTATCTTCACACGATCAAGCATGTGCGTGTGTGCACAGCGTCAGTGGCCAAGCTTAAGCAGCTGTCTAATTATTATTATTTAATAACGGACATCAACCTTCTTGACATTCAAGCGTTTAGAGGCACGCACATGAGACGCAATCCATCACGGTACGCCTCGAGCGTCCTCTGCGCATCACCCGCCCTGCGAGGGCGAGGCGGCCACCGGCGAGGGGCTCGAGGGGTCAAGGTCCCGGGAGCGCTGCACAGACAGCACCCTGTGAAGACCCCTCGCCATCGAGCCCCGCGACTGGCAGCAAATGCGGTTTGCATGTAGCACATTTGCATGGAAGCAGTCCGATTCATACTGAAGAAAAATATAGATGTGGATTAATGCAAGTGTTTGTAAGAAAGGCAATTTCACGTAACATTTGGCTGAACAAAAGCCAAATTGCCTTAAAATTGTTGTTCTTGACAACCTTTTCTCTGACAAAATTCCATCAAATCTCCTCGCGAGAAAAACACGTGAATTTGGCCAACCCTCTTGCGACAACGAGAGGCCCCGGCCTCGCAGGTCCATTCCCTCGGTGTTCACAACCATCATATTAAATCCTGCCGCTCGACAGATATTTCTGGTGATTTCAGAAACACAATTTTCTCAAGTAAAAGAAAAACGATGCACATGCAACACAACACAAAAACCCTTTCAGAACGTGCACAACCTTTGCACATGGCCAGCCACAGAACACACGGATGTGAAGATTGCCAGTGTTCATTCCCTTCAGAAAATTTGTGACGGAAATATACGTTATCAAAGTTTGTATTTATTTTTAGTCAACGATGGCCACGGGTGGATGAAAATCGTCAATTGTAACGATGACTAATGACTGCCCACCAAAGATCAAAGTGTGACGAGGCACACTCAGCTTGTCTGAATTAAGATGCCCCGCCTCGAACCGCCGCCGGCCCTTACCCAGCTTGTGGTCGATGCTGAACATGCCATGCTCGTTGCCGCTCACGACGCCGTAAGTGACCTCCGCGTTGGCGCCCGCGTCCTTGCTGATGGCCAGCACGGAGAGAACGGCGGAGCCCGGCGCCGCGTCCTCCGGCGCCGCCGCGTGGTACTCGCGCTGCTCGAAGGCCGGCGGGTTGTCGTTGACGTCCAGGACGGCCACCGAGACCCCCACGGTGGAGGTGAGGGGCCGGAAGACGTCCCCGTCCTCCGCGCGCACCGTCAGCTCGTACACGGCCTGGTGCTCGCGGTCGAGCGGCCGCTTGAGGCTGATGATGCCCGAGCGCTCGTCGATGGCGAAGTGACCCCCGGCCGAGTCCAAGAAGGAGTAGGTCACCTTGCGGTTGAGCCCTGCGGCGCGGACAGGGGATCAGAGAGGGGCTCGCCCACGAAGGAAGGCGCGGAAGCCGCCTCGCTGCTGCTGCACTGCTGCTGCTGTGCTGGAGAGCCGAGTGAACACTTCGTGTTCGGCGACACAATGGTGGCGGCACAATTGGGACACGAAACCGCGGGGGAGAATTGCGCACGCGTGCAAAAAAGACACCACAAACACACACGCACACACACACGCACGCACACACACACGCACAGACGTACGCACGCACACACGCACGCACACACGCACGCGGACGACGGCGTCGCCCGCCGAGCGTCGAGGCCGCGGCGGCGGCGGCACGTACCCAGGTCGGAGTCGGTGGCCTGCACGCGCGTGAGCAGCGTCTCCACGGCCGTGCTCTCGTACACGGACACGGCGTAGTGCGACGCGGGGAACTGCGGCGCGTTGTCGTTGACGTCCTCCAGGCTCACGAGGATCTCCGCCTGGCAGGAGCGGCCGCCCCCGTCGGTGGCGCGCACGCTCAGCGCGTAGGCCGGGACGGCCTCGCGGTCCAGCGGCGCCAGGGTGAAGAGCTCCCCTGCACGACGCGCGGTTGACACGTCGCGAGATGTTAACTACCTCGCCTGGTAGGCAGCGGGTCGTGGGTTTGATCCCGACCCTGATGCCTGCTGTATATTTGGAGTTTGCGTGTTCTCCCTGTGATCAGGCCGCTTCTGGAAAGAGCGATCTAGCTCAGTGGGCCTTACCTGGTAAAATTAAAATAGTTCAGTTATGTTTTGATTTAAAGCTTTCGTGACTGCAGGGATTCATATTCTTGGTTCTTTCGGTAAAGTCACGTAGAAGAGAAATAATAAAATAATAAAAAATACAAATATAAAACAATTAAATTCTCACGACGTTTCGACTGCAACACAAGCAATCATCATCAGGTGTGAAATCCACGGCAAGAAAATTTGAAAAAAGAGGCAATCGAAACGTCGTGAGAATTTTATTGGTTAATATTTAGATTTTGTATTATTTTATTATTTACCTTCTATGTGACTTTTACGTCACAATGCTGTACCGCGAATGGTTGTTGCCAAATACATACTTGGCATCGATGATGGCAACAAGCCTACCACAAAATCACCCAGCCATGTGCCCAATGCATCAGATCTTATAAGCCAAGCTGAACCAAGCCTGAAGAGTGCTTGGAGGGATGACCGTGTGGCAGTATTACAGGCTGCAGAGGTGTATTGTGGGTAGATAAGGATGGTACAGCAAAATCTATTGTTGCACTGCAATTCTACATTCTCTTGTCAGATAGAGGAACGTGTAGATCCATGCTCAGGTGTGTGCATGTTGACCTTCTTTCACAACGTACTTAGCCAACCGTGCTAATCGGAGGTGGGTCACACGGGCCTAGCCGCACTTAACCAAAGTGTCGCTGAGAGTGCTGGATGACAGCCGTTTCATTTTACCGATCGGCCGCTTTGAGTTTATTTTGTCTAACCAGGTGAGAGCTCCAGAGACGAGGACAGTCTGGGCCACCAAAATGGCAACAGCAATAAAATGAATCAGTCGAGGAAAGACGCACGCACGAACGCGTACACGCGCACGCACAGCAAACTGTCGTGCGACGGCTGCGTGCGTTACCCGTGGCGGAATCCATTCGGAAGTGCTCTGCTCCGGGCCCGTGCAGCGTGTACTGGATGGCGGCGTTGGCACCGACGTCGGCATCCCGGGCGGAGACGAGCAGCAGGAAGATCCCCGGAGCGACGTCCTCCGCCACGGCCACGGCGTAGAGCAGCTGGGGGGGGGGGGGGGGGCAGCGGCAGTGCACAGGAGAGATGGCAGTAATGGTTAGAGCACGCCCGCACGCACGCACGTCGTACACACGTACGTACGCACGCACGCAGGCACGCACACATGCACGCACGTACACACGCACGTATGGCCGGGGCGGCTGCTCACGCGCAATGACCTGCACCAGGCCACACGGCTGGCGTGGCCGAGTAATCTCTTGGCTCAGTGAGCACCGGTTCACAGAGAGCCCTGCCACCTGATGACGCAGGTGGAGACCATTCTATGCCGCTTTGGGGATGAACAGATCCCGTGCCATTACTCTAAAGAACCTTCATCATCCACTGAATCACAATAATGGGCTAATATTAATGAATGACTATAGTATTTAGGGATATATATAGCAGGGAAAGTCCACGTGTACAAAGACTGCTTCGGGAGAATACATTACGTATTTACGTGCGCGCGCGTTTTAGCCCTGCATAATTGGCGTTTTCACTTGTGTCGTGACATCGCGGACATGTGGGTGTAGTACTAGCCCTAAAGGGGCTCGGTGAGCGCTGAGTGACACCACGCTCAGCGTGCAGTGCCGACCCCTATAGGAGGGGGTGTGAGGGTGCCGGCCATGAATGGGGTTAATGTAGGCCATGGCACTCTGGTTGACCCTGGAAGGCACGTGATGGGTAAAGTCTACACAGGGGCCCCACGTGGGGGCTAGGGGTGGTCACGTGTCGGGGCGAGATCCTGCTAGAGGATTCGAGAAGGTGGTCGTGGCCAAGGGCGGAGCCAGCCACGACCAGGGAGCATATAAACCGGGTCCCCAGAGGGACCGGGAGTCAGCGTTGCCGTTGTTATCCTGAAGATCTACGTTCTACGTCAGAAAAGAATCACCAACACGTGGACCTGGGGCAGTTACCCCTTAGTTGTTGGTATCAATAAATGTGTTGCCTCCAAAGAGTACGTCTGCGACTCAGTTGAATCCACTACACTTGCATACACCCAAGCTAACGTCATTTTAACTGACAGGATAAAAACTACTTCCATATTGCAATATTGGCCACCGCATTCAAAAATACCACTCAAGTTTACTTCGTCATAGTGGGGGGGATGGGGGAATCAAAAGCTCGCCAGTTGGGTGCTGCGCAGGTTTCACCGCTTAAAGCCTGGGGACAGCGGAGAGCATTTAAAGGGCAGCCAAACACCGCGACGGTTTTTGGGCTTCATTTGGCGAATGAAAACAAAACAAATTAGCGGGAGAGAAAAAAAAATAGTAAAAAATCAATCACCTGCATCCCGACCGACGATGGCTTACTCGAGTGTCGGCACACGCAGGAGCATTTGGGCAAGGGATCTTGGCGAATGATTTTACCAGTCAATATCCCTCACCTGGAATTGCTTTTGGATTCAGGCAACAAAAAAACCACACAATATCTACTGTCGATTCTCAGCACTGAAATGAAGCCACGCTAAATAAATTGGCGAACGAAAGACTCGTTCGTGCGAACAACATCGCCCGCTCAACACAATCCCTTTTGTGTTTGCTTGCTCAGATAACCCCTCTCTGCTGAGCTGAGGGAGTTGCCTCTCGGCTAATATTTCAAAAAGACAACTTACTGCTGAAGACCATGGCAAATGTGTTCACATGTTCTTTGTGCAGAGGATAATATATTTAGCTTTCAGTTCCGGGGCAGCAGGTTTGATGTACACTGAGTGGCTATTGATGACCACACGATCTCTTCACCTGCCTAAGCTGTATAGGTCGAGTCCTAAACAGCTTCAGGTGGGGGGTACGTGTGGGAACCTACAGCTTTTACAAATCATCTAAAAGGTTTAAATTGTCAGCAAACTTGAGCTGAGAGAGCACTATGCAGGGGACCGATGTTAACCTTATGTAGATGCAATTTACTCACCAACCTATTTTGGCATTTAAATATTTTCAATAGTGTTGAACATGTAAAAGCCCAAGTGAGAGTTCAAGTGAAGCTACTTGCTTCGGTAGTTTAATCCGCCAATCTCTCTGTGCTGGACTTCTGCATATTTTTACACCACTGAACCCCTCTAGATGGTATTTTGCCTACTCCTCCTCACACAGGCCACATGTATTGCAAGAGGAACGAGCACCCACACTTCACCCCACCACACATGACCTGCCGATAAACTAACGGGAGCGTACTAATCTATATCGCTGGGTGGACAGAGCTGAGCTGCATTTTTTTCAAATGCCGAATTACTTCAACTGCGCATACCAAGACACCGCACGCACGCGCGTCCAACTTCCTCCACACCGTACGTAGCCAACCGCGCCAATGGGAGGTGTGGGGGGGGGGAAGGACAACAAACTAAACGCACAAAGCGACGGCCACGGACGACACGGGTGTGCAGGTCCCACGAGAGAAGGGCGCGGTTCTGGGCACCGCCCTCCCCCCCGTACCTTGTCGCACACGGGGCTGTTGTCGTTGGCGTCCAGCACGGCGACGTCCACGACGGCCTTGCTCACAAACGCGCCGTCCGTGGCCGTCACTTCGATCTGGTAGCGGTCCCTCTCCTCCCGGTCGACCGGCTGCTTCAGGTGCAGCTTCCACTCGCCCTGAATGTAGCCGATGGCGAACTGGCCGAGCGGGTCGCCGCCTGCGGTGCGATACGGACGCACGCCGTCTCTGTCACACTCCGACATCGCCGCCGCCGTATTTCTCCGTATCGCGCCTCGCAACGAGGACGACGACGCACGCCCCGAAGCGCCGAGGGAATAAAGGAGCACGATTGAACAGAGCGCTGCACGCGGGAAGTTAGAATCGTATCAAAGTTTCTAACGACCAATAATGTTGGTTTCCCACTGGAACGTATAAAAAGCGAACACAGAACAACTAATTTGTCCTGAAATAAAATGATGCTGGAGAAATATGAAGAATTTTACAAGGCTTTAACACGGCGAGTTTTCAATTTCCTGTAAAATTGGGATACATGTTCATCGGGAATTATTTGAAATCTCGGGGAAAATCTGAGTCACTTTTTGAGGCCATCATAGCACTCATCATTATTGCTCATTTTCGCTTCAGTTCTCCTCGGATTTGAATTCTGAATCTCAAAATCTTTTGAATGTGAGTTGCTCTCTAACCACCACCTTCATGGTGCTTAGCGAGCAGCTGGTGATGGTAGCATACATTTTTAAAATATATAAACTTTATTTTACAAAGAAACAGAACAGTGACCGTGCATCTAAGTTCCTTCAAGGAGAAAGAAACCCGTTTAATTTGGTTTGAAATAAGCGAGTGCATTCAGGACACCGGTCAATACATCCCACTTGAGGCCGGTTGAAGGTCAATTAAACAAGATCCACTCTCATTATCCCAGAGCAATTCCGTTGTTTACCGCAGCAGTGACACCGTCATTCGAATCTCTATAACCGTTATCATCTGTGGAAATCCACTGATTAATGCATTCATAAATGCGTTCAATACACTGAGCTCGTGTGCATTTGACTTTTTTTGCTAAAAATCCTCATGGAGCAAACAAAGTACAGTGTGCGGTTCCCTGTAAAGCCAAAGGACGCAGGTTCCACGGGTCACAATTTTGTCCAAAACAATTTATGGCTTCTTGTCCTTGACGCTGACCCTCGGCTCCCAGTCGAGGCACCCAACAGCTGACAAAAATCAAGGTGATGGAAGCCCACAAATCCTGCTGAGCGTTCCGTCGCCGTCACGTCGCAGCGCACGGACAAAAAACACTCAGCACGGTCACCCCGCCGTGACTTTTCAAAGACGTGGCCGAAAACGTTCAAGACTCAGTCAGACCATAGCGTCCTCCTGAGAGTTGGAATAACAAGGCGAGGACACTGCGGTGGAGATGAGGCTGCCTTTGGGGTTTGACAATTTAACTGTTAAGTGTGCATATTCATCTCCACTCAATGGTTCTCATCAGGACGCCTGGCTGTCCTTACGAAATATATTTTCAAATTAAAAATGTGTCATTCAAAAGGCATGAACCAAGTGATAAAGATTGGCTGCATCTTAATCGAGTACGAGCTTTACTGTCTCTACCCTTCGTTCGGTGTCGGACTTTCATTTTCCGCTCTCTCACTTCTGCAGTGTGAATATGTCGCGTGGAATCAGCAGAGCCGGCATCAAAAGGGGAAAATATCCCTGAATATGGATGGAGGCATCTCACAAGAAAATTAATTAATGCTGCGAGGTACTCCATCTGAGCTGTACTGCATGAGTGGAACAATATAAAATCGGCGATGGTAAAGCGTGGACATGAATTTAGTTTGGAATTCTGAGGTAAGGCAGGTGACCTCCGAGGTCAGAACGTAGAGCTGGCATTGCTGAGATCCTTGGTTGAAATTGAGGCAGCCATCTGTGATTAAATGGGGGGATTCCCAAGTGTGGTGAGTTGATGGGCTCAGCCAAGTCGTCATTGACCGCTCATTTCATGAATATTCACTTCTGCACTTAATTTGGCCAAACGTTCTAGCGTTGAGAAGTAAATAACGGTCTGGCTCTTGCGAGGAACGTTCCTCTCGTACACAGAGGGGGTGGGGAAGTGGTGGCCCTCGACTTGCTGACCGGAGATCACTTGAAGGGATCGCAAAAGGAAGCTCTGTGACATCGGCTTCTGTGGACCATCATCTTTAACACCACGAGTTGGACCGCTCTGCCAGAAATACGAATGGGTCCTTGGTCTCGTGACACGACGTCGATAGCACATTTGGAATAATGGCTCTGGAAAAACATGACAAAAATGCAAGCAATCGTCTTCACCTGAAGACGATTGCTTGTGTGGCGATCGAAACGTCGTGATCTATGATTTTTTTCTACCTACGTGACTTGACCGAAAGAACCAAAGAGTATGGATTCCTGCAGTCACGAAAGCTTCAAATCAAGAAAAAAAATGCATTTCACGAAAACATATTAAACAACCTTCAGCCAAAATTTTTATGTCAAAAATTAGCTACTACTGTGAGGATTAACTTCAAGTCGAAAAAAATCCGCCCATCACCTTTGAAAACAATTCAACTAATACATTAAATCATTTACTTTTAAAGCATACAGTAGAACAAGAGTACACGACTCTCTTGCATGAGTTATCCCATCTCAGATGTAAGTTCAACAGCACCACACTGTGGACTGGCTGGGGATTGCACTTAAATGTTACTTAAGAGTTGTAAGCAGCCTTGTCCCTCTCTCACTGCAATGGACCTGTCACCACTCCGTTTTGGTGAAGGCCAAGCTCATTAAACACATCAAATTCAGAAGATCAGCCTGGGTTTCGACTACGTTTATGAGCCAGGGTTCACAGTCTGGAAAGATCGACCATTACGCAAACTCCGGTCATTTATAATATTTTGTAAGGATCAATGGATGTGTAATTCATATCACTCATAGAGAAGTCATCGATCCTTGACAGGCTGTCCCAAGTTACTTGTCCTCATATTGACAAGATTAACAGGATTCGTGGGAAAACTTTAACCCATTTCTCACAAACAGCGGCTGCTCACTTTGCACCCCAACAACTGTCCGAGAATGTGAGAAGGTCACGGGAATGTTTGACAGAGTCGCCATCAGTGGTACTCAACTTAATTTCCCAATCACTTGCACGTAAATAAATCAAGCCCTTTTGAACAAAAAAGCCACTTTTCAGAGCCACCTGCAGTATTTCCTCTGAGTAGCATTTAAAGTGTATTGTATCTGCGAATTAAGAATAGAAAGCACCTAATTTCTCTCCCTGGGACACTTTCAAAAGCAGCAGGAACAATTATTTTGACTGATTAGCATTAGTGGCAGATAAACCACGTGTAGATGAAAATTGTCTTGTTAAATGCACTTACTCATGCAATCAAACATAATTTGCATGAGCTTCTAGACAATAACTACATTTTAAATAATATTTTTGGGATTAAAATTTATAACTGCCTCATTTAACTGCCTACAATAAGCAAGCAGTGCAAGTAAATACGTTTCGGATTTCTCCACCTTGCGTGCAAAGTGGCAGTAATGTTGAATCCTCAGAGACAAAGATCGTCAAAAATAGATCCAATTATATCTACAGCTGTCTGCCGAACCATTAAACACAAAATTGTATTTGTAGACGTTACATTAAAAAACACTCACAGCCGGTGAGCGAACTTCCTGATTACGTAATTTTTCTTTGACATTTAACTGAACGAGCTCAATACTGGTAGGAACCTCCTGGTTACACCAGCCCACAAGGGATCATTGTGTCCGTCGTGCAGGGAGGGGCTGGGTGAGGAGGGGCTGGGTGTGGAGGGTGGGCTGGGTGGGGGTGGGGAGGGGTGGGGCTGGGTGGGGAGGGGCTGGGTGGGGAGGGGCTGGTCATCCCGTGGTGCCCTTATAAAACTCAAGGTTTAACCAACTCACGCCGGCTTGTGCCCGCCCTCAGAGTTGGGCATGTTTGCGGAATACACCACGCCGCCATTGACCCTGGCCATTGACCGAGCAACCCAACGTTCCTACCAGCTCCCTCCGCAGGAATGTGTTTTGGGCAATAAATGCTTTAAAATGTAATTCTGAATATCTATATTCAATACAATCACCAGTTTGAGTGCAGATTATAACCAATAATATTCAATATTTAATGTGTTTTTTTGTCATTTGCTAACATTGCAACCAGCAGATTAATTTGATTTGTACCACATACATGCTGGACAATGCAACTGGATGGTTATGCCCGTTCTTAAAATTCGAAGACTTATGTTTTAAAATCACTCAATGCAGGCACTTTCCACCCTTTAAAATAATTTGAAAATGGCAGCCCTGTTGGCGATGACTGCCACAACATTGTTTATATTAAATTCCCAGAATAAGGAAACGATAACAACACGCAACGACGCGCACGCAGACACTTGAAACCTAAAACGTTCACAGCGTGACACACCCACTGAAACCGCGTAAACAAACGCACGAATAAACACGTCAACAATTCGACGCTAATCGCGACCGTCCGCGGCTCGCGCAGGACGTGCAATAGGTGGCCCGGCAGAGCGTCCGCCGCGACACGCGGGAGGGGGGGTGGGCACCTGTCAGGTAGTACGTCAGCTGCCCGTTGTCCGGCGTGGCGTCCGCGTCGTCCGCCCGGACGACGGCCACCACCTGGCCGGGCGCCGAGTCCTCCGGCACGTCACCGGCGTACGCGTCGCGCGAGAACCGCGGCGGGCAGTCGTTGGCGTCGGCCACGGCGACGCGCACGCTCGCCGTGGCCGACAGCCGCGCCGGGTCGCCCAGGTCGGTCGCCACGACCACCAGCTCGTGCCCGGCCCGGGCCTCGCGGTCCAGCGGGCGCAGCGTGCGCACCCAGCCGCTCTCGGCGTCCACCGAGAAGAGGTCCCGAGCCGCGCCGCCCTCGACGACGGCCTCCTCCGCCAGGCTGTACGCCAGCTGCCCGTTAGCGCCGCCGTCCCGGTCCGTCGCTGGAAGTCAAAACGGAGCGGCGGGAACGGCGAGTCGGGAGGGCGAACGGTGCCAACTGCGGAATGCGTGCTTGGAGGTGCGTGCGTGTGTGCATGTGTGCGTGCATGTGTGCGTGCGTGTGTGCGTGCATGTGTGAGTGCGTGCATGCATGCATGTGTGCGTGCGTCTGTGCGTGCGTGTGTGCATGCGTGTGCAGTGTGTGCGTGCGTGCGTGTGTGCGTACGTGTGTGCGTGCGTGCGTGCGGCGGGCGGACGGTGCAGCGTGTGGGAGGCAGCACCATGGACGGTGCGTGCGAGTGTCGCGTACGAGGGAATGTGCGTGGAATGCCCAACCTGTCGCCGGCAGAGGGTTGTGCCACCTGTCCTGGCATTTCCAGGATCTTCTTGTGAGTGAGGTAGCCATTCTAGGACAAGCTGTAAGTCTTCCCGGGACATTAAAAGTCCCGAATTTAGTCAGTTGACCAATATTACATCACTTCCTCCCATGAAATCTCCGGGAGATAGCAACCCTACCAGTGGACCAAGTACACTTGAGAGCTATCTGCGTGATCTTGTTTCACGCGATTGTCATGTAAGTGTGGGTTTTCCCCAGCTACTCCGATTTGCTGCAACACTGCCGCAGAAGATGCGATTTCTGCGGCAGTCTTGAACGCTCTTCCTTCCGATATTTGGAAGCCACTGGAGCTTTGCCCTTTTGAATCTCGACTGAAAACGAATTTCTTGACAACTGCTTTTTGAGTTTAGTTGGTTTTCCTTCCCACGCACGGTCGACTACGTATATGGTGCGATAGAAGGGCAACATACGCACGCACATTTGGCGATTGGCAAAAGGCAGCGGTGTGAAGCGAGCATGGCTGTGCGCAGATCCATTACCTCTCACTTGCACGACCGGCACGCCAGCAGGGAGGTTCTCCATCACCACGCCCTCGTAGACGCTCGACTCGAACACGGGCCGGTTGTCGTTCACGTCCCCGACGTGCACCGTCACCAGCACCTGCGCGACCACGTCCACTTCGTCCCGCCGGTACGTGGCTTTGACCCCGAACCGGTAGCTCCTCACGGTCTCGTGGTCGAGGGCCTTGGCCACCTTCAGCCGCCCGGTCTGGCTCAGCACCACGAACGTGTCGTCCGCGTTGTTCTCCGCTCCGCCGCCGCCGGGGACCGCGGCGTAGGTGGCGCTGTCGTTGCCCGCGAGCCTCGCCGCGCCGATCTCGCTGCCCACCTCCGCGTCCTCGGCGACCGTCAGCGCGTAGGCCGCCTCCGTGAAGGCCGGCAGCTCCGCGTCGGCGGGCAGCACGGAGACGGAGACGGGAACGACGGAGTGCTTCCTCTCCGGCCCCTTGTCCTCCGCTTTGACGAAGAACGACATCCGCGAGCCTTCCAGGCCAACGAGGCTCTCCTTGGTGACGATGTGTCCCGTCAGGGGCTGCACTTCCAGGACGTCCTCCGCGGAGTCCGACTCCCCTTTGTAGAGCGTGTAGACGAGATCTGCGTTGCTTCCCTCGTCCGGGTCCGTGGCTAAGACCTGCAGGATCGCGGTCCCCTTGTCCGCGCTCGCAAGGACGTTCCCAAAGTACTCGTTGGTGACAAACGTGGGCTTGTTGTCGTTCTCGTCGGTGGCGATGACTTTCACCGTGGTGAAGCCCACCCTGCCTCCCCCGTCCTTGGCCATGATGTTAATGTCAAAGACTCTTTCCAGCGGGTCTTCTCTGTCGAGGGGCTCGCTCGTGAAAATCTGCCCGTTCTCGTCGATGGTAAACCTGTCACCCGCAAACTGATTCACGATGGAGTACGACACGTGTCCCCAGCGGGCCCCAGTCCTTGTCGGTGGCCTGCACCAAGGTGAGCAGGGTGCCTACCTCGGAATTCTCCGGGATCTCCTTCACGTACTCATTTTGGCCGAAGATGGGGCTGTGCAGATTTGCGCTCTGGATGTTCACGTGCACCTGGGCCGTGCTCGTGAACACCCCGTCCGACACGGAGATGTTGAGGCGGTACTGCGGAGCCAGCGTTTGTTTGCGTAGGTTGGAGATGGAGATTATGCCGGACTTGCTGTCGACCACGAAGTTCATGTGGTCGTTGCCAGAGAGAATGCTGTACTCGAGCTTGTCGGTGTCTGACGCGTCGGCGTCAGAAGCCTGCACCCTGGTGACGAAGTGGCCGCGCGGAGCAAGCTCGCTCACAAACGCTTCGTACAGCAGTTGGTTGAACACGGGAGGGTTGTCGTTTATGTCGGTGACGGTGATCGTCACCGGAACGTCGCTGGTAAGGAAGGGCATGCCACTATCCGACGCCCTCACCAAGAAATTATGGACCTGGTTTTGCTCGTAATCCAGGAATCTGGAGGTCAAAATAAGCCCGCTGCTGGAGTCGATGTAAAAGCACTCGCTGCTGTTCTTCCCGTTGTTGATAATTTGGTAGTAGAGCGCCTTGTTGGAGCCGATGTCGGCGTCGGTGGCGCTCACCTGAAGGACGGAGATCCCGATGAGCGCCGCTTCAGACAGTGTGGTGGCGTAGGCGCTCTGCGAGAAGAGCGGAGGGTTGTCGTTGACGTCCTGAACGAGGATGTCCAGGTTCACCTCGGCGTGCGAGCCCGTCACCGAGTCCGTGGCTCGCACCGTCAGCTTGAAGGTCGTCTGCTGTCTCAGTGGTCCAGCGAGCCGATGACATTCACGACGCCCGTGTTGAAGTCGATCGAGAACTGGTTGAAGGGGTCACCGTCCGTGATGCTGAAAATGAGAGGCAGGCCCTCTGGACTCTTCGCCTGAAGGTTAAGAATTGGCGTGTGCGGCTTAATGTTCTCGGGTACTGACTTACTGTAGAACGGCCTTTCAAATATGGGCATAGCCTTGTTAATAACGGTCACCGGGAGGCTGACTTCGGACGATAATGGAGGCACCCCGGAGTCCGTAGCCACCACGTTCACGGTGAAAGTCCTTGCTCGACATGTCCGCGGTGAAACTCCTCCTCAGCGAGACGTCGCCGCTGCGTGCCTCCACGTCAAAGTACTCGTGCTCCTCCTTCAGCGAGTAGCTCACCTCGCCGTTCCGCCCGACGTCCCTGTCGACGGCCGCGATCGTGTACACGACGCTTCCCGGCGCCGCGTCCACCTCCACGACGGCGTAGTACGGCAGGTTGACGAAGATCGGGGCATTGTCGTTGACGTCCTCCACGCGGACCGTGACCACGGCGTGCGCGATGTTCGGCCGCGCCCGGGCGTCGCTCCTCACCTCCACCTAACACTTCGTAGCGCTCCTGCTTCTCCCTGTCAAACGGAACGCCCGTCGTTTGCAGGATCCCCGCGGTCGGCTTGATCTCGAACATCCCGCTCGGGTTGAGCACGCTGTAGGTCAGCGGCTCGTTCACGCCGCTGCCCACGGCCGCGATCACGGCCAGGACGACGACCTCTGTGCTGTTCTCCAGGAACGCTCGCGGAGTACGTCTGCGGAACCCGGAGTTCGCCGGTGGATATCTCCCGAACCGAAACCTTCACCTGTGCCGTGCTCACAAATTTCCCAGTCGAACACCTTGACCGCGAGCTCGTATCGGCTCCGAAGGTGAGTGGCATTCTGTACCGAGATGTCACCGGTCCGAGCATTGATGGCGAACTTGTCTCCGACGTTTCCAGTCGAGATGCTGAAGGTCAGCGAGGCGTCAGTGTCCGGGTCGGTGGCCGACATGCTCAGCAGGCGGACGCCGCTGTAGGTCGGCGTGAGCAGCACCGTCTCGTACACGGACCTCGAGAATATTGGCGGAGAGTCGTTGGCGTCCAGCACCGTGATGGTCACGTTGGCGGGCGTTTCGGCGGAAAGCTTCGGGCTGCCGCTGTCCGACACGCGCACCTGGAAGTGGAACTCGGGCGTCTTTTCGTGATCGAGCACCTTGATCATCTTGATGGCCCCCGTGCTGGAATCGATGGAAAAGTACGTCTGGGCTTCGTGCTCGACGATCTGATAGACGAGCAGCGAGTTCTGTTCACTGTCCAGGTCGGTGGCGCGGATGACGAGGGGGACGTTCTTGTCGTTGAGCACCACAGGTGTGTGCCTGCGCCTCCTCGCTGACGACCCCGCGGTACTGCGAGCGATCGAACACGGGCGCATTGTCGTTCTCGTCGCTCAGGTGGATCGACACGGACGCATTGGTCGAGAGCCCCACCATGTTTGTGGCCTGTATTGTCAGTTGGTACGATGGCTTCCGTTCATAGTCCAGGAGCTCTTTGGTGGTGATGACCCCGGAGGTCGGATTCACGTAAAAGGTATCCTCAAAATTCCCGTCCCTTATTTCGTAATTGACCGTCGAGCGACTGGAGGCCGTCACCATGAGCACGAAGCTCCCGGGCCTGGCACCTTCGCTGACCTCCGCCGAGTAGTCTTTGGAGGTGAATCTCGGCGGGGCGTTGTCCGCGACGGTGACGAGTACGCGGACGGCGGCTGGTGGCGCTGCGGGGCGGCTCCCCCCTGTCCAGCGCCCTCACCGCCAGCTCGTAGGCCTCCACCACGGCCCTGTCCAGCTCCTTGGCCACGGAGAGGATGCCCATCGTGGGGTGGATGGTGAACGAATTCCCCACGTTTCCTGTTAGACGACGCGCGGGGCGCGCGGGGCGAGAAAAGACCACCACGAACGTTTTCAAGTAGCACGCGTAAATAATACTGACTTCTTTAGAAAACTTATCCTGTTCCTCACTGCGTTTAGATGCATTTTTACTTATTGACGGTTTTTATTGTGACTAAACGAGTGAATTTGTAGACCAAATGGAATTGTTACCATACATTATGGGGGAAGCTGTAGCATGTATGAGGTGGCTGGGAGATGTGGGTGGGAGAGGTGGGAGAGGTGGCAGGGAGAGGCGGCTGGTTACCGGCTTCGATGCTGTAGGTGACCTCGGCGTTGGGGCCCCTGTCGCGGTCGAGGGCGACGACCTCCAGCACGGCGGAGCCCACGGCGGCCGACTCGACCACGCGGCCCTCGTAGTGGCGGCTGGTGAAGAGGGGCGCGTGGTCGTTGGAGTCTCGCACGTTCACCACCACCGTCGCGTACGCCTTCTGCACGGGGATCTCGCTGTCCCTCACCTGCTTGCAAAGGAAAGTCAAGCAAATGGTTATTGTCAATTAATTTAATAATAATTGCTGCCATTATTTTCCAACGTGTATCCCGCTGCCAAATCCATTCTGAACCCTCGCGGAGCAGTGGACCCCTTCATGTTGATAGAAGCCCTTGATGTGCATGCCACAGAGCGACCTTCGAAGATACCTGCAAGTGACCCCTGGTCTGCACAGTCGATGGAACCACCTTCCCACCCGCTCTGCATATAAGAGTAACGTCTTTCGCACGACAGTCAAATTCATATTTTAACATTAATGGGATTTAGCCAGAAAAAGTGGAAACCAAATGTAATGAGATGTTTTCTTTTGTACTGAAATGGGTGATCGAGCTGAAACCATCAATCCACTATTCGCTTGAGAAGCCAGTTTAAGCACAGACCTGGATTCGAACCCATGTCCTTGAGCCATGTGGCCACCTCAATGTGACATGTGTCTATGCTTGGTGCCAGAAACTGCGGGTGCCACCGTGGCCATTCGAGGCAGTGATGAGGTGCAGAGAATCCCACCACCCAGAAGAGCAATATACGGCAATGCCCAGCCAGCTCTGAGGCAGTGTGGGAAATTCCACATTCCCTCGGCACAAATCCAACACCTTCAGTTAACGATGAGAAGCCCAACGCAGCGGGAGCATTCACGCAGGCTGCACACAAATAAAATGCAACCACAAAGCAGCGCCCCCCTCCCGCCACCGCCCCCACACCCCCTGTGCGTGCCTCTCTGTGAAGCAGCAACGTCGTTACCATGACGGTGAGGATGTGGCTCTGCTTGGTCTCGTGGTCCAGGCTCTCGACGGTGGAGAGCGCGCCCGTGTTGTAGTCGAGCTTGAACTTGCGCAGGCTGGCGACGTCGGTGCTGCTCACGATGGAGAAGGTGAGCGAGCTCGTGTCGTCGCGGTCCGTCGCGTTCAGCCGCAGGATCTCCGTGTTGGGAGGCGTCTCCTCGGAGACGCTCACCTCGTAGCGCGTCCGCGAGAACTGCGGCCGATGCTCGTTGGTGTTGATGACGCTCACCTCCACCTGGGGCCGGCACAAGGGGGGGCAGGGGGGTAAAGTGTCAGCCCCGCACTGCAGATGTACAAAGGCAACAATTTCCCTGCGTGGTGCACATCGATATGCCTGCTCATTTACTCAATCTGAGATTGAGTTTGTGCGTATCCTGCCAATGCATACATGCTGCGGATTAATTCTTTCAAACGCGGCAGTATTTTATTCACTTTTTGTTATTTATTTGTTAATTCGTCAATTTCAAACCAAAGACAAATTATTTTTCGTCCTTAACCAGTTACACATGTAACTGGTTTTGTGAAATACACAACTTTTATTTTTTATTCAACATTCCCTCCACTCACATTGGCTGGCCGCATGTTTTGCTTGGATAATATGAATCCATTCCCATCTATACTAAATTACTCGCTGCGAACTATGAAATATATCATTCATTTCGATCTGAAACCGTTTAAGTGAGAGTGTTTAAGTTGGCACGAAACCCATAAAAACACGACTTTCAACTTGTGAGAGTTCAACCTCTCGGATGTCAAGAGCGGCGACTCCCGTTGCTGCCCTCCATGCCACACCAGGGACTTGCGGACTGCAGCAGCCAGTGAACCCAACAAGCAGAACACTTCATGGGCCACTTGTCGGCAGTCTAAGGGTCATTTATCACAGGTCATGAGGCACAGCTGACCCTAGCAATTACAAGCAGGAGTGGGGGGGGGGGCCCTTCGTCCCGGGTCACGTTTCACTATCATGGTCGACTGCAATAGCCTCAAATTACTGTCAGCAACACGATCCCCGACTCTTGCCCCATATGAATATGTATGGTTGCACTTCCTCTGCACCGTACATAGCTAACCGTGCTAATCGGACATGCAAGTGAATTAAATTTGAGTCAGACTGTACCCCTTTCTGAAGGAAAAAACGAGTTTACACGTTAAATGTGTTACAAGTTGTCCATGAAAGTCGCACATAATGCTCGTATTGATAGGTTAAGTGCAGGGGTATGATGATATTGCACTAAAATCCATGCAAGGTATGTGCAATGCGGTGCTACGAGCAGCTGGGAGGCTTGCATTCCAAATATCAGTCGGCAGAGAGCAGTCTAGGCACAAGGGAGATGTACCACCCAAACGCGGCAAATGACCAAGCAGCTTCACACAGACTGACACGGAGTTGAAAAACTGTGTGACCTTGCCACTATCGCACATTATTAATCTGGCAATTATGCATGACAAAAATTAAACAGCTCAGACAAAAGATTACAAATAATGGAAGGGAAAGGCTGATTATGTCTAAATTGTTAATTATCCCAAATCCTGGCTCTCTGAGAGTGATAGACCCTCGGCTTTTTAATTTCTATTTGCATACACAATTACGTTTACACAATGAAAGGAGTTGACACTCAACAATTAGCAAATAATAACTAAAAGGCTACATTGCAAGCTAGCGATGACGTGCTTTGGAGTAGACGAAGTGGGATGATGTATTTCTTGACAAACGAGCTAAACTTTTATATCTTGATCTCCAAAATGTAAAAATAGCACGCACGTGTGTTGCCCATCTGTTGTACTTATATCACGGCCAAGGTCACACGTGCCCTGCATGTCGTCGTGAACACAAGACCAGTTGCAAGGTGGCTCAGGAGACTCGTAATTTCTGGGTGAAGAGCGCCAAGCCTCTCTGTGCTTGTGGGTTAGAACCTGGGTAACCAAATTCGTTCTAACAGCAAGATGATGGTCTCATCCCAGTGACCAGGTAATTGCACACTAAAGGAATGGTATAAAATGTGATATTTAAACGCAATGAAAATTGCTAATTTGTAGAATATAAAGGTCACGTTTAAATGCGAGGAACACTAATCGCAGAGCGGCAGAGCACGAAGGAGTGCCCGCCAAGTGGTAGGTAAAAGATGAAAGTTGTTATGGAAGCAGAAGTAACGATGCGAGCATTCCAGAAGAACTTGTCTTCATCTCATGCCATGCCTCCAATATCAACAAAACAACGTTTTGCAGACAGCTGTCAATCCACTGCTGGATGAAGGCCTCCTTGCCCCATACTGCACCTGCGAGTTCGCCATTAGCGGGGGGGGGGGGAGCCAGGACCAGTTAAGATATCACGCGCCACTGATGTTGGCCGTGCCGCTGGCCCTTTAATATCACAAGTGACAATTATTTTTTGGTGACGAAAACCCAGATAAACCCACGGCCGTGACACTGAGCAGGCGAGCAGGCGAGAGCAGTCGTCAATCAATTGTGTCCACCAAAGGGGCGGTGGTGAGTTGGGGAGCCACAGAGGGAGGCATCGCCACGCCGCTTCAAGGAGACGTTTTCAAGAGTCACTACTCCGCTGATGAAAATAGGTGACGTCATGTCTTAATAAAATACACATCTGTAAAAATGTATTGTATATTCTGTGCACATAATTCACATTGGCCAGCGTAAACATATTTAAGTTCTCTTCAGGGTTTTTAAACAAACTTATATTGTTGTGCAGCACATTTAACAAAAAGCCACTATTATAAGGGATTGTTGAGTTTGTTCAGTAGTAGATAGAACAACTAATTCTTAGCATTACTCTTACACAAAGACAACTGGCTAAGTACATAAGCAATGAGCAATTGGATGCAACTGGGCGGGGAGGGCTTCCAATGCAAAGTTCTCAAGTAATATACAATAATTAATATCGGTGACTGAGCTCAATGGAAGGCGACGGTCACCAAAGTCTTTGCGAATGGAGATAGCACACACAGCGAGAGACAGGGTCCAAAACGTACGATTCGAACAACAATTATTGACCCGTTTCTTTTCTTCCGTGTGTGTTCGCACACCCAGGGTCCGATATAGATTCAAGGAAGAGTCGGAGCTAATGGTCTCAGCTTGACCAACCGACGCAAGTGCACACTCGAGCTCTGCGGTATACGAGGCTCTGGCTCTGCGTTCAGCAATGAGTCACTCCAGCCGCGTGTTTTCCACTGCAATACAAGTGGCTTCGTTCCCATTGCAATTTACTCGCTCTCCAAACTATTTGTTTTCGCTGTAACATCAACATAAACTGCGCCACACACAATGAGACATCTGTGTCGTTGGTAGGCACTTGATGTGTTTTGTTGCGGACGAGAACAACAGAAGGGAGAACTGTTAAGGCGAGAAGTTTTTCCGTCTTCGCTGCCGCCTCAACGACCGTTCGGCGGTCTGGGCGGACACACACGAGAGAGCGATCCAAGTGGAGAAGGAGAAGCCCAACCACCGCGGTGGGGCCGCTTGCAGCGACGAGTGCACGCGCACATCGATCACGAGCAAATTTTGAATCAATAAGCGCCGCGGGGCGAGTTGTAACTTTGTGTGGCCCACGAAGAGTAAAACAACGGAGGACTTCACTTGCTTGCGTGCGCATGCGGTAGCGTGGCGATTAATGTGAAGCATTTACCCAGGGGGTGGGTGGGGGTGGGGGGTGGGGGACACACACCAAGTTTCGAGACTCTTCTCCAGAGGGTCCTGCATTTGGATGTTTGGCCTAATACGATTAATGAGTGTTGGGAATAGTTGTGGTGGGAAACTATGAAGGGTGCCTTATAAGTGCACATTATTGTTATTATTATTTGAAGAAACCCAAGCAATTCGAGGGCATTGCACTTAGCCATGTCATCCCGTGGCCACTTCACAGCCACAACATCTGGCAAGCCAACTACACGTGGCAAGCCATTTGTTGATTCGGATTCTGAAGCCCTGGTGCTCACCCATCCGAGGAATAATGGGGCTTCTGTGATGACGTGCATGTAGGGTGACCGGTCATCGGCAATAATACATATTCATCATTCCAGTGGTAATCAAAACAATAACAATTCCAGTGACGGTCGTTTAAAATACTCTTTTTACACGATCACCACTTACTTAACCGTGAGCGGGTATGTGTACGAGTCCATTCGTGGTGGAATAACGATGAAGGAAGCGTTGTGCTACAATGTCAGCGACCTGGGTTCAAATCCCAGGCAAGCAAATAAACCAGTGTTCATTTGTATCTGCACCCATATCGGGTCAACTCAGGTCAACTACACCTTAAATGAGTCGAGTACAGACCACATCAGACCCTTGTCCCCCTCGTGTGCCTCGCCAGCGATAATCCTGTACACGCTTACTAATGGCACTCGCTCGATGGCTATAACGGGAAACCTTGTCCTCACACGTCTGCCTTTGTCATGAGACTGGAAGGTATATTACATCAACCATTGCTGCCCATCTTGGTCCACTGAATTTTTTCTACGTTCAGTGGATTTCAGTAATGTTTCACCCAAACTGCACTAACGGGTCTTGCTATTTCTCCATCGCTTCAGACACCGGTGAGCCAACAATTGGCAAAGCCCAATTACACCCAGTGGGTGGCTGGGTGTGATAAATAATTATAACTCATTAAGTGAGCGTGGATGAGTGCAATGTCCTTGAAAAATAATAAGCTCTGATGTTGCCAGCTAGACAACTGCTTACAACTTACGGAGGCCCCAAGCTGTTCATGAGAAATTATAAAGAAAAAATTGGTATGTGAAATGGAATAGCCATACAAGGCAGGGTGACGTAGCAGCAAGGTTAACGCTGCAATCCACCGCAGCCCTCGTGTGGTGGTTCCTTCGCCACGAGACAAGTGAGCGATTGAGGAAGCTTGGGAACGATAACAAATGTTGGTCGCGATGAATTTTTTTTCAAATGACAAACTTAACGTACGACCTGGGCAAGAACACAAGGGGGGGGGTGTCATGTCAAAGTCACGTGGTTCAGACACAAGATTACGATTTAGCTTGCAAAGTTGAGGTTTTGGTCAATAAAAGTGGTTTACGATTGAGATTGGTGACATTCGTTAAAGGGCGCCACGGTGGCGAGATGTTTACAACCTCGCTGGGTATACAGCAGGTCGTGAGTTCGATCCCAGCCCTGACGCCTGCTGTGTATGTGGAGTTTGCGTGTACTCCCTGTGGTCATGTGGATTTTTCTCCGGGTCCTCCAGTTTTCCCCTCCACATTTAGAAACAACATGCGTTTAGAGTATTTGACTGCTATACATTTCCAGACGCCACTTCGTTGAACTATCATTTGTTGCCAGTGGACCTTACCTGGTAAAATAAACAAAACAGTTTAGTTTTAAAGAGTTTAGTTCTATGTAACGTTGTGGAGCATCCATGCCACCTTTTATTTATACCAGTATCATACTGTTTCATATAGAATCATTATAGTTCCACACCTCCCATGAGCACGCTTGGCAACGTACGGTGCTAAATAAGTTCAACTAACATCCATAGTCGTCATCAACCACGGCGTTTCCCCCCCCCCCATCCCTCGTGATCTTGCGATGTCACCACCTACCGATCTACCGATCCTCTGCACCCGTCCCGTCCCACTGCGCCGTCACGGCAGCGGCTGCGCTTTGTTCGCGCTCTTGGCTGCCACTCCATCGTCAGCCTCGACCGTCAGCCATCATCCTTCCCCAGCGATGTGTCCTGCCTAAGCCGACTTGCCTTGCTAAGCAGTCAATATTATCCCTCTCAACTTGTTTTCGTAACCTTATTTGTTCGCGTATATCCCTCCACGGTTCTTTACATGCAGTTTTCGAATTTTTTTTCCATCCATTTTGTCATTGGTCAAAGCTCCGTTGCGGATGTAAGGGCAGGCAGTGTGCACCTCAGTGAAACATTCCAGGAGGAGCATTGTCTTGCTCCTTGTTGATTATCCAGTTTAGTCTTTCAAAAGCACTCAGCCTGCTCTCCCTCGCCTCTTTAAGTCATTACTTCTCATCCCGGTTTGCCTCTAATAACTTCCCCAGGCATACGTCCTCTAGCGTGTTTTCTGTTTGTGTCTGTCACGCAGACATCCTCAACGTACGCGGAACTCGTTGTTTGCGACTCTCATTTTGCTCATATTTATATTTAGATGGGTTGTTGTTCTTAATAACCGAGTCATCAGACCGTTGCTTAAAAATAACGCTGACAATGTCTGGATGCTCTAATGCTCTGATGTGCGTCTACATGTGCAGCAAAACCTAATCCTATGTTGCAGATTTGTTCATCTGTGTAATTAAGGCAGAACACAGCTCCTCCTTTGTAAAGAGAGAGATGATTTTCAGTAGACAATGTATTAATAAAAGCATTATAGAAGCGTTAATAATTGGGCAATTCTGCCCTTAAAAATCCAGATGCAATGAATGTAAAAAACGCAGCCAAAGAGAATCACAGTGCCAAGGTTCAGTGAGATTCACTTTAAAAAGGCCCGGTGATAATGATCGCCAATTTACTGACGGCGGGAGTCATTTTCTTTATTTAAACTAATCCATTGCATTGAGACCCCTCTCCAAAGAGGGCACTTGATATTGAACCTGTCCATCAGAGGCTAATTCACACAGGTTCCACCACAAATAGCATCTGGAGTAACTTATCAAGGGGTAGCACGTTCAACCAACCACATGCAAGCCTAAAGCCCATATGCAAGCAATCGTTTGCACATGCAACCAATCTTATTTTATGTAAACAGTGTTGCTCTACATGTAAATGACTTCGTAAATTAACTAAAATTCCCTTTCTGTGTAGTTATCGCTGGCATTCTTTTTCGGTTGTTGAAATCCACGCGCAAGACTTAAACATGAGACATAGTTTCCATAGAAATGTCATAGTGCGTGACGTTCTATTTAACATTAGCTTATAAAACCATGAGCACACATTGCTGCTATTTTTTTAGTTCTATTTTAAAAAAATAACCCTTCGACCCCATAATGGA
Source organism: Lethenteron reissneri (assembly GCF_015708825.2). Taxonomy (NCBI): domain Eukaryota; kingdom Metazoa; phylum Chordata; class Hyperoartia; order Petromyzontiformes; family Petromyzontidae; genus Lethenteron; species Lethenteron reissneri. Next base: position 14,314,605 of record NC_083810.1, read on the forward strand.
AAAACCGAACAAGAAAGCGCCGCATGAGACGAGACATAAAAAATAAACCTTTGAAAAATATCCCGGATAAAGAAAGGGGCAGGTGGGTGGGCTGGAGGTCACGCACGCCTGCCTCAAACTCCACGGATTTTTCGTTCGACCGCCCAGCTCACCTACGGCGACTTGTCTTGTGGGCACGCGGGGATCAAATAAAGCGCACATCCGAAAGAGGGTACCTCGTGAGGGTTGGTAAAGTAAAAAAAAAAGGCCCATGGCAACCATCATGAGCCTTTGTGTGGCACAGACGATGTACCCACACGTATGTACGTATGTATGCATGCTGAACTTATTTCGTACCGTACGTAGCCAACCGTGCTAATCGGAGGTGCGGGGGGGGGGAAGGACTGTCAACTGAACACAGAAAGCGGCGCTAAGGAAATTAGTTTTTCATGAACACGCTTAAAGCTGTCTCTGATGATGCATCGCCTAAACGTATGGGATATTTTCCACAGCGTGCATCTAAAGCAACACACACATTTGACTGAATGGCTAAAAAAAAATGCATAAGTGTTATATAAGGCTCCCAATAAATAGCGGATTGGGTTGAGGGCTCCTGTCAAAAAATGTGAAATTGTGCACACCGTTCATTAAATCACTTGCAATCAACCCTTCAAATGATGAAGTGTCTTTTCATGCATTCTTGAACATGTGAAGGGCTGTAATTCTTTCATATTACTACTATTTGGATTAATGGATGTTTTCCAGACACGCCGTATGTCAATAACTATCCTTTAGTGCTCCGTGAGCCTCTATCCAATGTACTCAGTGCAAGATTTCATCATATCATGATTTGTTCTTTTGCCTGCGAAGTGTAATTTGAGACACACACACTGTTTTTTTCCCAAATATGTTCTCATGCAGTTTACAGAAACGATATCACTGACGAAGGTGCTCACACGGGCACACTCCTTGCAGATGACTCTCTTCTGTTGTCACTTCACAAGGCTGGGTGAGTCAGTCTCTTACCTGGATGCTAACTCAGTCTGCTACCTGGATGGTAAATCTATCTCGTACCTGGATGGCCTGGACAGGGACAAAGTAGTGCGGTGTGAAATGTGGTGTTGGTTGTGCAGTTATGGACGCTTTAACCGAGATCCTAGCACTGTGCTAGGAGACCATTTGTTTGATGGAGGTGTTGGAATTGAATGCCAGATCAAAGTTCTGGCCACTGTCTACACACCCTGTTGTAATGTTTACGAATGATTAATCGACAGAAGTAACCGCAGCATGGACGATAAACCTCCACAAGTGGCTAATAAAATATCTGGCATAGGTAAAGTCTACCAACAGGGCTTGCACACACAAACACGCGTATCTGCTTCCCCTGTGTAGGCTGGACTTTGCTCAGTATGAGTTGTATGAAACTCAGTGGCTCCTTAAAACTATATGTATGCATGCATGTGTGTTTAATTGCACACATGAAGACTAAAACAATTATCCCATGCTTGAGCTTCAGACTGATCAAGTTCTTTTGGCAAGCACCTATCAAGGTTTACGGGGTGTAGTGGGGTGTAGCCAGTACCACGCCCCGGGCCACATTTCCTTCCATAGGGGCCGATGTTACACACCACACCAAGCGCTCAGTCGAGGCCGAGTCAACCGAGGGAGAGTCTGGGAGAAGCGCTGATATCATTTGCCGCATGTCAGCCATGGCCGGAAATCAAACTTTGTTGTGGAACATGCCGACGGCTCTGCCACGGCCGCACACTCGCAAGCAGGTGGAAGGAGGGCGGGGGGCTGAGCCATGCCACGAGGATGAATTAGTTGGACACGTCCCGTCCCTGGATAAATGGAACTTGATGACCCCCTGCTTGCAAAGACAACGGTGCCTTCAATATGGAAATCGTGCCCACAGTTCAATCGAGCTGGCCCACATGAAGCGGCGTTTTAATGGACTGGCTTCTCAATTCATTTTACAAGGTTTGAGAAAATTGACCAGCGATGGTCAAAATGGATACAAGTAAGGAAAAAAATATATATCGCTGCTATGTGATGTATGATACCGTGGTATTCTTGTAATATATAGCTTCGTACCCCTTAATGTATTGAAGGGAACAATGAAACTGTTGAAATCACAGAGGTAGATGTGACATTTGCGAGAAGGGGAGATCAAGAGGGACCGGTGTATTTAAAACAGAGCCAACCAAAGACAATTTAGCTGCTCGACTGGTGCTATGTACTACAAAAGCATTAATATTCATGAAACTAACTGACCTGACTAAATCGCTGCAGAGGGCATCTAGGAAAACAATCAGCTCAAAAATGATTCCACTCCCTCATTAAACGAAGAAAAAGCATGCACTTTGCAAGGGCAGGTTACAGATATTCCATCTCAATTATGCAAATTCGGGAGTAAGTGATATGCGAATATTAGGTTGGATTAATGCTCGACAACCCAATGTTTACACATCACTTACATTCTCTCGAACGGGCCCGCAATTAAATCAGCTTAATGTGTTCATTTACTTCCTGTTGCTTGAGGCTCTGGTCAACAGGTCGTGAAATCTGACTTTGTATTCCGAAACATTTAATTACTGCTGTTGAAGCCCAAATGTTCATCTCTGCAATAGCAAGGTCGCGTATAGCCATTCAGATTATAATCCTGGCATGAGCAGCACAACCACTGATACATCGGATCTTAAAAAACGAAACATTATATCGTAATTATTTACCTTCCAAATAAAATATTGGATAGTCGCTGCAACAATAAAAATGTGGATACACGCACGTACTGTTCGCTTCATGAACTGTATTTGTAAAAAAATAAATGTATACAGTCTCAATTTTAAAAACATAATAAATGAATGCAGTTAGACAGTACATAACTTAAAAATACCGTGCTGTGATCCATGTATTAGTCTCATGAACGATACATCTACTGGTGAAGCATTCACATAAGTGTGAATCTCTTTTTAATTGTGGGGTATTGATATGCAACAATGTACTGTACTCTATTTTTTCTCCACATTTCCTATTAATATGAAGCCATGTCGCCAAATACGATGCATGTTTTTTTCTGCGGTATTTATTACACTCAAGGGTGCATGATGGTCATCCAAAAGCAGCGTCATACGCATTCTTCTTGTGAACGTAACAACCACGTGAAAGCATTACGCATAAAAAAACGAACATCGACTGGAATTAAAAGCATTCACCAATGTGTAGACTCCATTATGAATAATTTGCCAAATGACCTAGTTTCTTACAAGTGAGCTGCTTCTTACTGCTTGTTCTGGCCTAATAAGCAAAACCAATGGGCAAAGTCCAGAGGCTTCAATCTTTGAGAACAATGTACTTGGCTAATGGACTTGTACGTACGCCAGCTGCAACAATTCTCGATCGTATTGGAAACGTAATTAAGAGGACAATGCAAACACTGGCAGCGAAAGTTGAACGATCCTCCTCCACTGATCACGCATGTTAGCTCTCCCGTGTCCACCTTCACTACTCAATGGAGTACTACGGCTCTCAGGGAAGAACTTTACAACATCTGCACTAGAGCACTAGGTATTGATGTGGATCAACAGTCGAGCATTAAATACAAGACCGTTTAAATATGCAACCGTATCTCATTTATGTTCAATGGACAATTCATATTGAATGGGCCACTCCAGTAAGCAAATGCTGATATGAAATACGCGGCTTTGGCTGCACTAAACCAGATGCTGTTCTGCCCTCACTTGCTGTGGCATTGTATGGCTTCCACACAGAAGTTCAGCTTCAGTTCAGCTTCAGTTCAGCTTCAGTTCAGTGTTTACATTACTCAGTGTCTTCAACACTGGAACTGGGCGGCATTGGGCCGAAGCATTTGTGCTGGATAAATCTGAACCCTGACACCTTGAGAGTGATCTTAATGCAGTTCTAAATGCGCACTCTTGCACAACAGGCCTCTTTGTGGTGGTAATTATTACAGAGAGGAAGTCACGGCAGTCTACAGCAATGCTTGTCAAATCCCTATGAGAGAGCTTAACACAAATCTCTCACTACAGAGCATCCACGGGAAACGTGAGGGTTGGCGACCAGGTGGGAAAGCCATCAGATTCTGTGCTCAACACGTGGACCGTGATGACAGTGAGTCCATCTTGCAGGCGGTGGGGTCACACACAGGGAAAAGGTTACGTCAGCCGGCGAGCAGATTCCTACAAAAGAAACGGTCGCTTACGGCGAAAAAAGAATCGGTTCTCTAACGCAGACCGATCTTTCACGTTCCCCGGAGGGATGCCCACTGCGATCGCATAATGCCCCTGAGCGCCCAGTTTGCATCGCAGATTCATCGAGAGAGAATACCCGCGTCCCTTGAAGCCGTGACCACTATCCAGTGCGCCGCCTCTTGCCTTCTGAGAGAGGCGCTGTTGTCTCTACGACAAGCAAAGTCGATTGGCAAGGCAGTTTATTCGGGCATAATATTCAAAGCCACGAATATGACTGCACAGAAGCAGACGGTGATCATTGGCACTCTTTGGAGTGACACTTTCTCAATGCCGCTACAAGAGAGAGAACTCCCAAACCAATTTAGTACATTTCAAATAAGTGGTGCAGAAAGTCTTCTTCTTGATTCTTTCGGTAAAGTCACGTAGAAGGGAAGTAATAAAATAATAAAAATAAAACATAATAAAATAATTCTCACGACGTTTCGGCCACAACGCAAGCAGCCGTCCTCAGGTGAAGAACATGTCTGTCGATAAGACATGAGATAGGTACCCAATTAACTGGGTGGAGTGGTGGCACAGTGTTTAGCTCACGGCACTCTGACCATGCTGCCTTATGTTTCATTGCTGGCCATAGCTAATAGCGCGTGGTGAGTGATCTATTAACTAGTCCTGGCTCCTTCCTTCACAGCCTGCATTAACCTGCGTGGTGAAGTATGGTCAAACAACCCCTATGATCAACATGGCGTGGGAAGGCCTTTATCCAGCAAAGGTCTCATCACCATCATCATCAGCATTAGTAGTAGCATTCTACTCACTTGGCACAAGCCTCAGCATACCACCTGAATACACATTAGAAGATGTGATAATGTTTAAACTCAAGCATACTCTCACTCAACCCCTTCCTATCTACATATAGTGGAAAAGGTTTTATGTTGCAAGGAGCTTTGAAACGACTGAGCAGAAATCAACACTTTCTTCACATGTTGCGTTACTCTTGCAGCACTGCGATGAAAGTGAAACGCCACAATGCACAGTGGTATATCTTTTATGGGAAGATAAAGGTCGCAATGAAATATTATCGACCTGATCTATTGACAGGTTTGCCTTTTTGAACTTCACATCCCTTTCAAGCTGCTTCTGTCAGTAGCCGACAAATATACACACGCTGTGGCAATTATACGCTTCACAAATGCATTTTTTTGTATTATATTGCATTAAAAAAATCTATTTAATGCTGATAATTAGCAGAATGGTTCCCTGGAAATATAAATAAAGGTTTATAACGAAAATGTAAAAATAATTTAGCATGGCCCTGCATGACAGTACACAGCAAGATACATTCTAATTGTTAACTTCAACTTGTAATTATATACAATTAGAGCAAATATGGCTGCCGATTTCTGAATTCAAAGGAAAAATGAACCCCCGGTTTTAATGTTGCTTTAGAACTGTTAACTCATGGGAGTATAGCCAAGCTGTATCAAAAGGGCTCAAGTATGCATCCTCCAGTCTGTGATGCGCTTGCCGCAAGGGCTTGCGGCTCGAAGCGCATGGCCACCCTGGCTAATGCTGTGGGTCAACTAGCAACATAAAAGCATCTGCTTCACGACTGGAGTAAAAGACGTTCTTTTAAAAAGAACAAGCCATGTGTGCCGGGTGCCACTGTCCGAAATTTGGCAAGTAACATTTTTTGTTTCCAACAAGCGACCTCGTTTGGTAAAAACCCATTGCCACGTTGCCACTGCTGGTGGACGACACCCATCCGTGCGAATCTTTATTGATTTTACGTTTGCTCTGGCTGGCGCGCATACAAATCTACATAACACATAACAAAATAAATAAACAAACGCAGAAAAGAGTTAGTTCCCTGTGAAAAGGCACAGTAAATCTGTATTACGATAATTTATATAAATTAATGTAGACAATATGCACGCCTTCTCTTTAAGTGCCATAGCAAATCCATATTCGTTATTGCACGGTCGTTTTCAGATAATCGCTGCCTATTATGAAATTTAATCTAAAACTAATTTGATTTTGCATGCTTCCAAAACTATTTCTGGCGAGGTAGCATGTTAAATCTGAAAGCGCTTTGAAAGTATTACAATTTATAGGCATGAATGACTTGCTGAGAGGACCTCATGCGTGGCATCACCGAACAACCTTTTGTTCAAATAGAAGTTGGTGGATTACGATTGAACAATGAAACTCGTCACGCATTAGTCTGTCTCCATTCCAACGCTGACATTCCAACCCTTCGAGTGTATTTCTCTTCCCATCAAATTATGCCGATGTTGGTTTAATCACTGGGAACATTGATTTTCTCAAATGTGATCTTTTGCATGAATTTTCACGTTAAAAAATCTCCCTCCGTTTTCTCTCGGTCACATGAACAGGTCTTATTGCAGCAGCGCGTATTGTTAACGAGAACATGTCGATGTTACCACCACTTATTTTGAAATGACCTTGGCAGGGTACATTTTGTGTTATTTTTACATCTGTAAGTGAAGGGAGAGAAGACGGAGATGAGGCAGGGTGGGAGGTTGAGAACAGCCAGACAGAAACGAAAAAAAGCATTGATGTTAAAATGTCCACGACAGTTGAAGTTGAAGGGAAAACCCTCACGGATGGTTCTTGCATTTTTCAAGTTCTTTAAGTAAATGTACCATGAGTGCCAAGCACCTTTCAGTCAACTTGAAGCATGCGCATAAAACCATCGCATGTGCGTATGTGTGAGAATGGCAATTGCTTTGAGTCACAAATGCTGAGCCATGTTATTACCGCTGACACATCCTATACCCAAACCTTCCATGCTGCCAAGCTCAAGGCCATCTCCCCCGCTCGATCTAATAGCTGAGCATGTGGACACAAGCACTGTGACATTTTCCCCGATTTAAGGAAGTTTCCTGCCGAGCCTTAAGACCCAATTCTCTCACATCCTTCCTCAATCTAATAGCCCTCAATCTAACCCACCTAAAGACACCCCCATGCCCTTAATTCTATCGAACGGCCCCTTGCATTAATACCTTAGCCCTGCCCTGAACGACGCACACACACACACCTGCGTCATTGCAGAGTTGGTCCCATCGGTCACCATCACAGTCAGGTTGTAGAAGGACATTCGCTCAGCATCCAGGTTCTTGGCCAGCTCCAGAGTGCCGGTGTGTTTCTTAATGTGGAATTTGTTGTCCACATTGCCACCTGTTCAGACGAGATGACCGCAAGCAGTGAGCGCTGACGACCGTCATGTGTGCCGATTGAAATTTGTTCGCGATCGAGATTGGTTCAGCTCGACGCGTCATTGCACATCTGACCATACTAGCTCAGTTATAATACAAACGGAGAAGCAGCGTCAACAGCAAGTAGCACACTGCGCGCTATGGACCCAGCAAGCTAAGCTTGATTCCTGGCCATGAGCAACGTGAGTGGGGAGCGTTATTCCGGGGCACCACTCCACCAAGCCACACGCCGATCAGCGTGGTGAATGATGGTCAAACAACCCCCATAACTGACACGGTGTGGCAAGGCCTCCGTCCAGTCGTTTGTTGATAAAGGGCTGCAAATAACGATACTAATAATTTATTGTTACTATTGATTTTAATATTACGTTACAAATTTGATCCAGGCACGATGGATGAAGAAATATATCAGCTTGTCAATGGTGTCTCATCGAATGACGTGCCTATTATAAGCCAAATCTCCCGCAATCAAGTTGGATATGCGTGTGATGAATGATTCAAATAGATTAAAGGACATTATGTGATTGTTCCTCAGTGTGATTACAAAAAAGGACGTTAATTTTTTGTTTGTTATTTTACACCTACAACCACCGATTCGCACGCAGGAATGAAAAAATGTTTGACCGGTTTGGTAATGCACACAACCACAATAGCTACATGAAGCCTACTTTCTTTTAACATGATTTCAGACACGTAATTTTTCGATTTTATCACTGCTTAAATTTAATATACAAGTGTATTCTAGAAGCGTCTATTCTTTTGGTATGTTTGCATGCACATTTAATTTTATCACACCTTGTTTTGTGTTATTGTTTTTCATCATTCGCGGTTTTCGCACTCAAATTTAATGCTATGTTCATGCTGGCTCCGACTGCATCCTTCTGCTGTGGCTGCGGTGCTGATGGTGGTACTGCTGCTGCTACTGGGTGCTGCCAAGGCCTCATGGCATTTGTGGGCCATGAGGCCTTGGCCATGACGACGTCCTACTCTTGGATTTCCTCCAGGCAAAAAGCCTGCGCTCCAATGTATAATTTACTCTCAATTACACGGTTACAACAAATACTATCCAGAGAATGGGAAATGTTTGATATGTTATTACAGCAAGATTATTTAGAGCACTCTGGCAATGCACTGCTAGATGAGACCTCCTCACACTGGGTCAGTCATGATGGGGTTGTTTGACCGTGCTGCATCATTCTGGTCAGTGAAGATTGGGGTAACGAGATGTTAACTACCTCAGCTGGCATACAGGAGGTCGTGTATTTCCTCACCCTGATGCCTGTATATTTGGAGTTTGCATGTTCTCCTCGTAGTCACGTGGATTTTCTCCGGGTCCTCCGGTTTTTCCCTCCATTTGGTAAGACACTTCGTCAAGCTATCATTATGGCCAGGTTGCTTCTGAAAAAGAGCTGCGTGGCTCACTCAGGCCTTACCTGGTTTCTCCCCCGGGTAAAAATACACAGTAGTAGGAAACCACTCTTGACTTAGCAGAGGACAACTTGAGCGAATGAACTCAAATATTTTGGCAGGTGAATGAGGTGCGAGTAACGAGGCATTTCTGACCTGTGATGTCGAACCAGCGGAGGCCATTTGTGGGCTGCGTGGGCAGGACGAGCAGCATGAAGCCCACAGGCTCAATCTCGATGATGGACACCGCGTAGAGGCTCTCGGTAAACGCCACCGGTGTCTGCGGCGGGTCGGGCCTGGCTATCCAATCCACGTCCAGCTTAGCCAAAGAGGACTTCAGAGGCCTTCCGTTGTCGACGACTTTGATCTGGAGATAGAAAGAAAGCGAACATGATGAATACTGTGAAGGTGTATGCACTGGATGTGCCTCTTCTCAAGGCATTCGTCTTCACTCTGTTTTTGATTGCATGTTTTGATAAACAAATTCATTGCAAGAAATCTCTTACTTGTGAAAATGTTACGAACAATTCCTGCCAATAATCCAGTCTCAGAGGAACAAGCAACGCTAGATGAATCTTGACTTAAAGCTTTCGTGACTGCAGGAATTAATATTCTTTGGGTCTTTCGGTAAAGTCACGTAGATAGGTTCAAAGAAAATAACAAAAAAACTTACGACGTTTGGATCGCTTGTGTTGCGATCGAAACATCGTAGATTTTTGTTATTTTATTTTAACCTATCTACATGACTTTACCGAAAGACCCAAAGAACGCTAGATGAATATCGTAGAAGCTAACACTCGGCAGAACCAAGCCCATTTCAAGTAATTATCCTTGATTAAATACTTTCTGCTTCAGGAATAACTGGCGTTTAATCTATAGAGCCATTGGCAATTCAAGCCACTGCTGTTAGAATGATGAAAGAAACGTATATTTATTTATCTTATTATAGGAATAGTTGTGTGCCCTGCCAACATTTAAGAGTAGGGTTCATAATTAAATAAGTTATAATCAAGATAATTATGGTGTTACCACCTCAATGTACATTTAATAAATATTGGGGCACCCAATAGTGCCACTACAGTAGAATCTCGTGGAGCTGCGGGTTGTAAATATGCATTAAAACTTCATTGACATTGCGTGGTTGAGTAAAATAAATAATGTCAGCTTTATTTTTGCACATTAGGTTTCAGGGATGCTTGAGGTTGGTTTATTGTTGACATTGTTCCCTGCACCCAGTTCAAGCACCAAAACTTCTGGTAAATAGCCACAGCTGAGAACTCTCACAAGCCGCTGTTTGCAGCTCAGCTGAGTGAGGATGGATTGTCACAATTCCTGCCGTGCTTATAAAAAGTTAGGCAAGCATGGGCAAAACACGGTCGCCTACATGATTTGTAAGGTGCAATTATTTCAGCTTGTGTTAAGGTAACAACTAACGCCTGGGATTATGTGACCCAGCGGTAAGTAGACCGTGCAGGTGTTCACATGAGATCACCTTCCTCACCTACATATACAAAGCGATTACATTACACAGCAAATCTAATAATCTAACATACCACGTGAATGTCTGAGAGGAAAACCAACACCGTGAACGAACTTAATTTATCTACGTTATTTAGAAAGAATGCTGAGGGTCAGTGATTTTTAGAATATAGATGTCAGCATCACCCAACCCTGAATGTTTATTTTTATTTTCCAGAGTAACTTTGGCCAGCACGCATGGACCAAACTGAATTTCAGCATTCTCCATTACATGGTGCTACCAAGTCAATTCACTGCGCTGAAACCAAAAGGAATGGATTCTTGCATCAATACCGCAGGCACACATCGCGACAACGCACCAAGTATCTTGGGGGAGGGGATGGCAATAACGAGCCGCCGAGTGTCACCTAACTCGACTATCTGAGTCGCCAAAATGTGCCGCCCTCTTGATTGATGCAAAACGCCCCTGTGTGTTGGCTTGCGTGGGTGAAAAGCCGCAGCGGCCATGGGCGCACATTTGTTGCTTCACCTTAACTTTCGCTTTTTATTGCCATATGATTAAGTAAGAGAATCTGGGAAATAACAGGACAATCGCTGGGATCGAGAAAAATGGGCTGGAGGTCACACGGGAATTAAGCAACAACAGAGCCTCGCACATTCCCTGGGGCTCAGATTTGTGTCTTTGTTGTGGTAAAACAAACCCTGGTAATCTCAATTCATCCTACGATAATAAACAATTGACTGAACAAAGTACCAAAAACAAGACCACAAAGGTTTTTGTGGCATCAGCCATCACCCAATATATCACTTAAAGCCCATTTCAATCTTTCCCGGTAGAATATTTTAAATACAACCCATAAACAATGCACTGGAGAACTCTTTTGGGAACATTTAATAATGGTACACGGCTACAAGTGAAGGACATTTCAAAATATCTGTTGCAGCCAAGAAAAAGGTCTTCACAACAAGGTTAAAGTTGCCAGCGTAGCACAAAGCTTTGGTCAAACATAGAGACGACGAGACTGTAGTTCAAGTAGCTACACATCACAAGCCACCACCACCCTTATTCAGTCTGCCCCACTTGACCCACTGCTGTGGCTCTGCAATCTGTGACGTTAGGCGTGTGAATTTGGCTTGGCAGTCACCGGTCTTGTGTGTTGTTCTTATGCACGCTCATAACCATGAGAACTGGTCTTGGCTGATTTGTGCCGGCCTCCTCTGAGGACTGGCATAAAACCAGGATCAACCCCAAAGATTAATTCATTTGACACGGCGTTTGCAAACACAAAATCAATCGTAGATTGCCAACAAACGTATTAAAAAATCATTCCAATTCTTTCCAACCTGCAGATAAGTTGTAGAAATAATTGGCTTATATTTATACCATTTTCTGTTCAGGTTTGAAATGTTAAAGCTCAGATAAAAAAAAAATCGCAGTGCCTCTGTACTTTTTAAAATTAAATAATAAACATAACACAACTTTTCTGAAGGTTATTATAAGTGGTTATTGCATTTTAATTGAAGTCTCGCTCAAGTAGAAGATAACGGAGGTAACTATAACAATTTGGCCAGCCAAAGAAAACACTGTTTCTTAAAAACATTTAAATATTTATTATTCATCACAATTAACGCTTTAAGGAATTGTGAAACAATACAAATGAATCCATGGAAATCCCGATGTAATACAATGAATTCACCGTAAAAAATAAATAAAGCAATTTAATATATAGTGTGTTAGAAAGTCAGTGTAGTCTGTGTTTGGATTGAATATTAGAAACAGATGATGACCTCCTCCTGTCTGAGTTGTCAATTAAATGTATCTCTTTTCATTACTCAAGAACAAAAAAGATAATTGATGCATCACATGACGAGCACCCTGCAGATTAAAAAGCAGCACCCATAGCAACTAACAACTGGCAAAATCTTCCTCTACAAGGTTTTATAGAACACCCGATAAGTCAATTCACGATCAGAACGCCTGCTCTGCTTCAGCGAGCGTGGAGGGGGAATTCATCCCAGCCATGACAGAAACGAGTAAGTAGGTCGCTATCTTGCCAAAGTATTGATCGCATTTTGTTCACAGCCACAGTATTTACACAACATCAATTGTAAAACAAATTACATAAATAAAGTGTTTGTGGAGTTCTTACTCTGAACCATCCCGTCCCTTCATCGCCCAGTCTCTAGCGACCCTCTCTGTGCCGGCTCTCGTTCCCTTTCCCTTCTTGCTCCCCTTCACTGGAACAAATCCCACGGCAGCCCACACAACAATCACCTTCGCTAACCTGCTTCCGCTCCTCCCTTTATAACCACATCTCTTCTCCCTTGCTATCCTACTGCTGCTACTTCTGGCCCCCCAGTTTTGACCATCACTACCCCGATCACCGCCCTATCACTATCACTACCCCTACCACTATCACTACCCCTACCACTATCACTACCCCTACCACTATCACTACCCCGATCACCTCCCTATCACTATCACCACCCCTACCACTATCACCACCCCTACCACTATCACTACCCCTATCACTATCACTACCCCATCCACTATCACTACCCCTACCACTATCACTACCCCTACCACTGTCACTACCCCTATCACTACCCCAACCCCCATCACTATCACCACCCCTATACACTACCACTACCCCTATCACTACCCCTACCACTATCATTACCCCTATCACTACCCCTATCACTACCCCTATCACTACCCCTACCACTATCATTACCCCTATCACTACCCCTACCACTATCACTACCCCTACCACTATCACTACCCCTATCACTACCCCAACCCCCGTCACGACACCTACCCCAACCCTCCTTAACCAATTCCACTTGTGCTCCTTCCTGTCACCATAGCTAAACGACCACTTTGAATAACCCCACTCTGTGTTTGAACCACTTATCAAATGCACTATGTAATAATTGTTGTAAAGTGCCTTGGACTAAGGCGTTATTTAAATCTAAATAAGATAAGATAATGGGCCTGTACCAGCGGTAGAAATTCCACTTGCCTATGACGGAAGTCAGTCGGCTCAAGATAATAACCTGGGCCGTGATCATTTGCGACCACCGCGATCCAACGCATTGTTGCAATTCAGGGTTGTGATTTGATTTGATAATTTATTTGATCTCTGAATGTAGTGGGCCTATAGTGGTTGGAGTGGTCACGTGAACCCACTGTGCACAACATACACAAATGACAAAAAACCACATTAATTCTTACACGTTACGTGACGTACGCATCGTGAGCTTATTAATCGCAATTAATTAATGAATGGATGCATTCCTATAGCCCCTTTGTTAATCCATTGCTAGACGAATGCCTCCACACGTTGCTTTAGTAATCGGGGTTGTTTGACCATACTTCACCACAATGGGGGGCCTAGGGCGGGTTCAGATAACACGCAGTACGGATGTTAGCTGTGTCTGGGAATCAAACCCGGGTCGTCTGGTTAATAGCTCTGTGCACAAATAATCACCGAGCTGCCACTTCACCCCTATTTTTAGTAACGTTACATTAATTACATTGAGCTCTGCTTTCCATTGTGCCGAAGCAATTAATCATTGCACGTGTCTGTCCAGTTTTGTTTTAATTTATACGACTTTGGTTCTTAACCCATTGTTACAATGCACTGTTGCTTAGAATTAACCAGCAGTTCAATAGGATAGATGTGCATCTCACTAGAGGTTAGTAAAGATAATTTCATCACTGCTGCTCAACAGAAATCAGAGAGTAAACAATGAAGGTGTCAGCTCAAGCACAAATTACTCCGTCAAAACAATATCGCATATAATTTGGTTCAACTCTTAATTTGGCTAAATTCCAGCTCTCAGAATGTTATGCGATAAACATCCGTCTCTCATGTGGAGGGCAGATGGGAAAGTGAAGCCCTCGACTCTGTGGGCCAGAGGTCACTTACAGGGATCTCAGAAGTAGCTCTGTGACATCTGCTTCCGTGGATCATTCCCCAACACGAAGGATTCCCACTGCTTTGTGAGAGATCTGAGCGGATGCTTCTTTCTGTGACATTATGCCGACAGTACAATGGGGATAAAACTGGTGAAAGATCATGACACATAAATCTAACCGCTAGATGTGGTTGTGAGAATGCCAGGTCACGTGCTGAGTACATTATTTTGGCCAGGTCGGGTGGTTGGAGGGTTCTACAACACAAAAGTTGGCCAGAACATTACGTGGCCTAACACAACAAAATAAATCGTGAATCGACACACACACACACACATATAAAACAACAACAACACAAATGTCACACGGTACCGTGAGGAAGTCGTACGTCCCCACGGGGCACGGGTTCCTGGTGGAGATGACGCCGTCCTTGGGGTCGATGAAGAACTTGCCGGCCTCGTTCCCCCCGTCGATGGAGTACGAGAGTTCGGCGTTGGCGCCGTGGTCGGCGTCGCGGGCGTACACGCGGCACACGACCTCGCGCGCCACCGAGCGCTCGCGCGCCAACGCCTTCACCTGCACGCGCTTCTCCACGAACTGCGGGGCGTTGTCGTTCTCGTCGGAGACGCGCACCACCACGCGCGCCGTCGTCTGCAGCGGGGGCTCGCCACCGTCCACGATGGACACCTGCGAGCGGGCGCACGCACGGGCACACACACGCACGGGCACACGCATACACACACACACGCACACACACACGGGCACAAGCACACACACACGCACGCACACACACACGCACATACGGGCACACGCACACACGGAAACATGTACGCACGTGAGCGCTGGGGCGGAGGGTGCATGAAAAAAGCACGCGGCTCTCCCGTACGGACAGCGAACAGAAAACATCGACGTGCTTCCCCCCCCCTCCCCACGCTTGTTTGTATGCACGTATGTTTGTATGCACGTATGTTTGTATGCACGTATGTTTGTATGTACGTATGTTTGTATGCACGTATGTTTGTATGCACGTATGTTTGTATGCACGTATGTTTGTACGCACGTATGTTTGTACGCACGTATGTTTGTACGCACGTATGTTTGTACGCACGTATGTTTGTACGCACGTATGTTTGTACGCACGTATGTTTGTACGCACGTATGTTTGTACGCACGTATGTTTGTATGCACGTATGTTTGTATGCACGTATGTTTGTATGCACGTATGTTTGTATGCACGTATGTTTGTATGCACGTATGTTTGTATGTACGTATGTTTGTATGCACGTATGTTTGTATGTACGTATGTTTGTATGTACGTATGTTTGTATGCACGTATGTTTGTATGCACGTATGTTTGTATGTACGTATGTTTGTATGCACGTATGTTTGTATGCACGTATGTTTGTATGTACGTATGTTTGTATGCACGTATGTTTGTATGTACGTATGTTTGTACGCACGTATGTTTGTATGCACGTATGTTTGTATGCACGTATGTTTGTATGCACGTATGTTTGTATGCACGTATGTTTGTATGCACGTATGTTTGTATGCACGTATGTTTGTATGTACGTATGTTGAACTCCTTTGGCACCACGGTACATAGCCGACCGTGACAATAGGAGGTGCGGTTCACCCACACAGCCTCAATGAGCTTCAACTCTTTCTCAGGAGGGGAGCCTGCCAAGTTGTCGCAGCAGCCGTGTGGGGTGCATGTTGCTTTGGCTCATCTCAATTGAGTCGTTTGTAAATATTGGGATGTTTGACCAATATAATGTTTTCATTAATG
Source organism: Lethenteron reissneri (assembly GCF_015708825.2). Lineage (NCBI taxonomy): Eukaryota > Metazoa > Chordata > Hyperoartia > Petromyzontiformes > Petromyzontidae > Lethenteron > Lethenteron reissneri. The sequence continues at coordinate 14,330,625 of NC_083810.1, forward strand.
AAATGCATCAATTAGTAACCATCATCGTCCTAGTAATTTGACAAGATGAATCCACCGCAGGATGAAGGCCTCCCCAAGCCGTCACAAATATCTCACGGTACAGGGATGATTGTGCCTGCACGTGACAATATTTAATGGCTCCATCTCTACATTGGGTGCGACTCTCAGGCCCCATTCCCTCCTTTGGCTGCCATTCCGGCATCATTCTCAACCACTGTCCATCCACCGTTTGAAATACGTGTGTTCATTTCCACGTGTTGTGCTACTCATTTGTGTATTCACTGTGTCAGACAAGCTCCGCGTTAGGATGTTTGGCCCATTCCATTTCAAGATGTGTTGCCTGTGGGATGAAACAGAAGTAGCTGAAGCAAATTCATATTCTTAGGTTTTTTCGGTTAAGTCACGTAAGTAAAACATCAAAATAAAAATAAAATAAAAATAAAAATCACGACGTTTCGGAGGCAACACAAGTCTCCGTCATCAGGTGGGACCGTCACAGCCGAATTAGCTGCATCAAGTGAAGCAATGATTCAAGATGTAATCCCTTATAAGCAAGTTGAAGGGATTACATCTTGAATCATTGCTTCACTTGATGCAGCTAATTCGGCTGTGACGGTCCCACCTGATGACGGAGACTTGTGTTGCCTCCGAAACGTCGTGATTTTTATTTTTATTTTGTTTTTATTTTGATGTTTTACTTACGTGACTTAACCGAAAAAACCTAAGAATATGAATCTTTGCAGTCACGAAAGCTTCAAATCTAGAATTAGCTGAAGCAAACCACACATACGGTTGTAACATATTTGAATGTACACACAGACTGATAAATTAATCCACTTTGCAATACTGCCAACTCTTGGCTACCTCTCAGTCTTAGAGGTTTGGGAGTATAACGAATACTACGAGATAAACCAGCCCTAACATTTAAAGCACTTAATTAGTGGTGTTGTGCTACCCCACCCAGATAAGTACAAAGACATTTACTGAACCAGAGGGCAGGCAAGAGGTTATTGATCGATCTCTTATTGGTACAGATCTTATGGAGTGTCATTTTATAGTTGTTCCCTGCCACATTGCGTAAGGTTTAAATGATGAATTCATGGTAATAAAATATTCCTTCATCCAGGAAGCATCACCGATTCTCAAGGCCCTTTGTGAGCAGAAGCCTGCATTCAGATATTAGCAATTTCTTTGCATGCATTCTGTACGTATTCAACTATAGTCTGTACCTCCAGATAATGGCCATCTCAGTCCTACACTTGGGTGTTTCAGCTCTTTGATGTGTTATTCGGGTTATACTGCATGTGCGTTGCGTGTTGTAGAGCCACTGCCAGAACGTGGAGCGAAACGTCGGACGTGATGTCGAACAACAGCAAGTGGTGCCGAGCCCTGCAGCACAGCCGCTAAAAACTGCGCAGCGAAACTTGGTGGCGGTCGGACACTCGCACATGCACCACAATGTCCACGCAATGCACCAGCCCAATCTGTTCAGTTAGTTTCACCCACATAGCCCAACTTGTCCATGCACTAATGAATTTGGGGGTTCTTTGACCATACTTCACAAAACTATACAACTCGTGGAATTGTTTACAAGTGGCCAAACATGATGAAATATTGAAATAAAAACATTAACCTCCCCACCCCCCCCCCAAAAAAAACCACACGAAATACAAAGGACAATGGCATCTGCAGACAGCCCTGATGGTTGGACAGGCTAAGGAGGTCTCGGCACTCCGTGCTGCGATATATGATCCGGTGGCACCTCTTGCGCTCAGGGATTCTAAATCCCCCGAGGCTGGGAACGTGAGCCACCTCCGGCTCCTGCGCAGCGATGTTTCTCAGCACTGTGGGTGCTCGTGCCGAGTTCTCATTCTCAGGCAGCGCAGGGGCAGCACCACGCACTTGTCGGTGAAAATCCAACATTAAAGCCACGCACCCACGTGTGTGCAGCATTCTTCGTGAAAACAATACCGAGCCAAGCCGTAGATAATTAATGCCAATTATTTTACAGATGTTACCTGGAAAGAGAATGTAGCAGGACGTTTGCTCAGAATTTTAAAAGTGCTTTCCTTTAAAACACTGTTTTTTAGTTTCAGCTGTGTAAATCCTGAAACCAAATATCTGGCATATCAAAATGAGTGGCACTACAAAGATAATATTTGTTCGAATATGTTTTAATTCATTTTGGAATGTATGCACATCTGCAGGCTGTACAGAATGATTGCTGGAAGCTGAACGAGCCGACACGCACGCACGCACGCACGCACGCACGCACGCACGCACGCACGCACGCACGCACGCACGCACGCACGCACGCACGCACGCACGCACGCACGCACGCACGCACGCACGCACGCACGCACGCACGCACGCACGCACGCACGCACGCACGCACGCCTACAAACCACAAACATAGAACACATTATAGGCGCACATTTACCCGGTGAAACCTTTATAATACCGTCCCTATGTACATAGCATTATAATGAAGAGGGGCATACTGACATGCAAACAATTTAGCTCCAGTGCTAACAGCAGCTCAGTTTACTTCACTGCCATTGTGAGATCACACGGGCAGTTTAAAAATTGGGTAGCGCCGTAAAGGGCAGATATCATCAGGTTACTGAACAAAGCGCTCAAGTAGCATATTTCAAAGCGTTGTTAACGATCTTCGTGCGGTAACTTGACGATATAAGCAAACGCACTTTATCAAAGTAGTATTAAATAGTCTAAAGCCTGTCTAAAGCAATGACGACCTACGTTTTAACACAAAGGATGACTGCGTTTGATTCATGTTGCCAGCCCAACAATTCTGTTGGTTCAAACATGAAAAATTGCGTGTTACCCATAATGAAGATCTTGGCCACAGCAGCCTATTGTTTGTAATCTCGCAAGTGACACTATTCAACTACAGCAAGGACATCATCGTCGTCATCATCATCATCAGTGTGAAATGTCAACATCGTGGTCGTATTGAGTAGGCGACAATAAGATGAGGTGAGAGATGAGGGCACGGGTGGTCAGTCATGTGAGGCAAGTTCACACTGATGATGATGATGACACCAGTTTCATTTTCAGGCCCGTGCTGTGTACGCCCTGTGGTGCGTAGGGGTAGCTGCCACTGGGGGACTTCTTAAGTTAGTCTACCGCAGGGCAATGGAATAAGTAGTTGAGATACGATGTATGGCTCCTTGAGATTCTGAGGAACTCAAGCTGTAGTTGAATTATACTCTTAGTTTTTTCGGTAAAGTCACGTAAGTAAAAAATGAAATTAAAATTAATAAAAATAAAATACTAATTAATTTTAATTTCATTTTTTACCTACGTGAGTTTACCGAAAAAACTAAGAGTATGAATCCTTGCAGTCACGAAAGCTTCAAATGTAGTTGAATTATCTCACTCGTCCAATAGAAAACAACTGCTGTGTTCTAACTGGCCACCAGGAGTGTTCACGACTCACAATATTGGCTGCTAAAACCAACGGGTCAAGTGAAGAGTGTTCATATGTCCAGCCACCCTACGTATACTAAACCTTAATGTGTTTGTTAATATCATGTCGGGAGAAGCAGATGGTGCCGCAGCATCTTTCCGGCTCTGGCCACGGCACCGCTGTTCACCACGGACGCATGTGCGCCACTGATTTTTTTTGGAGCCCGGCACAGAGGGAAAGGTCTGCTTCTGGACAGTGCCTAAACAACTTAAAGACTACACCGCCATGCGTCAGCATCTGCTTTGTTGAAGTCCAGAAGCCCCGAAACCCTGGCGCCTCTACCGAGTTTGCATTCCCTCCATTCCTTTCCCTTACAGTGGAGCGTGGTCCCTCATTGTCACCGCTGCATTAACACATTGTTCACACAACTCGCGGGGCCTTCACGTTCCGTTATAAATACAAGGCAGCGGGGGGGGCAATGCTTACAAAAGCTTTGCATGTCTCTAAATTACTGATGCAGTAAATGTAAGTGACAACATCTAAAGCACGAGTAATGATTATATTTCTCGAGCTGTTGAGAGACCATTCTAATTTGATGGACATTTTTAACGACTGTAAAATTTCTATGCATTGTTTTTATAATTCACATGTCCAAATTTCCATGAGATGTAATAAATATATTTATCTGCATGCGGTTGTCTGTACCTCTTTAAGCCAAAAATGCACATCACCTAAAAACAGTGTTGATAATGTATCACTCATCAATGAATCCACTACTGAAGGCCGAGGAGGGGAACAGGTTGAGAATGTTGTCACCAGTGCCGGGTTGGGGAAAGCGAGTGGCGGTATCATTCGCCACCGGTGTGGAGCCACGGCTGGGAATCCAACTCAGGTGGTCGGAATCCAAGAGCAGTGCGGTCACCGCAGCACCACATCTCCTCGCACTCAACGCGAGGTAAAACAATGCGAGGTACAACAACGCGACACGACTTGAGAGCACAAATGAACCGTTGTCAGTTTATTAAACTTTTAAAGGAAAGATGAGGGCCAATTAATTGGGAAAAGCACTAGAATTTACGATATTTTTGTTAATGGTTCTCAATATCATAATCAAGAATAATGCTTATGAAGGCCTTAAAATGTAATGATAGACAACGGAAGTATTGCAAATATAACCAAATGCATTCACCGATGCCGCTTATTGAGATTACTGATTAATAAACCTAACCATATCGTGCAACACAGGCATCTTGAAGCTTTTCACGAGTCGAAAATGGACTAAATAAAAATAAAAACTAAGCAGGCTCCAATAGACAAGAATCAAAGCGATCTAAAAACAATCTTGACACGATCATTCTCCACAAAATAAATTAGTGAACCGGTGGTCACGGCTGTGGGTTAGAGGTTCCGTCCATGGGAGTAAATTGTAAAACTGCTGTGCCGTGGAATAATTTCACTTCATCTCAAGATTCAAGGCACATTTGGCAAAAAATAATTGGCCCAACGACAAAAAAAATAATGGCATCGTGTCATACCAAATGTGTGTTGCATGAATGAATCAGGTTCACAATGCAGACGCATCTGCTAGGTGAGGAAGCAGGCAGGTTTTTTGACAAAGATAATGAAGCACAGCACAGAGCTGTTCATTAAACTGTTTGTCTGTACAGTAAAGAGCAGACCTGCCTGAGAATGTGTGCTCTTCCGAGTTCACGTGTGTGAACAGAGACACACAAAGAGCTCATTAGCACATCCCTGAATTGGAAACAGATATTGTTTGCCTGGCACACAAGTGCATTAAACCGCTGTGAGCGTGTGATAAGGTGTCTCATAGGCCTTTCAACAGATGGCATTATTATTTATTGCCCTAGAATGCAGACTGCAAATGAGTGAAAAAGAGAAAATAAACGTAGGAAAATACATTTGAAAACCAAAATTAGGAATTCAATAGGCGAATCACTTAAGATAAGACTATGTAGCTGCTTGTGTGAAAATAATGAAAGTCACACGTCACATTTAATTAATCGTATGTGTGTGCAAATTAATGAACCTCTGTGTAAGTCTTCAAAAACACATGTTTATTTTTTTACTAAATGGTAGTCTTCCAATAATTTTTTACGAGGATTTGACAAAATGAATGGTTGTAAATTAGTTTTTTGAGGGATTGCAATGCAAAAAAACACCAAAGGATGTTATTAAATAAATTTGTAAAGAGGCGAATACAGAATTTGTACGAGGTGATCAAGACCTTTTCGATCCATTTTGAAGGTCAACTTTCATACCTCTTTTCTATCACCACATCGAAGCCATACCAGGTTTAGCACGACGCGAGCCAATACCAAACCACGAACCTCTGGCCTCACAAGACAATTTCATCTGGTTTGGGGCCAAGCAGGGCCAGGGGCAGCATGGTGGCGAGATGTTAATTACCTCGTCTGGAATACGGGAGGTCGTGGGTTCGAACCCTACCCTGACGCCTGCTGCTGTATATTTGGAGTTTGCATGTTCTCCCCATGGTCGTGTAGATTTTTCTCCGGGTCGTCTGGTTTTTCTCTCCACATTTAAAATCAACATCACGCGTTTAAATCAACATCATAAGTCACTTCGTTGAGCTATCATTTGTGGCCAGGTCGCTTCTGAATAAGAGCTATACAGTTCAGTGGGCTTTACCTGGTAAAATAAAAATAGTTAAGTTGATAATTTGTTTGCATATGCATCATCTAGATGTACGTTAACCTATTACGCAAACATAAATCTGGAACTACAAGAAAAACATGATCTTATCATGAACATCGTGTAATATTGCAGCTACGACAGTGAGCTTGGGAGAATATTTTAAAAGCTATGCCATTTTTACCATGAACCTTTCATGATACTATACTTAGCTTGCCCCGTAATATGAACTTGTTTTTGTATTCATAATCCATAACACCTTATTGGAGAGTCAACTTATTCTGCAGTGTACACACGTGGCGATTTAATTATGAAGGATGTATTAGCATTCTAAGCATTAGGTAAACACTACAACTCCGGCTATAAAAACTTTAAACACTACATAGAGAATTAGAAAATGACTCTACGTTGTTCCGGAGAAAATCTTCTCCAAGACTCTGTGTAACACCCTGACACGTAGCTGAGATAGACACGAACTTACACTAAGGTCCACTGCCCGAATACGCAATACTATTTCACCCACAAACAAATCAATAGGTACGGATTGGCGGTCAGCTGCACTGACGTACATCAAGTTGGTGGGTAAAAGTGATATTTAATGACAACAATAGATACGTGAGAAGTGCCCATTATGCCCGCTGTGAACACAATGGCACGATGATCTGATATTATGACACAACTATCACCAACAGCTTTGAAAAAAAACCCCACTTAGAGCGAGGTTATGTTCTGCACATACTGCAGATGCTCCCGCATTTGGCAGGCCCCGTATTGTTCAAGGGCCATGTAATATACTGTGTTTATCTGGGAAAGGCTCACTGTGTCTCAGCCTCTATTTAACCTGAAATAACTGTGTTCACATTAACCCTGTCCCAGCGCAGGCCATTTAACTTCACGTGGTTTAACCGATTTTACAGGGATGCTGTGCCACAATGGCGAACAAACTGGACTTGCAATCCACAGGTTGCCATTTCGATCTCCTGGTGTGGAAAATTCAAACAGTGGTGCAAAGTTTCTAAACTCCTCCAAGCCTCTTGCCACCCGAGTACAAAAATAGGTTGCATCTTTGTCAATCGATTGACAGGGTCATGTGCAGTGGCACAAAGTGGGGATGCTTCCACTTCTCTCCAAGATAATAGCGTGGAAGAGGAGGCCAAATACCCTCCAAAGGGAATCTCTACACCGCCAGTAGGGTGAGCGAGTAAACGGAGATAAAAAAAAAACTATCCGTATTGTTTCAAACGTTGTGCCGGGACCATTGAACCAGCAATGAGGATCGCAAGTCCGGCTTGCCAACAATTACAACCGCCGCAGCAGACTTCGTTGCTCATGAAAACCACAGAGCGACAAAAAACTAAGCACGAAGAAAAGTAAAAATGTTTCTGCAACACTTGTTTCTTTTGCGTTAACTAAACTCCGATAGTCGTGCGAAATTACGGAGATTTCCCTCCGTGAGCAGCCACGCGCGGATGGGAAAGTTGCAGGCTCTCCCCGAGCGGTACGAGTTCCCTCGAAATTCAACTGCAACCATTCACGCCTTCACCCCCGGTGCATGCCATTGATGGATGTAATCCGGCAGGAATTCACACGCGTACGACGTAATCCGGCATGAATTTAAATCTCCTGTCGTGCGGCAATGCGTATGGCGCCTCGGACACCCACGCAGCGCGCGCGCTCTTGCAACATTTGTTTACTAAACTTAATGACGATCACATGCAATGCGCCGTATAAGAGACACATTTCTCTCTCTCTCCCGAGGACCCATGTGCGCCGCCTTGTCTTGACGTTCTATGGTGTGTAACACACGAACACGCGTGCACACGCGTGCACACACGTGCACACACGCGTGGACACACGCGTGGACACACGTGTGGACACACGCACGCTCGACTGACTCGCTGTGACTCCAGGGACAAGCGCTGTGTGTGTTGAATTTGGCACAAAGGCTGGCAGAGTCTTGGCTCAGAGAACAGCAGCGTCTAACCTGCTCTGGCAGCAGTTGTATGAACGGGATCTGCAACACAGTAGAATGTTTGCCTTGGACTGCCTAAAAAAAGCCTTGTGCCGTCATGGTCTGACAGAATTATTCTCAAGAGCTCGTCAATGTAGCCTGCACAGCTGTGCTTAATAGATTTAACATGAATTATACAGAAAACTTTAAATAATTCAATTTACTTTATTGTCATGGTCCCAACTGGCATGGCCACTGGAAGAAAATGTGAACGACCTTTCTGCTGCCTCTGTCGACACAGAGGTGCTTACGCAAACTACTATTGTTAAAACGAAACTTTCATCAATTCATAGTCTCCAACACCTCACTCAACACAATGGCCATGCTCGAGACAAGGAAGGTGCAAACACTTTCAATGCAGTATAGCTTCTAAACTTTTGACAATTAGCTAAACAAACAATACTACATTCCTACACAGGATGCTTACAGATAAGCGGCACTGATATCAATAACCAACGAAACATCTGCGGCACAATAGAAGGGTTTTCTATTGTGTCGCTATGATTTTCCTTGCTATATCTATGGCACCTTTTTGCCAGTATCAAAATGATGAAGCAATAAGAATAGGTTTTACCCTGTCTGACTGTCTCTGGTGGAGGCCAATCCGTTTCAAAGACAATGGACATATTACACTATGTAAAAGATTTTTGTTCCTGGGTACTAAGTGTTATTTTCTAAATGCTTATGCCTCAAAAGTATATAAAAATGGCTATTATTCCCCACAAACTGTGCTTTTGTGACCAGGACTTTATGTGAAGGAATGACACAAATGCACACCACGTTTTCTCATTGAAGATAGGTAGATGACACCGTGTAATCAGCCCACGTTTGTTTTCATGTTTTGCCACAAGTCCGTGTGGTTAATGCAGACTTGTTGCGTTACAAAAGGTCTCTACGGTATTTGGTGTTTGAACATCTTAAAACCTCCTGTTTTATTGCCAGAAAGGGTAAAAATGATGATTATTGTTGCATTATTTTCCTTGCTTCCTGCTATGCAGCGATGTCGGGCAGCCAGTCGTGGCAATTTACTTGTGAGGATCTATTACATTAGTCTAATGCAAGCCCTACAGACATCAGTTTCAACATTATCTGCTCAAGTGGGGACTTAAGAAACTGGAACTCGAGCAAATTAGAAAGTGGCCTAAGTGTTAGTCAAATGGTTCATATTTGCTGACCAGTTGTGAGCCCACATCATCAAGGGGTGATTGGAATGAAGCAGCCAGTGTTCTCAATAAACCACTGCTTCCATATACTCTCCCTAAATGGGCTCACTTGCAGTCCAATGAAATAGCGGATGGCTCCTTGTTATCCTCCTCATTAAGGAGACAGCCACGTGTGTGTGTGTGTATAAGTGTGTGTACACGTGTGTGTGTGTACAAGTGTGTGTGTGTACAAGTGTGTGTGTGTACAAGTGTGTGGGGAGCGGTAGTGTAGCGGTTAGCGCGCTGCGCTTTGAGCCTAACAATCCGGGTTCGATTACCACTCATGGACACCATCAGTGACGATTGTCTGAACCGGTCCTGGACCTCCCCGAGGTCGACTCAGCCTCAAATGAGTACCTGGTGCAGTGTGTAATCATCACCACTAGAGAGACAAAGGCAGCCGAGCGTGGTGATGGCAACCCACCACCTCGTGGTCCGTGCCGGCCTTCATAAACGTTCGCTAACGGGACTTGCCCCAACAGTCTGTTAAGGCTATATGGAGGATGCTTGTCTTACAGAAGATTACATGTATTATATACAGCACACACATTCCTTTTTTTGTTTAAACAACTGCAGCATCTAAAAGCAAATAGGAAGTGATGACAAGGCACAGTGGTATCAATGGCATTGACCTTGGTTGCCCTGTTGACCTTGACTTTTAAATAAATCTAAGTAATGTCATCCACATTCCAGGCTGGTGCTGGCAGTTCACCCATTGAAAGAGATTTACAATTGCATGTGGTTCTATGTAATGTGGACCGTTCTGTATATATGAACAACAACGTTCGGATCTTAAACTTAGCATGAAAGATGACCGTTGCAATTTTTGGGCAAGAATATTTAATTCGCATATGTGGCGCAAACTTTGACCGCTCAACATTTGCAAACACATCTACGAGCTACCAACAATAATATTTGGTTAAATCACACATCTGTGAGCTTGATAAGCCTGGAATAAATTACATAAGTGAATCTTGTAATTTCAACGCGTAAATATGGATGCGGTATTTAGTATTAAAAATACATAAATAATGACAAGTAATATGAACAAAATAACAGCACACTGCCGTACGCCATCATTTACCCTCTTGCAATGTTCAATGGCTGATTTAATGCATATTTCTGAAATTAAATACGTTCCCTGGTTGGCTGAAACATTTCATTTCTTTTTAACCACATTAAAGCAATGGGAATGTTTTCCATTCACGTAATGGCTGCAAATAATCGAATTAAGAGAACACTGTGACCACACACACACACACCTGTAATTATTGCATATCTGAAAAATTGCTTTTAACACTGGGTAAAAAAAATTTGAAATGTACGTCATAATTTTCATGCAATGGATTATTGGAGTTGTGCACGTGCATTTGCTGAGTAGTCATGGTGTGCAGTGTTTCACGGACGCTTTCTTTCCAGAGACGAGGCTACCCCGTTTTGTATCAGTGATGAAAAAAGCCAAGAGTCCAGTTGGCTTGTTCCAACTCATTGAATTGGTTACAACCTTTAAGAGGTCATTAACATTTTAACAAAAATAATTTTCAGAGTTCCGCTATTACCGTGCAGTTACATCTCTTGATTCTGTACACATGTACTGTACAATCTACCACTGTCATGTGTTTTTATTCTATCATTTGACATTCAAAGTCATTTAATGTGTTTTCTTTGTCAATTTAACATGACTTTTTATCCATATTTGATGAATAATTAATATCATCAGCTAATGACGTAATTTCTTGTTCTATTAAATATAATTGAAAGCCTTTTTCTGTACCATTCCTGGATGAATGTCAACTCATGCCGTGACAATCATGTTTGACCATTTCACCACAATGGTTCAGTGCGGTTTGGCAAAGGGGAATGGTCCTGGGACTGTTCAGACATCACTGGCCACCGATGTCAGCGATGGCCAGGAAACGCACCGAGGTTGTTCAATCCACAGCACAGTGCCGCTAACCACCGTGCCAATGAATAGAATGTGGAAATAAATATTTGACCATTATCATTATTTTATAGAATTCCAAATTTACCCCTGTCAATGTAGCATAATTATACCACTGTCATGTCAGTCTATACACTCCACACACAAAAAAAAACATTGTAAAATAGTCTGTGCCTAGATCAGTCAGCAATTGCCATTGCTGAACTGATCACTAACAGCTGAGTGGTTTCCGTGAAATGGAATTGGGGTGGCAGTGAGGGCCTCAGAGGCATCTGCTGAATCCAAGAACTGCCTGGTATAGAGACGCATTTCCCTTACCAAGAGCTCTGTCCAAGGCATGCCACTCAAGAGTGCATTAGGTCAACCACTATATCTGTTTGGAAACAAAAATAATACCTCGACAGTATTGGCAAGATGACAATTCGACACAATTTGGCTCCATAAGGAAATACATTATGAAAGTTCACCTCACTTTTATTTCAAGGTAATATAAGGGCAAGTAAAACACGTTTTTAGATACAGAGTTCAATACCAAAATCACACTAATTGAGTGCTAATGCCATTTGTTTTTTTCAGGAAAGCCTCACTGAGTGTTAAGACTCTTTTTCAAATATTGGGATGTTTGGCCCATTACATTTTCAGTATTATTTTTTTTACACGTGGAAGGAAATGGAATACCCAAATAAAATCCTTCCATGTGAGTGGCTAACACTCAACGGCTCCACAGAAAGAAGTCCCCAAAGCCATCCGCTGCGCTGCCATCTTGGACATTTCAGAGCCCAGTGTGTTTGGGCATTTGATATTTGTGATCCACCAAATCCTGCCTCCAAAGCACAGGACTGCAGTGTGGTACAATGCCCTGCTTAATTGTATTCATATTAACGTTGTCATAACTGCAGGTGCCGTGCACTGCATGCACAGTGGCAATGTGAAGAATGACCGTGCACAGCCTGAGAGCGATAGACTGCACGAAAAAAAAAGTCATGCGGCTCTTACCTCTAGATTGTGCTCGGACTGAGTTTCTCGGTCCAACTTTCTGGCAGTCGTGTTGATGACACCTGAAATGAGTAATCACAAAGAAAATCTCGATTAAACATTGGTCACACATGAAGCGTATTTCTTTAAGAACTCAATCGCATTCATTCTACTCCAACGTTGATTCGACAGCGCTTTCAGTTTCCCCCACGCTGGAAGCTATTCATGTGATTTATTTGCTCTGAAACTAATTTTGCCCCCGGAAGTAAATGAGAATGTTTTTTCAAGTTAGAACATCTTCTGAACGTAAATAATCAGACACGGCAGCAGCATTTGCTTCAAAACAACTAGAGGCTAAGTTTCTCATTCATATTCTAATGTTGCGCTTCGGGTTCCGTTTCTCCAAATTTCTACTTTCACCATTAAAACCCGGCTAATTAAACTCAGAGACCTCTCTCAATATAACACACCAGGCTAACGAGCCTCCGGGGAGGCATTTTGCAGCAACAGAGGAAAGAACATGAAGTGTCATATGCTTGCAAGGCTGCTGTAGCTATTCTTGAATTGTAAAACTAACACGAGTGGCCTTCCGTAATTAAATGTTGCGATTTTTTTTTCCGGTTGATGTTTCAACTTTGTAATAATAGTAACAGTGATTATTTTCAGCTGCTTGTCAAGTCATTGCTGGATTAAAACCTCCCCACACTGTATAAGTCGAAATAGGGGTTGTTTGACAATATTTCACCACGCTGGTCAGTGCGGGTTTGCAGGAGGGGGGGCAGAATCAGATCAGATATCACTTACCGCTTTTCTTAGTCATTGTCAAGATTTGAATTAAGGTCACCGGGTTCATTGCGCAGCGTGCGACCATCATCGCGCACTGTGCCACCGATGGCCCCATGTGATTATGTTACTATAATGAGCCAAGAATGTGTGTGTCCCGCGCGTGACGTCACTCCACATGACACCCACCCCCTCCATTAATATTCATGAGTGGGTGGATTTTTACGCTAACGCACAAAACTAACGCACAAGGCCGCGCACTCCACATGCCGCACCCCTCCCCTCATTAACAATCATGAGCGGGTGACGTCACTCCCAATCCCGCACCCCTCCCCAATAACTATTAACGGGTGACGTCACTCCAAATGGGGCAACCCCCCCCCCTCATTAATAATCATGAGCGGAATTTTTCAGACGGGCAAAAAGCTAGTTTTATATATAAAAAATAAAATTTAAGTGGAAAACGGCAGTTAAATGAAAAAAAGATTATACTGTACGTGTTTTTCTAAGTCTACTCATATTTTTGGTTCCCTTTTTATCGAAACTCACTTTTGTCAAATAAAAAAAGTGCATGACACACATTTCTTATTTAATTATTTTCATGTTGAAAGTGTAACACTTGCAGTAGAATCATGTATACGTTGTTTTTTTTCTTCTTCACCAGACTGAGTGAAGAAACAAATAAATGTTACACACACACAGCCGTGAATTGTTAAGGGCATGTCTGCAATGGTGCATTCCATTCATCTCGTAGCGCGAGTGGATCTTTGGGTGGCTAAATGTGGGCAGAAGAGTGACTAATTGGTTATTGCACCAAACAACATCTCAATGTTTCTCCTCATATGTGGTGGGCTGTCGACAAGTAACCCTGTTTCATTCAATATGAAATAAATAATGTTCATAATGATGCCCTACTGTGTTTATCCAGAAAGGCCTCAATTAGTCTGATTTCGTTTTCAGGAGGTTCTTTCATTGGAATGTTTTGCTTAATCCCATTAATAAGTGTTTGATTCATTAAAATGAAATTGGCAAAAACATCCTTAAGCAGGACTCTGCTAAAAGCAACATTGAGACTCGTGAGGCTGAGACCCAGTGAAGATTTTCATGATAAATTACAATTATTATCAATCCAGGTGAAGGTATTTACAGATAACAAAATAAATAAGCAGCTTTTTATATTCTGCAGAATAACGCGAATGAGTATGTTGCGTTACATTTAAGATGTAGAACACAAAGATCATAAATAACAATTGGAGATTTAGTTACAAGCCATACAATAATAGTATAAATTTCAACTGTTTAGCATCTAGTCACTAACATCCTAACTGCAGAACGAACTGATTCCTCTCAACAAAAAACAACTAAAATCATGAAAGACAGCATTTAGGATATTTGCAATTGACACTATGAATATACACACGATAACAATGTTGTGTTTAAGTTGGGTTAAACGTGGTAGCACTTGCTTGTACACTACTTCTCTGAGAATAAACACGGTGATGTTTTTTTTATTGCACCAACATTTTAAGCCACTTAATTTTTAAGGAGTCATTTCACTATTGCGTGGTCTCAAAACGTTGGCCACTCATTGCACACACATTGACTGTCACACAAGCATGGCAGGGGTACAGCGGTGGTGCAATGGTTCGCGCAAAGTTCTCTAAACCCACTCACCTAAGTTCAATTCCCAGCCAGAGATAATTAAAATTACAATTACAGCGGTGACTGACCCCAAGTTTGGTGGTTGAGTGATATCCGACCATGTACTGAGAGCCCCCTTGAACCCACACTGACCGGCACGGTGAGGTATGGTAAAGCAATCCACCATGACTGACACAGGGTGTGAGGATACTTCTTCCAGCCATAGATTGACAAAGAGCCTTAGATTAAAATGCAACTATTCTGCAAACAATGTGCGTATGTATGTATGTATGTTAAACTTCTTTCGCACCGTATGTAGGCAACTGTGCTAATCGGGAGGTACGGGGGAAGGACAACAGACTAAACACAAAAAGCAGCTCTAAAGAAAGGAATCTAAATTAAAAAGTGCATAGCTCCAGTAGCTTCCTAATATTGAAGCAATACGAATTACGATCATACATCCGTAAATATGGCCATACAGACTATTTCACGATATATAAATACAGATTTTGTGCGAATAAAAATACTGATGTTTTTAATGACCTCACAGTTGCACCATACGCAAGCATAGCAGCATGAGATTGCGTCGTAATTGCGTTTCATGGTTGCCCAATGGAAGGCAATCTCTGCCATCTGGGGGGTGTCTTCTTGACGCTCAGGGACAGCAAATGATTTATACGTCCCAAATGCGCCCCATGCACGAGGTTATTAGGGCAGCGCACGCCTTCTCCTCCTCCTCGGCTGCTGCTGCCGCTGCTGCGCTACGCACGGGAAGTGAGTCCCTTTGTTTCAATACTGCCCCAGTTAAAGCATTTCGAGTTCCAAGAATAATCATCCAGGTAACGGTGTCTTTTCCTCTTCTGTCACTCCAGCGCGTTCCCATGCACGCAGGCATGGCGGCTGCTATTTACGAACAGTTCTCTTTTGCACCAGTGGTATTGTTCATATCATTGTTTATATGGTTGCTTTAATGAGATGTTTTGGCCTCATTATTAGCAACAATGAAATAAGCTTTACTGATATATAATGAGATGCACATCTATATTATTCAACTGTCAGTTCATCCCAACAAAATAATACACACTGGGGTAAGAGCTAAAATTGTAAAAATAAAAACCCAACACGCAATGATTACTTCCATAGGCACAATGAAAAGCAAATGTGAATGCAAATAACGTAATGCATCAAATAATAGGGGTGGGCCGTGCAGTACAGTAGCACACTGTGCCCTGAACCCATTTTACCTGGGTTTGATTCCAATCGTGGCTAAGAGTGCTGGCGAGTGATATATAATTTGTGTGGCTAAGTATGGATAAATAGGCCACCACGACTGACACCTCATGGGAAGGCATTCTTCCAGCAATGGATTGACAAAGGCATAGCATTATGTATTATATAACGGCATGATGGGAGTGGTAGTGCGAGCGGTTAGCACAGTAAGCTATGACACTGACCTCAGTTTAATTTATCTTAACATTTTAACGTAACATTTCCTCCTATATTTACCTTCATTTAAACACAGGTGATGGGAACATGGTTTTTACTTCAGTCTAAAACTGCATTTAATAGAGACCAGCCAATTGACTGCTGATATCCGTATTTAGTCCCATCTTACAATTGACCTCGCTTTGGCGAGATCCAAAGCACCGTAGATCACACAGGGCAGGAATAAGTGACTGCAATATTTGTCATTAACTAAATGCCAGCGCACTGGAGGTGTTCGCCGTAGAGCTGGCAGGCTTATGCCTCTAAAGGAGTCGGAATGATTAAATGCTGTATAGCGGTGTCTGACTGCAAAGTAATTCAATTACTTTTCATGTCGCGTGAACACATTTACATTTTCCTGAGATAATTACAAAGTGTTTAGAGTATGTGAGTTAATTAGAAGTAGAATAGGTCAAAATAAAACAGTCTATAACCATTTACTCAGTAAAGTGTTTTTAATTGCAGCTTAATGCACACTTATGTTGGCGCTTACCCCCCATCCCACCCCCTCACAGGAATGATATGCAGAAGACATTCATTAGTCACTCGCCATTCAAATCATTACGATGCTCATAAACATCATTGACATGTAACTATGATTCCAAACTACCTAAAATTGACAATCAAGCTAAACTCCAAAAACTCCCTACAAAAAACATTCTGCTACATTTAATTACATTACCATGAACAAAGAATTGAGGTATTAAGAAATACTCTTTGGTTCTTTCGGTAAAGTCACGTAGGTATAAAATAAAATAAATCACGACGTTTCGGGCGCAACACAAGCGTCCGTCATCAGGTGGGACAATCGCAGCAGGGAAACTGCTGAAGCAGTTTCAGCAGGTTGCTGAAGCAGTTTCCCTGCTGAAGCAGTTTCCCAGGTGGGAACAACCTGCTGTGATTGTCTCACCTGATAACGGTCGCTTGTGTTGCGATCGAAACGTCGTGATTTTCTACCCACATGACTTTACCGAAAGAACCAAAGAGTATGCTACAGTTAGTCGTGTTGGGTGGGGTAAAGCGTGGGTAAGCCCACCTCTTCCAAGACATCAGGCCAGTGTGGCAGAGGAAGCCAAACACCCTCCAGCTCTCTAGAGCTGCCCTCTCGCGAAGGCCCTTTCCACCAGCAGCAGTGACGAGAGCTGGCAATCGCAGGGCTGCTGCTCACCTTTACCATTCAATATACAAGCGGCGAGCAGTTTGTTTATTCGCTTTGCTGTTGTTAATGGAAATGAGCTTTGAGGAAAGCCAATCACTTTAAAAATACAGTGAGAACGTTTTGGCTATAAACAGTGGCATTTCACAGCACGAGGATGATGGTATGAAGGAGGCAGAACTCGAATGAAAATAAATTATAATGCAGAATGCCTTCAGTTAGCTGCCACTCAAAAGGGATGAGGTAAACACAAATGATGAGTGATGGTGGTAGAAATGTATATATTATGCAGATATATGATGTGTTATATTTAGGATGCACCGTGAGAACCAGGAATTAAAATATATTTTAAACCTTGCAATTTCAGCTTGCAAGAGCTTTTCATGCACATCTACCCTCCTTCAACTACTTTATAAACGGATTCAAATTAAAATATGACGCTTCAATGCACTTTAATTTTAAATATGACAACTGCAGGAACAACGGTTCTTCTTCAAGAGTTTTATATATTTCTGTATTTTTTTACGTGAGTTATGGAATTACAATGATCGAATACACATTTGTAATTTAACAAGGTATAGGCACTTTAAAATACTGCCACAACACTTGATCTGCACTCTCTTATATATATGGAAATTGCATTTAGTTTTGTAAGATGCATATTTCCCTGCCTCTGCCAACGCTGAAAAGCCCTTTAAAATATAACAAACTACAAAAGGGACCACAATTTAATCAACACAATGATAATCGCATTGCTCAGCCAGCAAGTCGAGAAATGAACGACCTTTTAAAAACGAAACAAAAAACCGAAATCTTCTTGCGAAAGGAAGAATTTTTGTTTCTTGCACACAACCTCGACTGATCGCGAACAGGGTTGCACACAGGCGTCCAACACTAATGATAATATTTAGCGGCGGTGTCTGAAACCATTGCAAAGCCACGCGAAGCTCCGGGTGGTGTCGGGACCTCTGGAGGCGCTCTCAGCCGCTCCGCGTGCCGAAGCGACACCGCTCCTCCTCCTCGCTGCTCAACACAGCCCCGAGGGCAAATACCTCCTCCCCTTGACAACAGGAATAAGGAGTGCCTGTCAGGGCCCAAGTGGACATTCACGTACATATACAGCCAGCGCGCGTGCGTGCGTGTTGCGTCTGTACAGCTTTGTGGGTGTGGGCAACAGGTTTTAGGAAGAGCCGCTAATAAAAAAAGCCACAACCAGTTAAAGTTGGGCTTTCTGAAGCCCTGTCTGCAAGCCTCATATTACCGTATTAATCATTGACTAATCTTGGACACTGAAAACTATGGTAACAAGCATGAGTAGTTATAATAGCTTGTTCCTTAAACGGTCTTGACTGCGCTCCATTATTACGACACGGATTTTTTTGGTTTGCCCCTTTGCTCTTGTGTTTAAGAAGCCCCGAAATAAACACATTGCCTGCGTGTACACACTGTGCTACACACACGGCGATGTTTGGACAACAGTTCTCCCCCTCATCAGGGGGGGGGGGGTCTCTTGCACACCGTCGACACTCTCGCCACGTGCACGCGGCGAGCACCACGACGACTGTGCCGGCAGTGGCCACCGGCCAAATGGATTCGAAGTGGAACGCAGCTGACTAGGGCCCTCTTCCAACCTGGGCCAGCTTCCGCGCTCAAACCACCGTGACAGACGGTTTCGGCGTTACATGCCTGTACGCATTAGAGAGTTAATATATATTTTTTACATTTTTATTTCACCAGCCATATGAAAGGCTGTGAGAGCAGGTAATAAGCAAAGCGAAGATTGATGGTCAGGAGCAGCGAGCGGTGTAAACGTCCTCCGTTTGTGCTCGCGTCAGTCGTCAGCCGATTCTGCACGGCGAGTTATGTCGCGGCGCGGGGCATGTTTAAGGGTTTATCCTGGCCAGGGTCAGTCAACTGGCCATAAAACACGAGGCGTGACACGCTGAGTGCGGTGGAGGCCAGGAAATACGCACGCATGCCTAATAGGACATCTGTGAGAGCTCCGAGCATCTTTCAAATCCAAAAAAAAGCCTCCTGCCATTTGGTTCGTTCCAGTCCCGAAAGTCAAGAGGACAGACAGGTCTATACGTGCGTGGTATTGTTATTATTGTTACACGCACGAGAGCAGGTGGCGGCTAATCTTACGGGCACGTTCTTTATTGAAATAAAATAGCATAAAAAAATTGGTCACAAACAAATTATGAGACCAAATTAAAGTTAGTGAGTTTTACGTTTATTTTATCCTCGTTATATAGTTTGTATAGCAGGTCCCTAAAGGCATTACACAATAGTTTACGTTTCATTATAATACCCTTGCAAACCCTAACTGCTGTGTTTCAAAGCGGATCGATACAGCTAACAGTGTGAAAGCGGACAACATTCAATAAGGAGAGAAAGAGACAACTGTTCTTCTGTTCCATTGCTTCTGCCGACGTAAAACTAAACTCTTTATTTTAACCAGGGGATACCCACTGAGCTGTATAGCTCACAAGCGACCTGGGCACAAATGATAGCTCAATTAAGTGGCGTACGTGGAAATGTATAGCGGTCAATTACTCTAAACGCACATTGATTCTAAATGTGGAGGGAAAAACTGGAGGACCCGTAAAAAAATTAATGCGACTACGGGGAGAGAGACAAGCAAACTACAAATATACAGCAGCAGGCGTCAGGGTTGGGGTCAAATCCACGACCTCCTGTATACCAGGCGAGGTAGTTAACATTTCGCCACCATGGCACCCCTAAAGGTAACCTGAAGGTAAAGGTAGCCTTAATTGTAAACATACCGTGGAGTGTCAATTCACCAGTTGTTACCATTTACTGCATACAATGCATGAAGAAGTGTCGGCATTTACATAGTTTGTGATATACATGGCTAATTTAGCACCAGCAAATCACGGATGATGCTTTTCAACGCAAGTTTAGCTGCATGGAGGTACCTTGATAGTACACAGCAAGAATATTTCAACGCATGATTTTTGGGATCCATGCCAAAGGTAATTTTTCATCCCTTGCACAAAAGTTTTCTCGAGTCATAACGTGGCAATAGGTGCGTATTCTCGCAGGAAGAATACACAACAAATTCAAGCATTCAAAGTCAAACCGTTCCCGCATTCCAACGAGCACTGAGCTGAGCTCATCTCCGTTGGGAGTCAGTCTCTGTATGGGGCAACTGCTGTTGACTTCCCCACAGGAGTGCGATTCTATAGATGACCTCAGAAAGTTGATGGACCTATTAAAGTTCCTGCTGGGATTTGAACTCAGCACCTTCTCACTGTGAGTTGGACACTCTTGCACTATGCTACAAAAAGAGTCAAATCAATTTCCGGCTCGGTTATGTGTTTCAGGGGTGAGTCTTGCTGCACCAGGGCAAACATTGTTGACTTGCCCACAAAGCAATGCTATTTTATTGAGCTGAGAGGAACAAATGGCCGAGTTGACCACTGATCAAGTTTGTATTCACAACTTTCCAAATGCAGGCAGCGCACTCTACCAATGCACAGCATGGTCAGTCGTTATGATACTCCATTTACTGTACATCAAAGGACCGGAAAAAGTCAAAGCCCAGATGAAGAGAAATAATTGAGATCAGGCTCCATATCCAGTAATTATCAAGATAAGCTTCCGGATCCAATTACCACACACCCTATTACATTGTGCACAAAAACACAATTACATTAACACGATGAGTTACCTCATTATGAATTATCTAAGCCTAAATGTGACCAACAATTTCGATACTGTACATCTACTAAGACAGAACACAAAAGCACAATTTATTATTTAAAGTGCTTTCCTAAAATATGCTTATCTGGAACACTTTAGCCTAAGGAAACGGTCCACTTGTGTTCTTGCTACCTCTGTGGCATGAATACGTGAACGTTTAAATTGCACTGAAGGAATTCGAGAGGCAGCAAGTTGGGGCACTTCAATTGACAAACTTAAATGAACCCACATTGCTGGAGGAGGCACACACAAGTGGGTGGCTGTGTATTTGCTCTTACACATCACTTCCCTCTGGAAAGCCATACTATATTCTTATTTGCATTCTTCAAAGCCTAGATTTTACCACTTTTATCCTCTGCATGCCGTAACGCATCCATTCTAGATTTGAAGCTTTCGTGACTGCAAGGATTCATATTCTTAGTTTTTTTCGGTAAAGTCACGTAGGTAAAAAAATTAAATTAATAAAAGTAAAATAAAAAATAAAATAAAAATCACGACGTTTCGGAGGCAACACAAGCTTCCGTCTTCAGGTGGAACCGTCACAGCCCGCTTGCTGCATCAAGTGAGTAACGTATCCAGCCAAAAGGTTGGTGTGCTGAGAGTGCTCGACTCCTAACCAGAACATGGCAAGTTCAACTCTGGCGGGGGTCGACTCAGCCCATCGTCCCTCCGGGGTTAATTAAACTAGTTCAGACTCGTCCCCAATCATGGGAAAATAGATTTTCACCACTAGCTCAGGGTCATGAACATAATTTTTGTGCCACTGTGATGCTCACTGAAGCAGGAATCCAACGTTTTACCTATACATCTCCATTTTAAAAATAACTGAAGATGCTTACAGGAAAATCCCTCACCACTATACATCACGATATTCAAATTTCAATTAAAGTTAGAGATGAAACGTTAACACATAAACCGCATAACGTACAAGAGTGACATGGGACATCCTGAGAATGAAGGATCTTAACTATTCATGGCTTCGTGCAGTAACCCTTCTGCACGGACTTCATTTGGCTGTGGCTCTTCAGAAGGTCAAACGCAGGCCCACAAAGTCATTTGTTGGGATAGCTACTCAATGGGGTTGAGGGGTTGAACAAACCGTGTACTTGTCAGCTTTAATCCGTTCACGTCTGCTGAGACTTGACATGAGAACAAAAAAAGAGGCTTTTAGCATTTAACTGAAAACAAAAATATAAGAAAGAGAAAAACTGCTTTCGTTAATGCTGCTAATTCAAAAGCAACTAAGTGTTAAGCGTGAGAATTCTCGTGCATGTAATGTTATTCAGCGGTAGTTGATTGCTATTGTTATTGTTATGTTGTTAATGGAATTCATGTTTGTGCTGCATTGGTTGTCGTTGCTGTTGGCATAATTGTGCATGAATTTGAACGTTCTAAACAAACACCTGCCAGCTCAGGTTTGGGAATGGCTTAGCATCCACATACAAAACAATGCCAACATGCCTATATAATTAGGGACATTGATACAACATATCTGCTCTCACGGGCATCTGGAAAGAGATGGCTATGGCTGCACTGCTGCCATGTTTTCACAGTTAACCTGTCAGCAAATATTTACAGACATGGGTAATGTACTTTGGAAATTTTCAGCCTTGTAAATGGAAGGAACACATTTCTTTTCAGCAAAGCTGTCATGTTGTGTAAACAAACTTCATGACTGAATCCTTACATGAATCATGATGGATTGCCAATGTGTAAACAAGTATGACCTCCACATGTACAACCCTTTAGTCAATCCACTGTCATGGGGGTTATTTGACCAACATTCACCACGTGATTGCCAGTGCAGGTTTTGAGGCAGGGAGCATAGACATGAGAGAACAGTAGAGTACAGCAATGGATGTCTAACACCCGTTTGGATTTTAACCTGAAATCTCAGCGCTGCCAGGACGGTGCTAAGATAGTTTTAGTCTCCTGAGCCGCCCAGCACTCTCATAAATAATTATTTTTCCCTTCGTATGTTTTCCAATTATGCTATTGGTAACATGTTTAGAGATAAAGAATCAATTTGCAAATGCTACGGAGCATTTTCACTCTTTTCTACCAGAGAGTGGTCTGCAAAAGCAATTTGACAGGACTATGAAAATATCCCTCAGATGACAGAACCATTGATACAGGATTGTATTTGAATTATAAGAGCTGAAATTTAACCAAACAATATGCAAAGCCAAACAAAGATAAAACAACCAATTTCTATATTTCTTCTGTCGCTAAGATTATAAACTTTTCCACCAACTGGTTTTCTTCAGGAAATTATTTTCCAAAAAGAGCAAAACAAATCCTATTTTTAATCAGTCTTTTATATTATGTATCGCTTCACTGGCTCTGCATCTTGGTAACACGTTGAATATCGTTGGTGACACGTTGAATATCGTTGGTGACTGGGTCGAGGCCTTCGACTTCCCACACTTGAGAATCCAGTTTGATCGCATGGCTGCCTGGAGTTGAACTCGTGTCGCAGTTGTGCTGACCAAGTGCTCTGACCTCCGAGCCTCCAGGCTAATTCATTATTATTTTATTTGTCAAATTAACTGGCATGTGAAAAAGAACTTCAATCACGATGCACATTTTCGAATAGTACGACATCGTTATTATTGTGAATGAGGGAAAGACAACGTGAAAGATATGCACACACGTTTTTTATATGTCCACATTATTGAACTGTCATCAGTTACGCTTGGTGATAATGAAAAAGCTCAGGCATGGAATTGCAAAACCTTGTGGGATTTAGTCAAAAGGCAAAGGCTCTTTTTAGCTCTTTTCACAATCAGCGAAAAGAGATCTACAGTAGCTCAGTTCCTGTCTTCAATAAAACTGCTGCAATCTAATTACATGAACAACCTTTTTTCTAAATGGACAAATAATTTTACTTACATTCTTTCATCGTTTAGTGAATTCCAACTCCACGTTCCAAAACGTGATGACAAAGAATGCATAAAAGCGCTTCTTGTGTGTGTACATATGTATACATGTCGACATTATTTCCCCATAATATCTGGTAAATTAAAACATTTAAAGCATTACATTACTTGTGAAAAAAACACATTACAACTCAGGGCAATGCTAATGGCAAACTATTTGACAGCAGGAAAATGCGACGGTTATGGCAAAGGCCACAAGCAATTGATTGCACGGTTACGCTTATAGTGCCGAGTGGTTTGGGCCACAAGCGAAATTGCACAGTTGGGCAGAGGGGATTTCTTGATGACCTTATTTAAAAAGGTCAACTGTGCAGGCAGTGGCAAACAATATTATCCATGCGAAAATGTCACGTGTTTATTTTAAACAGTATGTAGTTTTTGTGTACATTTCTTTTCTATTAGCCTGCTGAAGTAATCTGAATTCAAAATGTGTGCAAAAATAGCACCCGTTACTGTTACCAGTTTTATTAGTAAAAAGTGACTTTCAAGAGACACCCAGGCAATGGCTGTAAACCAAAAGTATTTGTTTGGCAAGGCGGTGCTGATAAAACCCCGAAGGTCACAACGAGACCAGTGTAATGCTCTTCGTTAGCACAAGGTCAGGGTCCACCCTCAACTGTATCCGCACACAACGTGTAACCACGCAATGCCCGGTCCACAAATACGAAGGAGACATCAGCACAGTGATACACTCCGCACACCTCCTGCCGTGGTTATCTGGCTTGAAATTGTGTTTGTTGCTCTGCGTCTACATCAGCCGTACGAAAGAAGAAGAAGCAGACGTTTGGGAGGCTAATGGGCTGATAATTTATAAGATATTACATTTTATGTGAAGACAGAATGCGAGTCAGTTTATATATTTTATCACCCATATTTCTCCTATATGTACATGATGCTTTTTTCAGAATACAAATTATACTTGTGAATATGTTATATATAGCTTTATAGGAAATACAGTATAACTAATATGCACACGTTTTCACTTCTCAGAACATTTTATTGTGGGGTTGTGTATTTAATTAGTCTTTCATGTTTCTGGTGGGATATACCAACACATTACAGAGATGGTGCAAAGTTCTGTTTCCATAAATATTAACTATGAGAACATGAGCAAATTTACAGTCCATAGCAGATTTTACAGAACTTTACCTGGTGCAACGTTTTACTTGACACAGTGCTGTGATTTGTTTGTGTTATCTCCAAGATCGCAGCATCAGCAGCATGGTGTGCAGGTTGGCTCTAAGCTTAGCCAAGCCCTCATCATGAGATGGGCAGTATATATACCGGTACATACAAAAATAATAATGGCCTGAAGCTGCCTTCCTACCACTGCCACAGCTCGTCATCCTCTTGCATGTTAGGGATTAAAAGCATTTATGAAGAGAGCTTTGCCACAGCTCAGTAATGTGAAGTCATGACTTCATACTTCGAGGTCTATTCATCACCTCCACGAAAACCCCCTCAAATAGAGAAGCATTGCGACTCCATAACACCATTTGAAATAAAACATACATATTTAAGTAAAAATGATGGGATGAAACAATGTGATTAGAAGTATATGAGCTTACATTTGTCAGCAGGATCATATATTTACGTCATATATAGGGGTTTATTGTAGACCGTGCCAGGGAATTTTTTTTTAATATAAAACGAAAAAATCAATAGGCAATGAATCTAGCTCAAAACACACTAGCTCAAACAAATAAGATTTACATCTGTTTAAAAAGCTTTGATTGTGCAATCATTCCAGATGTGACTGGGAAGAGAGTTCCAAAGGCAGACAGCACAACAATTGAAGGCTCTGTCTTGTTCCTGCTGATTTTAGAAGACATTGGGGTGTAACTCGGAGCAGTGCCTGTGAATGTAAGGGCCTAAGACCCTGAAGGGCCTCATAAGCAATAAGTAGAACACAACAAATGTAGAATGCATTTAGGAGTAACAATTCCAAAGCAATGCCTTTAATTCTCAAGTAATTATGTAATTTCTGAAATATCAAGTTATATCACCTCATTCAAGTTAATTGTCCCTATAAAGCCAGATGAGAGGAACTAGATGCAGTATTTTAACGCATTGTAGTTTTGTATTTGAAATATCTGATATTCAAAATTGATTATTATGACTCTAGTTATTGTGTGAAGCATAGTAGTAACTGCAAATAAAGTCAACAATAATAACACAATGATAACATTATAATGTCACCATTACTGGGACTACTAGTATAGTGATAGTTGTATTAACATTTATTTTTATTTACTTATGGATAAAGCATTATTGATAGCTAGAAAAATACGTACTATCCAGAACATAAACATTAACTTATCACAAGATTGCAAGAATTCAAAACATCAGACGCAATCTTCTTGAACGTTGCGTCTGTAAACCGTTGCGGCTTCTGTGAGCTCAAGGTGGACGCAGTTGAACACGGCTCGACAGCAGCATGAAACGCACACAGTTACAGTCGGCAGGTCTATGCAGAACAACTGCAGTCAAAAACGTGAGGAATTAAAACGCAATAAGTCATTGATGATGGGATTACCAGATCATTGTAATTTCATTTAAAAAAACACAATTGTAGCCTGTTGCTTTTTCAAACGCCATACAAAATAAGATAATTACAGTGAACAATCGCATTTTTAATGGCATAGTTAAGGAAGTGAAAGATTTGGGATTAATACCGCAATCGTTTTGCCCACTTAAGTCACTCAGCGGCAAGCGGCACTGCCATCAGCTCACTTCGTTCCATCGCGGCTAGCGGCACAGGACGCTCTCTGCACAACCGCCGTCACTGTCTGGCGGCACGGAATGCAAACCGACTATAAACGAGAGCTTTGTTTGACAGCGGTTCACCTGGTGTACATAAAGAGAGTCACAGTGACATCCATCTTATAAACAGGAAAACCAGCGCCCCGACCATCCTGAGCAAGAGCAAAGTGCATGCAACTACCTGGTATAATTCCTTTGTAAAATAATAAAAAAATCATAATCTCCACTCCTAAAGTACCTTTCACCCACCAGAACACTTTGCAAGTACCTGGCCAGCAGATTTTCAGGACGCTTTCTCAGCATTAGACACATTTGAGTGTTTAAACTTCCACTTGTAAGGCAATTGTTGAAATGGAGAATGTTATCCAAAATCAGATTCTGCATTGTAAGCTATATGCTCATTTCCCTTCGGTTGACGCTTTAGTATTTTTTTCTACTTTCCCTTGGCACACACAGATGTGTGATTGTACACGTGGCCGTGAGCTGTGAATGCGTGTGGTGTGTGGGAAACAAAACAACCTATGAGAAGACATCAATATCGCCACTTATGAAAAATGAAAGGACCATAAGAGCTAACGAAATGTACGCAATTATCGCTCTTCTATCACTGACAGGGTCCCTCTTCCCATGAACTTCACTCGCCGATTCCTCCACCCACCCTGAGGACTCGGTCCACCAGACTGACTGTGTGGTCCCGCCCGTACCCTGTCCCACCCGTACCGTGTCCCACCCGTACCGTGTCCCACCCGTACCGTGTCCCCCCCGTACCGTGTCCCACCCCCACTACCCTGCAGGTAATCATCACTTCTGCCCTTGTTCTGCTCGACTTAGGAATTGCTCAATGCAAGACACGTATTACAGTAACTCTTATCTATTTACACATTTTGGTTGTGCCGTTTGTTTCTGGCTACCTGGCGTATTGGGCGTTTGAGCCTTCGCTCAGCAGCCGTGATTAAAAAAATCATCACGCACAGAACAAAATTAATTGGCATTTATTGTGTAGATGTACAATGGACTCCTAGAGTGGCCCTTTGCCACACAGGAAAGTGTGGAAGCTGTAAAGCAATAAAACACTTCCTGAATGAGTTGCTAACAACGGCCTGGCAGAGACACAGTTGGGACCTGTTGAGTCTAGCCAGGGGCAACCTAGCTTCTGGGTACGGCAGCTGGCAGCAAATATCCTTCAAAGTCTTCGCAAAGCTGCTCGCTCTCAGCAAATAATCTCCGCTACAAGTGCAGACAACCGGAGTGTGCGCACAAACACAACGCGTACGCCGTGCCAGGGCAGCGTACAATAATAATGGCTCAAAATCAGTATGGCCAGATTGCACACAATTTTCTAAATCTTCTCCTTACCCTATCTTAACTTAATTCCCCTCTGTATTATCCAGTAAGCCCTCCCATTAAGATGTAAATATGAGCGAAGGTCAGGTGGGTAGTCCGGTGGGGCTTGAAACAACCGCCTATTGGGTCACTACGACGCAAGCGCTCCCGCCTTCGCCCCTGGGCGAGTTCGAATGCGCTTCGAGGCACTCACCGATTGCCATTAATCCCAAACGGGTGGTTCGTAGGACGCACCACGTGTGCCGCATTGCTCCGCGGCTCGGAAGCAGGCGGCCGACGCGTGAAACAACCCGAGACTGTCAGTGGATTCGTTTTTTAGGGGATAAAAAAAATGCGTGACACTTTAATTTAGGAGCACTGAAAGACCACGGGAAAATTGCAAGGTTTCTGGCTGCTTCAGATATGCGTATTCTTTTTGAAAATCAGGCCAAGGCATTACTTGCAGGGCATTGGTTCGCTCCTAAACGTGCTTAGCTGAGCTTAAATCAATTCTATGACTATATCACAGTTTTCACATTTTTGCTGCAGCACAAAAATATCGAAGTAATGCATACAATACATTTTCTCTTTACAAAACTTACAATTTTAAGTTACTAAGTTTATTCACTGAAGTTAATCAAAAATGAACGTCCAGAAACATGAGAAATAAACTTTAATTGTAAGTCATGGGTCTGCAGCCAATGCTACTTTATTTTATTTAAATTTTGATACGAATCATTATAAAACTTATCAAGCTTATAATGATGATGACTATTATTATGTGAAAACAGAATCAGCTTTTGTAATAAAACTCGAGAAATCCAATTAGCTATAAAGCCCTTTTTCACAGACCTCTAGTCAAACAAAACAAAACACGATAGTCGTGCAGAATACAATAAAAACGAATCCGCCAAAAGATTACAAATGAAACCAAACCATCCCCATCCGACCAGGAAAAGCCCACTGAGGTATTAACTTTATTTTCAGAAGCAACGTGGCCAACACTCCTGAATAGGATGCACATCTCTCTCAAAGACCTTTTGATGGCCACCATGGAAAATTACATTCCTGATAGAATCTAAGTATTTCTGTAAAAGTCATCATAATCAGTGTCATCTCACGTGAAACATCCACAAAGAGCAAAAAAAGAAAACGTTTATTTTACTCTCGTCTCCACTGGGACCAAGACACCGGATGTCTGAGCAAGGCGGGAGCATTGTAACACAAACTGGTAAATCATTGGACCAATTGTGAATTTTATATATTAAATATATTTTTTAAGTACACATAAAGAGCCACAACATTCCATGCACTAATATTTCACGTCCGTTTTCCTAATCAGTCATGGAGCGATAAATCTAGGAGGCTACTTCCTTTAGTGTCTGAAACAAGTGAGCACTCGAGTCATTGAGGATGTCCTGCATCCGTGGCCTTCAGTTTGTTCCGATAATAGCGGCAAAAAGAAGCCCTTCGTGTTCTACCTTAATGTCTTGTATCTAGGTCATCCACAAATATAAGCAGATTAAATATGTCCTTACCTACGGTGTCAGCTCAAACCATCTAAACCAAACAAGCACGCATGAATACATTACCATAGCGTTTTGCATAGACAAAACACACTCGCTTTAAGAACAGCAGAGTTATTTTGGCTGCGTGAAGAAAACAAAACTTGGGATTGAAAGATAAAGTGATCCAAACACTCACAAAAAACAATGGACAACATCTGTTCAAGTAAAATGGCACACATCCACCATGACATTTTAAAACATCTCTTAGCAGCATGGAAATGTTAGCCATGTTCGTGTGACAACAACAATTAATTACACGATGTAGCAGATCAGTTATCGTTCAAACGTGCATTCTACTTGTCTCGCTACGCACACATTAACAAATTAGCTGTACTGCATGATGACAAGCGGATGCACACCGCTAAAATCACAATTATCGCATTGTCATGTCAGATTACCTTCGGCTGTAAAATATAATGCTCCATCATGTTTTCTGCACAACAAATGAAGGGTACATTTCAGACAGAAGGAAAAGAATGGGTAATTTGTATTATTGTAAACTGTGTAAGGCAAGACTTACAATAAAAAATAATGCGTGGCTGAATAAAAAGAACCCAAAAAAAACACGAGTAAATTATGATTGCCTTTGTTCTGCTGCTAGGGCGTAAGACATTTCCTCTAAACATCATAAATCCCAATTCTGCTTTCATCAGAATTATTAGATTCAGAATCCCTGGAGTGATCACGCGGAGCGTGACGGAGCGAGCTAATTGAATGACCGATAGTTCTCAGTGAAGTTCTCATTCGGTCTGCTGAGCTCACCTGACAGGGCATTGTGGAGAATCCCCATTGATTGATTCCGCTAATCAAGGAGGAATTTAAATCATGCCTTGACCCCAAGAGTATTCTTTTGTAATTGCTAGACCAGCAAAGCAAAGGCCCTCCTCAAAATGCCTCGGGCTGAAACGATGACCAATGGGTGTCCCTGCTCTTAGTTATCTTATTTTTTTGCCACGACAGAAGAACGCAACGAGGGTGACACCACCATGGTGTTAACTAATGAGACGGTATTAGCATCTTGGCTTGGTCTCTCCCCTCTTCCCTCTATTACTCCCCAAGCATGCACAGATGCTTTCAGAAGGGGCCCACATTCCCAGTGGCAGATCGCATTAATATGGACTTGCACCCTAGAGAGATGTGGAATACGAAATGCGGTGTCCACGATATTTAGAATATATTTATGCCAACGTATATTTATTAATTCAATGCAGGCACAAATGATGCAGAGTAATTAAGTGTTACTAGTGGGCTGTATCAAGCAGTATCAAAAAGTTGCAAATGTATCAGTATATTTTTCAGTTTGTCTTTTTTTTCAGGTAATCTAGTGTCTTCTCATATACAAAAAGTACTTAAAGAATTGGCCAAACATCTCACGCAGTACCCACCAGTGAAAGGGTCTTGAGACTCACTTAGCCTTTACCGGGTATTTTATTTATTATCATGAAAATGGCAATCTTACGGACTTTATCATCCAAATCTGTCACTTTAAAATCACATTTTCAGACTCTCCAAGTCATTAGACACACACACACATTTTAAGACGCAAAGAATAACTTGGCTGATATTTCTTAAACAAAACAAATTTGATAAAAAAAACAACATTGTGAACTTAGAATAATGTTGCTGCAGGGAGAAAATAAGCAATCCATGAAAATAAGTGGCTTTGACAATTAAAGCACACTGAGCAATCCGTGTTAGTTATCGAGACATCACTTTTATTGCTTTTGAACTTGAGTTCATAAGATCTCAGATCACCAAAGGAAAGAACGGCAAACACGAGTAGAGGCCGGAGAAATTTAATCTCAAGAATGATTCCATGCTTTGTGAACCATTTTGTTGGGCACCTGGGGGTACAAGCGAGGGGATGGGGGGGGGGGATAGGGGAGGGGGGTCGTGGCAGGGATGTGGGTAGTGGGGTGGAGGACACACAACAAGGAACACCGCGCTATATAACGAGGGTCAAGTGACCCAACACCACCAGGGGTTAAGAAAATGAAATCTACCAACAATTGGAAACATGCATGCACTGTATACCACGCATATTTATACTGTATAGATGAACTATAAAGATAGAAGCAAGCTTATATTACGATTACTTACAAACACACATATCTGCAAGCCCTGTAAGTGGACACATAGAAATATGTTTTTCAAAATGATAATAAGAATGTATAGCCCTTTGTCAACTGCTAGTGGGGGGTTGTTTGACCATACTTCGACACACTCATCAGTGCGGTTTGGTGAAGGTGGGAGACCAAGAGCAGGCCCAGCGGTAGTACAACGGCCTAACCAGTGCACCACCACTCACCCCACGAAAGCAATGCATTCGTAGACATGCATATGTGCTGTTTATGTCAATACCAGCATACACACACGTATATATGCGTGTGTGCACAATGATATGTATAGTTATATTTAGGCACGTAATGCACAACACTTGATTGAGTATTGTATATACTGTTGTATAAATTGAGCGCATTTGAGGTTTCATTCCCCATAAGATGCTTCAGTGTGCCATTATCAGCATGAGCGGTAGAGTCTTTGTTTTCTGTGTGTCCATAATTAGCATACACGACCCATTTACTCTATGGTACCAAATCACCACAACATCGAATTGAATGTCGCCTATGGCCAATTACAATAGCAAGGGCAATTCACAAACCCAAATTATAGCACTCCATTATGTGGGCGCATGTTAAAATGCATGTAATATGCACTTTAACAGGCACCCACGATGTTCTATATATATGCACTTTAACAGTCACCCACGATGTTCTATATATATGTATATTGTTCGACCAGTACGTTTGCTGCTTTGCAGCTCATTATCACCACTGGAATGCTTCACTTTCAAGGCAGAGAATTACCAAGCTTCAAGAGTGCAGTCTAAATTAACTCACTTACCTCTTGAGAGTTGTAGATCATCCCGAATAAAATGGGTATGCAGCCTCGTGTCATCATAAGCCTCCGCTCGCACGTAATCATAGAGGTGTCACTCGCAGAGCTCACTGCCTGCTGGCTATTTATTCGCTGGGATTATCTGGTTTACAAAACAAAATCGTGGTTGTGTGTGCACATTTATCATCCGTCCCCCAATGAGGAAACATAACTTTTCACGCTTGCATAATTAGTTGTATAAACATGGCAAACTTTGATTCCTCTGGAGACAAAGCACATCTCGCAAAGCTGGCGCCAATGCGCTACGAAGCTGAAGATTGGTTCGGCGTCAAAATGCGAAGAAGAGTAGTTTGTTGCAAGATATACCATCACAACATAACGGGCGGTGCCCTAAGCGTGTCTGCATTATAAATAAATAATGGGCACGCTGATAATAGAATCGCCTGCATAAAATCACTGTCAACAAGAAATCACACGCTGATTGTTATCTACCAGATCTGCATGTAACCCATTCACGTGGCTTTGTCAGCACCAAAATCTAGGAAAGTTTCCATAACGCCCAAGACCGTTTACCTGGAATGAATGCTCTAACCATCAGCAGCTAGAAGTGTCCACCCAGTCTCAGAAGCAAATGGTATTCTTCAGCTCGACATGTTATACGCACCTAACAATGTTATGATGGTGTTAGCCAAACATTCCAATGCTGAAAAATTACCTGCAAATTACTCAATAGGGATTACGTATAGCAGGAACATCGCCCCTTACTTCAAAAAGTGGACAAGATTCTCCTGAAAAAGAGTCGTGAGGCTCAGTGATAATAACACAAATCTGGATCTCTTCTTCATCAGCATTTATACCAATGGACAGGCACACGCCTTTGTGAAGGAGGCGTGTGGGGTAGACTGCGCCATTTATTCTCAGTGGCTGGTGAATATCAGGTAAGCGGTGAATGTTTGACAAGGGTCAAGTGAGTATCGATTGAGTGTCTGGTCATACCTCGGCCATAGGACGGGCTGACCACTCGTGATCAACATGAACACAGTCCGGTAAAGACACTCCGTGACTTCTGTACCTCACTCGCAATGAGGGCAGATTAAGGAAGAGCAGGTCCCCAGGTAGTGACATCATGGAAGGGAATTGTTTCATCCCAAGGACCAAGTAACTGCTAAAGCTAAACGTTAAGGCATCGTAAACCCAGACTAAATCGTATGTTCCTGTAGTGTAATGATCGTGCACTGGACTTGCGATTGAGAGGTCGCTGGTTCAACCTCTCGGCGTGGTAGTTGAAACAATGGTGCAGGTATCTTGAACTCCCCTTCCGCTGTCTGCCCCGCGGTGTAACTGAGGTTCACCACAGTCATGCGATCGGCAGGCCGACGTGTGGTAGCGTCGAGTGTGTGCACTCCAACCTCTTCCAAGACGTCTGGCTAGGATGTAAGAGCAGGCCAAATTCCTATTCGCCATCGCCGTTGCTGTTGTTTCCTCCTAGAGCGTGTAGACCGTAGGCCTGCTACATTTGGGTGCTTTTTTTCACCGCCCTGAATGGGTCTCAAACGGCGTGGCTAAAATGCTAGAAGGATCGCAATGAATGAAGGGGGACATCTCTCACTCTTGGAATTTCTCTTACTTGATACAGCAATCGTGCTGTGACGGTTCCACCTGAAGACGGAAGCTTGTGTTGCCTCCGAAACGTCGTGATTTTTTTTTACTTTTATTCATTTTAATTTTTTACCTACGTGACTTTACCAAAAAAACCTAAGAATGTGAATCCTTGCAGTCACGAAAGCTTCAAATCTAGAATTTGTCCAAATTCCCTCTCGGGGGGCTCTTCAGAGCTTCTGCTGACGGAGGCACTTCAGCTCGCAGTGACTTTGGCAAGCTATTGTAGGGCTGCTCCTTCGCCCTTCAGCAAACTAAATCATAGATTTGAAACAATCTATACAACTTGAGAGTACATTAAGACAATTAATAATATTGAGAATAATATAGCAGGGCGAGGATTACATTGCTCGCCCTGTACAGCTCTCACGTATTGTCTCCGTGGGGAAAATAATTCACGTCCCACCATGTATATTAGAAACGTGGAGCTTGCATACCCTGATATATCTCAGAGCAGCGAAACAAATGAGGGTACCATAATGAAAGTCGGGAAGGATTTCATTTCATCATTATACATTCCATCGAATCTGGTGTCAATCATTTATATTAGAAATGTCTTCCACGTTTCATATTCACAAAAGGCGTTTGTTGGTGCAAAGTCATTCTGGAAAGCAAACCACAATGTTTGGCCGGTGTTCCGCGGCCAATTTAATTTCATGAAAAACAAGCGAAATGTTCCGTGTGGAATGGACGTCTCATCTTTCCTTAGGCTCTAAGGAAAGCTGTCTCGGGTGTGGACCAATCAACTTCAAGGACAGTGCACATTATCAGAGTTATGTTCTTTTGTTTGTATTATGACTGCAGGTATTGCGGTCTATGCAAACATGACTCCTTGTAAAAAGGTGTCAGTTTTGTTGCCAGATAGAAGGGTAAAAAACCAATTATCATATTTTTACTGGCAAATGAGGTTCCCATAGTAATATATATTCACAGTTTGCAAAAAAACAGACCACCAGCTCATAACTAGACCACAAGTGAATCAATCAAATGCACAACACTGATATGTAGGTTTTGGCCAGCAGGCTATGCTGTTCTCACTTCATAGCCTCTCCCATCAAAACTTGGCAGGCATTGTGCTCTGGGTGCATCATCGACTGTGGGCACCCAACACAAGCCCCCCCCCCCCCCACTGCTCTCAACCCCCAAACGATTTGTGGCGTATCCCCCCGGGCCCTTTCAACTCTGCCTAAACTTGTTGAAGAAAAGAGTAAAGCGCTCACCAGAAGCCCAACCCCGGCCCATCGAGGGAAACCGCAAGTGCCCCTGCTCCCCATTAACTGCGAGACAGGAAAAACGGGATCGCAGAAAGAAAGCAATCCCACAGAGTGTACAGTGATAGCCCAAACAATTGATGGTTTAAGATGGGGGAATGGTACACTCATCACACCCATGCACTATGCTTGTATCAACACGCAGCCATAGAGTCGTTGTAAATTCGTGTCTGAGAAAACTTATTTTGGAGAGAGTGAGGATGTCTCATTGTTTAACACGGTGGTGCAACAGCACAGAGAAACAATTTACGTACCCACACAATATATATGATGTGTTACTTGCATATGTTCTTTGATCCATGTTCTTTTTCTTTCAGTGCAATTCGAATCATACACCTCTTGACGCTTATTTGCATCGTTTCCAGCTTGTTTAAATATTATTTGTCAATGTTTCTGAACTATGTCATAGGTGATAACATATACTTATTTAAATACATTCTGTAGGCACATTGGTATGTTGCTTTTCATTACTAAATTCATTTTCTACCTTTTAATCTCGCCATTTAAGATCCTGGACTGCCTGTAATAATTGGCCGAGGGAAACTTCTGGAAAAAAACGATTAAACGTCAAACACCATTATGTCTGGTCTTTGTAGACTATAAACGGCATCCGACTTTGTTGAAATTGATGCAGCCATCCAAGTTCTGACTAACAGATGCCAACATTTTTTTTACATTTTCATTTCGAAAATGTAAAGGATTTAGATTTAGATTTCTTTACAAAATTGGAACAGCTCCACTAACATTCCAATAAAAAAGTAATTCGTTATTATCTAAGGATAGTCGGACAATGATACAATGCACGTGACAAAACTATTTACAGCAATATTAGAATACTTTTCAGAAATTTGGATGAGAGAATGAAGAGGTTTACTCAAATGAAAAAATACGAACCAACTCAGATTTGATGGTGACAATCATTCTCACAATGTTTTTTGGATGTGCTAAATGTATACGTGCTTGAATACACCCATAGACACTTGGGCAGCACTGTGTTTAGGACTCGGCGATTCCTAAAGTACAGTAAAATTTGCATTTGAAATTCAAATTCGCTTTTTTATCGTCCTCATCCGTCTTACTGGAACTGAAACGGAAGTTGATTAAACCACCTTTTCTTGGTAAAGGTTCTGGTGTACATTTGGAGAAAAAAACGTCAACCACACAATCTTTGCACTTTATGCTGGCATCATCAGCATTGGCAATGAGGGATTTACAATCCCAGGGATTATAAACTAGCAACGTGAGGGGTGTGCAGATAGAGATTTTTAAATTGGAAGATGCGAGGTTTTGGAAGGGATTATACATCAGAGGGCATGTATAGCGGACGATAAATCAGGAGGTACATAAGGATTCTAAATTGGGTAGGCATGTGCGTATGATAAATCAGGGTTGTGTGCGGGGTTTATGAGGCGCGGGGGAAAATGCAGGAGGTCAGTTTTGCAATATCATCGTTAGCACGCGTGCTCGTGAGCATGCGGCATCCACACAGTCCTCCTGGAACCACCAAATGGCACGAGAGATCAGGTGTGGGGAAATATCCCTTCATTACTGCAGCGTTTGGCAACTCATTCTGATCATAATAATAATTTAAAAATGAAGAAAGGTAAAGAACAGAGTGGTAAAATAATATCCACGGAGGAACAAAAATAATTTGGAAAAATATTTTAAAAGATGGGTTTTAAGTCCAGACATAAAGATATCATAAATATATGAGAGCCTGATCTCCACAAGTCGAAGGTTCCAAATGTGCAAAAAATCACTTATTTTAGATTTACATTTCAAAGCTATGTTGAATACCTTTAAAGTATACAGAGAGAACAATAAAGGAATACTACTTTGTGAAAGAAGAAATCAACTTTTCAATTCTTGAAAGTATATTTAGCATTATATCATAAATATTTACAAATAATCATGATCATCAGCCATGATCAATCCACTGCTGGATGAATCGCTTCCCCAAATCGCCACCATCCTTCGCGGTTCCAAATTGCGATGTTCAATCCACCGAGTACACGCATACACACCGATATATATACTCTGGGAGCCAGGCAAGGTGACAGACACACTTTCGTTTAGAGCAATACCAGAAGATATTTTCTTAACATTGGATTAGAGCAATTGTCAATTCTGAAAATATGAATCCTCTCATAATTGCTGTCAGTCTAGTCATTACAACTGAAATGAACTACAGGAAATCTTTTATATATATCAAGCTAACATTTCATATGTGGTGCACATATGTACACAACGTATTGGGCGCTATATCAGGAATGAAAGCTTACCTTGTGAAGTTGTATAGTTTCAGTTGATAGAGTTTTCTGAGGAAATTGTAAGGTTTATTTAAGCTGTTTACTCAGGAAAGCCTCCCTCTATCTCAAGATGCTCCTTCAGGAGGGTCCTGCAAAGCTTCGTGGCAGGGGGCAATGCTGCAGTGCTTAATCCCAATTGATAAATGTGCAGGTATTTTTTTGCATTGGGATCTTTAGCCAATACCAATTATTTACATTGTATGTGTGTTGTAGCTTTGGGAGGAGAGTGTACAACCCGGAGGAAACCCATGCAGAACAGGTGGAACATACCAGAGGTGTGGACTCGAGTCATGTGACTTGGACTCGAGTCATGAATTTGATGACTTCAGACTCGACTTGGACTTGCATAACAATGACTTTGTCCCACCTCTGAGGTGTGGACTCGAGTCATGTGACTTGGACTCGAGTCAGACTCGAGTCATGAATTTGATGACTTCAGACTCGACTTGGACTTGCATAACAATGACTTTGTCCCACCTCTGGAACATACTGACTCCATACACAAATGCACCCGGGTCGAGAATGAAACCCAGCGGCTTCTTGCTGTAAGCAACAAGGTGTTAGCACTGTGCCACCATTCTGTGTGTTGGCGCTACTTTGAGGATCCCCATGATTTTTCTCTGTTATCCTAACTCAGAATCAAGGTTGAGACCAAACACAAGGCCGTAGAAGTGTGGGCAACATCAGTGCATCAGTAACCCCCACACACACTGGCAGTTAAGAGCTCATAATAAGTTAAGAGCTCACAAAATGACCAATGCAGGAAAAATATTAAATAAAGGAAAAAGCACTGTGCATCTTACTTGTAAGACATAGCTAAACATTCCAACAGGGCTTATGTACTGCACTTGTATCCACGAAACATATTTCCCATTGAGCCGTTTAATTTTATAACACTGCATAATGCCACCAGTGGCTATATCTGCAGGATGTTAGCAGAGACAATTTTGTGTAACTAATTAGTATCGGGAAATTATGGCTGAATTTAGCTGAGCGGAAGGATAGGGGGCAGGGCGTTAATGAGCGTGTGTTGGTAAAGATAGCGGCAAGCAGCAGGAATTATTATAATTTGCAATAATGAGCACAAAGGCATGGAAGCTGGCGCTATGATCTAAATGGCTCCGGTGAATGTCATGCGTAGCTTTTACAAGCGCAAACAGTTCCAGTGATCAAATGCGCGTTCGCGCTGACATGATGGGTAGGTCAACAACCATGCTGTGCCCGGGTACGGAAACGCGTAACTGCATTATAGGAGGTAAAAAACGTGCTTCAGTGTAACGAGGCCAGGGCAGACCTTGCCTGGGCTAATGCTGCAGCAGTATTATTTAAGGATATAATTCATGCCTGAAGCATGTCTGGTGCCGGTTTAATTTATGTCTAACAAAAAAAAATCTAGTTTAAAGTGCTGTTAGCAAGAACGCTCGGCTAAATTGGCACAAATGAGACCAAAACCAGCGTACGCATTTGTCATATTCAGTTATCCAGTTAGGCCTTATTTAATAATAAAAGTCATTGGTAATCATTGCCATATATAGTGGTGTAATGTATTGTGGAAATAAAAAGCATGGGCCAAAAATGCTCAAAACGAAGTAAAACATTATAAAGTTTACCCAAGAAAAGTCCACACAGCATTTGTTACGTCTCACCAATTTTAGCAAAGCTGAATAAAAGCAATGTACTTTAGAAATGTTCTCTGTGTACGGATTACTAAATCTATGTCATGATGGAATAGCTGCAGAAATTTTTGGAAATTCTGTGTGAAATTGTTAAAATGAATGGACAAAGTGTTACAGAGGAGTAGCTTACATCTGATTTCTCATTAAGCCAAATTGTGATATGATAACCGCATGCACATCAGGTACAAGAGAGGGAAAGAAAAAAACGGAGATATTCTAAACATGTCCCCTAATTTGCTCTGTAATTATACAACACTCAACAGCTTGTTTTACGTGGGTTGCAGCAGAAAAGTAAAAAAATATAAACAAATGCACACGCACGCGTGAACACATGTTCACCACACCACGCGCGAACACGCAATTAGCGCTGTGGAACAAGTGTGAGCTCCTCTTGTTGTTGTTGTTGCTGCTAACGTGCAAATGAATACTGAAAAAGAGCACACTACACACAGTAGAGGAAGCCGGTGGGGAAACAGAATATTCAAAAAGTGATGAAGAGAAGTCAACATAAAATCAAATGACTTGTTTACCGTACAGCCTTTAGTTGTTTATTTACATACAAACAGTGCTATAGTTGTTTATCCTTCTGACATGCACAAAGCCACGTGTCGAATACTCGTCACATGTCATAATCTAATTTAAAGCATAACATTTAAATGGTAAAATATGTACGATTATCAACGTGTCATTTTTGGCAATTTTATTAAGGTACTGCAGTACAATTATTGTCACGTAACTGTTTGGCCCGACTTTTTCTCAGATGTGAAATCTCATTAACATCACTGTCTATACAACACAGGGCTGGGGTCCAATGTTTTTACACTCCAGCATATAGAAACAGCCATTACATTACCTGACATGGCCATCAGTAGCCATTGGAAATATCTTCTCAGCAATAACAACATACAGCATACATTTTAACATATCTGTATGGCTACTGTATAGATGTGAGTAAAAGAAGCAAATATATCACAAGTAAACTTTTCGCTGGTTTTGACATTCATTGTCTCTCATCAGCAAGTCTGACTCTGCTGATGAGATGCTAAATGTCAAAACTAGTCCGGAGTTTGATTATGTTGAACCAATGCGACTGAAACGATGTACTTCCATAAGGCCGT
Source organism: Lethenteron reissneri (assembly GCF_015708825.2). NCBI lineage: Eukaryota > Metazoa > Chordata > Hyperoartia > Petromyzontiformes > Petromyzontidae > Lethenteron > Lethenteron reissneri. Next base: position 14,371,170 of record NC_083810.1, read on the forward strand.
GTGGCTGATGAGACGTGTATTACTTAGATATATATATTACGTGGAAGGACATGTGAAGGAGGTATGTTGTCTGCAAATTAATTGAATATCAGATGTGCAAGCTTTGTGCCTTATTTATTGGCTCACTCTTAAACCTTTCCCCTTGTTTACATGTATGTATGAAGAATTTATTTCGCACCAGACATAGCCAACCGTGCTAATCTGAGGTGCGGACATGTCTCCTGCATATACAAAGTACTTATTTCTATGTTTTACATGTAACAAAATACAAGGTAATAAAAACAATTCAAACAAAGGGCCAATTAACATGAATTTTTTCAGAGCCCTACAACAACCCGAGGCGAGTGCACGAGGTCCCAGTGTACACGCAGGTGGGCCACTCGGCCATTAAGCTCTCGAGACAGACACTCGGCTGCTCAGTGGAGAGAGAGGGAGAGTGAAGGCGAGTGGAACGGCAGATGCAGGTGGGACACATCGACCCTCAAGGCTGTCACACAAGCACCCGGGCCTGCCTGTTGCGTCGCCCGCCAGCCGTGAAGGAACCCCTCTAACAAGCTGTCAGTGCCGGGCGATCGGCCCAAATCTGCGACGATTATTCAGAGATGCGGCGCACACCCACTCCGAGAGCAAATGAAACGGTGTTGATAGCGATAACGAGTCAGCAAGGAGCCAACGTGCAAATTAATCCTTCTGGAGTAGTCCCTGGCATAGGAGCCAACTACATGATCGTTGTGACGTTACACCGAAGCTTTCACGTAACGATCGGGAGCAACGAAGCCAGCTTCTCACCTTTACAAATGCGATATACTCCGTGCATCTGCACATGTGTGAGCACTTATGCAAATGTACTGCATTTTCATGAATATGGAAATGGGAGTGAAGTATATACTAAACAAGTGTTGTTTTCTTACGTAGTTATCGCACTATGTTCGTTTCCTGGATATGCGCACCATGAAAAACAGACACCTCCACCTGGTCATCATGTCCTATAGGTCAACCGAGCTGACCTATGAGACATATCTGTGGAATTGGCGACACCCATCAAGATGTAAGAGTCACTCCCAGGTGTTTGCCAACATTTATGGTTTGATCGTTTAACATTCTTCTGTTACGTGCTGTTAAAAATCACACAAGATCCTGAGGAAAAAAATAACTCAACTATTTGCAAGGAATATGTTGCCAATATTTCAACCACGCAGTGCAAAATGTTGCCAAATTAAAGTCCTTCAATATTTAATGTGGTTATTACTAATATCACCCTCCGACCGATGTAGACTAGAAGGAATATTGTGGACATACAATGAATTGTACAAACACCACAAACATATTGATCTATTCTTGAGCTACCACCATGCGATAGTAAATAGAGTTTAGCATGCATTTTTTAAAATGTCTAAATGGAAGACATTATTTTCAACTAGCTTGCGCTAGGTAGATAAAACGAAGACAAAGATCACCCATATATCCTTAACAGACTTATAGGGCAAGTGCTGTTAGCGAGCACCTATGAAGGCTGGTGGCCAGCAACCACACCCGGCCACCTTTGTCTCCTGAGTGGCGATATTTACGCACCGCACCAGGTACTCATTTGAGGCTGAGTAGACTTAGGCGATGCCCAGGACCGGTTCAAATAATCATCACTTGTGTTGGCCATGAGCGGGGATCGAACTCTGGTCACCAGGTTCGTAGCGCAGCGCGCTAACCGCCCCCCCCCCCCCCCCACACACACACATGAGTTTAATCGTTCTAAACCTCCGCGTCCCAACCGTGGCGTTGGTGCACACACCGCAATGTGAGAGGGTCCCGGTCCAGGCCGTTTGCTGGCATCTTTCGTGAGATCGTGTCACATGCTTTGGTTGTGTGCTGCTGAAGATCACTCAGGCATTTCTGATTAAAACAAAAAATTCCCAGTATTTAGAAATAATGTGTTGCCATCATTTTAATTGAGTAGTTCATACGGCCGTCCAATTATAATGATTGAATAATTGATGACGCTTAATGGTCACCCTGCAACATGTGTACAAATTCATACTTTGTCAGAGCCGTCATATAATCTGGGGTAACACTAAAATGTGAAACAAAGCAAGTCACGGTGGCTTTTCCAGAACACTGGGTGTATACACTGCAGATAATCGAATAATTGATATTTTCCACATGATTGTACTTTAAATGAATTTGCTACAACAAAACGCGGGCAAGATGGCGCATCTTGATTTGCCACGGATTCACTCTGTGGGGTTTGGATTGAACCCTACATTCCCATTCTGGCTAGCTAACCAAATAAAACAATGATTTAGCTATGAAGCCCACCTCCTTTTATAGTTTCGGATGTTGGTAATTGTGTGGGATAGGCAGAGCAGTAGAATGGTAAAGCTGTGTGGCCGCTAGACAAACAGTGTTGCCTTTTTGTCGTAAAGGTCATTACAACCCGATCTCTGCATGATTAAAGCTGTGGGAAAAGATGCCTCTTGTTACTCCATGCAAACGTAGCCAAGCGAGTGCCCATGGATTGAGGAAATACAATAACCCCTAGCGACTGCGGACTGTAATTAAATGCACAGGTTATTGTGCAAGTCTTTAATTGATTTTTCGTGACAGAAGAGCTTTAGGTTCGCTATTAAACACATGTTTTACTTAAAGTGACTTAAAGTATTTGGCCAGAATTATTCCTATCGTTTTCCAGGGGATAAATGCTTAACTGCAATTAATGACTAAGCTACGATTACAGTTACCTATTTATTCAATAAAAAAACTCACTAAGCCACATTTGGAGATTTCTGCAAATTTCAATATTTCTGTGCGTCCCCGCGAGGGAACAACCAAATTCCTGCTTTCATCATTAAGTGGGTCTCCGTGAATGAAAATTAAACACAGCCGCTAAAAGTCAAGGACACGGGCATCATTGAAGGAATACGCAGATAAACGTCCCAATGACGCCATGAAAAACATAGTAATCAAGCACTATGAAACATTATAGCTTATTCTATTTCTTAACATTGTACTCGGGAAACATGGTATTTCGCCGACCAGCAAGTTGTGTACGACTAATCATTCTGGTCGCGATCCCACGAGAGTATTTATTTATTCGAAGCATAGTTATGCTGGCTAGAACATTATAGCAAGAGTAATTATGTAACTTTTAAAGTTGGCAGAATTGGACCAATAACCAAATATGCAAGGACCTGCTCTTGTAGCTGACATCACTAAGCAGCAACATCTAGTCTGTAACAGGCAGCATTAACTTCGTAGGGTATAACCTGCCATGGGTGCAGCATTTAAACCTTCATTCCCTTGCAATCTAGCCATGACATCCATGCTAAATGTTGTGCTATCCAGCTGCCTTTTATCTTCACCTTGTGAAGTTTACGTCCCTAATTAACATCTGTGTAATTTGTGATATATATTTTATCAGCTTATATGTCTAGACCAGGTCTGACCATCAAATGAAATGTGAACTGCATTGGGCGGAGGGGGGTGGGTGGGACGGGTGAGGTTCCATGCTCTAAATGGGATAATTGCTGATCTAAACGTCACTTTCATAATAGCCATGCAGCAGAGCAAAGAGCACAATTTCTGTTGTGCTTTTTTGCGAGTAGGCTTAAGTAATTGCTTATAGACAGATCAAGGGTCCGATAGAGTTGTGCCATACATGTACACCGACCCAGAGACCAACTTCAACAAATTGACGATGGGCGGAGGCTTTCAAAAGAATTCCTTTTTTTAAGAACAACGACAAACTGTGACGATAAACGTGAACAGCAACAAAAGCATATAAAGCCAAGACCCTCCCAAATCCGAACAAACATCTTTGTGACCACAAACTGGGCAGAACTTTGCTGCACGAGCAAACAACACGTTGGGCCATTTAGAGATGTTATAACATTGTGAGGCTTCACCCATAAGATCCCCGTTGTAGAACTCCCTACATCCCATTACTGCGCCATGGGCGGAGGAGGTAAGGTGGCAGGGAGGAAGGGCACGTTCCGAGACCCTGGCAGCAATTGCTAATTGTTAATGTTAACTCAGTTAATATTGCCTCAGTTAGGATGACCTCAGCTAAGATTACCTCAGCTAAGGTTACCTCAGCTAAGATAACCTAAGCTAAGATTACCTCAGCTACGATTACCTCAGTTAAGATTACCTCAGTTAGGATTACCTCAGTTAGGATGACCTCAGTTAGGATGACCTCAGTTAAGATGACCTCAGCTAAGATGACCTCAGTAAAGATTACCTCAGTTAAGATTACCTCAGTTAAGATTACCTCAGTTAGGATTACCGCAGCTAAGATTACCTCAGTAAACATTACCTCAGTTATGATTACCGCAGCTAAGATTACCTCAGTAAACATTACCTCAGTTATGATTACCTCAGCTAGGATTACCTCACTTAGGATTACCTCAGCTAAGATTACCTCAGTATTATCTTAGTTAGGATTACATCAGCTAAGATTACCTCAGCTAAGATTAACTCAGTTAGTATTACCTCAGTTAGGATTACCTCAGGTAGGATTACCTCAGCTAAGATTACCTCAGCTAAGATTACCTCAGTTATAATGACCTCAGTTAGGATGACCTCAGTAAAGATTACCTCGTTTAAGATTACCTCAGCTAAGATTACCTCAGTTAAGATTACCTCAGTGACGAGTGGGCGGGGGCATGGAAATGCTGTATGTCAATTAACCAGGTGTACAAATGTCCCTCATTTCTGCCGGTTTCTCAAAAATAGAAAATAAAGGTGCAGTGCTGAATGTATTTGCCAATAACACTGCAGGCAGAAGGGCCTCCGCTAGAGGGAGGTTTTGAGAGCCCTTCTAAAGGGTATTTTTAATGTGGGAGCACTCACACTTTCCCCCACCTCACTCGAATTGCCAATTAAATAACTGTGGTGTACCCATCTGTACTGCTTGGGTAGAGGGCGGGATCTAAGACACCTAAAAACATATGATTCAATTGACATTGGCAACATATAGGTATTGCCTTTTATGCCTGAGCTAAAATGTACAATGCTCAAAAGAGTGTTGTTACCAATTATTTTAGCTTCGACCTGGCCAAATGTAATGGAGGCGTAGAACAGGATGTCATAGCCACGGTCAATTATAGGGCCACACGAAGGAAGGAAGCAGGAGTCTTCGTGAATGTTCCGGTGCCAAGCTGACTTCATGAGAACTCAACCCAATGTCTCTTTTTTGCACAGCGATGTAATCCAGCACTGCAGCTATGATCTCACTTACGCATTAGGGCTGAGTTACATTTTCAAGCCGGATTTGTAGGAAAATTAAGTAGCCCCATATGTTTGCAGAGATCAGATCTTCTGCTCAACCTGCACGGATATCTGCCGGCTCATGGATAAAAGAGATATTGGAACACAGACCTCGAGGTAAACCCTGTAAAGTCGAAACACGCGTTCAATAAAGCGGCGTTAGGCAAGGTTTCCCTGTACTTATTTGCATTTTATGTCAGGGTAAATAACTATACGGATAAACTTTATGTTGAGTTGAATGTTGAAGTGCTTTTTTGATTTTACGTCTGGGTGTTTGCACATCCTAGGCAATGCCTATCAGTAATGCATGTCTGCGCATTGGCAATTAGTTGCATTAATGGCTGCATTAGTGGATCTTTTATAAACTGTGTAAGGGATGTCAGGGGAAAGATTCCCACCAAAAGGAATGGGGAGTGGGATGGTGACAGCAGAAGGAAGAGGAGCAGGTGAGGAGATATAAGAGAGAACGGGCGGGAAAAAGGAGAAGAATTGTCGGGAACCGGATCGAGAAGGCTGGGGACGAGTGTGGACTGGGGGAAGCAATGAAAGACGAACCCCCTGCAACCTTGTGTCGGCTCTCCTTTACACGTGTGTACATGTTCATGCAGCATATTTACAATACTATGTTTTATGTGCTGAGCTAGAATGGCTTTCTCCTCTTTACTATTACATTTTCCGCAAACAATATGATACGTGGTAGTCAAATGACAATGTATAACTACTTTCACGTACTGCATCCACACAGAATGAGGCCACAGCGCGTGCACCTTAATTAGGCCACCACCACCGATCAGGGGCCACAAAAAGACACGTCACGATTCCCCAGGCTAAAGGCCTTCAAGTGCATTTCCTGAGGCCGCACAGCATGGCAGCCCTGGGCTATGTCGGTGACATAATGAGGCGATAAGACGCTGCTGCTGGGCTACCCTTGACCCGAGGATTGAGGGAATGCTCGTCGTAATTGCACGCGTTAAAGACATGTGTGTTTGTACCATTACAGCGCCGCCGTGGCTATCAATGCTTCAACTCTTCTAGCGAGGTAGGCTATGATGGGCTGTTCCAACAATGGCTGCTGCCCGATGTGAGCTTTGAAAATCCCACCACCACCCCTAATCAACGGATTAGCCACTGCAAACAAGAACAGACAAGTAGCCTGGGCCACCGCTAATCGGATGATTGTAAAGCGAGGCCCTGAACCATCGTACGGCGATTAGGCCTGCCCCAGCAGTCGAACCAATTTGCTCCAGATTAAGGCTCGGGGAGCTTCTTCAGAAAATAAACGCGGCGAGGCAGCGCCCGCCTCGGCCGTGAAGCCCCCAGGCAGCGCGGCACCGTGTCGCGAAGCACTCGGTGCCGTCACCTCCCGGAGCACAGTCACTCTTGCGATTTGGAAACAAGTGCTGGCATTGTTATCGTTGACATATCAAAACGCCTTATAAGTAAGAGGACATGTTGAAAAAAAGAAATGATCCCGAACTCTTTCAGAGAGACGTTTTAAATTTTTACACTGGGCGCTGTACAAACCCTCGGTTATTATTACATAAAGTAGTCCTACCATTGTACTGACTGTTAAGACTGCACAAATGTCAAAGATTTTATACGTTTTTATTCATTCGCGAATGGTAGACTTTTACGCAATATTTGAGGCCCGCTGCGCTCTGTGCGGTTCACTTACACGGCATCCCCACTGTTTAGTTTCAGAGAATATCGCCCATTTACTGATGGGTGGGTAAACTTTGGCTTGGATAGCATCACACAGCGGCATGTGTTGGCAGGGGCTGCTGAACGATCTTTAATGGCCATAGACGAGCACACGGCAAGGGGTTTTTGTTGATCCAGAACCCTCGGAAGGGATGGGGAGCACAAACAGGCTTCAATAAGGCAGGTTTCAATACAACAAACCCTGTACGTGCAGGCGAGCTTTTCACATATCAATCACCAAGAAGGCCAAGTTTATTTTCATCATCATCATCATCGGCAATGATCTATCAACTGCTGGATGAAGGCCTCTCCAAGCCGTCGCCATCTCTAACGACCTCACAATTCAACAATTAAATTAGCTCTCCATTTCATCGCTCCTCTAGGGCGTGTTCCGTCATTTGGCTGCTAATCCTTTGTTAGTCTCAACTACCGGCCAACATCCACTCTAGCAATTTGTTGTGCCTACGGTAACTCGTTTTTCTTAATCATCAGTACGATGTCTCTAATTTGCATATGTTCTCTGATTCGTGAGCCCTCTTCGTATATCTCAGTGGAATTCCAAGGGACGCTCCTCTCCATGCATCTTTGCACGCATAACATTTTTTTCCATTTCCTTTATTTCTCTAAAACTATTTTGCAAAAAAATATTTCAATGTCTGTGAATAACACTGATGAAAATTGAAAATGTGTCTCCTTATTGGACTCCCCTTCTAATATGTATTTTGTTACTATTTAATATAAATGGTTTTTATTGCTTATACATTTTCATTTGTTGAGAGTATTGTCAGCGCTTAGAAAAATGCATCAATTGCGAATTAGTAAAATACCTTCTCACAGTTCACAAAAGCGAGACACAGCAGTAATGAAATTGAGATTGTGATTTATAGTATGTAAATGGTCATTGGGTAGAGAAACCTTACCTAAAAATGGCTGTCTCATGTGGTTGGTTTTCCGATAACCTATTCCTGGTTTAACAGACGGTTTGAGAGGCCTATGTATGGCGTTGTGGAATGAGCAATTTAATTGAGATGAGCTATTTATTGATAATAACGCTTTCACTCAGTTTTATGACCATTTTTTATTTTCAAAAAGATAGAGGCATTATTACATGATTGAGGTACTTCATATCTGTACACATATTTCGTAAATGTCTGCCAATTTTATCCCAACAGCTGGTCCCACTTCTCTTGATGATGTCCAGCTATACCATCTGGTCCCGGACTTTTACCTTTTTCGTCTTGTGAAAGGCGGTGCTTACTTCGTCTAGAACTCGCTCCCCTATTCCTCTGATAAATGATTTGATTCCTTGTTAATAAGGTTGTTTTCTTCCTATTGAGATACATTTGCTCTTCTAATTTCAAGATTCTATCTCTGTTGTGTTATGGCTTCATGTCTCCCTGAGGGGTAATGTTTGCCAATCATCAGCCTCCTACTGCTTTTATGCTCCCATTACGTGCTACAATGTATTCGATAATTTGCGTTGCGTTTTCTTATTTCTTATCTTGATATTATTTCCATAGTAAATTCACGGACTTCTGTGTATCGAATTTTATTTGCTGAGCATTTCCATCTCATTTAAATTTATCTTATCCTCAAAGTGTATTTAGTGGTTTCAGACAATTTAGTTTCTGTTTGACTCTTAACCTTTCCTCTCACTTGCAATCTAGTATCCATTACTATATGCTAGGTGTTGCAGTAAAGTGAGGACATCAACTTCACCGTCTTGCTGCTCTAGGTGTTTTAATCCGTTGCTTATAGTCTAAAATCATCCACTGCCTGACCTAGGTTTTTTGTGCAATAAACAAATATGTTTCTTATGCCTGTAAATAGCTTTGACCTCTCGTTGGCTACATTTACGTTTATGATGGCTTCCTTTGTTGAATTTGTTGAGGAAAGAGCCATAACTGGACAAACCGGGGGTTGTTTGTTGGAATGAAGTACATTTTATTTCTAATTCCACCACTTAGGCTTCTCCAGTTAATTCCATATATTCCTTCTTTTGGGTAAAATGTGTAAATTATGTTTATGTCCTTGGTGGCTGCACACTAAGAGAAGCTCACCTCCCGTTCCTCACTCCAATTCCGAATCCAGAAATCGTCCCTCGTATCTGCATCCATTACCTACTCTCGCATTGCGTTACCCGCTATAACGCCTCAATTCATTGTACCCTCATTTTACAAATGCAATCGTATGTTCGTTCACTTTGTCTGCTTTTCTTCATCCGTGTGGCTTGTTACTTAAGCATTATCGTTAGCAATTGTTTATTTGTCACATAAATCATGTTAAATATAACATTTCTGGCATTGGAGAGTAGGCATCATGCCAGACGTTATTGACTATGTATTTTAAAGAGAAAAACGCAAATACATTTGTGTGCCGAGTCCATATAAATGAGGAAAGCCTTAGGCATGAAACCTGAAGTGCCCCTTTCTTTCGGATAGATATTTGATAAAACGCCCCTTTCCATCTCCAATTTACCAACAGAAAAGTAGAAAGCCCATTTCCCTCTTCAGAGCATTTTAATGAAAGCATCAACGTGAGACTTGGCATAGAAAGTGTGCAGGAAGGCACAGTGGCAGCTGTATAGTCTACGGGCCTGCTGAGAGAAATTTTGACCTCTGACCTTCATCTGCCAGAAGAATTAGCAACTGCAGCTCTCTAGCTCACAAAATTGCCTTAGCAGGCCTTCTTTAGAGTGAAGATTGCCTATCAATTTCCACTGTGTTGGCTCATTTTACAATTTCTCTTCCTACCAGTCTCACTTCCTAAAGGTTATAAATCACTTAGCTGAATGCACCAGAGCCTGCTCAACATTAGTTGTTATGCTGCTTTGCTCTTTTCTGTTCTTGTCTGCTTCTCTTGTTTTCATCCCCAGTCTCTCTTTAAAAAAATACCTTTCTTGCCAATAGGCCCTCATGTTGATCATGATGAAGTTCAGTTTACACAACTCCCTGCCTATTAACACCAACAACTAGGCCATGTGCGTAGATCTTATCTCAACTCAAAATTAACTCGGCTGGTTGAAAAGAGTAACAGCTTGTCGAACCTAACAGCAGGCTGCTAGTCTGATATTAAACAGCTACCAATGTGTAGTAATATTAACACGATCTGAACACACGTGTAAATAGCAGTGATGGAGGATTTTTCATTCATTCCGAGTGTGGCTATAGCATCCACTTCTCTACTCATGCTGTCCTTGTGGCAATTGTGAAGCATCTTATCTCACTCCTGCTCTGGAAATGGGAATGTCAGCCCCATATGGATTTCAAGAATGTGACAGTGCTGTTGAACCAATGCACGGTTTTGGCAAAGCTACATTCTAGGCATCAGATGGCAATCCAATATATGCAAGCATTTGAATCTATGTTGCCACTCCAGCTACAGTAAATATTAGGGGGGGGGGTGGTGCAATGGTTAGTGGTTAGTCCACTGCACCACCACTCCATCTAACTATCCCACTGCATCACCACTCCCCGGAATTTTTACTTTAGGGGGAGTGGTGGTGCAGTGGTTAGCATCCTGTGCTAAGAACTCCATATCGAGAGTTGAATTCGTGGCCACGGCTAATATCAGTGGAATGTCATATCTGAACCCAACCTGGCCCCCACCCCTTCATCAACCTTATCTGACTGGTGGTGACAAATGATACAGGTAGGCATTTCAGCTGCCAGTGTAACCCCAGAGTGGACACTATCTCATGCATACGGATAAACCAGATTATCCCTCTGCCAATGCTGAAAAGGGTTAGACGCCACTTTGCTCATTTTGTGAGCATCCCAAAAAGTAGTGCTGGCCACAAACGAACACATGTTATCTAAACAATGCGGTGATGACTATTTTATTATTCATGGCAGATACCTTTCCATACTAAATCAACTCACTCCATTAATTTGACCGTGTGATTTAAATAATATAGTGTATCAATTACCTTCAGTAAATTGGCATTATTAGACATAGAATTGCGGTGAAGATGTAGTTTCATGGGAGACCATTTATTTGCAGATGTGGCCCCATGCATTGAGTGAGGATGAAATATGCACGCTGGAGACCACGCTAATGCTCTCTCGATGGACGCGAAGGCTGCATTGCCTGGGCCTGGCACGTACTGATGAGCCACTCAAACGCACGCTCACCCTTCTCTCACAGCACAAACTGACGCGGGAGTTGTACATTAAAGTCTCACTGCGAAAGCCGACAGCTTATTGGAAGGAAATACATTTTTTTTATCATGAAATGTGGGCCTGTCAAAACGGAGCATTTAATTTAACATCAAGAGTCTATATTTAGATCTGTTGCCAAGCTTAATTACAAAGGGCGTAATCATTCGGCTGCTTTCATGAGTGCAGAACACCTGCCCCCATGAACACACAAACACACACAGACACACGCACAGAGACAAACACACACACCCAACACACACAGACAAGGCCCCGTATAGCATTAACAGACTGCTAGCGAGTGGCTCCTATGAAGGCCGGCAAGGCACGGCACACTAGGCGGTGGGTGGCCAGGACCACGCCCGGCCGCCTTTGTGTCCCGACTGGTGATGTTTACACACTGCACCAGGTACTTATTTGAGGCTGAGTCGACCTAGGTGAGGCCCAGGACCAGTTTAGATAATCGCTATCACTGGTGTTGACCGTAAGCGGGAATCGAACTCGGGTCGCCGAGTTCGTAAAGCAGCGTGCTAACCACTGAGCCACCGCTCCCCAATAAACAGACACACTCATGTACAAGTACACTGCATATGCAAGCCATTTAAATTATGTGTACATTTTCCACAATTTTCGAAATTGCACAGAAAATTCCAATTACGGGTATGTGGTTGAACGGCCCCATGCAAATGTAGTTACACATTATTTGCATACAATGTTGGGTGAATATATCTCCGCATTTACATTCCTACACAACGTCACACGAACAATAACACACGTGTATGAATCCTCAGTGTTGAGGGGGGAGAGACAACGATCTTCCTTTTAGCCAAGTGCTGTTATCGCAAGCACTAATGAGGGGTGTTACTGTGTACGAGAGAGTTTTGTGGCCAGCACCACACCCAGTCCGTCGTGTTTGTTTCGCCAATACGAATGTTTACACACCATACGAGGTGCTCCATTTAAGTTTGAGCTGACATAGGCGCGGAGGGACAGCCAGGTCAGCCTCAGACACCAAGTGGCCCCCAGTGATGCGAATGGCCCGCAAGCGAACCTGGCTCAGAGAGAAGTGTAAAGGGAATGGTGCAGCCCTGCACTTGCCGGCTGCCATCACCACTGGTGGAAGAGGCTTCACTCGTGGAAGGTCTCGTGTGCGCGTTTAGAGGGCATTTGGGCTATTCTTACAAGACGAGCCTTTTGCCCGTCCAAGGACGGGTGTACTGCAGTAAATCTGAAACTTGCAAGCGAAAAGCAGCCCGTGACGTGATATTCATCGCATCCATGCGCGTGCAGTTTGTAAGGGCGCGGTGACACAGACTTATTTCATGTAAAGTTTATAATCCCTTGTTCATCACGACGTCCTTTTACTTCTATGTCTCAACAGCGTGACGGAGACCACGTGACGTGCGGGTTCTGCCTTGTCGTGAGGGTTGTGAGTTGACGCGAGGAGGGGGGAGGAGGCGCCTCGGCCCCCCATGTGGAGTGACGTCACCCGCTAATTATTATTGATGAGGGGTGGAGGGTGTCGATTTGGAGGACATCACCTGCTCATGAATATTAATGAGGGGGGCTGGTCAATGTGGAGTGACGTCACAAGCGTTAAGGACAAACATTCCTGCGTGATTATAGTAGGTATGGTCAGATTAACACGGCTGGCTCCGTACGGTGCGAAAGAAGTTCAACATACATACGTACGTACATGTCTTGGAAAAAGTGGAGTACTCACACTTTACCCCACCACATGCACCATGGTTGGGATTTAAGAGACTTCCACCATTGTTTCAAACGCCTCACCAGGCAGATCAAACCAGCAACCTCTGGATTGCAAGGTCGGTGTGCTAATAAGTACACCGCGACCATCAGAGAAATGTATGAACGGTGAAATCACCAATCACCCCACCCTCACACCCGCTCCCATACGTGAATATTAGGCATGTGATGATTCATATATTGATGAATTAAAATCAAAATCAATTCTTGTGTGTAATAAATAATTTTGATAATTTTAAATGTTAAGTGTATTATATGCTAACACAATCACTGAGGAAAATGGAGCAACTAGATCGCTTGGGAGGTGACCCCATAACGTACCTAATATATCCATGTCCACTGTACCGTTTACATGTGTGTATTTATAAGCACGCAGATTCCACCGCCCTTGTGAACGTATCCACAATGAGTTAAGGGTGGGCGCCGATCTTTTAATCCTTTTTTTTACAGAATAAAACCACGTTAAAAAAATGTAATACAATTGTTGTATTTGTTACTGCTGTATGTTTGAGCAGCCCTCTGACATGGGCAGAAATGAAGGACTTGCTGAACGCAACGCCAATGGCGCCTGTGGTGAGAGAGGGCGATGCTTGGGTCACCCGCAGGGTCTCCCGCACAATGCCCTAGAAACAAGCCACCCTTAAGGTTCAATGCTGCATCATTTTATTAACCATGCTATTATCATTCGCATGGGGTTAAGAGTTAAGGAACAGCCATAAAATGGTCTGTCTTATACAATCCATTACGGAAATCATTCTGGCTTTGTCATAGAGTACTCAGCTTTAAAGGCTCTCCATTTGTCTTGCATGTTCACCCGTAGATGGTAGAAAAATTGACTACTGATGATAAAGATTTTTTATTTATTTTATTTTACATTCAGACAGGAGCCATGCATCATGACTTAAGTGTGATTACTGTCTGTCCGCAAAACGACACTATCAATGTAAAAGGAGCAGCAAAAATGCATGGAATGCACAATTGCCACGTTGAAGGGTATCCTTGTTTGGAGGCACTCTGCTTACAAGGGAACCTGGCTATCATCAACCTATTATGGCTTCCTGATAAGTGCCACTTCCTTCCATGCTGCGTATGGGCCCTGCTAACCTCGAGAGTGAGCGATGGAGTCAGAACCATGAACCCAGTGCACTGACGCAGACAATCTCAAACACCAGGTATCACGGTCGGCCTTCACTGGGCATTCCGCCAACGTGTGAAATGCAGTGGTTAATATTTTTGCTTGAATAATGGTGACAAAAGGAAGCTTTCCAGTGGGGCGGCTTGAACATTAATGTTTAAGAACAATTACCCCAGTGGCTCTTCTTTATTTTGTATTCGTGTCCACATTCAGAGAATAACACCTGATAAACTGATGGAAACTGTACCACTTTATATTTTAAAATCACTTTTTTTTTTAAGTATGTGGTACCTGTCTGATAGGTATTCTTTCTCCCCCACTCTCACCTGGTGATTCGAGGAATTGTCAGGAATCTGGGTCGTGATTCGATTCGAGGGACTTTTTGGTTTGTGTTTACTGCCTCATTCATATTCTCACTTGTTCTGTCCTGTTTGTCCTCTCTAGTTTTTTCACGTAGCAAAAATGTACACTTTGTACATGCTAATCAAGTAAATAGTTGGGAAAAGAAACAATTCTCACATCATGATTCCATGCGTGTATCACGAGTGTAAACGATCATTAAAGTCGATTAATTGTTAAAGGATTACTGTTTATCACATTACGCCTTGGAGCTTAACAGACAGTGGCCATTTATGGATGTACATTTCAATGACTATGTTGCTAGAATTAATCCAACATTTTTCTCGTGGCCCTTCTTGATAGCAAAGAAGAGGTTTTCCACATCATATTTTGTTACTGGCAAAGAAGGTCCCATGATGAAGCAAATACATTGTTTTTGCATGCTATAATGAAGGTCCGTTGCCCAACATGTCCCCCAATATATATTTTTCATTTTAAGGCCACAGTTTTATTGACGAATGTGTTAGAGTATTTTTCTTAATTCAGCTGTGTGCACAAACTGCTAAATGCAGTACGACCAAATCATCTGTTTAAGTTTGCTCATAGGATTTTTCAAGCTGCTATCTCATTTATCCGTGGATATTAATGTTGCCTGTGCTTCTCGTGAGATGTGGCTTTAAAGCGGTAGTCACATGGTTAAATGAAACCACCAGCAAATAAACAGTCAAATTTTTTATGAAATGAATCAAATGTGACTGCTGAAATGCAGCAACAGGGTATGCACACAGTTGTTTAATAAGCCATATATCACTAAGGCCGTATGGCCTTTAGCCTATATAAAATGAGCTAGGCAAAGCTGTCAGCAGACCATTATTATGACTTGCATTCCTAAAGTCCCACAAAGGCATGCTGGCCTCACTGTTCGTGGGTACACTGTCTTCAATATTTTAGGGAATGTGTGAGCCTACAACTGAAAGTATTTCAGAGTCAAAATTTTATTACCTACTTTATAGAATAATATTTCCACTACCATGGCATGGGTGTATTTGTACATTGTTTGTACTATCGGCATCAAGTCATGTATATATGCTGAACTTACTTTACACCGCATGTAGCCAACCGTTCTAATTGGAGGTGCGGGGTAAGGACACAAAACTAAACACAACAAAGCAGTTCTAAGAAATGTAGTTTTCAATCGATATTTAAAAGTGCATAGCTCCAGTGGCTTCCAAATATCGGAAGGAAGAGCATTCCAGACGATTGTAGAAGCATATCTAAAATGGGGCGATGCAGTGACCGTCTTTGTTCGATGGTTTGCCAAATGCCGTTGCGAGGATTACCGGAGTTGGCATGATGGTTTAAGTTCCTTGACGAGATCAGCAAGGTATTGGTAGCAAGCACTTTGTGTTTAATGAATGTAACCCTGAATTCTTCCTAAGATGAAGATTCCATTTCTAAATCTCACAGGGCATTGTGCTGAATGCGTCAGAATAACTGGGGAAGCGATTTTCCACAGGACATCAAATGTTTTCTTTAAGACAATCGGGGTCGCACTTTCTCACACACTTCACTATGAGACTGTTGTGTAGCATGACCATCGAACCGATACATTCATCATTCTTAATAGATGTAATTTATTCAAATGAAGTGCCAAACCTAATATTATTTTTGTGCAGTCGTTGGTAAATTCGGCTGAGACCATCAACTCACTCCACTTAAGAACCAGGTTTAACTACGGCTGGGGGCTCTTCAGATGCACACCTAGGGTATGTATGTGTATGTTTAACCTCTTTCCCACCGTACACCAGCCGTGCGAATCGGTGGCTGACCCACCTGGCCACCACCACCTCTGGCGTTCGTACATTCGGTAGCAACAGTCGCACGCCGCCGTGCCGCGTGCCACCCACCTGTGCTCGAGTTGATGGCGAAGAAGCCCTGTGGGTTTCCGCTGACGATGCGGAATTTCAGCCCCTCGCCTGAGCCCGTGTCTGGGTCCCAGGCGTCCACGCGAACCACCGGCACGTCTTTGGGAGAATTCTCCGCCACCTCGGCCAGGTAGACGGGCTCGGAGGTCTGCGGGGCGTTGTCGTTGACGTCCTGGGCATGGGGGGGGAGAGGCACGGGCTCGTCTCGTCTAATTTTGAAACACAACAGGTGCGTGTGTTTGTGTCTACGCGTGTGGGGAGCGGGAGTGTCACAGTGAGCGAGCGCTGCACTCGAACCCAACAACTCGAGTTCGATTCCTGCTCACGGCCAACATCGGTGATGAATATCTGAGCCGGTCCTGGGACTCCTCTAGGTCTTAAATAAGTTCCTGGTGCAGTGTGTAAACATCAGTGTTGGGGAAACAAAGGCGGTCGGGCATGGTGCTGACCCCTCATGTGCTGTGCCGGCCTTCATAGGTTCTAGCTAACACCACTTGCCCCAACTGCCCCACCAGCCTGTTAAAGGCTATGCGGGAGAGGATATTTGGCTAACTACATAACACACACACGACTCAACTGGAGAGCATTGCTCAGGGTGCTCGATTCGCAATAAAGGCGCTAAGGCCTGGCCGGAGGTCAACTCAACCCACCACCCCTTCCTGTGTCAATAAATAAATACCACTTGTTGAGATTTCCACAACGGTCGTCCTGTGGAATGTTCACCACTCATAGAGGGCTGCCAACACAACTGAGCACCGCCTCATTTCTCTTTTGAGCAGGGATACAGTTGACTTCGACACAATATGGGGTTAAGTTCAAGTCGAAAACTTGAAACTGATTTGAACTCACAATATTAATATTGGGCACCTGTTGCTGTGCCAACGGAAGTAAACAAAGACTCAGCTTTGCATGCTGAAGATTTGTTGCTATTACTTTACAGAATAAGCCTAATCCCTCTTGTTTATAATGAGGGCCTGTTTGCTTTGGGTGTACACATTTCAACTGACAGCTGATTAGCCCTCGACAAGAGTGGACGTGAACCGTCTCTTAAGAAGCTTATCCCCGACGAGGCATGTGAGAAGTGTTCCTTAAAAAAGCAAAAGTACAACTTTGTAGTCGGACTTCCCCATACATTTGCAGGATTATAGCTTAAGGTACGTTACCAGCATTATGCCTCACTAACAGTTACAAACATTCCAAGAAAATACACTGCTAGTTAAACAAAGGGATAAATAAAAGACTCTCCCCTCCTAAGTACAAAAATTATTGCATTATATATTCCACATTGAAGCGCCCAACTCAATCGGAAGGTTGTGAGTTCATATTTTAGAGGTTCAACTTAGCATATCATTCCTCTAGGGTTATTAAAATGTATACCAATGAGTACTTCTGTCTGGAGAACCCCTCCAGATGGTATTTGGCCTACTCTTCCACGCTGGCCATCAACTTTTGAAGAGGCGGGTGTGCCCACACTTTACTCCGCCACACGCCACGTGCCGGTCACCTGTCGGTTACCCGTTTACATGACTGGGTAGACAGAGGCGAGAGACTTGAAGGAACTCAGCCAGTGTTTCAACCGCCGCACCGGGAGGACGAACCAAACTGGCGACCTCTGGATCGTCCACCAGTGTGCCAACCCTCGCACCATGGCGTCTTGAACGACTGCACCAATCTCCAGCCAGTCAAACGATTTATAAAGTGATGATGACGATCATGATCCTTAAACGTGGACCTGTACAGTTGGTTGTTTGTATGTATGTATGTTGAACTTCTTTCGCAGTGTACGTAGCCAACCGCGCTAATCGGAGGTGCGGGGGAAGGACAACAAACTAAACACAAAAAGCAGCTCTAAAGAAATTAGTTTTCAGTCTAGATTTAAAATATATATCTCCAGTGGCTTCCTAATATCGGAAGGAAGAGCGTTCCAGCCACAAGCCGCTGCTCTGAGGACGACCGGAGTTCGCGTGATGGTGGTTTACGCTCCTTGACGAGATCAGCGAGGTGTCGCGGTTCATTTTTGCGTCGTGATAGAAGCAAGCGGCCTCTCTGGAGGCACTGAGTCGCGGCGTACCTGCACCTCCACGTACACGTGGAGTGTGGAGAAGCGTGGGACGACGGCCCGGTCCGTAGCGTACACCATGAGCCAGTAGCGGCTCGCCGTCTCGCGGTCCAGCAGCTGCGCCGTGCCGATCGCCCCTGCGACGGCGGAAATGGATGGCATGACAGAAGCACGTGGCAATGAGCCGTCGTTGATTTGCGCGGTTGGCTACGTATGGCGCGATAGAAGTTTAATGTACATACGTACGTATATATACGGGACGATGCAGCTGCTGCGACGGAGTGCGTCGCTCACAACGTGAGCAATTTGTACGACTTGCATGCATTCCGTTTGTTATCAACGCGCGCTCACAACAAATGCATCAGCGTGCACAGAGCAAAGATGAAAGGGATGTAAATATATTAGCGCGATCCTTTCCTTGTAAACGCACGCCGTGTCAGATGTGCATTTATGCATCAATTGATACATTTATGCGTTCGTCAATTCCGAGTATCATCAAAGAGACAATGGGGTGTGAACGCAGTGTTACCTGTGAACACCATCAGCTGTCAATATGGAACACAACAGTTTTATGGAAATGCCTTTACATACACAGAGTTAAAGTGACTTCCTGCTTAGATGAGCACTGAGGTAGAGTGCTGATGTTCGGTGAACATCCCTGTGCGGTGGGAATACCACATCGCTATGACGGAGAACGTTGATCAATAGGACACCCACTTGTGACTTTCTGACAAAGCGGTACGCATGTATCGACCCCGGAGGGGAGATTTACATACACCAATACACACACATTAACAAAACAGTACCTCACAATAAGCACACACATACCTGATAACTACAACTGTACGCATTAAGAAATTGTCCAACATTTGTTTTTATCTAAATGGCAACATGTATGATATGCTCCAGCAGATGTCTCAATCATGAAAATGAATGTCTCTGAAAGCACGACATGCTGCTCGCATTCGCCTCTTCATTCCATCATTTAAAATCTTGGGTTCAACCTTCAATCGTTGCCCTGGATATTAATATTGTACTGAAAAGCAATGGACCAATATGCTTGAAGAGAACCTTCTTTCTTATGTTTCATATTAACGGCCGTGACACGTGGATCAGAAACACGGGGGCCGACAAAGGGAATCGAACAAAAGATTAAACGAGTGCAAAGAAGTGTGTATCGGGGCGTACTTGGTACTACATTAACAACCGGAAGGAAACACATTGCATCAAATTAGAGGCATCGCCTTGACTGTGAGGGAAAGTGAGGGGGCTTAGACACAACCCAGAATTAGCGGGGATGAGGGCTGATGACTGGTGATGAAATGGCAGCCACAGGAGAATAAAAGACCGCAGAGGACCACCACTGGGGAGATGGAGTGATGGGATCAGCTCCATGTTCAGGAGTGCCGCTAGATCGTGGCGTCCTGGGACCATGAGGAATTGTGACAATGTGGAGAAGATGTTATCCAAAAGTAGATTGACAAGTCTTGATGATGATAAGATTACTCATGGTACACACTAACGATTTGAAAACGAATTTACACGAAGGTTTTCTTCACACTTCTGGAACAAATGCCTGATGATGCTGGTTGTAATCACCAGGAAATTGTCGTACTCAGTTGAAATGTCGTGGGTTTGCTCTCCAACACATCGGTGTTGCTGAAGTAGTAGACAATTGGCACCTTCTTACTGATTGCCTATGGAGGTGGCTATACGACACATTTACATTTACGCGACCAAACACAAAACAATTATCATATTTTACCGTGCTTATAAAACGGAATACCATACATCAAAGAAGGTATTAAAACCACAATAACTTCACGATTGTAGTGTGTAATGCATTCCATCCATATGCGTGCAACTTCACGAAATAATCAAACATTCACCCCTCTGCACGTCGTCTTTACAGTTTTCAGTTTTCCTGCTGCGTTTGCGATCCCTCAAAGTGCTTCTATGGGCAAGGCTGCGTTAAAATGCAAAACCCAACACTCAATCCTTGTTATCTTCACAATGATACCTGGTGCAGAAAAGTAAATTATCCTCGCCAGCCCAGGGTTTAGGGATCATCCATGCCTAGGATTGGATGGGAGAGGAAATCCAGTTAAACACGTACGGCTGGTTTTAGCACTGCTGACAGAATACACACCACTGCCGCTGTGGAAATGTAAATCCACGCCATCTGACCTACTTCACCCGTGTCTGTGGGTTCGGGTCAAATCCAAGGTTTCCATCGTTGCCGTGGTGTAATGGTCAGCAATCTGGAATTGCAATCAAGAGGTTGGTGTCCTTTTTCCCAGCGTGACAATTTAATTAATGGGCCAATGTTTGTTGTATTTCCGCCCTCTGTACACGAAGCAGTATGGGGACACCTCCACCGCAGCAGCTTGTTGTTGTTGCTCAGCAGGTCACGTGTTAAGTGTGGGTACTCCCACCTCTTACAATATGTCTTGTATCGAAGAGTAGGCCAAATACTGCTACTGTTATTTACTACTACTATTTAATTTACCAGGTAAGGCCCACTGCGCTACTATAGAGCTCTTTTTCAGAAGCCACCTGGCCACAAATGATAACTCAACGAAGTGGCTTATCACGTGGAAATGTATAGCAGCCAAATACTCTAAACGCGTGACGTCGATTCTAAATATGGAGGGAAACACCGGAGGACCCGGAGAACACGGGGAGAGAGACACGCAAACTCCATCGGCGTTCTCTAGAGGGGTTCTGTAGAGTTCCCCTTCCACCAGCAGTGGCACAAGACATTAATTGCATGCCTTTCCTTTTTTACCTTCACAGGTTTTCGTTTTTGGGTTCCACACCACCCCAGGTTGTTTCCTGATATTTGTGCAGTATTTATATATATATCCAGCTGTACATGCACATGTCGTTGCATGGCTTGACTTACAATTCAAAGATTGTCACAGTTGGATTGACTCAGCACATCATCCTTCTCAGGGATGTGAAATGAGTTCTGCTTTGTGGGAAGTCAACAGTGGCTCTCTACACACGCAACGGACAGTGGTTATGGTTGACGTGCTTGCCACTGATGAGATGCTGGTAGGCATATAATGATGCTTCGATTGATTGCTCAAAATGCATATATGCAATGTGAAATACGTATGTATAAATACTCAGTGCCATCGCAAGGAATATTTAGCCAATGCAACAAACCTTATGGGTTCGATACAATATATCAAGACGTGAATAGCACAGGCTACACTGGTCATGTATACTAAGATATATGAAATGTAATTATTTAACACATGGGAAAAAATATGCATGCCGTGATATGTTATATTTGAAGCATTTTAAACGGGAATTTTTTAAATACAGTAAATTTAAATCAAAATAATCAGGCGTTAAATCTCTCTTGGATATTTCAGGAGGAAAAAAAGATAAACCATTGCAACTTTGTTCCGTTTCACTCACTTCAGCAGTTTGAAATTACATTACAGCGAACCTTTCCACCCGTGCCACACGTTGCAGGCATCCGCCTGGTACGAGCAAGGAGTGGTTAACAATTCCGACTCTCTCCGGTCCCCCGAGAAAAGCGCTTGCCATTCCACATCCTTCTGGCCTACGGTCGCCGGCAGCTGCAGACATTTTGTCATCTCTCAGACATCCACCGACGAAGCCTCCAGACGTGTCGGGCATTCGCGGAGAGACCAGCTGGCACACTGTGCGTCCGCACCACATTCACCGCGCAAACTGCAGGCAGCTTGACCAGAGTCACCCAGCAACCAATACCGCTGTGCAGCATCATCCAATAATGCACGCTTACAAATAAATAAGCAGGGCCAATGTCAAAATTCATTCTCAAGCTTTATAAGATTCAAATTGGCTGTCCATCTAGCTGTCACAAAGTGTCATCTCGTGCAAACGTTTGCAGATTGTTTTTTAAAGCAGATTCTCGGTTACCTTGCCTTTCAAGGCACTTTAACAGAACTGAGGAAAGTGCTAAATGCCATTCTCTCCATATACATGTATCATCCGTAGTTGGCACAGTGCCTTTAACATATTCAGGTCAAAAGTAAGAGGAGAAAGTGACTCAAAACAGTGAAGCGTAAAGGAGTCTCCGAAATGTGCCCTGTGTATGTGCTCCGTTCATCCTGTTTGCCTGAATACAGTCTCCACCATTCTTGGCAACATCTTTAGTTATGCCGGCATGGCTCAGTAAGCTGCATAACATTCAGTGAGCTCACTCGAAATCTTATGAATCCACGAAGATTTACATGCAATGAACGAATGGCTTTCTAGATTACATCTCAGCTCAGGCATACATATGTCAAGTAAGATACTCCTCCAAATCCACCACATCACAGAATGAAATATCTGACTTAATAGACATGTGCTTTTTTTAAAGATCTCTTCTAATATGCTCATCATGATGACTCATATTGGAATGAAACATCACTTATTAAGCACGGTAAATTGTTTACGTAACACGTTTTACTACTATGTTTGGTTATAGATGGCATCTTAAATAGAACTTGGGAAAACATTCCAGTTCCCACGTGATATTTTATTTCAGTACCGCGTGCATTCGCCAGCGCGAGCACGAAGCCTCCTTATACACAAACCACACAGTGTGCACAACAGAACTCAGCTTCTGGGCCCATCAATGGGAAGAGTTGAGGTTAACGGAGATGCTCAGTGCTACTTACGATAAACAGCCGAGTTCTTACAGGTGGCGAGTGCCTCTTCTAATACAATACGGATTGTTCCACAAGCTTTGTTGAAACACTCAAGGGAATTATTATGATTCTCCCTATCCTGTAATTAGGTGTTAGGCTATTCAAAACTGGGATATGAGTTATATATGTGATTATGAATCTATTTTTGAGATGTATATGGCCCTGGAATTATTAAATCATGTCTACATTCTTGTTACGTCATGTCATATTGGATAGAGTGGCCTTTAAAATAAATTTCAAGTGCATTAATACACAAGAGAGAGTGCATTCATAATCTCTGTAGGAATCGAAGTGGCTATGGTTATAAGATTGTGCAAGAGTGTGTGCGTGCTAAAAAACAAATGCATGCAGATGCTACGTGCATACATTGAGTAGAGCAAAGAATATTGCAGCACTGGACTTCAGATGAACGAAGACAAGCACACCATTCAGATAAATCCGAGCATTAGAATGTCCGCATACCACTTACAAGATGGATAGCTGTGTGCGATTATCCTTTAGCATTTATGCAGCAGCCTGGGCTTGAATTTTAACAGTATCCACCCTGCCTTTCCTCCTCGCAGCAATGTGATAATGATGATCCTCAAGCAAGCCTCGCATGAGATCATGGCTTGAATAAAAAGCCACATACCTGCAGCTTGGAGAGTTATCAGAGGGCGGTCTTTGGCTCCAGACAGTACCTCCTGTTTAGTGCATAATTGCAGCAGTTACTTCTGCCCAAGTACAAGATCTCATTAGAGCCCTTCTGCATTCAAGTGGAAGCATAACATATCAATGTAGCCCAATGCATTTTGGGAGAATGTATTTAATCACGACTATTAAGTGGAGCCAACCCGCTGAGTACGGGTTTACTCTCCATCACATGTTCTACGTACATTACTCACTTGTACCTTACCCGGCTGTCTTCCTCTACATCGGTCATCTGTGCATTTTAAATTATTATTTGTTCTCTCCCACTAATCCATGTGACCATGTTGGTCCACCTCTGTATACGTTCCGTAGATATGGACAACCAAACTTCTCTTCGTAAAATTGTAAACGTAAATCAGAACTGTAATGATGTCTCACCCATTGCTGCATAGTTTGTTTAGAAGGGGTTGGTGGAATGGCAGCATAGTGGTTGGCCTACTGTGCTATAAACACGGGCATTGCGAGGCTTTAAACCAGCCATTGATTGGCAAAGGGCGGTAAATTCTTGTTCGCATTATCTCATGCATGAAGACAGCGTGCAGGAGTGAAACGGATTGTGGCATCGCATGGCGATGAGGGATGGTGATGGCATGGGGGGGGGGGAGCCTTTATCCAGCAGTGGGCAGGTAATAGCTGAAGAGGATTGTGAAAACACTTAAACAATTTAAATAACAGGGATGAGTCCACGTCTCATGATATAGGATTATCAGTCGTTTGTTTCACCGAATTAATTTTAAGGACATTATTTTACAAAAATGCCGTCAAGAAAATAAAATACTTTTGATAAGTTATTTTTGTGGGTGGGGGGTGGACACAACCCGCTCCACTTCATGAGAACAAGGGCATCCAAAAATCATGAAACACCTCCAATATGAGGCTGTTAATACAAAGTGAAAATTTATATAAATAATTAACCAACTCTTGCATAGTGTTTAATTGAAATCTATTTAAAGCAACGCCTTTTAATACTTACGTGTTAATTATAACACAAATAAAGCATTCCCAATTGTCACGTATTGTGAAGACTACTCACTCGAAAACCCGTATGAAGTTGGGGATGACGTCTGGCAATGCACACAAGTTACGGTTTGTGCAAAAAGACAGGCCGAACGCTGTTGAGGTCTAAGACAAACTATTCCTTGCCTCGCTTCACAGCCTTGCACCACGCAAGCACCCGTGTGTACAATGAATGCACCTCTGTCTGATCTCAGGTGACGAACTCTGTAAACTCATTCTGGCTCCATGCAGCCCGGCCTCTCCTGCCGAATGAGCCTGTTTTGTCAATGATGCAGCGTTCGTTCCGACTCACTCCGACGCAGATGTAAACCGCACGTGCATGAAGAAATACCCACGCGCACACTGAAGGGGTTTTGTTTTTGTTTGAACACTGCAGGGGGTAAAACACGCTTGTGTGAAAATAAAGTAAAGTGAAAGGAAACCTTGCAACCCACAAGCCGGAGCGAGTCTTCTGACTTATACATTTTGTCCTGTGGTAAAACGTTTCTCAGCTGAAGATGATGCTACTTGGGTAGCAACATAAAGAAAGCCCCCTTCCCTTATTTCTCTCCCCTTAATATGGTTGTTTTTCCACATAAAAATACAAGAATCCCCTGATATACACAAGGGATGCGTTCCTGGGAAATCTTACTTAACTCAAAATTGCTTCATGCGAACTCAAATTTCCCACAGACATAATGTTAAAATCAGGGGTTGCGTTCCTTGCCGACATTTATGGAAAAAATGCGTGACTAAATGTCACAAAGGGTACAAACATGCATATGATTATGAGTTAACATACATTTAAACTAATAATACACGCAAATAATAAAAACAACTTAGCGGAGATGGTTCAAGAGCTTCCTCATCGAGGCCTCTTGGGGAGAGCCGTTATGCAGATGAAGAGGCAGAACCTCTTCATCAGTCAGTGGTGGAAAGTCCACATTCCGATTGAATGGGCCCAATCTTTCCATAGGTCAAACACTCTTGGCTCTCAGCAAAAACATACTAAGTCAGTATCATAGACTTGGCAATGCACGTACGCAGAGAGGTGAACAAATGTGCTTGTGGTAACTGCTGTGTTGCTCATCATCTGGCTCTACCAAGCAGACCTGTTCCAGTTCCTTGGTCCAGGTCTGAGACCATACAGTGTGTGCTGGCACGCACAGCAGGACAAACAGTAGATCTATAAGTTTGAAATCACATCGCTTACACAATCTGCTCAGAGAGTGGGCACGCTCTCTGCAGGTGTAAACGCTGCGCAGAGGCACGCGCGAGAGAACGAGAGATAACCCCGGCGTGGGTTATCACGGGCGACAGTCATACGACTCGGATTGTTGATCCTGCTCTGTGAATTGACCGCACTCGCGATCCTTCACAAGAGTGATTACTTTCAAACAAGGTGGGATTTGTACGCGTCCAGTGGAATGGCTCGCCAGCATGCACGCCCAGGCGGTTCTCCCAGTTACTCTGCCACCAATTCGCAGAAGTCTTTGCTAAAGAAGGGAAAAAAAAACCTAACAAAGCATTTTTGTACAGAGTAAAAAAAAAAACCGTAGATCTGCGGGTACGCACTCTCAAGTAAACGCACCAATAGGGGTGCCAGCACTCGGCCTTTGGAGTGCAAATCCTGTGCGGGCTCCAACGGCAGAGTAAGCCTACACTGAATTGCACTTCTGTCAACCATGGCTTATTTCCCCTCTATTTGGCACAAATACAATCTGAGAGTCTCAGAGCAGCGGCGTTTATTTCCGTGAATCTGGTTGCTAGCACTTGACTCGGCAAGCGCCTGGTGTGCGTAGAGATGTGGCTGCAGCATGAGCGTCTTCCATCACAGTTTCCCTGCCTAATGCCGACTTGATGAATGACATTGGGCTGAGAATGCTAAAGAAAAGAGATTAAATGCTTTGAGTCTCTGTGGGGGCAAAGGTGACAGAATTGTCCTGCTTCCAACCTTAAGCATAGCCGAGAACATACAAATTGCTGTCAATGCACTGAAACATTTGCTAGGTTAGAAACAATGATTGAATTGTGACAATCCTTACATAACTTGACATGTTAATATGTTTATTAACATGCAATAGTCATTTGAATGCATGTTTATTGAGGTCACAGCAACATTGACAACAAATGAAAAACCACCACTTTTAAATATGTATGCTGTTTGTTATTTATGATTATTATTAAAAGTATAAATTGTTATCGATATAGTATTGTGTTATAGTATACATTTCCTAATATTGTTATAATCACTGGATCTGCTGTTTTCGTGATATCTACAATTACACCATCTGGTCCAGAATATCTAAAGAGAAATGTATCCTGTGAAAAGAAAAATGTACCTCTTCAATATTTAGAAGTATAAAACATTTACAAAAATGAGACTGCATGCAGAAAGTAACACATCCCAGTAAAGGGTAGTTAGAGGCACGCTTTCAGCAACGTTTTTCACGATGAGTTTCGGAGATATTTTCTTTGATTGGAGAATTCCATAAATAAATGTAAATTCATAGGATATTAACAATCTTATAAATGGCTAATGAAAATTGCCAGTGGGGGCGCCACGGTGGCGAGATGTTAGCTACCTCGCCTGGTGCGCAGTTTAGGGGTTCTATCCCGCCCTGACACCTGCTGTATATCTGGAGTTTGCATCTTCTCCTCGTGGTCACGTGAATTTTTCTGCAGTTCCTCCACTTTTTCCCCTTCACATTTAGAATCAACATCATGAGTTTAGAGTAATTGGCCGCTATAGATTTCCACCTGATAAGCCACTATCATTTGACACCAGATCACTTCTGATAAAGAGCCACATCGTTCACTGGGCCTTACCTGGTAAAATAAAAAATAGTTTAGTTTTAGTTTCAGTGGTCGAGACAAATGATGGAGTGGCAGCCAAAGTAGAGTTCACACCCCAGAGGGTGTGAACTACCAAGATGGGACGATGAAATCGGCTCGTGCGGCAGCTGGTCGGATTGCTACGTCGCAAGACGTTGAGAAATGGTGATGGATTTGGGGTGGGGCTTTATTTAAGCAGTGGCTAGATCATGGCTGACATTTACGATGCTTTCCAACGATTGTTAATCGGGTGCCACAAAATTGTCACTTTTGAAAGTGAAAAAATACGTGTACAAATCATGCAACACAATCTGCAGATTGACATTAGGCGTTATTGCGCGTTATTGTGCGATATTGGATAATCTTGTAAAGTGACACGATTGAGTGTATGCGTAGAGTACCTTTAATATCCTGTTTTCAATACAGAGTGCCAGTCACAGGAACACGATACTCTACACCGAGATTTGGTGTCGGGACTCAGCTCAGAGGACATGTGGCAGGCAGGGGGTCTCCTGATGCTAACGCTAAAAATATTTTGGTTGTTCTCTTGAATTTACTATGCTGGCAGCACAGCGAGAAATGTCGCTTACTCAAAGGCAAATTAACCAGAAAGTGAAAAATAACATTCCACATCCTTGTGAACACATTGATAAAGCGACTGACTATTTGCTTGTCCTCATAAAAAAAACGATTCTCTCTCAAATTTCTGCTTTCTGGGATTTTTTAGATTTTTTATTGCAGTGCTTGACCTGTCAGTGAGAGACTCACTGAAGTTTCAAGAGTTTTTTCCCCCAAGGGTTCTATTTGAAATGTTAAGACAATTACTGATTGTACGTTTTTAACCATTGGGGTCAAATTGTAGGCAAGAATTATACCAAAAGAATGCCTTGCTTTATGCAACTAAATGGTGCAGAAAATGGATTTAAGTAATGCCTTGTGTGAAATCGTGTGTATGTATGTTGAACTTCGTTCAGACTGTATGTAGCCAACCATGCTTATTGGAGGTGTGGGAGGCAGTGACTTCAGTATTCAGTGTGGAATCAACCGTGTTCATAGAAAACATTTGCCTATTTTATTTGTAGATCAGTTTTTATTGCTGTAATGGAGACGTATGTATTTTTAAACGGTATGGAGTGAAAATTAGTAAAAAAAATAAACTTATAGCAGTGTATCAAGTGCTCAATAATGAAAATAAAACGTATTCCCAAAATAATATTTGTGCTTGGAATTGTTGAGGAAGATAAAAAGGCCAAAAAACATAGCATTCTATTTTCATCAAAACAATGAAAATCTCTGTGTCAGTGCACTCCAAGTTTTATGGTAGTAGTTTTGAAGCATGCAATGCATTTAATAATTTTTTTGCAAGTCTCAGGAAATGTCACAGAGTGGCTCAGAGTGTGTCGCAGATTTGAGGGCTAAATCCCAGCATTTGCAGCTGCTGCGTCCTACAAAATAATCTTCGTGTGAAACGCACCGAGTTCCTTCTGAGGCCTATTTATTCCAAGTTGAAAAGCTCTAAGTGTGTCAGCGAAAGACAAACTATATTTTTTTTATTTATAGAAATCTTTTTTTATGAAACCCATGCTTTTAAAATGGGTTTCAAAATGCATTCAAAAGGCTATGCTCGCTGGGCCAGTATTTGCTACTGATACCAAAGGTTAGATGGAAACTATTTTTTTTGTGTGTGTAAATATTTAATGTCATTTCACCACGCTGAAAATTCCAGACCATGTCAAACAAGTGGCAGAATAATTAAGTCGGCCATCATAAGAAGATAACGCATGCAAATATTACAAATAATGTTGCGTCCTTTCTTCAGTAAAATGTTGGCTTTGGCAGATTAGAATGCAGTAAACCTTGGTACACATGAAATTGGTAGGAAAGGGATCTCATTCAATCACTTACAGTCAAAAAATAACAATTTGGAAATGTACTATAATGCTTCCAATATTAACAGAATGATAATATTTATTTATACTGTAGGAATCTGATGAGCTTTACAGCTCATTTCACAGATATCTGCACCTATTGGTGTTTAAATACACTCCAATAATTAGCATTCACATAATTCTTGATTGGATATGAATTATACACAAGGATAATCTCTGGATACCTGGCACTTCTACTTCGGTTTATCGCCAATTGTGCCATATTAATTCCTCATCACTAAACAAAGCAATATTTGATAATTGGTTCTTTACCCTTCTATCTGGCAACAAAACTGACACCTTTTTGCAAGGAGTCATGTTTGCATAGACCGCAATACCTGCAGTCATAATACAAACAAAAGAACATAACTCTGATAATGTGCACTGTCCTTGAAGTTGATTGGTCCACACCCGAGACAGCTTTCCTTCGAGCCTAGTCTCATATGGGTTGGACCAGATGACGCCAAAAGGCGCACGTGCGCCTTTGTATTATGACTGCAGGTATTGCGGTATGTTACCAGTCAAGGCCCACTGAGCTATATAGCTCGTTTTCAAAGGCGACTTGACTCTAAATGATCGCTCAACAAAGTGGCTTATCATGTGGAAATGTATAGCAGCCAAATACTCGAAACACGTGTTTATAAATATTGAGGGAAAAACCGGAGGACCCAGAGAAAAATCCACATGACCACGGGGAGAACATGCCAACTCCAAATATGCAGGCGTCATGGCTGGAACTGAACTCAGAAACTCCTGTATACCAGGCGAGGCAGTTAACATCTCGCCACCCGTTGAAAGAAATTGACAAATATATTATTAAATCAGGTTTACATTCATGTAGCTAATTTGCATGAACAATTTAGAATGGAACTCCAGCAGGGATATTTTCTGGATAAAAAGTACATTGAACATTACTCAATACAGATACCTTCAAAGTACCGTATTGTACATAGTACGATCCATTCATACACATACGGTAAAGAGCAACATTTTAAGACTGACATACTAAGCATCAGATTAGCCTAATGTTAGTTATATTCTGGAGCAACATCCTCACATACTATAACAAAATAAGTGATTTACCCTTCAATTTTTAGAAAAGTTATCCTCAATAAATAACAGTTTATACATGAGCAGAAATAGTTGTACATCCTTAAGGTGCCATTACAAGCAGATAATTTAAAGCAACTTAATTTAATACAACTTAAATCGGGCCACAATTGCGTTCTTTGCTATAACGCATTTATGGCTGCATTATTTTTTTTATAAAATGTCATTTAACGAATTAATAAGGACTGCACAATAAACATGCAGCATTAATCGTAATGTGTAACAAACTTGCTTTTGGGCCGATATATAAATGTATTATTAAGATTAAATATGTCTCTTATCAGCTCTTTTAATTACCACATTGCAATACAATGTAAACGTGGACAACCGCAAGTGGTTGAATGAGAGAAGTGTACACTAAAGCTTTTACCATTTCAGTACTTAACAAAGGATCAATTACAAACGCACCAAGATAATACATGTAATTAAAGACACTTGAGATAAGTAGGTTTTCATAGACTACATATGCTGCTATGTACATTAAAACCATGAACATTACTATGAAGATAAATCAATATTTTGATCAATAAATCCTTTTCCCAACGAGATCTCAAAACTTCATGGAGCAGATTACTTGCACAATTATAATGACAAACGTTATTTCTCCCAGAATCATTTCAACAGAATTTGCTTCAATTTGTCACGTACAGTGGAAGTTCTCTATATTAATGGAGACTTACGGATGGTTGGTCTTAAGATCCAATTTTTTTCTTAATCAGAGACCTCTCTATCATACAAACCGTTCTATTTTACTGTGATTATGGATTTCATTGTACAAGGGCATTTAATTTACACTTGCCCATGACAATATGGTTCAAGCAACTGCAATCACTGGGGTTTCTCAGCCATTTCATTATCAGATGGGCTATTTCATTAGACGCCTTCCACATGCACCTGTGGGTCAAAGCACATCGCTCTCAGGGTTAAACACGAGACAGAAGGAGAAATGTAAGCAAGCGTTGCATTTTCAAATGGCTATCTGGGTGCGTTACATGTTCACCGACACATAAAAAAATATTTTTCTGTCACCTTCACAACAACAGAACAGAATGTCGTTGTCATGTTCTTGGTTATTTCGGTAAAGTCACGTAAAAGGGAAATAATAAAATAATAAAAATAAAACAATAAAATTCTCACGACGTTTCGATTGCAACACAAGCAATCATCGTCAGGTGTGAAAACCACAGCAAGAACATTGTGTTGCAATCGAAACGTCGTGAGGATGTTATTGTTTAATTTGTATTATTTTATTATTTCCCTTCTACGTGACTTTACCGAAAGAACCAAGAATATGAATCCCTGCAGTCACGAAAGCTTTAAATCGAAATTTAATGTCGTTGTCGTTTATGTGTTTTTGCCATATTGGTGCGCTACCGCTCCTGTGCTTGATGGCAGAGGATAAAACGAACCGTGACAGTGTTCACACGTCTGTGGACCATTCTGCGTGTGGGTGAAACGCGGATCCACATTCGCCCTCAAAGCACTTCCCAATCCATAATTGGTCGGTTAGATGAAGGTGTACTTCCCATTTTTAAAAGCGTGACACTAACCAAATCTGCTATTAAAAGTTAAGCATTCACAGCTTAAAAAATTGCCAAACCACTATATTCAGTATATTTCTTGCTGCTTATGTATCATTACTTGTCTCCACTTTGCATTATTAGTTATTGCTATACTTGTTTAGCAAAGTGCCATGATCAGCCAATTTCACCGGAAAAACACGTACACAAACCCACCTGAAGACATGCTATTCTGTCTCAAAACTTGGTCACAATAGCCGTGCCCACTGCCATGAACCTTCTGCAGCTGATCCTCCACCCACGCATCTGTTCATTGGCAAAGTTTCAATCCCCAAAAATGCCTTTTCCATTGCGAAGTGGCAGCACCGCCCAGGACCAGTTTCAGATGTCACCCACGACTGATGTTAGCCATGGCCAGAATCACATGTAGATAACCAGGCTCACAGCAGAGCCACTGTGCGATCGCTCTACACACACACATATATATTACACACACACGCGTGCATGCTGTTTTTTAAATAGTGGAAATTATTCAGAACCAATCATGTTAAATTGAAAAAACTATTGGGTTAACAAAACCAACAAACAGTGGCCAAGGGATACTTGGGCACAAGTGATTTCTTTGATGATGCAAGCACCGAGACGGAGTGTATGGGAAGCTGGCCTCGGATTATTCAACGCCTCTCCAGTACTCTCCACACGAATGGTGCCCAGGCATCATTCTGCATTTAAAGCGGGCCACGTGAAACGTACGGTGCAAAGCAATGCAGTCAGTTCGTAATAGGTTAAAATGCTAAAAAGATAATACTTCATATCTAACGGACACACTGATGATGCAACCCAAAGAAACCGAGAACACTTGCACCTGAGTAACTGAGCTGTGTCCTGGGCTATCCAGCACAAGTGTGAGGCTGCTTTAATGAGAAAGAAGAATTCAAAGCGACAGTCAAGTGTGCCATTATGTCCCTTTAGTAGTGTCACTTTGACACAAATTCCACTTTAAAGGGAGGCACCCTACAATGTCAATGCAGTCGTGGTGATGTCACTGCAGTCCTGTGACAGAGCACTCGACCATGAATTTAAAGTCTGTTTTTTTCTCATTTACGAAGCTTCTAAATCATTTCAAAAAGACCCACTCAAAGCCTCGATGTATCTCTACAAGATAAATGCTGGTTTTTATTTAGGCTGCACCCTCTGTTAAAGCAAAGGATGCACTTGAGATGATGCATATCCTGGGGAGATGAAGCAGTGAGATTAGTTCAGGTGCAGGAGTGAGGAATTTACATGGCAAGGCCTTCATCCAGCAGAAGATAGATCATGATTGATGATAATATTAGGCCTGAAATGAATACTCCAAACAAGAATGTTTGGAGTATTCATCTTCTGTTATTTTCACGGCTGATTCTTCCATATCATAATCTGATGAATTTTCAAGTCAGGGTCGTCGCAATGTGAACCCATTGCATATCAGGTATATGCATTTTTAAAATAATCGATGAGCTTGAGAATACATATTAATCAATTAAATTACACAATTCTACACACTTAATGCCCACTGATCCAGCATATCTTATCATGAAACTTGGAACGAACTTGAGTTTCAATGCAAAGTCAAGCAGCATATTTGCAGAACCCTTTGTATTCAGAGATGACTGTTCAATCACCTAGCAGGCAAGTGCGGGTTCTCAAGAATGATGGAAAGTTACTCATGAAAGTTGGCAGGGTTGAATGAGAACTCTACATTCTTTTTCTGCAGCTGAATATGTTCAAAGGCCAAAACTTAGCCGGTGTGTCATAACATTTCAAGTGAGGTAAGTGATACATTTGCTTATGCTATGTATCATGGCCTTTTCGAGGACTAGGCGTGCAAGTCCATCTGCAAATGCCAGACGTTTCCACAAGTAGCAGCGCGAGGCTTTTCGTAGCCCAGAATGCAACACGAAATAAGAAAGTTGTTTTCTGAAGCGTTGCCATGTGTGCGTTTGCTTTCTTAAGATATTTGGCTAAAGCTGTGCCAAGTAGATAAAAATGTGTAAGCAGGGTACTTATGAACAAGGGCCATAACACATCTGAACGTTACACTTGTCTGCCAAAGCGTTTAGCGTGTTTACGCAGATGGAAGCGACGAGGATTTCTAAAAGTTAGCATAAGGCTGCCAGATGCTGTTGACTCCCAGACTATGCATGTCCCGGGAGTTTAGCACTCTCTACCTTACACACAGTTTGATATGGAAAGCAGACAGTTTAAAAGCAGATGCTTTCCCATTGGTAATGCAATCCAACTGTTACATACCAACAAATTCGTGATATTATGTATATGTGGAATATTGCCATTAGTGCATGTTTGTTAACAATACATTTGTAAATATGTATGTTGTTATCTTTAAACAAAAGATATGCCTTAAACTATTTTTTTCACAGTTTGAGCAATTGAGCCATCATTATTGCTGGTAACATGTTAGATGTAAATGATGGTAACATATTGCTCACATACAATTAGACAATTATACTGAGGGTGCATATTGCCATTGAATCAGTACTATCAGTCAAAGGCAGACCTTATCTTTGTTTAGAACTAAACCACAAAGTACGGTCTACAATATTGTAAACACTGACGCGTGAAACTCCATACGCAAGGTAAGACCATTGTCTTGTATCGCAGTCCGGTATCATAGACCAATCCTCAAAATATTAAATTGCCTGCAATTTTAAACGATTATATATGTCACCGAATAGCAGAAGTAAATTAGGAAATGAAATAGAAGATAACAAATCTCGACAGATTGTCACCCAGTACAATTACGATAATTACACTGCAAGAGATTACAAAATCACATTTATCTGCATTTCTTGAAGACAGCATTTTAAGGGGGGAGGTGGGGGGATATAAATATGATGCTGGTTGCAGGGCTTGGGACTTGAGCAGAGAGTGAATTATGGAGCAAGCACTGCCAATGCTCATCTCATGCCAAGTCTAGATTATTTACCCTTATCTGCACGCTGACAGACCCAGTAAGCTGAGAATGCTGGCAACGAGAACAGCTCGGTCACGCAGCAATAATAATCAGCTATTACATCTCTGATATAATTGCAAGAGTACTGGAAACCCTACTTTGTTTTCACCAACGACTGAATTCATTATTGCACGTCAATTTGAAATAAAATCCAACTGTGACTTGTCGTGATTCATTTTCAATCCGTCCATTCGAAATGTCACGGTCGGCTACAACACAAATCGGTTCGCAGGGAGCGAAACGCAAATCTGCGCCCCTGCACAAACATATCTGCTTTTTAAAATGGTGTTGACTAAAGGCGCGGTATCTGCTCAACAGTTGGGTCTATTAAAGTTGGTCAACAGTTTTGTGCTATTTAAGATCGTAGAGAGATGCATTGCTAAGTTTGCCGGATAAAAAATTTCCTTGAGCTCGGAGCAATCTAGCGCTTATCGTTTATCACGAGCCACCCTCATGCATCAGCCCCCGTCTTGGCAGGACTGTATACACACATATACACACATACACACACACACCCTGTGAACACGCACAGCCATTCATCTGGGGCTGAATGCCGGTCGTACGGAACTCGGCCGCTCGCTTTGGCTTTATTTTGTGGGAAACGTGACGGAATTGCCAATGCGTCTCCTTTCACGACTCGCAGCCTCGCAGCTAGGACGCATTACATCCTGCCTCAGTTTTGTCCCATTTAGGATCGTAGAGATGGATTGTTAAGTTTGCCGCCAAATAACAAAAATCGTTTAGGAGGTGAGCGGAGCAGATGGTCATTTGAGCCGGAAACGGAGCATTGGAGCTGCTGTGAAATAAAGAAAACATCCTTTTAACACGTGCCTAATTAGGGGCCCATGGCTTTACAGACACTTTGCCAGTTGTGTTTGATTTCAAAGACACCAATTTTAACATCGTATCCTGCATCGTAGACTGTAGGCTATTATTATGGTTGACTAATCATTGTAATCAGCCAATCTCCACATTGTCCTCATGTATAGCATGAGTGTGCAAAATGCAACATGCTGCGGTGCACCTACAGTTTGTTATGAACACGAGGCACCCACTAGACCCTTGTTCAGGCGTCTTCATGAACGCTGTTCAGCACTGGGAAACAACAGACGGGTCGCGTCTGACAATTCACAGTGTTAAATACCGACTGCTCCCTCTGTGTGCGGGTGAATGATCAGCCAGGGGTCGTGTGGGCTTATTCCTGCGTAGCCTGCCTACCACGGAGCACGAGCGGACTTGCTTAATGGCATCATCTGCCACCCACTAAGAAGACCGCCACCGGGCGCGTTTGTCAACCCCTCCCGAGGGAAGGAGAGGTCCAACGAGCCACGCACCGCAGGCAGCGTCATTGCCACTCAGTGGGACTCAATTATGGTCACGACGAAAGCGGTATTTTTGCCACGTGGCAGTTGAAAAAATAAATCGCATTCCCCAAGGAAGTGGGGCTATTTAATTCAAAATTAAGCACAATGGGCATTTATCCAAAATTGGAATCAGACCGAATGTCTTTGAGTAGAAATGTATCTACAATAGTAAATGCATATCCGCAGTCGACGATGCTACTCTTAATATACGAATTGTGTCACGAAATAAAGTTGCTTACGATGGTGTTAAAAAATTTAATGAAACCATCTTTAAAACTATAAAGTGCACGTAATTCATGTTCTTCTTCTAAAGAATATATGTTTTAAAAGTGTTCCAATTTACAACGATCGGAGGCAAATGTTCCTTTCTTTATATTTTTTTCTATTATCGCATTTTCCAGAAACCAGCATGTCCTTTGAAACTGCCATCACCCATCTGTTTTCATGATTGCCCGATTCACTGCTGGACACAGAAGAAAAGAGAGCTGCTTCACAATAAGATGACCCCACGGGTGGGAAGAGCTCGATGATGATTCAAATTTGGCACACGATCACTACGCTGTATTGTCATGTTGCCGGAAGGAAATGTTTTGGCTCTGATTACGAAGAAATGAATGTATAACGGGATGATGCTGGGTATACTCACACAACTGTAACCCAATCTCATTTAATCAAATTGTAATTCCAGTATGAAGAATGTTGTATTCCTCAAGCAGCGTATAACCAAGGCAATTGAGTTGGGATGGTGGAAGAGGGTTTGTACATTTGATTAAAGGGGGTTGGGGTAATGTTTTTTTTGCTCTGATCTCCAAGGAGGGTCACCACGTCAAAGCCATTTGCTGCGGCATTGGTACTCCACTGGAATCCAAGTGATAATGCGGTAACCTGAGAGATGATACAATCAGAAATGTGTGTGGCTCCCGGCTCGCCGAGGCAGAAGCTGTGCGTTATTCATTCTAAATAACAAAACATTTGTCAGCGCACGGAGAGAAATAAAACCAACAGGGCGCAGCCAAGCACACAGACACGCAGCTGAGTATGAAAACGCCGGACACTACGAAAATGAGAGCGTGTGCGTCGCACCAGCTCGCCATGTATCACGTTATAAACCTGCACCCCACGTCACGGTCCCGGACAGCAAGGAATCGCTCTGCGCCGTACCGCACACGTGGGAGACTTTTCTCCCCCAAGGAAAACCTTGCGAGTCAGATTCAACACAGCCCCATTCATGAAGACCTCCAACGCAGCGCTAGTTGCAGGCCAAAAAGACAGGAATCAAAGAACACCCGAACATCCAAACAGGCCTTCTTTGAGTTGTGGCCCACCATCCATGGGAATGTCTCCTTTCAAAGTCTTATGTTTTTAACCCAGACCCAAAAAGCCACACAGTTCATACATTTCCAAAGGCACTGAGCGATGCCATAAAACCTTCATCACAGCACTGTGCACTCCATTATCAATTTAAATGTGAAAAAGGAGCCTATCTATTTTCAATGAGGTGATACAAATATATTTCCATGTCAATGATTGATTATTTATAGACGATGACACCATTAACAAATGTACAGCAGCACTGCTGATTGTTTTGTATGTTAATATATGCGAATGCAAACCGTGAAATTTTTGTTTGGCACGTGGTTTTATATTCGTATACGTGGGTGCAGCAGTGGTAGTGGTTTGGGCCAATGCACGGTGAAACCCAGCCACTCGAGTTGAATTCACGGCCACAGCTGTCGTCAGTGGCTCGTGATATCAACACCGGTGGTCCTCGCCCCCCATTTCAACTACGGCACCTTCGCTGACCAGAATCACGCAGCACGGTCACACAGCCCCATCATGGCTGGCCCAGCGTGAGGAGGTCTTCATCTCGTAGTGCATTGACAGAGGGCTCTAAATGATCTTGTTGAAATAACATCACAAAATGCCATTCTCTGGATTGTATTTGTTGTAACCATGTAATTTAGAGTAAATAATTATGAGTACTTGGCCAAATATGTCTAAGAATGTTGCTAATGTAATGTATGACCCTATCAAAACACTCTGCTAGAACGCTGGATACATTTTACATTTCATAATTCCGTGAAGAAAACCAAAATTATATTCTGTAATGCAATGCTGTTTTGTTGACAGAAATAGGACAAGCAACAAAGTGGCATTAATATTTTAATTTGATTAAATAATAATAAAAAATGGAGTTTGAGTAAATAAGTGATTATGCATATTGTTCATTTCACTTTACTTTTTAAGGAATTCACTCTCCAAGGTTCTGAAATGATCAGCCGTGCAAAACTACATTTTTACTTTTCTCCTGGAAAAACAACACTGGCAGCATCGACAATATTTACAATATATTGCAAATTGAGGTATCATTCTTCGTTGGTGTAATAACGTCCATAAAAACACAATTAAATTCTTGATATTTTCATGCTTTTATAGAAGGAAAATGTGTAAAAACAGCCACTGAATTTACATTTTAACTGCACGGCTCATGAAATATATACATGTGCAATATATACAATAGATGCGGCAAATCTCTAGATGGTGACAGGTGTAATTACTCACACGTGACAGGCGGTAATCTGTCAGTTTCGGCACAGGCGCGATATAATAAGCAAGGACTGGCACTGCTGGGCCAGCTAATAATACGTGCCTACGGAGACTCCAGCATAAGCAATAATCTAATCTGGTTCGCATTATAATTCTTAATCAGCTCCGTAGCACTCTAGGGCCTTCAACATTTTGAACACGAGTCCTGTTTTGGACGTTCCAATATACGTGCTTCATTTGAAATAAGTTCTTGAGCAGCAGGCACTGACTATAGACAATAGATTTCTCTGCACGCATTGTTAATGCCGCGTACCGCACTCGGCAGATTATACGATGCTCCGGACAGTAATATTCACCCCAAACTGGTGTCAATGAAGTTCTATAAATCTGGTCTCACACACACAGATACAGAATGGATTATAAAACACACCGTCGAATTTTTCCTTGAAGCTGAGTGAAAGAAATGACGCCTTATAATGGTGGAGAATCTGGTAACAAACCAGTCATCAACACGCTACACGAGCTGAATATGGGACGGGCGTTTTTAAACGGCACCGCCTTGCACCGTACTCGTGACGCGAGCCTGCGGGTCACGCCACGGACAGCCGCATGGCGCTGCGTGCGAGGGGCATTCAAGGCCTCACGTCGCTCTCATCAATGGAGGGGCGGCGATGGTGCCGCTCGTGGTGATGAAGTGCGGCGAGGCGCCAGTGCCATGCGAGCCCCTCCGGAGCGCTCGGGGCTCACGTTGCGGCCCTCGTCAGTGCCCGGGCCCCCCCCTCCCCCCGCCGGCCCCCCCGGGGGCAAGCGAGAATGTTCCCACCGTCGGAAGGAGTCGAGCTCCACCAACTCTACCACGGATCCCCGGCCCTGAGCCACACGGCCAATAAGTAAATAAATAAATGTCAAATTGCGAGGTGCCCTTAAGCAATGAAGTATGTCCTTCAGCCAAGACACCTGCCATCATTTCCTGATATGCACTGATAATAGACGGCGCGACTAATACTGTACACTTAACGTTGATAAAAATAGGCGCTGACCAAGGCGCTCGATGGGCCATCCGACTTCTCCCGGCTGAGGTCCAACAAAATGTCAAGTCCTTGCCCATTTGTGAATCTTTGCCAAGCACCGCACCGCCATGCGAAAACCTTTGTGTGGTTGGACTAAGCTATCATATTATATATACGCGACCTTAAATATGAGTCAATATCATTTCACGTAATGCAGCCCCAAAGCAGTTTAAGAATGGGTAAAGCATGCATTCAACATCGTGAGTCTATGAAGCTGCTTATGAAGCTCTTTCATTTTGAAGGCATCCAAATAGATGAAAAGGTGTCTCATTTTTGAAGAGGCCCCCTTCAGATGGTATATGGCATGCGGACTGGGTAGTGTTCGGTAAACGATGACGTTTTATCCCACTCGTGGCAAACTCTCTGGTTAGTGAGATTGGAGTCAAAGGCATGGCACAAAACACCCCAATCAAGCACTCGTGTGCTGCTAACATTACATGCTTGACTCCTGAGTAATCAATGGACGCTACACCTGTTTACCTTTAACACAAACAGGCACAAATTAAAAATACCACACATGGCACTTATCACCAAACATCCAATTTATCCTGGCAGAGTGTAAAAAAAAATCACGCACAGACCATCGCTAATAATTATCCTAAACCCATTAACAGCACCTGTCGAAAACGTTCTAATCCTCTTCAGTGGCAGATGCGCAACTTCAGCCAGGCGTGCACACGACGCCGCTGCCAATTGGCGAGCGCGTTTGACCGTCGGCTCCGCCTGCGCGGAGAGCTCCTCTCGGCCTGACGAGCGCGAGCTGGCAGGGCGGCAGGTGGACAAGTAGGAGGGGCATCGTAATCCCCGCATGCAGAGGTCAAATTGGAAACAGCACGCCACTGCTGGGATCTCCTCCTGTGCCCTTGCTGATTCCCTCAAATGAGTTTCAGTGCGCCTGCCTCGCAGCTCCGCCTCGCGAGCCGCATCGCATGGCAGGGAGGTCCAAACACTTCACCATCCGCACAAAAACACGGCTCGCCTGCACGGTGATGTCTGAAGCAAGAAGCGCGCAAGAAATCTTGCAGGTGTCTAATTGCTCAGCGGGATGCGTTACCAGAAATGTAAACTTGAAATGAGCCATCTACCTGGTAACTCTCCTGTAGAGCGAGCAGCTCCCCTCACAATTAGGTCGAGAATTCAAATCCTGGCTGGAGGTTGACTCCAGTCCATAATCTCGAACTGTGCTGTACTCACGTCATGCTGCTGGGCGGATAGA
Source organism: Lethenteron reissneri (assembly GCF_015708825.2). NCBI lineage: Eukaryota > Metazoa > Chordata > Hyperoartia > Petromyzontiformes > Petromyzontidae > Lethenteron > Lethenteron reissneri. The sequence goes on from NC_083810.1 coordinate 14,412,495, forward strand.
GGCAGGAGGATTGAATAAACTCGTGTGTCGTTTCAAATTCGACTAAGGGAGTTAGAACCAGTGACTTTTGGATTCAAAGACCCCGTGCGCTAACCATAACAACTGGGCAAGTGCGTGCATCACGTGATAAAAATCCGGTGATGAAATTGACACCTGCACGCCGAATCATCAGTTCGAACGTCTCGAGGGAGGAGTTCTAAGACGCTCGGTCGACTGCGCCAACCCACGGCAACCAGTGGCGCCACGAGCACTTCACCTACAACCGGAGGGACATTTTGAAGGTGAACACGACATCTACATTCAGAAGTAACATGCACAGCGACCTCGAGGTCTAAGGGTTGCGTCGCAACACCGTCAAAGACGGTGATGGCTTGGGAAGTCCTCATTCAGAAGTGCATGGATCGTGGCTTGCAAATCGATCTAGAGACACTTGGACATTTCATAGGGCTTATCCTAAACTCCAGATGCGGTATTATATAAGCAAGTGACGTCAACTTTAAATTAAGTGACGGTGAAAATGCCGATTAAAATTTAACTGCAAGACAAGTGAATTGACACTTAACCATATTCAGACGGACAAAAAGTATAATCATGCTTATTTATAAAATGAAACTTGGCTTGAAATTACTTCTTTCTATCCCTTGTACGTCCAACCTCCAATTGACATCAGTCTCACGAGTTAATTTCGCATTCAAGTCCAGTTCCCAGCAGTCGTAAGGAAGTGTCTTTGCACGCAGACCTTTCCCTCAATTACAAGATATAGCAATAAAACACAGCTATTAATATACAACACTCGCACATATGCTAAATATAGCCAACGTGTCTTGAGGCCCATATGCAAATTCAGCAGATTAGAATAATTAATGATATTCAGGTGAATCACGGCCTTCAAGTGCGCAGTAACTGTGTATGGACCCATGTCAGACTGAGCCCCCTACAACCGACGGCACTGACGTTGCTCCGGTGTCTTCTTCCCAAGGGATGGCTCCCACCCAACACCGCTCTCCCACCCCACCACCATCGTCTCCACTCTCTAGATGAGCCAATGGCTTCTGCAAGGCGCGGCTGCTCGCACATCCACAATCAAAGCCGCTCGTCGTACGGGCGGGTGGCGAAGTTTAAACCGCGTCAAGCGGGCAGACGCGTGCAGCTGCAATGTGCGCCCAAACGGGTCAGGCCAAGCTCAACCGTCACACAAAGCAGCGGGCAATGTCTGAGCCGAGGACAACGCATGAAGCAGAGAGGCAAGCAGAGGTCGTGCAGCGTACAAAAACAAGCAACCGTCACCATCCTAACGGCTGGCCTGGCGCCCACACTTTAGAACGACAATTTATTGGGTCCGTTCGCCGAGCCACAAAACACTACTTTATACGTCCTACTGCTCCCCGGCTCTGTAAGTTGCACAAGGAGAGACGACGCAGCAGCCGACGCTCGCGCTGCGGAGTAACGAGAGCGCGTTCCAGCGTCCGGCCTCCCTCCACTCGCTGCGAACCTCCCGTACATTGCGCGTGAGAGGCGCCGATTTATTTCCCGCACTCCGTCTGCCGGGGTGAGCCGGCGTCGGGCGGATTCCGGTCCCAGTTGACGCGTGGCGCGTAGCGCACGTGGAGATGCCGCGCGCGTCGCGCAGTGGAACGCTCGGAGCCCCGAGGCAGTGGAACGTGGCCCGCTCGTGCAGACTGTGTGGCAAGTGGCCAAAGCTTTATTCACAGACAAGAAAGCAATGCGCTCATGGAAATTACCTCTCCAGTGCAGCGAGAGGACATTCTTGCCGGTAACTTACTCAATGTCAAGAAACTGAGCCTTGGTTTAACCCTGCAGATCTCTTCCAGAGCACTCCGAGTGAGAGAGGGCCATTGTGTGCGTGCGTGCGCAACTCGCGGCCAGCAATACCCACCTTGTATAATCGCGTTCGTATTCTAAGAAATACGCGTTTTAAAATAAGCAACACAAGATACTGAAATACAAAGACGCCTTTGCAAACCGCATTGCACCTAATTGGAATACCACTGAAGACGTTCCATCATAATTTTACAAGATTGTTTTTCATGCAGCAGACTGCTATGTAGAGTATTACAACATTCTGATGCCAAACTAACTCACACAACACTCGTGTACAACCAACACGAGTGGCTTTAGGCACACAATAATTTCCTCAAGTTAAGAAAACATTGCTTATTCAAAATAGGAAATAAATGATAGGATTAATTCATGAATGCATGAAGTAAAGGTGTTTTTGAAACATCACACGTAGTCCATAGAGAACTGACTTCCATATTCGACAAAATAACATTTGACTTGATGTTCACTCTATAGTGTAATGCAACCATCTCTTTCATGTACGAATTATAACCATCATAGCAAAAACACTGGCAAATGGTGCAAGACTCAACAGGAATATTTAATCATTGCTTCACCTAATATCAAGTATATTTGCGATTCTCAACTGGGCTACATATCATATAGATTTTACAAATGAAAAAAATTCATTATCTGAGTGATCTCACTTAATGACAGTGACATTGTATGAACGCGCGTCTGCCGATCTCTGAAACACGAGCCTGCTGCAGCTGCATTAACAACCGTTCGTGACGGACCTCCTGGTCATTCTTCCTTGCGTGTTCCATACACTATTAAAGCTTCATTATATTGGAGGTTTTCTTGGATGCTGCAATAACCTTTTTTTTATTTAATACGTAACTCATATAATTATGCCAATGTCAAATGATAGGCCACTCAATTTCCTCCCGGCAGAATGAACGTTAACTAAAACCACATCCGTTAGGATTAAGGCAAGGGGATTAGCATTACTCTGCGATATATTCTTAAAGTCTTTTGAAGGAAAGCTTCATGCAGAGCTTCAACCTTTTCACCGTCGGAAGTTTCCATGTAGGTCATTTGATCGTTGGCCGTGACCTATCAACTGTTGGATGAAGGCTTCCTCTCGCCATTGCCATCCCACGTGTTCCTGCATTGCAATAATCCATCAGACCACCTGCGCATGAGTCACGGTGGCGAGATGTTAACTGCCTCGCCTGGTTTGCAGGAGATCGTGGGTTTGATCCCAACCCTGTCACCTTTAATATTTGGAGTTTGCATGTTCTCCCCGTGGAAACATGGACTTTTCTCCGGGTCCTCCAGTTTTTCCCTCCACAATTAGAATCAACATGCGTTGAAAGTATTTGGCAGCTATTAATTGTGGCCAGGTCGCTTCTGAAAAAGAGCTACATAGCTCACTGGACCTTACCTGGTAAAATAAAAAAGAAGTTTCGTTGTTTTGTTCATACCTCTCCCTCTCTGCAAGAGACATCTTATTGGGTGCATTCCCTCCTTTGGCTGCCACTGCATCGTTAGTCTTAACCAACTACCATCACGGCTCTGTGAGACGTGTCCTGCCCAAGGCCACTTGCTTTTCTTAAAATTGAATGAGGTCTCTATTTTGCAAATATTCTTCAATCCAAGTGTTTTTCTTCCTGCATGAGTGCCATTCAAAGCATGCATCTATCTACACCTATTTGTAGCATTTACAGATTGTCTGCATGTTGTTCGTAAACGACCATGTTTCTGATATATATATGTTATAAGAGGTAATAAACATTAATGAATAAAACGTTCTTCTTTACGTACATTGCTTTTTTAAAAATAAGCTCACGTTTAAAAATGTACCACAACCTACTTTCATCCACTTCTTTCATCATTTTGATCCCGGTCTACCTTCATTAACTCAATGGTTTATAAATAGTCGGAGGTATTTTTTTTTCTCCACCTGTACCCCTCCTCCACGTGATCTTGAAATGTGCAGAAAACGTGTTGCTGTGAAGACCGCTGTTTTTCTTGTGATTTAATTTGAGCCCCACTCTGCAGCCCTCTTCATTAAGATCAACAATTTCCTTGTCGTTCATTTCCACTGGTGAGCAGAATGACTCTTGTCATCGGGACATCTGAGATGGTTCGCATGCTCTTGACTTACGTCTATTCCTTTATTTCTCCTTTCGAATTTTGGGGAAATGTCTACCGATGCCGCTGCAAACAACGTTAGTGAAAGGCCATCTCCTTGTCTGGCTCCCATTATAATGTTTATACTTTCATGTCATCTCATTGTAGCTGTTAGATTTATATAAATTGTTTTAACTTTTTTCCCAGATGTTCACTATTTTTAGAAAAATTTTGAATCCCCAATAGAGTGAAGGTTTTTGACAGTCCATTGCACTTGGTAAATCCATAAGGCATTTAAAGAAGATTTCTGGCAAAAAAGTAAAACCTCCCGATTTCCTAAAAAAAAAAAATTCACCATCTCTGAATTTATCTGATGGTTCCACGTGTGCTTTTTGTACATTATGAAACCTGGAATGTCACTGTTTCCCCGTCAGGGACTCGTGACACAAATGGGAAACGCAACAGGAATTCCTCAAAATGTGTGGCTTGCAGCTCAAGACGGGCGAGAACTGACAACTAAGTTACCGCCACAGGAAATACAAGCTAAAATGCCACCTTGTCATGATTTGATTTATTCCCTGCATTCTTTAAATGCCAGGTGAAAATGTTAATGCTCATGATAGAGCTCTTTGTCAAGAGAAATGGCAAAAAGTAAATATTTCATGAGGATTGAAGTTTTATTTAGTTATTTAAATACATCTTTACATATATATTCATGATGTGATTGACATTTTAATTGGGAGTGTAACATACAGCTGTATCACATTGGGAAGGCATCAATATTCATACTAGTTTTAAGCTCAAAGATAAAGCTGAGCTGACAAGCTTCACAAAGTGCAACGGCAAGTGGTGGTGTTAGCGAGCACCTATTAAAGTCACCAGGGCACGTGACTGGTGAGAGGTTCAGCACCATACCTGACTGCCGTTTTCTCCCCAGTTCTGAGATTCACACAATCACCCAGTCCACAATCACCCAGTCCACAATCACCCAGTCCACTTAGGAGCATCAGAATGTCAAAACCGGTCCAGAGTTTGCTTTCTGAAACAGATGCTGCTGGATAATATTGGTGTAGAATACCGATAGGATGATGGACTATTTATTGTATTTATATGTGGGACATACAACAGCGATCTGCTCTAGGTAAACATCAGGCCATTACATTGCTGTTGTGCATGGCTAGAAATCGTACGAAAGTTTCCAGGACGATTCTGGCAGTACGTAGACCATCTTTCCACCGAAACCCACCCGGAACAATACACACACACACAAATCAAGTATGATTATTTCAAAGCGAGTAGGAATATGAACGTATGGCAATGTGTAAAGTTTGTATCTGCTTAGAATGCACCCACAGCACTCGCCAGCCTCAACACACAAACAGGGAACAGCGGAGATTAATTCCGAGCAAGATTCCTGAATCCACTTTGCCCAAACCCATCTGAACCTCACCGTGCACCACTTGTCATTGCCCGTGGCACGCATCACATTCACAATGCATGAAAAGAATGAGACTCTTTTTTTACCGCTTTATTATCTGCCGTGATGTACTGCGATACATGGAGCGTATTAGAACAGTCGTTATGGGGTAATGGTCTGAAACACGCCCTGTAAATGAATGGGTGGAATGTACATTGAACACGCCGTTGGAAGAAATGAGGAAAACAAAATATACGTGAAAATTAACAATGTACCGAATTGTTTCCTTTTAGCAAGGGCATTGTTAACTTATTGTATATGTTATATACAAGTAAGAATGAGGTGTAGGGTAACACACCTACTGTCTATATACTCTCCTATGGTGTGCACACAGTACATACACTTAGAGGCAATTGTGCCATTCATATGAATGTTGTGGTTTGGACACGATCATCAATATCACTGCACAACAGTGTACGAAAAATATCATCGAAAATGCTTCTCGGTGATTCGGCTTTCGGGATTTCTGCCGATTTGAAACTCAACCGGTGTCACAAATAAGTTCGAAATAAAAGAGTAAACAACCCTCACTTTTCAGCCACATTTTGCAATTCTATAAATGTTTTTTTTATTAACCAAATGTGTATTGTGGTGCCCTGTGTATTAGCAGTGATAAACATTGCTCAGTATAAACAAGCGGTTCTCAATTACACTCAGATGGCACCATGAAAGGTTCACCTGAAACATTGTGAAATTCAAATTTGGGCACTTTTTATTTCAGCGCTTGCAATTGACACCAAAGCCACACACAGCAGACTCTTCATTGGCACCGATTCGCTGGGCGTCTGGAGAATAGCCTGTCAGAGCACAGCATGACCAAGCTCACGGAAAGGACAAAAAAGTCTGCCTGATTAAGCTGGGAGCATCGCTTGACATATCTTCAAAGAGGTTCTTTAAGCACCCAGCACAGAGAGCTCGAACACTTTTGGGCTCTCCTTAGCGCGGCAGTGCAGACAGCCAAGAGCCAGGCTTCAGGATGCTCCAATCAATCGCGGAGCGTCCTTCATGATGTGCCCGTCTCGGGTAACCAACCTCTGTACAAACAAGTCAAATTCAGCTCTTGAGTTGCGGTGCAATGAGAACGCCCCTGGTTTAGCCTTGCATGACCAAGGATGGACTGAGTGAGGTCACGTTCATCGAACGAGGAGGTTTATGCTCGTTCAGTGAAATTGGAGTGGGCAAAGGAAGAGATGGGAAGCTTGAAATACAATTGCAATATTGTCGTGCTGTCAAAGGTCATTGTTGACTCAAGGACACTTGCCGTTTGTAATCGTCACTCAATTTAGAAACAAAACTAAAATTCCATTGTGCAGAACAAACGCATTTTCTTCAATCATCCGTTGGTTCAAAATGAAAGATTGATTGTTTTTTCTCATTCAGAATTCACAAATTCCATAGCCACCAATGCCCCAGACCCCCATTAGGAATGGCTCAGGCTCCACACACTCAATGGAGTTGCTATCAATACTGCATTAAACATTGACTTAAAACGTTCGTGACTGCAGGAATTCATATTCTTGGTTTTTTCGGTAAAGTCACATAGATAGAAAAGAAAAAATAATAAAATAAAATTATAATAATAAAAAATACATTAAAAATAATAAAAGAAAAAAACCAGAATGAAAATAAAAATAGTAAAATTAAATAAAAAATGTAAATACATTTGGAGGCTTGCCCCCTCTTTTCTCTCCGCCTGATGAAGACCGCTTGTGTTGCGATCGAAACGTCGTGGGTTTTTTGTTGCTTTTATTATTTTCAATGTATGTTAATTTAAAATTTTATTTGACTATTTTTTATTGTGGTTTTTTGCTTTTATGATTTTTTATTTATTTTAATTATTTATTTTCATTTAATTTTATTACTTTTATTTTCTATCTACGTAACTTTACCGAAAGATCCAAGAATACTGCATTAAACACTCGCCATGTCCAACATACGTGGCAGTGAGAGGAGTGTATTTGTTGTGAACAACTTTGACAGCCAAAACCCATTGCTTAATATGAAGAGTACAGTACGCAATGACACGAATACAGACACGTGGCCGGTGGCGACTTCCCCCATAATCCTGCCTCCCGAAGGCAGGAAACCCCCTACAAGCCATACCCACTGTCACGTGCCTGATGATGTCATGGACATCACCTAGCCCCGCCCATAACCTCCTGTCCATAGGGACAGAGGTGAGAAGAAGAAAAATGTTTCCAACAATGTTGGTGTTATTCGATTAGTGAAATATAGTAATTGAACTGATAATCTGAAATAGTAATCAAGAAATAAAATAATTAGTTAGCCCAGCTCTGCATTCACATGCACAATGTATAATTAGAAGAATCTCACAAATGTGATACCCAGCACAGGAATATGAATTGTATTGTTGTTAAACGTACAATAGTGCCCCTGGGCATGGATTTTCATTATTTATAAGCTTCTTTAAGAGAAGCCTAATATTAGGTTGGTGAAAGTTTATAATAATTCTCTGAAGTGTTATGACTGCCCCCAAAAATATATATACATATGCGAGTACAAGAGTTTTAAAACAAAATCATGATTGTAATGACAACTCCATGGGATACAATTATGACAGCTGTGATGCTTGTTATGCACTTTGCAAGAACCCATAACTTTATAAAACACCGCTGACGGCAGGTCAAAGCAGGCGGCGCTGAATCACTTCTCGCCACGGTGAGTCGTCTTGGTCGGGCGCAGACAGCTTTAGAGCACACAAAAGGTCCTATTGACAACAGCACTAGGAATTGCAGTGGCCGGGAAAGCGTTCCTTGTTCACAGCACGTACGTGCATTCGACATTAAGTTTTATTGGTCTCACGAAGGGCATATCTGTGCTTACTCTGGTACGGTTTTACCGGACCACAACAAAGTATACGAAACCTATGGGCTGCGTCTTCTTTCATTGCTCATGCACGTCACTGGGGCTTAGTGGTTGACAGGGATGCAGGCGCACCCCGATCCTGCCAATAGCCTTCCAAAGCGACGCGTAATTACGTCTTGGCGGCGTCGCGCCCGCGTTGTTTCCCGCACACCGACACACCCTGTTCGGTGGGTGCCCCCCGTGCACGCAATTTCAGGCAGAACATTCGCCGTGGCGCGAAAAACTTCCAACTGCAACGCTGCGAAAGCCCCTGTACACAAACGCATCGTTTTGCACAACGGCGTGCGCCCTTGCCTGACCAACAAGCCGGCTGCCAAGAAGTGTGCTGCATGTGACTCGCGTCATGAGATTAGGCGACAGAAGAGACATTTCACCTAGATGGCAGAGTTTTCTAAAAGCATTTGCTTGAACATGAATTCAACATGTTTGCATAAAGTAATAAACAAGAGAAGGTGTGTATGGTTCACTGTTCCATTTATTTACTTATTTCTCTGCCTGATCTCCAATCTTCAATTGTTCCCTTTTTCTAAGTATTACTTCTTGTCATTGCTTGCCAGGTCTAGACGCCACTGTGCTGAGCTCAAAGGTACACATATCCTGGCCAAATTTGCCACAGGGCAATATTTGACGTGAATAATTTGATTCAGAATGGTAATACCTGTATAAACTATTATGCCAATTTTTGGATGAAGATTTCTTTTAAATTTTGCTTTTAAAAAAAATAGTATTTTGTATGATATAGCATGATTGTGTATATAGAATATAGAATAAATAGTATGTCCCATAGCTGTGTGCCCACACGTGGGCTGTCTTCTTAATTACTCCAATTTAAAATGATAATGGGAGATTGCATTTTTGAGGGGGAAGTGGACACGCCAATGAACCATGAGGCACGATGATATTAGCCTGAAAATGTAGCCTTAGCCTCCGAACAAGAATGCTTGCAGCTCTTAATAACAATTACGTGTGTGTGTTAAAGCAATGGTGAACGCATTGCTCAGTCATGTGTGGACTCAACGCAACAATATAGACATGGGAAGGGCTTCATCCAAGATGAACAGATTCGAAAATTAAATATATCTCTCATAGGTGACATTGATGGCAAAACACTGGCCATAATTTAATTTCCACACTATTTTCAGTAGATCAGAGGTTACAGGGTTCATGAAGACATATGGAAAAGCCAATGTGGGCAATGAGGCAGTGAGGTTATTTTGTCTATTCCATTTCTTCAGAGGAAAACAAAAGCAAATGCAGCCACCGGAGCAAATTTTACACTTTAAATTCAGCGTCTACATGCTAGACAATCCCTGCATGGCATTAAGAGCTCTATTAATAGATGTGTGGGTACTGCTTTGATGCAGATGATACATTTCATTCAGTTATTCATTCGGTCATTTGCAATGCTTTCCCAGGACATTCTACGGAAATGCAAAACCTAATTTCCATTGTGGTCCTGGCTGTGACCACAGGGCTACAAACCATCACAAATGGGACAGGTGGTACATTTTCCAAAATGCTTTACAGTAACACGTTTAAATTCAGGCAACTGCATGTTTTCTTATTAGCATATTCCAGTGATTACTCTGAACATAAAATACAGCACTGTGAGGTTCCTATTTTAGGAATTTAAATGGCCCAACTTCTCCCATTCGCTTTCATGTGCACCATAACGCATATCTCTGCGTTTAGTTTTAGAAAGAGGCTCATCTCAGTTGGTTTCACGACTGGTTTTAAAGAAACATTTCACTGTATTAGCTGATTGACACACATTTGCATGCTAGTTTACATACGTGACAGCCAAGCAGTCGAGCAGACGGTGTGCTTGCAATTTAACCTATTACGAAGCGGATGAATACATCTCACATTTGGTCAGTAATGCCACGCTAATATCAAAGCAAGCCATCCATACATACAGGGAAGGAAATGCAAAAGCCTGTGATTGATGGAACAGAGAGTGACATTGGATTGCATATAAACGATATCCCTACTTCTGTGCTTCCATTGAGCTAACAACACTCAAATGATGCTTCAGATGCAGGACTGCATAAAATAAAACGTATAATTAAATTGTGCACAAACAAAATCCCCTGTATAGCCTAAACAGACTTTTGGGGCAAGTGCTTTTAAAGAGCACCATGCCTGGCTGCCCTCATCTCTCCAGTGGCGATTTTTTTTCACATCGTATCAAGTACCCATTTAAGGCTGAGTCTACCCAGGGGAGGCCCAGGACCGGTTCAAATAATCGTCACTGGTGTTGGCCGGGAGCGGGAATGGAAATCCGGTGACTGGGTTTGTGATGCGGCGCGCTAACCGCTGCACCACCGCTCTCCACAAAGACTCCCCATAGAGTGTTGAACAGACTGTTAGGGCAAGTGCTGTTAGCAAGCACCTACCGCTCCCAACACACAAACACACACGTTCTGTACCAGGCATGATGCTTCCGTAAAAGCAGCTGATCCCTGCGCACAGTTCACAGGCGAGCCAACCTGTTAGATCAGGGTTGGTATATAATGAATAACCTCCACTCTCGACCAGTAAATATATTTTAAAATACAGTACAACAAATCTAGATCTATGATAAGCTGCTATTCTGGATGTATGCAAGCCCGGAGATATCCCCCTATATCGCTCTTACATTTTCAGTGAACGAGGTGTTATTTGAAAGGTTACAACAATATGTAGTTCATGTGATCGAGGTCAAAATTACAACTACAAAATAACTTTTGATCTTCATGGAACTAGTGTTGGTTATCATCTAAACGATTTACAATAACCCAGTATGTGACATGATCCCCATTTAAAATGAATACAGCGAATAGGTATGTACCATTTTGGAGGGGTGTTTAAGGATGGGAAGAGCCATTGAATCTGGTGGGCACTCCCACTATATCGAACAAGGGCCAAGTAATATGATGACAGGTGAGTGGTGAATGTCTGATGAGAGTCGGGTGAGTGTCAAGTGGGTGTCAGGTGGGTGTCGCGTCATCCCGTCCACGGGATGGGCTGCCAGCTTGCGTCTGCCTGGGGCGCCACGGTGGCGAGATGTGAACTCTCTCGCCTGGTATGCAGGAGGTCGTGGGTTCGATCTCCACCTTGACACCTGCTGTCTATTTGAAGTTTGCGTGTTCTCCCCGGAGTTGCGCGGATTTTTTTCCGGTTCCTCTCCAGTTTTTCCCTCCATATATTAAACACGAGTTCAGAGTATTTGGCTGCAATAAATGTCCACGTGATAAACCACTTCATTGACCTATTATTTGTGGCCAGGTCAATTCTAAAAAAGAGCTGGTAAAATAGCAAATAGTTTAGTTTCATCTCATGACAGTCATGACGAACACAATTCAGCACACAAAGTGGCGGAGGGCTGAATGTGTTGTACTTGATAACGTCTTACATTATTTTAATTTTATAGCGTCTTGACCAAGGAGCTGAACAAATAATTAACTATTTCTACAGCAGTATAGTGTGATGAGTTGATGAGAAGGATGGTAGTACAGTACATGAATACGATGATGCGTGGAATAACGATGATGAACGTGACAATGAGTGGTGAATGATGAGTGAGTGTGATGGATGGGTAGGGGGAGTTGGGAAGAGGGATGGAGTTAGTGATGTGGAAGGGGAGTTTGGGTAAGCGAGGGAAAATAAGTGAGTGTGTTTTAAGGGAAGAATGAAAAATAGAGGGTGAGGCTGATTGTTTGACATGTAGGAGCGGTTCCAGTTTAAGGGGGCGAGAAGTGAGACGGAATGGAATGGTGATTGGGCACAGGGAGGAGTGGGAACCGACAGAGCCAGCTGGGATTGTGAACGCAGAGGGCGATAAGGAGCGTGGAACGAAACGAGGGAAGCAATGTGTGGTCACCAATGGATTAAGGGACGTGTGTATAAGCAAGAGGAACGTGGAGACGCTGCAAAGGGAATTCGAGCGTGAGCACGAGCTGCAGGTGCCAAGCGTTCTCTGCGCCCCTCGGGGTCCCCTCCAGCTCGGCTGCTGCTGCCGCCGCCGTTTCTTTCACAGTTTATACAAAATAAAGTGAACGATGTAGGACTTCGTATATAAATAACTGAAGCGGCACAGGTTTTGGTTATTGGGATGTGTTTCTCATTACATTGCTTGTAGCAAAAAAGAAAACATAGTGTACATGCTATGACAGTGTCTTTTTAACTTTGTCCTATATTTTGTTTAAACCAGTCAAAAAATAAAAAAACCCTGCACATTTTCCTTGCCTCTGGTGGAGCGTGAGCCAGAGCATGCAACGACTCGCCCGCCCGCCCGCCCGCTCACCCCCACGCAGGATCACCTGGGAGCAGCTGCCCGACAACAATGCAGCCTTTTACACCTGCCAGAGCAACACCTTATGCCTCCCACACGAAAAAGAGAACCGCCTTCCTCCTGTTACTCCACCAGCAAAAACCGACCACGTTCACAAGCCTCCGATTAGCACGGCTGGCTACGTACGGTGCGAGCGAAGTTCAACATACGTACACACAAGCCCTCTGTCTTCCCGTCCCCTCTTGAGGGCTGCCCCCAGACCAAGGCCAATCATCTTCGCGATGGACTGAACAGGCGTCGACCACTGACTGCGTCCTACTTGAGTTGAATATTAAGCAGCCGGAGCGAGAGAATTCCCACGTCTTCCCACAATTAACATCAGCACTTGCTTAACATCGCGTCGCTGTTCACGACCGTCCAGTTACTGTCAGTGCATACAAAAAACAAGCAGCCCATCCTGTAGATTTGTCTGGTTTGATTATTGTCACAGCTTATTCACAGCCCAACCATGTGACACTAATTGGACTCAACTGCATGGCATAAAAAAAACATGAATATTTGAAACCCCTCCGAGATATATAAATTTTGCTAATGGACAAAATATTTAAAATATGTAACAACTCTTGCTTGGAAATCTTTCTTTTAAAATCATCCTCGTCATTGCTCACAAGTCCGTTAAAGCCGGGGGACATCCCATTGAGACAAATGTCTCCATTACGAGGAAGATATGGGAGGCAAACAAGGTAATAGAATGTTTTATTCTTAAATATGGAATGTTGTTGTTGAGTGTCAGCTGGGAACTTTTATAAGACTGGGAATAGGCCACCCCCATTTTCCCATTCCGTACTTTAAAAATAAATAAAAATGCGTCGTAGATTTTCGCAACAAATCCTTCATCTATATATTAGAGCGGACAATATTAAAACTTAACTTGTAATTATCAAAGAACCTTTCCTGAAAATTAATGAGCTCGACTTTTGGCATTTTTTAACACATACAGTATTTGAAAAGACCACGTTTTCTTACTGTCTGGATTATAAAACACTCCGGAAAGTAAGATCCACCCCAAATGTGTTCCCAGTGTCAAAAAATAACGTCAATCTAGCCACGCACACACATCTAACAGGTTATAAGATGCACCCCAAACATTTGCTCTCAAACTCGGGAAAAAAGGGTTGTCTTGCAATCGGTAGAATACAGTAACTGTATTCACAAGTGATGTTAGTGGCCAGGCTGCATGAGACACGTCATACACTCAAACAGAGCTAGAGTCATGTCCTCCTGGGCCTTCAAGCCAGGATAATATTTAGGGCTTCCTTCAATAACTCTGGCTCTTCTGACAGCCACTACTTCCTGAAACCTGTGAAATGACATGGGTAGCAGCGTGCTGAGGCTGTAGGATAATCAGACCCAGAAGGGCATGACTCATGAGAATCAGAACCCGGCCTTGAGCTCCCCTGCCATGCTAAGTAGACAGCCCTGTGGCCGTGATGCTGCGGGAGCCCTGATGGCGACAGGCCCATGCCGTGGCACGCCAGCCCCATGCCGTGGCACGCCAGGCACAATGGATAATCCAGGGCACGGCACGCCAAGTCTGCCAGGACCTGGCCACATATTCACCCACGGTGCCATCGTCTGTCGGCGCGTCCATGTCAGTGTGTCCGAGTGGTGTATCTGTGACATCCGAAAAAACTGAGCGATGCCACGACGTGGGCAATCAGTCCGTATGCAGAACACAAAACAAGCAGCGCGTGCAAAATGCGACACCATCTCTCGATGGCACAAGGCACAAAAGAATCACCGCAATTAACGAACACACAAACACACAGTTGCACTCAATATCCATTACGCTCTTAAAAATATTGTAAGGCAATGGTACCAACACAACAACAGCTTCGTCTACTGTGCCATACTTGGTCGATATTCATAACAAATCTATTGATACTGGCTAGAGGTGTCATTGCACCACCCAACGCCCATATTCTAATTGACTTTCACGGGGTGAGAGGGCATGGGGTGGATCGAGGAGACCCCGAGGGAGACCAATTGGAGCTCAGCAGGAGAGAAAGGTCGGAGAGCAAAAGGGACAACACAGCACGAGACGAGACGCGGCTCCTGCGTGAAGCGTTCTGTGTCAAACAAGCTCAGAATACCCACGGCTATGTGGCAAGGACAACTTGACATTAGTTCTAAATCGATTGTTTCTGTAAAAAAACACACACTTTAGTTTTTTTGGTGCATTATATCGTAGGGTTAACATATATTTATTTGTAAAATATTGACTGAACATCAACAATGTTGGGTCATTTATTTATCTCTCCAGAAAAACCTAATTGAGTCTCAAGACTCATGTTCAAGAGTCATGCAGTGGCATGTTTAGGGTAATTCCAAAGGTTATATTTACTATTTTAAATTGAGACACACATTGACTTAAACAAGGATATATATCCATATAATACGAATGATATGCCTAAGTCAAATGCTTTTCCTTACAACAATGAGAACCAGATGCCTTATGACCTCCAGGTATAAGACGTTATAAAAGTGTAAACTATTACAATGTATTATTACTTCTACTACTACTACGCGATTCTACGAAAGCAATTTCTGGTTAAACTGTTATAAATTAAGGCTTGACTGGAGCGGCTGATGCCCCTGTCCACAGTAAGGCACTATCTCCTTTCAGCGCGAGGTTGCGGCAAATCACGGCCGTGACGATTTGTCTGGCTTCTCGCTGCAGCGTCGCTGCGTGATCTATTGTCTGTGTTCCATGGACGTAGAGCGCGAATTACTGTCACTCACAAGCCCTGCCTGCGTTCCCACCCCCTCGCAGTCCATCCATCACCACCCCAAAACCAATTAAGTCTGCATTCAGCCCATAACATTATGCGTCGCTGTGCATGCACATTATTCGTATTTTTAAATTCAGCTATGTCCCTGATGCTGCTCGATTCCCCCAGCCACCAGTACCTGGAAACTCCTCCCGACATTACGGGCTTGTCGAGGATTACCCTTGCGACGCCCGGCCTTTTTGGGCAGCAGAATGGCCTACGGATAGTTTCACGCAAACGCAGCAGAGCACTCGGGCTTGGCGGCTTGTCTCCAATGTATCTTTGTAATGCTTGCAGGCAACTGTGTCGCAAATAAGACATTAGAGATCCCGTGACATTAGCCAGCCCTTTAAAGTTTGTGCCACGGTGAAAATGTGTTTTTTATTTGAATGCAATCCAAAGTAGCTTACTTAAAAATGCTTACTTAAAAATGCGTACTTTCCCTATGGTGGATGGTCATCGTGGCAAATGACACGTACCTCACTGCGGATATATAAAGTAAATTTTCACATAAATTAATCAAATACGCTGGACTAAACGAATACGACGGGTTTTTTTGGTGACTCCACACGCAGTAGGAATTGTGCCCAGTCTTGATCTCCCACATCGGGTGCAGTCGGTGGGCGCTAAAAGGAACCACGTGAAAGATGCCGAGAATTGAATTCCAACACCTGGACATGTGCCTTCTGAGGAATCCGGCATGGATTGTATTTGCCGCACACGTGGAACTCAAAGTTCTCCGCTCAAACGTGCCTTTTGTTGCGTGCACAAGAGACGTTTAAATGCCACCCCACGGGCAAGAATCCAAATATTGCCTCGTGCCGTTTTGACCAAGGACACGGACAGTTTACGTCTATTGGCTGCTACCCAACGCTACACGATTGTGTTTATGAGCATTTAAAAATATGGGGATCCGTTTTGTTGCTATTATAATGTCTCATCGCTTCTTATGAAGTGTGTATATGGTAATGACATCGGGGCTGGTTGATTTAATGTGAAATGGAATGAAAAAAATGGGAAAACGACATGCACGTAGCCCGCAAGATAACCTACTTCGTGTGACCCTCAGCAGGCAATTGTTGAAAATTCTCGTAAATAGCCATCAGACTCTGGCTATAGTAAACACGATTACTTGGCGATACTGCGTTGGCAGTGGTGCACAAGCACAAACAGCAACAAACTCAACACATTCATCAATAACACGGCATTAAACATAAAAAAGTAGAGAAATGGCGACATTTCAGGTAATTTCACTTCTTCACAGCCCACTGAGATGCCAGGAGGTATGTGCTGTAAAGAAAGGCCCTTGTCCTAAAGGTTGCCTATTATAGACGTGTTCGTTAGTAACACTGCCTTTAAAATAATGTATTGAGGTTTTATTTTATTGTAAGCAATGATAGGTCCTTTGTGCCATTTTGAAATGCCATTGATTTTTGCCTCGGGAAAACGAACATTTACCTCATGTTTAACTCCAAAATAAGTTGCATGTTTATTTGTTTTGAAATATTACTGTAAATGCATTCCATTCTGTTGACATTCTTTCGCATAGTTTTGCTGTACTGCATTGCATGGAGGAGAGATGTAAACATTAGCTTGGAGGAGACTTTGTGTCAGGGTATTGTGCTGAATTATTTATTCTGTAAAAACAGAGAAATCAAGACGAATCTAAAAATTGATTCCTCAATATCCATCGTCACCAGCATTAAAATAAAAACTGGGAAGCGTCCAACGCTACGTCAATGTTGAGCCACCTACGCTGAGCATTTTACAAACTCATTATTTACATTCAATCTGATTATCTGGATGAACACCATCCAGATGGTTGACTTTGCCACCAAGAGTATCACCAATTGATGGGTGATTTTTAAGCAAACCTAGCACACTGCAGATCGCAGAACAAGAGACAATGGATGGATAGCAGTCTCTTATTACTTGCTAATGTAATTCATGAATTAATAGGTCACACACCCTTATCTAAAACATTACAAAAACATGAATATATTCATGTCCGTGGTCCATTCTTGTTTAAAAATTCATGGGAGGACATTAAAAAAATAGCACATATACAACCAGGAACAAAGCAAGCCTTACTTGCGCGCATATTTCTAAAAGGCCGTGTGTGCGTGGACACTCCGCACGCACAATAACCTCATTCATCAAAATACACCATGCACTGCCCAGACTCCACACATTTATATATTTTTTTTAATAGCCATCATGTTAACGTGCAACACAAAAGCTTTTTTTTGGTACTGGCATTTGGAAATATCACATTTTAATTTTCCTTAGAAGGAAGCCTATTCCGGATAGATAGTTGGGTCTGGTATTAAGACAGACACGGATTCAGAAATATTAAAATAACCACATACTATTCTGTAGAAATCATCTTTATAATATCCAGTATTCATTATTTTGCCTCGGTACATTGAAATTCACTAAATGCCTCAAATTTTTAACATTTGACTTTTGGTGCCGAGTAAGCTGCTTTGTCATTTTCCCAACGATCTGCCGTGTGGACCCAAGATTCAGAGGCTAACATTTTCAATTGCAGAGGCGAACCTCCCAAAGACTGAACCGGCAAGGAGGCTCTTTCACCGGCAGCCGGAGATCTCTGCTCCTGCTGGGCCACTGGACAAGGACGGGCATGGGCTTCCTCAGGGATACTTGAATGAAATGTAATTTGTGCTTCACTGCAAAGCTCACGTTATACCATATAATTGAGACAAAATTATTCTTGGACATGCTGGGGAGGGGGGGAAAGAACCGCTATTAAAATGAGTCGCGCTAATATGGCCACACATTTTTTTTTATTTAAGACAGCAATTGTAAGGTTATACATAATTGCCTTGCCCAGTAGTAAATAGTGATTGATAACCTTCCAATAACAAGAAAAAATGATAAACAAAGCGGCAGGAGCTGTAGCCATGATAAGAAAGACTCCATTGTTTTCCCTTTGTTTAAACCCAGACAAAAGACCACTGAGAAAACGGAACACCTTTTGAACATGAGACCTGTTCCATGATGAACACATTAGAGAGCTATACAGCACAATTGCAAACGACTACTGAGTAGGAAGCCTTCAAGTACGAAGTAGAACGGGGATAAGTGATCAGCTAAGGATGCACGTGAACTGAGAAGAACGATGCTTACACAGCAACAGTGCCAGGCTGCCAGCATAAGCCGCGATTCCACGGCCACTGCAAAGCGAGCCGGATAGTTCCTTGAACTGGGCCAGTGGACTCGACCTGGATCCTCAGGGCACTCTCAGTGGGCCGACCCGACTCTGGTACGAGGCCTGTTTGCTCGCTTCCGTAAGAGAGCCGCATCCTATCGTCACCCTGGGCCGGGCCACCCGTGGGACTAGTCGCACTCAGATGGCTGACACAAAGAGGAGATCCACGCAGATGAACTTCATCGGTGTGCTTTTGTAATGGGTAGGAGATTCTTAAAAAATAAAAACAAGATACATTGCCTTGCGATAGCATGACCTAGCATAAGCATACGCTCAACCTTGTTTAAAAAAAATAACCCATATGATTGCTTCCCTTGAGCCGTGGAGCGGATGGGAATGGGGGGTATGAAGGGATAGGGGTCACGTGTCAAAAAAAGGAACCTGGATTATTGGGTGCTTGATACAATGGCCCAGCACATGTCGGGTTTGCTTTCCAACGGTCATGGAAACCTAGCAACAGAAAGTCCTTCAAATGGCAGTGGATAAGACATTGCTGATGATGTCAATCAAGAGACGAGCAAAGGGTCATATTTTCATTATGGCCTCATTCAGGTGAAAAAATTCAAAACCTGCTGCTGCTGTTCTTTACCAATGTGTGAATTAGGCCCCAAGTGTTTCCCTTTTCAAAGCTTATTAACAGATTCAGCCACCAACATATACTCCCAGTGCTCTGGTGGGAATGGCTGAACGGGAAAGCTCTCCCTGCATTTGCACAGTGGAAGTTATTAAAAATAGAATGTGCATTTCTAAACTTGTAAAATAACGTTTATATATTTTTTTAAACTACACTTTGAAAGCCGCACTTATTTTGTGATGTTCTCATGCAGTCAGTTATATTTCTGCATGCAAACATGCTTCTAAATTCTTCCAGCTTTTCCTACCAACAGAGGAATGATTGCCAAGTGCATCAGCACGGTGTGAGCAATGAGAGTTGACAAACAAACTCAATAAAAATCGGCCCAAACCGATTGACAGTCACACCTGCAATCTCTCAGAAGAGGCAACATTTGTTTTAGTTTCCTTAAACGCTGCACGCACAGGACTCGCACGTGTGACAAGTCACTAAAGTGCGGGGGGGGGGGGGGTATTGGCTACGAAACACAACGGACGACACGGAGAGGAGGCCGCTCGCTCGGGTTCTCGGAAGCCCGCAATGAGCCGGGCGCTTGTGAGCTGAACCCGAATGTCCAGGTCTCATGCTTGTTATGCAGCCTTCCACGCTGGCTTTAACCCACTCGCACTTGATTTAGCGCCACTTGCTCTGGCTCGCCCTCTACATCCCACCTTTCCAGTTTGCTTTCCCATCAAACTCAATTTCCACACCGCCTCTTGCTCATTCATGCCCTTACCCCCTCCTCCTCCCCCTCCCCCTCCTCCTGCCGCAAAGCCGCCCACGACTGTAACTTAGAAACCGACTGCCGAGTTATGCACCAGTCGCATGGAAATGTGGAATTGTTAGAATATAAACTCGCGTTGCCTTCATTTCCTCAGTCGGTCACTTTGAGCACCGTCGTTTTTCGTCGACCGCCGCACTTGAACGGACAACGCAAGTGGAGCGCGAGTCAAATTTTGTATGCCTGCTTTCAAGCCAATTATTTATGTTCACCATAGCATAGACCCCAGATCACCATCATCAACCAGTAATTGCATCCTATTTGAGTTCTTAGCTGGATTGAAATAGAGGCTTTGGTTTAAGAATTAGATGTCATGTGTCTTTTAACCGAAGTTGCCTGGTGAAAATTGGATTTCATTGACGAGCTAATAGACACATATACAATCATGAGTTAGTGCAAGAGGTTTGCTTATATCGCTATGGCTGCATTTATACAGGGTGCTTCAAAACAATGTGAACACTTCTGAGAGTTTTCAACAACACCACAGGAAATGAGCCTCCTCCGGGCTCTGGAGACCACCTGGAGGAGATTCCAGGCACGCATTGACAACGGTGACGAACGGTGACGAACACGTGGACTTGTTGAAGCTGTTGAAGCTATTAACCCCCATTGTTTTGTATCATGTTACAGTGTATTATGCGTTATTTTTAACATTAAAAACGTAGTCCCATGTAAGTGTTAACATTTTTTTGTAGCACCCTGTATTACATGCTGTGAACATTTGTTTCAATTTAGCACCACTACAACAAAAAGTGATTTATACATTTTCCACCTTTGCTGCCATTACATTAATTCTGAAATAAAAATGACGTTATTATTATTCACTAATGTGCATTGTTGGAAAACAATACATTCTCGTCATGAAATATTAAGTTAAATAAAAAAAAATGTGTTTAAATACGACTGAAATGTAATCGATATTATAAACATGGCATGTTAAATAACACCTCAGGAAAACAATTATGAAACAAATGCATTTTAAATATTTCATCTTGACTTAAAGCTTTCGTGACTGCAGGAATTCATATTCTTGGGTCTTTCGGTAAAGTCACGTAGATAGGTTCAAAGAAAATAATAAAAACTACGACGTTGCGATCGCAACACAAGCGGCCGTCTTCAGCTAACCCCCCTTTTCCTAACTTGACCGAAAGACTCAAGAATATTTAAACATTTCACTTTATCGTAAACACAAACACCACAAATTGAAGATGAAAAAAATAATGCGGTACCATGGGTGGTTTCGTGAATGGATGCGGTTTTAAATGTCGGGTGGCTCCAACATTAAGTGTAACCTAGGGACCTCATCCTACCTCGCTTTACTGCAAGTACTGAAATTCATTTCACCTTGGGCAGAAGGGTGCGGTGCAGAAACAAAAATCAATGTAGGGTATCTTTTGTTTATCTTTCTCTCTATTTATATACACACACAGATAGCCTGCGACCAAATAACCCACAATGTGCCAGATCTCAAATCTCAGCAACGAAGCAGCACCGACCTGGATATCGCTCGGATATGACCACCATGCACGCCAGGTCACTATCGGTGGCTGTGGGGCTATACTATGTGTCCACTGTTGTACTGTGCTTCTATGCTCCCCACCTTCACTGACCAGCATGGTGAAGCATGCTCAAATAAACTCCACGACCCACACGAGGTGGTAAGGCCCAGATCCAGGAGTAGGACTGGAAAAAACCCGCCATACATATGTGAAACTAAATAATTGTTATTTTACCAGGTAAGGCCCACTAAGCTATCTTTTTCAGAAGCGACCTGGCCACAAATGGTAGCGGAACTTTGTGGCTTATCATGTGGAAATTTATAGCAGCCAAATACTCTCAAAGCATGTTTATAAATGCGGAGAGAAAAGCTGGAGAACCCAGAGAGAAATACACGTGACCACGTAGCGAGAGACATGCAAACTCCAAACATACAAGTTTCAGGGTCA
Organism: Lethenteron reissneri; assembly: GCF_015708825.2. NCBI lineage: Eukaryota > Metazoa > Chordata > Hyperoartia > Petromyzontiformes > Petromyzontidae > Lethenteron > Lethenteron reissneri. The sequence continues at coordinate 14,434,470 of NC_083810.1, forward strand.
GGATCAAACACACGACCTCCTGTATAGCAGGCAAGGTAGTTAACACCTCGCCACCGTGGGCGGGCCACCATGGTGGCGAGGTGTCAATGTACCTTCGTTTCGTCTATGCATATCCAAGACAGCGTAGTAAGGAAGCAATGAGCACGGTTGGATATGTACGGTGCAAAAGAAGTTCAACATACATGCCCGCCTTCAAGGTAGAAAACCATGGTGGCTATCGTTAGCTGTTGTTGTCGGGTTAAAGTGTGGCTGCCGCAACTTCTCCCTTTCACGCCGTCTACTTTGCAAGAAACAAGAGTCAGAAGTCAAATTGATCGCTCGCTCTAATGACACAGGGTGCCAGTCATATGTTGTTTACAGCCCTGAACCAGCGGTGGAAATTATACATTCCTATGGCTAGTGGGGGGTGTTCGTTTTCAACAGGACCACCACTGTTGACTTCCCCACAAAGGAGTCCTCATTTGATCTCAGAGACCCCAGAAGGATGCAAGGGCTGAGTCTACCCCCTACCAGGATTTGAACTCGCTGTGTCACCCACCTGGTATTGCATGATATAAATATTCTATACATTTAAGACATGTAAGCCGTCTGTACTACCTGCTATGACATATAAGAAACAGGGTCATTCGCACACAAAAAAATACAAAAACTGAATATATGGAATTGAAGCTATCAGAGGTACATGCTTGGAAATTCACCGAGTGCCGGAAAGGGGAACACACAGATTAGAGAACATTGGCAGGTTAATGACAGCATTCAAGCCATTGCACAAAGTGTGGTTTGGCAGGACATGTTCACCAAAGAAGATGATGGCCGATGGTCATGGAGTGGCAGCCAGGAAATGGAACATGTCTAAGAGTACATCCATTGAGAAGTCAGAGTGATGAAACAATTGCGTGTGCAGGTGCTAGATGCACTTAACACATGGTAGGATCATGAGAGACGGTGGTGGCTTGGAGAGGCCTGCATCCAGCAGTGGATTAACCATGGCTTATAATGAATTCGACTAAAATACAGAATAGCAGGCATGTGTTTACTCTTGAGCACAAATAACTTAAATTAATTTGGAGCATTAAATAAAAGGCAAATTATTCCTGGAAAACAGTGACAATGCAATAGCAAAAACAGTGACAACACAAGGATTTTCATACATTACATTTGCTGGCAGGAGATGGGAATTAACTACCAAATTGCCCGAAAATAACTTCCTATACCACCCTCGTACACTGATGGTAAGAGTCAAAGGCTTGGTAATGATGCACACCGTACATCCCCATGCATTTCTTTTTCATTGTTCTTGTCACGCAAAGTGTTTACTGATAATATCCTTAAAATCAAGCAAATGTCAGGTACAAGCAAGGAAAAATGTGGAGAGCCATATATATTTTTGTATCAGCGAGGCTTTCAGCTACAAAAATCCAATAATAAGGGCTTTTATTTTCCAGTACGACCCAGGTATGTGAGTGACAATTGATCAAAAAATTGCTACACTTCACAAATCAAACATTACATCCACATTCGGATACACCATTATGGCGCGACAATGGACTAACAGCAGGTGGATTTTATAGCTGAAAAGATTCTTACTTTGAATTTGGCTGTCACCACTTATGCAGATGTAAAAATGCATACTTAATATTTTGTTTAAAGTGTAAAAAAGAAAAAACAACGATTGCCAATGCCACGAAGCAGTTTCTCAAACAAATATTGTTAGGCCAAGGATAGACGACCGCTCACTGAATAATCCGTCAAGCGCATGTCTTGCCATTTTACATACAAACAAATCTTATGGTCGTGCCATCTAGATGAGCTAGCAAGTAAAAGCAGTTTACATGTACATATAGAAACACTTGCAAAATAAGTCATGTAGAACAATAACACGTGTAGAACACATGTAGAACAATAACACGTGTAGAACACATGTAAAACACATGTAGAACAAAAACACATAGAAAAAAAAGTAACAAATCATTTCAATTTCAATGGAATTAAAATAGGGCACTTTGTAACATTCCAAGGACATTGGCTTGTAATTTTCACCCATTTACTGTGACCACATAGATGGCTGTAAACTACTTCGAATTCCAATCTGTGGCTGAGCTTTAGCTCCACTTTTCATGACTATTTTTTAAGGAAATATTAAACCAGCTTTGTCTATTCACCAAAGCTCCTCACCAATTATGTCGGGAATTCATTGCACATTGAAGACAACATGATGGGTGGCAGATGCCCAGATTAGCCACGTTGACAGCAATGGCAAAGCACGTGGCAAGGCACCACTTTCTTACATGGTTAATTAAATGTGTGGCTTAATACAAAAAAATGTGCTGCTCTCGAAAATATGAAGCCAAATCTCACCTGTATTACTAAAAATAAAACAATGCGTATTGTTAAGCACAAAAAAGTGAGTGTCTTTGAAAATAACACTCCATCTCTGGTCCATATGTATACCTTCATTATGCTCCTATGGAGAACATCCTTTTGTTTTTCTCTAAATTGCCATTCTATTATGCCATTTATTCTAAATCGCACATCTCACCTGGGTGCAGAAGGGCCCAGCCTTTGATTGTCGCTCCACTAATGCACAGGGCCATGCCCTCCCCCACAGGTCCCTTCACTGCTTGCTGAGAGTTGTAAACGCATTCGCATTTACCAACACCATTCCCAATGCACACAAAGGCGCAACAACAAAGCCATCTCCCCAGAGATTGTTATCTTGTTTTTGGCAGGTAGTTGGTCCAGTAACAAGCGCAATCGCAAAGTCTACCACAGAGCACTGCAGTCCTCGAGTCCCACCAGGCCACGAATACCCACCCTACCGCACAACTTCAGTCAAGTGCCTCCGATGTGCGTGCTGAGAAAAAATTAAGGAATTAAGAAAATGTGGAAGGAATCACTCCAATATTTAAAATAATAACAATACGGATAACCAAAATGCTTTGAAAATACGCAATAAATTATAAAAATTATGAAAAAAATTTGCTTTAATTGCTTTGGCTTACATTTGACTTGATTAAATATAAAAAGGAGCCTCTTTGCTCATGTGTCTATTATTATCTTATAAAACCGGATTTATCTACTCGTCGATTCGATCTCACCACGTAAATAACTACACGGATGCAGCCCACGATCCCGGCACATCCCGAAAATGTTCGTAATGTTCCCAAGAGCAAAGCGGACTTTCTTCTTTGTGAATAATCGCTTAATAAACGCCACGTGAAAGCTGCAGAGATGTATACATCAGTGTTATTAAAATAAATTAATTTGAATTTGAATGTTTTATACATGTGAGGCTGGATTAAATTTGATTCAATTACCCTGCTCGTCACGTGGGAGATGTATAATTCCACTTAGTAAATATTGAACCAATCCCACTTCAGCATGCAACATGACCACAATAGATAACTTCAAGCTGACCATATAAAATCCAAAAACAAGTGTGGCATTTTCAGAAAAATAAACAATCCAAAATTATCTCTTTTTCATTGTATTTCCGATCTAACTACCAACCCCAGCAAACATGAGTTCAATTCCAGACGATGGCTAATGGCAGTGGCTATTGATATTTGAACCGGTTATGGGCCCCCCACCATTACCCCACAGCACCGAGCAGTGTTACGAATTGTCAAACAACTCTCGTGGCCTGACATGGCATGGGGAAATCCTCAAACAGCGGTAAGTTGAGAAATTATGATTTAATATGAGAGAGAGTGAGAGTAAAAAGGCATCTAAAGCAGACTTTGCAGCAGTGAGCATTGGTGCCTATACTGGGAGAATGAGTCCTAATATGCATGAAAGCAGTCTACAGTTGTCTGAAAACACTGCTTTAATCAGTCAATCACATTTGCTTTAATTTATTTTCATGGTGGTCGAAGGAAAAATGACCAAAATACTTTAGACATTTTTCCTCCTTGTTTGAAACTTTTCTGCTTAAGATTGAGGAAACAATTTGACCACATGAACCCCCGAATTGTAGCTCTTGAGCTTTTACCCAAGCTGAGTCTGCCTACGCACCCTCGGATAAACAGTTCACAGGAAGGAAACAATGAGCAGAGTTTATACTGAATATTGCTTTCCCCGTAGCATAAAAAATATATTTTTTTGGAACTTCACGCATATAATATAAAATTAAGTTACAAAAAAGTCCCATGAGTGACCATGAATAAACCAGCCGATGACAAAAACGTAGCGAGCTGCTATGCAAAGATTCCTACACACACAACGAATGTTGGCACATTATACCAGGAAACCGCTGACATAAAGTGCCACTGTGATCTACAATCAGCTCACCGCGAGAGCTAAATGAGGCATGCTGGAGCCATCGCCTGCAATGTGTGCATCCCCGTGTGGCCCGTGACAGCGAGCGCCCGTCAAGTGTGCTCAGAAAACACCAGCAGGGCCCACGCTAACCCGAGTTCTGGACTTCTTGTTTGCCACCGCTAAGCTGATAGAGTCTGCAAATATTAATCACACTAACCCAGAAATAAACACTTTATCTTGCCTTCTGAGGATACTCTTCGAGCTCAAGAGACGGAGAGAGGTTACTCTGAAAGCTCAGGGTCCTTAGGGCACTTGACTTAGAGTGTGCGAGGGCGGCAGGAATGAACACAATTTGCACACAAAAGCTCGGTCTGACTTGGCATGCTGTAACAAACGGCGTCAAGAGATCCTGCAATAGGAAGATTCGTAACAGGAGCGTTTGCATTGTCCTGATCGATCCACTGATGGTGCCGCCATCTCTGACGATCACGCAAGACAACAAGACCAAGAGCTTCACCTCGCTGCTGCACAGGGGTCAACGGGCAGGTCACGCACAGTGGGGAAGTGTGCGTACCACAGCCTCGTCCAAGATTCCTGGCCAGCATAGCGGAGACAAATTACCCCTGAGAGGGCTCTGTAGAGCTTCCTCGACTGGCGGTGACGTGAGCATTATTTGATGATGCTGCTTTGGCAAAAGCATGCATGCATGCATGTTGAACTTCTTTCACGCCGTACGGAGTCAAGTGCGCTAATCGGAGGTTCGGAGGTGCGGTGGTGCATAAGCACAATTATCAAAAAACTGAAAGTCGTCAACAGCAAGACTTTCAAATATAGTGAGAGGGTGTAAACGTGCTGCGGAGAAGGACCATTGCTCGAAACGTCATCGAGTGAATATATGTTTTTACTTATTTTGAATCGTTGCTGGGTGGGTTGAATTGTGATCCATTTTCTGCACATTTTCCACCATGTATATGTTTCCATAGTCGACAAAAACATACTGCAAACTAACTTCTGCCTAAACTGGTCAAAGCAAAAGCGTGTGCAAACAATACATAAATGTAATCCACATGTGTACAAGTGCACGTGTGTAATAGCTGTACACAGGTACGTTCGTGATTTAATTTATATTTATAAGTTACATCTTGCATTAATAATTCATGCACACATGAATGATGTACGTGTCGTACTTGTAAGTTTGCATACAAATGCGTGTGTGCACGTATTGCAAACTCCGATAGTTACAGCCAAATGGAGTGAGCATTTTCCACACAAAAAATAATTTGCAGATATGGGACATACAAAATGTGGCTATGAATTGAATTAGAATGTGTAAATAAAAAAATATTAGGTGCATATATTATTTGTGCGCTTACACAATTTTCTATTTGTCATGTAAAAACATGCCATTATAGCATCCCTCACCACCATTTAACTGACATAACTGATACAAGTAACAACGATCATCATGATGAACAGGCCTCTGTCAGTCCACTGCTGCACAACGGCCTTCCCATGCTGAGTCAGTCACGGGGGTTGTGGACCAACACTTCACCTTGCTGGTAAGTGTAGCTTGGCTTGGGTGGGTGTGGTAGTGGTGCAACGGTTTTCCTATTTGCTGTGAACCCAGAAAACCTGACTTTGATTCCCAGCCATGGCAAACATCAGTGGAGAAAAATATATGAACTGGTCCAGGGACAATCCACTTTACAAACCTTCAATATTGCAGTTTCACAAAATGTGAAATTTGACAGCAATAAGGCGATCACGCGCAAAACGAATGTAATTATTCATACTTATAGGGTGCTGTATATGCACTGTATATGGCCATGTGTATGTGCGCACGTGAATGTATATTCATTTGTTACACGGTTTTAATTATAAATACTATATTTATTCGTTTTGTACTATAATTTGTACAGCATACATATAAATACACGGAGCACTATGTATGTAAAAAATGAGGCTTAAAAATATAAAAGTATAATTATTTCAGGGCTTTTGCCAATAGGCTGTCAAGTCTCAACTCAAATTTCCCTACCTCAGCAGTCATTTTAATTCCCTTGAATGTTTGTTGCCCGTTAATAAATGCTGACTCGCTAGCTGGAAAGCAATTTTTTTTGTGTTCCTTGGAAAGCTTTTTGTTGGAGATACACAAGGACTGCTCCCTCGTGATGTCCCCACGGAAGCAGAAAACCCCTTGGCTGGATCATTTGTGAAAAAATAGGAATAGGCTTTACCGTTTCTGGAAATACAACTGGTGTTAAGGAAATTAAACACCAAATAGAAACCTATTGTAGGGCATCAAGTCTGCATTGACCACACATACCCGTGGCAAAACATGCAAGCAGCATGCTCTGTCAATAAACACGCATTGTCCTTGCAACTGATTGGCCCACACCAGAGGCGGCCTCCTTCACGGCCTCGTCTCACCAGTCAGACCAGAGAACGACAAAAGGCGAACAGCACAAAGGAAATGCAAATATCAAAGTATAAACAGCTCGGGTTGAGCAGTTATATCTATGGGACCTTTTTGCCAGTATCAAAATTATGTTTTATTGGCAGAAATGGTAGAGCCTATTCTTATGTTTTCATCGTTTTGATACTGGCAAAAAAGTTCCCACAGATATGGATAATTAGTGATGAAAACAAGTCACATTTTACCTACCCACCAATTAAATGCCGTGGTATAAAGAATAACCATTTACATTTCGCAACAACCCTACTTTTGTGATGCAGCCAGCCGAACATGCATCCGTAAAGCATCATTGCCTTGAAAAAATAATCGTACGTGACAATAGTTTTACAGCAAACTAATATAACTGACCAGACAATCAAAGAGCAATCTCAAGCAGTAGGGTCAATTTTGATGAATAAAATAAGCAAATAAACAGATCCCGAGGTCTCTAGAAATTAGGTTTCTTAAATCCCTTTTACTCTGTCCACTCAACAGATCCAATGGGCACACCACAGTGAGTCGGTGGGCAGGCCACGTGTATCGCAGTGCGGCCACCCCCACGCCTTCTGTGCCATCTGACCGCTGTGTAAGAGCCGGCGACATAAAGTCGAGAGATGCTCTCTGGATTATCCCTCCAGTAGAGACCCTTCTGCCCGCAGCGGCATGAGCAGGATCTCTCAGGGCTGCACCTGTAGCCGTGATAAATAAGCAGAGGCACCGTCCGTGCGGTGCACAGGCCAAGCAATTGCAATTGCCTAGCATTTCCCAATTTTCCCAATCCATGATTGATAGACAGCCTTTGCGGAAGGCGCGGCATATGCCAGGAGGATGGATAATGAGCACATTATTGACGAGCCCCTCCAGCGGCACGATTCGGCGCTCCGACTGGCGCTCCTGACTGGCGCTCCTCCTCTCCTCCAGAGGCATCAGAAATCTGCAGAATGGCACGCCTACCGCCTCTTGTCTTCAAACATACCACTGCGTTTTATCAAACAAAATCCCATCCGAAGATTGTAATGGCAGTGAGCCAATTAACGCTGGTACCGGTTTTGTCGTTTCATTTGTACAGCCGTGATAACTAGAAGGTGAAAGTGCAGCACTGCAAACGCTTGCTCACAGCACTGCTGGCGGAAGGGGTCTCCTCTAGATGGGGATAGAGAAAGCCCCTTCTCTAGAGGGCATTTGGCCTATTCCTCCTCCTGGAATGTGTTTACTTTTTGAGATCCTCCGTATCGCAGTCACGGCAAATGTGATGATGCGGTGGTAATCGTGTCTGCTATTGTCATGCAAAAGTCATCGCCAAGCTTATTTTATACAAAAAAATGTCTAAATGCAGGTACATTTGGCATGGATGGAAGTTACAGCGGAAAGGAATTAGTCTTTGCTTTGTGTGTGAAAAGGCCAATGTTTGTACAGCTTATACAACTCTATTGTAAGATACCATCATCTTATACAGAACACACAGGCCCTGCCTTGTAAATAAGTCCTGGTTTAAACTATACCTTTAAAACGAAAGATAAAACTCACAATGTTTCTTATCGTGAGAATTAATGCAGGTGTATTATACAAAACATACGATTTTAGGTGAACTCCGTTGTATCATATCGAAATCGAAAAGAGTACATGTTTCAGCAAAAATCAACTGGTAAATCAGCAAAGTTGTCAAATGGTCCCACTATTGATGCTGCAAGGTCTTTGAGAGTAAACAGAGAGAGTCTAATAAAAAGCTCAAGGTTGGACAGACGTTCAATGTTTATTTTTCAGTAACATCGTTCTATGTTACATTAATGCATTTCACGTGCAGTAACTTTACACTATGTCATGGAGCGGTGGCACAGTGGTTAGTGCACTACACTCAGCACTCAGAGTGCATTATTTACCCAAGGAATCCTACTCATTCGATGCTCCCATGAGTAAATAAAGCCTCCACTGTCTTTTCATAGATGGATCCCTTCTGCTTTGTATATTATGCCGGTTTCTTATTGAGTATCTTCAAACAGCTGGATTAAAGGAATGTGCCGCAATGCTTGACAAGGTTTCAAAACAGACTATTTCTGGAAGAACCAAATGGATAAAGCACACTGACGTTGGAAAAAAACTACTATGATGGCTATTCAAGAATTTAAATATTTAAATAATCTTTATGCACACATTGAACGTCTTTTTTATTCACACATCCTTTGATCCCCCTGCTTTATACTGTGTGCGTCTTATCTTGGAGTTGAGATCATAGTCACTCCATTGCATATTCTTATCAACTATTCCTTTTCAACCAACTCCAACATCCCTATTGTATTACGATTACTGATTAGCAAATTATCCGGGGAAATCGATGACACAGTTACCTAAGCTCTCTCTCAAACCGAGGTCTCCGTAAAAATATATAAATTTTGAAAGAATAACAACCATTTACAAACATGGAACTGCTCCACTGTGAATGCAATAAATACATATATAACAAAAGATGTATAAGGGGAGTGAGGAAAAATAGATAAAATGCTAAAGTTATTCACTTGGAAATTAGAATACATTGTTGTTACGATGGATTCGAAGAAAAAATTAATGAATCTAAAAATAGAGAATATTAACACTGTCGGGTCTGCTAATGACATAATTATAACAATAAATGGAAATGAAGTGCATGGCAATGTGCCCAACGAAGGACAGAACCAGTCAGTGTATATCACCATGCAGATCAGAAACATGGACATTGACAAATAAAATGATACGAATGCTGAAAATTCGACGAAGAAGAACGGAGTGGTGCTTTCGTGGAATTACACTGAGAGAGGGAAAAGGAATACACGAATTGGTGAACATATCCAAGTTAAAGACATCACGTTGACTGCTAATAAAAGTAAGTGGGCTTAGGCAGGAGACGTCGCTAACACGGATGATGGGCGGTGATTGACACTAACGACTGAGTGGCAGCCAGGGGAGGAAAGGCCACTGAGAGGTCATCCACTGAGAGGTCATCCACCGCAGAAATGGGGCGATGAAATCAGCTCCCGTGCAGCAGCTCGCCGTATTGTAGGATTGCAAGATTGTGAACTAGGGTGATGGCTTGAGAAGGCCTTCATTCAGCAGTGTATAGATCAAAGCCGATTATGATAATGATGCTTCATCTCGTATTCAGTAAAAATTCAAAACTGTCAAATATATTCCTCAACTATTTACCAATGCTATGTATACATTCAAAAATGACTCAGGAAAAAAAAATGCATATTGCTCAGTGTGCTTTTGCGAATGTTTTCCCTCCATAAATTGCGTGCTCTCGTGGATGTTTATTTCGCACAGGTTTTTACTCGTCACATTAGCGACCAGAAGCCTCCCAGCGCCGTGTTTAAGTCGGCTATCCTCCGGGGGGCTGGAGCGATTGATTGAAGCTCACTGCCAGCTGAAGGAGTAAGAAACCCGCAGTTGATGGAGGGAGCAGAGAAACAAAATAAAGTGGGGATTTTTTTCCATCGCTCAGCTGTCAACAGAGCGCATTCATTAGTTGTAGAATCACACACAAACAATGCACATTTATAAAAATATATACCGACTACAGAAGATGAACAATGCAATTAATTCATATTTGCACACTAAATCTATTTAATATGTGTGAAGAGTAAAACAAGTGCGTGTTAACATTTACCGAGATGCATATCTGCAATATTTGCTGCCGAGAAGCAGGCTTGCAAACACCCCTCAGATTGTGCATTTCTTTAGCAGGAGTTGGTGGATGGGGTGCGGGTGGGGATGTGAACAATATTGGAATGCGTTTGTAATGGCGAGTGGCCTTTTATTTGACTTGGGTGTTTGGCAGGGCGTCTGCAGCGTTCTCCAAAGAAGCACAAAGATCTTTCACTTTTAATTAGGCAGCACAATTATATGACGTCTTACAAAGAAGGCACAGCCAACTGACAGCAGCACGCGGGATGAGAACACGTGCGCTGCACGGGGAGCACTGTGTGCACACACACAGGCATGTGTGTGTGTGTATGTGTGTGTGTGCGTGAGTGGGGAGCGGTAGTGTAGCGGTTAGCGCGCTGCGCTATGAACCTGGCGACCCGGGTTCGATTCCCGCTCACGGCTAACACCAGTGACGATTATCTGAACCGGTCCTGGGCCTCCCCTAGGTCGACTCAGCCTTAAATGAGTACCTGGTGCGGTGTGTAAACATCGCCACTGGGGAGACAAAGGCGGTCGGGCGTGGTGCTGGCCACCCACCCCCTCGTGTACCGTTCCGGCCTTCATAGGTGCTCGCTAACAGCACTTGCCCCTACAGTCTGTTAAGGCTATACGGGGGATCTTTGTCTTTTTGTGTGCGTGTGTGTGCATGTGTGTGTGCATGTGTGTGTGCATGTGTGTATGTGTGCATGTGTGTGTGTGCGTGTGTGTGTGTGCGTGTGTGTGTGTGCGTGTGTGTGTGTGCGTGTGCGCGTGTGTGTGTGTGCGTGTGTGTGTGTGCGTGTGTGTGTGTGCGTGTGTGTGTGTGCATGTGTGTGTGTGTGCATGTGTGTGTGTGCATGTGTGTGTGTGTGCATGTGTGTGTGTGCATGTGTGTGTGTGCATGTGTGTGTGTGCATGTGTGTGTGTGCGTGCACGCAGGCATGTGTGTGTACATGTGTGCATGTGTGTGTGTGTGCATGTGTGATGACTATGTGTGTGTGTGTACATGTGTGTGTGTACATGTGTGTGTGTGTACATGTGTGTGTGTGTGCATGTGTGTGTGTGCATGTGTGTGTATACACACATGCACACACACACAGATGACTATGTGTGTGTGCCACACACACACACATGCCTGTGTGGACTGGGGACGCGCTGCAGGATTACAGGAAGAGCATTTGGCTAAAAGTATCGGGTGCGCTATAATCCCTACCCCGATGAAAACTGCACAACACTACATCCTGCACGCTCGACCCGCTGGCACCTTTTGGAGGCGATGATTAGGACAGTAAGTCAGCTGGCAGATGCAACGGATCCCATGACAATGCTTACAAATGCGGACCTCCATGAGTCAGGGTCAAAATTAACCACGAGCCATGAGATGCCATTCAGAGCATGGAGACTTGCTGAAGATAATGATTCTGAATACGTATTGAAGCAGAGATGCACACAGCCTGGATGAATGAAATACCGCGAGCCCCGACTTCCAGCCCAGCCCAGCGTGTGCGAACCACGGCCTCTCCCTGAGCACCAGCTTTGTGCCGTGGATTCTGCCTTGATCTGGGACAAAGTTGAGAGGGCAGAGATATTAAATCGTTGCTCATAGTGAATGAATCTTGGTGGTCAAACAGCAAGAGAGGGTTACATTTGATCATGCTGGCAAGTATACAGAAGAGCAAGACCAATAAGAAGCATCTAGAAGATTGTCTACTTATTTAACCACACCTGTAACATTACTTCATCAAATAAAATCGCCATAAACATGCTATAGAACTTCACGTTTGTCTGTACGCACCTTTTATTATAAGCAGATATTGAGAACAGGATCAAAACGGTCTTAAATTCACATCTTTGCAGGGGCGATGCTGCAATCTACTCCTTCGTAAAAGGCCAATGGGAACATGCAATGACCTATGAAAATGCAAAGCCGCCGATAGGTTATATTTGGCGAGATTTAGAAGCTCTCCCATTAGCCTCGCAGCAGCATGCCGGGCTCACCTTTCCCAACTCACGAGTGAAGAGAGATAATAAAAAATGCACACACTTTGCTGCCCGTGGTGTAATTGCGGTTGCATCTCCTTGGCGTGCCGTGGCCAGCGACCTGACCCACGGCGGTGAGCGAGACGGATCGCGCGGCGCACTCCGCAACTCTTCTAAGTACGCCGCGTTTCATGCGGTAATTCGTGAGTCGATATACACCGTCTTTGTTTTCTAAAGCATCCAGTACCACGATTCGCGTGCAAAAGAAAAACTGCTACAGCCGCTGAATGATTGTATTTTCACGCATCGATTTTCTTTTTTTTACATTCAACTGCTGACAACAGTCAAAATTCTGCATTCTATTCAATGCCCCGTCTGGATGTTGAACTTCTTTCGCCCCGTACGTAGCCTACCGTGCTAATCGGAGGTGCGAGATATGCAGCGAAAGAAGTTGTCTGCGAGTAATTTTAATTGTATACATTTGTAAGGTTTGGTTTGCTCTGGGGGGAGCTGAATCCCGCACACAGGTTGTACGCCTTGTCCTCATTGGCAATGGTGGATGACTATACGACTTAACCGAAATGTTTGTCATTGCTATTAATATTTAATTTCTACAAAACAGTTTCAGATACATTTCAACAGTGAAGTTATTGCATGCAGCTGTTATTCTTCTTCTTTTAACGTCTACACTATCTTATGAAGCGAGTTTTGTTCGACATAATTAAGACATATTAATTATAATTAAAGCATGCATTATATTGCAATAGAAGGTGCAACAGCGTCAAGGTCATGAGAGTCATCACCGCTGTGTACATATTACTGCAGTTGATGTCACTGCCCCATCACCTCCTCCGTTCGGATAGATGTCACAACTCTTACACGCTCGACATATGACCTGCAAGGTCAGTTCTAAGAGAAGAAAATAATAATTGTGGTAGCCATGACGCCAGTGGTCAAAATGACATGGACAAGTGCCGGTATGATAAATATTCATCATGCAACCAGGTTCCATCGGCGGAAATGCCACTGTGAAGGAATAGGAACCTTTCTGAAAAGTTCTGTATCCACGTTTGGTGTTCTAAGAAGCTTCGGCCTGCTATGCCATCGTATACCGGTCGATATTGACCACTGAATAACACAATAATAATTATAATAATACTCAACAATATTCCACGTCAATAACAATCTTTAACGTCACTGAGCATGTCGGTTCATAGTGCAGCATGTCGTGTAAATGAAAGCAACGGCTCTTAAATGGATGATGAGAAAGCCTGTCAACCCCCATGCACTCGCGCTGAGAGAGAAGCACGCAAGGAACCGTTTGCCGATTCATTTGCAAAAAAAAACCTTGCCCTGAACTGTACCGCAACAACGAGAAGGGACGTGGAGCTCACCACAGCGAGAAATCTTTACGGAAGAAATCCAATACAACAAATCCGAAGTGCGGATGCAATATTAATGGACTGAGACTCCGCAAGACACCCTGCAATGAGCCACCCTGCTATGTAGCTTACAACCTGTTCATTATTGCTTTATTTTTAGAAGCAATTCAGAAAGTGACAGTATTGCAGCTGAACCTTCAAGCTGTCCCATTGAGTGCCACTACTGGTCAAGGAGCAGCCAATCTGAGGTGCTCTCGTTTAAACCCAACCCCGCTCAATGAGCCAAAACCCCTGTAGAGAGGAACTCAAAAGGGATGGAAAGGCAAATGTGAAATGTTGCTATTCGGCGTGGCAATGAAGCCTAGGGCCTGGCGTGCACGTGCCACCACCACCGGAGCGGCAGGTCACAAACAGTGGACAGCAACCACCCCGCGCCGCGTCTGCTGGGTGATGCTGCCTCTGCTGTGGACGTGGTTGCGCCACACTGCCAAAGGCTCAAGAATGTAGTAGCGCAGTAAACGGATGCAGTGTGCAAATAGAGAAGTCACACTATCGGGGTTAATAATAAACAAAAAATAAAATTTGCAAAAGTTTTTTTTCGGAGTTCAAAGGGCGCTTGGTGATAAAAGATAGCCATTCATACGATCCCCCATGCACAATAAACCCAATCCCTCTTTGTTTAAGAATCGGCTTTACTTAAATGGTCATGCTCAGTCAACCTTTGGTTCAAGGTACAGCAGTTTCGGTCTGAGAGAGCATTGTGCTGTTTTATCGGCATCCGTAACTATTTTTGTCAACTTTAGACCGATTACTAAGTGTGACTGGAACAAGCGGCAACGATGGCCTCGTGAAAATAATCCATTAATCTATCCACGAGTCGATGAATCAAATTCAAATATCACGCAACGTTCGTATGATTTGAATAAAGGATCACTTTTTGTACGCACGAGGCTCAAAGCGCGAGTTGTCGCTGCGCCCGACCTGGGGTCGAGGTGTCGTCGTCGTCACGAATCGTCGTCCCTTCGAGGGAGTGGCAGCCGAGAAACAGAACGTGACCGCAAGGGCGTCGAACCGAGGAGATGGAGCGATGCAATCAGCGGAGCCCCCCTTCCCTCGCCCGGCTCCCCCCTACAGACCCCCTTTGTCTCCCCAATGCGATGCCTAAACACTTTCCGTCGTGCCCCAGCCACGGCCAGGCCTAACTCGACCCCTCCTCCTCACCACTCGCTCCTGTTCTGTCGTCACTATAATTACACCACCACTTGTAATAATAACAACGCAGTTGTTCATCTCAAACCACCATCATCTGAAGAAAAATGTATATTCGCAGCAAAGTGCCTTGGAAAATGCGCTATGTAAATGTCGTCAAGATCGGTGCTGGGTGGATTGATACATCACAGGATTGCAAAATGTGGCGGCAGCTTGCGGAGGCCTTCATCCTCCAGCAGTGGATTGACCACGGTGTATTAACCACTCTTGTAATATATCAGTTGCTACCATGCAGTGCACTTCAATTACTACTTACAAAGTGGAGTGTTTATTTTTGAGCTGTTACAAACAGAATGGAAAATTATCAAAGTAAAACATTTGATTTACAAAACTCACCTAAAAATCATTCATCACCATGGCAATGATATCTACCAATACTTAATGTGAATACCTTACAAACATTTGCGTGAAACTATTAAAGAGAGTAGGGCAGTACATTACAACTAGGGGTATAATGTTAAATCAATTAATTTAAATTCTTAAGCTCACGTTACAGGCATCAAATTCCCTGTGTAAGGATCGATATTTTGCGATGTGTACGTCGCATAACATGGTCTCAATGTATTGCTACAGCCACGACTGGGCTGCTACATTCCCCGCAATGTTAAGCAAAGAACCGATGCTTGATTTGAATCGTAAGCCCGATCAATCACAACAATTCATCGATTCACTGGGAAGAATGAAGATGGGCAGCTACACTTATAATTAGAGTGATGCTGTACCTCTAAACACACTGTGACACGCAACAGAGGCCATGGGAATTCTACCCACTGCATATGAAGCTCCACATTGCGCGTGCGGTGCTGCAGTGCCAAACACATTTATCTTGAAGATTAATTTTCGCCTGTTCAAATTCAAGACCACCCCCGGTATTGCGTGCCTACACACATTGCCAAGAAGTGCGTGTTGCCTTGCAGACACCAAAGGCTCCATGAATCTAATCGCAGGCCGTTGTGATAAATGTCAACGGACAAATGAAGCGTATAATACCTGAAACTATAAAAAAATAAAAATAGTACACTTCATGGTGAGTTTTTGGGAATTTTCTTTCGACTTTAGGCTAGCCGCTGAATTTCCTCAAAAGTGGAAAACATTAAAATATAATATGAAACTGAAACATTATATATTATTGGTAAAACAATTATGTCAATTGCAGTCCCATCTCTCACACACAAATTGCATTCTTGCTTAATAAACTGTAACATCAACGACCCGCAGATGTTGTTGCTGTCAAGCGAGAGCAAATTAAAGAGACGTGAAAATATCTTTCGCTCAATCTTGTTAATGTGGTGGTCGCATTAACGATGAATTCCAGCGTTTAAGTTTTTTACGCCCCAACAACTCCTCAGGGCAGCGGGCACCCCGACGCACTGCGGCCGCTGCGTCCCATGCAGAAAGTGCCCCCCCAGTGTCTGTTCACTGATGGGGAACGCCTCGCAGAGCCTATGTTCCCGAACATTTCGGTCGTGAACGCTCCCGGACCTGTGCCGTCATTGGAGTGCAAGGATACGGAGATCGCCAAGAGGCTGGCCGAGAGGCTCCACCCCATATCGCCTGAACAGATTGTCGGGGCAAGTACTGTTAGTGAGCAGCACCGATGAAGGCCGGCACAGCACACGAGGGGGTGGTTGGCCAGCATCGCGCCTGGCTGCCTTTGTCTCCATAGTGGCAATGGTTCACACACCCGACTAAGTACTCATTTGAGGCCGAGTCGGCCTAGGGGAGGCCTAGGATCAATTCAGATAATCGTCACTGGTGTTGGCCGTGAGCAGGAATCGAACCCATGTCGCCGGATTCATAGCGCAGCGCGCTAACCGCTACACGATTGTTCCCCATACAAGACAAAGACACACACAGACACACACACAGACATACACACAGACAGGCTCTTGTTTGGCAAAGCTTACCCTGTCGAGGTTCAGCGTGCCACAGAAGTGTGGCAGGAGCGATAAAGTGATTCACGGGAGGGTGGTCTCAGCAAGGTGGCATAAAGGCAAATTGCCTGGGCAAATGAGGGCATTCGTACTCCGGGCCGGCTGCGTCCTATTCATGTGAGCAGCGCTCCCTGGGGAAGAGCGTCGCGCTCCGACTGCCACTCATTCATTGGTACCATTGGAGTCTGTTTATGAACATTATATTTACACACGCAACACACGCGCACACACACGCACGTGTAGTGCTGCATGCATTCAACAAATACCGTCATACACAACGACTGCACTACTCTAAAAGGTGAAGTGAAGATTTCTGTGCATGTAAAAAATTCCGTTTAAGGCCATTACCATACATTTTTACATTTATCTTCTGAGAGAGATCACATTACAGAAATGCAATATACTGTACTGTATAGGGGAAAGGATTTTCAATTAGTATTATCTTCACAAAGAGATTACGCTCAGTGCGATCATTATATCCGTAGCCCGAGAATAATTTTTAATGATCGCACTTGTACCTGTCACCAGAATCTGTACATGTACAGCCGTTTTTTGTCAATCGACCGCTAGATGAGGGCCACCCCATGAAACGCAGCTCGCGGGGACTATTTGACCATACTTCACCACGCTGGTCAGCGCGGGTTGGCGAAGGCGATAGAGCACAGACGTCAAAATAAATGGAACGAGGGCCGTGGCCCTCACCACCGCTATCAATGTGTGCATGTTGAACTTCTTTCACACCATGCATAGCCAACAGTGCTCATCAAAGGTGTGGGGGAAGGACAATAAACTCAACACAATAAGCAGTTTTCAAGAAATTAGTTTTCAATCTCGATGATTTAAAAGTGCACAGCTCCAGTGGCTTCCTAATATCAGAAGGAAGAGCGTTCCAGACGGCCGCAGAAGCGCGTCTGAAAGCTCGCAATGCGGTGACCGTCTTTGTTCAATGGCCGGTCCAAAGCTGCTGCTGCTGCTGTGAGGATGACCATCACCGGAGTGATGCCCTATGTTCCTTGATGAGATCAGCAAGGTATTGTGGTTCCTTTGTGGCAAGCACTTTGTGTGTAATGAGTGCGACCTCAATAACGTCAGACATGGAGAAAAAATACACAAGCAATGTGAATGTGCTTCTATAACGATTGTGCATCCTCTACATACAACATGAAACAAAGAGCTACGTGACGAAGGGTAACAGTGTCGATAGAGAAACACGAATGTTTACTATTTTTCATGGTATGGCCATATTACTCGATAATCAAACCTAGCCAAAATCCATCTTGCAGAGAATCGATGATGAGAATAGTTGATTAAGTGAGAGGTGGGTTGATATCATCAGAGAATGGACCGGATTAACCGATGAAAATCTGTTCACCGTTACCAAGGACAGCACAGGATGGAAGGAGATTACATCAGAGGCATCTAAGAAACGCCCCGGCGATCGTTAGGGTCACCAGATAGAAGACTTCGACCTAGACGCTCACGCACATAAAATTAGGAAATGGCTTTTCACAAAGCACATGCGCCAAGCCGAGCCAACGAATCTCACAGCTTGCGCAGAAGTCGTCGATGTTCTGAGTCGGCTGCGTGGAGGACGAGACGTACCTGTTTCAGGATGAATGTTGAAGACGCCAAGGCCGGAGCCGTTTCGGATGGAGTAGCGCACCTCCCCGTTCATCCCCTCGTCCTCGTCCGTGGCTTCGACGGTCAACACGTGACTGCCGACAGGCGCGTCCTCTGGCACGGCGCAATCGGCCACGAATCTGGAGAAGAGGGGCGCGTGCTCGTTCTCGTCCACGTCCACCACTTCCACCTCCACCTGGCAGCTGGACGAGAGGGGCGCCGACGCGTCGCGGTCGCGCAGGCGCAGCGTCAGGTTGTAGAACTGCCGCGTCTCGAAATCAAGCCGCCGCGCCAGCCGCAGGGCGCCGCTCGTCCTGTCCACCTCGAACGTGCGCTCGCCGCCGTCGTCATCGTCTTCCCGCAGGGAGAAGCGCACCTGCCCTCCCGGCCCCAGGTCGGGGTCGTGCGCGTCCAGCCAGCCGAGGAGCGCCCCCACGGGAACGTCCTCCAGCACGCGGAAGCGGAAGGTCGGCGGCACGCACGCGGGGGGGTTGTCGTTGACGTCGTCCACCTTGACGATCACCGTGGCGACGGAGGAGCGCCGCCTCTCCGTCCGGGCCTGGTCCAGCGCCTCCACGAGCAGCGTGTGCTCGGGCCGCCTCTCGCGGTCGAGCACGGCCGACAGCTCCAGCACGCCCGTTTCGCCGTCGACGCGGAACTTGTCGGTGTCGGACAGCAGGCGGTAGCGCACGGCGCCATTGTCGCCCTCGTCCCTGTCCACGGCTTCCAGCTGAAGCACTTTGCGTCCCGGTTGAGCGCTCTCAGACACGTTCACCAGGTACGTCCTCTTTGAGAACTCTGGCCGGTTGTCGTTGGCGTCGAGGACGACAATTTTGAGGCTCGTGCTAGCGGCCCGCTGGGGTATGCCCAGGTCGTAAGCGGTGATGTTCAGAAGGTGGGAGTCTACAGCCTCGCGGTCCAATGGTAACAAAACACTCAAGACGCCCGTCTCGGTGTCAATGACAAAGTTGCTCAGATCGTTCCCACCCGACAGAGCGTAGACCAGCTTTCCATTGAAGCCACTGTCCAAATCCTTAGCCTCTATTTGCATAACTTCTGCACCGATGGGCAAGTCCTCGCGTACCTCGACAGCGGCTGTCCGAGAAGCATCAAATGCCGGAGAGTGCAGATTTACGTTGTGAGTGTCGGTGAAGGAATCATCCGAGCGTAGTTTATCTCGCAGTTTGCCCGCCTGGTGGAGCCTCTCGGCCAGCCTCTTGGCGATCCCCGTATCCTTGCACTCCAACGACGGCACGGCTCCGGGAGCGTTCACGACCGAGATGTTTAGGAACATAGGCTCTGCGAAGCGTTCCCCGTCAGTGGCCGTGACCTTGAGGCGGTAAGCCCCCGATCCGATCGGAATGTCGGTGAGAGCGCGTTTCAACGTCAAGACGCCGGAGTCCGCGTGGAGGTGAAACAAGTCCTGCTCGTTTCCCGACACGAACTCGTAGCGCACCAGCTGAAGCTCGTCCATGTCGATCGCCGACACGGTGGCGATCTGCTCTCCCAGCCGCACGTCGCGGGGAAGCGTGCCCACGCAGTCCACCTTCTCGAAGATGGGCGCGTTGTCGTTCAGGTTCGTCACGGAGACCGTCACGATCGCTTCCGCCTCCCGACGGTAAGGAGTCCCCCAGTCCGAGGCGCGCACGCGCAGCGAGTAGACCTGGCTCATCAGCTCGTAGTCCACCGGGCCCGCCGTGCTGATGTTGCCCGAGTAAGGGTGTACGCTGAATGGGACGGGAATGACGTTGGCTATGCTGTACGTCACGTAGCCGTTCTCCCCCTTGTCCCTGTCTGTGGCATGCACGCTGAGGACGAAGGTGCCCACCGGAATGTTCTCGCTCAAGACGGCGCTGTAGGCGGGCCGATCGAACACCGGGGCTTTGTCGTTGGTGTCCGTGATGTTGATTATAACCTTGGTCACGCCCGAGCCGACGTCGGTTCCAATATCCAATTCAAAATGGTCTTTTTCCACCACCGCTATAGATTTGTCGATGGCGATAAGTCCTGTGGTGGGATTTATGTTAAAAAAGCCGCTGTCTGCACCGCTTTGGATGACGTATTTAAAACGCTCCGCGCTGGAAGAGGCTTTGACCATGAGGACGGCGGCCTGGGGAGGATAGCAGCGCTTGATGCTGCCCCTGTAGACGCTCTGATGGAACGCGCTGACGGCACTCGTCCGAGGCCCGCGGACCGTGACCACGCGGAGAGGCGAATATTTGGGAGGCTTCCCCCTGTCTCGGGCCTGCACGGTGAGGTTCACCCCGAATGGAAAAGCCGCCCAATCCACCTCCCCCGTGAGCTTCACTCCGAAGTCCGAGCCGCCGGTGCCGCGCATCGGAGAGACCGAGAACTTCTTGAGCGGGTCGCCGGCGACGACGTCCACCGCCTCGATCTCCCCGTCGGGGCCGGCGTCGCCGTCCTCCACGGCGAGCACGGCGTACAGGGGGTCGGCGTCCGACGGCGACGGCACGAGCGCGGTGGCGGCGGCGACGAGCGGGGCGTGGGCGTTGGCTCGGCCCACGTGCACCGCGAGCCGCGCGGAGCTGCTCAGCCCCCCGCGGTCGACGGCCAGCACGTCGAGCTCGTGGCGCGCCACGTCGCCGTGCTCCGTCAGCCTCCTGGCGAGCGTCACCACGCCGCTCGTCGGGTGCACGGCAAACGCGTCGGTGCGCTGCGCGAAACTGTAGTAGAAGCGCCCGTTGGGGCCGACGTCGGCGTCCGTGGCGGTGACGCGGAGCACGCTGGTGCGCGCCGGCGTGTCGTCGCCGATGCTCGCGCTGTACGCCGTGGGCAAGAACAACGGCCTCAAGTCGTTGAGGTCAATCACTTGGACGAAGACCCTGACGAACGCCTCCGCGTGCCCGTTCTTGACGGCCGCCTTCACCGTCAGCGTGTATCGGTCGCGCACCTCGCGGTTCAACGTCGCGCTGTTCCCGCCCTTGGTCCTGACACGCAGGAAGCAAAAGTCGCCCACGACGAGCTCCTCGGCCTTGAATACGTTCTCCTCGTCCCCGGACACGATCTTGTACTTGACTTCGACGGCCGGGCCGGCGACGAAGATCCCCATCTTGTGGTGACTCTGCACGTACGTCCTGGCGGCGGAGTTTTCGTAGACGGTGGCGTTGTAGGCCGAGTCGGTGAAGCGGAAGGGGGGCTCCGGGCGGTCGCGTTGTCCGTGCAGGCCTCTCGCGCACAGCAGCGGCAGGAGCACCAACGCCGCGAGCGCAGGCTGCCGCGACATCTCCGCGGCCATCGTGTCAGATGTCCGCTTTGCACCTGAGAGGCACGCACACACGCAAGCGCACACACGCACGCACGCAGGCACACACACACAGAGATGGGTGCGTCAACCTTCGTGAAGGAAACGGCCAACGTCTCAATACCTCCGCGAACGGTCGGCTATGTACGGTGTGGAACAAGTTCAACATACGTACATACAAGCCCGTACATCATCATCATCTCATATTAGCTAGCTTTAAATCGCACGTTTTACTTTTTACTCGCACAGTTTAATTCAGTTATTAACTATTTAATATAATATAAAATGTTAGCCCACATTTGTTACCCGATGACAACGATAATGCAATAATACAAATTATCCACTTAAATGTCTTGCGTGAAATAGTTTAGCGGTTTTATAATGCGTGCACATGCCCTTTCATGCCAGACCTCGGAGTGCCCTAAAATGTAGCTCCATTTGACCTGCCCCATCTGTCAATTACAGACAAGTGCCAGCCCATTTTGTCATCGTCATAAACCAGGAGCGGCAGCAGCATCAGCATCTTTTTTCCAAGAAAGCCTTTCCAAAACTCACGGGAATAAACATTCCTTTAGATAAAGGGTCCCCCAATAAATACTGTTCTTAGAGAATGTGAATGTTGATTACGTGTGTAACCCACCCCCCACCAAAACCCGCACTTGGGATTTTACTGCGAGCACGACAATCCCTGGGGCCCCTGATTTCCACACTGGCGACACACTCCCAATATCATTGGGCCAGTTGCTAGGCAATGGCCATTACCCCGATAGGTAATTCAATGGCCGTTGCCAAGCAACTGGACTAATGACCACCTGGTTACCACTCGCGTTACATGTGCAGAATAGGACACAATTACTCGGTTACAGCATGCCGTTCACGTGTGCGCTTCCAATCGTATTCCAGTCCCGTTGTTCTAGTTCGGAGGGCCCCGCGGAATGTCCTCACGTGAAACGGTTAAAATCTAAATCCTCGCTTGTTACATTGTTTAAAAGGTGGGCAGGTTCCAGTGATACGCTTGAGGCTGCAACATTTTTGCACGCCTCGGATTCAGCCTCGTGGGAGCTCATTAACACGTTGCACATGTCACCCCAACTGTCAAAGTGTGCAACAAAACACAAACTTCTTACGGTTGAAGCACCTATGATAAAATAAAACCTTGTCAGTCTTCATTAGCAATAAATCGTAGGCAATCAAAAATATTTATATAATGAATGTATCCCCAACCCCTAGAGATAGAACATAATTTACACTTGCATGTGTTTAAGCTTCTCGAATGAATAGGTGGGTGAATGTTTTCAAGCAAATTACAGCACAAGTGTATTTAGTCACGATCAGAGTCTCTTCCCTTCACAGCACCGTCGCCTATCGTGACAAATTAATTTAGTTTTGCTTCGGTTTCACTGAAAGTTTTGACGTTATTGCTCGGAGTGGACTAAGTGGTTTCACTCTGTTCTACCCAACGTAAATGGTTTAATTACCAATCAATATCCTTGGATGGACTAGAAACAACATCATCGATAACCCATTTAAAACAAAAAGGCCAACAATTTCCCGACAGCAGTCATCTCTGCTCGTGTTCCTGGACCAGTGGTGGACATTCATCATTTCCCCGGTATGGTCAAGTTTATGCGCACTGTATGTTATAAAGAAACGCGACTGGATGCTGTTGATTTCCCATGACGGAGGATAGATTAAGTGCCCAGTCAACCCCCACCAGGACTTCAACCCGCGACTTCTCATTGTGAATCAAGCGCTCGCTTGACCACAGCATTAGCCGACTCGAAAAAACTAATATTTCAAAATGATTTTATTTCTCTTCCAATGAGCAAAACCAGAAATACTTTTTCAGCTACCCTTGATTGTTTCATCTTTCCCTCACCCCGGTCCAGTCTAAAATGAAAAAGTGAAATCGTGGTAAAGCTCTCCGGCGCAGTCATCAGTGACTGGTCAGCAACCATGCAACTCTCTCCAGACCAAGCAACGTCGCTCGTTTTCTGCCTGTCAGCCCCAAGGCCTCAATCCAACATCTCCGAGGTGCTGGCTCAGAATGCTGTCACACTCTATTAGAGGCCAGTCACCCAGATAACATACCTTTCTTGCATTTGAGCAACCTGAAGATTAGCCCTCAATGTGTGAACGCGTTTTTACATCACACCTTGCTGGGGGAAAGGGGGGAGATTAAACCAAGGACGTGCATGGCACTCTTCTTAGTAACATTAGCCAACTGGCTGCAAGCAAACGCTTTCCGAACAGATCACAAAAGTTGACTTTCCAGACCAATGTACCACTGCACGCCCCCGAGGCAGAATACCCAAATAATAGGTTTAATTACAATGAGTAGATGAAGCAAGACGTGCAGACACGCACTCGATGATAATGATACACAAACCTTCAACTCCATTCCGAGCTGACGGTACACGCCTGACGTGGAAGATTGCAATGGCCAATTCCTTGGGGACACAATTGGGCTAACAAATAGAAAACGCAGAAATATCCGACTTGAAAGTAGCAGACAACTGTATTGCAGTTTAACACACGGCATGGTGAATCTCAAAGCTCTAAGTGTAATGTAAGTCATGCAATTAATTTCAATGATGTGGACATTACAAATAAAAAAAGGCACCATCTCTAACGTTAAATGAACATTGACCAGTTCTAATAATTTCCAACAGTCGACCCTAAGCCATTGGTGTAAACTCCACATTACTATGGCGGAGACCAGTCTCTCAATAGAATAGCTACTGTTGTCTTCCCACAGAGCAGTGATAAACCACACACCAAGCAGTGAACGTTTTGTCAACGTTGCCAGCAGGATTATGGGTTGAGTTGACCCTGGCCTGGATATGAAATCAAAATCTTGACAAATGGCAGGCTTCTTGCTCTCCCAGCCAAGCTTTATCCTGGCCACATATTGGAAGATGTTGCCACATCCTAACACTTACAGCAGCAAGATTCAAGCAGTAGAAGAGACAAAGCAATAACTTATAGTTAATACATGTGCTGGTTTGCATAGGATTGGAAATGTCTGTAAATAATAAGAAATCGGTGTGCCAACACAGATAAAGGCATTACACTAATTAGTTGGGCAGACAGTTACAAATTGTGCAGGCAAATGTAAATGTGGTAATAAGGAATAATATAAATCAGATGCCTCAACAAAACTGTTTTATAGAAGGATTCTATTAAAATTGTGGGATTACGCTTCCAACAATGAGTTGGATGATAATGATTTGACTGTGATGGACCTGTATCTAGCATTTGTATGGAGGATACCCAGTGTCACTATAGCTAGACCTGGGTTAGGCTACAGTTCAGATGGAGGTGTCGCAAAGCAGAAAGATTTAAGAAAAACCATTATGGCTCGGACTGACCTTGGCAGAGAATCTTATCGTCACTAAGATCCGCTGGTGTCCCGAGGAGGACAATTTAATGCATTTGGATTACCCGATGATTTATGATGACGATCCCTAACACCACTGATGATGAATAATGATTCTGGTTGTGATGGTGATGATGTTAGATGATGGTCAGAGTAATGACATCCCAAACACATGTCACAGTGAGCGTATCAATAATTTAGTTGCTTCCGTTATCTTTATGTTTTAACTATCTTAATGGCTTCATTATTTACCCTTCCCGAATGCAGTTTCCTACTGGTTCACATCCTCATCATTCAAATTCCACGTCTACATTTGCTGTTTAATATTCCTTTTCCTGCACAAAGCTCTGCTCCATAGATCAAGGGAGACTTAATCACTACCTTAGGGATTTACAATTTCCAAATTTCACCAACATCACATTTTTGAATTATGTCACCAATACGTAACTGTTACCTTGCTAGGACACCTATTTTACTGCAAAAACTGTGCCCCATTATTTCACCATTAAAAAAAAAATCCTAAATATGGAAATTAATGAGCCAATATTAATCCACCTTTTTTATATAAAATACCATCGATCAGATTTACACAGCAAGTCATCATACATTTTCGTTAAGCGTTTTTAAAACACTTTGGCATCATGAATGCTCTTCATTATATGCGAGTCGCAATACACAAGTATCAATATAGATATATTACGCTGCTGCTTATGATAACATTTTGCTCAATAATGTGACCAAATATTGTGTACACACACCCAGCCAGGCACAGCTGTGACAAGTGCCCGTCTCACAGTCGGAAAGTTACGGGTTGAAATCCGCATTGGGAACTAAACTGAGGTCATCACCCCTCTGGAACCAATAAATGTAGTGCCACATTGTAGGAAGTCATATGCATAGGTTGGTTCCTGCCAGAGAAATGTGTAATATCCACAAATGGCTCAGCATCGCAAGCATGATGGCATGCGTTTTAATTATAACAACATGTTTAATCCTGAATGACACAAAATACTCGCACAGCAATGCCCATCTTCACACGTACACGCACAACAGTCGCTATGACCTATTTTAGGATTATTGCCGATGATCGATTCACCAGGGGCCAGTACGCAAAAACAAATCCATTGTTGTGCTGTACTTCTAAGCTCGACGGTGCCCGCATTAACCAACACGCACTAACCAACGTGGTGACGCACGGTCGCATGACCCCACGCAACCAGCACGGCGTGGCGAGGCCTCTCGTCCACGAGTGGATTGACAAATCATGGCCGCACAAGTAATTTTTTCCTTTCACATTTTGTTTCGACCATGACACGGCAGGGCCAACAGCGATCAAACTTCCACTCTAAAACAAGCGCATTTAGCGCCTCCGTCAGTGAATGCGGTGGACATTCATTGAGCGGGCAATGAATGAGTTACCCGGCAGCACCAGTCATGCACACTGAAGCCACATTCGTTAAATCCCATCCCCCCTCTTTCACACCCGCTTAGTGCTGGACGCTAAGCGGACAATCACAGCGACTTCAAAAGCAGCGACGTTAAATCTGTCAGCCCTGGAGAGGGCGGTAGCAGGGGCCCCATTTTGCGAATGCATTACCTCATCACGCTGCCTGGAAGCGTTTTAATGACCTGTGAAGAGTGTAGCCACTGTTACACGAGACACCACTGCCAGCCAACATAACAGTGCGTCTTTGCGAGTCTCGCTCAATAATGCTTGGGCCAGCAATAATTCTCACATCCAGAACATTAAAAAAATAAGCCCATAAAACCACGCAAACTTACGTGTTCATTAATTTTCCATGCTGTATGGGTGCCGTGTCCTTAGCTCATTATAAATGTGGAACTGCTTTAATTAAACCGGTGACACGTGCTTACGGGACATCTGAAAACAAATGTGAATTACGTTGGTGCAATTACATTTTTGAAACAGTTTTTTTGCGGTTACCGAATCGCGCGATGACATGCCCTTCGTCGCTGCTCTCAGCCAAACATTGTTGTTATCCATTAACCTCAAAGTGTCACTGTACTTTAGACCGGACAAGGGGTGAGCAGCAGCAGCAGCAGCTAAATGTTTATTTGTGACGTTACAGCGGCGACGGGATTGTTTTTACCGGGACACATTTTCAAAGACCTCTGCTCACTTTTTGATGGCACCCTTAACAGATGATCAATTGACATTTTGTCATCTCATAGATGCGATTTTAAGTGCATTTTGTCGACATATGTAATAACCTTCTTCTGGGCCCATACAATGTGTTATCCACGCAATAAATGAGCGTAACATTATGACATTTCCCCATATACACTGTCAGCGCAAAACGGGTACTGTATATGCGCTTCTCGTGACAGATGTCTGAATAGCGGCTCTTCTCCACCCGCAAGCACATGCCGTGCTAATGTGAGCATGTCGGGTAGTTTTTCCATCTATGTATAAAGGCCATGCACAGCTGGTGCCGCGCAAAGCGAGCAGGAGGCCACGCGTCCTCACGGAGAGACGGAGAGAGGCCGGCCACACCGAACAGCGACACAGATTGTGTGACTTTTGAGAGCGGCGCTCCTCGGGGTGTTTGAACGTCGCTGTGCGAGCATCGCATCTCCTCGGGCATCGCAGCGGACTTTCGCATGCACGGCAGTCGTCGGGAATGCCCAACCGTGCACGAAATACATTGCTGTAGCTGGAAAGTAATTTCGTGACAAAGTGTGCAATTTTGAAATGTAACTCAATGCATGAAGTCCAGTGTTATTGACTTATAAAACTTTACATTACAAGCTGTATTGAAAAGCCATTAATTAAGCCTATCCCTTTAATTTACAACGAATTCCTGCAATACACATCCTTGAAAATGTGCATGTAGATGTTGCACAGTATCATTTAGAATTTGTCTTTATCAACATCACGGTAAATTACGTTGGCCAGAAATCCATGGATTGTTCATTAGCAGTCATTGCCATTACAAAAAATGTTCATTTCAAAAGGTATTCAGTATGTGACAATGATCAGCCAATCGTTTTCCAAAGAAGGATGGAGAGACAAATGTTTGGAATTAAATTGAGAGACACAAAGACCTAGATGAGAGAACGTATGCAGGCGAATTCCATCATTCCCACCAGCGCATGAGAAGGAAAGTGAGCCGCCTTGGGCAGGATATGTCGCCAGAAGTGGGATGGCCGGCGATCACGAATATTGACGCAGTGACAGCGGAGGAATGGAAAGCATCTGGGAGGACATCCAATGGGTGGATGGAGCAATTTAACGAGCTTGTGGGCAGGTGCTCGGTGTATTGTTACATCCTTGGATTGCGAGAGATGGCGGTGTCTAGGGAAGGCCTTCATGATGATGTATGTATATTAAACTTCTTTCGCACCGTACGTAGCCATCACGATGATGAGGATGACTTTCAGAGCTGGATATGCGTGCCTCTTGCATGGTTTATGGGTCACGCGGGTCAGCGAGAGTCTGCTACCTGAGTGCCATCTTCACAGATCCCTGGCATCAGGAGCCATAACAGCAGCTCCAGGCGGACTCCAGGCTGACGTCATTCACCGTGGTAGGCCTGTGCTGTATTCCAACCACTCCACTGATTACAACGGACTTCTGCACGTGAATATATTGGGTATGTAAGTTGTTTTCTCTGCATGTGGGCTAGCGGTCAAGTCAAACGCTACGTCTCCATGACCCCTGGCAAGCTGGCTCCGTGCCCCAGGAATGGCCCTGGGCTGTAGCAGCACAGCCGGGAACCTCGTTCTGCTCACAGAGGGAAGCCATCATAATTGTTTTACCTTTAAAACAACTATTACCACTGGCTCAGGTGAGATCAGACTATTAAAAATGTACGTCTATTATTGTCGCAATTATCCATGATTTTTTTTTTACACAGCCGGGAAGTTGAAACTAAGCGAGGGCTGCCATTGAGCATTCGTCTCGTGCTCACACCGGCCCTGTGATGTCACGAGTGGCTCTGAGCAAGGCTCACGTGAAGGCATTCGCCTCGCTTTAGAGAGGGAGCCACATGGCCCACTTACAGAGCCCACTTGGTGCCAGATTGGTCCAATAATGGTGCCCTGGGAACCTGCGCTAAGACCGTCAGGCGTTCAGAGCCGGCTCGGGTTTTAGTGGTCGTAGAAATGCTTGGAAGTGCAACTCTACTCATCTCTTGACCCAAAACAAGTGGTGGAAATTCCACATTCTTGTGGCAGTGGAAGTCCATCTGCAGAAGGAGCTAATATGTAAAGCAATGTGTTATGCCAGGAAACACATCCTGCGTACATGAGCAGAGTAATGATGATAATAATACTACACGGTATGACCCCATGTCTGTAATCCAGAGAAAGGGTTTATGGATCACAGAACATAAAACAGCAGCAGAGCTCACAGGCTGCTACACTCTCTGGATTTAGGTGTTGTCCCCTCATGGAGGCTGCCTAAAGGTGCAATGGTTAGCCTTACTGTGATACGCCTCTTTTAGCCCCTCATTTGCATGGACTTTCACCATGCACCCATGGTGAAAGTCCAGAAAGCATCCCGAGACTCAATTAAGACTTCTGCGGGTAAGAACATTATTATTTTTTATTATTGGAAGCAGTATTTAATTATTATTTGCTTAGCATCTGAACAGCTTGAAACCGAGAAGGAGATATTGTATATCCTGCAGATCGACTTGCAGGTGAAGTACGTCAGTTGGCAGAGGCTTCACAATGCAAGTCAACATCACACACGGGATCCAGATCACAACATGCACACAGCTTACGTTACTCGCAAGTAAAGACCTCACCGGTTTGATATCACCCATAGTTTTAGGAACAAACAAAATTAATATGTTCGGCAGCCAACGGAGGACTTAAAACAATGGACAATGACGTTGGCATTTCATTTTCCACGTCCTGCTTGCACATCAAATAGAGTACAGTTTGGCGATGTATCAAGGCAGCAGGTACACGGAGGGCTAAAGAGGATCCAAGAATAGCGCAAGCGGGTTTGTTCTTCTCGTGATAAATGGTCGATTCGTATGCAATTGTGAACAACACTATTTACACAAAACAGAGCGACGTACGGAAGGAAAACCTGTTTCAAATACAATGCGGGTGCAGTATCATGTAACCATCGCAGAGGCAGGCAACGGACTGGGACACACGAGGGAAAGAACCAGCTTCTCGTATTTACACATTCCACGTGTGAAATAAATCATATTATATTTACAGTATAGGAGATTACTATATTGATCACTCTATACAGAGCAAAGCCCCGACCATGGAAATGTGGAATTTCCACCGCTAGCTCACCGTCAAATCTGGTGAGCAGGGAGGCCCTGGGCTTTGACTCGACTGATATGAGTGTAAGATTAAGCAGCTGCTTTATTCTCCAAACGTAATACACTGCCCAAAAATTCAAGTCACACTGGTAAACTACGAATTGATTCCCGTGCAAGCGAGCGCTGTTAAATTGGTGACAGATGAAGGGAGTTTAATACGTAAGCTTTCGCGACCAATATTATTAATAATAAAAGTTTTTGGGTTAAATCGCGTTATTTATTAAATGTGTGTCACTCTGGCAAATTGCCCGATGATGCTGGATTTAATCATCAGAGAAACGTCGTACTCAAAATTTTAAATGATGTTGATTCACTCTTCAACACACCGGTGGGCTAAAGTAGTGAACTATTTGTCTTTTGTAAACGTGACACTTTTTTATTGTTTGGCCATGTCGGGTGGTGGAGGATTACGACACATTTATAAATAACGCGATCTAACCCAAAAACCTTTATCATGAAGATGAAAGGAGTTTCAATGAGGAGGCAAATTGACGGCCAGTCGAGTGAGCGTCGGTTTGTGTGGGCCACGTCTGCCTGGGCACCAAGACCCAACGAGCCACAGGCAGACACGAATCTTCACGCCAAAGCGCAAAATTTACTCTCAAGCACCTTAAGAATTGGTGCGCAATTTATCCAGCTCCTTTCAAAAAGACTCCACCTGCAACAGCTCCAAATAGCGTTCTGGATTTGTTTGGTTTGTTGTTCTCTCGCCTCGAGCAAAAGTAATAAAAGCCCGGCGCGAGAACGGTCGCACTGCTAACGGTGCCAAACCCTCGCTTGGAATCGCCGAGCGCGTGTTCTGGAGAGAGAGGGGGCAGCGCGAAACTGAAAATTGCAACGCTTTGACGGGACGCACGGGGCACCATGATGGAGCTGCGGGGTGCCGTTAGTGGCATGCGGCGCGCTGCCCTGCGATCTGCGGACGCGAATACTGCGGACAAAAATGGGCACGGAAAACAGAGGGGGGCGAAATGAACGAAATATATTCATTCATAAGTTTCTTCAACGCGTCTCTGTATTCCGCACATGGCATGGGCACAGTTGGGTTAAACGGCTGCACCATATGTTCCCAGTGAATGCACAGATGCTTGCTACAGTCGTGCACAGGATTGCTGAGCCATAATCAACTACCTAAACACGTACATGATCTAAATACTCCGGCACTTAATTACTCAGCCTGCTTGGAAACATATGCCAAAGTTTAATACTAGGACCTACACTCCAATTAACTTTACGCCGCCAGTTTCATTACATTACTCAGAATGGAATTTAAATCCCCCAATGGTTTGTAAAAAAAAAATTGTCTGGCCGAGGTTTTTCCAATGTCTTCTTGTCAGCCATGTCAAATTAAGTTAAATGAGTGATTGATAATGGCATACATAATTCAAAATAAAAGACAGTACTGAATATACAGCAGTTCATATCCATGCATACATTATGCATGGATTTCCTTATGGGAACGTGAGCTTCGGCTCCTAGTTTGCTTCATGGAATGGAGCTCATAATTAAACCCCATGGCCTCCATGGATGCCTCTCCAGCAACGATGTTGAGTAGCCCGTGCGAGCTACAACCTCTGGCGACTGAGGCGGGGTGACTGCGCAGCTAGCAGGGATTCAGACGAATCCGAGGATGTGAAAACAAGAATAATTTGAGCTGTTAACTTTACAGTACAGAATCCTCTCGCAAAAGTAATGTTGAAGAAACCTGTACCTACCATAAACAAAAATTGCTACAACTAAATCCTCCAGAAATCGAGTTGCTGGAAGCCTACAGTAGATGCACCACCATTGTCACCCTTGATACGTGACCAGGTGCCAGCCCACTGATATACTGCAGCGAGACCCGATCCTTGAGATGGGAATTAACATCAGAAGCTCTTGCTGGCTTATCTGCTGAGCCATTCTTTTATGATATCGCTGTATCACAAATCACGTCATAAGTGTGTCCCCACAATTATCGATACGAGCACGAGACAATGCACCTGGCTTGAGCCACACAACGTCATCATGAAATGACTCATTTTCAAAAATGTGTTGGCAAGACTGGGGAAAACTGAAAAACTCACGTGTTAAAACACAACCATCATAAGAAAAAAGGTTTCCACATTGGGCGACGTTTCAGGCAATGGCCGTTCTTCACGGCACATGCAGGTGCCAGAGAGGTGGAGTGTGGAAAAACCGCACGTGCGGTTATCGTTAAAAGTGCCTTTACATTAATTACAATGGGATTCTACTGGGATTCTACTGGGATTCTACTGGGATTCTGCTGGGATTCTGCTGGGATTCTGCTGGGATTCTGCTGGGATTCTGCTGGGATTCTGCTGGGATTCTACTGGGATTCTACTGGGATTCTACTGGGATTCTGCTGGGATTCTGCTGGGATTCTGCTGGGATTCTGCTGGGCACACAAAAAGCGGTGATTGAAGCGAGGGCATTATTGCATTATGCCTTCAGTGCATGGTGCGATTCAATTAGTACAAACGTGGTGTAAGCCCTGTCATTTTACAGCTGTGAGTACGCTACCCTAATACTACAACAGTGGCATTTCTCTAATGCTTGTGACAAAAAGCACACGCTCGTTCATTGTGATCGCCACCGCCACGACAGGAGCTGGGGACAATGAGTCGATCCGTCAACCAAACGTTGTCATCAGCAATTTCTTTGGGTCGATGACTCAGGCTCCTTCACGAAAAGTGGAGAAACCCCCTGAAAGCGAGCCCAGTGAGGTGCAGCTCGCGCCTTGCCAACGGCGTCATCAAGTCCGGCCCCATGACCTCTCATCCTGCGGCAGGCTTTAGTTGAGTCGAGTAATTAATTACGCTCGTTAAATAATCGGATAGACAGGACTCTAATCATGACCATATTTGCATGGCTAATTTCCGAGAAAAAAATGCATTATTTTTGGTCAGAATGAATTGAACATCGCTTGTAATTTCAAATGAAGAGAGTTCACTTGCCTGAAAATAATAATAAAGTACCAACATCTTGCTTTTACAATGCATCCCTGAATACCTTTTATAGTCCAGTCCACTAAGCCATACACTGTACAGTTCACATCAATGCAAGAACCCATACGAATCATGTTGACGATGTGATGCTACGTACACATCATTCAAGAACATTCTGCAATATAACACGACGTGATAACAATATGGAACGTCAGGACAGGTTTGGGCAGCCACTGCGGGCTCCGGGAGAAACCGGACACTGCAACAATATTTAGATATGGCTCAGCGACACGCGCGACCTTTTGGACTAAAATCATGGTATTTTTGAGTCTGTGTTTTTTTTCACTCTCTCCAAGGAGGGCCGAGTGAAGGTGAGAGGGAGAGACAAGGCCAAGGATGTTGCTACGAGGAGCGTTTTGGTCTCGGGCTGAACGCCGCAGACGGGGAGGGGGGAGGTGACAACGCGAGGCTCATCCGGCGACCCCGATCACAAACGACACGGGGCTAAAGGCGACGAGGGTGAAGACGTTTTCCCTCGCTCCAAACAAGGCGACGTGAATGCAGGATTATGCTGATGGCGGAGCCTTGAAAACCCCCGGTCTAAATAAGGATTCTGATTTTAATTTATTTGGGCATGAGCGCACAAACAGGAGGCTCAGTACAGAGTTGGTGGCCGGTAGTTGTGTAGACGTATCATGATTATACAGTTGTACAACAGAACTGTTATCCGAGAAAAAGTCACGGGCGAACTTCGCAGATCCTCTCTGCAATCTACGTGGTAACGACCGGCAACCCTTTGATAGTAGAACACCCACAACCACCAGAGTGTGGGGGGGGGGGGGGGGGGGGTGCCCCCACAAACCCGCTCACATTAAAGATGAAAAGCGCTTCTCCTATGAAAATCGTGCCTGATCTTGTGAGGTGATATGGGCCCCGCCTCTAGTGGAGCTCTGCTCCGGTCGAATGATATTGTTTTGAGACGATCCCAGTCAATGCCCTTTTATTTGAGTTGGTGAGTCATTTTGCTAACATCGACTGTAAGAATGAAACCAAACTTCCGATTATTTCCAGTCTGGCAGGAATGAGGTAATGGCTGGGACTGGACCATTATCTTAAATCCAGTAACCGTGGCATCTAGACAGCCGTGTAATATTGCGACTGTAAATACATGGGCATGAATCCCATGAGATTCTTAAAGGACGAATTTAAATAATTGTCGAAGATGAACTCTCATATATGATAAGGGCACACAAAAGTCACGTCATTAACATTTTACACCATACACAATCTTTAAGCCACCATGTTGCTCATATTCTCGCATCAAAACATAGCAGGGCCAAGCATGACCACATGACTATCAATCTCCCGGTATAACTGATAGCGGCTCTTGCATACAAATAGACTTGCAGTGGAAAGAACGACGTAATTGCATAGCTGAGTTGGGAACAGTCCCGATAATTAATAGCAAAATCAGAAAGATCTTAAGTACAGACAACAATACAAAAATTCACAGCAATTAAATATCTGCAATGTATTAGCAACCACAGGAAAGAAAAATCACACAATGCTATTCGAGGCTCAATACTTGGAAAAAAGGCTGCCTTTTGCCACTTGGGATGCCAGTCCTGGGAGGCAGGATAACCAAGAGGAAGAAGTTATCTCTCCATTATCACCCCAGCCAAAGTTGTTAAGTTAACATCAGCAACATTTCCCAACAGGGCATACTAAAACTCCATCAGCCAAGTAATGATTTTAATGAAGCTCCAGAGGGGAAAATACATGTTTGAAAACAAATGTATACCCATTAGTGCAGACAAAATGTGTATCGCTTTTTGCTGAAATTAGCGTTGGGCAGTGCCCATCTCCATTAGAGACCCTAATCCAGTGCCGGAATTCCACATTGTATGGACGGGAGCCAGAACATCCCCAGGACAACCACTGTTTACTTCTGACAAAGTGGTATGTATTTTATCAACCAAAGTGGGATGGTAGGTCAAGTTTACCTTCATGAAGAAAGTAACCGATAACCTTCCGATGATGATGCAGGTTGTTTGCCACAGCATGAGCCACCCATTGGCATATCAGCTCAAACAATCACAAGCCGATTACAGTATTACCATGGGCTGCTGGACAGTCCATAGTACTGTATTTAGTGTACACCACTACTGTACCAAATGCATCGTGCCATCAGCCTGCGTTAGGGTTATCCTGGGCACTCAGCCAGGATACGACTTTGGGCTCCTTCCCATGGCTTTGCTTCTGCCATCACCTATCACCCATCACCCTGTGAACTCCATAGGCAGCAGCCGGCTCTGGCAGCTGGGTAATCAGAACCTGACTGGCAGAGTTCATTAGGATCTCAGCCTGGCGATGGGCTCATCATTGTGGCAATCAGTGGTGCGGCTCCGAGGTTGTGCCACCCTTCGCCACTGGAGAGCTGGAATGGATGCTGAGCTGGTGAGCATGGTGTTGCAGAAATCAGGCCCTGGTGAGTCAAAACACTGAAGTCCTGCACTGAATGAATACTTAATTCTCAATCAGGATCTATCTGCTGCTGCATATAGGCCTCCCCAAGCTGCTGCCATCTCTCAACAGTCACATGATGCAACAATTCAGCTATTAAACCGATTTGAAGTAGAGCCATTCACATCGTATTGCACACATATACATTGCTTGCATAGATCAATAGAAACCGATGACTGTTTTGGAAAATGTAGAGGCCACCGAACCACATGATCAAGCCAGGTTTATAAAAAAGTTTCTCTCCCATCAGCCACATTACACACTAATAATCGGAGATTGTGTGATTCATGAATATCAAATACCATTATCCCTAGCCTTTGACGGGCATTTTGAGGTAATAGACTATGAAAGGACAAAGTGTGGGTGCTCTATCCTCTTCCAAGAGGTCTATAAAACGAAACAATTATTTTGTATTTTTACCAGGTAAGGCCCACTGAGCAATATAGCTTGTTTGCAGATGGACCCTGGCCACGGCTCAACAAAGTGGCTTATCGTGTGGAAATGTATTGCAGCCAAATACTCTAAACGCATGATAATTACAAATGTGGAAGGAAAGAACGGAGAAGCCGGAGAAAAACCCCACGCGACCACGGAGAGAAAGAGAGAGACACGCAAACTCCAAATAGACAGGCGTTGGGGACGGGGTCGAACCCACGACCTCCTGTATACCAGGCGAGGTACTTAACATCTCCTAGCCACCGTGGCGCCCTGACTCGCGTGCAAGAGTTGGCCACAATCCCCTGACGAAGGTGCTCCCTCGTGCCCCCTCTCACAGCCGCCCTTCCACCTGCAGTGGAGTGCAATTCACATCCTTACTCTGCTCGAGTGTTCAGTCAATCCCACTATGAATCCCTAAGTGTGCAAAACACTATTATATGCGTTGAAATACATTAAATAATACACCACAATGCACAATGTGTTACTTAAACGAACGTGTATTTTATACTCCAACACAAGCTTAAACACATGGTTGTCGAAGTTCTATGTATACATCTCAGCATTGGTGTAAGAAAATAGATATCGCCTTGGGCAGAGGTGTGTGTATAGAGCACATTCCAGACGGTCTGGGGCAGTGGAACATTACAATGATTACATTTAAACACTCGCATACTAAACGTGAATCTGCCTTAGTGTGATAAACCACGGCTAACTCGATGACATTAACTTGGGCTACATTCACGTTTCCAATTACAGAGACGTTTTGGAAATGTTGGGCATGTTGATTGGCTGCTGTATGTCAACGCCAGCAATATAAGAGATCACCTGCGAATGGCGAAGATTCGTCTTGTGTGACAACATGGCACGCGTGAACACAATGCACTGTAACTGGCACAAGCTACGATCATACACCGCACGTATCACATTACTTTCGGAAATGTGACTACAATATCAATATCTGTGACACAATACATTGTCTTTTGTCACGCCACAATGGTTTGAAATGTGGGGCCTTGCTCGACGGAAACAAAATATTTAGGGAAATAATTAACAAATACTGCATCGCTGGATGTGTGTACTAAACCAGTACGCCAGATTCCGTGCAAATCCATTCATAGCAATATAACAAAGCATCGATTATGGATTTTAAAAAATGTGTATGCTCATGATATACCGGCGTGTAAGAATTGATGTATAACGTATGCACGTTTTACGGCAATAAACATGTCATCGGGTGAGAACTACGAATGAGAGACCTGCATCACTTTGCATGGCGTTATAAACAAATGAACACTGCTGAACCAGATAATACAAAATAGACCAAAACGTTACTTATTCTTTAACTGAATCATGAGCTCAACCCATGGCAATTTATTTTATTGTGGAGAGGATAAATACATCCATGCCTACTGCTTTATATATATAAAACACTTAATATGAAGTACATATCAATCACTCGACTATCTATAGCCTGATGATTACATTTGGGCACTCTTATGAACAATTATGGCACAATAGGGAGGTAAAACCATCAGGGTTCATTTTTTTTAAATTGATCTAATAAAGAGGAGATAATGCTTCTCTCTTTCTCCCGGCCAATCAGATCTTCCCCTTCCAAATCTGATTCAATGAAATAACGATGAATCACGCGAGCTCTATTATGCACACTCGATCGTGTGATCATGCTCATGTGACCTGCCACTTGAAATTATGATTGACAGGTGTTATGCATTTCTTTGCATAAGGCTTATATCTGAATCCAAGAGTTGGCTTAGTGCAGTATTTTTCACCCACTACTGGAGCATAGATTTCAGAAGTACAAGACACACACGCACGTTAGATATCATTTGTATTCCTTTTTACATGAATCACTTTCACGTGTACGTCCTGGCACGTGTAAGTACAGACAGAGAAACACAATTCACTATCAAGGTGAGTCATGTGACACGTAACTCCCTAAAACAACCTGTATTTGAACATAAAACCGCGCGTCCGTTACAATAACTTGCTGCGTGCAATTGTGCAACCTGATTTTACGGGCAACTTTTACGTACGTGCCACTGGAACTGTAAACGTGCGGCCACGACTCGAAGCCACTCGCTCGCAAGACATGGTGCCAACGGAACACGGGAGTGGGGCTATGCAACAGCACGTGGAGTGCGCGTGCACTCAGAGCACACCAGTCAGTTGGACAGACTCCCTCCCCCTGAAACAAAAACAATCCTGCAATGCAGCAACTGTGTCATGAAGGTCTCAATAACACGCAGGGAAATTGTCTCGCTCAGAGCTTCATAAATACAGAATATACTTATTGGGATACATCAGCTCTATTGAGCGGTTGCGAACCAGTTTATCTTGTGAGGGATAGTGGTGGTGCTGCTGCATGCTTGAGCACACGAGCCGGTCTCTCATCCTTACGAGCTGATGCAGTCATGCCCAGACTTGCAAGCACTTCGTTTGTACGCGAACTGACGGATGGTGTACCTTGCTTTAAAAAAAAAGTGCAACTTTTATGACTCACTTGTAAATGTACTGTCCCTCATGGCGACTTGACAACGGAAACGGAGCTTCAAATGGGATTTTTTTTCTCCGGTGGCCAACATCTGTTAAATACTTTTACAACGCATTAAGCAGAGTATAATTAATTACGAAAAATTAACTACCCAGCTTTGAGCCGACAGCAAATCTATGCAATTATGTGTTCAAAGGCTTTTCCTGCTGAAGCATTACTTTCATGAAGAACTAAGAATGAGTGCACTTAGATGTGCGCGTGTTGGCGCACGACATTGCGATGATTAATTTAACGCTTTCGAAAGTGACTCCGAGCTCCGTTTGACCCCGGAGAGGCTCCCGTCCCGCTCGGCACGTGCACGGCACCAGCATCCAGCGTGGGAATCCGAGGCGCCGTCCTGTGGCAGGACACCTGAGCATTGGACACACACAGCCGTTGATACACAGCGGAGGGCCACCAAGGAGGGCTCCGCAGAAGCCGAGTGGTGATACCGCAAGGATGGGGGGTTTCACGCTGGATGTTTGACTTGCTTTAAGTGGACGTCCCGTGCCTCGCGGTACGCGAAACGTGTCCACGCCACCACAGTGGAAGCCGACATGAAGCGGCGTGCGACGAACGATTCGCAGCCTTCACGTATGTCTCTGTACGTTGACCTTCTTTCGCACCGTACGTAGCCAACCATGCTAATCGGAGGTGCGTGGGGAGGACAACAAACTACACACAAAAAAACATTTCTAAAGAAATTGGTTTTCAATCTAGATTTAAAAGTGCATAGCTCCAGCGGCTTTCTAATATCGGAAGGAAGAACATTCCAGACGGCCGCAGAAGCGCATCTGACAGCGCGCGATGCGGTGACCGTCTTTTTATTGGCAGATGGTTTGGCTGACGTTTCGCTTTCTGTTTACTTGACGTTCTAAAGTTCAATCCAGCGATTGTAGCGGCCTTCACCTTCATACACCCCTGTGCTCTGACTCGTGAGGATTAGGTGGCCATTCCACTGACACGCCTTGAGCAGACGTCAAATCGCCGAGTGAGAGTGCTCCACCGCACTCCACCGCACTCCACCGCCGTGTGTGCGCTGCGGTAGCGAGATGTGTGAACCGAGGAACTGGGTTCATAGTGCAGTGTGAGAACCACTCGTTCACTGTTCCAGGTTAAAGTTCATTTGCCAGAGAAACACAGGGTATCTTTGCATAATGTCTAGTTTGCATGATTAGTGACATTGTACACATCAGTTGTGTCATCCAATCGAAACTTTGGGATGTTTTTAATAAATAAATTATATTTTTGACAGTTTAAAAAAAAATGTCATGGTTTAATCCTGCAAGAAAAGGAATATACCGTATAAACGATGTCATTGTTTCCTTTGTGTGAACACTTTAGCCAAGGGTGTATAGGCAGACTGAGCTTGGGTAAAAGCTCAAGAGCTGGAATTCAGAGGTTGATGTGGTCAGATGGCTTCCTAAATCTTAAGAATAAAAGGTAAAAAGATCTCCAGATTTCCATTTCATTGTATTCCATGTGAGAGATTTACATGCACAAGCTACCATTTTACGTTTACTGCCTCTCTTTAAACAAAATGTACAGCCCTTTCTCAATCCACTGCTGGATGAAGGCTCCCCAACACTCCATCAGTCCTGGGTATTGCTCGGCCATACTTCACCACAGCGGCCAGTGTGGGTCGCTGGAGGGTGGGTGGGCGAGGCCAGGACTGGTTCAGATGTCACCGGCCAATGATGTCGGTCATGGCTGGGATTCAGACTGAGGTAGGTCACTGGGTTCACAGAAGTGTGATAACCACTGTGCCACCACTCCAGAAGAGAAAGTTTAAATCTCGTCCAAAACTGACCAAAGCCATTCATCCTACTCAGGGCAATAATATGGGTCGTGCCTGAATATCACGACTGTATATGGCAGGAAATCAACCGTAACGTGGAATTGCCACACAGTGCAAATCGACGCTCATTTATAAACCCTGTGGCATGCACACCAACTATTTCGTAACACTAACATACTGTATACACAAGGGGTGGAGCGGTAGCATAGTGTTGGCGATTTGCATCGTGAACCCAACAGCCTCGGTTCAATTCCTGGCCACAACAGACATCGATGGGATGTGATTGCCAAACCATTCCCAGGCACCCTTCCCGACACCAACCCACAGTGACCAGGATGGTGAAGTTGTCGTCAAAAAACCCCACAACCAAAAATGTCTTCACCCAGACGTTTATTGTTAAAGAGGTGTACATTACATTATTATTATTAAAAAGTAAAATATAAACAAAATCTATAGATATATAAACATTGCATGAATATAAAACACTGACAAAGCTGAGCTTTCTAATAACAGTACATTACTTAGAAGTGCATTGTAACCATTAGTCCAAAAAATATGAATGCTCAGCGACGTCCTCACAAAGGTGCCATCTCTTACATAAAAACTAGTTTTTGTATTTGATCAGGTAAGGCCAACTGAGCTATAGAGCTCGTTCTCAGAAGCGACCTGGCCACATGTGATACTCCGACAGAGAGACTTATCGTGTGGAAATGCATTGCAGCCAAATACTCGAAATGCACGTTGATTCTAAATGTGGAGCGAAAAACCAGAGGACCCGGAGAAAAATTCATGCGACCACAGGCAGAGAGACAAGCAAACTCTAAATATGAAGGCATCGGGGTTAGGAACGAACCCACGACCTCCTGTATACCAGGCGAGGTGTTTAACATCTGGCTACCGCAACGAGAGATGTATGGCAATATGTAGAGGAATAACAGCCACGCACACACATTCTGTGGCCAACCAGTGAGCATGCACACTGAATTAATGCAGTTTGAAACGAGCAGACTCCTCCTCACTCTTGCTCGACCTTGCACAGGTTAAGTGCAGCCTAAATGCAGATCAAAGTGAACATTTGGCACCGGATCATTAATACAAATGATCGAGTCGAAGCTTTTTTTTTTATTCCGTTAATTCATTGAAACGATCCAAGCTCGGCTGATAGCCGTGAAATAATGTGCACCAGTTAGCCTGGCAAATGTGATCCATATAATGACAATATATGAAGATAATGTCATGCAACCGATGTTAATTAATTGTAATTAAAGACAGAAATTAATGTAAGTCTCTGTAACCATTTCTGTAAATCCCTTTTCGAGTTCTATGCAATACCAAATCTGAATATGTAGAGCATTACAGCATAAGATCAGAAATATGCAACTTCTATGGTTTGATTTAACAGGACACCATAGTGCACACACCTGTGTCAGGTAATACATATTTGAAACATAATTCAGTAAAAACCAAAATGACTTTTGCCTTCATCATAACTGAAATATATAATGAATGGACCAAGCATACATAATAGTAATGATGCATTGATTTACCTATGAATATTGATTCTCAAGTCAGCAATAAATGCATCGCATGTGTAAGTCACTGGAGGTGCTACCATCCACCCCTATTAAATATATATGGCCGAGAAGCAACACCATACTAATGTGCCTAAAGTTTTAATGAGTCCACGTCACCTACGATGACACATGGAACTGAAACATTTATAAAGAAAATGGAAAATATGCAAACTCTCGTGCAGGCTTGGAAATACCTTGAAAGACAGAGAGAGAAACAGACAAATCAGAGTGCTGTACGAATGCAAATAAGAGGCATCATACCAGAGGCCAATCGATCAATTTTCCAGGTGGGGGGGAGCAGTCCCAAAATTTCAAGCTTTATGAAATGGGTACTACATTTTTTAAAAATCTCCCGGGATCTGCCGCTGCATCATACTAACTGTTAAGGGTAGTGGGCTTGGGCAGGACGTATCGGGAGAAGGGCTGATAGCTCATGATGAAGACTGATGATGGAATGGCAGCTGAAGGAGGGAAGACGCTCGAGAGGCAAGCCAGCAGGGCCGATGGAGCTATGAGGTCAGCTCACGTGGCGGAAAGGAGCCCGATGGAATAATGCGGTATCACGGGACTCTGGATTGATGGCGATGACTTGGAGATGCCGTCATCCAGCAATGTGAAGATCATGGCTCACGGTGATGGTGATACAATACTGTATACATCAGAAATGGCCATAAGTTTTACTGCCTGAAGTATGTTATATATTAAAAAAATAAGCTATAACCGGTTAAGTTAAAGTAAAAAGTGATTTTATTTTTCCATCACCGACATTTTTGTTACATTTCTCTGTGCGTGCCTCTCGGTGACAAATCAGTTTTAGTTTTACTTAGCCCGTCATATTTATATGCAGCATTCTTTGGGAAAGTGTGATATATAATTGGTAATTCCTTTGCTCATCTAGATGTACGACAATAGTGAAAAGTTTTATTTTACAAAAAATATTATTCAAATGCAGTTAGTCATAAGAGTAAACGTCTCACCTTTTTGGGTCAGATAACATAAAACCTATTAATTATTCCTTAAGCTTGTGGAACATTGCTTATGTGGAAATACTCCATTGCCGCACATATAAACTATTCAAGATATGTTTATTTGACCGCGAGGGCATATATAACACACAAATGGAATGGTCTTGGTGGGGAGGAAGGCAACTGGCATATTTGCATTCTTTATGGATGTTGGGGATAGTAGCTTGTGGTGGAACTTAATAAGGCATGGCTCATTGGAATTTCCGCCGACGAGCAAGGTGTAGTATGTACTCCTGTCAACTAGGTCGTCACTGTGATTAAACGAACCCGACTGCATTATTGGTCCACTCGGCCCAACAGAAACGATCGTACGGCGCATGTTT
The DNA here is from genome assembly GCF_015708825.2 of Lethenteron reissneri. Taxonomy (NCBI): domain Eukaryota; kingdom Metazoa; phylum Chordata; class Hyperoartia; order Petromyzontiformes; family Petromyzontidae; genus Lethenteron; species Lethenteron reissneri. The sequence goes on from NC_083810.1 coordinate 14,478,157, forward strand.
CATCAACGTTTGTGGAGAAGTGAAGGTCACGGGAAGGGGTTAAGCGTGGCGAGGAGGGCGCCGTTGGGGAGTGGCGCGCGCCGGTCCCGGCACGGAGCGATGGGTGCGCCAGCACCAGAGGGGGGAAATCGCACTCCCAGGGCAAGATCGTGCACGCACGCAGTCCCGGGACACGCGGCCAAAACACCGCCTCCAAGCACTCGTCCACCGCACGCCGTGAGTAATGGTAAGGTGGAGCATGCTGGAGGATTTTCAATGTCTTGCCGCAACAGGCCCTCGTTTGTCACAGCGCATCAGCCGCATCGCCACTGCATGCAGCGAACATGCAGCGATGGCAGGACATGCTCGCGTTGTAGATGAGTAAGTCACTTGACGTTTTTGTTTGTCTTCTTACAAGGCCAACGTCGGCTTACAAAAACGTAACTAAGGACGTGCACATCGAGGGTATTTTTGCAGTGTAATGACATCAAAACAGTTTGCTTTACCAAAACGAGCGTGTAAGAACGCCTTTCAAAGATTCCGATTTTTAAGTCAGCAAGCTCTTTGTGAGCTTTAGTTTAACTCACAAACACGAGCCAGGCAATGTGTTTAAAAGCGAAAGTCCAATTTTAGTTTCCTGTTTGCTTGAATAGTCGTTTGCACATGCCAACACGTGATTTCAATCCCTCAACTTTATGGCCAAAGTGAGAATGCAGTACAGCATGCAGCAGGGCTTTCATGCACGACTGAGATTCTGTGTGTGCACAGGAGACATACCAAATTAATTCAGTGTCAAGGGAGAGTGAGCCATTGCAGACGAACATCATTCCTCTCCCCTAAAAATAACAAGAATGGCAAAATAAGACCCAGTCTCCAGCGGTGATCACAGGAAAGCGCGAGGTGGGAAGGAAAACCACAAAAAGCATTAGGAGCCGAGAAACAGTGTCAATATTGATCATAGGATGGCTGACGAACTTGAGGAATAGCCACACTGGCCCGGCAGAGCCAGACACGCATTTATACTCATCTACATCAAGACCGTGCTTTTATAAAAGTTTAACAGCCACCATGAGGCATTGACACCCACAGACACAAAATGGATCTGTCAGACAATTTAAGCGGAGAATGGCGCTGAGGCCAGCACGTGCAGCTACACATTACAAGTGGCATGCATGTCACGTGTGTCATGGTCTATGACAGGTGTATAGCCATCTTGCATCAATTATTGAATACGATCCATCTTCCCCCCATGCAAATGTATAAATCAGGGCGAGGGTTGTATTATTGTATTAAAATATGTACAAATGTTTTCTGTTTACGCAACCAAGCTGCCACGCAAATTGCAATGGGGCCTTAAAATGGTAAAATATCGGCAAATGTCACAAAACATAACATAGTAATGTACATAAAGACCCAGATGCCACGTGTTGACCGACCACCACACGCAAGCTGCCCATCAACTGCGACCAACCCGCTTATACCGCTGGATGAATCGAGGAGAGGGGGGATTTCAGAAACCTGCACTCGTGTTTCTAATGATATGCCGTGAGATACAATCGAGCTTTGTATTTGAGCTCTGTTGAAGTTGACATTTATAACTACTCAACTGTTCTTATTATTATCATACACAGAGTAGATAACACTCATACAACTATGTAACCAGACACTTCTAATTTTACACACACACACACAACAAGTTGCGTAGCTATTTCCTGTTTTAATTTTGACACTGCTTCCATGTGGGGTTTGTTTCTTTTTGCCCTTATTTTCGTATTTCACAGAGACAACTACGGGGCTAAAAGGCATACAAAGAGAAGCACACACACGCCACATTTGGTTCAATCCGGTCTTCACAACGGCGCTATGCTTTGGTAGCACCAAGTCATGCACGTGGCATACATGGCAGGCAGCGGCAGGACCCCATTCAAACACACACACACACGAGCCAACACCGAAATGGTCAACATTCGCCCGACAGGCTTCACACACACACACAGCGCCTATGTTCTAGCAATTGTCGTGTACACGTTGACACACACAGACAAACGCAGGTGCTTCATCCACTCCAATTCGCTCCAAGCAGACGGAGTGTGACACGGAGATGGCCACAGTGGGACCCGTGCCCTCTGCCACCCGCGTCCTTCTCGTTACTTCACTGTAGCTGCTACCACGTGTGGAGTCGTCTACGGCCTTCGGATTAAACGTGCACATGTTTCTAACCTTGGCCGTGACAACTTTGAAGAATAGGCCAAATACGCTCGAGATGAGCTTCTTAAGAGCTCCCTTGACTGGAGGTTTTTTTTCCCCAGCAGGGGCATGAGCACGCACTTTCTGCGCTGCGCCTTTACGGAATTGTTGTGATCTTGGCCATCACAACACCGCAATCCTGGTAAGAGTGACAGCCTTTAGCCAACTAGAATAGCAACAACAACGACAACAGTGTTGTAGTTTTCTTTTTGTAATATAATCGAGGTCTCCCTTCGAGTGGCTACGTTTAGTCTCAATGGGCTCGCCGCACCTGCTTCGTCAATGGGCGCAGACACTCCAGCAGCTCACGCACACAGCAGCAGCAGCTCACACACAGCAACTCACACACAGCAGCTCACACGCACAGCAGCTCACGCACAGCAACTCACGCACAGCAACTCACGCACAGCAGGTCACGCACAGCAGGTCACGCACAGCAACTCACGCACAGCAGGTCACGCACAGCAGGTCACGCACAGCAGCTCACGCACACCAGGTCACGCACAGCAGCTCACGCACAGCAGCTCACGCACAGCAGGTCACGCACAGCAGCTCACGCACAGCAGGTCACGCACAGCAGCTCACGCACAGCAGCTCACGCACAGCAGGTCACACACAGCAGGTCACACACAGCAACTCACACACAGCAGCTCACGCACATCAACTCACACACAGCAGGTCACACACAGCAACTCACACACAGCAGCTCACACACAACAGGTCACGCACAGCAGCTCACACACAGCAGCTCACACACAGCAGCTCACACACAGCAACTCACGCACAGCAGGTCACGCACAGCAGCTCACACACAGCAGCTCACACACAGCAGGTCACGCACAGCAGCTCACACACAGCAGCTCACACACAGCAGGTCACGCACAGCAACTCACGCACAGCAGCTCACGCACAGCAGGCCACGCACAGCAACTCACACACAGCAACTCACGCACAGCAGCTCACACACAGCAACTCACGCACAGCAGCTCACACACAGCAACTCACGCACAGCAGCTCACACACAGCAGGTCACACACAGCAGCTCACACACAGCAACTCACGCACAGCAGCTCACACAGCAGGTCACACACAGCAGCTCACACACAGCAACTCACGCACAGCAACTCACACACAGCAACTCACGCACAGCAGCTCACGCACAGCAGCTCACACACAGCAATTCACACACAGCAACTCACGCACAGCAACTCACGCACAGCAGCTCACACACAGCAATTCACACACAGCAGCTCACACACAGCAACTCACGCACAGCAACTCACGCACAGCAGCTCACACACAGCAGGTCACACACAGCAGCTCACACACAGCAATTCACACACAGCAGCTCACACACAGCAACTCACGCACAGCAACTCACGCACAGCAGCTCACACACAGCAGGTCACACACAGCAGCTCACACACAGCAATTCACACACAGCAGCTCACACACAGCAACTCACGCACAGCAACTCACGCACAGCAGCTCAAACACAGCAGGTCACACACAGCAGCTCACACACAGCAGGTCACGCACAGCAGCTCAAACACAGCAGGTCACACACAGCAATTCACACACAGCAACTCACGCACAGCAACTCACGCACAGCAACTCACGCACAGCAGCTCAAACACAGCAGGTCACACACAGCAATTCACACACAGCAACTCACGCACAGCAACTCACGCACAGCAGCTCACACACAGCAGGTCACACACAGCAGCTCACGCACAGCAACTCACGCACAGCAACTCACGCACAGCAGCTCACACACAGCAGGTCACACACAGCAGCTCACGCACAGCAACTCACGCACAGCAACTCACGCACAGCAGCTCACACACAGCAGCTCACACACAGCAGGTCACACACAGCAGCTCACGCACAGCAGCAGCGTGGTGCGCTGCCTGCTGCTGCTGCATGAAGGCAGAGGAGCGACACTCTCTGTACTCTCAGTAACCACGCAGGCGGCCGCTGCTGACAACTCGACCCCATCCACGCTGAAGGTGCACATCGCCACGCGGAGTGCGGGGCGATGTAGACGCACGCACGGAGAGGCCATATAAGTCGACGGGGAGCATGGGGGGGAAACGAGGCACACTCAAACACACATACCACACACACACAGACACCGACTGCTCCTAGACTCTGTGCGCATATCCATGGCCACGCTTCCACAAGTGTTTGCAAGAGATGTTTTCTTAAGTCAAGCGCACACACACTCGCATAGTTCATAACTTGTCCATCGTAACGTTTTAAACGAAGACAAATGCGCGTCTTGCACTGCAACTACACGTGGCTCGTATCAATTAAACAGACAAACATCCCGTATACCACTCACTATTTACACACACACACTGTACCGTACCTTCATACCGTATTCCAGTGTATTGTAACACTTCCCCCAATAAATACACATCCCATACAAGCACGTTATCCTGTACACACACACACACTCTCTATAGGCACACTTGATCCCATACATTCACAAGCATCCTGTAGACTCTCCCCTATAGCCACATACCGTCGATGCATACACATCCATCCCACCCGGACACTCCACCTCTCCACACAATACGCGTGCAGTCTACTTAGCGCACACACGCACTGCCATGCACATAGCACCTCGCCCTGCTCCCACACTGCCATGCACCTAGCACGGCCCTCCTGCTCCTGCTGCTGCTACTGCTACTCCTGCTGCTACTGCTGCTGCTCCTGCTGCTCCTGCTGCTGCTACTGTTACTGCTGCTGTTACTGCTGCTGCTCCTGCTGCTCCTGCTACTCCTGCTGTTACTGCTGCTGCTCCTGCTGCTGCTGTTCCTGCTGCTGCTACTGCTACTCCTGCTGCTACTGCTGCTGTTACTGCTGCTGCTCCTGCTGCTCCTGCTGCTGCTACTCCTGCTGTTACTGCTGCTGCTCCTGCTGCTGCTGTTCCTGCTGCTGCTACTGCTACTCCTGCTGCTACTGCTGCTGTTACTGCTGCTCCTGCTGCTGCTACTGTTACTGCTGCTGTTACTGCTGCTGCTCCTGCTGCTCCTGCTACTCCTGCTGTTACTGCTGCTGCTCCTGCTGCTGCTGTTCCTGCTGCTGCTACTGCTACTCCTGCTGCTACTGCTGCTGTTACTGCTGCTGCTCCTGCTGCTCCTGCTGCTGCTACTCCTGCTGTTACTGCTGCTGCTCCTGCTGCTGCTGTTCCTGCTGCTGCTACTGCTACTCCTGCTGCTACTGCTGCTGTTACTGCTGCTGCTCCTGCTGCTCCTGCTACTCCTGCTGTTACTGCTGCTGCTCCTGCTGCTGCTACTGCTACTCCTGCTGCTACTGCTGCTGTTACTGCTGCTGCTCCTGCTGCTCCTGCTGCTGCTACTCCTGCTGTTACTGCTGCTGCTCCTGCTGCTGCTGTTCCTGCTGCTGCTACTGCTACTCCTGCTGCTACTGCTGCTGTTACTGCTGCTGCTCCTGCTGCTCCTGCTGCTGCTACTGCTACTCCTGCTGTTACTGCTGCTGCTGCTCCTGCTGCTGCTGTTCCTGCTGCTGCTACTGCTACTCCTGCTGCTACTGCTGCTGTTACTCCTGCTGCTGCTCCTGCTCCTGCTGCTGCTGCTCCTGCTGCTGCTGCTCCTACTCCTGCTGCTGCTGCTCCTACTCCTGCTGCTGCTGCTACTCCTGCTGCTGCTGCTGCTCCTGCTGCTGCTCCTGCTGCTGCTGCTGCTCCTGCTGCTGCTGCTCCTACTCCTGCTGCTGCTGCTACTCCTGCTGCTGCTGCTGCTCCTGCTGCTGCTCCTGCTGCTGCTGCTGCTCCTGCTGCTGCTGCCATACAAAGAGGCGCACAGCGGCGCCAGCTCCTCGCAATCGCGCCCCGGCTCCGCTCGCAGCGACCCCGAGCGGAGCCGCCACCGACACCACCGACACCGTCGCCTGCAAGACGCAGGGAGCGCTGGTGGCGGTGGTGGTGGCTTCTCTCGCTACATCCCCCTGTCTCTCTGTGTGTCTCTCTCTCTGTGTCTGTCTGTCTCTGCGTCTCTGTGTGTCTCTGTCTCTGTGTGCACGGCAGCCGTGAGGAGCTGGCAGCAGCAGTAGCAGCAGGCGCGCTCACGAGAGGAGGAGGAGGGAGACGGGAGCGGAGCTCTGCGGCGGCAGCGGCAGCAGCGGGAGGGGGACGGGGACGCCGCGCAGGGTACCTCTCGCTTCACTGGAGGCAGAGGGACATCTTCTTCATGCGCTCACTGGCCCGGTGCACGTGTTGTTCTTGTTGTTGTTGTTCTTGTTGTTGTTGTCACTGCTAGAGGACGTCGTCTCTCGCCCAGCTGCTGTACGCACAGTCGGCGTGCGTTCCTCTCTGGCCCCTCTCCCCCACTCTCCCCCTCCTCCTGTGCCTCTCCCCCTCCTCCTGTGCCTCTCCGCTCTCTCTCTCTCTCTCTCGCAAAACTTCAAGGCGGAGCGAGCAACAATCTCCCGAACCCCTCTGGAGGCCACCGCACGAACTGTCGCCGTCTCCCGAGAAGCTGGCGACTTCTCCTCCTCCTCCTTCCCCAGGCAATGACGGTGCGACTCCTGTGCGTGGACACCTCATCGCCCACCCCCAGGGGCAGATCTCAACACCCACACAGCCACCATCACAGCCACTCCTCTCCTGCCCACCGATCCCCACTCACTCCCCTTGTCAACTGAAGCCCGATGCAGATCAGCGGACCTCCACCCCCCATCCTCCTCCTCCCCACCTCCGTGACCACCACAGCCATTCCCATCCCCCGCCTTGGCGTTCACCCTGCCACGCCGCGTAGCGTGCACGTGGGGGGTGTGTGGGGTTGTGTGTGGGGTGTTGGGTCTGTGTGGGGTGCGTGTGGGGTGTGTGTGTGTGGGGTGTGTGAGGTGTATGTGCGCGTGTGTGGTGTGTGTGGGGTGTGTGGTGTGTGTGTGCTGTGTGTGTGGAGTGTGTGGTGGGTGTGTGGGGGGTGTTGTGTGTGTGGTGTGTGTGTGGTGTGTGTGGTGGGTGTGTGGGGTGTGTGTTGTGTGTGTGTGTGGTGTAGTGTGTGGTGTAGTGTGTGGGGTGTGTGTTGTGTGTGTGGGGTGTGTGTGTGTGGGGTGTGTGTGGTGTGTGTGGTGTGTGTGTTGTGTGTGTGGGGTGTGTGTGTGGTGGGTGTGTGGGGTGTGTGGTGTGTGTGTGTGGGGTGTGTGTTGTGTGTGTGGTGTGTGTGTGTGGTGTGTGTGTGGGGTGTGTGGTGTGTGTGTGCGTGGTGTGTGTGTGGGGTGTGTGTTGTGTGTGTGGTGTGTGTGTGGGGTGTGTGGGGTGTGTGGTGTGTGTGTGTGGGGTGTGTCTGGTGTGTGTGGGGTGTGTGTGTGGTGTGTGTGTGGGGTGTGTGGTGTGTGTGTGCGTGGTGTGTGTGTGGGGTGTGTGTGGGGTGTGTGGGGTGTGTGTGAGGTGTGTGTTGTGTGTGTGGTGGGTGTGTGGGGTGTGTGTTGTGTGTGTGGTATGTGTGTGGGGTGTGTGTGTGGGGTGTGTGTTGTGTCTGTGGTGTGTGTGGGGTGTGTGTTGTGTGTGTGGTGGGTGTGTGGGGTGTGTGTTGTGTGTGTGGTGGGTGTGTGGGGTGTGTGTGGTGAGTGTTGTGTGTGTGGGGTGTGTGTGGGGTGTGTGTGGTGAGTGTTGTGTGTGTGGGGTGTGTGTTGTGTGTGTGGTGGGTGTGTGGGGTGTGTGTTGTGTGTGTGGGGTGTGTGTGGGGTGTGTGTGGTGAGTGTTGTGTGTGTGGGGTGTGTGTTGTGTGTGTGTGGGGTGTGCGCGCGTGTGCGCGATGGTGGGGTTCACGTGCTGACCCTCAGTGGGCAGAGCGATGTGCTAAGTTTGCATTATCAACGAGCAACTTGTCGCCAATTTTATATTTGTTCCTTTGCAGGCAACAGTGCTATTGGCGAATGTTTTTTTTTACAATAATATAGCAGATTTCGTGACACTTAGTGGCGAGAAACAGCACCATGATAATGCAACAACAATCATTGGGAAATGTACCAACATTCATTGCCGGACCCAATAAACAATTTGGTACGATCATTACGTGGCCTAACGAAAACATCAACTCTGAATCAATGCAATGCAGACGGCGCGAACACGTTATGCTGTGCTTGTGCACTGCCACCTTTATATTTAAGCAAACTACAACTTGGAAATGGGCAGCCTTTGCAAATGCATATTTGAACGTATTTAAGCTCATGACGTTGCTTTCTTGTTGTTTGGATAAACTAAAGGTATGTAGCAACGCTTCGCGAGATACGTGCATGCCTTGCGCGCCTCAATGTCATCTCGCGAACACTTTCACTCTTACACAATCCGGTGTACCCTGTGCCTTTATGGGTTCCTTCCACGTGCTTCGATTTATCAATTATCTATTCTTAATCTCACCATACGTACAAACATGCGTTCACACGTCAAATCGCGTCCGTCCAAATATGGGTTGTTTGCCACTGGTATGTCCTGGTTCATGAGTTCACGTGACACACGCAAGCCGCTAGAGGCCGCGACATTCACTGTTATGTCAAGTAGAAGGGGGTATTTCATCCTAAATTATATCTGTAACGATTCGCCTCTGATGCAGTTATAGATCTCATACGGGAGGAGCGGTAGCGCAGTGGTGAGCACACTATGGCCCCAGTGATCCTCAATTGTATTCCAAGCCACAGACAACATCAGTGGCGAGTGATGTTTGAAGCTGTCCTGCCCACCCGCACCCCATCTCCACCCATGCAACGACCCTCACTGACCATCTTGGTGAAATATGGTCAACCAACATGACAGACACTGCGTGGGGAGGCCTTCTTCCAGCAGTGGATTGACACATCGCGATACATTGCATTTATCACCAAACACGTGCATGTCATATGCATTTTAAATGTCATATACATAATACACAGTGTGATTTAAAAAAAAGTGTAAATAGTTGTATTGCATTGTGGGTGGATTCAAAGGACAGTGGTTTTGAAACACCATCCCATGTGTAAGTGTCCATGGTGGTGCCCTGTGTAAACCATCAAAAGTGACCCCCTACTCGGAATAACCCACAGAAACGTTTCACATTTCCGTGTGGTGGAGTCAGCCTCCTAGCGATTTTGATAGAACAGCGTTTCCAGCGGTCACAACCAGTGGGGGTGGTGCTAAGCCCATTGAGGGCCCGAAGCAGAAAATGTTTGTGGGACCCGCTCCCTTTTAAATGTATACAATCCTAGTGAGATGACAGGAGATAGAGCTGTAGGGAGATAAGAGAAATACAGATGAACAAAAGATCTAGTGAGACGAGAGCAGAGAGATGCAGACAGGATCAGGATGACAGAGATCAATTGGCCTCATTCATTAGATTGTTGTTGAATTTGAGCGATGCGCCCGTATTTTGCATGAATCTGGGGCCCCCTTGAGTTAATTTGCCCGTGGCCTTAAGCTTTTGCTGAGTTTGCTTATGCCTAGCGCCGCCACTGCTGAAAGCGGCGTTCACGTTTGCGGCGACCCGACTTTACCCTCCCATCACAAACGAGCGACTGCGCAATTTTCTGATCACAATTAGTGATCGTGACGGCCAGGGTCTGCGGTAATTGAATGGTGCAGCCCGCCACTGGCGTGTCCTGGCGCTCTGCGACCCGGTAACCTTCCCTCCTGCCGGGAGAGCAACGCAGAAACAAACTGGAATTTTTTTCTTTTTACCAGAAAGGCAATTAAGTAAAAAAAAAAAACTTGATACGAGTGCGTTTAGGTTCAATCAACGTTTCCTTCTAAACTCATTATCGATAAAAGGCAGTGATGGACAACAACGCATGCTGACCACTCGCTCCACCTCGAGAAGACCTCCCACGTGGGTTGCCTGCATGGTGTGTGTGTGGAAGGGATGATGACGTGTGATTATAATTGCAAGTTTACCAGCAATAGAAAACAATATGGACATTCCACAGGTTTATGGATAATGCGTGAAATAGATGTAAACATGTATTTAGTTATTTCGAGGCATGCACATGTTTTATCAAAATGACTGCATGATTAAATTCATACCCAGCGGTCGTGGGGTCGCCGCTTGTTGCAGAGATTAACGGTCCCAATGCAGCGGCCGCCCCGAGAGTGGGTTACACGTTTTGTGTTTAGTTTGTTGTCCTCCGATAATTATCGGAGTTGACTACGTACGGTGCGAAATAAGTGCAATTTACATGCTGCGGGAGTATTCATCGCACAGATACGCGCCATCTGCCTCGCAGTGGCACCTGAATGACCCCTTGATGTAATCCGCAAGAGTAGGTCAATGTGTGCCACATTTTTTTGCAAAAACTAAAACACATTGCCTTCAACTTACTCCATTGCAATATACTGTTCAGAGAAAGCATCGTCTCCTCGGCAGGCTCTTCCTGAAAAGAGCCATAAGACTCGCCGAGTCTTCCCAAGCATGATCATACTCAGAAGAATGATCACACAGGATGCAGGCAGGGCAGCACAGCCTGCCGCTTCGCGTTGCCTGTTTCCGCCGCCGTGAAATTTGTGCGAAGGCTGCGCAGTAATTGGCGACCTTAGCGACCTCAATAATGATCCTTGAATTATTAATTACAAAGTAGCGTTGAAGCAGCGAGAGTCGGTACACATTAGTCAAGTCTATAAACAGGTATAGTCTGAAACATCTGCTGGATTTTAATGGGCTTTTAGGGAAATTGCGAAACAATAATCACGCGTTTGCCGACGAGACAAACAACGTGCAGGAATATTCAACTATGAACATGCCTCGAAGTTTCGTTACTGCCCTGCGCAGGTACACTGTTCTGCGGGGAAGTAAAGAAACGCCACAACGTTGCGCCTGGTATCAATACAGGCATACAACATCTGGTCGCATACAACACCTACTGCATTATAAGGCATATTCCCAACCGTTATTTTAAACAATAAGGTGGGGAAAAAGTGGAGAATATGCAACATTTGAACGTCATTGGTTGTGATAACCTAGCGAATGAATGTTTATAAATGAGAGACGCCAACCTCGAACCCCGAGGGTCTGTCGACGACGACGACTATACACGAGGGAGAGCTTGCGAGTGCGTGATGATGTGATGGTTCACTGTAAAAGATGACAATTTGTGACAATGCACAGCCCTTTGTCAATCCACTGCTGGATGGAGACCTGCCCACGCCGTATCGCCAATGGGGGTTGCTTTAGAATGTCTCGCCGCTACGATGTCAGTGCGGGTTAGTGAAGGGGCGGTGCGGTTTGGGACCGGATAACATCAATCACCTCGTCACTCGTGTTCGCCTGGAATGAATCTCAGTGGCCGCCCTGCTCAGAGCCTTCTGCTGAAACCAATGCTCGACTCGAGACGACTCCTGGCGTTACATTCACGAAGGATTTCGTCCGCGGATTGAGCCAGTGACCAATTAGCACCATTATTTAGATTAAAATAGTGAAACATCCTTTGTCATCTTCTTGGTTCTTTCGGTAAAGTCACGGAGAAGGGAAAAAAGAATAAAATAAAACATAATAAAATACAATTCTCACTAGAGAATTGTATTTAAAACATAATAAATACAATTCTCACTAGAGAATTGTATTTTATTATGTTGAATTTTATTATTTATAATTTCCCTTCTACGTGACTTTACCGAAAGAACCAAGAATCATCTTCATTAGTTGCTCTGAGCCAGGGGTGCAAATTCCACAATCCTCTGGCGGGAGACCGATACCAGTTTGCCTAAACCACTTGCAGTAAAATATTCGCTACGTCTAAAGCAGTTTGCCTTTCGAAAAAAAACACGTGCTTCATTGTTTACACAGCTCCTACAACAACTGTTCGCACAAAGCAGTACTGGACTCGTATCGACTCCTGTGTGTTGATGTTCTTAACACACACACACCGTGCTGCGCAGACAGTAGGCTCGACTTCACACTCACTCACCCCGTCATGTTGCATCTCCGTGGCTTTTGTCCGTAAGTCTTCGGGGAGGCTGTTTAAAATTTAAAACGCCTCGCCTCGGAGTTCCATCCATCCCAGGGAAATATCAGCGCCCTGGGGGAGGCTTCTTGGAGGCTACACAAATGGGGGCCAGGACGTGATGGGGGGGGGGGGGGGGTCAAAACCGCGCGGGGCTCAGAGCAACTCTGTAGCTCAGCCCACATCCATGATGCATTCTCATCACGACCAGCCACCGTCAATCCACTGCTCGATGAAGGCCTCCGCCAGCCAATGCCACCTCTCGTGATCTCTGGATGTCATGACCCACCGAGTTCTCGTCTGCACACGCACCACCTCCATTGCTCCATCTCCTCCGTGTACGACCTCTTCGATGCGTTTCATTCCTTGGCTGCCACTCCGTGTTCGTCTTGACCATTGTTCTCGATGGCGACCTGCCCTACACACGTATTGATTGATGATGTCACGACCTGCTGCGCGTGTTCTCTCATCCACGTCGATCATCACGCTTCTCTGTATACGTCCAAGAATGCATCTCTCCTCCATGTTTCGTTTCACACTTTTCAGTCTTTTGATCTACAGCTCCCCATCCACGACTGTGCATATGGGGATTTAAAGTTTGTTCAAAATTGGCTGTATTGTGCCCCCCCCCCCCCCCCCCCCCCCCCCCCCCCCATTGTGACAAGGTCACGCTACGGGGCTGGCTCAGGTCACGCTACGGGGCTGGCTCAGGTCACGCTACGGGGCTGGCTCAGGTCACGCTGCGGGGCGGGCTCAGGTCACGCTGCGGGGCTGGCTCAGGTCACGCTGCGGGCTGGCTCAGGTCACGTTGCGGGGCTGGCTCAGGTCACGCTACGGTGGCTGGCTCAGGTCACGTTACGGGGCTGGCTCAGGTCACGCTGCGGGGCTGGCTCAGGTCACGTTACGGGGCTGGCTCAGGTCACGCTGCGGGGCTGGCTCAGGTCACGCTGCGGGGCTGGCTCAGGTCACGTTACGGGGCTGGCCTCGGGTCACGCTGCGGGGCTGGCTCAGGTCACGTTACGGGGCTGGCTCAGGTCACGCTACGGGGCTGGCTCAGGTCACGCTACGGGGCTGGCTCAGGTCACGCTACGGGGCTGGCTCAGGTCACGCTGCGGGGCTGGCTCAGGTCACGCTACGGGGCTGGCTCAGGTCACGCTACGGGGCTGGCTCAGGTCACGCTGCGGGGCTGGCTCAGGTCACGCTACGGGGCTGGCTCAGGTCACGCTACGGGGCTGGCTCAGGTCACGCTGCGGGGCTGGCTCAGGTCACGCTGCGGGGCTGGCTCAGGTCACGCTACGGGGCTGGCTCAGGTCACGCTGCGGGGCTGGCTCAGGTCACCGCTGCGGGGCTGGCTCAGGTCACGCTGCGGGGCTGGCTCAGGTCACGCTGCGGGGTTGGCTCAGGTCACGTTACGGGGTTAGGCGCCTCTGGGCTGCTGCTGCTGCTGCGCTCAGGCAGCGCCACTGGGTGGTGGCGGCGGCGGCGGCTCTGCCGGGAAGAATAAACTGAAGAGGCTGCTGCTGCTGCTGGACGTCGCCAGGGGCTGATCGTTTAATCACTCGCGGGCTCTTGCTGCCCCTTTGAAAGAAGCCCTCGCCGTGGCTTCTCCGTGTGGCACAATGCGTGGCGATGTCGCGAATTGGTTCGCGCACCGTTTCTGAGAACCCCTGCCACCTGGATTCGATTCATGGTCACGACTCACAGCGCCAGTGGCCACGACTGGTTCTCGAGCTCGCTTTTAGACATTCTCACATCCCCGTCTCTTGTGGTCAAACAACAATGGATATGCAGCACGGCCATTTCTCACATCCCTGTCTCTTGTGGTGAAACAGCAATGGATATGCAGCACGGCCATGTCTTCGTCACGTCCCTGCTCGCAGAAGGGCCCCACGAGACCGAGCTATCGGGAGCCCTCCTTGTCGGAGGGCTTTGCCTCCTCCTCCTCCATGCTGCCCGACGCCTTAGACACACGCCTTGAGAGCGTGTGCCTGCTCTAGATGTCCGCGTGATAAGCCACTTCGTTGAGCTATTTGTTTGTGACCAGATCGCTTCTGAACAAGAGCACTGTAGCTCGGTGGGTCTCACCTGGTTGGGATATCCACTCATTTACCTCGCCACACCCGGCA